>NW_025726115.1:0-1445000 GCF_021461395.2 Schistocerca americana
ATAGTTACTGCCGCCAGCTGCTCGACCTACTTTCTTGCTTTCCACTCATTAATTATTACTGTGGTCAGTCCTGCAGGAGCAATATGCCACTACATGTAAACCTTAACGTTGTCTGAGCTACCTTAACGAAAATATCCTCGAGTTTTCAAAAAAAATTTCACATGGTGACGAGGCATTTGGCTGCCTTAAGAGAGTCATAGTACCCCTGCCTGCTGCTCCCACTTTTCTAAGCCCATTCTCTCTATCATTCTTGCTATGGCTGGCCTACAGAACCGATGTGCCACTATATGTCCAGGTTAACGTCGTCACTGTTACTCCCACTACGAGTCTCTCGAGTTAGCAAATGTACCTCGCCGGGTGACGAGGCATTTGGCTACCTTATAAGCGTCATAGTTACTGCAGCCAGCTGCTCCCCCTTCTTTGAATCTTTCCTGTCTTTAATTCGTACTGTGGTCAGTCCTGCAGAAGCGATACGCCACCACCCGTCCATGCTTCCGTTGTCTGAGTTACCTCAACAACGAATTCCTAGAGTTTTCAAATAAATTTCGCCGAGTGACGAGGCATTTGGCTACCTTAAGAGAGTCATAGTTACTGCAGCCAGCTGCTCCCCCTTCTTCGAATCTTTCATTCCTTTAAATCGTACTGTGGTCAGTCCTGCAGAGCGATACGACACCACCTGTGCATGTTACCGTTGTCTGATTTACTTCAACGACGATTTCCTCGAGTTTTCAAATAAATTTCGCCGAGAGACGAGGCATTTGGCTACCTTAAGAGAGTCATAGTTAGTGCTGCCAGCTGCTCGACCTACTTTCATTCTTTCCACTCATTAATTATTACTGTGGTCAGTCCTGCAGGAGCAATATGCCACTACATGTAAACCTTAACGTTGTCTGAGCTACCTTAACGAAGATATTCTCGAGTTTTCAAAAAAAATTTCACATGGTGACGAGGCATTTGGCTGCCTTAAGAGAGTCATAGTACCCCTGCCTGCTGCTCCCACTTTTCTAAGCCGATTCTCTCTATCATTCTTGCTATGGCTGTCCTACAGATCCGATGTGCCACTATATGTCCAGGTTATCGTCGTCACTGTCACTCCCACTACGAGTCTCTCGAGTTAGCAAATGTACCTCGCCGGGTGACGAGGAATTTGGCTACCTTAAGAGAGTCATAGTTACTGCAGCCAGCTGCTCCCCCTTCTTTGAATCTTTCCTCCCTTTAAATCGTACTGTGGTCAGTCCTGCAGAGCGATACGCCACCACCTGTGCATGTTACCGTTGTCTGATTTACTTCAACGACGATTTCCTCGAGTTTTTAAATAAATCTCGCCGAGTGACGAGGCATTTGGCTACCTTAAGAGAGTCATAGTTACTGCCGCCAGCTGCTCGACCTACTTTCTTTCTTTCCACTCATTAATTATTACTGTGGTCAGTCCTGCAGGAGCAATATGCCACTACATGTAAACCTTAACGTTGTCTGAGCTACCTTAACGAAGATATTCTCGAGTTTTCAAAAAAAATTTCACATGGTGACGAGGCATTTGGCTGCCTTAAGAGAGTCATAGTACCCCTGCCTGCTGCTCCCACTTTTCTAAGCCCATTCTCTCTATCATTCTTGCTATGGCTGTCCTACAGATCCGATGTGCCACTATATGTCCAGGTTATCGTCGTCACTGTCACTCCCACTACGAGTCTCTCGAGTTAGCAAATGTACCTCGCCGGGTGACGAGGAATTTGGCTACCTTAAGAGAGTCATAGTTACTGCAGCCAGCTGCTCCCCCTTCTTTGAATCTTTCCTCCCTTTAAATCGTACTGTGGTCAGTCCTGCAGAGCGATACGCCACCACCTGTGCATGTTACCGTTGTCTGATTTACTTCAACGACGATTTCCTCGAGTTTTCAAATAAATCTCGCCGAGTGACGAGGCATTTGGCTACCGTAAGAGAGTCATAGTTACTGCCTCCAGCTGCTCGACCTACTTTCTTTCTTTCCACTCATTAATTATTACTGTGGTCAGTCCTGCAGGAGCAATATGCCACTACATGTAAACCTTAACGTTGTCTGAGCTACCTTAACGAAAATATCCTCGAGTTTTCAAAAAAAATTTCACATGGTGACGAGGCATTTGGCTACCTTAAGAGAGTCATAGTACCCCTGCCTGCTGCTCCCACTTTTCTAAGCCCATTCTCTCTATCATTCTTGCTATGGCTGTCCTACAGAACCGATGTGTCACTATATGTCCACGTTAACGTCGTCTCTGTTACTCCCACTACGAGTCTCTCGAGTTAGCAAATGTACCTCGCCGGATGACGAGGCATTTTGCTACCTTATAAGCGTCATAGTTACTGCTGCCAGCTGCTCCCCCTTCTTTGAATCTTTCCTGTCTTTAATTCGTACTGTGGTCAGTCCTGCAGAAGCGATACCCCACCACCCGTCCATGTTACCGTTGTCTGAGTTACCTCAACAACGAATTCCTAGAGTTTTCAAATAAATTTCGCCGAGTGACGAGGCATTTGGCTACCTTAAGAGAGTCATAGTTACTGCAGCCAGCTGCTCCCCCTTCTTTGAATCTTTCATCCCTTTAAATCGTACTGTGGTCAGTCCTGCAGAGCGATACGCCACCACCTGTGCATGTTACCGTTGTCTGATTTACTTCAACGACGATTTCCTCGAGTTTTCAAATAAATTTCGCCGAGTGACGAGGCATTTGGCTACCTTAAGAGAGTCATAGTTACTGCTGCCAGCTGCTCGACCTACTTTCATTCTTTCCACTCATTATTTATTACTGTGGTCAGTCCTGCAGGAGCAATATGCCACTACATGTAAACCTTAACGTTGTGTGAGCTACCTTAACGAAAATATCCTCGAGTTTTCAAAAAAAATTTCGCATGGTGACGAGGCATTTGGCTACCTTAAGGTAGTCATAGTACCCCTGCCTGCTGCTCCCATTTTTCTAAGCCCTTTCTCTCTATCATTCTTGCTATGGCTGTCCTACAGAACCGATGTGTCACTATATGTCCACGTTAACGTCGTCTCTGTTACTCCCACTACGAGTCTCTCGAGTTAGCAAATGTACCTCGAAGGATGACGAGGCATTTTGCTACCTTATAAGCGTCATAGTTACTGCAGCCAGCTGCTCCCCCTACTTTGAATCTTTCCTGTCTTTAATTCGTACTGTGGTCAGTCCTGCAGAAGCGATACGCCACCACCCGTCCATGTTACCGTTGTCTGTGTTACCTCAACAACGAATTCCTCGAGTTTTTAAATAAATTTCGCCGAGTGACGAGGCATTTGGCTACCTTAAGAGAGTCATAGTTACTGCAGCCAGCTGCTCCCCCTCCTTTGAATCTTTCCTCCCTTTAAATCGTACTGTGGTCAGTCCTGCAGAGCAATACGCCACCACCTGTGCATGTTACCGTTGTCTGATTTACTTCAACGACGATTTCCTCGAGTTTTCAAATAAATCTCGCCGAGTGACGAGGCATTTGGCTACCTTAAGAGAGTCATAGTTACTGCCGCCAGCTGCTCGACCTACTTTCTTGCTTTCCACTCACTAATTATTACTGTGGTCAGTCCTGCAGGAGCAATATGCCACTACATGTAAACCTTAACGTTGTCTGAGCTACCTTAACGAAAATATCCTCGAGTTTTCAAAAAAAATTTCACATGGTGACGAGGCATTTGGCTGCCTTAAGAGAGTCATAGTACCCCTGCCTGCTGCTCCCACTTTTCTAAGCCCATTCTCTCTATCATTCTTGCTATGGCTGTCCTACAGAACCGATGTGCCACCATATGTCCAGGTTAACGTCGTCACTGTTACTCCCACTGCGAGTCTCTCGAGTTAGCAAATGTACCTCGCCGGGTGACGAGGCATTTGGCTACCTTAAGAGAGTCATAGTTACTGCAGCCAGCTGCTCCCCCTTCTTTGAATCTTTCCTCCCTTTAAATCGTACTGTGGTCTGTCCTGCAGAGCGATACGCCACCACCTGTGCATGTTACCTTAGTCTGATTTACTTCAACGACGATTTCCTCGAGTTTTCAAATAAATCTCGCCGAGTGACGAGGCATTTGGCTACCTTAAGAGAGTCATAGTTACTGCCGCCAGCTGCTCGACCTACTTTCTTTCTTTCCACTCATTAATTATCACTGTGGTCAGTCCTGCAGGAGCAATATGCCACTACATGTAAACCTTAACGTTGTCTGAGCTACCTTAACGAAAATATCCTCGAGTTTTCAAAAAAAATTTCACATGGTGATGAGGCATTTGGCTGCCTTAAGAGAGTCATAGTACCCCTGCCTGCTGCTCCCACTTTTCTAAGCCCATTCTCTCTATCATTCTTGCTATGGCTGTCCTACAGAACCGATGTGCCACTATATGTCCAGGTTAACGTCGTCACTGTTACTCCCACTGCGAGTCTCTCGAGTTAGCAAATGTACCTCGCCGGATGACGAGGCATTTTGCTACCTTATAAGCGTCATAGTTACTGCTGCCAGCTGCTCCCCCTTCTTTGAATCTTTCCTGTCTTTAATTCGTACTGTGGTCAGTCCTGCAGAAGCGATACCCCACCACCCGTCCATGTTACCGTTGTCTGAGTTACCTCAACAACGAATTCCTAGAGTTTTCAAATAAATTTCGCCGAGTGACGAGGCATTTGGCTACCTTAAGAGAGTCATAGTTACTGCAGCCAGCTGCTCCCCCTTCTTTGAATCTTTCCTCCCTTTAAATCGTACTGTGGTCAGTCCTGCAGAGCGATACGCCACCACCTGTGCATGTTACCGTTGTCTGATTTACTTCAACGACGATTTCCTCGAGTTTTCAAATAAATTTCGCCGAGTGACGAGGCATTTGGCTACCTTAAGAGAGTCATAGTTAGTGCTGCCAGCTGCTCGACCTACTTTCATTCTTTCCACTCATTAATTATTACTGTGGTCAGTCCTGCAGGAGCAATATGCCACTACACGTAAACCTTAACGTTGTCTGAGCTACCTTAACGAAGATATTCTCGAGTTTTCAAAAAAAATTTCACATGGTGACGAGGCATTTGGCTGCCTTAAGAGAGTCATAGTACCCCTGCCTGCTGCTCCAACTTTTCTAAGCCCATTCTCTCTATCATTCTTGCTATGGCTGTCCTACAGATCCGATGTGCCACTATATGTCCAGGTTAACGTCGTCACTGTCACTCCCACTACGAGTCTCTCGAGTTAGCAAATGTACCTCGCCGGGTGACGAGGCATTTGGCTACCTTAAGAGAGTCATAGTTACTGCAGCCAGCTGCTCCCCCTTCTTTGAATCTTTCCTCCCTTTAAATCGTACTGTGGTCAGTCCTGCAGAGCGATACGCCACCACCTGTGCATGTTACCGTTGTCTGATTTACTTCAACGACGATTTCCTCGAGTTTTCAAATAAATCTCGCCGAGTGACGAGGCATTTGGCTACCTTAAGAGAGTCATAGTTACTGCCGCCAGCTGCTCGACCTACTTTCTTTCTTTCCACTCATTAATTATTACTGTGGTCAGTCCTGCAGGAGCAATATGCCACTACATGTAAACCTTAACGTTGTCTGAGCTTCCTTAACGAAAATATCCTCGAGTTTTCAAAAAAAATTTCGCATGGTGACGAGACATTTGGCTACCGTAAGGGAGTCATAGTACCCCTGCCTGCTGCTCCCACTTTTCTAAGCCCTTTCTCTCTATCATTCTTGCTATGGCTGTCCTACAGAACCGATGTGTCACTATATGTCCACGTTAACGTCGTCTCTGTTACTCCCACTACGAGTCTCTCGAGTTAGCAAATGTACCTCGCCGGATGACGAGGCATTTTGCTACCTTATAAGCGTCATAGTTACTGCAGCCAGCTGCTCCCCCTTCATTGAATCTTTCCTGTCTTTAATTCGTACTGTGGTCAGTCCTGCAGAAGCGATACGCCACCACCCGTCCATGTTACCGTTGTCTGAGTTACCTCAACAACGAATTCCTAGAGTTTTCAAATAAATTTCGCCGAGTGACGAGGCATTTGGCTACCTTAAGAGAGTCATAGTTACTGCAGCCAGCTGCTCCCCCTTCTTTGAATCTTTCATCCCTTTAAATCGTACTGTGGTCAGTCCTGCAGAGCGATACGCCACCACCTGTGCATGTTACCGTTGTCTGATTTACTTCAACGACGATTTCCTCGAGTTTTTAAATAAATTTGGCTACCTTAAGAGAGTCATAGTTACTGCTGCCAGCTGCTCGACCTACTTTCATTCTTTCCACTCATTAATTATTACTGTGGTCAGTCCTGCAGGAGCAATATGCCACTACATGTAAACCTTAACGTTGTCTGAGCTACCTTAACGAAGATATTCTCGAGTTTTCAAAAAAAATTTCACATGGTGACGAGGCATTTGGCTGCCTTAAGAGAGTCATAGTACGCCTGCCTGCTGCTCCCACTTTTCTACGCCCATTCTCTCTATCATTCTTGCTATGGCTGTCCTACAGATCCGATGTGCCACTATATGTCCAGGTTATCGTCGTCACTGTCACTCCCACTACGAGTCGCACGAGTTAGCAAATGTACCTCGCCGGGTGACGAGACATTTGGCTACCTTAAGAGAGTCATAGTTACTGCAGCCAGCTGCTCCCACTTCTTTGAATCTTTCCTCCCTTCAAATCGTACTGTGGTCAGTCCTGCAGAGCGATACGCCACCACCTGTGCATGTTACCGTTGTCTGATTTACTTCAACGACGATTTCCTCGAGTTTTCAAATAAATCTCGCCGAGTGACGAGGCATTTGGCTACCTTAAGAGCGTCATAGTTACTGCCGCCAGCTGCTCGACCTACTTTCTTTCTTTCCACTCATTAATTATTACTGTGGTCAGTCCTGCAGGAGCAATATGCCACTACATGTAAACCTTAACGTTGTCTGAGCTACCTTAACGAAAATATCCTCGAGTTTTAAAAAAAAATTTCACATGGTGACGAGGCATTTGGCTACCTTAAGGGAGTCATAGTACCCCCGCCTGCTGCTCCCACTTTTCTAAGCCCTTTCTCTCTATCATTCTTGCTATGGCTGTCCTACAGAACCGATGTGTCACTATATGTCCACGTTAACGTCGTCTCTGTTACTCCCACTACGAGTCTCTCGAGTTAGCAAATGTACCTCGCCGGATGACGAAGCATTTTGCTACCTTATAAGCGTCATAGTTACTGCAGCCAGCTGCTCCCCCTTCTTTGAATCTTTCCTGTCTTTAATTCGTACTGTGGTCAGTCCTGCAGAAGCGATACCCCACCACCCGTCCATGTTACCGTTGTCTGAGTTACCTCAACAACGAATTCCTAGAGTTTTCAAATAAATTTCGCCGAGTGACGAGGCATTTGGCTACCTTAAGAGAGTCATAGTTACTGCAGCCAGCTGCTCCCCCTTCTTTGAATCTTTCATCCCTTTAAATCGTACTGTGGTCAGTCCTGCAGAGCGATACGCCACCACCTGTGCATGTTACCGTTGTCTGATTTACTTCAACGACGATTTCCTCGAGTTTTCAAATAAATTTCGCCGAGTGACGAGGCATTTGGCTACCTTAAGAGAGTCATAGTTACTGCTGCCAGCTGCTCGACCTACTTTCATTCTTTCCACTCATTAATTATTACTGTGGTCAGTCCTGCAGGAGCAATATGCCACTACATGTAAACCTTAACGTTGTCCGAGCTACCTTAACGAAGATATTCTCGAGTTTTCAAAAAAAATTTCACATGGTGACGAGGCATTTGGCTGCCTTAAGAGAGTCATAGTACCCCTGCCTGCTGCTCCCACTTTTCTAAGCCCATTCTCTCTATCTTTCTTGCTATGGCTGTCCTACAGATCCGATGTGCCACTATATGTCCAGGTTAACGTCGTCACTGTCACTCCCACTACGAGTCTCTCGAGTTAGCAAATGTACCTCGCCGGGTGACGAGGCATTTGGCTACCTTAAGAGAGTCATAGTTACTGCAGCCAGCTGCTCCCCCTTCTTTGAATCTTTCCTCCCTTTAAATCGTACTGTGGTCAGTCCTGCAGAGCGATACGCCACCACCTGAGCATGTTACCGTTGTCTGATTTACTTCAACGACGATTTCCTCGAGTTTTCAAATAAATCTCGCCGAGTGACGAGGCATTTGGCTACCTTAAGAGAGTCATAGTTACTGCCGCCAGCTGCTCGACCTACTTTCTTTCTTTCCACTCATTAATTATTACTGTGGTCAGTCCCGCAGGAGCAATATGCCACTACATGTAAACCTTATCGTTGTCTGAGCTACCTTAACGAAAATATCCTCGAGTTTTCAAAAAAAATTTCACATGGTGACGAGGCATTTGGCTGCCTTAAGAGAGTCATAGTACCCCTGCCTGCTGCTCCCACTTTTCTAAGCCCATTCTCTCTATCATTCTTGCTATGGCTGTCCTACAGAACCGATGTGCCACTATATGTCCAGGTTAACGTCGTCACTGTTACTCCCACTACGAGTCTCTCGAGTTAGCAAATGTACCTCGCCGGGTGACGAGGCATTTGGCTACCTTATAAGCGTCATAGTTACTGCAGCCAGCTGCCCCCCTTCTTTGAATCTTTCCTGTCTTTAATTCGTACTGTGGTCAGTCCTGCAGAAGCGATACGCCACCACCCGTCCATGTTACCGTTGTCTGAGTTACCTCAACAACGAATTCCTAGAGTTTTCAAATAAATTTCGCCGAGTGACGAGGCATTTGGCTACCTTAAGAGAATCATAGTTACTGCAGCCAGCTGCTCCCCCTTCTTTGAATCTTTCATCCCTTTAAATCGTACTGTGGTCAGTCCTGCAGAGCGATACGCCACCACCTGTGCATGTTACCGTTGTCTGATTTACTTCAACGACGATTTCCTCGAGTTTTCAAATAAATTTCGCCGAGTGACGAGGCATTTGGCTACCTTAAGAGAGTCATAGTTAGTGCTGCCAGCTGCTCGACCTACTTTCATTCTTTCCACTCATTAATTATTACTGTGGTCAGTCCTGCAGGAGCAATATGCCACTACATGTAAACCTTAACGTTGTCTGAGCTACCTTAACGAAGATATTCTCGAGTTTTCAAAAAAAATTTCACATGGTGACGAGGCATTTGGCTGCCTTAAGAGAGTCATAGTACCCCTGCCTGCTGCTCCCACTTTTCTAAGCCGATTCTCTCTATCATTCTTGCTATGGCTGTCCTACAGATCCGATGTGCCACTATATGTCCAGGTTATCGTCGTCACTGTCACTCCCACTACGAGTCTCTCGAGTTAGCAAATGTACCTCGCCGGGTGACGAGGAATTTGGCTACCTTAAGAGAGTCATAGTTACTGCAGCCAGCTGCTCCCCCTTCTTTGAATCTTTCCTCCCTTTAGATCGTACTGTGGTCAGTCCTGCAGAGCGATACGCCACCACCTGTGCATGTTACCGTTGTCTGATTTACTTCAACGACGATTTCCTCGAGTTTTTAAATAAATCTCGCCGAGTGACGAGGCATTTGGCTACCTTAAGAGAGTCATAGTTACTGCCGCCAGCTGCTCGACCTACTTTCTTTCTTTCCACTCATTAATTATTACTGTGGTCAGTCCTGCAGGAGCAATATGCCACTACATGTAAACCTTAACGTTGTCTGAGCTACCTTAACGAAGATATTCTCGAGTTTTCAAAAAAAATTTCACATGGTGACGAGGCATTTGGCTGCCTTAAGAGAGTCATAGTACCCCTGCCTGCTGCTCCCACTTTTCTAAGCCCATTCTCTCTATCATTCTTGCTATGGCTGTCCTACAGATCCGATGTGCCACTATATGTCCAGGTTATCGTCGTCACTGTCACTCCCACTACGAGTCTCTCGAGTTAGCAAATGTACCTCGCCGGGTGACGAGGAATTTGGCTACCTTAAGAGAGTCATAGTTACTGCAGCCAGCTGCTCCCCCTTCTTTGAATCTTTCCTCCCTTTAAATCGTACTGTGGTCAGTCCTGCAGAGCGATACGCCACCACCTGTGCATGTTACCGTTGTCTGATTTACTTCAACGACGATTTCCTCGAGTTTTCAAATAAATCTCGCCGAGTGACGAGGCATTTGGCTACCTTAAGAGAGTCATAGTTACTGCCTCCAGCTGCTCGACCTACTTTCTTTCTTTCCACTCATTAATTATTACTGTGGTCAGTCCTGCAGGAGCAATATGCCACTACATGTAAACCTTAACGTTGTCTGAGCTACCTTAACGAAAATATATTCGAGTTTTCAAAAAAAATTTCACATGGTGACGAGGCATTTGGCTACCTTAAGGGAGTCATGGTACCCCTGCCTGCTGCTCCCACTTTTCTAAGCCCTTTCTCTCTATCATTCTTGCTATGGCTGTCCTACAGAAACGATGTGTCACTATATGTCCACGTTAACGTCGTCTCTGTTACTCCCACTACGAGTCTCTCGAGTTAGCAAATGTACCTCGCCGGATGACGAGGCATTTTGCTACCTTATAAGCGTCATAGTTACTGCAGCCAGCTGCTCCCCCTTCTTTGAATCTTTCCTGTCTTTAATTCGTACTGTGGTCAGTCCTGCAGAAGCGATACCCCACCACCCGTCCATGTTACCGTTGTCTGAGTTACCTCAACAACGAATTCCTAGAGTTTTCAAATAAATTTCGCCGAGTGACGAGGCATTTGGCTACCTTAAGAGAGTCATAGTTACTGCAGCCAGCTGCTCCCCCTTCTTTGAATCTTTCATCCCTTTAAATCGTACTGTGGTCAGTCCTGCAGAGCGATATGCCACCACCTGTGCATGTTACCGTTGTCTGATTTACTTCAACGACGATTTCCTCGAGTTTTCAAATAAATTTCGCCGAGTGACGAGGCATTTGGCTACCTTAAGAGAGTCATAGTTAGTGCTGCCAGCTGCTCGACCTACTTTCATTCTTTCCACTCATTAATTATTACTGTGGTCAGTCCTGCAGGAGCAATATGCCACTACATGTAAACCTTAACGTGGTCTGAGCTACCTTAACGAAGATATTCTCGAGTTTTCAAAAAAAATTTCACATGGTGACGAGGCATTTGGCTGCCTTAAGAGAGTCGTAGTACCCCTGCCTGCTGCTCCCACTTTTCTAAGCCCATTCTCTCTATCATTCTTGCTATGGCTGTCCTACAGATCCGATGTGCCACTATATGTCCAGGTTATCGTCGTCACTGTCACTCCCACTACGAGTCTCTCGATTTAGCAAATGTACCTCGCCGGGTGACGAGGAATTTGGCTACCTTAAGAGAGTCATAGTTACTGCAGCCAGCTGCTCCCCCTTCTTTGAATCTTTCCTCCCTTTAAATCGTACTGTGGTCAGTCCTGCAGAGCGATACGCCACCACCTGTGCATGTTACCGTAGTCTGATTTACTTCAACGACGATTTCCTCGAGTTTTCAAATAAATCTCGCCGAGTGACGAGGCATTTAGCTACCTTAAGAGAGTCATAGTTACTGCCGCCAGCTGCTCGACCTACTTTCTTTCTTTCCACTCATTAATTATTACTGTGGTCAGTCCTGCAGGAGCAATATGCCACTACATGTAAACCTTAACGTTGTCTGAGCTACCTTAACGAAAATATCCTCGAGTTTTCAAAAAAAAATTTCACATGGTGACGAGGCATTTGGCTACCTTAAGGGAGTCATAGTACCCCTGCCTGCTGCTCCCACTTTTCTAAGCCCTTTCTCTCTATCATTCTTGCTATGGCTGTCCTACAGAACCGATGTGTCACTATATGTCCACGTTAACGTCGTCTCTGTTACTCCCACTACGAGTCTCTCGAGTTAGCAAATGTACCTCGCCGGATGACGAGGCATTTTGCTACCTTATAAGCGTCATAGTTACTGCAGCCAGCTGCTCCCCCTTCTTTGAATCTTTCCTGTCTTTAATTCGTACTGTGGTCAGTCCTGCAGAAGCGATACCCCACCACCCGTCCATGTTACCGTTGTCTGAGTTACCTCAACAACGAATTCCTAGAGTTTTCAAATAAATTTCGCCGAGTGACGAGGCATTTGGCTACCTTAAGAGAGTCATAGTTACTGCAGCCAGCTGCTCCCCCTTCTTTGAATCTTTCATCCCTTTAAATCGTACTGTGGTCAGTCCTGCAGAGCGATACGCCACCACCTGTGCATGTTACCGTTGTCTGATTTACTTCAACGACGATTTCCTCGAGTTTTCAAATAAATTTCGCCGAGTGACGAGGCATTTGGCTACCTTAAGAGAGTCATAGTTGCTGCTGCCAGCTGCTCGACCTGCTTTCATTCTTTCCACTCATTAATTATTACTGTGGTCAGTCCTGCAGGAGCAATATGCCACTACATGTAAACCTTAACGTTGTCTGAGCTACCTTAACGAAGATATTCTCGAGTTTTCAAAAAAAATTTCACATGGTGACGAGGCATTTGGCTGCCGTAAGAGAGTCATAGTACCCCTGCCTGCTGCTCCCACTTTTCTAAGCCCATTCTCTCTATCATTCTTGCTATGGCTGTCCTACAGATCCGATGTGCCACTATATGTCCAGGTTAACGTCGTCACTGTCACTCCCACTACGAGTCTCTCGAGTTAGCAAATGTACCTCGCCGGGTGACGAGGCATTTGGCTACCATAAGAGAGTCATAGTTACTGCAGACAGCTGCTCCCCCTTCTTTGAATCTTTCCTCCCTTTAAATCGTACTGTGGTCAGTCCTGCAGAGCGAAACGCCACCACCTGTGCATGTTACCGTTGTCTGATTTACTTCAACGACGATTTCCTCGAGTTTTCAAATAAATCTCGCCGAGTGACGAGGCATTTGGCTACCTTAAGAGAGTCATAGTTACTGCCGCCAGCTGCTCGACCTACTTTCTTTCTTTCCACTCATTAATTATTACTGTGGTCAGTCCTGCAGGAGCAATATGCCACTACATGTAAACCTTATCGTTGTCTGAGCTACCTTAACGAAAATATCCTCGAGTTTTCAAAAAAAATTTCACTTGGTGACGAGGCATTTGGCTACCTTAAGGGAGTCATAGTACCCCTGCCTGCTGCTCCCACTTTTCTAAGCCCTTTCTCTCTATCATTCTTGCTATGGCTGTCCTACAGAACCGATGTGTCACTATATGTCCACGTTAACGTCGTCTCTGTTACTCCCACTACGAGTCTCTCGAGTTAGCAAATGTACCTCGCCGGATGACGAGGCATTTTGCTACCTTATAAGCGTCATAGTTACTGCTGCCAGCTGCTCCCCCTTCTTTGAATCTTTCCTGTCTTTAATTCGTACTGTGGTCAGTCCTGCAGAAGCGATACCCCACCACCCGTCCATGTTACCGTTGTCTGAGTTACCTCAACAACGAATTCCTAGAGTTTTCAAATAAATTTCGCCGAGTGACGAGGCATTTGGCTACCTTAAGAGAGTCATAGTTACTGCAGCCAGCTGCTCCCCCTTCTTTGAATCTTTCATCCCTTTAAATCGTGCTGTGGTCAGTCCTGCAGAGCGATACGCCACCACCTGTGCATGTTACCGTTGTCTGATTTACTTCAACGACGATTTCCTCGAGTTTTCAAATAAATTTCGCCAAGTGACGAGGCATTTGGCTACCTTAAGAGAGTCATAGTTACTGCTGCCAGCTGCTCGACCTACTTTCATTCTTTCCACTCATTAATTATTACTGTGGTCAGTCCTGCAGGAGCAATATGCCACTACATGTAAACCTTAACGTTGTGTGAGCTACCTTAACGAAAATATCCTCGAGTTTTCAAAAAAAATTTCACATGGTGACGAGGCATTTGGCTACCTTAAGGTAGTCATAGTACCCCTGCCTGCTGCTCCCATTTTTCTAAGCCCTTTCTCTCTATCATTCTTGCTATGGCTGTCCTACAGAACCGATGTGTCACTATATGTCCACGTTAACGTCGTCTCTGTTACTCCCACTACGAGTCTCTCGAGTTAGCAAATGTACCTCGAAGGATGACGAGGCATTTTGCTACCTTATAAGCGTCATAGTTACTGCAGCCAGCTGCTCCCCCTACTTTGAATCTTTCCTGTCTTTAATTCGTACTGTGGTCAGTCCTGCAGAAGCGATACGCCACCACCCGTCCATGTTACCGTTGTCTGTGTTACCTCAACAACGAATTCCTCGAGTTTTTAAATAAATTTCGCCGAGTGACGAGGCATTTGGCTACCTTAAGAGAGTCATAGTTACTGCAGCCAGCTGCTCCCCCTTCTTTGAATCTTTCCTCCCTTTAAATCGTACTGTGGTCAGTCCTGCAGAGCAATACGCCACCACCTGTGCATGTTACCGTTGTCTGATTTACTTCAACGACGATTTCCTCGAGTTTTCAAATAAATCTCGCCGAGTGACGAGGCATTTGGCTACCTTAAGAGAGTCATAGTTACTGCCGCCAGCTGCTCGACCTACTTTCTTGCTTTCCACTCACTAATTATTACTGTGGTCAGTCCTGCAGGAGCAATATGCCACTACATGTAAACCTTAACGTTGTCTGAGCTACCTTAACGAAAATATCCTCGAGTTTTCAAAAAAAATTTCACATGGTGACGAGGCATTTGGCTGCCTTAAGAGAGTCATAGTACCCCTGCCTGCTGCTCCCACTTTTCTAAGCCCATTCTCTCTATCATTCTTGCTATGGCTGTCCTACAGAACCGATGTGCCACCATATGTCCAGGTTAACGTCGTCACTGTTACTCCCACTGCGAGTCTCTCGAGTTAGCAAATGTACCTCGCCGGGTGACGAGGCATTTGGCTACCTTAAGAGAGTCATAGTTACTGCAGCCAGCTGCTCCCCCTTCTTTGAATCTTTCCTCCCTTTAAATCGTACTGTGGTCTGTCCTGCAGAGCGATACGCCACCACCTGTGCATGTTACCTTAGTCTGATTTACTTCAACGACGATTTCCTCGAGTTTTCAAATAAATCTCGCCGAGTGACGAGGCATTTGGCTACCTTAAGAGAGTCATAGTTACTGCCGCCAGCTGCTCGACCTACTTTCTTTCTTTCCACTCATTAATTATCACTGTGGTCAGTCCTGCAGGAGCAATATGCCACTACATGTAAACCTTAACGTTGTCTGAGCTACCTTAACGAAAATATCCTCGAGTTTTCAAAAAAAATTTCACATGGTGATGAGGCATTTGGCTGCCTTAAGAGAGTCATAGTACCCCTGCCTGCTGCTCCCACTTTTCTAAGCCCATTCTCTCTATCATTCTTGCTATGGCTGTCCTACAGAACCGATGTGCCACTATATGTCCAGGTTAACGTCGTCACTGTTACTCCCACTGCGAGTCTCTCGAGTTAGCAAATGTACCTCGCCGGATGACGAGGCATTTTGCTACCTTATAAGCGTCATAGTTACTGCTGCCAGCTGCTCCCCCTTCTTTGAATCTTTCCTGTCTTTAATTCGTACTGTGGTCAGTCCTGCAGAAGCGATACCCCACCACCCGTCCATGTTACCGTTGTCTGAGTTACCTCAACAACGAATTCCTAGAGTTTTCAAATAAATTTCGCCGAGTGACGAGGCATTTGGCTACCTTAAGAGAGTCATAGTTACTGCAGCCAGCTGCTCCCCCTTCTTTGAATCTTTCCTCCCTTTAAATCGTACTGTGGTCAGTCCTGCAGAGCGATACGCCACCACCTGTGCATGTTACCGTTGTCTGATTTACTTCAACGACGATTTCCTCGAGTTTTCAAATAAAACTCGCCGAGTGACGAGGCATTTGGCTATTTAAGCCGTCTTTATTCACGTCTATGTGAACATACAAACAGATATAAGTACCCACGAAGTGGGTTTACAAATGACAAAAACAAAACAAACACTAGACGGACAGGAAAAGACGTGAATAGAGAAGGGGTTGTGCCTGTAGACAGACGCCAGGCAGCAGCGTAGACGACATATAATTGGGCCCTCACCTAACACCAGTCCGGGGCATCGTGCGCCTAATGGCAGTCATAGTGTCGAACCGCCGTGCCGCCATCACAGTCCCGATGAGTACTCTTGTTGACATCGCCGCGTAGTGGTGGTCCTTGAATCCAAGCTGCCGCAGATCCTGTGCAGATGTGGGTGACCACACCCCCCTCCATGAGATGGTAGCTGAAGAGGTGGTGATGGTCTTGGCTGCTGGGGTCTGACTCCTAATCGCCTGGTGGACGGCTTCCCTGTTATAAACCGCGACTTTCTGCTGGTGACACTCTTCGATGTCAAGATTGACACCAACCACCTGGGCATCGATGATATAGGCTGCATCGCCTCGAACTGCCACGATGTCCGGCTTCCTCAGTCCCTCGGATGTCCTGAGGTGGGGCTCCAGGTCGACGTCGAAGCCCCTGCGACGAAGTCCCTGTGCGACGTAAGACGCCAGGGCGTTGTGTCGCTTCACTCGTGCGTCGTGACTTCGGAAGCAGTGCTGGACAACGTGGTTCGCAGTTTCTTTAGCGATGCAGCCAGCCCGGCAGTTAGTATCACCAGCACGACCTCGCTGCAACCGTGCCCGGGTTGGAAGGGCATTAATCCTCGTACGGATGCAGGAGATAAAGTCGCGGCCTGTGATCGCTAGTCGAGGATCGTCGACCCAGCGATGCTGCCCTGGTGTTCGGGCAGACTTCTTAAGGGCAGCGCCGTCCACCGAGAGATGCAACCGTTCAGCCCACATCCGGCCCATTTGGTTGGAAGTTCTAATGACCGTATTATTACCCCGTAGTTGCTGCTCAAGCCTCCCAATCTCACGCCCCAGAACGTCGTCTGCTGTCCTGTCAGATAGGACACCCAATGCCCGCATCTTCGCGAGCCGGTTCCGCCGCAGAAGAGGCCCTAGCCAGCGCGCTGATGGCACTCCCAGCCCCCCAGATGACACAGGGGCATGGAAGTAACCAACAGGAACGTCCGCTGGCAGGCACAACCAAGATCTAATCGCTGCGCGGATGGTGGTGTCCATTGCTGACAGGGCTCCTAGGCGGGTCCTCGAAAGGGCCAAGCCATGGTGTATCCCTGGCAAGACGACGGTTCTGAGGGCGTGCAAACGCTGTTGTGGCTTTAGTGGTGCCTTGGACAGGACGGTCAGCTGTCGCTCGACCTCCCGCCTCGGATGAAAGAGGCTACGTCCGCTCGTGGAGAACTCCAGGCCAAGATACCGGAAAGTGCTCTCGATCCCCAGGGCTGGGAGGATGGTATACCCAGCCCTGAAGGTCGTGGTGTCGTCGACCTTAATCTTCTTCTCACGGCCAGAAGCCGTCAGGGCGAGAGTGAAGCACTTTCCGGGATTGACTTGGAGACCAAGGTCCCCAAGGGCAGATGTTGCTGCATCAATAAGGTCCTGGAGCCCTCCTGGGGTCTCGGCGAACAGCAGGAGGTCGTCAGCAAAGGCAGCAGCGTTGAGACGTCGTCCCATCACATTGGCACCAATGTAATCTGGGAGGCGAGCAAGCATGAGGTCTAAGGAGAGGTTGAAAAGGATAGGAGAGAGTGGATCACCCTGCCTAACACCCCTTGAAGGCCGCACTGGACCCAGCGACATCCCAGGACCAGAGATCATCGTCACCCCATCCTCATAGCATCCCAGGACGTATCCAATGAACTCGTCAGGCAGGCCACGTGCCCTCAGGGCGGGCCTCAGGGCACCATGGTCTAGCGAGTCGAAAGCCTTGGACACATCCAGGGATGCAACATAGAGGGAGCGACAGTTTTCCCTGGCCTGAGTCATCGCCAAGTCCAACAAGAATGTATTGTGCAGCATCCCATCCTGAGGAAGGAAAGCCCGCTGACGCCCGTCCAGCACACAGGTCCGCATCAGACGGCCCGCCAGGATCTTATGGAAGACCCTAGCGAGGACTGAGCAAACCGTGATCGGACGGAAGTCAGCGGGGGATGCTGGGGCGGCCTTCTTGGGCAACAGGGATGTACGGGCTAGGAGAAGACGGGAAGGGAGGCGACGGGTCAAGAGGAAGAGGTTAAGGATTATAAGGAGGACCTCACGGGGTATACGGCGAATCTGGGCCGGTGTCAGTCGGTCTGGGCCTGCAGCAGAGCGACGAGGGGGGAGCGCTGAAGCAACTTCCTCCATCGTAATAGGCGCCCACAGCTGTTTGAAGGGAACCTCGATGGAGGAGGGCAACAGCCGACCCTCCAGACGGTCCACCCGGCCAGATGGTCGCCGGGTGAAAAGGTCCTTCCAAAACTCCACCAACCCAGGAATAGGGGGTGGTGGGTGAAGGAGCGTTCCATCCAGAAGGCCGCTGATGCAGCGAGCAGCGCTCTTTGAGAAGGCCCGCTGACAGAGGGCGTACTCCCTCCTCCGCAGAGCCCGCTTCGTCCCTCGTGGCTCTGACATCCCGCGGGAGGCAACAGGATTTAATGATGGTTCCCTGCTGCCGATAGCGTCAAGGGCAGCCGACAGCATGCCCATTATGACTGAGGCCGATGTCGTTGGCCCAAGCGCCAGGATGTCATCGACTGCTCTATACCTAGACCCAGACGACGGGAGGGCTGCCAGGGCCGACCAAACAGCTTGGTCGACAGTATCCACAGCTGCAGACGGGGAGGGGGGTGCTGCACAGGAACCGGCAGGTTCCACAGCTGCAGCAGATGGAAGCGACCCCACCCCAACCGCAGAGAGGGCAGCAACAAACTCGGCAACCTGGTTCCTATAGGCTGTTCCACGACGCTGCCCTTTAATGGACTCAAGGGAACGATTCGGGAACGCCTTTGCAAGCTCTTGATTTAGGAACCGGGTGCCCTTGAGCGTAAGTGCTGCTTCAGAGTGTGCCAGGCGTAGGAGCTCTTCACTAGACCACCTGGATTTTACCCTCTCGGTGGTCACCTCTGCGTTGGCTGCGGCAGGATGGGCACGGCGACGATGTACACCAAGACCTGTCCTGGTGGTGAAGGTCCGGTGGCACTCAGGACATGTGATGGCAGGCACTACGGCTCGACCCGAACTGGCGGCGTCGGATGCTGACCCAACGACTGGCGCGGCGTCTCCTGTGGGAGTACCGCTACCTGATTTCTTCTTCATGTTGGGGCCAGCTGAAACAGGGGCAGGGGGGGCGGCAACCCCCAAGCCCCGAAAGGTTCACCCCGCTCTGTCTGTCGAGGAACTTTAGAAGAATTATACCCAGGCATAATCTTCCTAAGAACCTCTCACGACCCCTGCCACGAGAAGGCCAGAGCTAGGATTTCCCACCGAGAGGCTAAGCGAACCATCATCCACTCGACATCGCTCGGATGCTAAGGAGTGGATAGAGAGGATCCGTATATGACGCATCATGTGAGCTTAAGAGAGTCATAGTTACTGCCGCCAGCTGCTCGACCTACTTTCTTGCTTTCCACTCATTAATTATTACTGTGGTCAGTCCTGCAGGAGCAATATGCCACTACATGTAAACCTTAACGTTGTCTGAGCTACCTTAACGAAAATATCCTCGAGTTTTCAAAAAAAATTTCACATGGTGACGAGGCATTTGGCTGCCTTAAGAGAGTCATAGTACCCCTGCCTGCTGCTCCCACTTTTCTAAGCCCATTCTCTCTATCATTCTTGCTATGGCTGTCCTACAGAACCGATGTGCCACTATATGTCCAGGTTAACGTCGTCACTGTTACTCCCACTACGAGTCTCTCGAGTTAGCAAATGTACCTCGCCGGGTGACGAGGCATTTGGCTACCTTATAAGCGTCATAGTTACTGCAGCCAGCTGCTCCCCCTTCTTTGAATCTTTCCTGTCTTTAATTCGTACTGTGGTCAGTCCTGCAGAAGCGATACGCCACCACCCGTCCATGCTTCCGTTGTCTGAGTTACCTCAACAACGAATTCCTAGAGTTTTCAAATAAATTTCGCCGAGTGACGAGGCATTTGGCTACCTTAAGAGAGTCATAGTTACTGCAGCCAGCTGCTCCCCCTTCTTCGAATCTTTCATTCCTTTAAATCGTACTGTGGTCAGTCCTGCAGAGCGATACGACACCACCTGTGCATGTTACCGTTGTCTGATTTACTTCAACGACGATTTCCTCGAGTTTTCAAATAAATTTCGCCGAGAGACGAGGCATTTGGCTACCTTAAGAGAGTCATAGTTAGTGCTGCCAGCTGCTCGACCTACTTTCATTCTTTCCACTCATTAATTATTACTGTGGTCAGTCCTGCAGGAGCAATATGCCACTACATGTAAACCTTAACGTTGTCTGAGCTACCTTAACGAAGATATTCTCGAGTTTTCAAAAAAAATTTCACATGGTGACGAGGCATTTGGCTGCCTTAAGAGAGTCATAGTACCCCTGCCTGCTGCTCCCACTTTTCTAAGCCGATTCTCTCTATCATTCTTGCTATGGCTGTCCTACAGATCCGATGTGCCACTATATGTCCAGGTTATCGTCGTCACTGTCACTCCCACTACGAGTCTCTCGAGTTAGCAAATGTACCTCGCCGGGTGACGAGGAATTTGGCTACCTTAAGAGAGTCATAGTTACTGCAGCCAGCTGCTCCCCCTTCTTTGAATCTTTCCTCCCTTTAAATCGTACTGTGGTCAGTCCTGCAGAGCGATACGCCACCACCTGTGCATGTTACCGTTGTCTGATTTACTTCAACGACGATTTCCTCGAGTTTTTAAATAAATCTCGCCGAGTGACGAGGCATTTGGCTACCTTAAGAGAGTCATAGTTACTGCCGCCAGCTGCTCGACCTACTTTCTTTCTTTCCACTCATTAATTATTACTGTGGTCAGTCCTGCAGGAGCAATATGCCACTACATGTAAACCTTAACGTTGTCTGAGCTACCTTAACGAAGATATTCTCGAGTTTTCAAAAAAAATTTCACATGGTGACGAGGCATTTGGCTGCCTTAAGAGAGTCATAGTACCCCTGCCTGCTGCTCCCACTTTTCTAAGCCCATTCTCTCTATCATTCTTGCTATGGCTGTCCTACAGATCCGATGTGCCACTATATGTCCAGGTTATCGTCGTCACTGTCACTCCCACTACGAGTCTCTCGAGTTAGCAAATGTACCTCGCCGGGTGACGAGGAATTTGGCTACCTTAAGAGAGTCATAGTTACTGCAGCCAGCTGCTCCCCCTTCTTTGAATCTTTCCTCCCTTTAAATCGTACTGTGGTCAGTCCTGCAGAGCGATACGCCACCACCTGTGCATGTTACCGTTGTCTGATTTACTTCAACGACGATTTCCTCGAGTTTTCAAATAAATCTCGCCGAGTGACGAGGCATTTGGCTACCGTAAGAGAGTCATAGTTACTGCCTCCAGCTGCTCGACCTACTTTCTTTCTTTCCACTCATTAATTATTACTGTGGTCAGTCCTGCAGGAGCAATATGCCACTACATGTAAACCTTAACGTTGTCTGAGCTACCTTAACGAAAATATCCTCGAGTTTTCAAAAAAAATTTCACATGGTGACGAGGCATTTGGCTACCTTAAGAGAGTCATAGTACCCCTGCCTGCTGCTCCCACTTTTCTAAGCCCATTCTCTCTATCATTCTTGCTATGGCTGTCCTACAGAACCGATGTGTCACTATATGTCCACGTTAACGTCGTCTCTGTTACTCCCACTACGAGTCTCTCGAGTTAGCAAATGTACCTCGCCGGATGACGAGGCATTTTGCTACCTTATAAGCGTCATAGTTACTGCTGCCAGCTGCTCCCCCTTCTTTGAATCTTTCCTGTCTTTAATTCGTACTGTGGTCAGTCCTGCAGAAGCGATACCCCACCACCCGTCCATGTTACCGTTGTCTGAGTTACCTCAACAACGAATTCCTAGAGTTTTCAAATAAATTTCGCCGAGTGACGAGGCATTTGGCTACCTTAAGAGAGTCATAGTTACTGCAGCCAGCTGCTCCCCCTTCTTTGAATCTTTCATCCCTTTAAATCGTACTGTGGTCAGTCCTGCAGAGCGATACGCCACCACCTGTGCATGTTACCGTTGTCTGATTTACTTCAACGACGATTTCCTCGAGTTTTCAAATAAATTTCGCCGAGTGACGAGGCATTTGGCTACCTTAAGAGAGTCATAGTTACTGCTGCCAGCTGCTCGACCTACTTTCATTCTTTCCACTCATTATTTATTACTGTGGTCAGTCCTGCAGGAGCAATATGCCACTACATGTAAACCTTAACGTTGTGTGAGCTACCTTAACGAAAATATCCTCGAGTTTTCAAAAAAAATTTCGCATGGTGACGAGGCATTTGGCTACCTTAAGGTAGTCATAGTACCCCTGCCTGCTGCTCCCATTTTTCTAAGCCCTTTCTCTCTATCATTCTTGCTATGGCTGTCCTACAGAACCGATGTGTCACTATATGTCCACGTTAACGTCGTCTCTGTTACTCCCACTACGAGTCTCTCGAGTTAGCAAATGTACCTCGAAGGATGACGAGGCATTTTGCTACCTTATAAGCGTCATAGTTACTGCAGCCAGCTGCTCCCCCTACTTTGAATCTTTCCTGTCTTTAATTCGTACTGTGGTCAGTCCTGCAGAAGCGATACGCCACCACCCGTCCATGTTACCGTTGTCTGTGTTACCTCAACAACGAATTCCTCGAGTTTTTAAATAAATTTCGCCGAGTGACGAGGCATTTGGCTACCTTAAGAGAGTCATAGTTACTGCAGCCAGCTGCTCCCCCTCCTTTGAATCTTTCCTCCCTTTAAATCGTACTGTGGTCAGTCCTGCAGAGCAATACGCCACCACCTGTGCATGTTACCGTTGTCTGATTTACTTCAACGACGATTTCCTCGAGTTTTCAAATAAATCTCGCCGAGTGACGAGGCATTTGGCTACCTTAAGAGAGTCATAGTTACTGCCGCCAGCTGCTCGACCTACTTTCTTGCTTTCCACTCACTAATTATTACTGTGGTCAGTCCTGCAGGAGCAATATGCCACTACATGTAAACCTTAACGTTGTCTGAGCTACCTTAACGAAAATATCCTCGAGTTTTCAAAAAAAATTTCACATGGTGACGAGGCATTTGGCTGCCTTAAGAGAGTCATAGTACCCCTGCCTGCTGCTCCCACTTTTCTAAGCCCATTCTCTCTATCATTCTTGCTATGGCTGTCCTACAGAACCGATGTGCCACCATATGTCCAGGTTAACGTCGTCACTGTTACTCCCACTGCGAGTCTCTCGAGTTAGCAAATGTACCTCGCCGGGTGACGAGGCATTTGGCTACCTTAAGAGAGTCATAGTTACTGCAGCCAGCTGCTCCCCCTTCTTTGAATCTTTCCTCCCTTTAAATCGTACTGTGGTCTGTCCTGCAGAGCGATACGCCACCACCTGTGCATGTTACCTTAGTCTGATTTACTTCAACGACGATTTCCTCGAGTTTTCAAATAAATCTCGCCGAGTGACGAGGCATTTGGCTACCTTAAGAGAGTCATAGTTACTGCCGCCAGCTGCTCGACCTACTTTCTTTCTTTCCACTCATTAATTATCACTGTGGTCAGTCCTGCAGGAGCAATATGCCACTACATGTAAACCTTAACGTTGTCTGAGCTACCTTAACGAAAATATCCTCGAGTTTTCAAAAAAAATTTCACATGGTGATGAGGCATTTGGCTGCCTTAAGAGAGTCATAGTACCCCTGCCTGCTGCTCCCACTTTTCTAAGCCCATTCTCTCTATCATTCTTGCTATGGCTGTCCTACAGAACCGATGTGCCACTATATGTCCAGGTTAACGTCGTCACTGTTACTCCCACTGCGAGTCTCTCGAGTTAGCAAATGTACCTCGCCGGATGACGAGGCATTTTGCTACCTTATAAGCGTCATAGTTACTGCTGCCAGCTGCTCCCCCTTCTTTGAATCTTTCCTGTCTTTAATTCGTACTGTGGTCAGTCCTGCAGAAGCGATACCCCACCACCCGTCCATGTTACCGTTGTCTGAGTTACCTCAACAACGAATTCCTAGAGTTTTCAAATAAATTTCGCCGAGTGACGAGGCATTTGGCTACCTTAAGAGAGTCATAGTTACTGCAGCCAGCTGCTCCCCCTTCTTTGAATCTTTCCTCCCTTTAAATCGTACTGTGGTCAGTCCTGCAGAGCGATACGCCACCACCTGTGCATGTTACCGTTGTCTGATTTACTTCAACGACGATTTCCTCGAGTTTTCAAATAAAACTCGCCGAGTGACGAGGCATTTGGCTATTTAAGCCGTCTTTATTCACGTCTATGTGAACATACAAACAGATATAAGTACCCACGAAGTGGGTTTACAAATGACAAAAACAAAACAAACACTAGACGGACAGGAAAAGACGTGAATAGAGAAGGGGTTGTGCCTGTAGACAGACGCCAGGCAGCAGCGTAGACGACATATAATTGGGCCCTCACCTAACACCAGTCCGGGGCATCGTGCGCCTAATGGCAGTCATAGTGTCGAACCGCCGTGCCGCCATCACAGTCCCGATGAGTACTCTTGTTGACATCGCCGCGTAGTGGTGGTCCTTGAATCCAAGCTGCCGCAGATCCTGTGCAGATGTGGGTGACCACACCCCCCTCCATGAGATGGTAGCTGAAGAGGTGGTGATGGTCTTGGCTGCTGGGGTCTGACTCCTAATCGCCTGGTGGACGGCTTCCCTGTTATAAACCGCGACTTTCTGCTGGTGACACTCTTCGATGTCAAGATTGACACCAACCACCTGGGCATCGATGATATAGGCTGCATCGCCTCGAACTGCCACGATGTCCGGCTTCCTCAGTCCCTCGGATGTCCTGAGGTGGGGCTCCAGGTCGACGTCGAAGCCCCTGCGACGAAGTATCTGCGCGACGTAAGACGCCAGGGCGTTGTGTCGCTTCACTCGTGCGTCGTGACTTCGGAAGCAGTGCTGGACAACGTGGTTCGCAGTTTCTTTAGCGATGCAGCCAGCCCGGCAGTTAGTATCACCAGCACGACCTCGCTGCAACCGTGCCCGGGTTGGAAGGGCATTAATCCTCGTACGGATGCAGGAGATAAAGTCGCGGCCTGTGATCGCTAGTCGAGGATCGTCGACCCAGCGATGCTGCCCTGGTGTTCGGGCAGACTTCTTAAGGGCAGCGCCGTCCACCGAGAGATGCAACCGTTCAGCCCACATCCGGCCCATTTGGTTGGAAGTTCTAATGACCGTATTATTACCCCGTAGTTGCTGCTCAAGCCTCCCAATCTCACGCCCCAGAACGTCGTCTGCTGTCCTGTCAGATAGGACACCCAATGCCCGCATCTTCGCGAGCCGGTTCCGCCGCAGAAGAGGCCCTAGCCAGCGCGCTGATGGCACTCCCAGCCCCCCAGATGACACAGGGGCATGGAAGTAACCAACAGGAACGTCCGCTGGCAGGCACAACCAAGATCTAATCGCTGCGCGGATGGTGGTGTCCATTGCTGACAGGGCTCCTAGGCGGGTCCTCGAAAGGGCCAAGCCATGGTGTATCCCTGGCAAGACGACGGTTCTGAGGGCGTGCAAACGCTGTTGTGGCTTTAGTGGTGCCTTGGACAGGACGGTCAGCTGTCGCTCGACCTCCCGCCTCGGATGAAAGAGGCTACGTCCGCTCGTGGAGAACTCCAGGCCAAGATACCGGAAAGTGCTCTCGATCCCCAGGGCTGGGAGGATGGTATACCCAGCCCTGAAGGTCGTGGTGTCGTCGACCTTAATCTTCTTCTCACGGCCAGAAGCCGTCAGGGCGAGAGTGAAGCACTTTCCGGGATTGACTTGGAGACCAAGGTCCCCAAGGGCAGATGTTGCTGCATCAATAAGGTCCTGGAGCCCTCCTGGGGTCTCGGCGAACAGCAGGAGGTCGTCAGCAAAGGCAGCAGCGTTGAGACGTCGTCCCATCACATTGGCACCAATGTAATCTGGGAGGCGAGCAAGCATGAGGTCTAAGGAGAGGTTGAAAAGGATAGGAGAGAGTGGATCACCCTGCCTAACACCCCTTGAAGGCCGCACTGGACCCAGCGACATCCCAGGACCAGAGATCATCGTCACCCCATCCTCATAGCATCCCAGGACGTATCCAATGAACTCGTCAGGCAGGCCATGTGCCCTCAGGGCGGGCCTCAGGGCACCATGGTCTAGCGAGTCGAAAGCCTTGGACACATCCAGGGACGCAACATAGAGGGAGCGACAGTTTTCCCTGGCCTGAGTCATCGCCAAGTCCAACAAGAATGTATTGTGCAGCATCCCATCCTGAGGAAGGAAAGCCCGCTGACGCCCGTCCAGCACACAGGTCCGCATCAGACGGCCCGCCAGGATCTTATGGAAGACCCTAGCGAGGACTGAGCAAACCGTGATCGGACGGAAGTCAGCGGGGGATGCTGGGGCGGCCTTCTTGGGCAACAGGGATGTACGGGCTAGGAGAAGACGGGATGGGAGGCGACGGGTCAAGAGGAAGAGGTTAAGGATTATAAGGAGGACCTCACGGGGTATACGGCGAATCTGGGCCGGTGTCAGTCGGTCTGGGCCTGCAGCAGAGCGACGAGGGGGGAGCGCTGAAGCAACTTCCTCCATCGTAATAGGCGCCCACAGCTGTTTGAAGGGAACCTCGATGGAGGAGGGCAACAGCCGACCCTCCAGACGGTCCACCCGGCCAGATGGTCGCCGGGTGAAAAGGTCCTTCCAAAACTCCACCAACCCAGGAATAGGGGGTGGTGGGTGAAGGAGCGTTCCATCCAGAAGGCCGCTGATGCAGCGAGCAGCGCTCTTTGAGAAGGCCCGCTGACAGAGGGCGTACTCCCTCCTCCGCAGAGCCCGCTTCGTCCCTCGTGGCTCTGACATCCCGCGGGAGGCAACAGGATTTAATGATGGTTCCCTGCTGCCGATAGCGTCAAGGGCAGCCGACAGCATGCCCATTATGACTGAGGCCGATGTCGTTGGCCCAAGCGCCAGGATGTCATCGACTGCTCTATACCTAGACCCAGACGACGGGAGGGCTGCCAGGGCCGACCAAACAGCTTGGTCGACAGTATCCACAGCTGCAGACGGGGAGGGGGGTGCTGCACAGGAACCGGCAGGTTCCACAGCTGCAGCAGATGGAAGCGACCCCACCCCAACCGCAGAGAGGGCAGCAACAAACTCGGCAACCTGGTTCCTATAGGCTGTTCCACGACGCTGCCCTTTAATGGACTCAAGGGAACGATTCGGGAACGCCTTTGCAAGCTCTTGATTTAGGAACCGGGTGCCCTTGAGCGTAAGTGCTGCTTCAGAGTGGGCCAGGCGTAGGAGCTCTTCACTAGACCACCTGGATTTTACCCTCTCGGTGGTCACCTCTGCGTTGGCTGCGGCAGGATGGGCACGGCGACGATGTACACCAAGACCTGTCCTGGTGGTGAAGGTCCGGTGGCACTCAGGACATGTGATGGCAGGCACTACGGCTCGACCCGAACTGGCGGCGTCGGATGCTGACCCAACGACTGGCGCGGCGTCTCCTGTGGGAGTACCGCTACCTGATTTCTTCTTCATGTTGGGGCCAGCTGAAACAGGGGCAGGGGGGGCGGCAACCCCCAAGCCCCGAAAGGTTCACCCCGCTCTGTCTGTCGAGGAACTTTAGAAGAATTATACCCAGGCATAATCTTCCTAAGAACCTCTCACGACCCCTGCCACGAGAAGGCCAGAGCTAGGATTTCCCACCGAGAGGCTAAGCGAACCATCATCCACTCGACATCGCTCGGATGCTAAGGAGTGGATAGAGAGGATCCGTATATGACGCATCATGTGAGCTTAAGAGAGTCATAGTTACTGCCGCCAGCTGCTCGACCTACTTTCTTGCTTTCCACTCATTAATTATTACTGTGGTCAGTCCTGCAGGAGCAATATGCCACTACATGTAAACCTTAACGTTGTCTGAGCTACCTTAACGAAAATATCCTCGATTTTTCAAAAAAAATTTCACATGGTGACGAGGCATTTGGCTGCCTTAAGAGAGTCATAGTACCCCTGCCTGCTGCTCCCACTTTTCTAAGCCCATTCTCTCTATCATTCTTGCTATGGCTGTCCTACAGAACCGATGTGCCACTATATGTCCAGGTTAACGTCGTCACTGTTACTCCCACTACGAGTCTCTCGAGTTAGCAAATGTACCTCGCCGGGTGACGAGGCATTTGGCTACCTTAAGAGAGTCATAGTTACTGCAGCCAGCTGCTCCCCCTTCTTTGAATCTTTCCTCCCTTTAAATCGTACTGTGGTCAGTCCTGCAGAGCGATACGCCACCACCTGTGCATGTTACCGTTGTCTGATTTACTTCAACGACGATTTCCTCGAGTTTTCAAATAAATCTCGCCGAGTGACGAGGCATTTGGCTACCTTAAGAGAGTCATAGTTACTGCCGCCAGCTGCTCGACCTACTTTCTTTCTTTCCACTCATTAATTATTACTGTGGTCAGTCCTGCAGGAGCAATATGCCACTACATGTAAACCTTAACGTTGTCTGAGCTACCTTAACGAAAATATCCTCGAGTTTTCAAAAAAAATTTCACATGGTGACGAGGCATTTGGCTACCTTAAAGGAGTCATAGTACCCCTGCCTGCTGCTCCCAAATTTTCTAAGCCCTTTCTCTCTATCATTCTTGCTATGACTGTCCTACAGAACCGATGTGTCACTACATGTCCACGTTAACGTCGTCTCTGTTACTCCCACTACGAGTCTCTCGAGTTAGCAAATGTACCTCGAAGGATGACGAGGCATTTTGCTACCTTATAAGCATCATAGTTACTGCAGCCAGCTGCTCCCCCTTCTTTGAATCTTTCCTGTCTTTAATTCGTACTGTGGTCAGTCCTGCAGAAGCCATACGCCACCACCCGTCCATGTTACCGTTGTCTGAGTTACCTCAACAACGAATTCCTCGAGTTTTCAAATAAATTTCGCCGAGTGACGAGGCATTTGGCTACCTTAAGAGAGTCATAGATACTGCAGCCAGCTGCTCCCCCTTCTTTGAAACTTTCCTCCCTTTAAATCGTACTGTGGTCAGTCCTGCAGAGCGATACGCCACCACCTGTGCATGTTACCGTTGTCTGATTTACTTTAACGTCGATTTCCTCGAGTTTTCAAACAAATTTCGCCGAGTGACGAGGCATTTGGCTACCTTAAGAGAGTCATAGTTACTGCTGCCAGCTGCTCGACCTACTTTCATTCTTTCCACTCATTAATTATTACTGTGGTCAGTCCTGCAGGAGCAATATGCCACTACATGTAAACCTTAACGTTGCCTGAGCTACCTTAACGAAGATATTCTCGAGTTTTCAAAAAAAATTTCACATGGTGACGAGGCATTTGGCTGCCTTAAGAGAGTCATAGTACCCCTGCCTGCTGCTCCCACTTTTCTAAGCCCATTCTCTCTATCATTCTTGCTATGGCTGTCCTACAGAACCGATGTGCCACTATATGTCCAGGTTAACGTCGTCACTGTTACTCCCACTACGAGTCTCTCGAGTTAGCAAATGTACCTCGCCGGGTGACGAGGCATTTGGCTACCTTAAGAGAGTCATAGTTACTGCAGCCAGCTGCTCCCCCTTCTTTGAATCTTTCCTCCCTTTAAATCGTACTGTGGTCAGTCCTGCAGAGCGATACGCCACCACCTGTGCATGTTACCGTTGTCTGATTTACTTCAACGACGATTTCCTCGAGTTTTCAAATAAATCTCGCCGAGTGACGAGGCATTTGGCTACCTTAAGAGAGTCATAGTTACTGCCGCCAGCTGCTCGACCTACTTTCTTTCTTTCCACTCATTAATTATTACTGTGGTCAGTCCTGCAGGAGCAATATGCCATTACATGTAAACCTTAACGTTGTCTGAGCTACCTTAACGAAGATATTCTCGAGTTTTCAAAAAAAATTTCACATGGTGACGAGGCATTTGGCTGCCTTAAGAGAGTCATAGTACCCCTGCCTGCTGCTCCCACTTTTCTAAGCCCATTCTCTCTATCATTCTTGCTATGGCTGTCCTACAGAACCGATGTTCCACTATATGTCCAGGTTAACGTCGTCACTGTTACTCCCACTACGAGTCTCTCGAGTTAGCAAATGTACCTCGCCGGGTGACGTGGCATTTGGATACCTTAAGAGACTCATAGTTACTGCAGCCAGCTGCTCCCCCTTCTTTCAATCTTTCCTCCCTTTAAATCGTACTGTGGTCAGTCCTGCAGAGCGATACGCCACCACCTGTGCATGTTACCGTTGTCTGATTTACTTCAACGACGATTTCCTCGAGTTTTCAAATAAATCTCGCCGAGTGACGAGGCATTTGGCTACCTTAAGAGAGTCATAGTTACTGCTGCCACCTGCTCGACCTACTTTCTTTCTTTCCACTCATTAATTATTACTGTGGTCAGTCCTGCAGGAGCAATATGCCACTACATGTAAACCTTAACGTTATCTGAGCTACCTTAACGAAGATATTCTCGAGTTTTCAAAAAAAATTTCACATGGTGACGAGGCATTTGGCTGCCTTAAGAGAGTCATAGTACCCCTGCCTGCTGCTCCCACTTTTCTAAGCCCATTCTCTCTATCATTCTTGCTATGGCTGTCCTACAGATCCGATGTGCCACTATATGCCCAGGTTAACTTCGTCACTGTCACTCCCACTACGAGTCTCTCGAGTTAGCAAATGTACCTCGCCGGGTGACGAGGCATTTGGCTACCTTAAGAGAGTCATAGTTACTGCAGCCAGCTGCTCGACCTACTTTCTTTCTTTCCACTCATTAATTATTACTGTGGTCAGTCCTGCAGGAGCAATATGCCACTACATGTAAACCTTAACGTTGTCTGAGCTACCTTAACGAAAATATCCTCGAGTTTTCAAAAAAAATTTCACATGGTGACGAGGCATTTGGCTGCCTTAAGAGAGTCATAGTACCCCTGCCTGCTGCTCCCACTTTTCTAAGCCCATTCTCTCTATCATTCTTGCTATGGCTGTCCTACAGAACCGATGTGCCACTATATGTCCAGGTTAACGTCGTCACTGTTACTCCCACTACGAGTCTCTCGAGTTAGCAAATGTACCTCGCCGGGTGACGAGGCATTTGGCTACCTTAAGAGAGTCATAGTTACTGCAGCCAGCTGCTCCCCCTTCTTTGAATCTTTCCTCCCTTTAAATCGTACTGTGGTCAGTCCTGCAGAGCGATACGCCACCACCTGTGCATGTTACCGTTGTCTGATTTACTTCAACGACGATTTCCTCGAGTTTTCAAATAAATCTCGCCGAGTGACGAGGCATTTGGCTACCTTAAGAGAGTCATAGTTACTGCCGCCAGCTGCTCGACCTACTTTCTTGCTTTCCACTCATTAATTATTACTGTGGTCAGTCCTGCAGGAGCAATATGCCACTACATGTAAACCTTAACGTTGTCTGAGCTACCTTAACGAAAATATCCTCGAGTTTTCAAAAAAAATTTCACATGGTGACGAGGCATTTGGCTGCCTTAAGAGAGTCATAGTACCCCTGCCTGCTGCTCCCACTTTTCTAAGCCCATTCTCTCTATCATTCTTGCTATGGCTGTCCTACAGAACCGATGTGCCACTATATGTCCAGGTTAACGTCGTCACTGTTACTCCCACTACGAGTCTCTCGAGTTAGCAAATGTACCTCGCCGGGTGACGAGGCATTTGGCTACCTTAAGAGAGTCATAGTTACTGCCGCCAGCTGCTCCCCCTTCTTTGAATCTTTCCTCCCTTTAAATCGTACTGTGGTCAGTCCTGCAGAGCGATACGCCACCACCTGTGCATGTTACCGTAGTCTGATTTACTTCAACGACGATTTCCTCGAGTTTTCAAATAAATCTCGCCGAGTAACGAGGCATTTGGCTACCTTAAGAGAGTCATAGTTACTGTCGCCAGCTGCTCGACCTACTTTCTTTCTTTCCACTCATTAATTATTACTGTGGTCAGTCCTGCAGGAGCAATATGCCACTACATGTAAACCTTAACGTTGTCTGAGCTACCTTAACGAAAATATCCTCGAGTTTTCAAAAAAAATTTCACATGGTGACGAGGCATTTGGCTACCTTAAGGGAGTCATAGTACCCCTGCCTGCTGCTCCCAAATTTTCTAAGCCCTTTCTCTCTATCATTCTTGCTATGACTGTCCTACAGAACCGATGTGTCACTACATGTCCACGTTAACGTCGTCTCTGTTACTCCCACTACGAGTCTCTCGAGTTAGCAAATGTACCTCGAAGGATGACGAGGCATTTTGCTACCTTATAAGCATCATAGTTACTGCAGCCAGCTGCTCCCCCTTCTTTGAATCTTTCCTGTCTTTAATTCGTACTGTGGTCAGTCCTGCAGAAGCGATATGCCACCACCCGTTCATGTTACCGTTGTCTGAGTTACCTCAACAACGAATTCCTCGAGTTTTCAAATAAATTTCGCCGAGTGACGAGGCATTTGGCTACCTTAAGAGAGTCATAGATACTGCAGCCAGCTGCTCCCCCTTCTTTGAAACTTTCCTCCCTTTAAATCGTACTGTGGTCAGTCCTGCAGAGCGATACGCCACCACCTGTGCATGTTACCGTTGTCTGATTTACTTCAACGTCGATTTCCTCGAGTTTTCAAACAAATTTCGCCGAGTGACGAGGCATTTGGCTACCTTAAGAGAGTCATAGTTACTGTTGCCAGCTGCTCGACCTACTTTCATTCTTTCCACTCATTAATTATTACTGTGGTCAGTCCTGCAGGAGCAATATGCCACTACATGTAAACCTTAACTTTGTCTGAGCTACCTTAACGAAGATATTCTCGAGTTTTCAAAAAAAATTTCACATGGTGACGAGGCATTTGGTTGCCTTAAGAGAGTCATAGTACCCCTGCCTGCTGCTCCCACTTTTCTAAGCCCATTCTCTCTATCATTCTTGCTATGGCTGTCCTAGAGAACCGATGTGCCTCTATATGTCCAGGTTAACGTCGTCACTGTTACTCCCACTACGAGTCTCTCGAGTTAGCAAATGTACCTCGCCGGGTGACGAGGCATTTGGCTACCTTAAGAGAGTCATAGTTACTGCAGCCAGCTGCTCCCCCTAATTTGAATCTTTCCTCCCTTTAAATCGTACTGTGGTCAGTCCTGCAGAGCGATACGCCACCACCTGTGCATGTTACCGTTGTCTGATTTACTTCAACGACGATTTCCTCGAGTTTTCAAATAAATCTCGCCGAGTGACGAGGCATTTGGCTACCTTAAGAGAGTCATAGTTACTGTCGCCAGCTGCTCGACCTACTTTCTTTCTTTCCACTCATTAATAATTACTGTGGTCTGTCCTGCAGGAGCAATATGCCACCACATGTAAACCTTAACGTTGTCTGAGCTACCTTAACGAAAATATCCTCGAGTTTTCAAAAAAAATTTCACATGGTGACGAGGCATTTGGCTGCCTTAAGAGAGTCATAGTACCTCTGCCTGCTGCTCCCACTTTTCTAAGCCCTTTCTCTCTATCATTCTTGCTATGACTGTCCTACAGAACCGATGTGTCACTACATGTCCACGTTAACGTCGTCTCTGTTACTCCCACTACGAGTCTCTCGAGTTAGCAAATGTACCTCGAAGGATGACGAGGCATTTGGCTACCTTAAGAGAGTCATAGTTACTGCAGCCAGCTGCTCCCCCTTCTTTGAATCTTTCCTGTCTTTAATTCGTACTGTGGTCAGTCCTGCAGAAGCGATACGCCACCACCTGTGCATGTTACCGTTGTCTGATTTACTTCAACGACGATTTCCTCGAGTTTTCAAATAAATTCCGCCGAGTGACGAGGCATTTGGCTACCTTAAGAGAGTCATAGTTACTGCTGCCAGCTGCTCGACCTACTTTCATTCTTTCCACTCATTAATTATTACTGTGGTCAGTCCTGCAGGAGCAATATGCCACTACATGTAAACCTTAACGTTTTCTGAGCTACCTTAACGAAGATATTCTCGAGTTTTCAAAAAAAATTACACATGGTGACGAGGCATTTGGCTGCCTTCAGAGAGTCATAGTACCCCTGCCTGCTGCTCCCACTTTTTTAAGCCCTTTCTCTCTATCATTCTTGCTATGGCTGTCCTACAGAACCGATGTGCCACTATATGTCCAGGTTAACGTCGTCACTGTTACTCCCACTGCGAGTCTCTCGAGTTAGCAAATGTACCTCGCCGAATGACGAATCATTTGGCTACCTTAAGTGACTCATAGTTACTGCAGCCAGCTGCTCCCCCTTCTTTGAATCTTTCCTCCCTTTAAATCGTACTGTGGTCAGTCCTGCAGAGCGATACGCCACCACCTGTGCATGTTACCGTAGTCTGATTTACTTCAACGACGATTTCCTCGAGTTTTCAAATAAATCTCGCCGAGTGACGAGGCATTTGGCTACCTTAAGAGAGTCATAGTTACTGTCGCCAGCTGCTCGACCTACTTTCTTTCTTTCCACTCATTAATTATTACTGTGGTCAGTCCTGCAGGAGCAATATGCCGCTACATGTAAACCTTAACGTTGTCTGAGCTACCTTAACGAAAATATCCTCGAGTTTTCAAAAAAAATTTCACATGGTGACGAGGCATTTGGCTACCTTAAAGGAGTCATAGTACCCCTGCCTGCTGCTCCCAAATTTTCTAAGCCCTTTCTCTCTATCATTCTTGCTCTGACTGTCCTACAGAACCGATGTGTCACTACATGTCCACGTTAACGTCGTCTCTGTTACTCCCACTACGAGTCTCTCGAGTTAGCAAATGTACCTCGAAGGATGACGAATCATTTGGCTACCTTAAGTGACTCATAGTTACTGCAGCCAGCTGCTCCCCCTTCTTTGAATCTTTCCTCCCTTTAAATCGTACTGAGGTCAGTCCTGCTGAAGCGATACGCCACCGCCTGTGCATGTTACCGTTGTCTCAGTTACTTCAACGACGATTTCCTCGAGTTTTCAAATAAATTTCGCCGAGTGACGAGGCATTTGGCTACCTTAAGAGAGTCATAGTTACTGCTGCCAGCTGCTCGACCTACTTTCATTCTTTCCACTCATTAATTATTACTGTGGTCAGTCCTGCAGGAGCAATATGCCACTACATGTAAACCTTAACGTTGTCTGAGCTACGTTAACGAAGATATTCTCGAGCTTTCAAAAAAAATGTCACATGGTGACGAGGCATTTGGCTGCCTTAAGAGAGTCATAGTACCCCTGCCTGCTGCTCCCACTTTTTTAAGCCCTTTCTCTCTATCATTCTTGCTATGGCTGTCCTACAGAACCGATGTGCCACTATATGTCCAGGTTAATGTCGTCACTGTTACTCCCACTGCGAGTCTGTCGAGTTAGCAAATGTACCTCGCCGGGTGACGAGGCATTTGGCTACCTTAAGTGACTCATAGTTACTGCAGCCAGCTGCTCCCCCTTCTTTGAATCTTTCCTGTCTTTAATTCGTACTGTGGTCAGTCCTGCAGAAGCGATACGCCACCACCTGTGCATGTTACCGTTGTCTGATTTACTTCAACGACGATTTCCTCGAGTTTTCAAATAAATTTCGCCGAGTGACGAGGCATTTAGCTTCCTTAAGAGAGTCATAGTTACTGCAGCCATCTGCTCCCCCTTCTTTGAATCTTTCCTCCCTTTAAATCGTACTGTGGTCAGTCCTGCAGAGCGATACGCCACCACCTGTGCATGTTACCGTTGTCTGATTTACTTCAACGACGATTTCCTCGAGTTTTCAAATAAATTTCGCCGAGTGACGAGGCATTTGGCTACCTTAAGAGAGTCATAGTTACTGCTGCCAGCTGCTCGACCTACTTTCATTCTTTCCACTCATTAATTATTACTGTGGTCAGTCCTGCAGGAGCAATATGCCACTACATGTAAACCTTAACGTTGTCTGAGCTACCTTAACGATGATATTCTCGAGCTTTCAAAAAAAATTTCACATGGTGACGAGGCATTTGGCTGCCTTAAGAGAGTCATAGTACCCCTGCCTGCTGCTCCCACTTTACTAAGCCCTTTCTCTCTATCATTCTTGCTATGGCTGTCCTACAGAACCGATGTGCCACTATATGTCCAGGTTAACGTCGTCACTGTTACTCCCACTACGAGTCTCTCGAGTTAGCAAATGTACCTCGCCGGGTGACGAGGCATTTGGCTACCTTAAGAGAGTCATAGTTACTGCAGCCAGCTGCTCCCCCTTCTTTGAATCTTTCCTCCCTTTAAATCGTACTGTGGTCAGTCCTGCAGAGCGATACGCCACCACCTGTGCATGTTACCGTTGTCTGATTTACTTCAACGACGATTTCCTCGAGTTTTCAAATAAATCTCGCCGAGTGACGAGGCATTTGGCTACCTTATGAGAGTCATAGTTACTGCCGCCAGCTGCTCGACCTACTTTCTTTCTTTCCACTCATTAAATATTACTGTGGTCAGTCCTGCAGGAGCAATATGCCACTACATGTAAACCTTAACGTTGTCTGAGCTACCTTAACGAAAATATCCTCGAGTTTTCAAAAAAAATTTCACATGGTGACGAGGCATTTGGCTACCTTAAGGGAGTCATAGTACCTCTGCCTGCTGCTCCCACTTTACTAAGCCCTTTCTCTCTATCATTCTTGCTATGGCTGTCCTACAGAACCGATGTGCCACTATATGTCCAGGTTAACGTCGTCACTGTTACTCCCACTACGAGTCTCTCGAGTTAGCAAATGTACCTCGCCGGGTGACGAGGCATTTGGCTACCTTGAGAGAGTCATAGTTACTGCAGCCAGCTGCTCCCCCTTCTTTGAATCTTTCCTCCCTTTAAATCGTACTGTGGTCAGTCCTGCAGAGCGATACGCCACCACCTGTGCATGTTACCGTTGTCTGATTTACTTCAACGACGATTTCCTCGAGTTTTCAAATAAATTTCGCCGAGTGACGAGGCATTTGGCTACCTTAAGAGAGTCATAGTTACTGCTGCCAGCTGCTCGACCTACTTTCATTCTTTCCACTCATTAATTATTACTGTGGTCAGTCCTGCAGGAGCAATATGCCACTACATGTAAACCTTAACGTTGTCTGAGCTACCTTAACGAAGATATTCTCGAGTTTTCAAAAAAAATTTCACATGGTGACGAGGCATTTGGCTGCCTTAAGAGAGTCATAGTACCCCTGCCTGCTGCTCCCACTTTTTTAAGCCCTTTCTCTCTATCATTCTTGCTATGGCTTTCCTACAGAACCGATGTGCCACTATATGTCCAGGTTAACGTCGTCACTGTTACTCCCACTGCGAGTCTCTCGAGTTAGCAAATGTACCTCGCCGAATGACGAATCATTTGGCTACCTTAAGTGACTCATAGTTACTGCAGCCAGCTGCTCCCCCTTCTTTGAATCTTTCCTCCCTTTAAATCGTACTGTGGTCAGTCCTGCAGAGCGATACGCCACCACCTGTGCATGTTACCGTTGTCTGATTTACTTCAACGACGATTTCCTCGAGTTTTCAAATAAATTTCGCCGAGTGACGAGGCATTTGGCTACCTTAAGAGAGTCATAGTTACTGCTGCCAGCTGCTCGACCTACTTTCATTCTTTCCACTCATTAATTATTACTGTGGTCAGTCCTGCAGGAGCAATATGCCACTACATGTAAACCTTAACGTTGTCTGAGCTACCTTAACGAAAAAATATCCTCGAGTTTTCAAAAAAAATTTCACATGGTGACGAGGCATTTGGCTACCTTAAGGGAGTCATAGTACCCCTGCCTGCTGCTCCCACTTTACTAAGCCCTTTCTCTCTATCATTCTTGCTATGGCTGTCCTACAGAACCGATGTGCCACTATATGTCCAGGTTAACGTCGTCACTGTTACTCCCACTACGAGTCTCTCGAGTTAGCAAATGTACCTCGCCGGGTGACGAGGCATTTGGCTACCTTGAGAGAGTCATAGTTACTGCAGCCAGCTGCTCCCCCTTCTTTGAATCTTTCCTCCCTTTAAATCGTACTGAGGTCAGTCCTGCTGAAGCGATACGCCACCACCTGTGCATGTTACCGTTGTTTGAGTTACTTCAACGACGATTTCCTCGAGTTTTCAGATAAATTTCGCCGAGTGACGAGGCATTTGGCTTCCTTAAGAGAGTCATAGTTACTGCAGCCAGCTGCTCCCCCTTCTTTGAATCTTTCCTCCCTTCAAATCGTACTGTGGTCAGTCCTGCAGAGCGATACGCCACCACCTGTGCATGTTACCGTTGTCTGATTTACTTCAACGACGATTTCCTCGAGTTTTCAAATAAATTTCGCCGAGTGACGAGGCATTTGGCTACCTTAAGAGAGTCATAGTTACTGCTGCCAGCTGCTCGACCTACTTTCATTCTTTCCACTCATTAATTATTACTGTGGTCAGTCCTGCAGGAGCAATATGCCACTACATGTAAACCTTAACGTTGTCTGAGCTACCTTAACGAAGATATTCTCGAGCTTTCAAAAAAAATTTCACATGGTGACGAGGCATTTGGCTGCCTTAAGAGAGTCATAGTACCCCTGCCTGCTGCTCCCACTTTACTAAGCCCTTTCTCTCTATCATTCTTGCTATGGCTGTCCTACAGAACCGATGTGCCACTATATGTCCAGGTTAACGTCGTCACTGTTACTCCCACTACGAGTCTCTCGAGTTAGCAAATGTACCTCGCCGGGTGACGAGGCATTTGGCTACCTTAAGAGAGTCATAGTTACTGCAGCCAGCTGCTCCCCCTTCTTTGAATCTTTCCTCCCTTTAAATCGTACTGTGGTCAGTCCTGCAGAGCGATACGCCACCACCTGTGCATGTTACCGTTGTCTGATTTACTTCAACGACGATTTCCTCGAGTTTTCAAATAAATCTCGCCGAGTGACGAGGCATTTGGCTACCTTATGAGAGTCATAGTTACTGCCGCCAGCTGCTCGACCTACTTTCTTTCTTTCCACTCATTAAATATTACTGTGATCAGTCCTGCAGGAGCAATATGCCACTACATGTAAACCTTAACGTTGTCTGAGCTACCTTAACGAAAATATCCTCGAGTTTTCAAAAAAAATTTCACATGGTGACGAGGCATTTGGCTACCTTAAGGGAGTCATAGTACCCCTGCCTGCTGCTCCCACTTTTTTAAGCCCTTTCTCTCTATCATTCTTGCTATGGCTGTCCTACAGAACCGATGTGCCACTATATGTCCAGGTTAACGTCGTCACTTTTACTCCCACTACGAGTCTCTCGAGTTAGCAAATGTACCTCGCCGGGTGACGAGGCATTTGGCTACCTTGAGAGAGTCATAGTTACTGCAGCCAGCTGCTCCCCCTTCTTTGAATCTTTCCTCCCTTTAAATCGTACTGTGGTCAGTCCTGCTGAAGCGATACGCCACCACCTGTGCATGTTACCGTTGTTTGAGTTACTTCAACGACGATTTCCTCGAGTTTTCAAATAAATTTCGCCGAGTGACGAGGCATTTGGCTTCCTTAAGAGAGTCATAGTTACTGCAGCCAGCTGCTCCCCCTTCTTTGAATCTTTCCTCCCTTCAAATCGTACTGTGGTCAGTCCTGCAGAGCGATACGCCACCACCTGTGCATGTTACCGTTGTCTGATTTACTTCAACGACGATTTCCTCGAGTTTTCAAATAAATTTCGCCGAGTGACGAGGCATTTGGCTACCTTAAGAGAGTCATAGTTACTGCTGCCAGCTGCTCGACCTACTTTCATTCTTTCCACTCATTAATTATTACTGTGGTCAGTCCTGCAGGAGCAATATGCCACTACACGTAAACCTTAACGTTGTCTGAGCTACCTTAACGAAGATATTCTCGAGCTTTCAAAAAAAATTTCACATGGTGACGAGGCATTTGGCTGCCTTAAGAGAGTCATAGTACCCCTGCCTGCTGCTCCCACTTTACTAAGCCCTTTCTCTCTATCATTCTTGCTATGGCTGTCCTACAGAACCGATGTGCCACTATATGTCCAGGTTAACGTCGTCACTGTTACTCCCACTACGAGTCTCTCGAGTTAGCAAATGTACCTCGCCGGGTGACGAGGCATTTGGCTACCTTAAGAGAGTCATAGTTACTGCAGCCAGCTGCTCCCCCTTCTTTGAATCTTTCCTCCCTTTAAATCGTACTGTGGTCAGTCCTGCAGAGCGATACGCCACCACCTGTGCATGTTACCGTTGTCTGATTTACTTCAACGACGATTTCCTCGAGTTTTCAAATAAATCTCGCCGAGTGACGAGGCATTTGGCTACCTTATGAGAGTCATAGTTACTGCCGCCAGCTGCTCGACCTACTTTCTTTCTTTCCACTCATTAAATATTACTGTGGTCAGTCCTGCAGGAGCAATATGCCACTACATGTAAACCTTAACGTTGTCTGAGCTACCTTAACGAAAATATCCTCGAGTTTTAAAAAAAAATTTCACATGGTGACGAGGCATTTGGCTACCTTAAGGGAGTCATAGTACCCCTGCCTGCTGCTCCCACTTTTTTAAGCCCTTTCTCTCTATCATTCTTGCTATGGCTGTCCTACAGAACCGATGTGCCACTATATGTCCAGGTTAATGTCGTCACTGTTACTCCCACTGCGAGTCTGTCGAGTTAGCAAATGTACCTCGCCGGGTGACGAGGCATTTGGCTACCTTAAGTGACTCATAGTAACTGCAGCCAGCTGCTCCACCTTCTTTGAATCTTTCCTCCCTTTAAATCGCACTGAGGTCAGTCCTGCTGAAGCGATACGCCACCACCTGTGCATGTTACCGTTGTTTGAGTTACTTCAACGACGATTTCCTCGAGTTTTCAAATAAATTTCGCCGAGTGACGAGGCATTTAGCTTCCTTAAGAGAGTCATAGTTACTGCAGCCAGCTGCTCCCCCTTCTTTGAATCTTTCCTCCCTTTAAATCGTACTGTGGTCAGTCCTGCAGAGCGATACGCCACCACCTGTGCATGTTACCGTTGTCTGATTTACTTCAACGACGATTTCCTCGAGTTTTCAAATAAATTTCGCCGAGTGACGAGGCATTTGGCTACCTTATGAGAGTCATAGTTACTGCTGCCAGCTGCTCGACCTACTTTCATTCTTTCCACTCATTAATTATTACTGTGGTCAGTCCTGCAGGAGCAATATGCCACTACATGTAAACCTTAACGTTGTCTGAGCTACCTTAACGAAGATATTCTCGAGCTTTCAAAAAAAATTTCACATGGTGACGAGGCATTTGGCTGCCTTAAGAGAGTCATAGTACCCCTGCCTGCTGCTCCCACTTTACTAAGCCCTTTCTCTCTATCATTCTTGCTATGGCTGTCCTACAGAACCGATGTGCCACTATATGTCCAGGTTAACGTCGTCACTGTTACTCCCACTACGAGTCTCTCGAGTTAGCAAATGTACCTCGCCGGGTGACGAGGCATTTGGCTACCTTAAGAGAGTCATAGATACTGCAGCCAGCTGCTCCCCCTTCTTTGAATCTTTCCTCCCTTTAAATCGTACTGTGGTCAGTCCTGCAGAGCGATACGCCACCACCTGTGCATGTTACCGTTGTCTGATTTACTTCAACGACGATTTCCTCGAGTTTTCAAATAAATCTCGCCGAGTGACGAGGCATTTGGCTACCTTATGAGAGTCATAGTTACTGCCGCCAGCTGCTCGACCTACTTTCTTTCTTTCCACTCATTAATTATTACTGTGGTCAGTCCTGCAGGAGCAATATGCCACTACATGTAAACCTTAACGTTGTCTGAGCTACCTTAACGAAGATATTCTCGAGTTTTCAAAAAAAATTTCACATGGTGACGAGGCATTTGGCTGCCTTAAGAGAGTCATAGTACCCCTGCCTGCTGCTCCCACTTTTTTAAGCCCTTTCTCTCTATCATTCTTGCTATGGCTGTCCTACAGAACCGATGTGCCACTATATGTCCAGGTTAACGTCGTCACTGTTACTCCCACTGCGAGTCTCTCGAGTTAGCAAATGTACCTCGCCGAATGACGAATCATTTGGCTACCTTAAGTGACTCATAGTTACTGCAGCCAGCTGCTCCCCCTTCTTTGAATCTTTCCTCCCTTTAAATCGTACTGTGGTCAGTCCTGCAGAGCGATACGCCACCACCTGTGCATGTTACCGTTGTCTGATTTACTTCAACGACGATTTCCTCGAGTTTTCAAATAAATTTCGCCGAGTGACGAGGCATTAGGCTACCTTAAGAGAGTCATAGTTACTGCTGCCAGCTGCTCGACCTACTTTCATTCTTTCCACTCATTAATTATTACTGTGGTCAGTCCTGCAGGAGCAATATGCCACTACATGTAAACCTTAACGTTGTCTGAGCTCCCTTAACGAAAAAATATCCTCGAGTTTTCAAAAAAAATTTCACATGGTGACGAGGCATTTGGCTACCTTAAGGGAGTCATAGTACCCCTGCCTGCTGCTCCCACTTTACTAAGCCCTTTCTCTCTATCATTCTTGCTATGGCTGTCCTACAGAACCGATGTGCCACTATATGTCCAGGTTAACGTCGTCACTGTTACTCCCACTACGAGTCTCTCGAGTTAGCAAATGTACCTCGCCGGGTGACGAGGCATTTGGCTACCTTGAGAGAGTCATAGTTACTGCAGCCAGCTGCTCCCCCTTCTTTGAATCTTTCCTCCCTTTAAATCGTACTGTGGTCAGTCCTGCTGAAGCGATACGCCACCACCTGTGCATGTTACCGTTGTTTGAGTTACTTCAACGACGATTTCCTCGAGTTTTCAAATAAATTTCGCCGAGTGACGAGGCATTTGGCTTCCTTAAGAGAGTCATAGTTACTGCAGCCAGCTGCTCCCCCTTCTTTGAATCTTTCCTCCCTTCAAATCGTACTGTGGTCAGTCCTGCAGAGCGATACGCCACCACCTGTGCATGTTACCGTTGTCTGATTTACTTCAACGACGATTTCCTCGAGTTTTCAAATAAATTTCGCCGAGTGACGAGGCATTTGGCTACCTTAAGAGAGTCATAGTTACTGCTGCCAGCTGCTCGACCTACTTTCATTCTTTCCACTCATTAATTATTACTGTGGTCAGTCCTGCAGGAGCAATATGCCACTACATGTAAACCTTAACGTTGTCTGAGCTACCTTAACGAAGATATTCTCGAGCTTTCAAAAAAAATTTCACATGGTGACGAGGCATTTGGCTGCCTTAAGAGAGTCATAGTACCCCTGCCTGCTGCTCCCACTTTACTAAGCCCTTTCTCTCTATCATTCTTGCTATGGCTGTCCTACAGAACCGATGTGCCACTATATGTCCAGGTTAACGTCGTCACTGTTACTCCCACTACGAGTCTCTCGAGTTAGCAAATGTACCTCGCCGGGTGACGAGGCATTTGGCTACCTTAAGAGAGTCATAGTTACTGCAGCCAGCTGCTCCCCCTTCTTTGAATCTTTCCTCCCTTTAAATCGTACTGTGGTCAGTCCTGCAGAGCGATACGCCACCACCTGTGCATGTTACCGTTGTCTGATTTACTTCAACGACGATTTCCTCGAGTTTTCAAATAAATCTCGCCGAGTGACGAGGCATTTGGCTACCTTATGAGAGTCATAGTTACTGCCGCCAGCTGCTCGACCTACTTTCTTTCTTTCCACTCATTAAATATTACTGTGGTCAGTCCTGCAGGAGCAATATGCCACTACATGTAAACCTTAACGTTGTCTGAGCTACCTTAACGAAAATATCCTCGAGTTTTCAAAAAAAATTTCACATGGTGACGAGGCATTTGGCTACCTTAAGGGAGTCATAGTACCCCTGCCTGCTGCTCCCACTTTACTAAGCCCTTTCTCTCTATCATTCTTGCTATGGCTGTCCTACAGAACCGATGTGCCACTATATGTCCAGGTTAACGTCGTCACTGTTACTCCCACTACGAGTCTCTCGAGTTAGCAAATGTACCTCGCCGGGTGACGAGGCATTTGGCTACCTTAAGAGAGTCATAGTTACTGCTGCCAGCTGCTCGACCTACTTTCATTCTTTCCACTCATTAATTATTACTGTGGTCAGTCCTGCAGGAGCAATATGCCACTACATGTAAACCTTAACGTTGTCTGAGCTACCTTAACGAAGATATTCTCGAGTTTTCAAAAAAAATTTCACATGGTGACGAGGCATTTGGCTGCCTTAAGAGAGTCATAGTACCCCTGCCTGCTGCTCCCACTTTTTTAAGCCCTTACTCTCTATCATTCTTGCTATGGCTGTCCTACAGAACCGATGTGCCACTATATGTCCAGGTTAACGTCGTCACTGTTACTCCCACTGCGAGTCTCTCGAGTTAGCAAATGTACCTCGCCGAATGACGAATCATTTGGCTACCTTAAGTGACTCATAGTTACTGCAGCCAGCTGCTCCCCCTTCTTTGAATCTTTCCTCCCTTTAAATCGTACTGTGGTCAGTCCTGCAGAGCGATACGCCACCACCTGTGCATGTTACCGTTGTCTGATTTACTTCAACTACGATTTCCTCGAGTTTTCAAATAAATTTCGCCGAGTGACGAGGCATTTGGCTACCTTAAGAGAGTCATAGTTACTGCTGCCAGCTGCTCGACCTACTTTCATTCTTTCCACTCATTAATTATTACTGTGGTCAGTCCTGCAGGAGCAATATGCCACTACATGTAAACCTTAACGTTGTCTGAGCTACCTTAACGAAAATATCCTCGAGTTTTCAAAAAAAATTTCACATGGTGACGAGGCATTTGGCTACCTTAAGGGAGTCATAGTACCCCTGCCTGCTGCTCCCACTTTACTAAGCCCTTTCTCTCTATCATTCTTGCTATGGCTGTCCTACAGAACCGATGTGCCACTATATGTCCAGGTTAACGTCGTCACTGTTACTCCCACTACGAGTCTCTCGAGTTAGCAAATGTACCTCGCCGGGTGACGAGGCATTTGGCTACCTTGAGAGAGTCATAGTTACTGCAGCCAGCTGCTCCCCCTTCTTTGAATCTTTCCTCCCTTTAAATCGTACTGTGGTCAGTCCTGCTGAAGCGATACGCCACCACCTGTGCATGTTACCGTTGTTTGAGTTACTTCAACGACGATTTCCTCGAGTTTTCAAATAAATTTCGCCGAGTGACGAGGCATTTGGCTTCCTTAAGAGAGTCATAGTTACTGCAGCCAGCTGCTCCCCCTTCTTTGAATCTTTCCTCCCTTCAAATCGTACTGTGGTCAGTCCTGCAGAGCGATACGCCACCACCTGTGCATGTTACCGTTGTCTGATTTACTTCAACGACGATTTCCTCGAGTTTTCAAATAAATTTCGCCGAGTGACGAGGCATTTGGCTACCTTAAGAGAGTCAAAGTTACTGCTGCCAGCTGCTCGACCTACTTTCATTCTTTCCACTCATTAATTATTACTGTGGTCAGTCCTGCAGGAGCAATATGCCACTACATGTAAACCTTAACGTTGTCTGAGCTACCTTAACGAAGATATTCTCGAGCTTTCAAAAAAAATTTCACATGGTGACGAGGCATTTGGCTGCCTTAAGAGAGTCATAGTACCCCTGCCTGCTGCTCCCACTTTACTAAGCATTTCTCTCTATCATTCTTGCTATGGCTGTCCTACAGAACCGATGTGCCACTATATGTCCAGGTTAACGTCGTCACTGTTACTCCCACTACGAGTCTCTCGAGTTAGCAAATGTACCTCGCCGGGTGACGAGGCATTTGGCTACCTTAAGAGAGTCATAGTTACTGCAGCCAGCTGCTCCCCCTTCTTTGAATCTTTCCTCCCTTTAAATCGTACTGTGGTCAGTCCTGCAGAGCGATACGCCACCACCTGTGCATGTTACCGTTGTCTGATTTACTTCAACGACGATTTCCTCGAGTTTTCAAATAAATCTCGCCGAGTGACGAGGCATTTGGCTACCTTATGAGAGTCATAGTTACTGCCGCCAGCTGCTCGACCTACTTTCTTTCTTTCCACTCATTAAATATTACTGTGGTCAGTCCTGCAGGAGCAATATGCCACTACATGTAAACCATAACGTTGTCTGAGCTACCTTAACGAAAATATCCTCGAGTTTTCAAAAAAAATTTCACATGGTGACGAGGCATTTGGCTACCTTAAGGGAGTCATAGTACCCCTGCCTGCTGCTCCCACTTTACTAAGCCCTTTCTCTCTATCATTCTTGCTATGGCTGTCCTACAGAACCGATGTGCCACTATATGTCCAGGTTAACGTCGTCACTGTTACTCCCACTACGAGTCTCTCGAGTTAGCAAATGTACCTCGCCGGGTGACGAGGCATTTGGCTACCTTAAGAGAGTCATAGTTACTGCTGCCAGCTGCTCGACCTACTTTCATTCTTTCCACTCATTAATTATTACTGTGGTCAGTCCTGCAGGAGCAATATGCCACTACATGTAAACCTTAACGTTGTCTGAGCTACCTTAACGAAGATATTCTCGAGTTTTCAAAAAAAATTTCACATGGTGACGAGGCATTTGGCTGCCTTAAGAGAGTCATAGTACCCCTGCCTGCTGCTCAAACTTTTTTAAGCCCTTTCTCTCTATCATTCTTGCTATGGCTGTCCTACAGAACCGATGTGCCACTATATGTCCAGGTTAACGTCGTCACTGTTACTCCCACTGCGAGTCTCTCGAGTTAGCAAATGTACCTCGCCGAATGACGAATCATTTGGCTACCTTAAGTGACTCATAGTTACTGCAGCCAGCTGCTCCCCCTTCTTTGAATCTTTCCTCCCTTTAAATTGTACTGTGGTCAGTCCTGCTGAAGCGATACGCCACCTCCTGTGCATGTTACCGTTGTCTCAGTTACTTCAACGACGATTTCCTCGAGTTTTCAAATAAATTTCGCCGAGTGACGAGGCATTTGGCTACCTTAAGAGAGTCATAGTTACTGCTGCCAGCTGCTCGACCTACTTTCATTCTTTCCACTCATTAATTATTACTGTGGTCAGTCCTGCAGGAGCAATATGCCACTACATGTAAACCTTAACGTTGTCTGAGCTACCTTAACGAAGATATTCTCGAGCTTTCAAAAAAAATTTCACATGGTGACGAGGCATTTGGCTGCCTTAAGAGAGTCATAGTACCCCTGCCTGCTGCTCCCTCTTTTTTAAGCCCTTTCTCTCTATCATTCTTGCTATGGCTGTCCTACAGAACCGATGTGCCACTATATGTCCAAGTTAACGTCGTCACTGTTACTCCCACTGCGAGTCTCTCGAGATAGCCATTGTACCTCGCCGGGTGACGAGGCATTTGGCTACCTTAAGAGAGTCATAGTTACTGCAGCCAGCTGCTCCCCCTTCTTTGAATCTTTCCTCCCTTTAAATCGTACTGTGGTCAGTCCTGCAGAGCGATACGCCACCACCTGTGCATGTTACCGTTGTCTGATTTACTTCAACGACGATTTCCTCGAGTTTTCAAATAAATCTCGCCCGAGTGACGAGGCATTTTGCTACCTTAAGAGAGTCATAGTTACTGCCGCCAGCTGCCCGACCTACTTTCTTTCTTTCCACTCACTAATTATTACTGTGGTCAGTCCTGCAGGAGCAATATGCCACTACATGTAAACCTTAACGTTGTCTGAGCTACCTTAACGAAAATATCCTCGAGATTTCAAAAAAAATTTCACATGGTGACGAGGCATTTGGCTACCTTAAGGGAGTCATAGTACCCCTGCCTGCTGCTCCCACTTTTCTAAGCCCTTTCTCTCTATCATTCTTGCTATGGCTGTCCTACAGAACCGATGTGTCACTATATGTCCACGTTAACGTCGTCTCTGTTACTCCCACTACGAGTCTCTCGAGTTAGCAAATGTACCTCGAAGGATGACGAGGCATTTTGCTACCTTATAAACGTCATAGTTACTGCAGCCAGCTGCTCCCCCTTCTTTGAATGTTTCCTGTCTTTAATTCGTACTGTGGTCAGTCCTGCAGAGGCGATACGCCACCACCTGTGCATGTTACCGTTGTCTGAGTTACCTCAACAACGAATTCCTCGAGTTTTCAAATAAATTTCGCCGAGTGACGAGGCATTTGGCTACCTTAAGAGAGTCATAGTTACTGCAGCCAGCTGCTCCCCCTTCTTTGCATCTTTCCTCCCTTTAAATCGTACTGTGGTCAGTCCTGCAGAGCGATACGCCACCACCTGTGCATGTTACCGTTGTCTGATTTACTTCAACGACGATTTCCTCGAGTTTTCAAATAAATTTCGCCGAGTGACGAGGCATTTGGCTACCTTAAGAGAGTCATAGTTACTGCTGCCAGCTGCTCGACCTACTTTCATTCTTTCCACTCATTAATTATTACTGTGGTCAGTCCTGCAGGAGCAATATGCCACTACATGTAAACCTTAACGTTGTCTGAGCTACCTTAACGAAGATATTCTCGAGCTTTCAAAAAAAATTTCACATGGTGACGAGGCATTTGGCTGCCTTAAGAGAGTCATAGTACCCCTGCCTGCTGCTCCCACTTTTTTAAGCCCTTTCTCTCTATCATTCTTGCTATGGCTGTCCTACAGAACCGATGTGCCACTATATGTCCAGGTTAACGTCGTCACTGTTACTCCCACTGCGAGTCTCTCGAGATAGCCATTGTACCTCGCCGGGTGACGAGGCATTTGGCTACCTTAAGAGAGTCATAGTTACTGCAGCCAACTGCTCCCCCTTCTTTGAATCTTTCCTCCCTTTAAATCGTACTGTGGTCAGTCCTGCAGAGCGATACGCCACCACCTGTGCATGTTACCGTTGTCTGATTTACTTCAACGACGATTTCCTCGAGTTTTCAAATAAATCTCGCCGAGTGACGAGGCATTTTGCTACCTTAAGAGAGTCATAGTTACTGCCGCCAGCTGCTCGACCTACTTTCTTTCTTTCCACTCACTAATTATTACTGTGGTCAGTCCTGCAGGAGCAATATGCCACTACATGTAAACCTTAACGTTGTCTGAGCTACCTTAACGAAAATATCCTCGAGATTTCAAAAAAAATTTCACATGGTGACGAGGCATTTGGCTACCTTAAGGGAGTCATAGTACCCCTGCCTGCTGCTCCCACTTTTCTAAGCCCTTTCTCTCTATCATTCTTGCTATGGCTGTCCTACAGAACCGATGTGTCACTATATGTCCACGTTAACGTCGTCTCTGTTACTCCCACTACGAGTCTCTCGAGTTAGCAAATGTACCTCGAAGGATGACGAGGCATTTTGCTACCTTATAAACGTCATAGTTACTGCAGCCAGCTGCTCCCCCTTCTTTGAATCTTTCCTGTCTTTAATTCGTACTGTGGTCAGTCCTGCAGAAGCGATACGCCACCACCTGTGCATGTTACCGTTGTCTGAGTTACCTCAACAACGAATTCCTCGAGTTTTCAAATAAATTTCGCCGAGTGACGAGGCATTTGGCTACCTTAAGAGAGTCATAGTTACTGCAGCCAGCTGCTCCCCCTTCTTTGAATCTTTCATCCCTTTAAATCGTACTGTGGTCAGTCCTGCAGAGCGATACGCCACCACCTGTGCATGTTACCGTTGTCTGATTTACTTCAACGACGATTTCCTCGAGTTTTCAAATAAATTTCGCCGAGTGACGAGGCATTTGGCTACCTTAAGAGAGTCATAGTTACTGCTGCCAGCTGCTCGACCTACTTTCATTCTTTCCACTCATTAATTATTACTGTGGTCAGTCCTGCAGGAGCAATATGCCACTACATGTAAACCTTAACGTTGTCTGAGCTACCTTAACGAAGATATTCTCGAGTTTTCAAAAAAAATTTCACATGGTGACGAGGCATTTGGCTGCCTTAAGAGAGGCATAGTACCCCTGCCTGCTGCTCCCACTTTTTTAAGCCCTTTCTCTCTATCATTCTTGCTATGGCTGTCCTACAGAACCGATGTGCCACTATATGTCCAGGTTAACGTCGTCACTGTTACTCCCACTGCGAGTCTCTCGAGTTAGCAAATGTACCTCGCCGAATGACGAATCATTTGGCTACCTTAAGTGACTCATAGTTACTGCAGCCAGCTGCTCCCCCTTCTTTGAATCTTTCCTCCCTTTAAATCGTACTGTGGTCAGTCCTGCAGAGCGATACGCCACCACCTGTGCATGTTACCGTTGTCTGATTTACTTCAACGACGATTTCCTCGAGTTTTCAAATAAATTTCGCCGAGTGACGAGGCATTTGGCTACCTTAAGAGAGTCATAGTTACTGCTGCCAGCTGCTCGACCTACTTTCATTCTTTCCACTCATTAATTATTACTGTGGTCAGTCCTGCAGGAGCAATATGCCACTACATGTAAACCTTAACGTTGTCTGAGCTACCTTAACGAAGATATTCTCGAGCTTTCAAAAAAAATTTCACATGGTGACGAGGCATTTGGCTGCCTTAAGAGAGTCATAGTACCCCTGCCTGCTGCTCCCACTTTTTTAAGCCCTTTCTCTCTAACATTCTTGCTATGGCTGTCCTACAGAACCGATGTGCCACTATATGTCCAGGTTAACGTCGTCACTGTTACTCCCACTGCGAGTCTCTCGAGTTAGCAAATGTACCTCGCCGAATGACGAATCATTTGGCTACCTTAAGTGACTCATAGTTACTGCAGCCAGCTGCTCCCCCTTCTTTGAATCTTTCCTCCCTTTAAATTGTACTGTGGTCAGTCCTGCTGAAGCGATACGCCACCTCCTGTGCATGTTACCGTTGTCTCAGTTACTTCAACGACGATTTCCTCGAGTTTTCAAATAAATTTCGCCGAGTGACGAGGCATTTGGCTACCTTAAGAGAGTCATAGTTACTGCTGCAGGCTGCTCGACCTACTTTCATTCTTTCCACTTATTAATTATTACTGTGGTCAGTCCTGCAGGAGCAATATGCCACTACATGTAAACCTTAACGTTGTCTGAGCTACCTTAACGAAGATATTCTCGAGTTTTCAAAAAAAATTTCACATGGTGACGAGGCATTTGGCTGCCTTAAGAGAGTCATAGTACCCCTGCCTGCTGCTCCCACTTTTTTAAGCCCTTTCTCTCTATCATTCTTGCTATGGCTGTCCTACAGAACCGATGTGCCACTATATGTCCAGGTTAATGTCGTCACTGTTACTCCCACTGCGAGTCTCTCGAGTTAGCAACTGTACCTCGCCGGGTGACGAGGCATTTGGCTACCTTAAGTGACTCATAGTTACTGCAGCCAGCTGCTCCACCTTCTTTGAATCTTTCCTCCCTTTAAATCGTACTGAGGTCACTCCTGCTGAAGCGATACGCCACCACCTGTGCATGTTACCGTTGTTTGAGTTACTTCAACGACGATTTCCTCGAGTTTTCAAATAAATTTCGCCGAGTGACGAGGCATTTGGCTACCTTAAGAGAGTCATAGTTACTGCAGCCAGCTGCTCCCCCTTCTTTGAATCTTTCCTCCCTTTAAATCGTACTGTGGTCAGTCCTGCAGAGCGATACGCCACCACCTGTGCATGTTACCGTTGTCTGATTTACTTCAACGACGATTTCCTCGAGTTTTCAAATAAATTTCGCCGAGTGACGAGGCATTTGGCTACCTTAAGAGAGTCATAGTTACTGCTGCCAGCTGCTCGACCTACTTTCATTCTTTCCACTCATTAATTATTACTGTGGTCAGTCCTGCAGGAGCAATATGCCACTACATGTAAACCTTAACGTTGTCTGAGCTACCTTAACGAAGATATTCTCGAGCTTTCAAAAAAAATTTCACATGGTGACGAGGCATTTGGCTGCCTTAAGAGAGTCATAGTACCCCTGCCTGCTGCTCCCACTTTTTTAAGCCCTTTCTCTCTAACATTCTTGCTATGGCTGTCCTACAGAACCGATGTGCCACTATATGTCCAGGTTAACGTCGTCACTGTTACTCCCACTGCGAGTCTCTCGAGATAGCCATTGTACCTCGCCGGGTGACGAGGCATTTGGCTACCTTAAGAGAGTCATAGTTACTGCAGCCAGCTGCTCCCCCTTCTTTGAATCTTTCCTCCCTTTAAATCGTACTGTGGTCAGTCCTGCAGAGCGATACGCCACCACCTGTGCATGTTACCGTTGTCTGATTTACTTCAACGACGATTTCCTCGAGTTTTCAAATAAATCTCGCCGAGTGACGAGGCATTTTGCTACCTTAAGAGAGTCATAGTTACTGCCGCCAGCTGCTCGACCTACTTTCTTTCTTTCCACTCACTAATTATTACTGTGGTCAGTCCTGCAGGAGCAATATGCCACTACATGTAAACCTTAACGTTGTCTGAGCTACCTTAACGAAAATATCCTCGAGATTTCAAAAAAAATTTCACATGGTGACGAGGCATTTGGCTACCTTAAGGGAGTCATAGTACCCCTGCCTGCTGCTCCCACTTTTCTAAGCCCTTTCTCTCTATCATTCTTGCTATGGCTGTCCTACAGAACCGATGTGTCACTATATGTCCACGTTAACGTCGTCTCTGTTACTCCCACTACGAGTCTCTCGAGTTAGCAAATGTACCTCGAAGGATGACGAGGCATTTTGCTACCTTATAAACGTCATAGTTACTGCAGCCAGCTGCTCCCCCTTCTTTGAATCTTTCCTGTCTTTAATTCGTACTGTGGTCAGTCCTGCAGAAGCGATACGCCACCACCTGTGCATGTTACCGTTGTCTGAGTTACCTCAACAACGAATTCCTCGAGTTTTCAAATAAATTTCGCCGAGTGACGAGGCATTTGGCTACCTTAAGAGAGTCATAGTTACTGCAGCCAGCTGCTCCCCCTTCTTTGAATCTTTCCTCCCTTTAAATCGTACTGTGGTCAGTCCTGCAGAGCGATACGCCACCACCTGTGCATGTTACCGTTGTCTGATTTACTTCAACGACGATTTCCTCGAGTTTTCAAACAAATTTCGCCGAGTGACGAGGCATTTGGCTACCTTAAGAGAGTCATAGTTACTGCTGCCAGCTGCTCGACCTACTTTCATTCTTTCCACTCATTAATTATTACTGTGGTCAGTCCTGCAGGAGCAATATGCCACTACATGTAAACCTTAACGTTGTCTGAGCTACCTTAACGAAGATATTCTCGAGCTTTCAAAAAAAATTTCACATGGTGACGAGGCATTTGGCTGCCTTAAGAGAGTCATAGTACCCCTGCCTGCTGCTCCCACTTTTTTAAGCCCTTTCTCTCTAACATTCTTGCTATGGCTGTCCTACAGAACCGATGTGCCACTATATGTCCAGGTTAACGTCGTCACTGTTACTCCCACTGCGAGTCTCTCGAGATAGCCATTGTACCTCGCCGGGTGACGAGGCATTTGGCTACCTTAAGAGAGTCATAGTTACTGCAGCCAGCTGCTCCCCCTTCTTTGAATCTTTCCTCCCTTTAAATCGTACTGTGGTCAGTCCTGCAGAGCGATACGCCACCACCTGTGCATGTTACCGTTGTCTGATTTACTTCAACGACGATTTCCTCGAGTTTTCAAATAAATCTCGCCGAGTGACGAGGCATTTTGCTACCTTAAGAGAGTCATAGTTACTGCCGCCAGCTGCTCGACCTACTTTCTTTCTTTCCACTCACTAATTATTACTGTGGTCAGTCCTGCAGGAGCAATATGCCACTACATGTAAACCTTAACGTTGTCTGAGCTACCTTAACGAAAATATCCTCGAGATTTCAAAAAAAATTTCACATGGTGACGAGGCATTTGGCTACCTTAAGGGAGTCATAGTACCCCTGCCTGCTGCTCCCACTTTTCTAAGCCCTTTCTCTCTATCATTCTTGCTATGGCTGTCCTACAGAACCGATGTGTCACTATATGTCCACGTTAACGTCGTCTCTGTTACTCCCACTACGAGTCTCTCGAGTTAGCAAATGTACCTCGAAGGATGACGAGGCATTTTGCTACCTTATAAACGTCATAGTTACTGCAGCCAGCTGCTCCCCCTTCTTTGAATCTTTCCTGTCTTTAATTCGTACTGTGGTCAGTCCTGCAGAAGCGATACGCCACCACCTGTGCATGTTACCGTTGTCTGAGTTACCTCAACAACGAATTCCTCGAGTTTTCAAATAAATTTCGCCGAGTGACGAGGCATTTGGCTACCTTAAGAGAGTCATAGTTACTGCAGCCAGCTGCTCCCCCTTCTTTGAATCTTTCCTCCCTTTAAATCGTACTGTGGTCAGTCCTGCAGAGCGATACGCCACCACCTGTGCATGTTACCGTTGTCTGATTTACTTCAACGACGATTTCCTCGAGTTTTCAAACAAATTTCGCCGAGTGACGAGGCATTTGGCTACCTTAAGAGAGTCATAGTTACTGCTGCCAGCTGCTCGACCTACTTTCATTCTTTCCACTCATTAATTATTACTGTGGTCAGTCCTGCAGGAGCAATATGCCACTACATGTAAACCTTAACGTTGTCTGAGCTACCTTAACGAAGATATTCTCGAGCTTTCAAAAAAAATTTCACATGGTGACGAGGCATTTGGCTGCCTTAAGAGAGTCATAGTACCCCTGCCTGCTGCTCCCACTTTTTTAAGCCCTTTCTCTCTAACATTCTTGCTATGGCTGTCCTACAGAACCGATGTGCCACTATATGTCCAGGTTAACGTCGTCACTGTTACTCCCACTGCGAGTCTCTCGAGATAGCCATTGTACCTCGCCGGGTGACGAGGCATTTGGCTACCTTAAGAGAGTCATAGTTACTGCAGCCAGCTGCTCCCCCTTCTTTGAATCTTTCCTCCCTTTAAATCGTACTGTGGTCAGTCCTGCAGAGCGATACGCCACCACCTGTGCATGTTACCGTTGTCTGATTTACTTCAACGACGATTTCCTCGAGTTTTCAAATAAATCTCGCCGAGTGACGAGGCATTTTGCTACCTTAAGAGAGTCATAGTTACTGCCGCCAGCTGCTCGACCTACTTTCTTTCTTTCCACTCACTAATTATTACTGTGGTCAGTCCTGCAGGAGCAATATGCCACTACATGTAAACCTTAACGTTGTCTGAGCTACCTTAACGAAAATATCCTCGAGATTTCAAAAAAAATTTCACATGGTGACGAGGCATTTGGCTACCTTAAGGGAGTCATAGTACCCCTGCCTGCTGCTCCCACTTTTCTAAGCCCTTTCTCTCTATCATTCTTGCTATGGCTGTCCTACAGAACCGATGTGTCACTATATGTCCACGTTAACGTCGTCTCTGTTACTCCCACTACGAGTCTCTCGAGTTAGCAAATGTACCTCGAAGGATGACGAGGCATTTTGCTACCTTATAAACGTCATAGTTACTGCAGCCAGCTGCTCCCCCTTCTTTGAATCTTTCCTGTCTTTAATTCGTACTGTGGTCAGTCCTGCAGAAGCGATACGCCACCACCTGTGCATGTTACCGTTGTCTGAGTTACCTCAACAACGAATTCCTCGAGTTTTCAAATAAATTTCGCCGAGTGACGAGGCATTTGGCTACCTTAAGAGAGTCATAGTTACTGCAGCCAGCTGCTCCCCCTTCTTTGAATCTTTCCTCCCTTTAAATCGTACTGTGGTCAGTCCTGCAGAGCGATACGCCACCACCTGTGCATGTTACCGTTGTCTGATTTACTTCAACGACGATTTCCTCGAGTTTTCAAATAAATTTCGCCGAGTGACGAGGCATTTGGCTACCTTAAGAGAGTCATAGTTACTGCTGCCAGCTGCTCGACCTACTTTCATTCTTTCCACTCATTAATTATTACTGTGGTCAGTCCTGCAGGAGCAATATGCCACTACATGTAAACCTTAACGTTGTCTGAGCTACCTTAACGAAGATATTCTCGAGCTTTCAAAAAAAATTTCACATGGTGACGAGGCATTTGGCTGCCTTAAGAGAGTCATAGTACCCCTGCCTGCTGCTCCCACTTTTTTAAGCCCTTTCTCTCTAACATTCTTGCTATGGCTGTCCTACAGAACCGATGTGCCACTATATGTCCAGGTTAACGTCGTCACTGTTACTCCCACTGCGAGTCTCTCGAGATAGCCATTGTACCTCGCCGGGTGACGAGGCATTTGGCTACCTTAAGAGAGTCATAGTTACTGCAGCCAGCTGCTCCCCCTTCTTTGAATCTTTCCTCCCTTTAAATCGTACTGTGGTCAGTCCTGCAGAGCGATACGCCACCACCTGTGCATGTTACCGTTGTCTGATTTACTTCAACGACGATTTCCTCGAGTTTTCAAATAAATCTCGCCGAGTGACGAGGCATTTTGCTACCTTAAGAGAGTCATAGTTACTGCCGCCAGCTGCTCGACCTACTTTCTTTCTTTCCACTCACTAATTATTACTGTGGTCAGTCCTGCAGGAGCAATATGCCACTACATGTAAACCTTAACGTTGTCTGAGCTACCTTAACGAAAATATCCTCGAGATTTCAAAAAAAATTTCACATGGTGACGAGGCATTTGGCTACCTTAAGGGAGTCATAGTACCCCTGCCTGCTGCTCCCACTTTTCTAAGCCCTTTCTCTCTATCATTCTTGCTATGGCTGTCCTACAGAACCGATGTGTCACTATATGTCCACGTTAACGTCGTCTCTGTTACTCCCACTACGAGTCTCTCGAGTTAGCAAATGTACCTCGAAGGATGACGAGGCATTTTGCTACCTTATAAACGTCATAGTTACTGCAGCCAGCTGCTCCCCCTTCTTTGAATCTTTCCTGTCTTTAATTCGTACTGTGGTCAGTCCTGCAGAAGCGATACGCCACCACCTGTGCATGTTACCGTTGTCTGAATTACCTCAACAACGAATTCCTCGAGTTTTCAAATAAATTTCGCCGAGTGACGAGGCATTTGGCTACCTTAAGAGAGTCATAGTTACTGCAGCCAGCTGCTCCCCCTTCTTTGAATCTTTCCTCCCTTTAAATCGTACTGTGGTCAGTCCTGCAGAGCGATACGCCACCACCTGTGCATGTTACCGTTGTCTGATTTACTTCAACGACGATTTCCTCGAGTTTTCAAATAAATTTCGCCGAGTGACGAGGCATTTGGCTACCTTAAGAGAGTCATAGTTACTGCTGCCAGCTGCTCGACCTACTTTCATTCTTTCCACTCATTAATTATTACTGTGGTCAGTCGTGCAGGAGCAATATGCCACTACATGTAAACCTTAACGTTGTCTGAGCTACCTTAACGAAGATATTCTCGAGTTTTCAAAAAAAATTTCACATGGTGACGAGGCATTTGGCTGCCTTAAGAGAGTCATAGTACCCCTGCCTGCTGCTCCCACTTTTTTAAGCCCTTTCTCTCTATCATTCTTGCTATGGCTGTCCTACAGAACCGATGTGCCACTATATGTCCAGGTTAACGTCGTCACTGTTACTCCCACTGCGAGTCTCTCGAGTTAGCAAATGTACCTCGCCGAATGACGAATCATTTGGCTACCTTAAGTGACTCATAGTTACTGCAGCCAGCTGCTCCCCCTTCTTTGAATCTTTCCTCCCTTTAAATTGTACTGTGGTCAGTCCTGCTGAAGCGATACGCCACCTCCTGTGCATGTTACCGTTGTCTCAGTTACTTCAACGACGATTTCCTCGAGTTTTCAAATAAATTTCGCCGAGTGACGAGGCATTTGGCTACCTTAAGAGAGTCATAGTTACTGCTGCCAGCTGCTCGACCTACTTTCATTCTTTCCACTTATTAATTATTACTGTGGTCAGTCCTGCAGGAGCAATATGCCACTACATGTAAACCTTAACGTTGTCTGAGCTACCTTAACGAAGATATTCTCGAGTTTTCAAAAAAAATTTCACATGGTGACGAGGCATTTGGCTGCCTTAAGAGAGTCATAGTACCCCTGCCTGCTGCTCCCACTTTTTTAAGCCCTTTCTCACAATCATTCTTGCTATGGCTGTCCTACAGAACCGATGTGCCACTATATGTCCAGGTTAATGTCGTCACTGTTACTCCCACTGCGAGTCTCTCGAGTTAGCAACTGTACCTCGCCGGGTGACGAGGCATTTGGCTACCTTAAGTGACTCATAGTTACTGCAGCCAGCTGCTCCACCTTCTTTGAATCTTTCCTCCCTTTAAATCGTACTGAGGTCAGTCCTGCTGAAGCGATACGCCACCACCTGTGCATGTTACCGTTGTTTGAGTTACTTCAACGACGATTTCCTCGAGTTTTCAAATAAATTTCGCCGAGTGACGAGGCATTTGGCTACCTTAAGAGAGTCATAGTTACTGCAGCCAGCTGCTCCCCCTTCTTTGAATCTTTCCTCCCTTTAAATCGTACTGTGGTCAGTCCCGCAGAGCGATACGCCACCACCTGTGCATGTTACCGTTGTCTGATTTACTTCAACGACGATTTCCTCGAGTTTTCAAATAAATTTCGCCGAGTGACGAGGCATTTGGCTACCTTAAGAGAGTCATAGTTACTGCTGCCAGCTGCTCGACCTACTTTCATTCTTTCCACTCATTAATTATTACTGTGGTCAGTCCTGCAGGAGCAATATGCCACTACATGTAAACCTTAACGTTGTCTGAGCTACCTTAACGAAGATATTCTCGAGCTTTCAAAAAAAATTTCACATGGTGACGAGGCATTTGGCTGCCTTAAGAGAGTCATAGTACCCCTGCCTGCTGCTCCCACTTTTTTAAGCCCTTTCTCTCTAACATTCTTGCTATGGCTGTCCTACAGAACCGATGTGCCACTATATGTCCAGGTTAACGTCGTCACTGTTACTCCCACTGCGAGTCTCTCGAGATAGCCATTGTACCTCGCCGGGTGACGAGGCATTTGGCTACCTTAAGAGAGTCATAGTTACTGCAGCCAGCTGCTCCCCCTTCTTTGAATCTTTCCTCCCTTTAAATCGTACTGTGGTCAGTCCTGCAGAGCGATACGCCACCACCTGTGCATGTTACCGTTGTCTGATTTACTTCAACGACGATTTCCTCGAGTTTTCAAATAAATCTCGCCGAGTGACGAGGCATTTTGCTACCTTAAGAGAGTCATAGTTACTGCCGCCAGCTGCTCGACCTACTTTCTTTCTTTCCACTCACTAATTATTACTGTGGTCAGTCCTGCAGGAGCAATATGCCACTACATGTAAACCTTAACGTTGTCTGAGCTACCTTAACGAAAATATCCTCGAGATTTCAAAAAAAATTTCACATGGTGACGAGGCATTTGGCTACCTTAAGGGAGTCATAGTACCCCTGCCTGCTGCTCCCACTTTTCTAAGCCCTTTCTCTCTATCATTCTTGCTATGGCTGTCCTACAGAACCGATGTGTCACTATATGTCCACGTTAACGTCGTCTCTGTTACTCCCACTACGAGTCTCTCGAGTTAGCAAATGTACCTCGAAGGATGACGAGGCATTTTGCTACCTTATAAACGTCATAGTTACTGCAGCCAGCTGCTCCCCCTTCTTTGAATCTTTCCTGTCTTTAATTCGTACTGTGGTCAGTCCTGCAGAAGCGATACGCCACCACCTGTGCATGTTACCGTTGTCTGAGTTACCTCAACAACGAATTCCTCGAGTTTTCAAATAAATTTCGCCGAGTGACGAGGCATTTGGCTACCTTAAGAGAGTCATAGTTACTGCAGCCAGCTGCTCCCCCTTCTTTGAATCTTTCCTCCCTTTAAATCGTACTGTGGTCAGTCCTGCAGAGCGATACGCCACCACCTGTGCATGTTACCGTTGTCTGATTTACTTCAACGACGATTTCCTCGAGTTTTCAAATAAATTTCGCCGAGTGACGAGGCATTTGGCTACCTTAAGAGAGTCATAGTTACTGCTGCCAGCTGCTCGACCTACTTTCATTCTTTCCACTCATTAATTATTACTGTGGTCAGTCCTGCAGGAGCAATATGCCACTACATGTAAACCTTAACGTTGTCTGAACTACCTTAACGAAGATATTCTCGAGCTTTCAAAAAAAATTTCACATGGTGACGAGGCATTTGGCTGCCTTAAGAGAGTCATAGTACCCCTGCCTGCTGCTCCCACTTTTTTAAGCCCTTTCTCTCTAACATTCTTGCTATGGCTGTCCTACAGAACCGATGTGCCACTATATGTCCAGGTTAACGTCGTCACTGTTACTCCCACTGCGAGTCTCTCGAGATAGCCATTGTACCTCGCCGGGTGACGAGGCATTTGGCTACCTTAAGAGAGTCATAGTTACTGCAGCCAGCTGCTCCCCCTTCTTTGAATCTTTCCTCCCTTTAAATCGTACTGTGGTCAGTCCTGCAGAGCGATACGCCACCACCTGTGCATGTTACCGTTGTCTGATTTACTTCAACGACGATTTCCTCGAGTTTTCAAATAAATTTCGCCGAGTGACGAGGCATTTGGCTACCTTAAGAGAGTCATAGTTACTGCTGCCAGCTGCTCGACCTACTTTCATTCTTTCCACTCATTAATTATTACTGTGGTCAGTCCTGCAGGAGCAATATGCCACTACATGTAAACCTTAACGTTGTCTGAGCTACCTTAACGAAGATATTCTCGAGCTTTCAAAAAAAATTTCACATGGTGACGAGGCATTTGGCTGCCTTAAGAGACTCATAGTACCCCTGCCTGCTGCTCCCACTTTTTTAAGCCCTTTCTCTCTAACATTCTTGCTATGGCTGTCCTACAGAACCGATGTGCCACTATATGACCAGGTTAACGTCGTCACTGTTACTCCCACTGCGAGTCTCTCGAGATAGCCATTGTACCTCGCCGGGTGACGAGGCATTTGGCTACCTTAAGAGAGTCATAGTTACTGCAGCCAGCTGCTCCCCCTTCTTTGAATCTTTCCTCCCTTTAAATCGTACTGTGGTCAGTCCTGCAGAGCGATACGCCACCACCTGTGCATGTTACCGTTGTCTGATTTACTTCAACGACGATTTCCTCGAGTTTTCAAATAAATCTCGCCGAGTGACGAGGCATTTTGCTACCTTAAGAGAGTCATAGTTACTGCCGCCAGCTGCTCGACCTACTTTCTTTCTTTCCACTCACTAATTATTACTGTGGTCAGTCCTGCAGGAGCAATATGCCACTACATGTAAACCTTAACGTTGTCTGAGCTACCTTAACGAAAATATCCTCGAGATTTCAAAAAAAATTTCACATGGTGACGAGGCATTTGGCTACCTTAAGGGAGTCATAGTACCCCTGCCTGCTGCTCCCACTTTTCTAAGCCCTTTCTCTCTATCATTCTTGCTATGGCTGTCCTACAGAACCGATGTGTCACTATATGTCCACGTTAACGTCGTCTCTGTTACTCCCACTACGAGTCTCTCGAGTTAGCAAATGTACCTCGAAGGATGACGAGGCATTTTGCTACCTTATAAACGTCATAGTTACTGCAGCCAGCTGCTCCCCCTTCTTTGAATCTTTCCTGTCTTTAATTCGTACTGTGGTCAGTCCTGCAGAAGCGATACGCCACCACCTGTGCATGTTACCGTTGTCTGAGTTACCTCAACAACGAATTCCTCGAGTTTTCAAATAAATTTCGCCGAGTGACGAGGCATTTGGCTACCTTAAGAGAGTCATAGTTACTGCAGCCAGCTGCTCCCCCTTCTTTGAATCTTTCCTCCCTTTAAATCGTACTGTGGTCAGTCCTGCAGAGCGATACGCCACCACCTGTGCATGTTACCGTTGTCTCAGTTACTTCAACGACGATTTCCTCGAGTTTTCAAATAAATTTCGCCGAGTGACGAGGCATTTGGCTACCTTAAGAGAGTCATAGTTACTGCTGCCAGCTGCTCGACCTACTTTCATTCTTTCCACTTATTAATTATTACTGTGGTCAGTCCTGCAGGAGCAATATGCCACTACATGTAAACCTTAACGTTGTCTGAGCTACCTTAACGAAGATATTCTCGAGTTTTCAAAAAAAATTTCACATGGTGACGAGGCATTTGGCTGCCTTAAGAGAGTCATAGTACCCCTGCCTGCTGCTCCCACTTTTTTAAGCCCTTTCTCACAATCATTCTTGCTATGGCTGTCCTACAGAACCGATGTGCCACTATATGTCCAGGTTAATGTCGTCACTGTTACTCCCACTGCGAGTCTCTCGAGTTAGCAACTGTACCTCGCCGGGTGACGAGGCATTTGGCTACCTTAAGTGACTCATAGTTACTGCAGCCAGCTGCTCCACCTTCTTTGAATCTTTCCTCCCTTTAAATCGTACTGAGGTCAGTCCTGCTGAAGCGATACGCCACCACCTGTGCATGTTACCGTTGTTTGAGTTACTTCAACGACGATTTCCTCGAGTTTTCAAATAAATTTCGCCGAGTGACGAGGCATTTGGCTACCTTAAGAGAGTCATAGTTACTGCAGCCAGCTGCTCCCCCTTCTTTGAATCTTTCCTCCCTTTAAATCGTACTGTGGTCAGTCCCGCAGAGCGATACGCCACCACCTGTGCATGTTACCGTTGTCTGATTTACTTCAACGACGATTTCCTCGAGTTTTCAAATAAATTTCGCCGAGTGACGAGGCATTTGGCTACCTTAAGAGAGTCATAGTTACTGCTGCCAGCTGCTCGACCTACTTTCATTCTTTCCACTCATTAATTATTACTGTGGTCAGTCCTGCAGGAGCAATATGCCACTACATGTAAACCTTAACGTTGTCTGAGCTACCTTAACGAAGATATTCTCGAGCTTTCAAAAAAAATTTCACATGGTGACGAGGCATTTGGCTGCCTTAAGAGAGTCATAGTACCCCTGCCTGCTGCTCCCACTTTTTTAAGCCCTTTCTCTCTAACATTCTTGCTATGGCTGTCCTACAGAACCGATGTGCCACTATATGTCCAGGTTAACGTCGTCACTGTTACTCCCACTGCGAGTCTCTCGAGATAGCCATTGTACCTCGCCGGGTGACGAGGCATTTGGCTACCTTAAGAGAGTCATAGTTACTGCAGCCAGCTGCTCCCCCTTCTTTGAATCTTTCCTCCCTTTAAATCGTACTGTGGTCAGTCCTGCAGAGCGATACGCCACCACCTGTGCATGTTACCGTTGTCTGATTTACTTCAACGACGATTTCCTCGAGTTTTCAAATAAATCTCGCCGAGTGACGAGGCATTTTGCTACCTTAAGAGAGTCATAGTTACTGCCGCCAGCTGCTCGACCTACTTTCTTTCTTTCCACTCACTAATTATTACTGTGGTCAGTCCTGCAGGAGCAATATGCCACTACATGTAAACCTTAACGTTGTCTGAGCTACCTTAACGAAAATATCCTCGAGATTTCAAAAAAAATTTCACATGGTGACGAGGCATTTGGCTACCTTAAGGGAGTCATAGTACCCCTGCCTGCTGCTCCCACTTTTCTAAGCCCTTTCTCTCTATCATTCTTGCTATGGCTGTCCTACAGAACCGATGTGTCACTATATGTCCACGTTAACGTCGTCTCTGTTACTCCCACTACGAGTCTCTCGAGTTAGCAAATGTACCTCGAAGGATGACGAGGCATTTTGCTACCTTATAAACGTCATAGTTACTGCAGCCAGCTGCTCCCCCTTCTTTGAATCTTTCCTGTCTTTAATTCGTACTGTGGTCAGTCCTGCAGAAGCGATACGCCACCACCTGTGCATGTTACCGTTGTCTGAGTTACCTCAACAACGAATTCCTCGAGTTTTCAAATAAATTTCGCCGAGTGACGAGGCATTTGGCTACCTTAAGAGAGTCATAGTTACTGCAGCCAGCTGCTCCCCCTTCTTTGAATCTTTCCTCCCTTTAAATCGTACTGTGGTCAGTCCTGCAGAGCGATACGCCACCACCTGTGCATGTTACCGTTGTCTGATTTACTTCAACGACGATTTCCTCGAGTTTTCAAATAAATTTCGCCGAGTGACGAGGCATTTGGCTACCTTAAGAGAGTCATAGTTACTGCTGCCAGCTGCTCGACCTACTTTCATTCTTTCCACTCATTAATTATTACTGTGGTCAGTCCTGCAGGAGCAATATGCCACTACATGTAAACCTTAACGTTGTCTGAGCTACCTTAACGAAGATATTCTCGAGCTTTCAAAAAAAATTTCACATGGTGACGAGGCATTTGGCTGCCTTAAGAGAGTCATAGTACCCCTGCCTGCTGCTCCCACTTTTTTAAGCCCTTTCTCTCTAACATTCTTGCTATGGCTGTCCTACAGAACCGATGTGCCACTATATGTCCAGGTTAACGTCGTCACTGTTACTCCCACTGCGAGTCTCTCGAGATAGCCATTGTACCTCGCCGGGTGACGAGGCATTTGGCTACCTTAAGAGAGTCATAGTTACTGCAGCCAGCTGCTCCCCCTTCTTTGAATCTTTCCTCCCTTTAAATCGTACTGTGGTCAGTCCTGCAGAGCGATACGCCACCACCTGTGCATGTTACCGTTGTCTGATTTACTTCAACGACGATTTCCTCGAGTTTTCAAATAAATTTCGCCGAGTGACGAGGCATTTGGCTACCTTAAGAGAGTCATAGTTACTGCTGCCAGCTGCTCGACCTACTTTCATTCTTTCCACTCATTAATTATTACTGTGGTCAGTCCTGCAGGAGCAATATGCCACTACATGTAAACCTTAACGTTGTCTGAGCTACCTTAACGAAGATATTCTCGAGCTTTCAAAAAAAATTTCACATGGTGACGAGGCATTTGGCTGCCTTAAGAGACTCATAGTACCCCTGCCTGCTGCTCCCACTTTTTTAAGCCCTTTCTCTCTAACATTCTTGCTATGGCTGTCCTACAGAACCGATGTGCCACTATATGACCAGGTTAACGTCGTCACTGTTACTCCCACTGCGAGTCTCTCGAGATAGCCATTGTACCTCGCCGGGTGACGAGGCATTTGGCTACCTTAAGAGAGTCATAGTTACTGCAGCCAGCTGCTCCCCCTTCTTTGAATCTTTCCTCCCTTTAAATCGTACTGTGGTCAGTCCTGCAGAGCGATACGCCACCACCTGTGCATGTTACCGTTGTCTGATTTACTTCAACGACGATTTCCTCGAGTTTTCAAATAAATCTCGCCGAGTGACGAGGCATTTTGCTACCTTAAGAGAGTCATAGTTACTGCCGCCAGCTGCTCGACCTACTTTCTTTCTTTCCACTCACTAATTATTACTGTGGTCAGTCCTGCAGGAGCAATATGCCACTACATGTAAACCTTAACGTTGTCTGAGCTACCTTAACGAAAATATCCTCGAGATTTCAAAAAAAATTTCACATGGTGACGAGGCATTTGGCTACCTTAAGGGAGTCATAGTACCCCTGCCTGCTGCTCCCACTTTTCTAAGCCCTTTCTCTCTATCATTCTTGCTATGGCTGTCCTACAGAACCGATGTGTCACTATATGTCCACGTTAACGTCGTCTCTGTTACTCCCACTACGAGTCTCTCGAGTTAGCAAATGTACCTCGAAGGATGACGAGGCATTTTGCTACCTTATAAACGTCATAGTTACTGCAGCCAGCTGCTCCCCCTTCTTTGAATCTTTCCTGTCTTTAATTCGTACTGTGGTCAGTCCTGCAGAAGCGATACGCCACCACCTGTGCATGTTACCGTTGTCTGAGTTACCTCAACAACGAATTCCTCGAGTTTTCAAATAAATTTCGCCGAGTGACGAGGCATTTGGCTACCTTAAGAGAGTCATAGTTACTGCAGCCAGCTGCTCCCCCTTCTTTGAATCTTTCCTCCCTTTAAATCGTACTGTGGTCAGTCCTGCAGAGCGATACGCCACCACCTGTGCATGTTACCGTTGTCTGATTTACTTCAACGACGATTTCCTCGAGTTTTCAAATAAATTTCGCCGAGTGACGAGGCATTTGGCTACCTTAAGAGAGTTATAGTTACTGCTGCCAGCTGCTCGACCTACTTTCATTCTTTCCACTCATTAATTATTACTGTGGTCAGTCCTGCAGGAGCAATATGCCACTACATGTAAACCTTAACGTTGTCTGAGCTACCTTAACGAAGATATTCTCGAGCTTTCAAAAAAAATTTCACATGGTGACGAGGCATTTGGCTGCCTTAAGAGAGTCATAGTACCCCTGCCTGCTGCTCCCACTTTTTTATGCCCTTTCTCTCTATCATTCTTGCTATGGCTGTCCTACAGAACCGATGTGCCACTATATGTCCAGGTTAACGTCGTCACTGTTACTCCCACTGCGAGTCTCTCGAGATAGTCATTGTACCTCGCCGGGTGACGAGGCATTTGGCTACCTTAAGAGAGTCATAGTTACTGCAGCCAGCTGCTCCCCCTTCTTTGAATCTTTCCTCCCGTTAAATCGTACTGTGGTCAGTCCTGCAGAGCGATACGCCACCACCTGTGCATGTTGCCGTTGTCTGATTTACTTCAACGACGATTTCCTCGAGTTTTCAAATAAATCTCGCCGAGTGACGAGGCATTTTGCTACCTTAAGAGAGTCATACTTACTGCCGCCAGCTGCTCGACCTACTTTCTTTCTTTCCACTCACTAATTATTACTGTGGTCAGTCCTGCAGGAGCAATATGCCACTACATGTAAACCTTAACGTTGTCTGAGCTACCTTAACGAAAATATCCTCGAGATTTCAAAAAAAATTTCACATGGTGACGAGGCACTTGGCTACCTTAAGGGAGTCATAGTACCCCTGCCTGCTGCTCCCACTTTTCTAAGCCCTTTCTCTCTATCATTCTTGCTATGGCTGTCCTACAGAACCGATGTGTCACTATATGTCCACGTTAACGTCGTCTCTGTTACTCCCACTACGAGTCTCTCGAGTTAGCAAATGTACCTCGAAGGATGACGAGGCATTTTGCTACCTTATAAACGTCATAGTTACTGCAGCCAGCTGCTCCCCCTTCTTTGAATCTTTCCTGTCTTTAATTCGTACTGTGGTCAGTCCTGCAGAAGCGATACGCCACCACCTGTGCATGTTACCGTTGTCTGAGTTACCTCAACAACGAATTCCTCGAGTTTTCAAATAAATTTCGCCGAGTGACGAGGCATTTGGCTACCTTAAGAGAGTCATAGTTACTGCAGCCAGCTGCTCCCCCTTCTTTGAATCTTTCCTCCCTTTAAATCGTACTGTGGTCAGTCCTGCAGAGCGATACGCCACCACCTGTGCATGTTACCCTTGTCTGATTTACTTCAACGACGATTTCCTCGAGTTTTCAAATAAATTTCGCCGAGTGACGAGGCATTTGGCTACCTTAAGAGAGTCATAGTTACTGCTGCCAGCTGCTCGACCTACTTTCATTCTTTCCACTCATTAATTATTACTGTGGTCAGTCCTGCAGGAGCAATATGCCACTACATGTAAACCTTAACGTTGTCTGAGCTACCTTAACGAAGATATTCTCGAGCTTTCAAAAAAATTTTCACATGGTGACGAGGCATTTGGCTGCCTTAAGAGAGTCATAGTACCCCTGCCTGCTGCTCCCACTTTTTTAAGCCCTTTCTCTCTATCATTCTTGCTATGGCTGTCCTACAGAACCGATGTGCCACTATATGTCCAGGTTAACGTCGTCACTGTTACTCCCACTGCGAGTCTCTCGAGATAGCCATTGTACCTCGCCGGGTGACGAGGCATTTGGCTACCTTAAGAGAGTCATAGTTACTGCAGCCAGCTGCTCCCCCTTCTTTGAATCTTTCCTCCCTTTAAATTGTACTGTGGTCAGTCCTGCAGAGCGATACGCCACCACCTGTGCATGTTACCGTTGTCTGATTTACTTCAACGACGATTTCCTCGAGTTTTCAAATAAATCTCGCCGAGTGACGAAACATTTTGCTACCTTAAGAGAGTCATAGTTACTGCCGCCAGCTGCTCGACCTACTTTCTTTCTTTCCACTCACTAATTATTACTGTGGTCAGTCCTGCAGGAGCAATATGCCACTACATGTAAACCTTAACGTTGTCTGAGCTACCTTAACGAAAATATCCTCGAGATTTCAAAAAAAATTTCACATGGTGACGAGGCATTTGGCTACCTTAAGGGAGTCATAGTACCCCTGCCTGCTGCTCCCACTTTTCTAAGCCCTTTCTCTCTATCATTCTTGCTATGGCTGTCCTACAGAACCGATGTGTCACTATATGTCCACGTTAACGTCGTCTCTGTTACTCCCACTACGAGTCTCTCGAGTTAGCAAATGTACCTCGAAGGATGACGAGGCATTTTGCTACCTTATAAACGTCATAGTTACTGCAGCCAGCTGCTCCCCCTTCTTTGAATCTTTCCTGTCTTTAATTCGTACTGTGGTCAGTCCTGCAGAAGCGATACGCCACCACCTGTGCATGTTACCGTTGTCTGAGTTACCTCAACAACGAATTCCTCGAGTTTTCAAATAAATTTCGCCGAGTGACGAGGCATTTGGCTACCTTAAGAGAGTCATAGTTACTGCAGCCAGCTGCTCCCCCTTCTTTGAATCTTTCCTCCCTTTAAATCGTACTGTGGTCAGTCCTGCAGAGCGATACGCCACCACCTGTGCATGTTACCGTTGTCTGATTTACTTCAACGACGATTTCCTCGAGTTTTCAAATAAATTTCGCCGAGTGACGAGGCATTTGGCTACCTTAAGAGAGTTATAGTTACTGCTGCCAGCTGCTCGACCTACTTTCATTCTTTCCACTCATTAATTATTACTGTGGTCAGTCCTGCAGGAGCAATATGCCACTACATGTAAACCTTAACGTTGTCTGAGCTACCTTAACGAAGATATTCTCGAGCTTTCAAAAAAAATTTCACATGGTGACGAGGCATTTGGCTGCCTTAAGAGAGTCATAGTACCCCTGCCTGCTGCTCCCACTTTTTTATGCCCTTTCTCTCTATCATTCTTGCTATGGCTGTCCTACAGAACCGATGTGCCACTATATGTCCAGGTTAACGTCGTCACTGTTACTCCCACTGCGAGTCTCTCGAGATAGTCATTGTACCTCGCCGGGTGACGAGGCATTTGGCTACCTTAAGAGAGTCATAGTTACTGCAGCCAGCTGCTCCCCCTTCTTTGAATCTTTCCTCCCGTTAAATCGTACTGTGGTCAGTCCTGCAGAGCGATACGCCACCACCTGTGCATGTTGCCGTTGTCTGATTTACTTCAACGACGATTTCCTCGAGTTTTCAAATAAATCTCGCCGAGTGACGAGGCATTTTGCTACCTTAAGAGAGTCATACTTACTGCCGCCAGCTGCTCGACCTACTTTCTTTCTTTCCACTCACTAATTATTACTGTGGTCAGTCCTGCAGGAGCAATATGCCACTACATGTAAACCTTAACGTTGTCTGAGCTACCTTAACGAAAATATCCTCGAGATTTCAAAAAAAATTTCACATGGTGACGAGGCACTTGGCTACCTTAAGGGAGTCATAGTACCCCTGCCTGCTGCTCCCACTTTTCTAAGCCCTTTCTCTCTATCATTCTTGCTATGGCTGTCCTACAGAACCGATGTGTCACTATATGTCCACGTTAACGTCGTCTCTGTTACTCCCACTACGAGTCTCTCGAGTTAGCAAATGTACCTCGAAGGATGACGAGGCATTTTGCTACCTTATAAACGTCATAGTTACTGCAGCCAGCTGCTCCCCCTTCTTTGAATCTTTCCTGTCTTTAATTCGTACTGTGGTCAGTCCTGCAGAAGCGATACGCCACCACCTGTGCATGTTACCGTTGTCTGAGTTACCTCAACAACGAATTCCTCGAGTTTTCAAATAAATTTCGCCGAGTGACGAGGCATTTGGCTACCTTAAGAGAGTCATAGTTACTGCAGCCAGCTGCTCCCCCTTCTTTGAATCTTTCCTCCCTTTAAATCGTACTGTGGTCAGTCCTGCAGAGCGATACGCCACCACCTGTGCATGTTACCCTTGTCTGATTTACTTCAACGACGATTTCCTCGAGTTTTCAAATAAATTTCGCCGAGTGACGAGGCATTTGGCTACCTTAAGAGAGTCATAGTTACTGCTGCCAGCTGCTCGACCTACTTTCATTCTTTCCACTCATTAATTATTACTGTGGTCAGTCCTGCAGGAGCAATATGCCACTACATGTAAACCTTAACGTTGTCTGAGCTACCTTAACGAAGATATTCTCGAGCTTTCAAAAAAATTTTCACATGGTGACGAGGCATTTGGCTGCCTTAAGAGAGTCATAGTACCCCTGCCTGCTGCTCCCACTTTTTTAAGCCCTTTCTCTCTATCATTCTTGCTATGGCTGTCCTACAGAACCGATGTGCCACTATATGTCCAGGTTAACGTCGTCACTGTTACTCCCACTGCGAGTCTCTCGAGATAGCCATTGTACCTCGCCGGGTGACGAGGCATTTGGCTACCTTAAGAGAGTCATAGTTACTGCAGCCAGCTGCTCCCCCTTCTTTGAATCTTTCCTCCCTTTAAATTGTACTGTGGTCAGTCCTGCAGAGCGATACGCCACCACCTGTGCATGTTACCGTTGTCTGATTTACTTCAACGACGATTTCCTCGAGTTTTCAAATAAATCTCGCCGAGTGACGAAACATTTTGCTACCTTAAGAGAGTCATAGTTACTGCCGCCAGCTGCTCGACCTACTTTCTTTCTTTCCACTCACTAATTATTACTGTGGTCAGTCCTGCAGGAGCAATATGCCACTACATGTAAACCTTAACGTTGTCTGAGCTACCTTAACGAAAATATCCTCGAGATTTCAAAAAAAATTTCACATGGTGACGAGGCATTTGGCTACCTTAAGGGAGTCATAGTACCCCTGCCTGCTGCTCCCACTTTTCTAAGCCCTTTCTCTCTATCATTCTTGCTATGGCTGTCCTACAGAACCGATGTGTCACTATATGTCCACGTTAACGTCGTCTCTGTTACTCCCACTACGAGTCTCTCGAGTTAGCAAATGTACCTCGAAGGATGACGAGGCATTTTGCTACCTTATAAACGTCATAGTTACTGCAGCCAGCTGCTCCCCCTTCTTTGAATCTTTCCTGTCTTTAATTCGTACTGTGGTCAGTCCTGCAGAAGCGATACGCCACCACCTGTGCATGTTACCGTTGTCTGAGTTACCTCAACAACGAATTCCTCGAGTTTTCAAATAAATTTCGCCGAGTGACGAGGCATTTGGCTACCTTAAGAGAGTCATAGTTACTGCAGCCAGCTGCTCCCCCTTCTTTGAATCTTTCCTCCCTTTAAATCGTACTGTGGTCAGTCCTGCAGAGCGATACGCCACCACCTGTGCATGTTACCGTTGTCTGATTTACTTCAACGACGATTTCCTCGAGTTTTCAAATAAATTTCGCCGAGTGACGAGGCATTTGGCTACCTTAAGAGAGTTATAGTTACTGCTGCCAGCTGCTCGACCTACTTTCATTCTTTCCACTCATTAATTATTACTGTGGTCAGTCCTGCAGGAGCAATATGCCACTACATGTAAACCTTAACGTTGTCTGAGCTACCTTAACGAAGATATTCTCGAGCTTTCAAAAAAAATTTCACATGGTGACGAGGCATTTGGCTGCCTTAAGAGAGTCATAGTACCCCTGCCTGCTGCTCCCACTTTTTTATGCCCTTTCTCTCTATCATTCTTGCTATGGCTGTCCTACAGAACCGATGTGCCACTATATGTCCAGGTTAACGTCGTCACTGTTACTCCCACTGCGAGTCTCTCGAGATAGTCATTGTACCTCGCCGGGTGACGAGGCATTTGGCTACCTTAAGAGAGTCATAGTTACTGCAGCCAGCTGCTCCCCCTTCTTTGAATCTTTCCTCCCGTTAAATCGTACTGTGGTCAGTCCTGCAGAGCGATACGCCACCACCTGTGCATGTTGCCGTTGTCTGATTTACTTCAACGACGATTTCCTCGAGTTTTCAAATAAATCTCGCCGAGTGACGAGGCATTTTGCTACCTTAAGAGAGTCATACTTACTGCCGCCAGCTGCTCGACCTACTTTCTTTCTTTCCACTCACTAATTATTACTGTGGTCAGTCCTGCAGGAGCAATATGCCACTACATGTAAACCTTAACGTTGTCTGAGCTACCTTAACGAAAATATCCTCGAGATTTCAAAAAAAATTTCACATGGTGACGAGGCACTTGGCTACCTTAAGGGAGTCATAGTACCCCTGCCTGCTGCTCCCACTTTTCTAAGCCCTTTCTCTCTATCATTCTTGCTATGGCTGTCCTACAGAACCGATGTGTCACTATATGTCCACGTTAACGTCGTCTCTGTTACTCCCACTACGAGTCTCTCGAGTTAGCAAATGTACCTCGAAGGATGACGAGGCATTTTGCTACCTTATAAACGTCATAGTTACTGCAGCCAGCTGCTCCCCCTTCTTTGAATCTTTCCTGTCTTTAATTCGTACTGTGGTCAGTCCTGCAGAAGCGATACGCCACCACCTGTGCATGTTACCGTTGTCTGAGTTACCTCAACAACGAATTCCTCGAGTTTTCAAATAAATTTCGCCGAGTGACGAGGCATTTGGCTACCTTAAGAGAGTCATAGTTACTGCAGCCAGCTGCTCCCCCTTCTTTGAATCTTTCCTCCCTTTAAATCGTACTGTGGTCAGTCCTGCAGAGCGATACGCCACCACCTGTGCATGTTACCCTTGTCTGATTTACTTCAACGACGATTTCCTCGAGTTTTCAAATAAATTTCGCCGAGTGACGAGGCATTTGGCTACCTTAAGAGAGTCATAGTTACTGCTGCCAGCTGCTCGACCTACTTTCATTCTTTCCACTCATTAATTATTACTGTGGTCAGTCCTGCAGGAGCAATATGCCACTACATGTAAACCTTAACGTTGTCTGAGCTACCTTAACGAAGATATTCTCGAGCTTTCAAAAAAATTTTCACATGGTGACGAGGCATTTGGCTGCCTTAAGAGAGTCATAGTACCCCTGCCTGCTGCTCCCACTTTTTTAAGCCCTTTCTCTCTATCATTCTTGCTATGGCTGTCCTACAGAACCGATGTGCCACTATATGTCCAGGTTAACGTCGTCACTGTTACTCCCACTGCGAGTCTCTCGAGATAGCCATTGTACCTCGCCGGGTGACGAGGCATTTGGCTACCTTAAGAGAGTCATAGTTACCGCAGCCAGCTGCTCCCCCTTCTTTGAATCTTTCCTCCCTTTAAATTGTACTGTGGTCAGTCCTGCAGAGCGATACGCCACCACCTGTGCATGTTACCGTTGTCTGATTTACTTCAACGACGATTTCCTCGAGTTTTCAAATAAATCTCGCCGAGTGACGAAACATTTTGCTACCTTAAGAGAGTCATAGTTACTGCCGCCAGCTGCTCGACCTACTTTCTTTCTTTCCACTCACTAATTATTACTGTGGTCAGTCCTGCAGGAGCAATATGCCACTACATGTAAACCTTAACGTTGTCTGAGCTACCTTAACGAAAATATCCTCGAGATTTCAAAAAAAATTTCACATGGTGACGAGGCATTTGGCTACCTTAAGGGAGTCATAGTACCCCTGCCTGCTGCTCCCACTTTTCTAAGCCCTTTCTCTCTATCATTCTTGCTATGGCTGTCCTACAGAACCGATGTGTCACTATATGTCCACGTTAACGTCGTCTCTGTTACTCCCACTACGAGTCTCTCGAGTTAGCAAATGTACCTCGAAGGATGACGAGGCATTTTGCTACCTTATAAACGTCATAGTTACTGCAGCCAGCTGCTCCCCCTTCTTTGAATCTTTCCTGTCTTTAATTCGTACTGTGGTCAGTCCTGCTGAAGCGATACGCCACCACCTGTGCATGTTACCGTTGTTTGAGTTACTTCAACGACGATTTCCTCGAGTTTTCAAATAAATTTCGCCGAGTGACGAGGCATTTGGCTACCTTAAGAGAGTCATAGTTACTGCAGCCAGCTGCTCCCCCTTCTTTGAATCTTTCCTCCCTTTAAATCGTACTGTGGTCAGTCCTGCAGAGCGATACGCCACCACCTGTGCATGTTACCGTTGTCTGATTTACTTCAACGACGATTTCCTCGAGTTTTCAAATAAATTTCGCCGAGTGACGAGGCATTTGGCTACCTTAAGAGAGTCATAGTTACTGCTGCCAGCTGCTCGACCTACTTTCATTCTTTCCACTCATTAATTATTACTGTGGTCAGTCCTGCAGGAGCAATATGCCACTACATGTAAACCTTAACGTTGTCTGAGCTACCTTAACGAAGATATTCTCGAGCTTTCAAAAAAAATTTCACATGGTGACGAGGCATTTGGCTGCCTTAAGAGAGTCATAGTACCCCTGCCTGCTGCTCCCACTTTTTTAAGCCCTTTCTCTCTAACATTCTTGCTATGGCTGTCCTACAGAACCGATGTGCCACTATATGTCCAGGTTAACGTCGTCACTGTTACTCCCACTGCGAGTCTCTCGAGATAGCCATTGTACCTCGCCGGGTGACGAGGCATTTGGCTACCTTAAGAGAGTCATAGTTACTGCAGCCAGCTGCTCCCCCTTCTTTGAATCTTTCCTCCCTTTAAATCGTACTGTGGTCAGTCCTGCAGAGCGATACGCCACCACCTGTGCATGTTACCGTTGTCTGATTTACTTCAACGACGATTTCCTCGAGTTTTCAAGTAAATCTCGCCGAGTGACGAGGCATTTTGCTACCTTAAGAGAGTCATAGTTACTGCCGCCAGCTGCTCGACCTACTTTCTTTCTTTCCACTCACTAATTATTACTGTGGTCAGTCCTGCAGGAGCAATATGCCACTACATGTAAACCTTAACGTTGTCTGAGCTACCTTAACGAAAATATCCTCGAGATTTCAAAAAAAATTTCACATGGTGACGAGGCATTTGGCTACCTTAAGGGAGTCATAGTACCCCTGCCTGCTGCTCCCACTTTTCTAAGCCCTTTCTCTCTATCATTCTTGCTATGGCTGTCCTACAGAACCGATGTGTCACTATATGTCCACGTTAACGTCGTCTCTGTTACTCCCACTACGAGTCTCTCGAGTTAGCAAATGTACCTCGAAGGATGACGAGGCATTTTGCTACCTTATAAACGTCATAGTTACTGCAGCCAGCTGCTCCCCCTTCTTTGAATCTTTCCTGTCTTTAATTCGTACTGTGGTCAGTCCTGCAGAAGCGATACGCCACCACCTGTGCATGTTACCGTTGTCTGAGTTACCTCAACAACGAATTCCTCGAGTTTTCAAATAAATTTCGCCGAGTGACGAGGCATTTGGCTACCTTAAGAGAGTCATAGTTACTGCAGCCAGCTGCCCCCCTTCTTTGAATCTTTCCTCCCTTTAAATCGTACTGTGGTCAGTCCTGCAGAGCGATACGCCACCACCTGTGCATGTTACCGTTGTCTGATTTACTTCAACGACGATTTCCTCGAGTTTTCAAATAAATTTCGCCGAGTGACGAGGCATTTGGCTACCTTAAGAGAGTCATAGTTACTGCTGCCAGCTGCTCGACCTACTTTCATTCTTTCCACTCATTAATTATTACTGTGGTCAGTCCTGCAGGAGCAATATGCCACTACATGTAAACCTTAACGTTGTCTGAGCTACCTTAACGAAGATATTCTCGAGCTTTCAAAAAAAATTTCACATGGTGACGAGGCATTTGGCTGCCTTAAGAGAGTCATAGTACCCCTGCCTGCTGCTCCCACTTTTTTAAGCCCTTTCTCTCTATCATTCTTGCTATGGCTGTCCTACAGAACCGATGTGCCACTATATGTCCAGGTTAACGTCGTCACTGTTACTCCCACTGCGAGTCTCTCGAGATAGTCATTGTACCTCGCCGGGTGACGAGGCATTTGGCTACCTTAAGAGAGTCATAGTTACTGCAGCCAGCTGCTCCCCCTTCTTTGAATCTTTCCTCCCTTTAAATCGTACTGTGGTCAGTCCTGCAGAGCGATACGCCACCACCTGTGCATGTTGCCGTTGTCTGATTTACTTCAACGACGATTTCCTCGAGTTTTCAAATAAATCTCGCCGAGTGACGAGGCATTTTGCTACCTTAAGAGAGTCATACTTACTGCCGCCAGCTGCTCGACCTACTTTCTTTCTTTCCACTCACTAATTATTACTGTGGTCAGTCCTGCAGGAGCAATATGCCACTACATGTAAACCTTAACGTTGTCTGAGCTACCTTAACGAAAATATCCTCGAGATTTCAAAAAAAATTTCACATGGTGACGAGGCATTTGGCTACCTTAAGGGAGTCATAGTACCCCTGCCTGCTGCTCCCACTTTTCTAAGCCCTTTCTCTCTATCATTCTTGCTATGGCTGTCCTACAGAACCGATGTGTCACTATATGTCCACGTTAACGTCGTCTCTGTTACTCCCACTACGAGTCTCTCGAGTTAGCAAATGTACCTCGAAGGATGACGAGGCATTTTGCTACCTTATAAACGTCATAGTTACTGCAGCCAGCTGCTCCCCCTTCTTTGAATCTTTCCTGTCTTTAATTCGTACTGTGGTCAGTCCTGCAGAAGCGATACGCCACCACCTGTGCATGTTACCGTTGTCTGAGTTACCTCAACAACGAATTCCTCGAGTTTTCAAATAAATTTCGCCGAGTGACGAGGCATTTGGCTACCTTAAGAGAGTCATAGTTACTGCAGCCAGCTGCTCCCCCTTCCTTGAATCTTTCCTCCCTTTAAATCGTACTGTGGTCAGTCCTGCAGAGCGATACGCCACCACCTGTGCATGTTACCGTTGTCTGATTTACTTCAACGACGATTTCCTCGAGTTTTCAAATAAATTTCGCCGAGTGACGAGGCATTTGGCTACCTTAAGAGAGTCATAGTTACTGCTGCCAGCTGCTCGACCTACTTTCATTCTTTCCACTCATTAATTATTACTGTGGTCAGTCCTGCAGGAGCAATATGCCACTACATGTAAACCTTAACGTTGTCTGAGCTACCTTAACGAAGATATTCTCGAGCTTTCAAAAAAATTTTCACATGGTGACGAGGCATTTGGCTGCCTTAAGAGAGTCATAGTACCCCTGCCTGCTGCTCCCACTTTTTTAAGCCCTTTCTCTCTATCATTCTTGCTATGGCTGTCCTACAGAACCGATGTGCCACTATATGTCCAGGTTAACGTCGTCACTGTTACTCCCACTGCGAGTCTCTCGAGATAGCCATTGTACATCGCCGGGTGACGAGGCATTTGGCTACCTTAAGAGAGTCATAGTTACTGCAGCCAGCTGCTCCCCCTTCTTTGAATCTTTCCTCCCTTTAAATTGTACTGTGGTCAGTCCTGCAGAGCGATACGCCACCACCTGTGCATGTTACCGTTGTCTGATTTACTTCAACGACGATTTCCTCGAGTTTTCAAATAAATCTCGCCGAGTGACGAAACATTTTGCTACCTTAAGAGAGTCATAGTTACTGCCGCCAGCTGCTCGACCTTCTTTCTTTCTTTCCACTCACTAATTATTACTGTGGTCAGTCCTGCAGGAGCAATATGCCACTACATGTAAACCTTAACGTTGTCTGAGCTACCTTAACGAAAATATCCTCGAGATTTCAAAAAAAATTTCACATGGTGACGAGGCATTTGGCTACCTTAAGGGAGTCATAGTACCCCTGCCTGCTGCTCCCACTTTTCTAAGCCCTTTCTCTCTATCATTCTTGCTATGGCTGTCCTACAGAACCGATGTGCCACTATATGTCCAGGTTAACGTCGTCACTGTTACTCCCACTACGAGTCTCTCGAGTTAGCAAATGTACCTCGCCGGGTGACGAGGCATTTGGCTACCTTAAGAGAGTCATAGTTACTGCAGCCAGCTGCTCCCCCTTCTTTGAATCTTTCCTCCCTTTAAATCGTACTGTGGTCAGTCCTGCAGAGCGATACGCCACCACCTGTGCATGTTACCGTTGTCTGATTTACTTCAACGACGATTTCCTCGAGTTTTCAAATAAATTTCGCCGAGTGACGAGGCATTTGGCTACCTTAAGAGAGTCATAGTTACTGCTGCCAGCTGCTCGACCTACTTTCATTCTTTCCACTCATTAATTATTACTGTGGTCAGTCCTGCAGGAGCAATATGCCACTACATGTAAACCTTAACGTTGTCTGAGCTACCTTAACGAAGATATTCTCGAGCTTTCAAAAAAAATTTCACATGGTGACGAGGCATTTGGCTGCCTTAAGAGAGTCATAGTACCCCTGCCTGCTGCTCCCACTTTTTTAAGCCCTTTCTCTCTATCATTCTTGCTATGGCTGTCCTACAGAACCGATGTGCCACTATATGTCCAGGTTAACGTCGTCACTGTTACTCCCACTGCGAGTCTCTCGAGATAGTCATTGTACCTCGCCGGGTGACGAGGCATTTGGCTACCTTAAGAGAGTCACAGTTACTGCAGCCAGCTGCTCCCCCTTCTTTGAATCTTTCCTCCCGTTAAATCGTACTGTGGTCAGTCCTGCAGAGCGATACGCCACCACCTGTGCATGTTGCCGTTGTCTGATTTACTTCAACGACGATTTCCTCGAGTTTTCAAATAAATCTCGCCGAGTGACGAGGCATTTTGCTACCTTAAGAGAGTCATACTTACTGCCGCCAGCTGCTCGACCTACTTTCTTTCTTTCCACTCACTAATTATTACTGTGGTCAGTCCTGCAGGAGCAATATGCCACTACATGTAAACCTTAACGTTGTCTGAGCTACCTTAACGAAAATATCCTCGAGATTTCAAAAAAAATTTCACATGGTGACGAGGCATTTGGCTACCTTAAGGGGGTCATAGTACCCCTGCCTGCTGCTCCCACTTTTCTAAGCCCTTTCTCTCTATCATTCTTGCTATGGCTGTCCTACAGAACCGATGTGTCACTATATGTCCACGTTAACGTCGTCTCTGTTACTCCCACTACGAGTCTCTCGAGTTAGCAAATGTACCTCGAAGGATGACGAGGCATTTTGCTACCTTATAAACGTCATAGTTACTGCAGCCAGCTGCTCCCCCTTCTTTGAATCTTTCCTGTCTTTAATTCGTACTGTGGTCAGTCCTGCAGAAGCGATACGCCACCACCTGTGCATGTTACCGTTGTCTGAGTTACCTCAACAACGAATTCCTCGAGTTTTCAAATAAATTTCGCCGAGTGACGAGGCATTTGGCTACCTTAAGAGAGTCATAGTTACTGCAGCCAGCTGCTCCCCCTTCTTTGAATCTTTCCTCCCTTTAAATCGTACTGTGGTCAGTCCTGCAGAGCGATACGCCACCACCTGTGCATGTTACCGTTGTCTGATTTACTTCAACGACGATTTCCTCGAGTTTTCAAATAAATTTCGCCGAGTGACGAGGCATTTGGCTACCTTAAGAGAGTCATAGTTACTGCTGCCAGCTGCTCGACCTACTTTCATTCTTTCCACTCATTAATTATTACTGTGGTCAGTCCTGCAGGAGCAATATGCCACTACATGTAAACCTTAACGTTGTCTGAGCTACCTTAACGAAGATATTCTCGAGCTTTCAAAAAAATTTTCACATGGTGACGAGGCATTTGGCTGCCTTAAGAGAGTCATAGTACCCCTGCCTGCTGCTCCCACTTTTTTAAGCCCTTTCTCTCTATCATTCTTGCTATGGCTGTCCTACAGAACCGATGTGCCACTATATGTCCAGGTTAACGTCGTCACTGTTACTCCCACTGCGAGTCTCTCGAGATAGCCATTGTACCTCGCCGGGTGACGAGGCATTTGGCTACCTTAAGAGAGTCATAGTTACTGCAGCCAGCTGCTCCCCCTTCTTTGAATCTTTCCTCCCTTTAAATTGTACTGTGGTCAGTCCTGCAGAGCGATACGCCACCACCTGTGCATGTTACCGTTGTCTGATTTACTTCAACGACGATTTCCTCGAGTTTTCAAATAAATCTCGCCGAGTGACGAAACATTTTGCTACCTTAAGAGAGTCATAGTTACTGCCGCCAGCTGCTCGACCTACTTTCTTTCTTTCCACTCACTAATTATTACTGTGGTCAGTCCTGCAGGAGCAATATGCCACTACATGTAAACCTTAACGTTGTCTGAGCTACCTTAACGAAAATATCCTCGAGATTTCAAAAAAAATTTCACATGGTGACGAGGCATTTGGCTACCTTAAGGGAGTCATAGTACCCCTGCCTGCTGCTCCCACTTTTCTAAGCCCTTTCTCTCTATCATTCTTGCTATGGCTGTCCTACAGAACCGATGTGTCACTATATGTCCACGTTAACGTCGTCTCTGTTACTCCCACTACGAGTCTCTCGAGTTAGCAAATGTACCTCGAAGGATGACGAGGCATTTTGCTACCTTATAAACGTCATAGTTACTGCAGCCAGCTGCTCCCCCTTCTTTGAATCTTTCCTGTCTTTAATTCGTACTGTGGTGTCCTGCTGAAGCGATACGCCACCACCTGTGCATGTTACCGTTGTTTGAGTTACTTCAACGACGATTTCCTCGAGTTTTCAAATAAATTTCGCCGAGTGACGAGGCATTTGGCTACCTTAAGAGAGTCATAGTTACTGCAGCCAGCTGCTCCCCCTTCTTTGAATCTTTCCTCCCTTTAAATCGTACTGTGGTCAGTCCTGCAGAGCGATACGCCACCACCTGTGCATGTTACCGTTGTCTGATTTACTTCAACGACGATTTCCTCGAGTTTTCAAATAAATTTCGCCGAGTGACGAGGCATTTGGCTACCTTAAGAGAGTCATAGTTACTGCTGCCAGCTGCTCGACCTACTTTCATTCTTTCCACTCATTAATTATTACTGTGGTCAGTCCTGCAGGAGCAATATGCCACTACATGTAAACCTTAACGTTGTCTGAGCTACCTTAACGAAGATATTCTCGAGCTTTCAAAAAAAATTTCACATGGTGACGAGGCATTTGGCTGCCTTAAGAGAGTCATAGTACCCCTGCCTGCTGCTCCCACTTTTTTAAGCCCTTTCTCTCTATCATTCTTGCTATGGCTGTCCTACAGAACCGATGTGCCACTATATGTCCAGGTTAACGTCGTCACTGTTACTCCCACTGCGAGTCTCTCGAGATAGCCATTGTACCTCGCCGGGTGACGAGGCATTTGGCTACCTTAAGAGAGTCATAGTTACTGCAGCCAGCTGCTCCCCCTTCTTTGAATCTTTCCTGTCTTTAATTCGTACTGTGGTCAGTCCTGCAGAAGCGATACGCCACCACCTGTGCATGTTACCGTTGTCTGAGTTACCTCAACAACGAATTCCTCGAGTTTTCAAATAAATTTCGCCGAGTGACGAGGCATTTGGCTACCTTAAGAGAGTCATAGTTACTGCAGCCAGCTGCTCCCCCTTCTTTGAATCTTTCCTCCCTTTAAATCGTACTGTGGTCAGTCCTGCAGAGCGATACGCCACCACCTGTGCATGTTACCGTTGTCTGATTTACTTCAACGACGATTTCCTCGAGTTTTCAAATAAATTTCGCCGAGTGACGAGGCATTTGGCTACCTTAAGAGAGTCATAGTTACTGCTGCCAGCTGCTCGACCTACTTTCATTCTTTCCACTCATTAATTATTACTGTGGTCAGTCCTGCAGGAGCAATATGCCACTACATGTAAACCTTAACGTTGTCTGAGCTACCTTAACGAAAATATCCTCGAGATTTCAAAAAAAATTTCACATGGTGACGAGGCATTTGGCTACCTTAAGGGAGTCATAGTACCCCTGCCTGCTGCTCCCACTTTTCTAAGCCCTTTCTCTCTATCATTCTTGCTATGGCTGTCCTACAGAACCGATGTGTCACTATATGTCCACGTTAACGTCGTCTCTGTTACTCCCACTACGAGTCTCTCGAGTTAGCAAATGTACCTCGAAGGATGACGAGGCATTTTGCTACCTTATAAACGTCATAGTTACTGCAGCCAGCTGCTCCCCCTTCTTTGAATCTTTCCTGTCTTTAATTCGTACTGTGGTCAGTCCTGCAGAAGCGATACGCCACCACCTGTGCATGTTACCGTTGTCTGAGTTACCTCAACAACGAATTCCTCGAGTTTTCAAATAAATTTCGCCGAGTGACGAGGCATTTGGCTACCTTAAGAGAGTCATAGTTACTGCAGCCAGCTGCTCCCCCTTCTTTGAATCTTTCCTCCCTTTAAATCGTACTGTGGTCAGTCCTGCAGAGCGATACGCCACCACCTGTGCATGTTACCGTTGTCTGATTTACTTCAACGACGATTTCCTCGAGTTTTCAAATAAATTTCGCCGAGTGACGAGGCATTTGGCTACCTTAAGAGAGTCATAGTTACTGCTGCCAGCTGCTCGACCTACTTTCATTCTTTCCACTCATTAATTATTACTGTGGTCAGTCCTGCAGGAGCAATATGCCACTACATGTAAACCTTAACGTTGTCTGAGCTACCTTAACGAAGATATTCTCGAGCTTTCAAAAAAAATTTCACATGGTGACGAGGCATTTGGCTGCCTTAAGAGAGTCATAGTACCCCTGCCTGCTGCTCCCACTTTTTTAAGCCCTTTCTCTCTATCATTCTTGCTATGGCTGTCCTACAGAACCGATGTGCCACTATATGTCCAGGTTAACGTCGTCACTGTTACTCCCACTGCGAGTCTCTCGAGATAGCCATTGTACCTCGCCGGGTGATGAGGCATTTGGCTACCTTAAGAGAGTCATAGTTACTGCAGCCAGCTGCTCCCCCTTCTTTGAATCTTTCCTCCCTTTAAATCGTACTGTGGTCAGTCCTGCAGAGCGATACGCCACCACCTGTGCATGTTACCGTTGTCTGATTTACTTCAACGACGATTTCCTCGAGTTTTCAAATAAATCTCGCCGAGTGACGAGGCATTTTGCTACCTTAAGAGAGTCATAGTTACTGCCGCCAGCTGCTCGACCTACTTTCTTTCTTTCCACTCACTAATTATTACTGTGGTCAGTCCTGCAGGAGCAATATGCCACTACATGTAAACCTTAACGTTGTCTGAGCTACCTTAACGAAAATATCCTCGAGATTTCAAAAAAAATTTCACATGGTGACGAGGCATTTGGCTACCTTAAGGGAGTCATAGTACCCCTGCCTGCTGCTCCCACTTTTCTAAGCCCTTTCTCTCTATCATTCTTGCTATGGCTGTCCTACAGAACCGATGTGTCACTATATGTCCACGTTAACGTCGTCTCTGTTACTCCCACTACGAGTCTCTCGAGTTAGCAAATGTACCTCGAAGGATGACGAGGCATTTTGCTACCTTATAAACGTCATAGTTACTGCAGCCAGCTGCTCCCCCTTCTTTGAATCTTTCCTGTCTTTAATTCGTACTGTGGTCAGTCCTGCAGAAGCGATACGCCACCACCTGTGCATGTTACCGTTGTCTGAGTTACCTCAACAACGAATTCCTCGAGTTTTCAAATAAATTTCGCCGAGTGACGAGGCATTTGGCTACCTTAAGAGAGTCATAGTTACTGCAGCCAGCTGCTCCCCCTTCTTTGAATCTTTCCTCCCTTTAAATCGTACTGTGGTCAGTCCTGCAGAGCGATACGCCACCACCTGTGCATGTTACCGTTGTCTGATTTACTTCAACGACGATTTCCTCGAGTTTTCAAATAAATTTCGCCGAGTGACGAGGCATTTGGCTACCTTAAGAGAGTCATAGTTACTGCTGCCAGCTGCTCGACCTACTTTCATTCTTTCCACTCATTAATTATTACTGTGGTCAGTCCTGCAGGAGCAATATGCCACTACATGTAAACCTTAACGTTGTCTGAGCTACCTTAACGAAGATATTCTCGAGCTTTCAAAAAAAATTTCACATGGTGACGAGGCATTTGGCTGCCTTAAGAGAGTCATAGTACCCCTGCCTGCTGCTCCCACTTTTTTAAGCCCTTTCTCTCTATCATTCTTGCTATGGCTGTCCTACAGAACCGATGTGCCACTATATGTCCAGGTTAACGTCGTCACTGTTACTCCCACTGCGAGTCTCTCGAGATAGCCATTGTACCTCGCCGGGTGACGAGGCATTTGGCTACCTTAAGAGAGTCATAGTTACTGCAGCCAGCTGCTCCCCCTTCTTTGAATCTTTCCTCCCTTTAAATCGTACTGTGGTCAGTCCTGCAGAGCGATACGCCACCACCTGTGCATGTTACCGTTGTCTGATTTACTTCAACGACGATTTCCTCGAGTTTTCAAATAAATCTCGCCGAGTGACGAGGCATTTTGCTACCTTAAGAGAGTCATAGTTACTGCCGCCAGCTGCTCGACCTACTTTCTTTCTTTCCACTCACTAATTATTACTGTGGTCAGTCCTGCAGGAGCAATATGCCACTACATGTAAACCTTAACGTTGTCTGAGCTACCTTAACGAAAATATCCTCGAGATTTCAAAAAAAATTTCACATGGTGACGAGGCATTTGGCTACCTTAAGGGAGTCATAGTACCCCTGCCTGCTGCTCCCACTTTTCTAAGCCCTTTCTCTCTATCATTCTTGCTATGGCTGTCCTACAGAACCGATGTGTCACTATATGTCCACGTTAACGTCGTCTCTGTTACTCCCACTACGAGTCTCTCGAGTTAGCAAATGTACCTCGAAGGATGACGAGGCATTTTGCTACCTTATAAACGTCATAGTTACTGCAGCCAGCTGCTCCCCCTTCTTTGAATCTTTCCTGTCTTTAATTCGTACTGTGGTCAGTCCTGCAGAAGCGATACGCCACCACCTGTGCATGTTACCGTTGTCTGAGTTACCTCAACAACGAATTCCTCGAGTTTTCAAATAAATTTCGCCGAGTGACGAGGCATTTGGCTACCTTAAGAGAGTCATAGTTACTGCAGCCAGCTGCTCCCCCTTCTTTGAATCTTTCCTCCCTTTAAATCGTACTGTGGTCAGTCCTGCAGAGCGATACGCCACCACCTGTGCATGTTACCGTTGTCTGATTTACTTCAACGACGATTTCCTCGAGTTTTCAAATAAATTTCGCCGAGTGACGAGGCATTTGGCTACCTTAAGAGAGTCATAGTTACTGCTGCCAGCTGCTCGACCTACTTTCATTCTTTCCACTCATTAATTATTACTGTGGTCAGTCCTGCAGGAGCAATATGCCACTACATGTAAACCTTAACGTTGTCTGAGCTACCTTAACGAAGATATTCTCGAGCTTTCAAAAAAAATTTCACATGGTGACGAGGCATTTGGCTGCCTTAAGAGAGTCATAGTACCCCTGCCTGCTGCTCCCACTTTTTTAAGCCCTTTCTCTCTATCATTCTTGCTATGGCTGTCCTACAGAACCGATGTGCCACTATATGTCCAGGTTAACGTCGTCACTGTTACTCCCACTGCGAGTCTCTCGAGATAGCCATTGTACCTCGCCGGGTGACGAGGCATTTGGCTACCTTAAGAGAGTCATAGTTACTGCAGCCAGCTGCTCCCCCTTCTTTGAATCTTTTTTCCCTTTAAATTGTACTGTGGTCAGTCCTGCAGAGCGATACGCCACCACCTGTGCATGTTACCGTTGTCTGATTTACTTCAACGACGATTTCCTCGAGTTTTCAAATAAATCTCGCCGAGTGACGAAACATTTTGCTACCTTAAGAGAGTCATAGTTACTGCCGCCAGCTGCTCGACCTACTTTCTTTCTTTCCACTCACTAATTATTACTGTGGTCAGTCCTGCAGGAGCAATATGCCACTACATGTAAACCTTAACGTTGTCTGAGCTACCTTAACGAAAATATCCTCGAGATTTCAAAAAAAATTTCACATGGTGACGAGGCATTTGGCTACCTTAAGGGAGTCATAGTACCCCTGCCTGCTGCTCCCACTTTTCTAAGCACTTTCTCTCTATCATTCTTGCTATGGCTGTCCTACAGAACCGATGTGTCACTATATGTCCACGTTAACGTCGTCTCTGTTACTCCCACTACGAGTCTCTCGAGTTAGCAAATGTACCTCGAAGGATGACGAGGCATTTTGCTACCTTATAAACGTCATAGTTACTGCAGCCAGCTGCTCCCCCTTCTTTGAATCTTTCCTGTCTTTAATTCGTACTGTGGTCAGTCCTGCAGAAGCGATACGCCACCACCTGTGCATGTTACCGTTGTCTGAGTTACCTCAACAACGAATTCCTCGAGTTTTCAAATAAATTTCGCCGAGTGACGAGGCATTTGGCTACCTTAAGAGAGTCATAGTTACTGCAGCCAGCTGCTCCCCCTTCTTTGAATCTTTCCTCCCTTTAAATCGTACTGTGGTCAGTCCTGCAGAGCGATACGCCACCACCTGTGCATTTACCGTTGTCTGATTTACTTCAACGACGATTTCCTCGAGTTTTCAAATAAATTTCGCCGAGTGACGAGGCATTTGGCTACCTTAAGAGAGTCATAGTTACTGCTGCCAGCTGCTCGACCTACTTTCATTCTTTCCACTCATTAATTATTACTGTGGTCAGTCCTGCAGGAGCAATATGCCACTACATGTAAACCAAAACGTTGTCTGAGCTACCTTAACGAAGATATTCTCGAGTTTTCAAAAAAAATTTCTCATGGTGACGAGACATTTGGCTGCCTTAAGAGAGTCATAGTACGCCTGCCTGCTGCTCCCACTTTTCTAAGCCCATTCTCTCTATCATTCTTGCTAAGGCTGTCCTACAGATCCGATGTGCCACTATATGTCCAGGTTAACGTCGTCACTGTCACTCCCACTACGAGTCTCTCGAGTTAGCAAATGTACCTCGCCAGGTGACGAGGCATTTGGCTACCTTAAGAGAGTCATAGTTACTGCAGCCAGCTGCTCCCCCTTCTTTGAATCTTTCCTCCCTTTAAATCGTACTGTGGTCAGTCCTGCAGAGCGATACGCCACCACCTGTGCATGTTACCGTTGTCTGATTTACTTCAACGACGATTTCCTCGAGTTTTCAAATAAATTTCGCCGAGTGACGAGGCATTTGGCTACCTTAAGAGAGTCATAGTTACTGCTGCCAGCTGCTCGACCTACTTTCATTCTTTCCACTCATTAATTATTACTGTGGTCAGTCCTGCAGGAGCAATATGCCACTACATGTAAACCTTAACGTTGTCTGAGCTACCTTAACGAAGATATTCTCGAGCTTTCAAAAAAAATTTCACATGGTGACGAGGCATTTGGCTGCCTTAAGAGAGTCATAGTACCCCTGCCTGCTGCTCCCACTTTTTTAAGCCCTTTCTCTCTATCATTCTTGCTATGGCTGTCCTACAGAACCGATGTGCCACTATATGTCCAGGTTAACGTCGTCACTGTTACTCCCACTGCGAGTCTCTCGAGATAGCCATTGTACCTCGCCGGGTGATGAGGCATTTGGCTACCTTAAGAGAGTCATAGTTACTGCAGCCAGCTGCTCCCCCTTCTTTGAATCTTTCCTCCCTTTAAATGGTACTGTGGTCAGTCCTGCAGAGCGATACGCCACCACCTGTGCATGTTACCGTTGTCTGATTTACTTCAACGACGATTTCCGCGAGTTTTCAAATAAATCTCGCCGAGTGACGAGGCATTTTGCTACCTTAAGAGAGTCATAGTTACTGCCGCCAGCTGCTCGACCTACTTTCTTTCTTTCCACTCACTAATTATTACTGTGGTCAGTCCTGCAGGAGCAATATGCCACTACATGTAAACCTTAACGTTGTCTGAGCTACCTTAAAGAAAATATCCTCGAGATTTCAAAAAAAATTTCACATGGTGACGAGGCATTTGGCTACCTTAAGGGAGTCATAGTACCCCTGCCTGCTGCTCCCACTTTTCTAAGCCCTTTCTCTCTATCATTCTTGCTATGGCTGTCCTACAGAACCGATGTGTCACTATATGTCCACGTTAACGTCGTCTCTGTTACTCCCACTACGAGTCTCTCGAGTTAGCAAATGTACCTCGAAGGATGACGAGGCATTTTGCTACCTTATAAACGTCATAGTTACTGCAGCCAGCTGCTCCCCCTTCTTTGAATCTTTCCTGTCTTTAATTCGTACTGTGGTCAGTCCTGCAGAAGCGATACGCCACCACCTGTGCATGTTACCGTTGTCTGAGTTACCTCAACAACGAATTCCTCGAGTTTTCAAATAAATTTCGCCGAGTGACGAGGCATTTGGCTACCTTAAGAGAGTCATAGTTACTGCAGCCAGCTGCTCCCCCTTCTTTGAATCTTTCCTCCCTTTAAATCGTACTGTGGTCAGTCCTGCAGAGCGATACGCCACCACCTGTGCATGTTACCGTTGTCTGATTTACCTCAACGACGATTTCCTCGAGTTTTCAAATAAATTTCGCCGAGTGACGAGGCATTTGGCTACCTTAAGAGAGTCATAGTTACTGCTGCCAGCTGCTCGACCTACTTTCATTCTTTCCACTCATTAATTATTACTGTGGTCAGTCCTGCAGGAGCAATATGCCACTACATGTAAACCTTAACGTTGTCTGAGCTACCTTAACGAAGATATTCTCGAGCTTTCAAAAAAAATTTCACATGGTGACGAGGCATTTGGCTGCCTTAAGAGAGTCATAGTACCCCTGCCTGCTGCTCCCACTTTTTTAAGCCCTTTCTCTCTATCATTCTTGCTATGGCTGTCCTACAGAACCGATGTGCCACTATATGTCCAGGTTAACGTCGTCACTGTTACTCCCACTGCGAGTCTCTCGAGATAGCCATTGTACCTCGCCGGGTGATGAGGCATTTGGCTACCTTAAGAGAGTCATAGTTACTGCAGCCAGCTGCTCCCCCTTCTTTGAATCTTTCCTCCCTTTAAATCGTACTGTGGTCAGTCCTGCAGAGCGATACGCCACCACCTGTGCATGTTACCGTTGTCTGATTTACTTCAACGACGATTTCCTCGAGTTTTCAAATAAATCTCGCCGAGTGACGAGGCATTTTGCTACCTTAAGAGAGTCATAGTTACTGCCGCCAGCTGCTCGACCTACTTTCTTTCTTTCCACTCACTAATTATTACTGTGGTCAGTCCTGCAGGAGCAATATGCCACTACATGTAAACCTTAACGTTGTCTGAGCTACCTTAACGAAAATATCCTCGAGATTTCAAAAAAAATTTCACATGGTGACGAGGCATTTGGCTACCTTAAGGGAGTCATAGTACCCCTGCCTGCTGCTCCCACTTTTCTAAGCCCTTTCTCTCTATCATTCTTGCTATGGCTGTCCTACAGAACCGATGTGTCACTATATGTCCACGTTAACGTCGTCTCTGTTACTCCCACTACGAGTCTCTCGAGTTAGCAAATGTACCTCGAAGGATGACGAGGCATTTTGCTACCTTATAAACGTCATAGTTACTGCAGCCAGCTGCTCCCCCTTCTTTGAATCTTTCCTGTCTTTAATTCGTACTGTGGTCAGTCCTGCAGAAGCGATACGCCACCACCTGTGCATGTTACCGTTGTCTGAGTTACCTCAACAACGAATTCCTCGAGTTTTCAAATAAATTTCGCCGAGTGACGAGGCATTTGGCTACCTTAAGAGAGTCATAGTTACTGCAGCCAGCTGCTCCCCCTTCTTTGAATCTTTCCTCCCTTTAAATCGTACTGTGGTCAGTCCTGCAGAGCGATACGCCACCACCTGTGCATGTTACCGTTGTCTGATTTACTTCAACGACGATTTCCTCGAGTTTTCAAATAAATTTCGCCGAGTGACGAGGCATTTGGCTACCTTAAGAGAGTCATAGTTACTGCTGCCAGCTGCTCGACCTACTTTCATTCTTTCCACTCATTAATTATTACTGTGGTCAGTCCTGCAGGAGCAATATGCCACTACATGTAAACCTTAACGTTGTCTGAGCTACCTTAACGAAGATATTCTCGAGCTTTCAAAAAAAATTTCACATGGTGACGAGGCATTTGGCTGCCTTAAGAGAGTCATAGTACCCCTGCCTGCTGCTCCCACTTTTTTAAGCCCTTTCTCTCTATCATTCTTGCTATGGCTGTCCTACAGAACCGATGTGCCACTATATGTCCAGGTTAACGTCGTCACTGTTACTCCCACTGCGAGTCTCTCGAGATAGCCATTGTACCTCGCCGGGTGACGAGGCATTTGGCTACCTTAAGAGAGTCATAGTTACTGCAGCCAGCTGCTCCCCCTTCTTTGAATCTTTCCTCCCTTTAAATCGTACTGTGGTCAGTCCTGCAGAGCGATACGCCACCACCTGTGCATGTTACCGTTGTCTGATTTACTTCAACGACGATTTCCTCGAGTTTTCAAATAAATCTCGCCGAGTGACGAGGCATTTTGCTACCTTAAGAGAGTCATAGTTACTGCCGCCAGCTGCTCGACCTACTTTCTTTCTTTCCACTCACTAATTATTACTGTGGTCAGTCCTGCAGGAGCAATATGCCACTACATGTAAACCTTAACGTTGTCTGAGCTACCTTAACGAAAATATCCTCGAGATTTCAAAAAAAATTTCACATGGTGACGAGGCATTTGGCTACCTTAAGGGAGTCATAGTACCCCTGCCTGCTGCTCCCACTTTTCTAAGCCCTTTCTCTCTATCATTCTTGCTATGGCTGTCCTACAGAACCGATGTGTCACTATATGTCCACGTTAACGTCGTCTCTGTTACTCCCACTACGAGTCTCTCGAGTTAGCAAATGTACCTCGAAGGATGACGAGGCATTTTGCTACCTTATAAACGTCATAGTTACTGCAGCCAGCTGCTCCCCCTTCTTTGAATCTTTCCTGTCTTTAATTCGTACTGTGGTCAGTCCTGCAGAAGCGATACGCCACCACCTGTGCATGTTACCGTTGTCTGAGTTACCTCAACAACGAATTCCTCGAGTTTTCAAATAAATTTCGCCGAGTGACGAGGCATTTGGCTACCTTAAGAGAGTCATAGTTACTGCAGCCAGCTGCTCCCCCTTCTTTGAATCTTTCCTCCCTTTAAATCGTACTGTGGTCAGTCCTGCAGAGCGATACGCCACCACCTGTGCATGTTACCGTTGTCTGATTTACTTCAACGACGATTTCCTCGAGTTTTCAAATAAATTTCGCCGAGTGACGAGGCATTTGGCTACCTTAAGAGAGTCATAGTTACTGCTGCCAGCTGCTCGACCTACTTTCATTCTTTCCACTCATTAATTATTACTGTGGTCAGTCCTGCAGGAGCAATATGCCACTACATGTAAACCTTAACGTTGTCTGAGCTACCTTAACGAAGATATTCTCGAGCTTTCAAAAAAAATTTCACATGGTGACGAGGCATTTGGCTGCCTTAAGAGAGTCATAGTACCCCTGCCTGCTGCTCCCACTTTTTTAAGCCCTTTCTCTCTATCATTCTTGCTATGGCTGTCCTACAGAACCGATGTGCCACTATATGTCCAGGTTAACGTCGTCACTGTTACTCCCACTGCGAGTCTCTCGAGATAGCCATTGTACCTCGCCGGGTGACGAGGCATTTGGCTACCTTAAGAGAGTCATAGTTACTGCAGCCAGCTGCTCCCCCTTCTTTGAATCTTTTTTCCCTTTAAATTGTACTGTGGTCAGTCCTGCAGAGCGATACGCCACCACCTGTGCATGTTACCGTTGTCTGATTTACTTCAACGACGATTTCCTCGAGTTTTCAAATAAATCTCGCCGAGTGACGAAACATTTTGCTACCTTAAGAGAGTCATAGTTACTGCCGCCAGCTGCTCGACCTACTTTCTTTCTTTCCACTCACTAATTATTACTGTGGTCAGTCCTGCAGGAGCAATATGCCACTACATGTAAACCTTAACGTTGTCTGAGCTACCTTAACGAAAATATCCTCGAGATTTCAAAAAAAATTTCACATGGTGACGAGGCATTTGGCTACCTTAAGGGAGTCATAGTACCCCTGCCTGCTGCTCCCACTTTTCTAAGCACTTTCTCTCTATCATTCTTGCTATGGCTGTCCTACAGAACCGATGTGTCACTATATGTCCACGTTAACGTCGTCTCTGTTACTCCCACTACGAGTCTCTCGAGTTAGCAAATGTACCTCGAAGGATGACGAGGCATTTTGCTACCTTATAAACGTCATAGTTACTGCAGCCAGCTGCTCCCCCTTCTTTGAATCTTTCCTGTCTTTAATTCGTACTGTGGTCAGTCCTGCAGAAGCGATACGCCACCACCTGTGCATGTTACCGTTGTCTGAGTTACCTCAACAACGAATTCCTCGAGTTTTCAAATAAATTTCGCCGAGTGACGAGGCATTTGGCTACCTTAAGAGAGTCATAGTTACTGCAGCCAGCTGCTCCCCCTTCTTTGAATCTTTCCTCCCTTTAAATCGTACTGTGGTCAGTCCTGCAGAGCGATACGCCACCACCTGTGCATTTACCGTTGTCTGATTTACTTCAACGACGATTTCCTCGAGTTTTCAAATAAATTTCGCCGAGTGACGAGGCATTTGGCTACCTTAAGAGAGTCATAGTTACTGCTGCCAGCTGCTCGACCTACTTTCATTCTTTCCACTCATTAATTATTACTGTGGTCAGTCCTGCAGGAGCAATATGCCACTACATGTAAACCAAAACGTTGTCTGAGCTACCTTAACGAAGATATTCTCGAGTTTTCAAAAAAAATTTCTCATGGTGACGAGACATTTGGCTGCCTTAAGAGAGTCATAGTACCCCTGCCTGCTGCTCCCACTTTTCTAAGCCCATTCTCTCTATCATTCTTGCTAAGGCTGTCCTACAGATCCGATGTGCCACTATATGTCCAGGTTAACGTCGTCACTGTCACTCCCACTACGAGTCTCTCGAGTTAGCAAATGTACCTCGCCAGGTGACGAGGCATTTGGCTACCTTAAGAGAGTCATAGTTACTGCAGCCAGCTGCTCCCCCTTCTTTGAATCTTTCCTCCCTTTAAATCGTACTGTGGTCAGTCCTGCAGAGCGATACGCCACCACCTGTGCATGTTACCGTTGTCCGATTTACTTCAGCGACGATTTCCTCGAGTTTTCGAATAAATTTCGCCGAGTGACGAGGCATTTGGCTACCTTAAGAGAGTCATAGTTACCGCTGCCAGCTGCTCGACCTACTTTCATTTTTTCCACTCATTAATTATTACTGTGGTCAGTCCTGCAGGAGTAATATGCCACTACATGTAAACCTTAACGTTGTCTGAGCTACCTTAACGAAGATATTCTTGAGTTTTCAAAAAAAATTTCACATGGTGACGAGGCATTTGGCTGCCTTAAGAGAGTCATAGTACCCCTGCCTGCTGCTCCCACTTTTCTAAGCCCATTCTCTCTATCATTCTTGCTATGGCTGTCCTACAGAACCGATGTGCCACTATATGTCCACGTTAACGTCGTCACTGTTACTCCCACTACGAGTCTCTCGAGTTAGCAAATGTACCTCGCCGGGTGACGAGGCATTTGGCTACCTTAAGAGAGTCATAGTTACTGCAGCCAGCTGCTCCCCCTTCTTTGAATCTTTCCTCCCTTTAAATCGTACTGTGGTCAGTCCTGCAGAGCGATACGCCACCACCTGTGCATGTTACCGTTGTCTGATTTACTTCAACGACGATTTCCTCGAGTTTTCAAATAAATCTCGCCGAGTGACGAAACATTTTGCTACCTTAAGAGAGTCATAGTTACTGCCGCCAGCTGCTCGACCTACTTTCTTTCTTTCCACTCACTAATTATTACTGTGGTCAGTCCTGCAGGAGCAATATGCCACTACATGTAAACCTTAACGTTGTCTGAGCTACCTTAACGAAAATATCCTCGAGATTTCAAAAAAAATTTCACATGGTGACGAGGCATTTGGCTACCTTAAGGGAGTCATAGTACCCCTGCCTGCTGCTCCCACTTTTCTAAGCCCTTTCTCTCTATCATTCTTGCTATGGCTGTCCTACAGAACCGATGTGTCACTATATGTCCACGTTAACGTCGTCTCTGTTACTCCCACTACGAGTCTCTCGAGTTAGCAAATGTACCTCGAAGGATGACGAGGCATTTTGCTACCTTATAAACGTCATAGTTACTGCAGCCAGCTGCTCCCCCTTCTTTGAATCTTTCCTGTCTTTAATTCGTACTGTGGTCAGTCCTGCAGAAGCGATACGCCACCACCTGTGCATGTTACCGTTGTCTGAGTTACCTCAACAACGAATTCCTCGAGTTTTCAACTAAATTTCGCCGAGTGACGAGGCATTTGGCTACCTTAAGAGAGTCATATTTACTGCAGCCAGCTGCTCCCCCTTCTTTGAATCTTTCCTCCCTTTAAATCGTACTGTGGTCAGTCCTGCAGAGCGATACGCCACCACCTGTGCATTTACCGTTGTCTGATTTACTTCAACGACGATTTCCTCGAGTTTTCAAATAAATTTCGCCGAGTGACGAGGCATTTGGCTACCTTAAGAGAGTCATAGTTACTGCTGCCAGCTGCTCGACCTACTTTCATTCTTTCTACTCATTAATTATTACTGTGGTCAGTCCTGCAGGAGCAATATGCCACTACATGTAAACCAAAACGTTGTCTGAGCTACCTTAACGAAGATATTCTCGAGTTTTCAAAAAAAATTTCTCATGGTGACGAGACATTTGGCTGCCTTAAGAGAGTCATAGTACCCCTGCCTGCTGCTCCCACTTTTCTAAGCCCATTCTCTCTATCATTCTTGCTAAGGCTGTCCTACAGATCCGATGTGCCACTATATGTCCAGGTTAACGTCGTCACTGTCACTCCCACTACGAGTCTCTCGAGTTAGCAAATGTACCTCGCCAGGTGACGAGGCATTTGGCTACCTTAAGAGAGTCATAGTTACTGCAGCCAGCTGCTCCCCCTTCTTTGAATCTTTCCTCCCTTTAAATCGTACTGTGGTCAGTCCTGCAGAGCGATACGCCATTACCTGTGCATGTTACCGTTGTCTGATTTACTTCAACGACGATTTCCTCGAGTTTTCAAATAAATTTCGCCGAGTGACGAGGCATTTGGCTACCTTAAGAGAGTCATAGTTACTGCTGCCAGCTGCTCGACCTACTTTCATTCTTTCCACTCATTAATTATTACTGTGGTCAGTCCTGCAGGAGCAATATGCCACTACATGTAAACCTTAACGTTGTCTGAGCTACCTTAACGAAGATATTCTCGAGCTTTCAAAAAAAATTTCACATGGTGACGAGGCATTTGGCTGCCTTAAGAGAGTCATAGTACCCCTGCCTGCTGCTCCCACTTTTTTAAGCCCTTTCTCTCTATCATTCTTGCTATGGCTGTCCTACAGAACCGATGTGCCACTATATGTCCAGGTTAACGTCGTCACTGTTACTCCCACTGCGAGTCTCTCGAGATAGCCATTGTACCTCGCCGGGTGATGAGGCATTTGGCTACCTTAAGAGAGTCATAGTTACTGCAGCCAGCTGCTCCCCCTTCTTTGAATCTTTCCTCCCTTTAAATCGTACTGTGGTCAGTCCTGCAGAGCGATACGCCACCACCTGTGCATGTTACCGTTGTCTGATTTACTTCAACGACGATTTCCTCGAGTTTTCAAATAAATCTCGCCGAGTGACGAGGCATTTTGCTACCTTAAGAGAGTCATAGTTACTGCCGCCAGCTGCTCGACCTACTTTCTTTCTTTCCACTCACTAATTATTACTGTGGTCAGTCCTGCAGGAGCAATATGCCACTACATGTAAACCTTAACGTTGTCTGAGCTACCTTAACGAAAATATCCTCGAGATTTCAAAAAAAATTTCACATGGTGACGAGGCATTTGGCTACCTTAAGGGAGTCATAGTACCCCTGCCTGCTGCTCCCACTTTTCTAAGCCCTTTCTCTCTATCATTCTTGCTATGGCTGTCCTACAGAACCGATGTGTCACTATATGTCCAAGTTAACGTCGTCTCTGTTACTCCCACTACGAGTCTCTCGAGTTAGCAAATGTACCTCGAAGGATGACGAGGCATTTTGCTACCTTATAAACGTCATAGTTACTGCAGCCAGCTGCTCCCCCTTCTTTGAATCTTTCCTGTCTTTAATTCGTACTGTGGTCAGTCCTGCAGAAGCGATACGCCACCACCTGTGCATGTTACCGTTGTCTGAGTTACCTCAACAACGAATTCCTCGAGTTTTCAAATAAATTTCGCCGAGTGACGAGGCATTTGGCTACCTTAAGAGAGTCATAGTTACTGCAGCCAGCTGCTCCCCCTTCTTTGAATCTTTCCTCCCTTTAAATCGTACTGTGGTCAGTCCTGCAGAGCGATACGCCACCACCTGTGCATGTTACCGTTGTCTGATTTACTTCAACGACGATTTCCTCGAGTTTTCAAATAAATTTCGCCGAGTGACGAGGCATTTGGCTACCTTAAGAGAGTCATAGTTACTGCTGCCAGCTGCTCGACCTACTTTCATTCTTTCCACTCATTAATTATTACTGTGGTCAGTCCTGCAGGAGCAATATGCCACTACATGTAAACCTTAACGTTGTCTGAGCTACCTTAACGAAGATATTCTCGAGCTTTCAAAAAAAATTTCACATGGTGACGAGGCATTTGGCTGCCTTAAGAGAGTCATAGTACCCCTGCCTGCTGCTCCCACTTTTTTAAGCCCTTTCTCTCTATCATTCTTGCTATGGCTGTCCTACAGAACCGATGTGCCACTATATGTCCAGGTTAACGTCGTCACTGTTACTCCCACTGCGAGTCTCTCGAGATAGCCATTGTACCTCGCCGGGTGACGAGGCATTTGGCTACCTTAAGAGAGTCATAGTTACTGCAGCCAGCTGCTCCCCCTTCTTTGAATCTTTCCTCCCTTTAAATCGTACTGTGGTCAGTCCTGCAGAGCGATACGCCACCACCTGTGCATGTTACCGTTGTCTGATTTACTTCAACGACGATTTCCTCGAGTTTTCAAATAAATCTCGCCGAGTGACGAGGCATTTTGCTACCTTAAGAGAGTCATAGTTACTGCCGCCAGCTGCTCGACCTACTTTCTTTCTTTCCACTCACTAATTATTACTGTGGTCAGTCCTGCAGGAGCAATATGCCACTACATGTAAACCTTAACGTTGTCTGAGCTACCTTAACGAAAATATCCTCGAGATTTCAAAAAAAATTTCACATGGTGACGAGGCATTTGGATACCTTAAGGGAGTCATAGTACCCCTGCCGGCTGCTCCCACTTTTCTAAGCCCTTTCTCTCTATCATTCTTGCTATGGCTGTCCTACAGAACCGATGTGTCACTATATGTCCACGTTAACGTCGTCTCTGTTACTCCCACTACGAGTCTCTCGAGTTAGCAAATGTACCTCGAAGGATGACGAGGCATTTTGCTACCTTATAAACGTCATAGTTACTGCAGCCAGCTGCTCCCCCTTCTTTGAATCTTTCCTGTCTTTAATTCGTACTGTGGTCAGTCCTGCAGAAGCGATACGCCACCACCTGTGCATGTTACCGTTGTCTGAGTTACCTCAACAACGAATTCCTCGAGTTTTCAAATAAATTTCGCCGAGTGACGAGGCATTTGGCTACCTTAAGAGAGTCATAGTTACTGCAGCCAGCTGCTCCCCCTTCTTTGAATCTTTCCTCCCTTTAAATCGTACTGTGGTCAGTCCTGCAGAGCGATACGCCACCACCTGTGCATGTTACCGTTGTCTGATTTACTTCAACGACGATTTCCTCGAGTTTTCAAATAAATTTCGCCGAGTGACGAGGCATTTGGCTACCTTAAGAGAGTCATAGTTACTGCTGCCAGCTGCTCGACCTACTTTCATTCTTTCCACTCATTAATTATTACTGTGGTCAGTCCTGCAGGAGCAATATGCCACTACATGTAAACCTTAACGTTGTCTGAGCTACCTTAACGAAGATATTCTCGAGCTTTCAAAAAAAATTTCACATGGTGACGAGGCATTTGGCTGCCTTAAGAGAGTCATAGTACCCCTGCCTGCTGCTCCCACTTTTTTAAGCCCTTTCTCTCTATCATTCTTGCTATGGCTGTCCTACAGAACCGATGTGCCACTATATGTCCAGGTTAACGTCGTCACTGTTACTCCCACTGCGAGTCTCTCGAGATAGCCATTGTACCTCGCCGGGTGACGAGGCATTTGGCTACCTTAAGAGAGTCATAGTTACTGCAGCCAGCTGCTCCCCCTTCTTTGAATCTTTTTTCCCTTTAAATTGTACTGTGGTCAGTCCTGCAGAGCGATACGCCACCACCTGTGCATGTTACCGTTGTCTGATTTACTTCAACGACGATTTCCTCGAGTTTTCAAATAAATCTCGCCGAGTGACGAAACATTTTGCTACCTTAAGAGAGTCATAGTTACTGCCGCCAGCTGCTCGACCTACTTTCTTTCTTTCCACTCACTAATTATTACTGTGGTCAGTCCTGCAGGAGCAATATGCCACTACATGTAAACCTTAACGTTGTCTGAGCTACCTTAACGAAAATATCCTCGAGATTTCAAAAAAAATTTCACATGGTGACGAGGCATTTGGCTACCTTAAGGGAGTCATAGTACCCCTGCCTGCTGCTCCCACTTTTCTAAGCACTTTCTCTCTATCATTCTTGCTATGGCTGTCCTACAGAACCGATGTGTCACTATATGTCCACGTTAACGTCGTCTCTGTTACTCCCACTACGAGTCTCTCGAGTTAGCAAATGTACCTCGAAGGATGACGAGGCATTTTGCTACCTTATAAACGTCATAGTTACTGCAGCCAGCTGCTCCCCCTTCTTTGAATCTTTCCTGTCTTTAATTCGTACTGTGGTCAGTCCTGCAGAAGCGATACGCCACCATCCGTCCATGTTACCGTTGTCTGAGTTACCTCAACAACGAATTCCTCGAGTTTTCAAATAAATTTCGCCGAGTGACGAGGCATTTGGCTACCTTAAGAGAGTCATAGTTACTGCAGCCAGCTGCTCCCCCTTCTTTGAATCTTTCCTCCCTTTAAATCGTACTGTGGTCAGTCCTGCAGAGCGATACGCCACCACCTGTGCATGTTACCGTTGTCTGATTTACTTCAACGACGATTTCCTCGAGTTTTCAAATAAATTTCGCCGAGTGACGAGGCATTTGGCTACCTTAAGAGAGTCATAGTTACTGCTGCCAGCTGCTCGACCTACTTTCATTCTTTCCACTCATTAATTATTACTGTGGTCAGTCCTGCAGGAGCAATATGCCACTACATGTAAACCTTAACGTTGTCTGAGCTACCTTAACGAAGATATTCTCGAGCTTTCAAAAAAAATTTCACATGGTGACGAGGCATTTGGCTGCCTTAAGAGAGTCATAGTACCCCTGCCTGCTGCTCCCACTTTTTTAAGCCCTTTCTCTCTATCATTCTTGCTATGGCTGTCCTACAGAACCGATGTGCCACTATATGTCCAGGTTAACGTCGTCACTGTTACTCCCACTGCGAGTCTCTCGAGATAGCCATTGTACCTCGCCGGGTGACGAGGCATTTGGCTACCTTAAGAGAGTCATAGTTACTGCAGCCAGCTGCTCCCCCTTCTTTGAATCTTTCCTCCCTTTAAATCGTACTGTGGTCAGTCCTGCAGAGCGATGCGCCACCACCTGTGCATGTTACCGTTGTCTGATTTACTTCAACGACGATTTCCTCGAGTTTTCAAATAAATCTCGCCGAGTGACGAGGCATTTTGCTACCTTAAGAGAGTCATAGTTACTGCCGCCAGCTGCTCGACCTACTTTCTTTCTTTCCACTCACTAATTATTACTGTGGTCAGTCCTGCAGGAGCAATATGCCACTACATGTAAACCTTAACGTTGTCTGAGCTACCTTAACGAAAATATCCTCGAGATTTCAAAAAAAATTTCACATGGTGACGAGGCATTTGGATACCTTAAGGGAGTCATAGTACCCCTGCCGGCTGCTCCCACTTTTCTAAGCCCTTTCTCTCTATCATTCTTGCTATGGCTGTCCTACAGAACCGATGTGTCACTATATGTCCACGTTAACGTCGTCTCTGTTACTCCCACTACGAGTCTCTTTAGTTAGCAAATGTACCTCGAAGGATGACGAGGCATTTTGCTACCTTATAAACGTCATAGTTACTGCAGCCAGCTGCTCCCCCTTCTTTGAATCTTTCCTGTCTTTAATTCGTACTGTGGTCAGTCCTGCAGAAGCGATACGCCACCACCTGTGCATGTTACCGTTGTCTGAGTTACCTCAACAACGAATTCCTCGAGTTTTCAAATAAATTTCGCCGAGTGACGAGGCATTTGGCTACCTTAAGAGAGTCATAGTTACTGCAGCCAGCTGCTCCCCCTTCTTTGAATCTTTCCTCCCTTTAAATCGTACTGTGGTCAGTCCTGCAGAGCGATACGCCACCACCTGTGCATGTTACCGTTGTCTGATTTACTTCAACGACGATTTCCTCGAGTTTTCAAATAAATTTCGCCGAGTGACGAGGCATTTGGCTACCTTAAGAGAGTCATAGTTACTGCTGCCAGCTGCTCGACCTACTTTCATTCTTTCCACTCATTAATTATTACTGTGGTCAGTCCTGCAGGAGCAATATGCCACTACATGTAAACCTTAACGTTGTCTGAGCTACCTTAACGAAGATATTCTCGAGCTTTCAAAAAAAATTTCACATGGTGACGAGGCATTTGGCTGCCTTAAGAGAGTCATAGTACCCCTGCCTGCTGCTCCCACTTTTTTAAGCCCTTTCTCTCTATCATTCTTGCTATGGCTGTCCTACAGAACCGATGTGCCACTATATGTCCAGGTTAACGTCGTCACTGTTACTCCCACTGCGAGTCTCTCGAGATAGCCATTGTACCTCGCCGGGTGACGAGGCATTTGGCTACCTTAAGAGTGTCATAGTTACTGCAGCCAGCTGCTCCCCCTTCTTTGAATCTTTTTTCCCTTTAAATTGTACTGTGGTCAGTCCTGCAGAGCGATACGCCACCACCTGTGCATGTTACCGTTGTCTGATTTACTTCAACGACGATTTCCTCGAGTTTTCAAATAAATCTCGCCGAGTGACGAAACATTTTGCTACCTTAAGAGAGTCATAGTTACTGCCGCCAGCTGCTCGACCTACTTTCTTTCTTTCCACTCACTAATTATTACTGTGGTCAGTCCTGCAGGAGCAATATGCCACTACATGTAAACCTTAACGTTGTCTGAGCTACCTTAACGAAAATATCCTCGAGATTTCAAAAAAAATTTCACATGGTGACGAGGCATTTGGCTACCTTAAGGGAGTCATAGTACCCCTGCCTGCTGCTCCCACTTTTCTAAGCACTTTCTCCCTATCATTCTTGCTATGGCTGTCCTACAGAACCGATGTGTCACTATATGTCCACGTTAACGTCGTCTCTGTTACTCCCACTACGAGTCTCTCGAGTTAGCAAATGTACCTCGAAGGATGACGAGGCATTTTGCTACCTTATAAACGTCATAGTTACTGCAGCCAGCTGCTCCCCCTTCTTTGAATCTTTCCTGTCTTTAATTCGTACTGTGGTCAGTCCTGCAGAAGCGATACGCCACCATCCGTCCATGTTACCGTTGTCTGAGTTACCTCAACAACGAATTCCTCGAGTTTTCAAATAAATTTCGCCGAGTGACGAGGCATTTGGCTACCTTAAGAGAGTCATAGTTACTGCAGCCAGCTGCTCCCCCTTCTTTGAATCTTTCCTCCCTTTAAATCGTACTGTGGTCAGTCCTGCAGAGCGATACGCCACCACCTGTGCATGTTACCGTTGTCTGATTTACTTCAACGACGATTTCCTCGAGTTTTCAAATAAATTTCGCCGAGTGACGAGGCATTTGGCTACCTTAAGAGAGTCATAGTTACTGCTGCCAGCTGCTCGACCTACTTTCATTCTTTCCACTCATTAATTATTACTGTGGTCAGTCCTGCAGGAGCAATATGCCACTACATGTAAACCTTAACGTTGTCTGAGCTACCTTAACGAAGATATTCTCGAGCTTTCAAAAAAAATTTCACATGGTGACGAGGCATTTGGCTGCCTTAAGAGAGTCATAGTACCCCTGCCTGCTGCTCCCACTTTTTTAAGCCCTTTCTCTCTATCATTCTTGCTATGGCTGTCCTACAGAACCGATGTGCCACTATATGTCCAGGTTAACGTCGTCACTGTTACTCCCACTGCGAGTCTCTCGAGATAGCCATTGTACCTCGCCGGGTGACGAGGCATTTGGCTACCTTAAGAGAGTCATAGTTACTGCAGCCAGCTGCTCCCCCTTCTTTGAATCTTTTTTCCCTTTAAATTGTACTGTGGTCAGTCCTGCAGAGCGATACGCCACCACCTGTGCATGTTACCGTTGTCTGATTTACTTCAACGACGATTTCCTCGAGTTTTCAAATAAATCTCGCCGAGTGACGAAACATTTTGCTACCTTAAGAGAGTCATAGTTACTGCCGCCAGCTGCTCGACCTACTTTCTTTCTTTCCACTCACTAATTATTACTGTGGTCAGTCCTGCAGGAGCAATATGCCACTACATGTAAACCTTAACGTTGTCTGAGCTACCTTAACGAAAATATCCTCGAGATTTCAAAAAAAATTTCACATGGTGACGAGGCATTTGGCTACCTTAAGGGAGTCATAGTACCCCTGCCTGCTGCTCCCACTTTTCTAAGCACTTTCTCTCTATCATTCTTGCTATGGCTGTCCTACAGAACCGATGTGTCACTATATGTCCACGTTAACGTCGTCTCTGTTACTCCCACTACGAGTCTCTCGAGTTAGCAAATGTACCTCGAAGGATGACGAGGCATTTTGCTACCTTATAAACGTCATAGTTACTGCAGCCAGCTGCTCCCCCTTCTTTGAATCTTTCCTGTCTTTAATTCGTACTGTGGTCAGTCCTGCAGAAGCGATACGCCACCACCTGTGCATGTTACCGTTGTCTGAGTTACCTCAACAACGAATTCCTCGAGTTTTCAAATAAATTTCGCCGAGTGACGAGGCATTTGGCTACCTTAAGAGAGTCATAGTTACTGCAGCCAGCTGCTCCCCCTTCTTTGAATCTTTCCTCCCTTTAAATCGTACTGTGGTCAGTCCTGCAGAGCGATACGCCACCACCTGTGCATTTACCGTTGTCTGATTTACTTCAACGACGATTTCCTCGAGTTTTCAAATAAATTTCGCCGAGTGACGAGGCATTTGGCTACCTTAAGAGAGTCATAGTTACTGCTGCCAGCTGCTCGACCTACTTTCATTCTTTCCACTCATTAATTATTACTGTGGTCAGTCCTGCAGGAGCAATATGCCACTACATGTAAACCAAAACGTTGTCTGAGCTACCTTAACGAAGATATTCTCGAGTTTTCAAAAAAAATTTCTCATGGTGACGAGACATTTGGCTGCCTTAAGAGAGTCATAGTACCCCTGCCTGCTGCTCCCACTTTTCTAAGCCCATTCTCTCTATCATTCTTGCTAAGGCTGTCCTACAGATCCGATGTGCCACTATATGTCCAGGTTAACGTCGTCACTGTCACTCCCACTACGAGTCTCTCGAGTTAGCAAATGTACCTCGCCAGGTGACGAGGCATTTGGCTACCTTAAGAGAGTCATAGTTACTGCAGCCAGCTGCTCCCCCTTCTTTGAATCTTTCCTCCCTTTAAATCGTACTGTGGTCAGTCCTGCAGAGCGATACGCCACCACCTGTGCATGTTACCGTTGTCCGATTTACTTCAGCGACGATTTCCTCGAGTTTTCGAATAAATTTCGCCGAGTGACGAGGCATTTGGCTACCTTAAGAGAGTCATAGTTACCGCTGCCAGCTGCTCGACCTACTTTCATTTTTTCCACTCATTAATTATTACTGTGGTCAGTCCTGCAGGAGTAATATGCCACTACATGTAAACCTTAACGTTGTCTGAGCTACCTTAACGAAGATATTCTTGAGTTTTCAAAAAAAATTTCACATGGTGACGAGGCATTTGGCTGCCTTAAGAGAGTCATAGTACCCCTGCCTGCTGCTCCCACTTTTCTAAGCCCATTCTCTCTATCATTCTTGCTATGGCTGTCCTACAGAACCGATGTGCCACTATATGTCCACGTTAACGTCGTCACTGTTACTCCCACTACGAGTCTCTCGAGTTAGCAAATGTACCTCGCCGGGTGACGAGGCATTTGGCTACCTTAAGAGAGTCATAGTTACTGCAGCCAGCTGCTCCCCCTTCTTTGAATCTTTCCTCCCTTTAAATCGTACTGTGGTCAGTCCTGCAGAGCGATACGCCACCACCTGTGCATGTTACCGTTGTCTGATTTACTTCAACGACGATTTCCTCGAGTTTTCAAATGAATCTCGCCGAGTGACGAAACATTTTGCTACCTTAAGAGAGTCATAGTTACTGCCGCCAGCTGCTCGACCTACTTTCTTTCTTTCCACTCACTAATTATTACTGTGGTCAGTCCTGCAGGAGCAATATGCCACTACATGTAAACCTTAACGTTGTCTGAGCTACCTTAACGAAAATATCCTCGAGATTTCAAAAAAAATTTCACATGGTGACGAGGCATTTGGCTACCTTAAGGGAGTCATAGTACCCCTGCCTGCTGCTCCCACTTTTCTAAGCCCTTTCTCTCTATCATTCTTGCTATGGCTGTCCTACAGAACCGATGTGTCACTATATGTCCACGTTAACGTCGTCTCTGTTACTCCCACTACGAGTCTCTCGAGTTAGCAAATGTACCTCGAAGGATGACGAGGCATTTTGCTACCTTATAAACGTCATAGTTACTGCAGCCAGCTGCTCCCCCTTCTTTGAATCTTTCCTGTCTTTAATTCGTACTGTGGTCAGTCCTGCAGAAGCGATACGCCACCACCTGTGCATGTTACCGTTGTCTGAGTTACCTCAACAACGAATTCCTCGAGTTTTCAAATAAATTTCGCCGAGTGACGAGGCATTTGGCTACCTTAAGAGAGTCATAGTTACTGCAGCCAGCTGCTCCCCCTTCTTTGAATCTTTCCTCCCTTTAAATCGTACTGTGGTCAGTCCTGCAGAGCGATACGCCACCACCTGTGCATTTACCGTTGTCTGATTTACTTCAACGACGATTTCCTCGAGTTTTCAAATAAATTTCGCCGAGTGACGAGGCATTTGGCTACCTTAAGAGAGTCATAGTTACTGCTGCCAGCTGCTCGACCTACTTTCATTCTTTCTACTCATTAATTATTACTGTGGTCAGTCCTGCAGGAGCAATATGCCACTACATGTAAACCAAAACGTTGTCTGAGCTACCTTAACGAAGATATTCTCGAGTTTTCAAAAAAAATTTCTCATGGTGACGAGACATTTGGCTGCCTTAAGAGAGTCATAGTACCCCTGCCTGCTGCTCCCACTTTTCTAAGCCCATTCTCTCTATCATTCTTGCTAAGGCTGTCCTACAGATCCGATGTGCCACTATATGTCCAGGTTAACGTCGTCACTGTCACTCCCACTACGAGTCTCTCGAGTTAGCAAATGTACCTCGCCAGGTGACGAGGCATTTGGCTACCTTAAGAGAGTCATAGTTACTGCAGCCAGCTGCTCCCCCTTTTTTGAATCTTTCCTCCCTTTAAATCGTACTGTGGTCAGTCCTGCAGAGCGATACGCCACCATCTGTGCATGTTACCGTTGTCTGATTTACTTCAGCGACGATTTCCTCGAGTTTTCGAATAAATTTCGCCGAGTGACGAGGCATTTGGCTACCTTAAGAGAGTCATAGTTACCGCTGCCAGCTGCTCGACCTACTTTCATTCTTTCCACTCATTAATTATTACTGTGGTCAGTCCTGCAGGAGTAATATGCCACTACATGTAAACCTTAACGTTGTCTGAGCTACCTTAACGAAGATATTCTTGAGTTTTCAAAAAAAATTTCACATGGTGACGAGGCATTTGGCTGCCTTAAGAGAGTCATAGTACCCCTGCCTGCTGCTCCCACTTTTCTAAGCCCATTCTCTCTATCATTCTTGCTATGGCTGTCCTACAGAACCGATTGGCCACTATATGTCCACGTTAACGTCGTCACTGTTACTCCCACTACGAGTGTCTCGAGTTAGCAAATGTACCTCGCCGGGTGACGAGGCATTTGGCTACCTTAAGAGAGTCATAGTTACTGCAGCCAGCTGCTCCCCCTTCTTTGAATCTTTCCTCCCTTTAAATCGTACTGTGGTCAGTCCTGCAGAGCGATACGCCACCACCTGTGCATGTTACCGTTGTCTGATTTAGTTCAACGACGATTTCCTCGAGTTTTCAAATAAATTTCGCCGAGTGACGAGGCATTTGGCTACCTTAAGAGAGTCACAGTTACTGCTGCCAGCTGCTCGACCTACTTTCATTCTTTCCACTCATTAATTATTACTGTGGTCAGTCCTGCAGGAGCAATATGCCACTACATGTAAACCTTAACGTTGTCTGAGCTACCTTAACGAAGATATTCTCGAGTTTTCAAAAAAAATTTCACATGGTGACGAGGCATTTGGCTGCCTTAAGAGAGTCATAGTACCCCCGCCTGCTGCTCCCACTTTTCTAAGCCCATTCTCTCTATCATTCTTGCTATGGCTGTCCTACAGAACCGATGTGCCACTATATGTCCAGGTTAACGTCGTCACTGTTACTCCCACTACGAGTCTCTCGAGTTAGCAAATGTACCTCGCCGGGTGACGAGGCATTTGGCTACCTTAAGAGAGTCATAGTTACTGCAGCCAGCTGCTCCCCCCTCTTTGAATCTTTCCTCCCTTTAAATCGGACTGTGGTCAGTCCTGCAGAGCGATACGCCACCACCTGTGCATGTTACCGTTGTCTGATTTACTTCAACGACGATTTCCTCGAGTTTTCAAATAAATCTCGCCGAGTGACGAGGCATTTGGATACCTTAAGAGAGTAATAGTTACTGCCGCCAGCTGCTCGACCTACTTTCTTTCTTTCCACTCATTAATTATTACTGTGGTCAGTCCTGCAGGAGCAATATGCCACTACATGTAAACCTTAACGTTGTCTGAGCTACCTTAACGAAAATATCCTCGAGTTATCAAAAAAAATTTCACGTGGTGACGAGGCATTTGGCTACCTTAAGGGAGTCATAGTACCCCTGCCTGCTGCTCCCACTTTTCTAAGCCCTTTCTCTCTGTCATTCTTGCTATGGCTGTCCTACAGTCCTACAGAACCGATGTGCCACTATATGTCCAGGTTAACGTCGTCACTGTTACTCCCACTACGAGTCTCTCGAGTTAGCAAATGTACCTCGCCGGGTGACGAGGCATTTGGCTACCTTAAGATAGTCATAGTTACTGCAGCCAGCTGCTCCCCCTTCTTTGAGTCTTTCCTCCCTTTAAATCGTACGGTGGTCAGTCCTGCAGAGCGATACGCCACCACCTGTGCATGTTACCGTTGTCTGATTTACTTCAACGACGATTTCCTCGAGTTTTCAAATAAATTTCGCCGAGTGACGAGGCATTTGGCTACCTTAAGAGAGTCATAGTTACTGCTGCCAGCTGCTCGACCTACTTTCACTCTTTCCACTCATTAATTATTACTGTGGTCAGTCCTGCAGGAGCAATATGCCACTACATGTAAACCTTAACGTTGTCTGAGCTACCTTAACGAAGATATTCTCGAGTTTTCAAAAAAAATTTCACATGGTGACGAGGCATTTGGCTGCCTTAAGAGAGTCATAGTACCCCTGCCTGCTGCTCCCACTTTTCTAAGCCCATTCTCTCTATCATTCTTGCTATGGCTGTCCTACAGAACCGATGTGCCACTATATGTCCACGTTAACGTCGTCACTGTTACTCCCACTACGAGTCTCTCGAGTTAGCAAATGTACCTCGCCGGGTGACGAGGCATTTGGCTACCTTAAGAGAGTCATAGTTACTGCAGCCAGCTGCTCCCCCTTCTTTGAATCTTTCCTCCCTTTAAATCGTACTGTGGTCAGTCCTGCAGAGCGATACGCCACCACCTGTGCATGTTACCGTTGTCTGATTTACTTCAACGACGATTTCCTCGAGTTTTAAAATAAATTTCGCCGAGTGACGAGGCATTTGGCTACCTTAAGAGAGTCACAGTTACTGCTGCCAGCTGCTCGACCTACTTTCATTCTTTCCACTCATTAATTATTACTGTGGTCAGTCCTGCAGGAGCAATATGCCACTACATGTAAACCTTAACGTTGTCTGAGCTACCTTAACGAAGATATTCTCGAGTTTTCAAAAAAAATTTCACATGGTGACGAGGCATTTGGCTGCCTTAAGAGAGTCATAGTACCCCTGCCTGCTGCTCCCACTTTTCTAAGCCCATTCTCTCTATCATTCTTGCTATGGCTGTCCTACAGAACCGATGTGCCACTATATGTCCACGTTAACGTCGTCACTGTTACTCCCACTACGAGTCTCTCGAGTTAGCAAATGTACCTCGCCGGGTGACGAGGCATTTGGCTACCTTAAGAGAGTCATAGTTACTGCAGCCAGCTGCTCCCCCTTCTTTTAAATCTTTCCTCCCTTTAAATCGTACTGTGGTCAGTCCTGCGGAGCGATACGCCACCACCTGTGCATGTTACCGTTGTCTGATTTACTTCAACGACGATTTCCTCGAGTTTTCAAATAAATTTCGCCGAGTGACGAGGCATTTGGCTACCTTAAGAGAGTCACAGTTACTGCTGCCAGCTGCTCGACCTACTTTCATTCTTTCCACTCATTAATTATTACTGTGGTCAGTCCTGCAGGAGCAATATGCCACTACATGTAAACCTTAACGTTGTCTGAGCTACCTTAACGAAGATATTCTCGAGTTTTCAAAAAAAATTTCACATGGTGACGAGGCATTTGGCTGCCTTAAGAGAGTCATAGTACCCCTGCCTGCTGCTCCCAGTTTTCTAAGCCCATTCTCTCTATCATTCTTGCTATGGCTGTCCTACAGAACCGATGTGCCACTATATGTCCAGGTTAACGTCGTCACTGTTACTCCCACTACGAGTCTCTCGAGTTAGCAAATGTACCTCGCCGGGTGACGAGGCATTTGGCTACCTTAAGAGAGTCATAGTTACTGCAGCCAGCTGCTCCCCCTTCTTTGAATCTTTCCTCCCTTTAAATCGTACTGTGGTCAGTCCTGCAGAGCGATACGCCACCACCTGTGCATGTTACCGTTGTCTGATTTACTTCAACGACGATTTCCTCGAGTTTACAAATAAATTTCGCCGAGTGACGAGGCATTTGGCTACCTTAAGAGAGTCATAGTTACTGCTGCCAGCTGCTCGACCTACTTTCATTCTTTCCACTCATTAATTATTACTGTGGTCAGTCCTGCAGGAGCAATATGCCACTACATGTAAACCTTAACGTTGTCTGAGCTACCTTAACGAAGATATTCTCGAGTTTTCAAAAAAAATTTCACATGGTGAAGAGGCATTTGGCTGCCTTAAGAGTGTCATAGTACCCCTGCCTGCTGCTCCCACTTTTCTAAGCCCATTCTCTCTATCATTCTTGCTATGGCTGTCCTACAGAACCGATGTGCCACTATATGTCCACGTTAACGTCGTCACTGTTACTCCCACTACGAGTCTCTCGAGTTAGCAAATGTACCTCGCCGGGTGACGAGGCATTTGGCTACCTTAAGAGAGTCATAGTTACTGCAGACAGCTGCTCCCCCTTCTTTTAAATCTTTCCTCCCTTTAAATCGTACTGTGGTCAGTCCTGCGGAGCGATACGCCACCACCTGTGCATGTTACCGTTGTCTGATTTACTTCAACGACGATTTCCTCGAGTTTTCAAATAAATTTCGCCGAGTGACGAGGCATTTGGCTACCTTAAGAGAGTCACAGTTACTGCTGCCAGCTGCTCGACCTACTTTCATTTTTTCCACTCATTAATTATTACTGTGGTCAGTCCTGCAGGAGCAATATGCCACTACATGTAAACCTTAACGTTGTCTGAGCTACCTTAACGAAGATATTCTCGAGTTTTCAAAAAAAATTTCACATGGTGACGAGGCATTTGGCTGCCTTAAGAGAGTCATAGTACCCCTGCCTGCTGCTCCCACTTTTCTAAGCCCATTCTCTCTATCATTCTTGCTATGGCTGTCCTACAGAACCGATGTGCCACTATATGTCCACGTTAACGTCGTCACTGTTACTCCCACTACGAGTCTCTCGAGTTAGCAAATGTACCTCGCCGGGTGACGAGGCATTTGGCTACCTTAAGAGAGTCATAGTTACTGCAGCCAGCTTCTCCCCCTTCTTTGAATCTTTCCTCCCTTTAAATCGTACTGTGGTCAGTCCTGCAGAGCGATACGCCAACACCTGTGCATGTTACCGTTGTCTGATTTACTTCAACGACGATTTCCTCGAGTTTTCAAATAAATTTCGCCGAGTGACGAGGCATTTGGCTACCTTAAGAGAGTCACAGTTACTGCTGCCAGCTGCTCGACCTACTTTCATTCTTTCCACTCATTAATTATTACTGTGGTCAGTCCTGCAGGAGCAATATGCCACTACATGTAAACCTTAACGTTGTCTGAGCTACCTTAACGAAGATATTCTCGAGTTTTCAAAAAAAATTTCACATGGTGACGAGGCATTTGGCTGCCTTAAGAGAGTCATAGTACCCCTGCCTGCTGCTCCCACTTTTCTAAGCCCATTCTCTCTATCATTCTTGCTATGGCTGTCCTACAGAACCGGTGTGCCACTATATGTCCAGGTTAACGTCGTCACTGTTACTCCCACTACGAGTCTCTCGAGTTAGCAAATGTACCTCGCCGGGTGACGAGGCATTTGGCTACCTTAAGAGAGTCATAGTTACTGCAGCCAGCTGCTCCCCCTTCTTTGAATCTTTCCTCCCTTTAAATCGTACTGTGGTCAGTCCTGCAGAGCGATACGCCACCACCTGTGCATGTTACCGTTGTCTGATTTACTTCAACGACGATTTCCTCGAGTTTTCAAATAAATTTCGCCGAGTGACGAGGCATTTGGCTACCTTAAGAGAGTCATAGTTACTGCTGCCAGCTGCTCGACCTGCTTTCATTCTTTCCACTCATTAATTATTACTGTGGTCAGTCCTGCAGGAGCAATATGCCACTACATGTAAACCTTAACGTTGTCTGAGCTACCTTAACGAAGATATTCTCGAGTTTTCAAAAAAAATTTCACATGGTGACAAGGCATTTGGCTGCCTTAAGAGAGTCATAGTACCCCTGCCTGCTGCTCCCACTTTTTTAAGCCCTTTCTCTCTATCATTCTTGCTATGGCTGTCCTACAGAACCGATGTGCCACTATATGTCCAGGTTAACGTCGTCACTGTTACTCTCACTACGAGTCTCTCGAGTTAGCAAATGTACCTCGCCGGGTGACGAGGCATTTGGCTACCTTAAGAGAGTCATAGTTACTGCAGCCAGCTGCTCCCCCTTCTTTGAATCTTTCCTCCCTTTAAATCGTACTGTGGTCAGTCCTGCAGAGCGATACGCCACCACCTGTGCATGTTACCGTTGTCTGATTTACTTCAACGACGATTTCCTCGACTTTTCAATTAAATCTCGCCGAGTGACGAGGCATTTGGCTACCTTAAGAGAGTCATAGTTACTGCCGCCAGCTGCTCGACCTACTTTCTTTCTTTCCACTCATTAATTATTACTGTGGTCAGTCCTGCAGGAGCAATATGCCACTACTTGTAAACCTTAACGTTGTCTGAGCTACCTTAACGAAAATATCCTCGAGATTTCAAAGAAAATTTCACATGGTGACGAGCCATTTGGCTACCTTAAGGGAGTCATAGTACCCCTGCCTGCTGCTCCCACTTTTCTAAGCCCTTTCTCTCTATCATTCTTGCTATGGCTGTCCTACAGAACCGATGTGTCACTATATGTCCACGTTAACGTCGTCTCTGTTACTCCCACTACGAGTCTCTCGAGTTAGCAAATGTACCTCTCCGGATGACGAGGCATTTTGCTACCTTATAAGCGTCATAGTTACTGCAGCCAGCTGCTCCCCCTTCTTTGAATCTTTCCTGTCTTTAATTCGTACTGTGGTTCAGTCCTGCACAAGCGATACGCCACCACCTGTGCATGTTACTGTTGTCTGAGTTACCTCAACAACGAATTCCTCGAGTTTTCAAACAAATTTCGCCGAGTGACGAGGCATTTGGCTTCCTTAAGAGAGTCATAGTTACTGCAGCCAGCTGCTCCCCCTTCTTTGAATCTTTCCTCCCTTTAAATCGTACTGTGGCCAGTCCTGCAGAGCGACACGCCACCACCTGTGCATGTTACCGTTGTCTGATTTACTTCAACGACGATTTCCTCGAGTTTTCAAATAAATTTCGCCGAGTGACGAGGCATTTGGCTACCTTAAGAGAGTCATAGTTACTGCTGCCAGCTGCTCGACCTACTTTCATTCTTTCCACTCATTAATTATTACTGTGGTCAGTCCTGCAGGAGCAATATGCCACTACATGTAAACCTTAACGTTGTCTGAGCTACCTTAACGAAGATATTCTCGAGTTTTCAAAAACAATTTCACATGGTGACGAGGCATTTGGCTGCCTTAAGAGTGTCATAGTACCCCTGCCTGCTCCTCCCACTTTTTTAAGCCCTTTCTCTCTATCATTCTTGCTATGGCTGTCCTGCAGAACCGATGTGCCACTATATGTCCAGGTTAACGTCGTCACTGTTACTCCCACTGCGAGTCTCTCGAGTTAGCAAATGTACCTCGCCGGGTGACGAGGCTTTTGGCTTCCTTAAGTGACTCATAGTTACTGCAGCCAGCTGCTCCACCTTCTTTGAATCTTTCCTCCCTTTAAATCGTACTGAGGTCAGTCCTGCTGAAGCGATACGCCACCACCTGTGCATGTTACCGTTGTCTGAGTTACTTCAACGACGATTTCCTCGAGTTTTCAAATAAATTTCGCCGAGTGACGAGGCATTTGGCTACCTTAAGAGAGTCATAGTTACTGCTGCCAGCTGCTCGACCTACTTTCATTCTTTCCACTCATTAATTATTACTGTGGTCAGTCCTGCAGGAGCAATATGCCACTACATGTAAACCTTAACGTTGTCTGAGCTACCTTAACGAAGATATTCTCGAGTTTTCAAAAAAAATTTCACATGGTGACGAGGCATTTGGCTGCCTTAAGAGAGTCATAGTACCCCTGCCTGCTGCTCCCACTTTTTTAAGCCCTTTCTCTCTATCATTCTTGCTATGGCTGTCCTACAGAACCGATGTGCCACTATATGTCCAGGTTAACGTCGTCACTCTTACTCCCACTGCGAGTCTCTCGAGTTAGCAAATGTACCTCGCCGGGTGACGAGGCTTTTGGCTACCTTAAGTGACTCATAGTTACTGCAGCCAGCTGCTCCACCTTCTTTGAATCTTTCCTCCCTTTAAATCGTACTGAGGTCAGTCCTGCTGAAGCGATACGCCACCACCTGTGCATGTTACCGTTGTTTGAGTTACTTCAGCGACGATTTCCTCGAGTTTTCAAATAAATTTCGCCAAGTGACGAGGCATTTGGCTACCTTAAGAGAGTCATAGTTACTGCTGCCAGCTGCTCGACCTACTTTCATTCTTTCCACTCATTAATTATTACTGTGGTCAGTCCTGCAGGAGCAATATGCCACTACATGTAAACCTTAACGTTGTCTGAGCTACCTTAACGAAGATATTCTCGAGTTTTCAAAAAAAATTTCACATGGTGACGAGGCATTTGGCTGCCTTAGGAGAGTCATAGTACCCCGGCCTGCTGCTCCCACTTTTCTAAGCCCATTCTCTCTATCATTCTTGCTATGGCTGTCCTACAGAACCGATGTGCCACTATATGTCCAGGTTAACGTCGTCACTGTTACTCCCACTACGAGACTCTCGAGTTAGCAAATGTACCTCGCCGGGTGACGAGGCATTTGGCTACCTTAAGAGAGTCATAGTTACTGCTGCCAGCTGCTCCCCCTTCTTTGAATCTTTCCTCCCTTTAAATCGTACTGTGGTCAGTCCTGCAGAGCGACACGCCACCACCTGTGCATGTTACCGTTGTCTGATTTACTTCAACGACGATTTCCTCGAGTTTTCAAATAAATTTCGCCGGGTGACGAGGCATTTGGCTACCTTAAGAGAGTCATAGTTACTGCTGCCAGCTGCTCGACCTACTTTCATTCTTTCCACTCATTAATTATTACTGTGGTCAGTCCTGCAGGAGCAATATGCCACTACATGTAAACCTTAACGTTGTCTGAGCTACCTTAACGAAGATATTCTCGAGTTTTCAAAAAAAATTTCACATGGTGACGAGGCATTTGGCTGCCTTAGGAGAGTCATAGTACCCCTGCCTGCTGCTCCCACTTTTCTAAGCCCATTCTCTCTATCATTCTTGCTATGGCTGTCCTACAGAACCGATGTGCCACTATACGTCCAGGTTAACGTCGTCACTGTTACTCCCACTACGAGACTCTCGAGTTAGCAAATGTACCTCGCCGGGTGACGAGGCATTTGGCTACCTTAAGAGAGTCATAGTTACTGCAGCCAGCTGCTCCCCCTTCTTTGAATCTTTCCTCCCTTCAAATCGTACTGTGGTCAGTCCTGCAGAAGCGATACGCCACCACCTGTGCATGTTACTGTTGTCTGAGTTACCTCAACAACGAATTCCTCGAGTTTTCAAATAAATTTCGCCGAGTGACGAGGCATTTGGCTACCTTAAGAGAGTCATAGTTACTGCAGCCAGCTGCTCCCCCTTCTTTGAATCTTTCCTCCCTTTAAATCGTACTGTGGTCAGTCCTGCAGAGCGACACGCCACCACCTGTGCATGTTACCGTTGTCTGATTTACTTCAACGACGATTTCCTCGAGTTTTCAAATAAATTTCGCCGAGTGACGAGGCATTTGGCTACCTTAAGAGAGTCATAGTTAGTGCTGCCAGCTGCTCGACCTACTTTCATTCTTTCCACTCATTAATTATTACTGTGGTCAGTCCTGCAGGAGCAATATGCCACTACATGTAAACCTTAACGTTGTCTGAGCTACCTTAACGAAGATATTCTCGAGTTTTCAAAAAAAATTTCACATGGTGACGAGGCATTTGGCTGCCTTAAGAGAGTCATAGTACCCCTGCCTGCTGCTCCCACTTTTCTAAGCCCATTCTCTCTATCATTCATGCTATGGCTGTCCTACAGAACCGATGTGCCACTCTATGTCCAGGTTAACGTCGTCACTGTTACTCCCACTACGAGTCTCTCGAGTTAGCAAATGTACCTCGCCGGGTGACGAGGCATTTGGCTACCTTAAGAGAGTCATAGTTACTGCAGCCAGCTGCTCCCCCTTCTTTGAATCTTTCCTCCCTTTAAATCGTATTGTGGCCAGTCCTGCAGAGCGACACGCCACCACCTGTGCATGTTACCGTTGTCTGATTTACTTCAACGACGATTTCCTCGAGTTTTCAAATAAATTTCGCCGAGTGACGAGGCATTTGGCTACCTTAAGAGAGTCATAGTTACTGCTGCCAGCTGCTCGACCTACTTTCATTCTTTCCACTCATTAATTATTACTGTGGTCAGTCCTGCAGGAGCAATATGCCACTACATGTAAACCTTAACGTTGTCTGAGCTACCTTAACGAAGATATTCTCGAGTTTTCAAAAAAAATTTCACATGGTGACGAGGCATTTGGCTGCCTTAAGAGTGTCATAGTACCCCTGCCTGCTCCTCCCACTTTTTTAAGCCCTTTCTCTCTATCATTCTTGCTATGGCTGTCCTACAGAACCGATGTGCCACTCTATGTCCAGGTTAACGTCGTCACTGTTACTCCCACTACGAGTCTCTCGAGTTAGCAAATGTACCTCGCCGGGTGACGAGGCATTTGGCTACCTTAAGAGAGTCATAGTTACTGCAGCCAGCTGCTCCCCCTTCTTTGAATCTTTCCTCCCTTTAAATCGTACTGTGGCCAGTCCTGCAGAGCGACACGCCACCACCTGTGCATGTTACCGTTGTCTGATTTACTTCAACGACGATTTCCTCGAGTTTTCAAATAAATTTCGCCGAGTGACGAGGCATTTGGCTACCTTAAGAGAGTCATAGTTACTGCTGCCAGCTGCTCGACCTACTTTCATTCTTTCCACTCATTAATTATTACTGTGGTCAGTCCTGCAGGAGCAATATGCCACTACATGTAAACCTTAACGTTGTCTGAGCTACCTTAACGAAGATATTCTCGAGTTTTCAAAAAAAATTTCACATGGTGACGAGGCATTTGGCTGCCTTAAGAGTGTCATAGTACCCCTGCCTGCTCCTCCCACTTTTTTAAGCCCTTTCTCTCTATCATTCTTGCTATGGCTGTCCTGCAGAACCGATGTGCCACTATATGTCCAGGTTAACGTCGTCACTGTTACTCCCACTGCGAGTCTCTCGAGTTAGCAAATGTACCTCGCCGGGTGACGAGGCTTTTGGCTTCCTTAAGTGACTCATAGTTACTGCAGCCAGCTGCTCCACCTTCTTTGAATCTTTCCTCCCTTTAAATCGTACTGAGGTCAGTCCTGCTGAAGCGATACGCCACCACCTGTGCATGTTACCGTTGTCTGTGTTACTTCAACGACGATTTCCTCGAGTTTTCAAATAAATTTCGCCGAGTGACGAGGCATTTGGCTACCTTAAGAGAGTCATAGTTACTGCTGCCAGCTGCTCGACCTACTTTCATTCTTTCCACTCATTAATTATTACTGTGGTCAGTCCTGCAGGAGCAATATGCCACTACATGTAAACCTTAACGTTGTCTGAGCTACCTTAACGAAGATATTCTCGAGTTTCAAAAACAATTTCACATGGTGACGAGGCATTTGGCTGCCTTAAGAGTGTCATAGTACCCCTGCCTGCTCCTCCCACTTTTTTAAGCCCTTTCTCTCTATCATTCTTGCTATGGCTGTCCTGCAGAACCGATGTGCCACTATATGTCCAGGTTAACGTCGTCACTGTTACTCCCACTGCGAGTCTCTCGAGTTAGCAAATGTACCTCGCCGGGTGACGAGGCTTTTGGCTTCCTTAAGTGACTCATAGTTACTGCAGCCAGCTGCTCCACCTTCTTTGAATCTTTCCTCCCTTTAAATCGTACTGAGGTCAGTCCTGCTGAAGCGATACGCCACCACCTGTGCATGTTACCGTTGTCTGAGTTACTTCAACGACGATTTCCTCGAGTTTTCAAATAAATTTCGCCGAGTGACGAGGCATTTGGCTACCTTAAGAGAGTCATAGTTACTGCTGCCAGCTGCTCGACCTACTTTCATTCTTTCCACTCATTAATTATTACTGTGGTCAGTCCTACAGGAGCAATATGCCACTACATGTAAACCTTAACGTTGTCTGAGCTACCTTAACGAAGATATTCTCGAGTTTTCAAAAAAAATTTCACATGGTGACGAGGCATTTGGCTGCCTTAAGAGAGTCATAGTACCCCTGCCTGCTGCTCCCACTTTTTTAAGCCCTCTCTCTCTATCATTCTTGCTATGCCTGTCCTACAGAACCGATGTGCCACTATATGTCCAGGTTAACGTCGTCACTCTTACTCCCACTGCGAGTCTCTCGAGTTAGCAAATGTACCTCGCCGGGTGACGAGGCTTTTGGCTACCTTAAGTGACTCATAGTTACTGCAGCCAGCTGCTCCACCTTCTTTGAATCTTTCCTCCCTTTAAATCGTACTGAGGTCAGTCCTGCTGAAGCGATACGCCACCACCTGTGCATGTTACCGTTGTTTGAGTTACTTCAACGACGATTTCCTCGAGTTTTCAAATAAATTTCGCCAAGTGACGAGGCATTTGGCTACCTTAAGAGAGTCATAGTTACTGCTGCCAGCTGCTCGACCTACTTTCATTCTTTCCACTCATTAATTATTACTGTGGTCAGTCCTGCAGGAGCAATATGCCACTACATGTAAACCTTAACGTTGTCTGAGCTACCTTAACGAAGATATTCTCGAGTTTTCAAAAAAAATTTCACATGGTGACGAGGCATTTGGCTGCCTTAGGAGAGTCATAGTACCCCGGCCTGCTGCTCCCACTTTTCTAAGCCCATTCTCTCTATCATTCTTGCTATGGCTGTCCTACAGAACCGATGTGCCACTATATGTCCAGGTTAACGTCGTCACTGTTACTCCCACTACGAGACTCTCGAGTTAGCAAATGTACCTCGCCGGGTGACGAGGCATTTGGCTACCTTAAGAGAGTCATAGTTACTGCTGCCAGCTGCTCCCCCTTCTTTGAATCTTTCCTCCCTTTAAATCGTACTGTGGTCAGTCCTGCAGAGCGACACGCCACCACCTGTGCATGTTACCGTTGTCTGATTTACTTCAACGACGATTTCCTCGAGTTTTCAAATAAATTTCGCCGGGTGACGAGGCATTTGGCTACCTTAAGAGAGTCATAGTTACTGCTGCCAGCTGCTCGACCTACTTTCATTCTTTCCACTCATTAATTATTACTGTGGTCAGTCCTGCAGGAGCAATATGCCACTACATGTAAACCTTAACGTTGTCTGAGCTACCTTAACGAAGATATTCTCGAGTTTTCAAAAAAAATTTCACATGGTGACGAGGCATTTGGCTGCCTTAGGAGAGTCATAGTACCCCTGCCTGCTGCTCCCACTTTTCTAAGCCCATTCTCTCTATCATTCTTGCTATGGCTGTCCTACAGAACCGATGTGCCACTATACGTCCAGGTTAACGTCGTCACTGTTACACCCACTACGAGACTCTCGAGTTAGCAAATGTACCTCGCCGGGTGACGAGGCATTTGGCTACCTTAAGAGAGTCATAGTTACTGCAGCCAGCTGCTCGACCTACTTTCATTCTTTCCACTCATTAATTATTACTGTGGTCAGTCCTGCAGGAGCAATATGCCACTACATGTAAACCTTAACGTTGTCTGAGCTACCTTAACGAAGATATTCTCGAGTTTTCAAAAAAAATTTCACATGGTGACGAGGCATTTGGCTGCCTTAGGAGAGTCATAGTACCCCGGCCTGCTGCTCCCACTTTTCTAAGCCCATTCTCTCTATCATTCTTGCTATGGCTGTCCTACAGAACCGATGTGCCACTATATGTCCAGGTTAACGTCGTCACTGTTACTCCCACTACGAGACTCTCGAGTTAGCAAATGTACCTCGCCGGGTGACGAGGCATTTGGCTACCTTAAGAGAGTCATAGTTACTGCTGCCAGCTGCTCCCCCTTCTTTGAATCTTTCCTCCCTTTAAATCGTACTGTGGTCAGTCCTGCAGAGCGACACGCCACCACCTGTGCATGTTACCGTTGTCTGATTTACTTCAACGACGATTTCCTCGAGTTTTCAAATAAATTTCGCCGGGTGACGAGGCATTTGGCTACCTTAAGAGAGTCATAGTTACTGCTGCCAGCTGCTCGACCTACTTTCATTCTTTCCACTCATTAATTATTACTGTGGTCAGTCCTGCAGGAGCAATATGCCACTACATGTAAACCTTAACGTTGTCTGAGCTACCTTAACGAAGATATTCTCGAGTTTTCAAAAAAAATTTCACATGGTGACGAGGCATTTGGCTGCCTTAGGAGAGTCATAGTACCCCTGCCTGCTGCTCCCACTTTTCTAAGCCCATTCTCTCTATCATTCTTGCTATGGCTGTCCTACAGAACCGATGTGCCACTATACGTCCAGGTTAACGTCGTCACTGTTACTCCCACTACGAGACTCTCGAGTTAGCAAATGTACCTCGCCGGGTGACGAGGCATTTGGCTACCTTAAGAGAGTCATAGTTACTGCAGCCAGCTGCTCCCCCTTCTTTGAATCTTTCCTCCCTTCAAATCGTACTGTGGTCAGTCCTGCAGAAGCGATACGCCACCACCTGTGCATGTTACTGTTGTCTGAGTTACCTCAACAACGAATTCCTCGAGTTTTCAAATAAATTTCGCCGAGTGACGAGGCATTTGGCTACCTTAAGAGAGTCATAGTTACTGCAGCCAGCTGCTCCCCCTTCTTTGAATCTTTCCTCCCTTTAAATCGTACTGTGGTCAGTCCTGCAGAGCGACACGCCACCACCTGTGCATGTTACCGTTGTCTGATTTACTTCAACGACGATTTCCTCGAGTTTTCAAATAAATTTCGCCGAGTGACGAGGCATTTGGCTACCTTAAGAGAGTCATAGTTAGTGCTGCCAGCTGCTCGACCTACTTTCATTCTTTCCACTCATTAATTATTACTGTGGTCAGTCCTGCAGGAGCAATATGCCACTACATGTAAACCTTAACGTTGTCTGAGCTACCTTAACGAAGATATTCTCGAGTTTTCAAAAAAAATTTCACATGGTGGCGAGGCATTTGGCTGCCTTAAGAGAGTCATAGTACCCCTGCCTGCTGCTCCCACTTTTCTAAGCCCATTCTCTCTATCATTCTTGCTATGGCTGTCCTACAGAACCGATGTGCCACTCTATGTCCAGGTTAACGTCGTCACTGTTACTCCCACTACGAGTCTCTCGAGTTAGCAAATGTACCTCGCCGGGTAACGAGGCATTTGGCTACCTTAAGAGAGTCATAGTTACTGCAGCCAGCTGCTCCCCCTTCTTTGAATCTTTCCTCCCTTTAAATCGTATTGTGGCCAGTCCTGCAGAGCGACACGCCACCACCTGTGCATGTTACCGTTGTCTGATTTACTTCAACGACGATTTCCTCGAGTTTTCAAATAAATTTCGCCGAGTGACGAGGCATTTGGCTACCTTAAGAGAGTCATAGTTACTGCTGCCAGCTGCTCGACCTACTTTCATTCTTTCCACTCATTAATTATTACTGTGGTCAGTCCTGCAGGAGCAATATGCCACTACATGTAAACCTTAACGTTGTCTGAGCTACCTTAACGAAGATATTCTCGAGTTTTCAAAAAAAATTTCACATGGTGACGAGGCATTTGGCTGCCTTAAGAGTGTCATAGTACCCCTGCCTGCTCCTCCCACTTTTTTAAGCCCTTTCTCTCTATCATTCTTGCTATGGCTGTCCTACAGAACCGATGTGCCACTCTATGTCCAGGTTAACGTCGTCACTGTTACTCCCACTACGAGTCTCTCGAGTTAGCAAATGTACCTCGCCGGGTGACGAGGCATTTGGCTACCTTAAGAGAGTCATAGTTACTGCAGCCAGCTGCTCCCCCTTCTTTGAATCTTTCCTCCCTTTAAATCGTACTGTGGCCAGTCCTGCAGAGCGACACGCCACCACCTGTGCATGTTACCGTTGTCTGATTTACTTCAACGACGATTTCCTCGAGTTTTCAAATAAATTTCGCCGAGTGACGAGGCATTTGGCTACCTTAAGAGAGTCATAGTTACTGCTGCCAGCTGCTCGACCTACTTTCATTCTTTCCACTCATTAATTATTACTGTGGTCAGTCCTGCAGGAGCAATATGCCACTACATGTAAACCTTAACGTTGTCTGAGCTACCTTAACGAAGATATTCTCGAGTTTTCAAAAAAAATTTCACATGGTGACGAGGCATTTGGCTGCCTTAAGAGTGTCATAGTACCCCTGCCTGCTCCTCCCACTTTTTTAAGCCCTTTCTCTCTATCATTCTTGCTATGGCTGTCCTGCAGAACCGATGTGCCACTATATGTCCAGGTTAACGTCGTCACTGTTACTCCCACTGCGAGTCTCTCGAGTTAGCAAATGTACCTCGCCGGGTGACGAGGCTTTTGGCTTCCTTAAGTGACTCATAGTTACTGCAGCCAGCTGCTCCACCTTCTTTGAATCTTTCCTCCCTTTAAATCGTACTGAGGTCAGTCCTGCTGAAGCGATACGCCACCACCTGTGCATGTTACCGTTGTTTGAGTTACTTCAACGACGATTTCCTCGAGTTTTCAAATAAATTTCGCCAAGTGACGAGGCATTTGGCTACCTTAAGAGAGTCATAGTTACTGCTGCCAGCTGCTCGACCTACTTTCATTCTTTCCACTCATTAATTATTACTGTGGTCAGTCCTGCAGGAGCAATATGCCACTACATGTAAACCTTAACGTTGTCTGAGCTACCTTAACGAAGATATTCTCGAGTTTTCAAAAAAAATTTCACATGGTGACGAGGCATTTGGCTGCCTTAGGAGAGTCATAGTACCCCGGACTGCTGCTCCCACTTTTCTAAGCCCATTCTCTCTATCATTCTTGCTATGGCTGTCCTACAGAACCGATGTGCCACTATATGTCCAGGTTAACGTCGTCACTGTTACTCCCACTACGAGACTCTCGAGTTAGCAAATGTACCTCGCCGGGTGACGAGGCATTTGGCTACCTTAAGAGAGTCATAGTTACTGCTGCCAGCTGCTCCCCCTTCTTTGAATCTTTCCTCCCTTTAAATCGTACTGTGGTCAGTCCTGCAGAGCGACACGCCACCACCTGTGCATGTTACCGTTGTCTGATTTACTTCAACGACGATTTCCTCGAGTTTTCAAATAAATTTCGCCGAGTGACGAGGCATTTGGCTACCTTAAGAGAGTCATAGTTACTGCTGCCAGCTGCTCGACCTACTTTCATTCTTTCCACTCATTAATTATTACTGTGGTCAGTCCTGCAGGAGCAATATGCCACTACATGTAAACCTTAACGTTGTCTGAGCTACCTTAACGAAGATATTCTCGAGTTTTCAAAAAAAATTTCACATGGTGACGAGGCATTTGGCTGCCTTAGGAGAGTCATAGTACCCCTGCCTGCTGCTCCCACTTTTCTAAGCCCATTCTCTCTATCATTCTTGCTATGGCTGTCCTACAGAACCGATGTGCCACTATATGTCCAGGTTAACGTCGTCACTGTTACTCCCACTACGAGACTCTCGAGTTAGCAAATGTACCTCGCCGGGTGACGAGGCATTTGGCTACCTTAAGAGAGTCATAGTTACTGCAGCCAGCTGCTCCCCCTTCTTTGAATCTTTCCTCCCTTTAAATCGTACTGTGGTCAGTCCTGCAGAAGCGATACGCCACCACCTGTGCATGTTACTGTTGTCTGAGTTACCTCAACAACGAATTCCTCGAGTTTTCAAATAAATTTCGCCGAGTGACGAGGCATTTGGCTACCTTAAGGGAGTCATAGTTACTGCAGCCAGCTGCTCCCCCTTCTTTGAATCTTTCCTCCCTTTAAATCGTACTGTGGTCAGTCCTGCAGAGCGACACGCCACCACCTGTGCATGTTACCGTTGTCTGATTTACTTCAACGACGATTTCCTCGAGTTTTCAAATAAATTTCGCCGAGTGACGAGGCATTTGGCTACCTTAAGAGAGTCATAGTTACTGCTGCCAGCTGCTCGACCTACTTTCATTCTTTCCACTCATTAATTATTACTGTGGTCAGTCCTGCAGGAGCAATATGCCACTACATGTAAACCTTAACGTTGTCTGAGCTACCTTAACGAAGATATTCTCGAGTTTTCAAAAAAAATTTCACATGGTGACGAGGCATTTGGCTGCCTTAAGAGAGTCATAGTACCCCTGCCTGCTGCTCCCACTTTTCTATGCCCATTCTCTCTATCATTCTTGCTATGGCTGTCCTACAGAACCGATGTGCCACTATATGTCCAGGTTAACGTCGTCACTGTTACTCCCACTACGAGTCTCTCGAGTTAGCAAATGTACCTCGCCGAATGACGAGGCATTTGGCTACCTTAAGTGACTCATAGTTACTGCAGCCAGCTGCTCCCCCTTCTTTGAATCTTTCCTCCCTTTAAATCGTACTGAGGTCAGTCCTGCTGAAGCTATACGCCACCACCTGTGCATGTTACCTTTGTCTGAGTTACTTCAACGACGATTTCCTCGAGTTTTCAAATAAATTTCGCCGAGTGACGAGGCATTTGGCTACCTTAAGAGAGTCATAGTTACTGCTGCCAGCTGCTCGACCTACTTTCATTCTTTCCACTCATTAATTATTACTGTGGTCAGTCCTGCAGGAGCAATATGCCACTACATGTAAACCTTAACGTTGTCTGAGCTACCTTAACGAAGATATTCTCGAGTTTTCAAAAAAAATTTCACATGGTGACGAGGCATTTGGCTGCCTTAAGAGAGTCATAGTACCCCTGCCTGCTGCTCCCACTTTTTTAAGCCCTTTCTCTCTATCATTCTTGCTATGGCCATCCTGCAGAACCGATGTGCCACTATATGTCCAGGTTAACGTCGTCACTGTTACTCCCACTGCGAGTCTCTCGAGTTAGCAAATGTACCTCGCCGGGTGACGAGGCTTTTGGCTTCCTTAAGTGACTCATAGTTACTGCAGTCAGCTGCGCCACCTTCTTTGAATCTTTCCTCCTTTAAATCGTACTGAGGTCAGTCCTGCTGAAGCGATACGCCACCACCTGTGCATGTTACCTTTGTCTGAGTTACTTCAACGACGATTTCCTCGAGTTTTCAAATAAATTTCGCCGAGTGACGAGGCATTTGGCTACCTTAAGAGAGTCATAGTTACTGCTGCCAGCTGCTCGACCTACTTTCATTCTTTCCACTCATTAATTATTACTGTGGTCAGTCCTGCAGGAGCAATATGCCACTACATGTAAACCTTAACGTTGTCTGAGCTACCTTAACGAAGATATTCTCGAGTTTTCAAAAAAAATTTCACATGGTGACGAGGCATTTGGCTGCCTTAAGAGAGTCATAGTACCCCTGCCTGCTGCTCCCACTTTTCTAAGCCCATTCTCTCTATCATTCTTGCTATGGCTGTCCTACAGAACCGATGTGCCACTATATGTCCAGGTTAACGTCGTCACTGTTACTCCCACTACGAGTCTCTCGAGTTAGCAAATGTACCTCGCCGAATGACGAGGCATTTGGCTACCTTAAGTGACTCATAGTTACTGCAGCCAGCTGCTCCCCCTTCTTTGAATCTTTCCTCCCTTTAAATCGTACTGAGGTCAGTCCTGCAGAAGCGATACGCCACCACCTGTGCATGTTACTGTTGTCTGAGTTACCTCAACAACGAATTCCTCGAGTTTTCAAATAAATTTCGCCGAGTGACGAGGCATTTGGCTACCTTAAGAGAGTCATAGTTACTGCAGCCAGCTGCTCCCCCTTCTTTGAATCTTTCCTCCCTTTAAATCGTACTGTGGTCAGTCCTGCAGAGCGACACGCCACCACCTGTGCATGTTACCGTTGTCTGATTTACTTCAACGACGATTTCCTCGAGTTTTCAAATAAATTTCGCCGAGTGACGAGGCATTTGGCTACCTTAAGAGAGTCATAGTTACTGCTGCCAGCTGCTCGACCTACTTTCATTCTTTCCACTCATTAATTATTACTGTGGTCAGTCCTGCAGGAGCAATATGCCACTACATGTAAACCTTAACGTTGTCTGAGCTACCTTAACGAAGATATTCTCGAGTTTTCAAAAAAAATTTCACATGGTGACGAGGCATTTGGCTGCCTTAAGAGAGTCATAGTACCCCTGCCTGCTGCTCCCACTTTTCTAAGCCCATTCTCTCTATCATTCTTGCTATGGCTGTCCTACAGAACCGATGTGCCACTATATGTCCAGCTTAACGTCGTCACTGTTACTCCCACTACGAGTCTCTCGAGTTTTGCAAATGTACCTCGCCGAATGACGAGGCATTTGGCTACCTTAAGTGACTCATAGTTACTGCAGCCAGCTGCTCCCCCTTCTTTGAATCTTTCCTCCCTTTAAATCGTACTGAGGTCAGTCCTGCTGAAGCGATACGCCACCACCTGTGCATGTTACCTTTGTCTGAGTTACTTCAACGACGATTTCCTCGAGTTTTCAAATAAATTTCGCCGAGTGACGAGGCATTTGGCTACCTTAAGAGAGTCATAGTTACTGCTGCCAGCTGCTCGACCTACTTTCATTCTTTCCACTCATTAATTATTACTGTGGTCAGTCCTGCAGGAGCAATATGCCACTACATGTAAACCTTAACGTTGTCTGAGCTACCTTAACGAAGATATTCTCGAGTTTTCAAAAAAAATTTCACATGGTGACGAGGCATTTGGCTGCCTTAAGAGAGTCATAGTACCCCTGCCTGCTGCTCCCACTTTTCTAAGCCCATTCTCTCTATCATTCTTGCTATGGCTGTCCTACAGAACCGATGTGCCACTATATGTCCAGGTTAACGTCGTCACTGTTACTCCCACTACGAGTCTCTCGAGTTAGCAAATGTACCTCGCCGAATGACGAGGCATTTGGCTACCTTAAGTGACTCATAGTTACTGCAGCCAGCTGCTCCCCCTTCTTTGAATCTTTCCTCCCTTTAAATCGTACTGTGGTCAGTCCTGCAGAGCGACACGCCACCACCTGTGCATGTTACCGTTGTCTGATTTACTTCAACGACGATTTCCTCGAGTTTTCAAATAAATTTCGCCGAGTGACGAGGCATTTGGCTACCTTAAGAGAGTCATAGTTACTGCTGCCAGCTGCTCGACCTACTTTCATTCTTTCCACTCATTAATTATTACTGTGGTCAGTCCTGCAGGAGCAATATGCCACTACATGTAAACCTTAACGTTGTCTGAGCTACCTTAACGAAGATATTCTCGAGTTTTCAAAAAAAATTTCACATGGTGACGAGGCATTTGGCTGCCTTAAGAGAGTCATAGTACCCCTGCCTGCTGCTCCCACTTTTCTAAGCCCATTCTCTCTATCATTCTTGCTATGGCTGTCCTACAGAACCGATGTGCCACTATATGTCCAGGTTAACGTCGTCACTGTTACTCCCACTACGAGTCTCTCGAGTTAGCAAATGTACCTCGCCGAATGACGAGGCATTTGGCTACCTTAAGTGACTCATAGTTACTGCAGCCAGCTGCTCCCCCTTCTTTGAATCTTTCCTCCCTTTAAATCGTACTGAGGTCAGTCCTGCTGAAGCGATACGCCACCACCTGTGCATGTTACCTTTGTCTGAGTTACTTCAACGACGATTTCCTCGAGTTTTCAAATAAATTTCGCCGAGTGACGGGGCATTTGGCTACCTTAAGAGAGTCATAGTTACTGCTGCCAGCTGCTCGACCTACTTTCATTCTTTCCACTCATTAATTATTACTGTGGTCAGTCCTGCAGGAGCAATATGCCACTACATGTAAACCTTAACGTTGTCTGAGCTACCTTAACGAAGATATTCTCGAGTTTTCAAAAAAAATTTCACATGGTGACGAGGCATTTGGCTGCCTTAAGAGAGTCATAGTACCCCTGCCTGCTGCTCCCACTTTTTTAAGCCCTTTCTCTCTATCATTCTTGCTATGGCTGTCCTGCAGAACCGATGTGCCACTATATGTCCAGGTTAACGTCGTCACTGTTACTCCCACTGCGAGTCTGTCGAGTTAGCAAATGTACCTCGCCGGGTGACGAGGCTTTTGGCTTCCTTAAGTGACTCATAGTTACTGCAGCCAGCTGCGCCACCTTCTTTGAATCTTTCCTCCTTTAAATCGTACTGAGGTCAGTCCTGCTGAAGCGATACGCCACCACCTGTGCATGTTACCTTTGTCTGAGTTACTTCAACGACGATTTCCTCGAGTTTTCAAATAAATTTCGCCGAGTGACGAGGCATTTGGCTACCTTAAGAGAGTCATAGTTACTGCTGCCAGCTGCTCGACCTACTTTCATTCTTTCCACTCATTAATTATTACTGTGTTCAGTCCTGCAGGAGCAATATGCCACTACATGTAAACCTTAACGTTGTCTGAGCTACCTTAACGAAGATATTCTCGAGTTTTCAAAAAAAATTTCACATGGTGACGAGGCATTTGGCTGCCTTAAGAGAGTCATAGTACCCCTGCCTGCTGCTCCCAGTTTTCTAAGCCCATTCTCTCTATCATTCTTGCTATGGCTGTCCTACAGAACCGATGTGCCACTATATGTCCAGGTTAACGTCGTCACTGTTACTCCCACTACGAGTCTCTCGAGTTAGCAAATGTACCTCGCCGAATGACGAGGCATTTGGCTACCTTAAGTGACTCATAGTTACTGCAGCCAGCTGCTCCCCCTTCTTTGAATCTTTAATCCCTTTAAATCGTATTGAGGTCAGTCCTGCTGAAGCGATACGCCACCACCTGTGCATGTTACCTTTGTCTGAGTTACTTCAACGACGATTTCCTCGAGTTTTCAAATAAATTTCGCCGAGTGACGAGGCATTTGGCTACCTTAAGAGAGTCATAGTTACTGCTGCCAGCTGCTCGACCTACTTTCATTCTTTCCACTCATTAATTATTACTGTGTTCAGTCCTGCAGGAGCAATATGCCACTACATGTAAACCTTAACGTTGTCTGAGCTACCTTAACGAAGATATTCTCGAGTTTTCAAAAAAAATTTCACATGGTGACGAGGCATTTGGCTGCCTTAAGAGAGTCATAGTACCCCTGCCTGCTGCTCCCACTTTTTTAAGCCCTTTCTCTCTATCATTCTTGCTATGGCTGTCCTGCAGAACCGATGTGCCACTATATGTCCAGGTTAACGTCGTCACTGTTACTCCCACTGCGAGTCTCTCGAGTTAGCAAATGTACCTCGCCGGGTGACGAGGCTTTTGGCTTCCTTAAGTGACTCATAGTTACTGCAGCCAGCTGCGCCACCTTCTTTGAATCTTTCCTCCTTTAAATCGTACTGAGGTCAGTCCTGCTGAAGCGATACGCCACCACCTGTGCATGTTACCTTTGTCTGAGTTACTTCAACGACGATTTCCTCGAGTTTTCAAATAAATTTCGCCGAGTGACGAGGCATTTGGCTACCTTAAGAGAGTCATAGTTACTGCTGCCAGCTGCTCGACCTACTTTCATTCTTTCCACTCATTAATTATTACTGTGTTCAGTCCTGCAGGAGCAATATGCCACTACATGTAAACCTTAACGTTGTCTGAGCTACCTTAACGAAGATATTCTCGAGTTTTCAAAAAAAATTTCACATGGTGACGAGGCATTTGGCTGCCTTAAGAGAGTCATAGTACCCCTGCCTGCTGCTCCCACTTTTCTAAGCCCATTCTCTCTATCATTCTTGCTATGGCTGTCCTACAGAACCGATGTGCCACTATATGTCCAGGTTAACGTCGTCACTGTTACTCCCACTACGAGTCTCTCGAGTTAGCAAATGTACCTCGCCGAATGACGAGGCATTTGGCTACCTTAAGTGACTCATAGTTACTGCAGCCAGCTGCTCCCCCTTCTTTGAATCTTTCCTCCCTTTTAATCGTATTGAGGTCAGTCCTGCTGAAGCGATACGCCACCACCTGTGCATGTTACCTTTGTCTGAGTTACTTCAACGACGATTTCCTCGAGTTTTCAAACAAATTTAGCCGAGTGACGAGGCATTTGGCTACCTTAAGAGAGTCATAGTTACTGCTGCCAGCTGCTCGACCTACTTTCATTCTTTCCACTCATTAATTATTACTGTGGTCAGTCCTGCAGGAGCAATATGCCACTACATGTAAACCTTAACGTTGTCTGAGCTACCTTAACGAAGATATTCTCGAGTTTTCAAAAAAAATTTCACATGGTGACGAGGCATTTGGCTGCCTTAAGAGAGTCATAGTACCCCTGCCTGCTGCTCCCACTTTTTTAAGCCCTTTCTCTCTATCATTCTTGCTATGGCTGTCCTGCAGAACCGATGTGCCACTATATGTCCAGGTTAACGTCGTCACTGTTACTCCCACTGCGAGTCTCTCGAGTTAGCAAATGTACCTCGCCGGGTGACGAGGCTTTTGGCTTCCTTAAGTGACTCATAGTTACTGCAGCCAGCTGCTCCACCTTCTGTGAATCTTTCCTCCTTTAAATCGTACTGAGGTCAGTCCTGCTGAAGCGATACGCCACCACCTGTGCATGTTACCGTTGTCTGAGTTACTTCAACGACGATTTCCTCGAGTTTTCAAATAAATTTCGCCGAGTGACGAGGCATTTGGCTACCTTAAGAGAGTCATAGTTACTGCTGCCAGCTGCTCGACCTACTTTCATTCTTTCCACTCATTAATTATTACTGTGGTCAGTCCTGCAGGAGCAATATGCCACTACATGTAAACCTTAACGTTGTCTGAGCTACCTTAACGAAGATATTCTCGAGTTTTCAAAAAAAATTTCACATGGTGACGAGGCACTTGGCTGCCTTAGGAGAGTCATAGTACCCCTGCCTGCTGCTCCCACTTTTCTAAGCCCATTCTCTCTATCATTCTTGCTATGGCTGTCCTACAGAACCGATGTGCCACTATATGTCCAGGTTAACGTCGTCACTGTTACTCCCACTACGAGACTCTCGAGTTAGCAAATGTACCTCGCCGGGTGACGAGGCTTTTGGCTTCCTTAAGTGACTCATAGTTACTGCAGCCAGCTGCGCCACCTTCTTTGAATCTTTCCTCCTTTAAATCGTACTGAGGTCAGTCCTGCTGAAGCGATACGCCACCACCTGTGCATGTTACCTTTGTCTGAGTTACTTCAACGACGATTTCCTCGAGTTTTCAAATAAATTTCGCCGAGTGACGAGGCATTTGGCTACCTTAAGAGAGTCATAGTTACTGCTGCCAGCTGCTCGACCTACTTTCATTCTTTCCACTCATTAATTATTACTGTGTTCAGTCCTGCAGGAGCAATATGCCACTACATGTAAACCTTAACGTTGTCTGAGCTACCTTAACGAAGATATTCTCGAGTTTTCAAAAAAAATTTCACATGGTGACGAGGCATTTGGCTGCCTTAAGAGAGTCATAGTACCCCTGCCTGCTGCTCCCACTTTTCTAAGCCCATTCTCTCTATCATTCTTGCTATGGCTGTCCTACAGAACCGATGTGCCACTATATGTCCAGGTTAACGTCGTCACTGTTACTCCCACTACGAGTCTCTCGAGTTAGCAAATGTACCTCGCCGAATGACGAGGCATTTGGCTACCTTAAGTGACTCATAGTTACTGCAGCCAGCTGCTCCCCCTTCTTTGAATCTTTCCTCCCTTTAAATCGTATTGAGGTCAGTCCTGCTGAAGCGATACGCCACCACCTGTGCATGTTACCTTTGTCTGAGTTACTTCAACGACGATTTCCTCGAGTTTTCAAATAAATTTAGCCGAGTGACGAGGCATTTGGCTACCTTAAGAGAGTCATAGTTACTGCTGCCAGCTGCTCGACCTACTTTCATTCTTTCCACTCATTAATTATTACTGTGGTCAGTCCTGCAGGAGCAATATGCCACTACATGTAAACCTTAACGTTGTCTGAGCTACCTTAACGAAGATATTCTCGAGTTTTCAAAAAAAATTTCACATGGTGACGAGGCATTTGGCTGCCTTAAGAGAGTCATAGTACCCCTGCCTGCTGCTCCCACTTTTTTAAGCCCTTTCTCTCTATCATTCTTGCTATGGCTGTCCTGCAGAACCGATGTGCCACTATATGTCCAGGTTAACGTCGTCACTGTTACTCCCACTGCGAGTCTCTCGAGTTAGCAAATGTACCTCGCCGGGTGACGAGGCTTTTGGCTTCCTTAAGTGACTCATAGTTACTGCAGCCAGCTGCTCCACCTTCTGTGAATCTTTCCTCCTTTAAATCGTACTGAGGTCAGTCCTGCTGAAGCGATACGCCACCACCTGTGCATGTTACCGTTGTCTGAGTTACTTCAACGACGATTTCCTCGAGTTTTCAAATAAATTTCGCCGAGTGACGAGGCATTTGGCTACCTTAAGAGAGTCATAGTTACTGCTGCCAGCTGCTCGACCTACTTTCATTCTTTCCACTCATTAATTATTACTGTGGTCAGTCCTGCAGGAGCAATATGCCACTACATGTAAACCTTAACGTTGTCTGAGCTACCTTAACGAAGATATTCTCGAGTTTTCAAAAAAAATTTCACATGGTGACGAGGCACTTGGCTGCCTTAGGAGAGTCATAGTACCCCTGCCTGCTGCTCCCACTTTTCTAAGCCCATTCTCTCTATCATTCTTGCTATGGCTGTCCTACAGAACCGATGTGCCACTATATGTCCAGGTTAACGTCGTCACTGTTACTCCCACTACGAGACTCTCGAGTTAGCAAATGTACCTCGCCGGGTGACGAGGCATTTGGCTACCTTAAGAGAGTCATAGTTACTGCAGCCAGCTGCTCCCCCTTCTTTGAATCTTTCCTCCCTTTAAATCGTATTGAGGTCAGTCCTGCTGAAGCGATACGCCACCACCTGTGCATGTTACCTTTGTCTGAGTTACTTCAACGACGATTTCCTCGAGTTTTCAAATAAATTTCGCCGAGTGACGAGGCATTTGGCTACCTTAAGAGAGTCATAGTTACTGCTGCCAGCTGCTCGACCTACTTTCATTCTTTCCACTCATTAATTATTACTGTGGTCAGTCCTGCAGGAGCAATATGCCACTACATGTAAACCTTAACGTTGTCTGAGCTACCTTAACGAAGATATTCTCGAGTTTTCAAAAAAAATTTCACATGGTGACGAGGCATTTGGCTGCCTTAAGAGAGTCATAGTACCCCTGCCTGCTGCTCCCACTTTTTTAAGCCCTTTCTCTCTATCATTCTTGCTATGGCTGTCCTGCAGAACCGATGTGCCACTATATGTCCAGGTTAACGTCGTCACTGTTACTCCCACTGCGAGTCTCTCGAGTTAGCAAATGTACCTCGCCGGGTGGCGAGGCTTTTGGCTTCCTTAAGTGACTCATAGTTACTGCAGCCAGCTGCGCCACCTTCTTTGAATCTTTCCTCCTTTAAATCGTACTGATGTCAGTCCTGCTGAAGCGATACGCCACCACCTGTGCATGTTACCTTTGTCTGAGTTACTTCAACGACGATTTCCTCGAGTTTTCAAATAAATTTCGCCGAGTGACGAGGCATTTGGCTACCTTAAGAGAGTCATAGTTACTGCTGCCAGCTGCTCGACCTACTTTCATTCTTTCCACTCATTAATTATTACTGTGGTCAGTCCTGCAGGAGCAATATGCCACTACATGTAAACCTTAACGTTGTCTGAGCTACCTTAACGAAGATATTCTCGAGTTTTAAAAAAAAATTTCACATGGTGACGAGGCACTTGGCTGCCTTAGGAGAGTCATAGTACTCCTGCCTGCTGCTCCCACTTTTCTAAGCCCATTCTCTCTATCATTCTTGCTATGGCTGTCCTACAGAACCGATGTGCCACTATATGTCCAGGTTAACGTCGTCACTGTTACTCCCACTACGAGACTCTCGAGTTAGCAAATGTTCCTCGCCGGGTGACGAGGCATTTGGCTACCTTAAGAGAGTCATAGTTACTGCAGCCAGCTGCTCCCCCTTCTTTGAATCTTTCCTCCCTTTAAATCGTATTGAGGTCAGTCCTGCTGAAGCGATACGCCACCACCTGTGCATGTTACCTTTGTCTGAGTTACTTCAACGACGATTTCCTCGAGTTTTCAAATAAATTTCGCCGAGTGACGAGGCATTTGGCTACCTTAAGAGAGTCATAGTTACTGCTGCCAGCTGCTCGACCTACTTTCATTCTTTCCACTCATTAATTATTACTGTGGTCAGTCCTGCAGGAGCAATATGCCACTACATGTAAACCTTAACGTTGTCTGAGCTACCTTAACGAAGATATTCTCGAGTTTTCAAAAAAAATTTCACATGGTGACGAGGCATTTGGCTGCCTTAAGAGAGTCATAGTACCCCTGCCTGCTGCTCCCACTTTTTTAAGCCCTTTCTCTCTATCATTCTTGCTATGGCTGTCCTGCAGAACCGATGTGCCACTATATGTCCAGGTTAACGTCGTCACTGTTACTCCCACTGCGAGTCTCTCGAGTTAGCAAATGTACCTCGCCGGGTGACGAGGCTTTTGGCTTCCTTAAGTGACTCATAGTTACTGCAGCCAGCTGCTCCACCTTCTGTGAATCTTTCCTCCTTTAAATCGTACTGAGGTCAGTCCTGCTGAAGCGATACGCCACCACCTGTGCATGTTACCGTTGTCTGAGTTACTTCAACGACGATTTCCTCGAGTTTTCAAATAAATTTCGCCGAGTGACGAGGCATTTGGCTACCTTAAGAGAGTCATAGTTACTGCTGCCAGCTGCTCGACCTACTTTCATTCTTTCCACTCATTAATTATTACTGTGGTCAGTCCTGCAGGAGCAATATGCCACTACATGTAAACCTTAACGTTGTCTGAGCTACCTTAACGAAGATATTCTCGAGTTTTCAAAAAAAATTTCACATGGTGACGAGGCACTTGGCTGCCTTAGGAGAGTCATAGTACCCCTGCCTGCTGCTCCCACTTTTCTAAGCCCATTCTCTCTATCATTCTTGCTATGGCTGTCCTACAGAACCGATGTGCCACTATATGTCCAGGTTAACGTCGTCACTGTTACTCCCACTACGAGACTCTCGAGTTAGCAAATGTACCTCGCCGGGTGACGAGGCATTTGGCTACCTTAAGAGAGTCATAGTTACTGCAGCCAGCTGCTCCCCCTTCTTTGAATCTTTCCTCCCTTTAAATGGTACTGTGGTCAGTCCTGCAGAGCGATACGCCACCACCTGTGCATGTTACCGTTGTCTGATTTACTTCAACGACGATTTCCTCGAGTTTTCAAATAAATCTCGCCGAGTGACGAGGCATTTGGCTACCTTAAGAGAGTTGTAGTTACTGCCGCCAGCTGCTCGACCTACTTTCTTTCTTTCCACTCATTAATTATTACTGTGGTCAGTCCTGCAGGAGCAATATGCCACTACATGTAAACCTTAACGTTGTCTGAGCTACCTTAAAGAAAATATCCTCGAGATTTCAAAAAAAATTTCACATGGTGACGAGGCATTTGGCTACCTTCAGGGAGTCATAGTACCCCTGCCTGCTGCTCCCACTTTTCTAAGCCCTTTCTCTCTATCATTCTTGCTATGGCTGTCCTACAGAACCGATGTGTCACTATATGTCCACGTAAACGTCGTCTCTGTTACTCCCACTACGAGTCTCTCGAGTTAGCAAATGTACCTCGAAGGATGACGAGGCATTTTGCTACCTTATAAGCGTCATAGTTACTGCAGCCAGCTACTCCCCCTTCTTTGAATCTTTCCTGTCTTTAATTCGTACTGTGGTCAGTCCTGCAGAAGCGATACGCCACCACCTGTGCATGTTACTGTTGTCTGAGTTACCTCAACAACGAATTCCTCGAGTTTTCAAATAAATTTCGCCGAGTGACGAGGCACTTGGCTACCTTAAGAGAGTCATAGTTACTGCAGCCAGCTGCTCCCCCTTCTTTGAATCTTTCCTCCCTTTAAATCGTACTGTGGTTCACTCCTGCACAAGCGATACGCCACCACCTGTGCATGTTACTGTAGTCTGAGTTACCTCAACAACGAATTCCTCGAGTTTTCAAATAAATTTCGCCGAGTGACGAGGCATTTGGCTTCCTTAAGAGAGTCATAGTTACTGCAGCCAGCTGCTCCCCCTTCTTTGAATCTTTCCTCCCTTTAAATCGTACTGTGGTCAGTCCTGCAGAGCGATACGCCACCACCTGTGCATGTTACCGTTGTCTGAGTTACTTCAACGACGATTTCCTCGAGTTTTCAAATAAATTTCGCCGAGTGACGAGGCATTTGGCTACCTTAAGAGAGTCATAGTTACTGCTGCCAGCTGCTCGACCTACTTTCATTCTTTCCACTCATTAATTATTACTGTGGTCAGTCCTGCAGGAGCAATATGCCACTACATGTAAACCTTAACGTTGTCTGAGCTACCTTAACGAAGATATTCTCGAGTTTTCAAAAAAAATTTCACATGGTGACGAGGCATTTGGCTGCCTTAAGAGAGTCATAGTACCCCTGCCTGCTGCTCCCACTTTTTTAAGCCCTTTCTCTCTATCATTCTTGCTATGGCTGTCCTGCAGAACCGATGTGCCACTATATGTCCAGGTTAACGTCGTCACTGTTACTCCCACTGCGAGTCTCTCGAGTTAGCAAATCTACCTCTCCGGGTGACGAGGCTTTTGGCTTCCTTAAGTGACTCATAGTTATTGCAGCCAGCTGCTCCACCTTCTTTGAATCTTTCCTCCCTTTAAATCGTACTGAGGTCAGTCCTGCTGAAGCGATACGCCACCACCTGTGCATGTTACCGTTGTCTGAGTTACTTCAACGACGATTTCCTCGAGTTTTCAAATAAATTTCGCCGAGTGACGAGGCATTTGGCTACCTTAAGAGAGTCATAGTTACTGCTGCCAGCTGCTCGACCTACTTTCATTCTTTCCACTCATTAATTATTACTGTGGTCAGTCCTGCAGGAGCAATATGCCACTACATGTAAACCTTAACGTTGTCTGAGCTACCTTAACGAAGATATTCTCGATTTTTCAAAAAAAATTTCACATGGTGACGAGGCATTTGGCTGCCTTAGGAGAGTCATAGTACCCCTGCCTGCTGCTCCCACTTTTCTAAGCCCATTCTCTCTATCATTCTTGCTATGGCTGTCCTACAGAACCGATGTGCCACTATATGTCCAGGTTAACGTCGTCACTGTTACTCCCACTACGAGACTCTCGAGTTAGCAAATGTACCTCGCCGGGTGACGAGGCATTTGGCTACCTTAAGAGAGTCATAGTTACTGCAGCCAGCTGCTCCCCCTTCTTTGAATCTTTCCTCCCTTTAAATGGTACTGTGGTCAGTCCTGCAGAGCGATACGCCACCACCTGTGCATGTTACCGTTGTCTGATTTACTTCAACGACGATTTCCTCGAGTTTTCAAATAAATCTCGCCGAGTGACGAGGCATTTGGCTATTTAAGCCGTCTTTATTCACGTCTATGTGAACATACAAACAGATATAAGTACCCACGAAGTGGGTTTACAAATGACAAAAACAAAACAAACACTAGACGGACAGGAAGAGACGTGAACAGAGAAGGGGTTGTGCCTGTAGACAGACGCCAGGCAGCAGCGTAGACGACATATAATTGGGCCCTCACCCAACACCAGTCCGGGGCATCGTGCACCTAATGGCAGTCATAGTGTCGAACCGCCGTGCCGCCATCACAGTCCCGATGAGCACTCTTGTCGACATCGCCGCGAAGTGGTGGTCCTTGAATCCAAGCTGCCGCAGATCCTGTGCAGATGTGGGTGACCACACCCCCCTCCATGAGATGGTAGCTGAAGAGGTGGTGATGGTCTTGGCTGCTGGGGTCTGACTCCTGATCGCCTGGTGGACGGCTTCCCTATTATAAACCGCGACTTTCTGCTGGTGACACTCTTCGATGTCAAGATTGACACCAACCACCTGGGCGTCGATGATATAGGCTGCATCGCCACGAACTGCCACGATGTCCGGCTTCCTCAGTCCCTCTGATGTCCTGAGGTGGGGCTCCAGGTCGACGTCGAAGCCCCTGCGACGAAGTCCCTGCGCGACGTAAGACGCCAGGGCGTTGTGACGCTTCACTCGTGCGTCGTGACTTCGGAAGCAGTGCTGGACAACGTGGTTCGCAGTTTCTTTAGCGATGCAGCCAGCCTGGCAGTTAGTATCACCAGCACGACCTCGCTGCAACCGTGCCCGGGTTGGAAGGGCATTGATCCTCGTACGGATGCAGGAGATAAAGTCGCGGCCTGTGATCGCTAGTCGAGGATCGTCGACCCAGCGATGCTGCCCTGGTGTTCGGGCAGACTTCTTAAGGGCAGCGCCGTCCACCGAGAGATGCAACCGTTCAGCCCACATCCGGCCCATTTGGTTGGAAGTTCTAATGACCGTATTATTACCCCGTAGTTGCTGCTCTAGCCTCCCAATCTCACGCCCCAGAACGTCGTCTGCTGTCCTGTCAGATAGGACACCCAATGCCCGCATCTTCACGAGCCGGTTCCGCCGCAGAAGAGGCCCTAGCCAGCGCGCTGATGGCACTCCCAGCCCCCCAGATGACACAGGGGCATGGAAGTAACCAACAGGAACGTCCGCTGGCAGGCACAACCAAGATCTAACCGCTGCGCGGATGGTGGTGTCCATTGCTGACAGGGCTCCTAGGCGGGTCCTCGAAAGGGCCAAGCCATGGTGTATCCCTGGCAAGACGACGGTTCTGAGGGCGTGCAAACGCTGTTGTGGCTTTAGTGGTGCCTTGGATAGGACGGTCAGCTGTCGCTCGACCTCCCGCCTCGGATGAAAGAGGCTACGTCCGCTCGTGGAGAACTCCAGGCCAAGATACCGGAAAGTGCTCTCGATCCCCAGGGCTGGGAGGATGGTATACCCAGCCCTGAAGGTCGTGGTGTCACCGACCTTAATCTTCTTCTCACGGCCAGAAGCCGTCAGGGCGAGAGTGAAGCACTTTCCGGGATTGACTTGGAGACCAAGGTCCCCAAGGGCAGATGTTGCTGCATCAATAAGGTCCTGGAGCCCTCCTGGGGTCTCGGCGAACAGCAGGAGGTCGTCAGCAAAAGCAGCAGCGTTGAGACGTCGTCCCATCACATTGGCACCAATGTAATCTGGGAGGCGAGCAAGCATGAGGTCTAAGGAGAGGTTGAAAAGGATAGGAGAGAGAGGATCACCCTGCCTAACACCCCTTGAAGGCCGCACTGGACCCAGCGACATCCCAGGACCAGAGATCATCGTCACCCCATCCTCATAGCATCCCAGGACGTATCCAATGAACTCGTCAGGCAGGCCATGTGCCCTCAGGGCCGGCCTCAGGGCACCATGGTCTAGCGAGTCGAAAGCCTTGGACACATCCAGGGACGCAACATAGAGGGAGCGACAGTTTGCCCTGGCCTGAGTCATGGCCAAGTCCAACAAGAACGTATTGTGCAGCATCCCATCCTGAGGAAGGAAAGCCCGCCGACGCCCGTCCAGCACACAGGTCCGCATCAGACGGCCCGCCAGGATCTTATGGAAGACCCTAGCGAGGACTGAGCAAACCGTGATCGGACGGAAGTCAGCGGGGGATGCTGGGGCGGCCTTCTTGGGCAACAGGGATGTACGGGCTAGGAGAAGACGGGATGGGAGGCGACGGGTCAAGAGGAAGAGGTTAAGGATTTTAAGGAGGACCTCACGGGGTATACGGCGAATCTGGGCCGGTGTCAGTCGGTCTGGGCCTGCAGCAGAGCGACGAGGGGGGAGCGCTGAAGCAACTTCCTCCATCGTAATAGGCGCCCACAGCTGTTTGAAGGGAACCTCGATGGAGGAGGGCAACAGCCGACCCTCCAGATGGTCCACCCGGCCAGATGGTCGCCGGGTGAAAAGGTCCTTCCAAAACTCCACCAACCCAGGAATAGGGGGTGGTGGGTGAAGGAGCGTTCCATCCAGAAGGCCGCTGATGCAGCGAGCAGCGCTCTTTGAGAAGGCCCGCTGACAGAGGGCGTACTCCCTCCTCCGCAGAGCCCGCTTCGTCCCTCGTGGCTCTGACATCCTGCGGGAGGCAACAGGACTTAATGATGGTTCCCTGCTGCCGATAGCGTCAAGGGCAGCCGACAGCATGCCCATTATGACTGAGGCCGATGTCGTTGGCCCAAGCGCCAGGATGTCATCGACTGCTCTATACCTAGACCCAGACGACGGGAGGGCTGCCAGGGCCGACCAGACAGCTTGGTCGACAGTATCCACAGCTGCAGACGGGGAGGGGGGTGCTGCACAGGAACTGGCAGGTTCCACAGCTGCAGCAGATGGAAGCGACCCCACCCCAACAGCAGAGTCGTAGTTACTGCCGCCAGCTGCTCGACCTACTTTCTTTCTTTCCACTCATTAATTATTACTGTGGTCAGTCCTGCAGGAGCAATATGCCACTACATGTAAACCTTAACGTTGTCTGAGCTACCTTAACGAAAATATCCTCGAGATTTCAAAAAAAATTTCACATGGTGACGAGGCATTTGGCTACCTTCAGGGAGTCATAGTACCCCTGCCTGCTGCTCCCACTTTTCTAAGCCCTTTCTCTCTATCATTCTTGCTATGGCTGTCCTACAGAACCGATGTGTCACTATATGTCCACGTAAACGTCGTCTCTGTTACTCCCACTACGAGTCTCTAGAGTTAGCAAATGTACCTCGAAGGATGACGAGGCATTTTGCTACCTTATAAGCGTCATAGTTACTGCAGCCAGCTACTCCCCCTTCTTTGAATCTTTCCTGTCTTTAATTCGTACTGTGGTCAGTCCTGCAGAAGCGATACGCCACCACCTGTGCATGTTACTGTTGTCTGAGTTACCTCAACAACGAATTCCTCGAGTTTTCAAATAAATTTCGCCGAGTGACGAGGCACTTGGCTACCTTAAGAGAGTCATAGTTACTGCAGCCAGCTGCTCCCCCTTCTTTGAATCTTTCCTCCCTTTAAATCGTACTGTGGTCAGTCCTGCAGAGCGACACGCGACCACCTGTGCATGTTACCGTTGTCTGATTTACTTCAACGACGATTTCCTCGAGTTTACAAATAAATTTCGCCGAGTGACGAGGCATTTGGCTACCTTAAGAGAGTCATAGTTACTGCTGCCAGCTGCTCGACCTACTTTCATTCTTTCCACTCATTAATTATTACTGTGGTCAGTCCTGCAGGAGCAATATGCCACTACATGTAAACCTTAACGTTGTCTGAGCTACCTTAACGAAGATATTCTCGATTTTTCAAAAAAAATTTCACATGGTGACGAGGCATTTGGCTGCCTTAGGAGAGTCATAGTACCCCTGCCTGCTGCTCCCACTTTTCTAAGCCCATTCTCTCTATCATTCTTGCTATGGCTGTCCTACAGAACCGATGTGCCACTATATGTCCAGGTTAACGTCGTCACTGTTACTCCCACTACGAGACTCTCGAGTTAGCAAATGTACCTCGCCGGGTGACGAGGCATTTGGCTACCTTAAGAGAGTCATAGTTACTGCAGCCAGCTGCTCCCCCTTCTTTGAATCTTTCCTCCCTTTAAATGGTACTGTGGTCAGTCCTGCAGAGCGATACGCCACCACCTGTGCATGTTACCGTTGTCTGATTTACTTCAACGACGATTTCCTCGAGTTTTCAAATAAATCTCGCCGAGTGACGAGGCATTTGGCTATTTAAGCCGTCTTTATTCACGTCTATGTGAACATACAAACAGATATAAGTACCCACGAAGTGGGTTTACAAATGACAAAAACAAAACAAACACTAGACGGACAGGAAGAGACGTGAACAGAGAAGGGGTTGTGCCTGTAGACAGACGCCAGGCAGCAGCGTAGACGACATATAATTGGGCCCTCACCCAACACCAGTCCGGGGCATCGTGCACCTAATGGCAGTCATAGTGTCGAACCGCCGTGCCGCCATCACAGTCCCGATGAGCACTCTTGTCGACATCGCCGCGAAGTGGTGGTCCTTGAATCCAAGCTGCCGCAGATCCTGTGCAGATGTGGGTGACCACACCCCCCTCCATGAGATGGTAGCTGAAGAGGTGGTGATGGTCTTGGCTGCTGGGGTCTGACTCCTGATCGCCTGGTGGACGGCTTCCCTATTATAAACCGCGACTTTCTGCTGGTGACACTCTTCGATGTCAAGATTGACACCAACCACCTGGGCGTCGATGATATAGGCTGCATCGCCACGAACTGCCACGATGTCCGGCTTCCTCAGTCCCTCTGATGTCCTGAGGTGGGGCTCCAGGTCGACGTCGAAGCCCCTGCGACGAAGTCCCTGCGCGACGTAAGACGCCAGGGCGTTGTGACGCTTCACTCGTGCGTCGTGACTTCGGAAGCAGTGCTGGACAACGTGGTTCGCAGTTTCTTTAGCGATGCAGCCAGCCTGGCAGTTAGTATCACCAGCACGACCTCGCTGCAACCGTGCCCGGGTTGGAAGGGCATTGATCCTCGTACGGATGCAGGAGATAAAGTCGCGGCCTGTGATCGCTAGTCGAGGATCGTCGACCCAGCGATGCTGCCCTGGTGTTCGGGCAGACTTATTAAGGGCAGCGCCGTCCACCGAGAGATGCAACCGTTCAGCCCACATCCGGCCCATTTGGTTGGAAGTTCTAATGACCGTATTATTACCCCGTAGTTGCTGCTCTAGCCTCCCAATCTCACGCCCCAGAACGTCGTCTGCTGTCCTGTCAGATAGGACACCCAATGCCCGCATCTTCACGAGCCGGTTCCGCCGCAGAAGAGGCCCTAGCCAGCGCGCTGATGGCACACCCAGCCCCCCAGATGACACAGGGGCATGGAAGTAACCAACAGGAACGTCCGCTGGCAGGCACAACCAAGATCTAACCGCTGCGCGGATGGTGGTGTCCATTGCTGACAGGGCTCCTAGGCGGGTCCTCGAAAGGGCCAAGCCATGGTGTATCCCTGGCAAGACGACGGTTCTGAGGGCGTGCAAACGCTGTTGTGGCTTTAGTGGTGCCTTGGATAGGACGGTCAGCTGTCGCTCGACCTCCCGCCTCGGATGAAAGAGGCTACGTCCGCTCGTGGAGAACTCCAGGCCAAGATACCGGAAAGTGCTCTCGATCCCCAGGGCTGGGAGGATGGTATACCCAGCCCTGAAGGTCGTGGTGTCATCGACCTTAATCTTCTTCTCACGGCCAGAAGCCGTCAGGGCGAGAGTGAAGCACTTTCCGGGATTGACTTGGAGACCAAGGTCCCCAAGGGCAGATGTTGCTGCATCAATAAGGTCCTGGAGCCCTCCTGGGGTCTCGGCGAACAGCAGGAGGTCGTCAGCAAAAGCAGCAGCGTTGAGACGTCGTCCCATCACATTGGCACCAATGTAATCTGGGAGGCGAGCAAGCATGAGGTCTAAGGAGAGGTTGAAAAGGATAGGAGAGAGAGGATCACCCTGCCTAACACCCCTTGAAGGCCGCACTGGACCCAGCGACATCCCAGGACCAGAGATCATCGTCACCCCATCCTCATAGCATCCCAGGACGTATCCAATGAACTCATCAGGCAGGCCATGTGCCCTCAGGGCCGGCCTCAGGGCACCATGGTCTAGCGAGTCGAAAGCCTTGGACACATCCAGGGACGCAACATAGAGGGAGCGACAGTTTGCCCTGGCCTGAGTCATGGCCAAGTCCAACAAGAACGTATTGTGCAGCATCCCATCCTGAGGAAGGAAAGCCCGCCGACGCCCGTCCAGCACACAGGTCCGCATCAGACGGCCCGCCAGGATCTTATGGAAGACCCTAGCGAGGACTGAGCAAACCGTGATCGGACGGAAGTCAGCGGGGGATGCTGGGGCGGCCTTCTTGGGCAACAGGGATGTACGGGCTAGGAGAAGACGGGATGGGAGGCGACGGGTCAAGAGGAAGAGGTTAAGGATTTTAAGGAGGACCTCACGGGGTATACGGCGAATCTGGGCCGGTGTCAGTCGGTCTGGGCCTGCAGCAGAGCGACGAGGGGGGAGCGCTGAAGCAACTTCCTCCATCGTAATAGGCGCCCACAGCTGTTTGAAGGGAACCTCGATGGAGGAGGGCAACAGCCGACCCTCCAGATGGTCCACCCGGCCAGATGGTCGCCGGGTGAAAAGGTCCTTCCAAAACTCCACCAACCCAGGAATAGGGGGTGGTGGGTGAAGGAGCGTTCCATCCAGAAGGCCGCTGATGCAGCGAGCAGCGCTCTTTGAGAAGGCCCGCTGACAGAGGGCGTACTCCCTCCTCCGCAGAGCCCGCTTCGTCCCTCGTGGCTCTGACATCCTGCGGGAGGCAACAGGACTTAATGATGGTTCCCTGCTGCCGATAGCGTCAAGGGCAGCCGACAGCATGCCCATTATGACTGAGGCCGATGTCGTTGGCCCAAGCGCCAGGATGTCATCGACTGCTCTATACCTAGACCCAGACGACGGGAGGGCTGCCAGGGCCGACCAGACAGCTTGGTCGACAGTATCCACAGCTGCAGACGGGGAGGGGGGTGCTGCACAGGAACTGGCAGGTTCCACAGCTGCAGCAGATGGAAGCGACCCCACCCCAACAGCAGAGTCGTAGTTACTGCCGCCAGCTGCTCGACCTACTTTCTTTCTTTCCACTCATTAATTATTACTGTGGTCAGTCCTGCAGGAGCAATATGCCACTACATGTAAACCTTAACGTTGTCTGAGCTACCTTAACGAAAATATCCTCGAGATTTCAAAAAAAATTTCACATGGTGACGAGGCATTTGGCTACCTTCAGGGAGTCATAGTACCCCTGCCTGCTGCTCCCACTTTTCTAAGCCCTTTCTCTCTATCATTCTTGCTATGGCTGTCCTACAGAACCGATGTGTCACTATATGTCCACGTAAACGTCGTCTCTGTTACTCCCACTACGAGTCTCTAGAGTTAGCAAATGTACCTCGAAGGATGACGAGGCATTTTGCTACCTTATAAGCGTCATAGTTACTGCAGCCAGCTACTCCCCCTTCTTTGAATCTTTCCTGTCTTTAATTCGTACTGTGGTCAGTCCTGCAGAAGCGATACGCCACCACCTGTGCATGTTACTGTTGTCTGAGTTACCTCAACAACGAATTCCTCGAGTTTTCAAATAAATTTCGCCGAGTGACGAGGCACTTGGCTACCTTAAGAGAGTCATAGTTACTGCAGCCAGCTGCTCCCCCTTCTTTGAATCTTTCCTCCCTTTAAATCGTACTGTGGTCAGTCCTGCAGAGCGATACGCCACCACCTGTGCATGTTACCGTTGTCTGAGTTACTTCAACGACGATTTCCTCGAGTTTTCAAATAAATTTCGCCGAGTGACGAGGCATTTGGCTACCTTAAGAGAGTCATAGTTACTGCTGCCAGCTGCTCGACCTACTTTCATTCTTTCCACTCATTAATTATTACTGTGGTCAGTCCTGCAGGAGCAATATGCCACTACATGTAAACCTTAACGTTGTCTGAGCTACCTTAACGAAGATAATCTCGAGTTTTCAAAAAAAATTTCACATGGTGACGAGGCATTTGGCTGCCTTAAGAGAGTCATAGTACCCCTGCCTGCTGCTCCCACTTTTCTAGGCCCATTCTCTCTATCATTCTTGCTATGGCTGTCCTACAGAACCGATGTGCCACTCTATGTCCAGGTTAACGTCGTCACTGTTACTCCCACTACGAGTCTCTCGAGTTAGCAAATGTACCTCGCCGGGTGACGAGGCATTTGGCTACCTTAAGAGAGTCATAGTTACTGCAGCCAGCTGCTCCCCCTTCTTTGAATCTTTCCTCCCTTTAAATCGTACTGTGGCCAGTCCTGCAGAGCGACACGCCACCACCTGTGCATGTTACCGTTGTCTGATTTACTTCAACGACGATTTCCTCGAGTTTTCAAATAAATTTCGCCGAGTGACGAGGCATTTGGCTACCTTAAGAGAGTCATAGTTACTGCTGCCAGCTGCTCGACCTACTTTCATTCTTTCCACTCATTAATTATTACTGTGGTCAGTCCTGCAGGAGCAATATGCCACTACATGTAAACCTTAACGTTGTCTGAGCTACCTTAACGAAGATATTCTCGAGTTTTCAAAAAAAATTTCACATGGTGACGAGGCATTTGGCTGCCTTAAGAGTGTCACAGTACCCCTGCCTGCTGCTCCCACTCTTTTAAGTCCTTTCTCTCTATCATTCTTGCTATGGCTGTCCTGCAGAACCGATGTGCCACTATATGTCCAGGTTAACGTCGTCACTGTTACTCCCACTGCGAGTCTCTCGAGTTAGCAAATGTACCTCGCCGGGTGACGAGGCTTTTGGCTTCCTTAAGTGACTCATAGTTACTGCAGCCAGCTGCTCCCCCTTCTTTGAATCTTTCCTCCCTTTAAATGGTACTGTGGTCAGTCCTGCAGAGCGATACGCCACCACCTGTGCATGTTACCGTTGTCTGATTTACTTCAACGACGATTTCCTCGAGTTTTCAAATAAATCTCGCCGAGTGACGAGGCATTTGGCTACCTTAAGAGAGTCGTAGTTACTGCCGCCAGCTGCTCGACCTACTTTCTTTCTTTCCACTCATTAATTATTACTGTGGTCAGACCTGCAGGAGCAATATGCCACTACATGTAAACCTTAACGTTGTCTGAGCTACCTTAACGAAAATATCCTCGAGATTTCAAAAAAAATTTCACATGGTGACGAGGCATTTGGCTACCTTCAGGGAGTCATAGTACCCCTGCCTGCTGCTCCCACTTTTCTAAGCCCTTTCTCTCTATCATTCTTGCTATGGCTGTCCTACAGAACCGATGTGTCACTATATGTCCACGTAAACGTCGTCTCTGTTACTCCCACTACGAGTCTCTAGAGTTAGCAAATGTACCTCGAAGGATGACGAGGCATTTTGCTACCTTATAAGCGTCATAGTTACTGCAGCCAGCTACTCCCCCTTCTTTGAATCTTTCCTGTCTTTAATTCGTACTGTGGTCAGTCCTGCAGAGGCGATACGCCACCACCTGTGCATGTTACTGTTGTCTGAGTTACCTCAACAACGAATTCCTCGAGTTTTCAAATAAATTTCGCCGAGTGACGAGGCACTTGGCTACCTTAAGAGAGTCATAGTTACTGCAGCCAGCTGCTCCCCCTTCTTTGAATCTTTCCTCCCTTTAAATCGTACTGTGGTCAGTCCTGCAGAGCGACACGCGACCACCTGTGCATGTTACCGTTGTCTGATTTACTTCAACGACGATTTCCTCGAGTTTACAAATAAATTTCGCCGAGTGACGAGGCATTTGGCTTCCTTAAGAGAGTCATAGTTACTGCTGCCAGCTGCTCGACCTACTTTCATTCTTTCCACTCATTAATTATTACTGTGGTCAGTCCTGCAGGAGCAATATGCCACTACATGTAAACCTTAACGTTGTCTGAGCTACCTTAACGAAGATATTCTCGAGTTTTCAAAAAAAATTTCACATGGTGACAAGGCATTTGGCTGCCTTAAGAGAGTCATAGTACCCCTGCCTGCTGCTCCCACTTTTTTAAGCCCTTTCTCTCTATCATTCTTGCTATGGCTGTCCTACAGAACCGATGTGCCACTATATGTCCAGGTTAACGTCGTCACTGTTACTCTCACTACGAGTCTCTCGAGTTAGCAAATGTACCTCGCCGGGTGACGAGGCATTTGGCTACCTTAAGAGAGTCATAGTTACTGCAGCCAGCTGCTCCCCCTTCTTTGAATCTTTCCTCCCTTTAAATCGTACTGTGGTCAGTCCTGCAGAGCGATACGCCACCACCTGTGCATGTTACCGTTGTCTGATTTACTTCAACGACGATTTCCTCGACTTTTCAATTAAATCTCGCCGAGTGACGAGGCATTTGGCTACCTTAAGAGAGTCATAGTTACTGCCGCCAGCTGCTCGACCTACTTTCTTTCTTTCCACTCATTAATTATTACTGTGGTCAGTCCTGCAGGAGCAATATGCCACTACTTGTAAACCTTAACGTTGTCTGAGCTACCTTAACGTAAATATCCGAGAGATTTCAAAGAAAATTTCACATGGTGACGAGCCATTTGGATACCTTAAGGGAGTCATAGTACCCCTGCCTGCTGCTCCCACTTTTCTAAGCCCTTTCTCTCTATCATTCTTGCTATGGCTGTCCTACAGAACCGATGTGTCACTATATGTCCACGTTAACGTCGTCTCTGTTACTCCCACTACGAGTCTCTCGAGTTAGCAAATGTACCTCTCCGGATGACGAGGCATTTTGCTACCTTATAAGCGTCATAGTTACTGCAGCCAGCTGCTCCCCCTTCTTTGAATCTTTCCTGTCTTTAATTCGTACTGTGGTTCAGTCCTGCACAAGCGATACGCCACCACCTGTGCATGTTACTGTTGTCTGAGTTACCTCAACAACGAATTCCTCGAGTTTTCAAATAAATTTCGCCGAGTGACGAGGCTTTTGGCTTCCTTAAGAGAGTCATAGTTACTGCAGCCAGCTGCTCCCCCTTCTTTGAATCTTTCCTCCCTTTAAATCGTACTGTGGTCAGTCCTGCAGAGCGATACGCCACCACCTGTGCATGTTACCGTTGTCTGATTTACTTCAACGACGATTTCCTCGAGTTTTCAAATAAATTTCGCAGTGTGACGAGGCATTTGGCTACCTTAAGAGAGTCATAGTTACTGCTGCCAGCTGCTCGACCTACTTTCATTCTTTCCACTCATTAATTATTACTGTGGTCAGTCCTGCAGGAGCAATATGCCACTACATGTAAACCTTAACGTTGTCTGAGCTACCTTAACGAAGATAATCTCGAGTTTTCAAAAAAAATTTCACATGGTGACGAGGCATTTGGCTGCCTTAAGAGAGTCATAGTACCCCTGCCTGCTGCTCCCACTTTTCTAAGCCCATTCTCTCTATCATTCTTGCTATGGCTGTCCTGCAGAACCGATGTGCCACTATATGTCCAGGTTAACGTCGTCACTGTTACTCCCACTGCGAGTCTCTCGAGTTAGCAAATGTACCTCGCCGGGTGACGAGGCTTTTGGCTTCCTTAAGTGACTCATAGTTACTGCAGCCAGCTGCTCCACCTTCTTTGAATCTTTCCTCCCTTTAAATCGTACTGAGGTCAGTCCTGCTGAAGCGATACGCCACCACCTGTGCATGTTACCGTTGTCTGAGTTACTTCAACGACGATTTCCTCGAGTTTTCAAATAAATTTCGCCGAGTGACGAGACATTTGGCTACCTTAAGAGAGTCATAGTTACTGCTGCCAGCTGCTCGACCTACTTTCATTCTTTCCACTCATTAATTATTACTGTGGTCAGTCCTGCAGGAGCAATATGCCACTACATGTAAACCTTAACGTTGTCTGAGCTACCTTAACGAAGATACTCTCGAGTTTTCAAAAAAAATTTCACATGGTGACGAGGCATTTGGCTGCCTTAAGAGAGTCATAGTACCCCTGCCTGCTGCTCCCACTTTTTTAAGCCCTTTCTTTCTATCATTCTTGCTATGGCTGTCCTACAGAACCGATGTGCCACTATATGTCCAGGTTAACGTCGTCACTCTTACTCCCACTGCGAGTCTCTCGAGTTAGCAAATGTACCTCGCCGGGTGACGAGGCTTTTGGCTACCTTAAGTGACTCATAGTTACTGCAGCCAGCTGCTCCACCTTCTTTGAATCTTTCCTCCCTTTAAATCGTACTGAGGTCAGTACTGCTGAAGCGATACGCCACCACCTGTGCATGTTACCGTTGTTTGAGTTACTTCAACGACGATTTCCTCGAGTTTTCAAATAAATTTCGCCAAGTGACGAGGCATTTGGCTACCTTAAGAGAGTCATAGTTACTGCTGCCAGCTGCTCGACCTACTTTCATTCTTTCCACTCATTAATTATTACTGTGGTCAGTCCTGCAGGAGCAATATGCCACTACATGTAAACCTTAACGTTGTCTGAGCTACCTTAACGAAGATTTTCTCGAGTTTTCAAAAAAAATTTCACATGGTGACGAGGCATTTGGCTGCCTTAGGAGAGTCATAGTACCCCTGCCTGCTGCTCCCACTTTTCTAAGCCCATTCTCTCTATCATTCTTGCTATGGCTGTCCTGCAGAACCGATGTGCCACTATATGTCCAGGTTAACGTCGTCACTGTTACTCCCACTGCGAGTCTCTCGAGTTAGCAAATGTACCTCGCCGGGTGACGAGGCTTTTGGCTTCCTTAAGTGACTCATAGTTACTGCAGCCAGCTGCTCCACCTTCTTTGAATCTTTCCTCCCTTTAAATCGTACTGAGGTCAGTCCTGCTGAAGCGATACGCCACCACCTGTGCATGTTACCGTTGTCTGAGTTACTTCAACGACGATTTCCTCGAGTTTTCAAATAAATTTCGCCGAGTGACGAGACATTTGGCTACCTTAAGAGAGTCATAGTTACTGCTGCCAGCTGCTCGACCTACTTTCATTCTTTCCACTCATTAATTATTACTGTGGTCAGTCCTGCAGGAGCAATATGCCACTACATGTAAACCTTAACGTTGTCTGAGCTACCTTAACGAAGATACTCTCGAGTTTTCAAAAAAAATTTCACATGGTGACGAGGCATTTGGCTGCCTTAAGAGAGTCATAGTACCCCTGCCTGCTGCTCCCACTTTTTTAAGCCCTTTCTTTCTATCATTCTTGCTATGGCTGTCCTACAGAACCGATGTGCCACTATATGTCCAGGTTAACGTCGTCACTCTTACTCCCACTGCGAGTCTCTCGAGTTAGCAAATGTACCTCGCCGGGTGACGAGGCTTTTGGCTACCTTAAGTGACTCATAGTTACTGCAGCCAGCTGCTCCACCTTCTTTGAATCTTTCCTCCCTTTAAATCGTACTGAGGTCAGTACTGCTGAAGCGATACGCCACCACCTGTGCATGTTACCGTTGTTTGAGTTACTTCAACGACGATTTCCTCGAGTTTTCAAATAAATTTCGCCAAGTGACGAGGCATTTGGCTACCTTAAGAGAGTCATAGTTACTGCTGCCAGCTGCTCGACCTACTTTCATTCTTTCCACTCATTAATTATTACTGTGGTCAGTCCTGCAGGAGCAATATGCCACTACATGTAAACCTTAACGTTGTCTGAGCTACCTTAACGAAGATTTTCTCGAGTTTTCAAAAAAAATTTCACATGGTGACGAGGCATTTGGCTGCCTTAGGAGAGTCATAGTACCCCTGCCTGCTGCTCCCACTTTTCTAAGCCCATTCTCTCTATCATTCTTGCTATGGCTGTCCTACAGAACCGATGCGCCACTATATGTCCAAGTTAACGTCGTCACTGTTACTCCCACTACGAGACTCTCGAGTTAGCAAATGTACCTCGCCGGGTGACGAGGCATTTGGCTACCTTAAGAGAGTCATAGTTACTGCAGCCAGCTGCTCCCCCTTCTTTGAATCTTTCCTCCCTTTAAATCGTACTGTGGTCAGTCCTGCAGAGCGACACGCCACCACCTGTGCATGTTACCGTTGTCTGATTTACTTCAACGACGATTTCCTCGAGTTTTCAAATAAATTTCGCCGAGTGACGAGGCATTTGGCTACCTTAAGAGAGTCATAGTTACTGCTGCCAGCTGCTCGACCTACTTTCATTCTTTCCACTCATTAACTATTACTGTGGTCAGTCCTGCAGGAGCAATATGCCACTACATGTAAACCTTAACGTTGTCTGAGCTACCTTAACGAAGATATTCTCGAGTTTTCAAAAAAAATTTCACATGGTGACGAGGCATTTGGCTGCCTTAGGAGAGTCATAGTACCCCTGCCTGCTGCTCCCACTTTTCTAAGCCCATTCTCTCTATCATTCTTGCTATGGCTGTCCTACAGAACCGATGTGCCACTATATGTCCAGGTTAACGTCGTCACTGTTACTCCCACTACGAGACTCTCGAGTTAGCAAATGTACCTCGCCGGGTGACGAGGCATTTGGCTACCTTAAGAGAGTCATAGTTACTGCAGCCAGCTGCTCCCCCTTCTTTGAATCTTTCCTCCCTTTAAATCGTACTGTGGTCAGTCCTGCAGAGGCGATACGCCACCACCTGTGCATGTTACTGTTGTCTGAGTTACCTCAACAACGAATTCCTCGAGTTTTCAAATAAATTTCGCCGAGTGACGAGGCATTTGGCTACCTTAAGAGAGTCATAGTTACTGCAGCCAGCTGCTCCCCCTTCTTTGAATCTTTCCTCCCTTTAAATCGTACTGTGGTCAGTCCTGCAGAGCGATACGCCACCACCTGTGCATGTTACCGTTGTCTGATTTACTTCAACGACGATTTCTTCGAGTTTTCAAATAAATTTCGCCGAGTGACGAGGCATTTGGCTACCTTAAGAGAATCATAGTTACTGCTGCCAGCTGCTCGACCTACTTTCATTCTTTCCACTCATTAATTATTACTGTGGTCAGTCCTGCAGGAGCAATATGCCACTACATGTAAACCTTAACGTTGTCTGAGCTACCTTCACGAAGATATTCTTGAGTTTTCAAAAAAAATTTCACATGGTGACGAGGCATTTGGCTGCCTTGAGAGAGACATAGTACCCCTGCCTGCTGCTCCCACTTTTCTAAGCCCATTCTCTCTATCATTCTTGCTATGGCTGTCCTACAGAACCGATGTGCCACTATATGTCCAGGTTAACGTCGTCACTGTTACTCCCACTACGAGTCTCTCGAGTTAGCAAATGTACCTCGCCGGGTGACGAGGCATTTGGCTACCTTAAGAGAGTCATAGTTACTGCAGCCAGCTGCTCCCCCTTCTTTGAATCTTTCCTCCCTTTAAATCGTACTGTGGTCAGTCCTGCAGAGCGACACGCCACCACCTGTGCATGTTACCGTTGTCTGATTTACTTCAACGACGATTTCCTCGAGTTTTCAAATAAATTTCGCCGAGTGACGAGGCATTTGGCTACCTTAAGAGAGTCATAGTTACTGCTGCCAGCTGCTCGACCTACTTTCATTCTTTCCACTCATTAATTATTACTGTGGTCAGTCCTGCAGGAGCAATATGCCACAACATGTAAACCTTAACGTTGTCTGAGCTACCTTAACGAAGATATTCTCGAGTTTTCAAAAAAAATTTCACATGGTGACGAGGCATTTGGCTGCCTTAAGAGAGTCATAGTACCCCTGCCTGCTGCTCCCACTTTTCTAAGCCCATTCTCTCTATCATTCTTGCTATGGCTGTCCTACAGAACCGATGTGCCACTATATGTCCAGGTTAACGTCGTCACTGTTACTCCCACTACGAGACTCTCGAGTTAGCAAATGTACCTCGCCGAATGACGAGGCATTTGGCTACCTTAAGTGACTCATAGTTACTGCAGCCAACTGCTCCCCCTTCTTTGAATCTTTCCTCCCTTTAAATCGTACTGAGGTCAGTACTGCTGAAGCGATACGCCACCACCTGTGCATGTTACCGTTGTTTGAGTTACTTCAACGACGATTTCCTCGAGTTTTCAAATAAATTTCGCCAAGTGACGAGGCATTTGGCTACCTTAAGAGAGTCATAGTTACTGCTGCCAGCTGCTCGACCTACTTTCATTCTTTCCACTCATTAATTATTACTGTGGTCAGTCCTGCAGGAGCAATATGCCACTACATGTAAACCTTAACGTTGTCTGAGCTACCTTAACGAAGATATTCTCGAGTTTTCAAAAAAAATTTCACATGGTGACGAGGCATTTGGCTGCCTTAGGAGAGTCATAGTACCCCTGCCTGCTGCTCCCACTTTTCTAAGCCCATTCTCTCTATCAATCTTGCTATGGCTGTCCTACAGAACCGATGTGCCACTATATGTCCAGGTTAACGTCGTCACTGTTACTCCCACTACGAGACTCTCGAGTTAGCAAATGTACCTCGCCGGGTGACGAGGCATTTGGCTACCTTAAGAGAGTCATAGTTACTGCAGCCAGCTGCTCCCCCTTCTTTGAATCTTTCCTCCCTTTAAATCGTACTGTGGTCAGTCCTGCAGAGGCGATACGCCACCACCTGTGCATGTTACTGTTGTCTGAGTTACCTCAACAACGAATTCCTCGAGTTTTCAAATAAATTTCGCCGAGTGACGAGGCATCTGGCTACCTTAAGAGAGTCATAGTTACTGCAGCCTGCTGCTCCCCCTTCTTTGAATCTTTCCTCCCTTTAAATCGTACTGTGGTCAGTCCTGCAGAGCGATACGCCACCACCTGTGCATGTTACCGTTGTCTGATTTACTTCAACGACGATTTCTTCGAGTTTTCAAATAAATTTCGCCGAGTGACGAGGCATTTGGCTACCTTAAGAGAGTCATAGTTACTGCTGCCAGCTGCTCGACCTACTTTCATTCTTTCCACTCATTAATTATTACTGTGGTCAGTCCTGCAGGAGCAATATGCCACTACATGTAAACCTTAACGTTGTCTGAGCTACCTTCACGAAGATATTCTTGAGTTTTCAAAAAAAATTTCACATGGTGACGAGGCATTTGGCTGCCTTAAGAGAGACATAGTACCCCTGCCTGCTGCTCCCACTTTTCTAAGCCCATTCTCTCTATCATTCTTGCTATGGCTGTCCTACAGAACCGATGTGCCACTATATGTCCAGGTTAACGTCGTCACTGTTACTCCCACTACGAGTCTCTCGAGTTAGCAAATGTACCTCGCCGGGTGACGAGGCATTTGGCTACCTTAAGAGAGTCATAGTTACTGCAGCCAGCTGCTCCCCCTTCTTTGAATCTTTCCTCCCTTTAAATCGTACTGAGGTCAGTACTGCTGAAGCGATACGCCACCACCTGTGCATGTTACCGTTGTTTGAGTTACTTCAACGACGATTTCCTCGAGTTTTCAAATAAATTTCGCCAAGTGACGAGGCATTTGGCTACCTTAAGAGAGTCATAGTTACTGCTGCCAGCTGCTCGACCTACTTTCATTCTTTCCACTCATTAATTATTACTGTGGTCAGTCCTGCAGGAGCAATATGCCACTACATGTAAACCTTAACGTTGTCTGAGCTACCTTAACGAAGATTTTCTCGAGTTTTCAAAAAAAATTTCACATGGTGACGAGGCATTTGGCTGCCTTAGGAGAGTCATAGTACCCCTGCCTGCTGCTCCCACTTTTCTAAGCCCATTCTCTCTATCATTCTTGCTATGGCTGTCCTACAGAACCGATGCGCCACTATATGTCCAAGTTAACGTCGTCACTGTTACTCCCACTACGAGACTCTCGAGTTAGCAAATGTACCTCGCCGGGTGACGAGGCATTTGGCTACCTTAAGAGAGTCATAGTTACTGCAGCCAGCTGCTCCCCCTTCTTTGAATCTTTCCTCCCTTTAAATCGTACTGTGGTCAGTCCTGCAGAGCGATACGCCACCACCTGTGCATGTTACCGTTGTCTGATTTACTTCAACGACGATTTCTTCGAGTTTTCAAATAAATTTCGCCGAGTGACGAGGCATTTGGCTACCTTAAGAGAATCATAGTTACTGCTGCCAGCTGCTCGACCTACTTTCATTCTTTCCACTCATTAATTATTACTGTGGTCAGTCCTGCAGGAGCAATATGCCACTACATGTAAACCTTAACGTTGTCTGAGCTACCTTCACGAAGATATTCTTGAGTTTTCAAAAAAAATTTCACATGGTGACGAGGCATTTGGCTGCCTTAAGAGAGACATAGTACCCCTGCCTGCTGCTCCCACTTTTCTAAGCCCATTCTCTCTATCATTCTTGCTATGGCTGTCCTACAGAACCGATGTGCCACTATATGTCCAGGTTAACGTCGTCACTGTTACTCCCACTACGAGTCTCTCGAGTTAGCAAATGTACCTCGCCGGGTGACGAGGCATTTGGCTACCTTAAGAGAGTCATAGTTACTGCAGCCAGCTGCTCCCCCTTCTTTGAATCTTTCCTCCCTTTAAATCGTACTGTGGTCAGTCCTGCAGAGCGACACGCCACCACCTGTGCATGTTACCGTTGTCTGATTTACTTCAACGACGATTTCCTCGAGTTTTCAAATAAATTTCGCCGAGTGACGAGGCATTTGGCTACCTTAAGAGAGTCATAGTTACTGCTGCCAGCTGCTCGACCTACTTTCATTCTTTCCACTCATTAACTATTACTGTGGTCAGTCCTGCAGGAGCAATATGCCACTACATGTAAACCTTAACGTTGTCTGAGCTACCTTAACGAAGATATTCTCGAGTTTTCAAAAAAAATTTCACATGGTGACGAGGCATTTGGCTGCCTTAGGAGAGTCATAGTACCCCTGCCTGCTGCTCCCACTTTTCTAAGCCCATTCTCTCTATCATTCTTGCTATGGCTGTCCTACAGAACCGATGTGCCACTATATGTCCAGGTTAACGTCGTCACTGTTACTCCCACTACGAGACTCTCGAGTTAGCAAATGTACCTCGCCGGGTGACGAGGCATTTGGCTACCTTAAGAGAGTCATAGTTACTGCAGCCAGCTGCTCCCCCTTCTTTTAATCTTTCCTCCCTTTAAATCGTACTGTGGTCAGTCCTGCAGAAGCGATACGCCACCACCTGTGCATGTTACTGTTGTCTGAGTTACCTCAACAACGAATTCCTCGAGTTTTCAAATAAATTTCGCCGAGTGACGAGGCATTTGGCTACCTTAAGAGAGTCATAGTTACTGCAGCCAGCTGCTCCCCCTTCTTTGAATCTTTCCTCCCTTTAAATCGTACTGTGGTCAGTCCTGCAGAGCGACACGCCACCACCTGTGCATGTTACCGTTGTCTGATTTACTTCAACGACGATTTCCTCGAGTTTTCAAATAAATTTCGCCGAGTGACGAGGCATTTGGCTACCTTAAGAGAGTCATAGTTACTGCTGCCAGCTGCTCGACCTACTTTCATTCTTTCCACTCATTAATTATTACTGTGGTCAGTCCTGCAGGAGCAATATGCCACTACATGTAAACCTTAACGTTGTCTGAGCTACCTTAACGAAGATATTCTCGAGTTTTCAAAATAAATTTCACATGGTGACGAGGCATTTGGCTGCCTTAAGAGAGTCATAGTACCCCTGCCTGCTGCTCCCACTTTTCTAAGCCCATTCTCTCTATCATTCTTGCTATGGCTGTCCTACAGAACCGATTTGCCACTATATGTCCAGGTTAACGTCGTCACTGTTACTCCCACTACGAGTCTCTCGAGTTAGCAAATGTACCTCGCCGAATGACGAGGCATTTGGCTACCTTAAGTGACTCATAGTTACTGCAGCCAACTGCTCCCCCTTCTTTGAATCTTTCCTCCCTTTAAATCGTACTGAGGTCAGTCCTGCTGAAGCGATACGCCACCACCTGTGCATGTTACCGTTGTCTGATTTACTTCAACGACGATTTCCTCGAGTTTTCAAATAAATTTCGCCGAGTGACGAGGCATTTGGCTACCTTAAGAGAGTCATAGTTACTGCTGCCAGCTGCTCGACCTACTTTCATTCTTTCCACTCATTAATTATTACTGTGTTCAGTCCTGCAGGAGCAATATGCCACTACATGTAAACCTTAACGTTGTCTGAGCTACCTTAACGAAGATATTCTCGAGTTTTCAAAAAAAATTTCACATGGTGACGAGGCATTTGGCTGCCTTAAGAGAGTCATAGTACCCCTGCCTGCTGCTCCCACTTTTCTAAGCCCATTCTCTCTATCATTCTTGCTATGGCTATCCTACAGAACCGATGTGCCACTATATGTCCAGGTTAACGTCGTCACTGTTACTCCCACTACGAGTCTCTCGAGTTAGCAAATGTACCTCGCCGGGTGACGAGGCATTTGGCTACCTTAATAGAGTCATAGTTACTGCAGCCAGCTGCTCCCCCTTCTTTGAATCTTCCCTCCCTTTAAATCGTACTGTGGTCAGACCTGCAGAGCGACACGCCACCACCTGTGCATGTTACCGTTGTCTGATTTACTTCAACGACGATTTCCTCGAGTTTTCAAATAAATTTCGCCGAGTGACGAGGCATTTGGCTACCTTAAGAGAGTCATAGTTACTGCTGCCAGCTGCTCGACCTACTTTCATTCTTTCCACTCATTAATTATTACTGTGGTCAGTCCTGCAGGAACAATATGCCACTACATGTAAACCTTAACGTTGTCTGAGCTACCTTAACGAAGATATTCTCGAGTTTTCAAAAAAAATTTTACATGGTGACGAGGCATTTGGCTGCCTTAAGAGAGTCATAGTACCCCTGCCTGCTGCTCCCACTTTATTAAGCCCTTTCTCTCTATCATTCTTGCTATGGCTGTCCTACAGAACCGATGTGCCACTATATGTCCAGGTTAACGTCGTCACTGTTACTCCCACTGCGAGTCTCTCGAGTTAGCAAATGTACCTCGCCGGGTGACGAGGCTTTTGGCTACCTTAAGTGGCTCATAGTTACTCCAGCCAGCTGCTCCACCTTCTTTGAATCTTTCCTCCCTTTAAATCGTACTGTGGTCAGTCCTGCAGAGCGATACGCCACCACCTGTGCATGTTACCGTTGTCTGAGTTACTTCAACGACGATTTCCTCGAGTTTTCAAATAAATTTCGCCCAGTGACGAGGCATTTGGCTACCTTAAGAGAGTCATAGTTACTGCTGCCAGCTGCTCGACCTACTTTCATTCTTTCCACTCATTAATTATTACTGTGGTCAGTCCTGCAGGAGCAATATGCCACTACATGTAAACCTTAACGTTGTCTGAGCTACCTTAACGAAGATATTCTCGAGTTTTCAAAAAAAATTTCACATGGTGACGAGGCATTTGGCTGCCTTAAGAGAGTCATAGTTCCCATGCCTGCTGCTCCCACTTTTTTAAGCCCTTTCTCTCTATCATTCTTGCTATGGCTGTCCTGCAGAACCGATGTGCCACTTTATGTCCAGGTTAACGTCGTCACTGTTACTCCCACTGCGAGTCTCTCGAGTTAGCAAATGTACCTCGCCGGGTGACGAGGCTTTTGGCTTCCTTAAGTGACTCATAGTTACTGCAGCCAGCTGCTCCACCTTCTTTGAATCTTTCCTCCCTTTAAATCGTACTGAGGTCAGTCCTGCTGAAGCGATACGCCACCACCTGTGCATGTTACCGTTGTCTGAGTTACTTCAACGACGATTTCCTCGAGTTTTCAAATAAATTTCGCCGAGTGACGAGGCATTTGGCTACCTTAAGAGAGTCATAGTTACTGCTGCCAGCTGCTCGACCTACTTTCATTCTTTCCACTCATTAATTATTACTGTGGTCAGTCCTGCAGGAGCAATATGCCACTACATGTAAACCTTAACGTTGTCTGAGCTAACTTAACGAAGATATTCTCGAGTTTTCAAAAAAAATTTCACATGGTGACGAGGCATTTGGCTGCCTTAGGAGAGTCATAGTACCCCTGGCTGCTGCTCCCACTTTTCTAAGCCCATTCTCTCTATCATTCTTGCTATGGCTGTCCTACAGAACCGATGTGCCACTATATGTCCAGGTTAACGTCGTCACTGTTACTCCCACTACGAGACTCTCGAGTTAGCAAATGTACCTCGCCGGGTGACGAGGCATTTGGCTACCTTAAGAGAGTCATAGTTACTGCAGCCAGCTGCTCCCCCTTCTTTGAATCTTTCCTCCCTTTAAATGGTACTGTGGTCAGTCCTGCAGAAGCGATACGCCACCACCTGTGCATGTTACTGTTGTCTGAGTTACCTCAACAACGAATTCCTCGAGTTTTCAAATAAATTTCGCCGAGTGACGAGGCACTTGGCTACCTTAAGAGAGTCATAGTTACTGCAGCCAGCTGCTCCCCCTTCTTTGAATCTTTCCTCCCTTTAAATCGTACTGTGGTCAGTCCTGCAGAGCGACACGCCACCACCTGTGCATGTCACCGTTGTCTGATTTACTTCACCGACGATTTCCTCGATTTTTCAAATAAATTTTCCCGAGTGACGTGGCATTTGGCTACCTTAAGAGAGTCATAGTTACTGCTGCCAGCTGCTCGACCTACTTTCATTCTTTCCACTCATTAATTATTACTGTGGTCAGTCCTGCAGGAGCAATATGCCACTACATGTAAACCTTAACGTTGTCTGAGCTACCTTAACGAAGATATTCTCGAGTTTTCAAAAAAAATTTCACATGGTGACGAGGCATTTGGCTGCCTTAAGAGAGTCATAGTACCCCTGCCTGCTGCTCCCACTTTTTTAAGCCCTTTCTCTCTATCATTCTTGCTATGGCTGTCCTGCAGAACCGATGTGCCACTATATGTCCAGGTTAACGTCGTCACTGTTACTCCCACTGCGAGTCTCTCGAGTTAGCAAATGTACCTCGCCGGGTGACGAGGCTTTTGGCTTCCTTAAGTGACTCATAGTTACTGCAGCCAGCTGCTCCACCTTCTTTGAATCTTTCCTCCCTTTAAATCGTACTGAGGTCAGTCCTGCTGAAGCGATACGCCACCACCTGTGCATGTTACCGTTGTCTCAGTTACTTCAACGACGATTTCCTCGAGTTTTGAAATAAATTTCGCCGAGTGACGAGCCATTGGGCTACCTTAAGAGAGTCATAGTTACTGCTGCCAGCTGCTCGACCTACTTTCATTCTTTCCACTCATTAATTATTACTGTGGTCAGTCCTGCAGGAGCAATATGCCACTACATGTAAACCTTAACGTTGTCTGAGCTACCTTAACGAAGATATTCTCGAGTTTTCAAAAAAAATTTCACATGGTGACGAGGCATTTGGCTGCCTTAGGAGAGTCATAGTACCCCTGCCTGCTGCTCCCACTTTTCTAAGCCCATTCTCTCTATCATTCTTGCTATGGCTGTCCTACAGAACCGATGTGCCACTATATGTCCAGGTTAACGTCGTCACTGTTACTCCCACTACGAGACTCTCGAGTTAGCAAATGTACCTCGAAGGATGACGAGGCATTTTGCTACCTTATAAGCGTCATAGTTACTGCAGCCAGCTACTCCCCCTTCTTTGAATCTTTCCTGTCTTTAATTCGTACTGTGGTCAGTCCTGCAGAAGCGATACGCCACCACCTGTGCATGTTACTGTTGTCTGAGTTACCTCAACAACGAATTCCTCGAGTTTTCAAATAAATTTCGCCGAGTGACGAGGCACTTGGCTACCTTAAGAGAGTCATAGTTACTGCAGCCAGCTGCTCCCCCTTCTTTGAATCTTTCCTCCCTTTAAATCGTACTGTGGTCAGTCCTGCAGAGCGATACGCCACCACCTGTGCATGTTACCGTTGTATGATTTACTTCAACGACGATTTCCTCGATTTTTCAAATAAATTTCGCCGAGTGACGTGGCATTTGGCTACCTTAATAGAGTCATAGTTACTGCTGCCAGCTGCTCGACCTACTTTCATTCTTTCCACTCATTAATTATTACTGTGGTCAGTCCTGCAGGAGCAATATGCCACTACATGTAAACCTTAACGTTGTCTGAGCTACCTTAACGAAGATATTCTCGAGTTTTCAAAAAAAATTTCACATGGTGACGAGGCATTTGGCTGCCTTAAGAGAGTCATAGTACCCCTGCCTGCTGCTCCCACTTTTTTAAGCCCTTTCTCTCTATCATTCTTGCTATGGCTGTCCTGCAGAACCGATGTGCCACTATATGTCCAGGTTAACGTCGTCACTGTTACTCCCACTGCGAGTCTCTCGAGTTAGCAAATGTACCTCGCCGGGTGACGAGGCTTTTGGCTTCCTTAAGTGACTCATAGTTACTGCAGCCAGCTGCTCCACCTTCTTTGAATCTTTCCTCCCTTTAAATCGTACTGAGGTCAGTCCTGCTGAAGCGATACGCCACCACCTGTGCATGTTACCGTTGTCTGAGTTACTTCAACGACGATTTCCTCGAGTTTTCAAATAAATTTCGCCGAGTGACGAGCCATTGGGCTACCTTAAGAGAGTCATAGTTACTGCTGCCAGCTGCTCGACCTACTTTCATTCTTTCCACTCATTAATTATTACTGTGGTCAGTCCTGCAGGAGCAATATGCCACTACATGTAAACCTTAACGTTGTCTGAGCTACCTTAACGAAGATATTCTCGAGTTTTCAAAAAAAATTTCACATGGTGACGAGGCATTTGGCTGCCTTAGGAGAGTCATAGTACCCCTGCCTGCTGCTCCCACTTTTCTAAGCCCATTCTCTCTATCATTCTTGCTATGGCTGTCCTACAGAACCGATGTGCCACTATATGTCCAGGTTAACGTCGTCACTGTTACTCCCACTACGAGACTCTCGAGTTAGCAAATGTACCTCGCCGGGTGACGAGGCATTTTGCTACCTTATAAGCGTCATAGTTCCTGCAGCCAGCTACTCCCCCTTCTTTGAATCTTTCCTGTCTTTAATTCGTACTGTGGTCAGTCCTGCAGAAGCGATACGCCACCACCTGTGCATGTTACTGTTGTCTGAGTTACCTCAACAACGAATTCCTCGAGTTTTCAAATAAATTTCGCCGAGTGACGAGGCACTTGGCTACCTTAAGAGAGTCATAGTTACTGCAGCCAGCTGCTCCCCCTTCTTTGAATCTTTCCTCCCTTTAAATCGTACTGTGGTCAGTCCTGCAGAGCGATACGCCACCACCTGTGCATGTTACCGTTGTATGATTTACTTCAACGACGATTTCCTCGATTTTTCAAATAAATTTCGCCGAGTGACGTGGCATTTGGCTACCTTAAGAGAGTCATAGTTACTGCTGCCAGCTGCTCGACCTACTTTCATTCTTTCCACTCATTAATTATTACTGTGGTCAGTCCTGCAGGCGCAATATGCCACTACATGTAAACCTTAACGTTGTCTGAGCTACCTTAACGAAGATATTCTCGAGTTTTCAAAAAAAATTTCACATGGTGACGAGGCATTTGGCTGCCTTAAGAGAGTCATAGTACCCCTGCCTGCTGCTCCCACTTTTTTAAGCCCTTTCTCTCTATCATTCTTGCTATGGCTGTCCTGCAGAACCGATGTGCCACTATATGTCCAGGTTAACGTCGTCACTGTTACTCCCACTACGAGACTCTCGAGTTAGCAAATGTACCTCGCCGGGTGACGAGGCATTTGGCTACCTTAAGAGAGTCATAGTTACTGCAGCCAGCTGCTCCCCCTTCTTTGAATCTTTCCTCCCTTTAAATGGTACTGTGGTCAGTCCTGCAGAGCGATACGCCACCACCTGTGCATGTTACCGTTGTCTGATTTACTTCAACGACGATTTCCTCGAGTTTTCAAATAAATCTCGCCGAGTGACGAGGCATTTGGCTACCTTAAGAGAGTCGTAGTTACTGCCGCCAGCTGCTCGACCTACTTTCTTTCTTTCCACTCATTAATTATTACTGTGGTCAGTCCTGCAGGAGCAATATGCCACTACATGTAAACCTTAACGTTGTCTGAGCTACCTTAACGAAAATATCCTCGAGATTTCAAAAAAAATTTCACATGGTGACGAGGCATTTGGCTACCTTCAGGGAGTCATAGTACCCCTGCCTGCTGCTCCCACTTTTCTAAGCCCTTTCTCTCTATCATTCTTGCTATGGCTGTCCTACAGAACCGATGTGTCACTATATGTCCACGTAAACGTCGTCTCTGTTACTCCCACTACGAGTCTCTCAAGTTAGCAAATGTACCTCGAAGGATGACGAGGCATTTTGCTACCTTATAAGCGTCATAGTTACTGCAGCCAGCTACTCCCCCTTCTTTGAATCTTTCCTGTCTTTAATTCGTACTGTGGTCAGTCCTGCAGAAGCGATACGCCACCACCTGTGCATGTTACTGTTGTCTGAGTTACCTCAACAACGAATTCCTCGAGTTTTCAAATAAATTTCGCCGAGTGACGTGGCATTTGGCTACCTTAAGAGAGTCATAGTTACTGCAGCCAGCTGCTCCCCCTTCTTTGAATCTTTCCTCCCTTTAAATCGTACTGTGGTCAGTCCTGCAGAGCGATACGCCACCACCTGTGCATGTTACCGTTGTATGATTTACTTCAACGACGATTTCCTCGATTTTTCAAATAAATTTCGCCGAGTGACGTGGCATTTGGCTACCTTAAGAGAGTCATAGTTACTGCTGCCAGCTGCTCGACCTACTTTCATTCTTTCCACTCATTAATTATTACTGTGGTCAGTCCTGCAGGAGCAATATGCCACTACATGTAAACCTTAACGTTGTCTGAGCTACCTTAACGAAGATATTCTCGAGTTTTCAAAAAAAATTTCACATGGTGACGAGGCATTTGGCTGCCTTAAGAGAGTCATAGTACCCCTGCCTGCTGCTCCCACTTTTTTAAGCCCTTTCTCTCTATCATTCTTGCTATGGCTGTCCTGCAGAACCGATGTGCCACTATATGTCCAGGTTAACGTCGTCACTGTTACTCCCACTGCGAGTCTCTCGAGTTAGCAAATGTACCTCGCCGGGTGACGAGGCTTTTGGCTTCCTTAAGTGACTCATAGTTACTGCAGCCAGCTGCTCCACCTTCTTTGAATCTTTCCCCCCTTTAAATCGTACTGAGGTCAGTCCTGCTGAAGCGATACGCCACCACCTGTGCATGTTACCGTTGTCTGAGTTACTTCAACGACGATTTCCTCGAGTTTTCAAATAAATTTCGCCGAGTGACGAGCCATTGGGCTACCTTAAGAGAGTCATAGTTACTGCTGCCAGCTGCTCGATCTACTTTCATTCTTTCCACTCATTAATTATTACTGTGGTCAGTCCTGCAGGAGCAATATGCCACTACATGTAAACCTTAACGTTGTCTGAGCTACCTTAACGAAGATATTCTCGAGTTTTCAAAAAAAATTTCACATGGTGACGAGGCATTTGGCTGCCTTAGGAGAGTCATAGTACCCCTGCCTGCTGCTCCCACTTTTCTAAGCCCATTCTCTCTATCATTCTTGCTATGGCTGTCCTACAGAACCGATGTGCCACTATATGTCCAGGTTAACGTCGTCACTGTTACTCCCACTACGAGACTCTCGAGTTAGCAAATGTACCTCGCCGGGTGACGAGGCATTTTGCTACCTTATAAGCGTCATAGTTCCTGCAGCCAGCTACTCCCCCTTCTTTGAATCTTTCCTGTCTTTAATTCGTACTGTGGTCAGTCCTGCAGAAGCGATACGCCACCACCTGTGCATGTTACTGTTGTCTGAGTTACCTCAACAACGAATTCCTCGAGTTTTCAAATAAATTTCGCCGAGTGACGAGGCACTTGGCTACCTTAAGAGAGTCATAGTTACTGCAGCCAGCTGCTCCCCCTTCTTTGAATCTTTCCTCCCTTTAAATCGTACTGTGGTCAGTCCTGCAGAGCGATACGCCACCACCTGTGCATGTTACCGTTGTATGATTTACTTCAACGACGATTTCCTCGATTTTTCAAATAAATTTCGCCGAGTGACGTGGCATTTGGCTACCTTAAGAGAGTCATAGTTACTGCTGCCAGCTGCTCGACCTACTTTCATTCTTTCCACTCATTAATTATTACTGTGGTCAGTCCTGCAGGAGCAATATGCCACTACATGTAAACCTTAACGTTGTCTGAGCTACCTTAACGAAGATATTCTCGAGTTTTCAAAAAAAATTTCACATGGTGACGAGGCATTTGGCTGCCTTAAGAGAGTCATAGTACCCCTGCCTGCTGCTCCCACTTTTTTAAGCCCTTTCTCTCTATCATTCTTGCTATGGCTGTCCTGCAGAACCGATGTGCCACTATATGTCCAGGTTAACGTCGTCACTGTTACTCCCACTACGAGACTCTCGAGTTAGCAAATGTACCTCGCCGGGTGACGAGGCTTTTGGCTTCCTTAAGTGACTCATAGTTACTGCAGCCAGCTGCTCCACCTTCTTTGAATCTTTCCTCCCTTTAAATCGTACTGAGGTCAGTCCTGCTGAAGCGATACGCCACCACCTGTGCATGTTACCGTTGTCTGAGTTACTTCAACGACGATTTCCTCGAGTTTTGAAATAAATTTCGCCGAGTGACGAGCCATTGGGCTACCTTAAGAGAGTCATAGTTACTGCTGCCAGCTGCTCGACCTACTTTCATTCTTTCCACTCATTAATTATTACTGTGGTCAGTCCTGCAGGAGCAATATGCCACTACATGTAAACCTTAACGTTGTCTGAGCTACCTTAACGAAGATATTCTCGAGTTTTCAAAAAAAATTTCACATGGTGACGAGGCATTTGGCTGCCTTAGGAGAGTCATAGTACCCCTGCCTGCTGCTCCCACTTTTCTAAGCCCATTCTCTCTATCATTCTTGCTATGGCTGTCCTACAGAACCGATGTGCCACTATATGTCCAGGTTAACGTCGTCACTGTTACTCCCACTACGAGACTCTCGAGTTAGCAAATGTACCTCGCCGGGTGACGAGGCATTTTGCTACCTTATAAGCGTCATAGTTCCTGCAGCCAGCTACTCCCCCTTCTTTGAATCTTTCCTGTCTTTAATTCGTACTGTGGTCAGTCCTGCAGAAGCGATACGCCACCACCTGTGCATGTTACTGTTGTCTGAGTTACCTCAACAACGAATTCCTCGAGTTTTCAAATAAATTTCGCCGAGTGACGAGGCACTTGGCTACCTTAAGAGAGTCATAGTTACTGCAGCCAGCTGCTCCCCCTTCTTTGAATCTTTCCTCCCTTTAAATCGTACTGTGGTCAGTCCTGCAGAGCGATACGCCACCACCTGTGCATGTTACCGTTGTATGATTTACTTCAACGACGATTTCCTCGATTTTTCAAATAAATTTCGCCGAGTGACGTGGCATTTGGCTACCTTAAGAGAGTCATAGTTACTGCTGCCAGCTGCTCGACCTACTTTCATTCTTTCCACTCATTAATTATTACTGTGGTCAGTCCTGCAGGAGCAATATGCCACTACATGTAAACCTTAACGTTGTCTGAGCTACCTTAACGAAGATATTCTCGAGTTTTCAAAAAAAATTTCACATGGTGACGAGGCATTTGGCTGCCTTAAGAGAGTCATAGTACCCCTGCCTGCTGCTCCCACTTTTTTAAGCCCTTTCTCTCTATCATTCTTGCTATGGCTGTCCTGCAGAACCGATGTGCCACTATATGTCCAGGTTAACGTCGTCACTGTTACTCCCACTACGAGACTCTCGAGTTAGCAAATGTACCTCGCCGGGTGACGAGGCATTTGGCTACCTTAAGAGAGTCATAGTTACTGCAGCCAGCTGCTCCCCCTTCTTTGAATCTTTCCTCCCTTTAAATGGTACTGTGGTCAGTCCTGCAGAGCGATACGCCACCACCTGTGCATGTTACCGTTGTCTGATTTACTTCAACGACGATTTCCTCGAGTTTTCAAATAAATCTCGCCGAGTGACGAGGCATTTGGCTACCTTAAGAGAGTCGTAGTTACTGCCGCCAGCTGCTCGACCTACTTTCTTTCTTTCCACTCATTAATTATTACTGTGGTCAGTCCTGCAGGAGCAATATGCCACTACATGTAAACCATAACGTTGTCTGAGCTACCTTAACGAAAATATCCTCGAGATTTCAAAAAAAATTTCACATGGTGACGAGGCATTTGGCTACCTTCAGGGAGTCATAGTACCCCTGCCTGCTGCTCCCACTTTTCTAAGCCCTTTCTCTCTATCATTCTTGCTATGGCTGTCCTACAGAACCGATGTGTCACTATATGTCCACGTAAACGTCGTCTCTGTTACTCCCACTACGAGTCTCTCGAGTTAGCAAATGTACCTCGAAGGATGACGAGGCATTTTGCTACCTTATAAGCGTCATAGTTACTGCAGCCAGCTACTCCCCCTTCTTTGAATCTTTCCTGTCTTTAATTCGTACTGTGGTCAGTCCTGCAGAAGCGATACGCCACCACCTGTGCATGTTACTGTTGTCTGAGTTACCTCAACAACGAATTCCTCGAGTTTTCAAATAAATTTCGCCGAGTGACGTGGCATTTGGCTACCTTAAGAGAGTCATAGTTACTGCAGCCAGCTGCTCCCCCTTCTTTGAATCTTTCCTCCCTTTAAATCGTACTGTGGTCAGTCCTGCAGAGCGATACGCCACCACCTGTGCATGTTACCGTTGTATGATTTACTTCAACGACGATTTCCTCGATTTTTCAAATAAATTTCGCCGAGTGACGTGGCATTTGGCTACCTTAAGAGAGTCATAGTTACTGCTGCCAGCTGCTCGACCTACTTTCATTCTTTCCACTCATTAATTATTACTGTGGTCAGTCCTGCAGGAGCAATATGCCACTACATGTAAACCTTAACGTTGTCTGAGCTACCTTAACGAAGATATTCTCGAGTTTTCAAAAAAAATTTCACATGGTGACGAGGCATTTGGCTGCCTTAAGAGAGTCATAGTACCCCTGCCTGCTGCTCCCACTTTTTTAAGCCCTTTCTCTCTATCATTCTTGCTATGGCTGTCCTGCAGAACCGATGTGCCACTATATGTCCAGGTTAACGTCGTCACTGTTACTCCCACTGCGAGTCTCTCGAGTTAGCAAATGTACCTCGCCGGGTGACGAGGCTTTTGGCTTCCTTAAGTGACTCATAGTTACTGCAGCCAGCTGCTCCACCTTCTTTGAATCTTTCCCCCCTTTAAATCGTACTGAGGTCAGTCCTGCTGAAGCGATACGCCACCACCTGTGCATGTTACCGTTGTCTGAGTTACTTCAACGACGATTTCCTCGAGTTTTCAAATAAATTTCGCCGAGTGACGAGCCATTGGGCTACCTTAAGAGAGTCATAGTTACTGCTGCCAGCTGCTCGATCTACTTTCATTCTTTCCACTCATTAATTATTACTGTGGTCAGTCCTGCAGGAGCAATATGCCACTACATGTAAACCTTAACGTTGTCTGAGCTACCTTAACGAAGATATTCTCGAGTTTTCAAAAAAAATTTCACATGGTGACGAGGCATTTGGCTGCCTTAGGAGAGTCATAGTACCCCTGCCTGCTGCTCCCACTTTTCTAAGCCCATTCTCTCTATCATTCTTGCTATGGCTGTCCTACAGAACCGATGTGCCACTATATGTCCAGGTTAACGTCGTCACTGTTACTCCCACTACGAGACTCTCGAGTTAGCAAATGTACCTCGCCGGGTGACGAGGCATTTTGCTACCTTATAAGCGTCATAGTTCCTGCAGCCAGCTACTCCCCCTTCTTTGAATCTTTCCTGTCTTTAATTCGTACTGTGGTCAGTCCTGCAGAAGCGATGCAACACCACCTGTGCATGTTACTGTTGTCTGAGTTACCTCAACAACGAATTCCTCGAGTTTTCAAATAAATTTCGCCGAGTGACGAGGCACTTGGCTACCTTAAGAGAGTCATAGTTACTGCAGCCAGCTGCTCCCCCTTCTTTGAATCTTTCCTCCCTTTAAATCGTACTGTGGTCAGTCCTGCAGAGCGATACGCCACCACCTGTGCATGTTACCGTTGTATGATTTACTTCAACGACGATTTCCTCGATTTTTCAAATAAATTTCGCCGAGTGACGTGGCATTTGGCTACCTTAAGAGAGTCATAGTTACTGCTGCCAGCTGCTCGACCTACTTTCATTCTTTCCACTCATTAATTATTACTGTGGTCAGTCCTGCAGGAGCAATATGCCACTACATGTAAACCTTAACGTTGTCTGAGCTACCTTAACGAAGATATTCTCGAGTTTTCAAAAAAAATTTCACATGGTGACGAGGCATTTGGCTGCCTTAAGAGAGTCATAGTACCCCTGCCTGCTGCTCCCACTTTTTTAAGCCCTTTCTCTCTATCATTCTTGCTATGGCTGTCCTGCAGAACCGATGTGCCACTATATGTCCAGGTTAACGTCGTCACTGTTACTCCCACTACGAGACTCTCGAGTTAGCAAATGTACCTCGCCGGGTGACGAGGCATTTGGCTACCTTAAGAGAGTCATAGTTACTGCAGCCAGCTGCTCCCCCTTCTTTGAATCTTTCCTCCCTTTAAATGGTACTGTGGTCAGTCCTGCAGAGCGATACGCCACCACCTGTGCATGTAACCGTTGTCTGATTTACTTCAACGACGATTTCCTCGAGTTTTCAAATAAATCTCGCCGAGTGACGAGGCATTTGGCTACCTTAAGAGAGTCGTAGTTACTGCCGCCAGGTGCTCGACCTACTTTCTTTCTTTCCACTCATTAATTATTACTGTGGTCAGTCCTGCAGGAGCAATATGCCACTACATGTAAACCTTAACGTTGTCTGAGCTACCTTAACGAAAATATCCTCGAGATTTCAAAAAAAATTTCACATGGTGACGAGGCATTTGGCTACCTTCAGGGAGTCATAGTACCCCTGCCTGCTGCTCCCACTTTTCTAAGCCCTTTCTCTCAATCATTCTTGCTATGGCTGTCCTACAGAACCGATGTGTCACTATATGTCCACGTAAACGTCGTCTCTGTTACTCCCACTACGAGTCTCTCGAGTTAGCAAATGTACCTCGAAGGATGACGAGGCATTTTGCTACCTTATAAGCGTCATAGTTACTGCAGCCAGCTACTCCCCCTTCTTTGAATCTTTCCTGTCTTTAATTCGTACTGTGGTCAGTCCTGCAGAAGCGATACGCCACCACCTGTGCATGTTACTGTTGTCTGAGTTACCTCAACAACGAATTCCTCGAGTTTTCAAATATATTTCGCCGAGTGACGTGGCATTTGGCTACCTTAAGAGAGTCATAGTTACTGCAGCCAGCTGCTCCCCCTTCTTTGAATCTTTCCTCCCTTTAAATCGTACTGTGGTCAGTCCTGCAGAGCGATACGCCACCACCTGTGCATGTTACCGTTGTATGATTTACTTCAACGACGATTTCCTCGATTTTTCAAATAAATTTCGCCGAGTGACGTGGCATTTGGCTACCTTAAGAGAGTCATAGTTACTGCTGCCAGCTGCTCGACCTACTTTCATTCTTTCCACTCATTAATTATTACTGTGGTCAGTCCTGCAGGAGCAATATGCCACTACATGTAAACCTTAACGTTGTCTGAGCTACCTTAACGAAGATATTCTCGAGTTTTCAAAAAAAATTTCACATGGTGACGAGGCATTTGGCTGCCTTAAGAGAGTCATAGTACCCCTGCCTGCTGCTCCCACTTTTTTGAGCCCTTTCTCTCTATCATTCTTGCTATGGCTGTCCTGCAGAACCGATGTGCCACTATATGTCCAGGTTAACGTCGTCACTGTTACTCCCACTGCGAGTCTCTCGAGTTAGCAAATGTACCTCGCCGGGTGACGAGGCTTTTGGCTTCCTTAAGTGACTCATAGTTACTGCAGCCAGCTGCTCCACCTTCTTTGAATCTTTCCCCCCTTTAAATCGTACTGAGGTCAGTCCTGCTGAAGCGATACGCCACCACCTGTGCATGTTACCGTTGTCTGAGTTACTTCAACGACGATTTCCTCGAGTTTTCAAATAAATTTCGCCGAGTGACGAGCCATTGGGCTACCTTAAGAGAGTCATAGTTACTGCTGCCAGCTGCTCGATCTACTTTCATTCTTTCCACTCATTAATTATTACTGTGGTCAGTCCTGCAGGAGCAATATGCCACTACATGTAAACCTTAACGTTGTCTGAGCTACCTTAACGAAGATATTCTCGAGTTTTCAAAAAAAATTTCACATGGTGACGAGGCATTTGGCTGCCATAGGAGAGTCATAGTACCCCTGCCTGCTGCTCCCACTTTTCTAAGCCCATTCTCTCTATCATTCTTGCTATGGCTGTCCTACAGAACCGATGTGCCACTATATGTCCAGGTTAACGTCGTCACTGTTACTCCCACTACGAGACTCTCGAGTTAGCAAATGTACCTCGCCGGGTGACGAGGCATTTTGCTACCTTATAAGCGTCATAGTTCCTGCAGCCAGCTACTCCCCCTTCTTTGAATCTTTCCTGTCTTTAATTCGTACTGTGGTCAGTCCTGCAGAAGCGATACGCCACCACCTGTGCATGTTACTGTTGTCTGAGTTACCTCAACAACGAATTCCTCGAGTTTTCAAATAAATTTCGCCGAGTGACGAGGCACTTGGCTACCTTAAGAGAGTCATAGTTACTGCAGCCAGCTGCTCCCCCTTCTTTGAATCTTTCCTCCCTTTAAATCGTACTGTGGTCAGTCCTGCAGAGCGATACGCCACCACCTGTGCATGTTACCGTTGTATGATTTACTTCAACGACGATTTCCTCGATTTTTCAAATAAATTTCGCCGAGTGACGTGGCATTTGGCTACCTTAAGAGAGTCATAGTTACTGCTGCCAGCTGCTCGACCTACTTTCATTCTTTCCACTCATTAATTATTACTGTGGTCAGTCCTGCAGGAGCAATATGCCACTACATGTAAACCTTAACGTTGTCTGAGCTACCTTAACGAAGATATTCTCGAGTTTTCAAAAAAAATTTCACATGGTGACGAGGCATTTGGCTGCCTTAAGAGAGTCATAGTACCCCTGCCTGCTGCTCCCACTTTTTTAAGCCCTTTCTCTCTATCATTCTTGCTATGGCTGTCCTGCAGAACCGATGTGCCACTATATGTCCAGGTTAACGTCGTCACTGTTACTCCCACTGCGAGTCTCTCGAGTTAGCAAATGTACCTCGCCGGGTGACGAGGCTTTTGGCTTCCTTAAGTGACTCATAGTTACTGCAGCCAGCTGCTCCACCTTCTTTGAATCTTTCCTCCCTTTAAATCGTACTGAGGTCAGTCCTGCTGAAGCGATACGCCACCACCTGTGCATGTTACCGTTGTCTGAGTTACTTCAACGACGATTTCCTCGAGTTTTCAAATAAATTTCGCCGAGTGACGAGCCATTGGGCTACCTTAAGAGAGTCATAGTTACTGCTGCCAGCTGCTCGACCTACTTTCATTCTTTCCACTCATTAATTATTACTGTGGTCAGTCCTGCAGGAGCAATATGCCACTACATGTAAACCTTAACGTTGTCTGAGCTACCTTAACGAAGATATTCTCGAGTTTTCAAAAAAAATTTCACATGGTGACGAGGCATTTGGCTGCCTTAGGAGAGTCATAGTACCCCTACCTGCTGCTCCCACTTTTCTAAGCCCATTCTCTCTATCATTCTTGCTATGGCTGTCCTACAGAACCGATGTGCCACTATATGTCCAGGTTAACGTCGTCACTGTTACTCCCACTACGAGACTCTCGAGTTAGAAAATGTACCTCGCCGGGTGACGAGGCATTTGGCTACCTTGAGAGAGTCATAGTTACTGCAGCCAGCTGCTCCCCCTTCTTTGAATCTTTCCTCCCTTTAAATGGTACTGTGGTCAGTCCTGCAGAGCGATACGCCATTACCTGTGCATGTTACCGTTGTCTGATTTACTTCAACGACGATTTCCTCGAGTTTTCAAATAAATCTCGCCGAGTGACGAGGCATTTGGCTACCTTAAGAGAGTCGTAGTTACTGCCGCCAGCTGCTCGACCTACTTTCTTTCTTTCCACTCATTAATTATTACTGTGGTCAGTCCTGCAGGAGCAATATGCCACAACATGTAAACCTTAACGTTGTCTGAGCTACCTTAACGAAAATATCCTCGAGATTTCAAAATAAATTTCACATGGTGACGAGGCATTTGGCTACCATCAGGGAGTCATAGTACCAGTGCCTCCTGCTCCCACTTTTCTAAGCCCTTTCTCTCTATCATTCTTGCTATGGCTGTCCTACAGAACCGATGTGTCACTATATGTCCACGTAAACGTCGTCTCTGTTACTCCCACTACGAGTCTCTCGAGTTAGCAAATGTACCTCGAAGGATGACGAGGCATTTTGCTACCTTATAAGCGTCATAGTTACTGCAGCCAGCTACTCCCCCTTCTTTGAATCTTTCCTGTCTTTAATTCGTACTGTGGTCAGTCCTGCAGAAGCGATACGCCACCACCTGTGCATGTTACTGTTGTCTGAGTTACCTCAACAACGAATTCCTCGAGTTTTCAAATAAATTTCGCCGAGTGACGAGGCACTTGGCTACCTTAAGAGAGTCATAGTTACTGCAGCCAGCTGCTCCCCCTTCTTTGAATCTTTCCTCCCTTTAAATCGTACTGTGGTCAGTCCTGCAGAGCGATACGCCACCACCTGTGCATGTTACCGTTGTCTGATTTACTTCAACGACGATTTCCTCGATTTTTCAAATAAATTTCGCCGAGTGACGTGGCATTTGGCTACCTTAAGAGAGTCATAGTTACTGCTGCCAGCTGCTCGACCTACTTTCATTCTTTCCACTCATTAATTATTACTGTGGTCAGTCCTGCAGGAGCAATATGCCACTACATGTAAACCTTAACGTTGTCTGAGCTACCTTAACGAAGATATTCTCGAGTTTTCAAAAAAAATTTTACATGGTGACGAGGTATTTGGCTGCCTTAAGAGAGTCATAGTACCCCTGCCTGCTGCTCCCACTTTATTAAGCCCTTTCTCTCTATCATTCTTGCTATGGCTGTCCTACAGAACCGATGTGCCACTATATGTCCAGGTTAACGTCGTCACTGTTACTCCCACTGCGAGTCTCTCGAGTTAGCAAATGTACCTCGCCGGGTGACGAGGCTTTTGGCTACCTTAAGTGGCTCATAGTTACTCCAGCCAGCTGCTCCACCTTCTTTGAATCTTTCCTCCCTTTAAATCGTACTGTGGTCAGTCCTGCAGAGCGATACGCCACCACCTGTGCATGTTACCGTTGTCTGAGTTACTTCAACGACGATTTCCTCGAGTTTTCAAATAAATTTCGCCGAGTGACGAGGCATTTGGCTACCTTAAGAGAGTCATAGTTACTGCTGCCAGCTGCTCGACCTACTTTCATTCTTTCCACTCATTAATTATTACTGTGGTCAGTCCTGCAGGAGCAATATGCCACTACATGTAAACCTTAACGTTGTCTGAGCTACCTTAACGAAGATATTCTCGAGTTTTCAAAAAAAATTTCACATGGTGACGAGGCATCTGGCTGCCTTAAGAGAGATATAGTACCCCTGCCTGCTGCTCCCACTTTTTTAAGCCCTTTCTCTCTATCATTCTTGCTATGGCTGTCCTGCAGAACCGATGTGCCACTATATGTCCAGGTTAACGTCGTCACTGTTACTCCCACTGCGAGTCTCTCGAGTTAGCAAATGTACCTCGCCGGGTGACGAGGCTTTTGGCTTCCTTAAGTGACTCATAGTTACTGCAGCCAGCTGCTCCACCTTCTTTGAATCTTTCCTCCCTTTAAATCGTACTGAGGTCAGTCCTGCTGAAGCGATACGCCACCACCTGTGCATGTTACCGTTGTCTGAGTTACTTCAACGACGATTTCCTCGAGTTTTCAAATAAATTTCGCCGAGTGACGAGCCATTGGGCTACCTTAAGAGAGTCATAGTTACTGCTGCCAGCTGCTCGACCTACTTTCATTCTTTCCACTCATTAATTATTACTGTGGTCAGTCCTGCAGGAGCAATATGCCACTACATGTAAACCTTAACGTTGTCTGAGCTACCTTAACGAAGATATTCTCGAGTTTTCAAAAAAAATTTCACATGGTGACGAGGCATTTGGCTGCCTTAGGAGAGTCATAGTACCCCTGCCTGCTGCTCCCACTTTTCTAAGCCCATTCTCTCTATCATTCTTGCTATGGCTGTCCTACAGAACCGATGTGCCACTATATGTCCAGGTTAACGTCGTCACTGTTACTCCCACTACGAGACTCTCGAGTTAGCAAATGTACCTCGCCGGGTGACGAGGCATTTGGCTACCTTAAGAGAGTCATAGTTACTGCAGCCAGCTGCTCCCCCTTCTTTGAATCTTTCCTCCCTTTAAATGGTACTGTGGTCAGTCCTGCAGAGCGATACGCCACCACCTGTGCATGTTACCGTTGTCTGATTTACTTCAACGACGATTTCCTCGAGTTTTCAAATAAATCTCGCCGAGTGACGAGGCATTTGGCTACCTTAAGAGAGTCGTAGTTACTGCCGCCAGCTGCTCGACCTACTTTCTTTCTTTCCACTCATTAATTATTACTGTGGTCAGTCCTGCAGGAGCAATATGCCACTACATGTAAACCTTAACGTTGTCTGAGCTACCTTAACGAAAATATCCTCGAGATTTCAAAAAAAATTTCACATGGTGACGAGGCATTTGGCTACCTTCAGGGAGTCATAGTACCCCTGCCTGCTGCTCCCACTTTTCTAAGCCCTTTCTCTCTATCATTCTTGCTATGGCTGTCCTACAGAACCGATGTGTCACTATATGTCCACGTAAACGTCGTCTCTGTTACTCCCACTACGAGTCTCTCGAGTTAGCAAATGTACCTCGAAGGATGACGAGGCATTTTGCTACCTTATAAGCGTCATAGTTACTGCAGCCAGCTACTCCCCCTTCTTTGAATCTTTCCTGTCTTTAATTCGTACTGTGGTCAGTCCTGCAGAAGCGATACGCCACCACCTGTGCAAGTTACTGTTGTCTGAGTTACCTCAACAACGAATTCCTCGAGTTTTCAAATAAATTTCGCCGAGTGACGAGGCACTTGGCTACCTTAAGAGAGTCATAGTTACTGCAGCCAGCTGCTCCCCCTTCTTTGAATCTTTCCTCCCTTTAAATCGTACTGTGGTCAGTCCTGCAGAGCGATACGCCACCACCTGTGCATGTTACCGTTGTATGATTTACTTCAACGACGATTTCCTCGATTTTTCAAATAAATTTCGCCGAGTGACGTGGCATTTGGCTACCTTAAGAGAGTCATTGTTACTGCTGCCAGCTGCTCGACCTACTTTCATTCTTTCCACTCATTAATTATTACTGTGGTCAGTCCTGCAGGAGCAATATGCCACTACATGTAAACCTTAACGTTGTCTGAGCTACCTTAACGAAGATATTCTCGAGTTTCCAAAAAAATTTTCACATGGTGACGAGGCATTTGGCTGCCTTAAGAGAGTCATAGTACCCCTGCCTGCTGCTCCCACTTTTTTAAGCCCTTTCTCACTATCATTCTTGCTATGGCTGTCCTGCAGAACCGATGTGCCACTATATGTCCAGGTTAACGTCGTCACTGTTACTCCCACTACGAGACTCTCGAGTTAGCAAATGTACCTCGCCGGGTGACGAGGCATTTGGCTACCTTAAGAGAGTCATAGTTACTGCAGCCAGCTGCTCCCCCTTCTTTGAATCTTTCCTCCCTTTAAATGGTACTGTGGTCAGTCCTGCAGAGCGATACGCCACCACCTGTGCATGTTACCGTTGTCTGATTTACTTCAACGACGATTTCCTCGAGTTTTCAAATAAATCTCGCCGAGTGACGAGGCATTTGGCTACCTTAAGAGAGTCGTAGTTACTGCCGCCAGCTGCTCGACCTACTTTCTTTCTTTCCACTCATTAATTATTACTGTGGTCAGTCCTGCAGGAGCAATATGCCACTACATGTAAACCTTAACGTTGTCTGCGCTACCTTAACGAAAATATCCTCGAGATTTCAAAAAAAATTTCACATGGTGACGAGGCATTTGGCTACCATCAGGGAGTCATAGTACCCCTGCCTCCTGCTCCCACTTTTCTAAGCCCTTTCTCTCTATCATTCTTGCTATGGCTGTCCTACAGAACCGATGTGTCACTATATGTCCACGTAAACGTCGTCTCTGTTACTCCCACTACGAGTCTCTCGAGTTAGCAAATGTACCTCGAAGGATGACGAGGCATTTTGCTACCTTATAAGCGTCATAGTTACTGCAGCCAGCTACTCCCCCTTCTTTGAATCTTTCCTGTCTTTAACTCGTACTGTGGTCAGTCCTGCAGAAGCGATACGCCACCACCTGTGCATGTTACTGTTGTCTGAGTTACCTCAACAACGAATTCCTCGAGTTTTCAAATAAATTTCGCCGAGTGACGAGGCACTTGGCTACCTTAAGAGAGTCATAGTTACTGCAGCCAGCTGCTCCCCCTTCTTTGAATCTTTCCTCCCTTTAAATCGTACTGTGGTCAGTCCTGCAGAGCGATACGCCACCACCTGTGCATGTTACCGTTGTCTGATTTACTTCAACGACGATTTCCTCGATTTTTCAAATAAATTTCGCCGAGTGACGTGGCATTTGGCTACCTTAAGAGAGTCATAGTTACTGCTGCCAGCTGCTCGACCTACTTTCGTTCTTTCCACTCATTAATTATTACTGTGGTCAGTCCTGCAGGAGCAATATGCCACTACATGTAAACCTTAACGTTGTCTGAGCTACCTTAACGAAGATATTCTCGAGTTTTCAAAAAAAATTTTACATGGTGACGAGGTATTTGGCTGCCTTAAGAGAGTCATAGTACCCCTGCCTGCTGCTCCCACTTTATTAAGCCCTTTCTCTCTATCATTCTTGCTATGGCTGTCCTACAGAACCGATGTGCCACTATATGTCCAGGTTAACGTCGTCACTGTTACTCCCACTGCGAGTCTCTCGAGTTAGCAAATGTACCTCGCCGGGTGACGAGGCTTTTGGCTACCTTAAGTGGCTCATAGTTACTCCAGCCAGCTGCTCCACCTTCTTTGAATCTTTCCTCCCTTTAAATCGTACTGTGGTCAGTCCTGCAGAGCGATACGCCACCACCTGTGCATGTTACCGTTGTCTGAGTTACTTAAACGACGATTTCCTCGAGTTTTCAAATAAATTTCGCCGAGTGACGAGGCATTTGGCTACCTTAAGAGAGTCATAGTTACTGCTGCCAGCTGCTCGACCTACTTTCATTCTTTCCACTCATTAATTATTACTGTGGTCAGTCCTGCAGGAGCAATATGCCACTACATGTAAACCTTAACGTTGTCTGAGCTACCTTAACGAAGATATTCTCGAGTTTTCAAAAAAAATTTCACATGGTGACGAGGCATTTGGCTGCCTTAAGAGAGTCATAGTACCCCTGCCTGCTGCTCCCACTTTTTTAAGCCCTTTCTCTCTATCATTCTTGCTATGGCTGTCCTGCAGAACCGATGTGCCACTATATGTCCAGGTTAACGTCGTCACTGTTACTCCCACTGCGAGTCTCTCGAGTTAGCAAATGTACCTCGCCGGGTGACGAGGCTTTTGGCTTCCTTAAGTGACTCATAGTTACTGCAGCCAGCTGCTCCACCTTCTTTGAATCTTTCCTCCCTTTAAATCGTACTGAGGTCAGTCCTGCTGAAGCGATACGCCACCACCTGTGCATGTTACCGTTGTCTGAGTTACTTCAACGACGATTTCCTCGAGTTTTCAAATAAATTTCGCCGAGTGACGAGGCATTTGGCTACCTTAAGAGAGTCATAGTTACTGCTGCCAGCTGCTCGACCTACTTTCATTCTTTCCACTCATTAATTATTACTGTGGTCAGTCCTGCAGGAGCAATATGCCACTACATGTAAACCTTAACGTTGTCTGAGCTACCTTAACGAAGATATTCTCGAGTTTTCAAAAAAAATTTCACATGGTGACGAGGCATTTGGCTGCCTTAGGAGAGTCATAGTACCCCTGCCTGCTGCTCCCACTTTTCTAAGCCCATTCTCTCTATCATTCTTGCTATGGCTGTCATACAGAACCGATGTGCCACTATATGTCCAGGTTAACGTCGTCACTGTTACTCCCACTACGAGACTCTCGAGTTAGCAAATGTACCTCGCCGGGTGACGAGGCATTTGGCTACCTTAAGAGAGTCATAGTTACTGCAGCCAGCTGCTCCCCCTTCTTTGAATCTTTCCTCCCTTTAAATGGTACTGTGGTCAGTCCTGCAGAGCGATACGCCACCACCTGTGCATGTTACCGTTGTCTGATTTACTTCAACGACGATTTCCTCGAGTTTTCAAATAAATCTCGCCGAGTGACGAGGCATTTGGCTACCTTAAGAGAGTCGTAGTTACTGCCGCCAGCTGCTCGACCTACTTTCTTTCTTTCCACTCATTAATTATTACTGTGGTCAGTCCTGCAGGAGCAATATGCCACTACATGTAAACCTTAACGTTGTCTGAGCTACCTTAACGATAATATCCTCGAGATTTCAAAAAAAATTTCACATGGTGACGAGGCATTTGGCTGCCTTAGGAGAGTCATAGTACCCCTGCCTGCTGCTCCCACTTTTCTAAGCCCTTTCTCTCAATCATTCTTGGTATGGCTGTCCTACAGAACCGATGTGTCACTATATGTCCACGTAAACGTCGTCTCTGTTACTCCCACTACGAGTCTCTCGAGTTAGCAAATGTACCTCGAAGGATGACGAGGCATTTTGCTACCTTATAAGCGTCATAGTTACTGCAGCCAGCTACTCCCCCTTCTTTGAATCTTTCCTGTCTTTAACTCGTACTGTGGTCAGTCCTGCAGAAGCGATACGCCACCACCTGTGCATGTTACTGTTGTCTGAGTTACCTCAACAACGAATTCCTCGAGTTTTCAAATAAATTTCGCCGAGTGACGAGGCACTTGGCTACCTTAAGAGAGTCATAGTTACTGCAGCCAGCTGCTCCCCCTTCTTTGAATCTTTCCTCCCTTTAAATCGTACTGTGGTCAGTCCTGCAGAGCGATACGCCACCACCTGTGCATGTTACCGTTGTCTGAGTTACTTAAACGACGATTTCCTCGAGTTTTCAAATAAATTTTGCCGAGTGACGAGGCATTTGGCTACCTTAAGAGAGTCATAGTTACTGCTGCCAGCTGCTCGACCTACTTTCATTCTTTCCACTCATTAATTATTACTGTGGTCAGTCCTGCAGGAGCAATATGCCACTACATGTAAACCTTAACGTTGTCTGAGCTACCTTAACGAAGATATTCTCGAGTTTTCAAAAAAAATTACACATGGTGACGAGGCATTTGGCTGCCTTAAGAGAGTCATAGTACCCCTGCCTGCTGCTCCCACTTTTTTAAGCCCTTTCTCTCTATCATTCTTGCTATGGCTGTCCTGCAGAACCGATGTGCCACTATATGTCCAGGTTAACGTCGTCACTGTTACTCCCACTACGAGACTCTCGAGTTAGCAAATGTACCTCGCCGGGTGACGAGGCATTTGGCTACCTTAAGAGAGTCATAGTTACTGCAGCCAGCTGCTCCCCCTTCTTTGAATCTTTCCTCCCTTTAAATGGTACTGTGGTCAGTCCTGCAGAGCGATACGCCACCACCTGTGCATGTTACCGTTGTCTGATTTACTTCAACGACGATTTCCTCGAGTTTTCAAATAAATCTCGCCGAGTGACGAGGCATTTGGCTACCTTAAGAGAGTCATAGTTACTGCAGCCAGCTGCTCCCCCTTCTTTGAATCTTTCCTCCCTTTAAATCGTACTGTGGTCAGTCCTGCAGAGCGATACGCCACCACCTGTGCATGTTACCGTTGTCTGATTTACTTCAACGACGATTTCCTCGAGTTTTCAAAATAAATTTCGCCGAGTGACGAGGCATTTGGCTACCTTAAGAGAGTCATAGTTACTGCTGCCAGCTGCTCGACCTACTTTCATTCTTTCCACTCATTAATTATTACTGTGGTCAGTCCTGCAAGAGCAATATGCCACTACATGTAAACCTTAACGTTGTCTGAGCTACCTTAACGAAGATATTCTCGAGTTTTCAAAAAAAATTTTACATGGTGACGAGGCATTTGGCTGCCTTAAGAGAGTCATAGTACCCCTGCCTGCTGCTCCCACTTTATTAAGCCCTTTCTCTCTATCATTCTTGCTATGGCTGTCCTACAGAACCGATGTGCCACTATATGACCAGGTTAACGTCGTCACTGTTACTCCCACTGCGAGTCTCTCGAGTTAGCAAATGTACCTCGCCGGGTGACGAGGCTTTTGGCTACCTTAAGTGGCTCATAGTTACTCCAGCCAGCAGCTCCACCTTCTTTGAATCTTTCCTCCCTTTAAATCGTACTGTGGTCAGTCCTGCAGAGCGATACGCCACCACCTGTGCATGTTACCGTTGTCTGATTTACTTCAACGACGATTTCCTCGAGTTTTCAAATAAATCTCGCCGAGTGACGAGGCATTTGGCTACGTTAAGAGAGTCATAGTTACTGCCGCCAGCTGCTCGACCTACTTTCTTTCATACCACTCATTAATTATTACTGTGGTCAGTCCTGCAGGAGCAATATGCCACTACATGTAAACCTTAACGTTGTCTGAGCTACCTTAACGAAGATATTCTCGAGTTTTCAAAAAAAATTTCACATGATGACGAGGCATTTGGCTGCCTTAGGAGAGTCATAGTACCCCTGCCTGCTGCTCCCACTTTTCTAAGCCCATTCTCTCTATCATTCTTGCTATGGCTGTCCTACAGAACCGATGTGCCACTATATGTCCAGGTTAACGTCGTCACTGTTACTCCCACTACGAGACTCTCGAGTTAGCAAATGTACCTCGCCGGGTGACGAGGCATTTGGCTACCTTAAGAGAGTCATAGTTACTGCAGCCAGCTGCTCCCCCTTCTTTGAATCTTTCCTCCCTTTAAATGGTACTGTGGTCAGTCCTGCAGAGCGATACGCCACCACCTGTGCATGTTACCGTTGTCTGATTTACTTCAACGACGATTTCCTCGAGTTTTCAAATAAATCTCGCCGAGTGACGAGGCATTTGGCTACCTTAAGAGAGTCGTAGTTACTGCCGCCAGCTGCTCGACCTACTTTCTTTCTTTCCACTCATTAATTATTACTGTGGTCAGTCCTGCAGGAGCAATATGCCACTACATGTAAACCTTAACGTTGTCTGAGCTACCTTAACGAAAATATCCTCGAGATTTCAAAAAAAATTTCACATGGTGACGAGGCATTTGGCTACCTTCAGGGAGTCATAGTACCCCTGCCTGCTGCTCCCACTTTTCTAAGCCCTTTCTCTCTATCATTCTTGCTATGGCTGTCCTACAGAACCGATGTGTCACTATATGTCCACGTAAACGTCGTCTCTGTTACTCCCACTACGAGTCTCTCGAGTTAGCAAATGTACCTCGAAGGATGACGAGGCATTTTGCTACCTTATAAGCGTCATAGTTACTGCAGCCAGCTACTCCCCCTTCTTTGAATCTTTCCTGTCTTTATTTCGTACTGTGGTCAGTCCTGCAGAAGCGATACGCCACCACCTGTGCATGTTACTGTTGTCTGAGTTACCTCAACAACGAATTCCTCGAGTTTTCAAATAAATTTCGCCGAGTGACGAGGCATTTGGCTACCTTAAGAGAGTCATAGTTACTGCAGCCAGCTGCTCCCCCTTCTTTGAATCTTTCCTCCCTTTAAATCGTACTGTGGTCAGTCCTGCAGAGCGATACGCCACCACCTGTGCATGTTACCGTTGTCTGATTTACTTCAACGACGATTTCCTCGAGTTTTTAAAATAAATTTCGCCGAGTGACGAGGCATTTGGCTACCTTAAGAGAGTCATAGTTACTGCTGCCAGCTGCTCGACCTACTTTCATTCTTTCCACTCATTAATTATTACTGTGGTCAGTCCTGCAGGAGCAATATGCCACTACATGTAAACCTTAACGTTGTCTGAGCTACCTTAACGAAGATATTCTCGAGTTTTCAAAAAAAATTTCACATGGTGACGAGGCATTTGGCTGCCTTAAGAGAGTCATAGTACCCCTGATTGCTGGTCCCACTTTTTTAAGCCCTTTCTATCTATCATTCTTGCTATGGCTGTCCTACAGAACCGATGTGCCACTATATGTCCAGGTTAACGTCGTCACTGTTACTCCCACTACAAGTCTCTCGAGTTAGCAAATGTACCTCGCCGAATGACGAGGCATTTGACTACCTTAAGTTACTCATAGTTACTGCAGCCAGCTGCTCCCCCTTCTTTGAATCTTTCCTCCCTTTAAATCGTACTGAGGTCAGTCCTGCTGAAGCGATACGCCACCACCTGTGCATGTTACCGTTGTCTGAGTTACTTCAACGACGATTTCCTCGAGTTTTCAAATAAATTTCGCCGAGTGACGAGGCATTTGGCTACCTTAAGAGAGTCATAGTTACTGCTGCCAGCTGCTCGACCTACTTTCATTCTTTCCACTCATTAATTATTACTGTGGTCAGTCCTGCAGGAGCAATATGCCACTACATGTAAACCTTAACGTTGTCTGAGCTACCTTAACGAAGATATTCTCGAGTTTTCACAAAAAATATCACATGGTGACGAGGCATTTGGCTGCCTTAAGAGAGTCATAGTACCCCTGCCTGCTGCTCCCACTTTATTAAGCCCTTTCTCTCTATCATTCTTGCTATGGCTGTCCTACAGAACCGATGTGCCACTATATGTACAGGTTAACGTCGTCACTGTTACTCCCACTGCGAGTCTCTCGAGTTAGCAAATGTACCTCGCCGGGTGACGATTCTTTTGGCTACCTTAAGTGGCTCATAGTTACTCCAGCCAGCTGCTCCACCTTCTTTGAATCTTTCCTCCCTTTAAATCGTACTGTGGTCAGTCCTGCAGAGCGATACGCCACCACCTGTGCATGTTACCGTTGTCTGATTTACTTCAACGACGATTTCCTCGAGTTTTCAAATAAATCTCGCCGAGTGACGAGGCATTTGGCTACCTTCAGAGAGTCATAGTTACTGCAGCCAGCTGCTCCCCCTTCTTTGAATCTTTCCTCCCTTTAAATCGTACTGTGGTCAGTCCTGCAGAGCGATACGCCACCACCTGTGCATGTTACCGTTGTCTGTTTTACTTCAACGACGATTTCCTCGAGTTTTTAAAATAAATTTTGCCGAGTGACGAGGCATTTGGCTACCTTAAGAGAGTCATAGTTACTGCTCCCAGCTGCTCGACCTACTTTCATTCTTTCCACTCATTAATTATTACTGTGGTCAGTCCTGCAGGAGCAATATGCCACTACATGTAAACCTTAACGTTGTCTGAGCTACCTTAACGAAGATATTCTCGAGTTTTCAAAAAAAATTTCACATGGTGACGAGGCATTTGGCTGCCTTAAGAGAGTCATAGTACCCCTGCCTGCTGCTCCCACTTTTTTAAGCCCTTTCTATCTATCATTCTTGCTATGGCTGTCCTACAGAACCGATGTGCCACTATATGTCCAGGTTAACGTCGTCACTGTTACTCCCACTACGAGTCTCTCGAGTTAGCAAATGTACCTCGCCGAATGACGAGGCATTTGGCTACCTTAAGTGACTCATAGTTACTGCAGCCAGCTGCTCCCCCTTCTTTGAATCTTTCCTCCCTTTAAATCGTACTGAGGTCAGTCCTGCTGAAGCGATACGCCACCACCTGTGCATGTTACCGTTGTCTGAGTTACTTCAACGACGATTTCCTCGAGTTTTCAAATAAATTTCGCCGAGTGACGAGGCATTTGGCTACCTTAAGAGAGTCATAGTTACTGCTGCCAGCTGCTCGACCTACTTTCATTCTTTCCACTCATTAATTATTACTGTGGTCAGTCCTGCAGGAGCAATATGCCACTACATGTAAACCTTAACGTTGTCTGAGCTACCTTAACGAAGATATTCTCGAGTTTTCAAAAAAAATTTCACATGGTGACGAGGCATTTGGCTGCCTTAAGAGAGTCATAGTACCCCTGCCTGCTGCTCCCACTTTATTAAGCCCTTTCTCTCTATCATTCTTGCTATGGCTGTCCTACAGAACCGATGTGCCACTATATGTCCAGGTTAACGTCGTCACTGTTACTCCCACTGCGAGTCTCTCGAGTTAGCAAATGTACCTCGCCGGGTGACGAGGCTTTTGGCTACCTTAAGTGGCTCATAGTTACTCCAGCCAGCTGCTCCACCTTCTTTGAATCTTTCCTCCCTTTAAATCGTACTGTGGTCAGTCCTGCAGAGCGATACGCCACCACCTGTGCATGTTACCGTTGTCTGATTTACTTCAACGACGATTTCCTCGAGTTTTCAAATAAATCTCGCCGAGTGACGAGGCATTTGGCTACCTTAAGAGAGTCATAGTTACTGCAGCCAGCTGCTCCCCCTTCTTTGAATCTTTCCTCCCTTTAAATCGTACTGTGGTCAGTCCTGCAGAGCGATACGCCACCACCTGTGCATGTTACCGTTGTCTGATTTACTTCAACGACGATTTCCTCGAGTTTTTAAAATAAATTTCGCCGAGTGACGAGGCATTTGGCTACCTTAAGAGAGTCATAGTTACTGCTGCCAGCTGCTCGACCTACTTTCATTCTTTCCACTCATTAATTATTACTGTGGTCAGTCCTGCAGGAGCAATATGCCACTACATGTAAACCTTAACGTTGTCTGAGCTACCTTAACGAAGATATTCTCGAGTTTTCAAAAAAAATTTCACATGGTGACGAGGCATTTGGCTGCCTTAGGAGAGTCATAGTACCCCTGCCTGCTGCTCCCACTTTTCTAAGCCCATTCTCTCTATCATTCTTGCTATGGCTGTCATACAGAACCGATGTGCCACTATATGTCCAGGTTAACGTCGTCACTGTTACTCCCACTACGAGACTCTCGAGTTAGCAAATGTACCTCGCCGGGTGACGAGGCATTTGGCTACCTTAAGAGAGTCATAGTTACTGCAGCCAGCTGCTCCCCCTTCTTTGAATCTTTCCTCCCTTTAAATGGTACTGTGGTCAGTCCTGCAGAGCGATACGCCACCACCTGTGCATGTTACCGTTGTCTGATTTACTTCAACGACGATTTCCTCGAGTTTTCAAATAAATCTCGCCGAGTGACGAGGCATTTGGCTACCTTAAGAGAGTCGTAGTTACTGCCGCCAGCTGCTCGACCTACTTTCTTTCTTTCCACTCATTAATTATTACTGTGGTCAGTCCTGCAGGAGCAATATGCCACTACATGTAAACCTTAACGTTGTCTGAGCTACCTTAACGATAATATCCTCGAGATTTCAAAAAAAATTTCACATGGTGACGAGGCATTTGGCTACCATCAGGGAGTCATAGTACCCCTGCCTCCTGCTCCCACTTTTCTAAGCCCTTTCTCTCTATCATTCTTGCTATGGCTGTCCTACAGAACCGATGTGTCACTATATGTCCACGTAAACGTCGTCTCTGTTACTCCCACTACGAGTCTCTCGAGTTAGCAAATGTACCTCGAAGGATGACGAGGCATTTTGCTACCTTATAAGCGTCATAGTTACTGCAGCCAGCTACTCCCCCTTCTTTGAATCTTTCCTGTCTTTAACTCGTACTGTGGTCAGTCCTGCAGAAGCGATACGCCACCACCTGTGCATGTTACTGTTGTCTGAGTTACCTCAACAACGAATTCCTCGAGTTTTCAAATAAATTTCGCCGAGTGACGAGGCACTTGGCTACCTTAAGAGAGTCATAGTTACTGCAGCCAGCTGCTCCCCCTTCTTTGAATCTTTCCTCCCTTTAAATCGTACTGTGGTCAGTCCTGCAGAGCGATACGCCACCACCTGTGCATGTTACCGTTGTCTGAGTTACTTAAACGACGATTTCCTCGAGTTTTCAAATAAATTTTGCCGAGTGACGAGGCATTTGGCTACCTTAAGAGAGTCATAGTTACTGCTGCCAGCTGCTCGACCTACTTTCATTCTTTCCACTCATTAATTATTACTGTGGTCAGTCCTGCAGGAGCAATATGCCACTACATGTAAACCTTAACGTTGTCTGAGCTACCTTAACGAAGATATTCTCGAGTTTTCAAAAAAAATTACACATGGTGACGAGGCATTTGGCTGCCTTAAGAGAGTCATAGTACCCCTGCCTGCTGCTCCCACTTTTTTAAGCCCTTTCTCTCTATCATTCTTGCTATGGCTGTCCTGCAGAACCGATGTGCCACTATATGTCCAGGTTAACGTCGTCACTGTTACTCCCACTACGAGACTCTCGAGTTAGCAAATGTACCTCGCCGGGTGACGAGGCATTTGGCTACCTTAAGAGAGTCATAGTTACTGCAGCCAGCTGCTCCCCCTTCTTTGAATCTTTCCTCCCTTTAAATGGTACTGTGGTCAGTCCTGCAGAGCGATACGCCACCACCTGTGCATGTTACCGTTGTCTGATTTACTTCAACGACGATTTCCTCGAGTTTTCAAATAAATCTCGCCGAGTGACGAGGCATTTGGCTACCTTAAGAGAGTCATAGTTACTGCAGCCAGCTGCTCCCCCTTCTTTGAATCTTTCCTCCCTTTAAATCGTACTGTGGTCAGTCCTGCAGAGCGATACGCCACCACCTGTGCATGTTACCGTTGTCTGATTTACTTCAACGACGATTTCCTCGAGTTTTCAAAATAAATTTCGCCGAGTGACGAGGCATTTGGCTACCTTAAGAGAGTCATAGTTACTGCTGCCAGCTGCTCGACCTACTTTCATTCTTTCCACTCATTAATTATTACTGTGGTCAGTCCTGCAAGAGCAATATGCCACTACATGTAAACCTTAACGTTGTCTGAGCTACCTTAACGAAGATATTCTCGAGTTTTCAAAAAAAATTTTACATGGTGACGAGGCATTTGGCTGCCTTAAGAGAGTCATAGTACCCCTGCCTGCTGCTCCCACTTTATTAAGCCCTTTCTCTCTATCATTCTTGCTATGGCTGTCCTACAGAACCGATGTGCCACTATATGACCAGGTTAACGTCGTCACTGTTACTCCCACTGCGAGTCTCTCGAGTTAGCAAATGTACCTCGCCGGGTGACGAGGCTTTTGGCTACCTTAAGTGGCTCATAGTTACTCCAGCCAGCAGCTCCACCTTCTTTGAATCTTTCCTCCCTTTAAATCGTACTGTGGTCAGTCCTGCAGAGCGATACGCCACCACCTGTGCATGTTACCGTTGTCTGATTTACTTCAACGACGATTTCCTCGAGTTTTCAAATAAATCTCGCCGAGTGACGAGGCATTTGGCTACGTTAAGAGAGTCATAGTTACTGCCGCCAGCTGCTCGACCTACTTTCTTTCATACCACTCATTAATTATTACTGTGGTCAGTCCTGCAGGAGCAATATGCCACTACATGTAAACCTTAACGTTGTCTGAGCTACCTTAACGAAGATATTCTCGAGTTTTCAAAAAAAATTTCACATGATGACGAGGCATTTGGCTGCCTTAGGAGAGTCATAGTACCCCTGCCTGCTGCTCCCACTTTTCTAAGCCCATTCTCTCTATCATTCTTGCTATGGCTGTCCTACAGAACCGATGTGCCACTATATGTCCAGGTTAACGTCGTCACTGTTACTCCCACTACGAGACTCTCGAGTTAGCAGATGTACCTCGCCGGGTGACGAGGCATTTGGCTACCTTAAGAGAGTCATAGTTACTGCAGCCAGCTGCTCCCCCTTCTTAGAATCTTTCCTCCCTTTAAATGGTACTGTGGTCAGTCCTGCAGAGCGATACGCCACCACCTGTGCATGTTACCGTTGTCTGATTTACTTCAACGACGATTTCCTCGAGTCTTCAAATAAATCTCGCCGAGTGACGAGGCATTTGGCTACCTTAAGAGAGTCGTAGTTACTGCCGCCAGCTGCTCGACCTACTTTCTTTCTTTCCACTCATTAATTATTACTGTGGTCAGTCCTGCAGGAGCAATATGCCACTACATGTAAACCTTAACGTTGTCTGAGCTACCTTAACGAAAATATCCTCGAGATTTCAAAAAAAAATTCACATGGTGACGAGGCATTTGGCTACCTTCAGGGAGTCATAGTACCCCTGCCTGCTGCTCCCACTTTTCTAAGCCCTTTCTCTCTATCATTCTTGCTATGGCTGTCCTACAGAACCGATGTGTCACTATATGTCCACGTAAACGTCGTCTCTGTTACTCCCACTACGAGTCTCTCGAGTTAGCAAATGTACCTCGAAGGATGACGAGGCATTTTGCTACATTATAAGCGTCATAGTTACTGCAGCCAGCTACTCCCCCTTCTTTGAATCTTTCCTGTCTTTATTTCGTACTGTGGTCAGTCCTGCAGAAGCGATACGACACCACCTGTGCATGTTACCGTTGTCTGAGTTACATCAACGACGATTTCCTCGAATTTTCAAATAAATCTCGACGAGTGACGAGGCATTTGGCTACCTTAAGAGAGTCATAGTTACTGCAGCCAGCTGCTCCCCCTTCTTTGAATCTTTCCTCCCTTTAAATCGTACTGTGGTCAGTCCTGCAGAGCGATACGCCACCACCTGTGCATGTTACCGTTGTCTGAATTACTTCAACGACGATTTCCTCGAGTTTTTAAAATAAATTTCGCCGAGTGACGAGGCATTTGGCTACCTTAAGAGAGTCATAGTTACTGCTGCCAGCTGCTCGACCAACTTTCATTCTTTCCACTCATTAATTATTACTGTGGTCAGTCCTGCAAGAGCAATATGCTACTACATGTAAACCTTAACGTTGTCTGAGCTACCTTAACAAAGATATTCTCGAGTTTTCAAAAAAAATTTTACATGGTGACGAGGCATTTGGCTGCCTTAAGAGAGTCATAGTACCCCTGCCTGCTGCTCCCACTTTATTAAGCCCTTTCTCTCTATCATTCTTGCTATGGCTGTCCTACAGAACCGATGTGCCACTATATGTCCAGGTTAACGTCGTCACTGTTACTCCCACTGCGAGTCTCTCGAGTTAGCAAATGTACCTCGCCGGGTGACGAGGCTTTTGGCTACCTTAAGTGGCTCATAGTTACTCCAGCCAGCTGCTCCACCTTCTTTGAATCTTTCCTCCCTTTAAATCGTACTGTGGTCAGTCCTGCAGAGCGATACGCCACCACCTGTGCATGTTACCGTTGTCTGATTTACTTCAACGACGATTTCCTCGAGTTTTCAAATAAATCTCGCCGAGTCACGAGGCATTTGGCTACCTTAAGAGAGTCATAGTTACTGCCGCCAGCTGCTCGACCTACTTTCTTTCTTTCCACTCATTAATTATTACTGTGGTCAGTCCTGCAGGAGCAATATGCAACTACATGTAAACCTTAACGTTGTCTGAGCTACCTTAACGAAGATATTCTCGAGTTTTCAAAAAAAATTTCACATGGTGACGAGGCATTTGGCTGCCTTAGGAGAGTCATAGTACCCCTGCCTGCTGCTCCCACTTTTCTAAGCCCATTCTCTCTATCATTCTTGCTATGGCTGTCCTACAGAACCGATGTGCCACTATATGTCCAGGTTAACGTCGTCACTGTTACTCCCACTACGAGACTCTCGAGTTAGCAAATGTACCTCGCCGGGTGACGAGGCATTTGGCTACCTTAAGAGAGTCATAGTTACTGCAGCCAGCTGCTCCCCCTTCTTTGAATCTTTCCTCCCTTTAAATGGTACTGTGGTCAGTCCTGCAGAGCGATACGCCACCACCTGTGCATGTTACCGTTGTCTGATTTACTTCAACGACGATTTCCTCGAGTTTTCAAATAAATCTCGCCGAGTGACGAGGCATTTGGCTACCTTAAGAGAGTCGTAGTTACTGCCGCCAGCTGCTCGACCTACTTTCTTTCTTTCCACTCATTAATTATTACTGTGGTCAGTCCTGCAGGAGCAATATGCCACTACATGTAAACCTTAACGTTGTCTGAGCTACCTTAACGAAAATATCCTCGAGATTTCAAAAAAAATTTCACATGGTGACGAGGCATTTGGCTACCTTCAGGGAGTCATAGTACCCCTGCCTGCTGCTCCCACTTTTCTAAGCCCTTTCTCTCTATCATTCTTGCTATGGCTGTCCTACAGAACCGATGTGTCACTATATGTCCACGTAAACGTCGTCTCTGTTACTCCCACTACGAGTCTCTCGAGTTAGCAAATGTACCTCGAAGGATGACGAGGCATTTTGCTACCTTATAAGCGTCATAGTTACTGCAGCCAGCTACTCCCCCTTCTTTGAATCTTTCCTGTCTTTATTTCGTACTGTGGTCAGTCCTGCAGAAGCGATACGCCACCACCTGTGCATGTTACTGTTGTCTGAGTTACCTCAACAACGAATTCCTCGAGTTTTCAAATAAATTTCGCCGAGTGACGAGGCATTTGGCTACCTTAAGAGAGTCATAGTTACTGCAGCCAGCTGCTCCCCCTTCTTTGAATCTTTCCTCCCTTTAAATCGTACTGTGGTCAGTCCTGCAGAGCGATACGCCACCACCTGTGCATGTTACCGTTGTCTGATTTACTTCAACGACGATTTCCTCGAGTTTTTAAAATAAATTTCGCCGAGTGACGAGGCATTTGGCTACCTTAAGAGAGTCATAGTTACTGCTGCCAGCTGCTCGACCTACTTTCATTCTTTCCACTCATTAATTATTACTGTGGTCAGTCCTGCAGGAGCAATATGCCACTACATGTAAACCTTAACGTTGTCTGAGCTACCTTAACGAAGATATTCTCGAGTTTTCAAAAAAAATTTCACATGGTGACGAGGCATTTGGCTGCCTTAAGAGAGTCATAGTACCCCTGATTGCTGGTCCCACTTTTTTAAGCCCTTTCTATCTATCATTCTTGCTATGGCTGTCCTACAGAACCGATGTGCCACTATATGTCCAGGTTAACGTCGTCACTGTTACTCCCACTACAAGTCTCTCGAGTTAGCAAATGTACCTCGCCGAATGACGAGGCATTTGACTACCTTAAGTTACTCATAGTTACTGCAGCCAGCTGCTCCCCCTTCTTTGAATCTTTCCTCCCTTTAAATCGTACTGAGGTCAGTCCTGCTGAAGCGATACGCCACCACCTGTGCATGTTACCGTTGTCTGAGTTACTTCAACGACGATTTCCTCGAGTTTTCAAATAAATTTCGCCGAGTGACGAGGCATTTGGCTACCTTAAGAGAGTCATAGTTACTGCTGCCAGCTGCTCGACCTACTTTCATTCTTTCCACTCATTAATTATTACTGTGGTCAGTCCTGCAGGAGCAATATGCCACTACATGTAAACCTTAACGTTGTCTGAGCTACCTTAACGAAGATATTCTCGAGTTTTCACAAAAAATATCACATGGTGACGAGGCATTTGGCTGCCTTAAGAGAGTCATAGTACCCCTGCCTGCTGCTCCCACTTTATTAAGCCCTTTCTCTCTATCATTCTTGCTATGGCTGTCCTACAGAACCGATGTGCCACTATATGTACAGGTTAACGTCGTCACTGTTACTCCCACTGCGAGTCTCTCGAGTTAGCAAATGTACCTCGCCGGGTGACGATTCTTTTGGCTACCTTAAGTGGCTCATAGTTACTCCAGCCAGCTGCTCCACCTTCTTTGAATCTTTCCTCCCTTTAAATCGTACTGTGGTCAGTCCTGCAGAGCGATACGCCACCACCTGTGCATGTTACCGTTGTCTGATTTACTTCAACGACGATTTCCTCGAGTTTTCAAATAAATCTCGCCGAGTGACGAGGCATTTGGCTACCTTCAGAGAGTCATAGTTACTGCAGCCAGCTGCTCCCCCTTCTTTGAATCTTTCCTCCCTTTAAATCGTACTGTGGTCAGTCCTGCAGAGCGATACGCCACCACCTGTGCATGTTACCGTTGTCTGTTTTACTTCAACGACGATTTCCTCGAGTTTTTAAAATAAATTTTGCCGAGTGACGAGGCATTTGGCTACCTTAAGAGAGTCATAGTTACTGCTCCCAGCTGCTCGACCTACTTTCATTCTTTCCACTCATTAATTATTACTGTGGTCAGTCCTGCAGGAGCAATATGCCACTACATGTAAACCTTAACGTTGTCTGAGCTACCTTAACGAAGATATTCTCGAGTTTTCAAAAAAAATTTCACATGGTGACGAGGCATTTGGCTGCCTTAAGAGAGTCATAGTACCCCTGCCTGCTGCTCCCACTTTTTTAAGCCCTTTCTATCTATCATTCTTGCTATGGCTGTCCTACAGAACCGATGTGCCACTATATGTCCAGGTTAACGTCGTCACTGTTACTCCCACTACGAGTCTCTCGAGTTAGCAAATGTACCTCGCCGAATGACGAGGCATTTGGCTACCTTAAGTGACTCATAGTTACTGCAGCCAGCTGCTCCCCCTTCTTTGAATCTTTCCTCCCTTTAAATCGTACTGAGGTCAGTCCTGCTGAAGCGATACGCCACCACCTGTGCATGTTACCGTTGTCTGAGTTACTTCAACGACGATTTCCTCGAGTTTTCAAAAAAATTTCGCCGAGTGACGAGGCATTTGGCTACCTTAAGAGAGTCATAGTTACTGCTGCCAGCTGCTCGACCTACTTTCATTCTTTCCACTCATTAATTATTACTGTGGTCAGTCCTGCAGGAGCAATATGCCACTACATGTAAACCTTAACGTTGTCTGAGCTACCTTAACGAAGATATTCTCGAGTTTTCAAAAAAAATTTCACATGGTGACGAGGCATTTGGCTGCCTTAAGAGAGTCATAGTACCCCTGCCTGCTGCTCCCACTTTATTAAGCCCTTTCTCTCTATCATTCTTGCTATGGCTGTCCTACAGAACCGATGTGCCACTATATGTCCAGGTTAACGTCGTCACTGTTACTCCCACTGCGAGTCTCTCGAGTTAGCAAATGTACCTCGCCGGGTGACGAGGCTTTTGGCTACCTTAAGTGGCTCATAGTTACTCCAGCCAGCTGCTCCACCTTCTTTGAATCTTTCCTCCCTTTAAATCGTACTGTGGTCAGTCCTGCAGAGCGATACGCCACCACCTGTGCATGTTACCGTTGTCTGATTTACTTCAACGACGATTTCCTCGAGTTTTCAAATAAATCTCGCCGAGTGACGAGGCATTTGGCTACCTTAAGAGAGTCATAGTTACTGCAGCCAGCTGCTCCCCCTTCTTTGAATCTTTCCTCCCTTTAAATCGTACTGTGGTCAGTCCTGCAGAGCGATACGCCACCACCTGTGCATGTTACCGTTGTCTGATTTACTTCAACGACGATTTCCTCGAGTTTTTAAAATAAATTTCGCCGAGTGACGAGGCATTTGGCTACCTTAAGAGAGTCATAGTTACTGCTGCCAGCTGCTCGACCTACTTTCATTCTTTCCACTCATTAATTATTACTGTGGTCAGTCCTGCAGGAGCAATATGCCACTACATGTAAACCTTAACGTTGTCTGAGCTACCTTAACGAAGATATTCTCGAGTTTTCAAAAAAAATTTCACATGGTGACGAGGCATTTGGCTGCCTTAAGAGAGTCATAGTACCCCTGCCTGCTGCTCCCACTTTTTTAAGCCCTTTCTATCTATCATTCTTGCTATGGCTGTCCTACAGAACCGATGTGCCACTATATGTCCAGGTTAACGTCGTCACTGTTACTCCCACTACGAGTCTCTCGAGTTAGCAAATGTACCTCGCCGAATGACGAGGCATTTGGCTACCTTAAGTGACTCATAGTTACTGCAGCCAGCTGCTCCCCCTTCTTTGAATCTTTCCTCCCTTTAAATCGTACTGAGGTCAGTCCTGCTGAAGCGATACGCCACCACCTGTGCATGTTACCGTTGTCTGAGTTACTTCAACGACGATTTCCTCGAGTTTTCAAATAAATTTCGCCGAGTGACGAGGCATTTGGCTACCTTAAGAGAGTCATAGTTACTGCTGCCAGCTGCTCGACCTACTTTCATTCTTTCCACTCATTAATTATTACTGTGGTCAGTCCTGCAGGAGCAATATGCCACTACATGTAAACCTTAACGTTGTCTGAGCTACCTTAACGAAGATATTCTCGAGTTTTCAAAAAAAATTTCACATGGTGACGAGGCATTTGGCTGCCTTAAGAGAGTCATAGTACCCCTGCCTGCTGCTCCCACTTTATTAAGCCCTTTCTCTCTATCATTCTTGCTATGGCTGTCCTACAGAACCGATGTGCCACTATATGTCCAGGTTAACGTCGTCACTGTTACTCCCACTGCGAGTCTCTCGAGTTAGCAAATGTACCTCGCCGGGTGACGAGGCTTTTGGCTACCTTAAGTGGCTCATAGTTACTCCAGCCAGCTGCTCCACCTTCTTTGAATCTTTCCTCCCTTTAAATCGTACTGTGGTCAGTCCTGCAGAGCGATACGCCACCACCTGTGCATGTTACCGTTGTCTGATTTACTTCAACGACGATTTCCTCGAGTTTTCAAATAAATCTCGCCGAGTGACGAGGCATTTGGCTACCTTAAGAGAGTCATAGTTACTGCAGCCAGCTGCTCCCCCTTCTTTGAATCTTTCCTCCCTTTAAATCGTACTGTGGTCAGTCCTGCAGAGCGATACGCCACCACCTGTGCATGTTACCGTTGTCTGATTTACTTCAACGACGATTTCCTCGAGTTTTTAAAATAAATTTCGCCGAGTGACGAGGCATTTGGCTACCTTAAGAGAGTCATAGTTACTGCTGCCAGCTGCTCGACCTACTTTCATTCTTTCCACTCATTAATTATTACTGTGGTCAGTCCTGCAGGAGCAATATGCCACTACATGTAAACCTTAACGTTGTCTGAGCTACCTTAACGAAGATATTCTCGAGTTTTCAAAAAAAATTTCACATGGTGACGAGGCATTTGGCTGCCTTAAGAGAGTCATAGTACCCCTGCCTGCTGCTCCCACTTTTTTAAGCCCTTTCTATCTATCATTCTTGCTATGGCTGTCCTACAGAACCGATGTGCCACTATATGTCCAGGTTAACGTCGTCACTGTTACTCCCACTACGAGTCTCTCGAGTTAGCAAATGTACCTCGCCGAATGACGAGGCATTTGGCTACCTTAAGTGACTCATAGTTACTGCAGCCAGCTGCTCCCCCTTCTTTGAATCTTTCCTCCCTTTAAATCGTACTGAGGTCAGTCCTGCTGAAGCGATACGCCACCACCTGTGCATGTTACCGTTGTCTGAGTTACTTCAACGACGATTTCCTCGAGTTTTCAAATAAATTTCGCCGAGTGACGAGGCATTTGGCTACCTTAAGAGAGTCATAGTTACTGCTGCCAGCTGCTCGACCTACTTTCATTCTTTCCACTCATTAATTATTACTGTGGTCAGTCCTGCAGGAGCAATATGCCACTACATGTAAACCTTAACGTTGTCTGAGCTACCTTAACGAAGATATTCTCGAGTTTTCAAAAAAAATTTCACATGGTGACGAGGCATTTGGCTGCCTTAAGAGAGTCATAGTACCCCTGCCTGCTGCTCCCACTTTATTAAGCCCTTTCTCTCTATCATTCTTGCTATGGCTGTCCTACAGAACCGATGTGCCACTATATGTCCAGGTTAACGTCGTCACTGTTACTCCCACTGCGAGTCTCTCGAGTTAGCAAATGTACCTCGCCGGGTGACGAGGCTTTTGGCTACCTTAAGTGGCTCATAGTTACTCCAGCCAGCTGCTCCACCTTCTTTGAATCTTTCCTCCCTTTAAATCGTACTGTGGTCAGTCCTGCAGAGCGATACGCCACCACCTGTGCATGTTACCGTTGTCTGATTTACTTCAACGACGATTTCCTCGAGTTTTCAAATAAATCTCGCCGAGTGACGAGGCATTTGGCTACCTTAAGAGAGTCATAGTTACTGCAGCCAGCTGCTCCCCCTTCTTTGAATCTTTCCTCCCTTTAAATCGTACTGTGGTCAGTCCTGCAGAGCGATACGCCACCACCTGTGCATGTTACCGTTGTCTGATTTACTTCAACGACGATTTCCTCGAGTTTTTAAAATAAATTTCGCCGAGTGACGAGGCATTTGGCTACCTTAAGAGAGTCATAGTTACTGCTGCCAGCTGCTCGACCTACTTTCATTCTTTCCACTCATTAATTATTACTGTGGTCAGTCCTGCAGGAGCAATATGCCACTACATGTAAACCTTAACGTTGTCTGAGCTACCTTAACGAAGATATTCTCGAGTTTTCAAAAAAAATTTCACATGGTGACGAGGCATTTGGCTGCCTTAAGAGAGTCATAGTACCCCTGCCTGCTGCTCCCACTTTTTTAAGCCCTTTCTATCTATCATTCTTGCTATGGCTGTCCTACAGAACCGATGTGCCACTATATGTCCAGGTTAACGTCGTCACTGTTACTCCCACTACGAGTCTCTCGAGTTAGCAAATGTACCTCGCCGAATGACGAGGCATTTGGCTACCTTAAGTGACTCATAGTTACTGCAGCCAGCTGCTCCCCCTTCTTTGAATCTTTCCTCCCTTTAAATCGTACTGAGGTCAGTCCTGCTGAAGCGATACGCCACCACCTGTGCATGTTACCGTTGTCTGAGTTACTTCAACGACGATTTCCTCGAGTTTTCAAATAAATTTCGCCGAGTGACGAGGCATTTGGCTACCTTAAGAGAGTCATAGTTACTGCTGCCAGCTGCTCGACCTACTTTCATTCTTTCCACTCATTAATTATTACTGTGGTCAGTCCTGCAGGAGCAATATGCCACTACATGTAAACCTTAACGTTGTCTGAGCTACCTTAACGAAGATATTCTCGAGTTTTCAAAAAAAATTTCACATGGTGACGAGGCATTTGGCTGCCTTAAGAGAGTCATAGTACCCCTGCCTGCTGCTCCCACTTTATTAAGCCCTTTCTCTCTATCATTCTTACTATGGCTGTCCTACAGAACCGATGTGCCACTATATGTCCAGGTTAACGTCGTCACTGTTACTCCCACTGCGAGTCTCTCGAGTTAGCAAATGTACCTCGCCGGGTGACGAGGCTTTTGGCTACCTTAAGTGGCTCATAGTTACTCCAGCCAGCTGCTCCACCTTCTTTGAATCTTTCCTCCCTTTAAATCGTACTGTGGTCAGTCCTGCAGAGCGATACGCCACCACCTGTGCATGTTACCGTTGTCTGATTTACTTCAACGACGATTTCCTCGAGTTTTCCAATAAATCTCGCCGAGTGACGAGGCATTTGGCTACCTTAAGAGAGTCATAGTTACTGCAGCCAGCTGCTCCCCCTTCTTTGAATCTTTCCTCCCTTTAAATCGTACTGTGGTCAGTCCTGCAGAGCGATACGCCAGCACCTGTGCATGTTACCGTTGTCTGATTTACTTCAACGACGATTTCCTCGAGTTTTTAAAATAAATTTCGCCGAGTGACGAGGCATTTGGCTACCTTAAGAGAGTCATAGTTACTGCTGCCAGCTGCTCGACCTACTTTCATTCTTTCCACTCATTAATTATTACTGTGGTCAGTCCTGCAAGAGCAATATGCCACTACATGTAAACCTTAACGTTGTCTGAGCTACCTTAACGAAGATATTCTCGAGTTTTCAAAAAAAATTTCACATGGTGACGAGGCATTTGGCTGCCTTAAGAGAGTCATAGTACCCCTGCCTGCTGCTCCCACTTTTTTAAGCCCTTTCTATCTATCATTCTTGCTATGGCTGTCCTACAGAACCGATGTGCCACTATATGTCCAGGTTAACGTCGTCACTGTTACTCCCACTACGAGTCTCTCGAGTTAGCAAATGTACCTCGCCGAATGACGAGGCATTTGGCTACCTTAAGTGACTCATAGTTACTGCAGCCAGCTGCTCCCCCTTCTTTGAATCTTTCCTCCCTTTAAATCGTACTGAGGTCAGTCCTGCTGAAGCGATACGCCACCACCTGTGCATGTCACCGTTGTCTGAGTTACTTCAACGACGATTTCCTCGAGTTTTCAAATAAATTTCGCCGAGTGACGAGGCATTTGGCTACCTTAAGAGAGTCATAGTTACTGCTACCAGCTGCTCGACCGACTTTCATTCTTTCCACTCATTAATTATTACTGTGGTCAGTCCTGCAGGAGCAATATGCCACTACATGTAAACCTTAACGTTGTCTGAGCTACCTTAACGAAGATATTCTCGAGTTTTCAAAAAAAATTTCACATGGTGACGAGGCATTTGGCTGCCTTAAGAGAGTCATAGTACCCCTGCCTGCTGCTCCCACTTTTTTAAGCCCTTTCTCTCTATCATTCTTGCTATGGCTGTCCTACAGAACCGATGTGCCACTATATGTCCAGGTTAACGTCGTCACTGTTACTCCCACTGCGAGTCTCTCGAGTTAGCAAATGTACCTCGCCGGGTGACGAGGCTTTTGGCTACCTTAAGTGACTAATAGTTACTGCAGCCAGCTGCTCCACCTTCTTTGAATCTTTCCTCCCTTTAAATCGTACTGAGGTCAGTCCTGCTGAAGCGATACGCCACCACCTGTGCATGTTACCGTTGTCTGAGTTACATCAACGACGATTTCCTCGAATTTTCAAATAAATTTCGCCGAGTGACGAGGCATTTGGCTACCTTAAGAGAGTCATAGTTACTGCTGCCAGCTGCTCGACCTACTTTCATTCTTTCCACTCATTAATTATTACTGTGGTCAGTCCTGCAGGAGCAATATGCCACTACATGTAAACCTTAACGTTGTCTGAGCTACCTTAACGAAGATATTCTCGAGTTTTCAAAAAAAATTTCACATGGTGACGAGGCATTTGGCTGCCTTAAGAGAGTCATAGTACCCCTGCCTGCTGCTCCCACTTTATTAAGCCCTTTCTCTCTATCATTCTTGCTATGGCTGTCCTACAGAACCGATGTGCCACTATATGTCCAGGTTAACGTCGTCACTGTTACTCCCACTGCGAGTCTCTCGAGTTAGCAAATGTACCTCGCCGGGTGACGAGGCTTTTGGCTACCTTAAGTGGCTCATAGTTACTCCAGCCAGCTGCTCCACCTTCTTTGAATCTTTCCTCCCTTTAAATCGTACTGTGGTCAGTCCTGCAGAGCGATACGCCACCACCTGTGCATGTTACCGTTGTCTGATTTACTTCAACGACGATTTCCTCGAGTTTTCCAATAAATCTCGCCGAGTGACGAGGCATTTGGCTACCTTAAGAGAGTCATAGTTACTGCAGCCAGCTGCTCCCCCTTCTTTGAATCTTTCCTCCCTTTAAATCGTACTGTGGTCAGTCCTGCAGAGCGATACGCCAGCACCTGTGCATGTTACCGTTGTCTGATTTACTTCAACGACGATTTCCTCGAGTTTTTAAAATAAATTTCGCCGAGTGACGAGGCATTTGGCTACCTTAAGAGAGTCATAGTTACTGCTGCCAGCTGCTCGACCTACTTTCATTCTTTCCACTCATTAATTATTACTGTGGTCAGTCCTGCAAGAGCAATATGCCACTACATGTAAACCTTAACGTTGTCTGAGCTACCTTAACGAAGATATTCTCGAGTTTTCAAAAAAAATTTCACATGGTGACGAGGCATTTGGCTGCCTTAAGAGAGTCATAGTACCCCTGCCTGCTGCTCCCACTTTTTTAAGCCCTTTCTGTCTATCATTCTTGCTATGGCTGTCCTACAGAACCGATGTGCCACTATATGTCCAGGTTAACGTCGTCACTGTTACTCCCACTACGAGTCTCTCGAGTTAGCAAATGTACCTCGCCGAATGACGAGGCATTTGGCTACCTTAAGTGACTCATAGTTACTGCAGCCAGCTGCTCCCCCTTCTTTGAATCTTTCCTCCCTTTAAATCGTACTGAGGTCAGTCCTGCTGAAGCGATACGCCACCACCTGTGCATGTTACCGTTGTCTGAGTTACTTCAACGACGATTTCCTCGAGTTTTCAAATAAATTTCGCCGAGTGACGAGGCATTTGGCTACCTTAAGAGAGTCATAGTTACTGCTGCCAGCTGCTCGACCTACTTTCATTCTTTCCACTCATTAATTATTACTGTGGTCAGTCCTGCAGGAGCAATATGCCACTACATGTAAACCTTAACGTTGTCTGAGCTACCTTAACGAAGATATTCTCGAGTTTTCAAAAAAAATTTCACATGGTGACGAGGCATTTGGCTGCCTTAAGAGAGTCATAGTACCCCTGCCTGCTGCTCCCACTTTATTAAGCCCTTTCTCTCTATCATTCTTGCTATGGCTGTCCTACAGAACCGATGTGCCACTATATGTCCAGGTTAACGTCGTCACTGTTACTCCCACTGCGAGTCTCTCGAGTTAGCAAATGTACCTCGCCGGGTGACGAGGCTTTTGGCTACCTTAAGTGGCTCATAGTTACTCCAGCCAGCTGCTCCACCTTCTTTGAATCTTTCCTCCCTTTAAATCGTACTGTGGTCAGTCCTGCAGAGCGATACGCCACCACCTGTGCATGTTACCGTTGTCTGATTTACTTCAACGACGATTTCCTCGAGTTTTCCAATAAATCTCGCCGAGTGACGAGGCATTTGGCTACCTTAAGAGAGTCATAGTTACTGCAGCCAGCTGCTCCCCCTTCTTTGAATCTTTCCTCCCTTTAAATCGTACTGTGGTCAGTCCTGCAGAGCGATACGCCAGCACCTGTGCATGTTACCGTTGTCTGATTTACTTCAACGACGATTTCCTCGAGTTTTTAAAATAAATTTCGCCGAGTGACGAGGCATTTGGCTACCTTAAGAGAGTCATAGTTACTGCTGCCAGCTGCTCGACCTACTTTCATTCTTTCCACTCATTAATTATTACTGTGGTCAGTCCTGCAAGAGCAATATGCCACTACATGTAAACCTTAACGTTGTCTGAGCTACCTTAACGAAGATATTCTCGAGTTTTCAAAAAAAATTTCACATGGTGACGAGGCATTTGGCTGCCTTAAGAGAGTCATAGTACCCCTGCCTGCTGCTCCCACTTTTTTAAGCCCTTTCTATCTATCATTCTTGCTATGGCTGTCCTACAGAACCGATGTGCCACTATATGTCCAGGTTAACGTCGTCACTGTTACTCCCACTACGAGTCTCTCGAGTTAGCAAATGTACCTCGCCGAATGACGAGGCATTTGGCTACCTTAAGTGACTCATAGTTACTGCAGCCAGCTGCTCCCCCTTCTTTGAATCTTTCCTCCCTTTAAATCGTACTGAGGTCAGTCCTGCTGAAGCGATACGCCACCACCTGTGCATGTTACCGTTGTCTGAGTTACTTCAACGACGATTTCCTCGAGTTTTCAAATAAATTTCGCCGAGTGACGAGGCATTTGGCTACCTTAAGAGAGTCATGGTTACTGCTGCCAGCTGCTCGACCTACTTTCATTCTTTCCACTCATTAATTATTACTGTGGTCAGTCCTGCAGGAGCAATATGCCACTACATGTAAACCTTAACGTTGTCTGAGCTACCTAAACGAAGATATTCTCGAGTTTTCAAAAAAAATTTCACATGGTGACGAGGCATTTGGCTGCCTTAAGAGAGTCATAGTACCCCTGCCTGCTGCTCCCACTTTTTTAAGCCCTTTCTCTCTATCATTCTTGCTATGGCTGTCCTACAGAACCGATGTGCCACTATATGTCCAGGTTAACGTCGTCACTGTTACTCCCACTGCGAGTCTCTCGAGTTAGCAAATGTACCTCGCCGGGTGACGAGGCTTTTGGCTACCTTAAGTGACTCATAGTTACTGCAGCCAGCTGCTCCACCTTCTTTGAATCTTTCCTCCCTTTAAATCGTACTGAGGTCAGTCCTGCTGAAGCGATACGCCACCACCTGTGCATGTTACCGTTGTCTGAGTTACATCAACGACGATTTCCACGAATTTTCAAATAAATTTCGCCGAGTGACGAGGCATTTGGCTACCTTAAGAGAGTCATAGTTACTGCTGCCAGCTGCTCGACCTACTTTCATTCTTTCCACTCATTAATTATTACTGTGGTCAGTCCTGCAGGAGCAATATGCCACTACATGTAAACCTTAACGTTGTCTGAGCTACCTTAACGAAGATATTCTCGAGTTTTCAAAAAAAATTTCACATGGTGACGAGGCATTTGGCTGCCTTAAGAGAGTCATAGTACCCCTGCCTGCTGCTCCCACTTTATTAAGCCCTTTCTCTCTATCATTCTTGCTATGGCTGTCCTACAGAACCGATGTGCCACTATATGTCCAGGTTAACGTCGTCACTGTTACTCCCACTGCGAGTCTCTCGAGTTAGCAAATGTACCTCGCCGGGTGACGAGGCTTTTGGCTACCTTAAGTGGCTCATAGTTACTCCAGCCAGCTGCTCCACCTTCTTTGAATCTTTCCTCCCTTTAAATCGTACTGTGGTCAGTCCTGCAGAGCGATACGCCACCACCTGTGCATGTTACCGTTGTCTGATTTACTTCTACGACGATTTCCTCGAGTTTTCAAATAAATCTCGCCGAGTGACGAGGCATTTGGCTACCTTAAGAGAGTCATAGTTACTGCAGCCAGCTGCTCCCCCTTCTTTGAATCTTTCCTCCCTTTAAATCGTACTGTGGTCAGTCCTGCAGAGCGATACGCCACCACCTGTGCATGTTACCGTTGTCTGATTTACTTCAACGACGATTTCCTCGAGTTTTTAAAATAAATTTTGCCGAGTGACGAGGCATTTGGCTACCTTAAGAGAGTCATAGTTACTGCTCCCAGCTGCTCGACCTACTTTCATTCTTTCCACTCATTAATTATTACTGTGGTCAGTCCTGCAGGAGCAATATGCCACTACATGTAAACCTTAACGTTGTCTGAGCTACCTTAACGAAGATATTCTCGAGTTTTCAAAAAAAATTTCACATGGTGACGAGGCATTTGGCTGCCTTAAGAGAGTCATAGTACCCCTGCCTGCTGCTCCCACTTTTTTAAGCCCTTTCTATCTATCATTCTTGCTATGGCTGTCCTACAGAACCGATGTGCCACTATATGTCCAGGTTAACGTCGTCACTGTTACTCCCACTACGAGTCTCTCGAGTTAGCAAATGTACCTCGCCGAATGACGAGGCATTTGGCTACCTTAAGTGACTCATAGTTACTGCAGCCAGCTGCTCCCCCTTCTTTGATTCTTTCCTCCCTTTAAATCGTACTGAGGTCAGTCCTGCTGAAGCGATACGCCACCACCTGTGCATGTTACCGTTGTCTGAGTTACTTCAACGACGATTTCCTCGAGTTTTCAAATAAATTTCGCCGAGTGACGAGGCATTTGGCTACCTTAAGAGAGTCATAGTTACTGCTGCCAGCTGCTCGACCTACTTTCATTCTTTCCACTCATTAATTATTACTGTGGTCAGTCCTGCAGGAGCAATATGCCACTACATGTAAACCTTAACGTTGTCTGAGCTACCTTAACGAAGATATTCTCGAGTTTTCAAAAAAAATTTCACATGGTGACGAGGCATTTGGCTGCCTTAAGAGAGTCATAGTACCCCTGCCTGCTGCTCCCACTTTATTAAGCCCTTTCTCTCTATCATTCTTGCTATGGCTGTCCTACAGAACCGATGTGCCACTATATGTCCAGGTTAACGTCGTCACTGTTACTCCCACTGCGAGTCTCTCGAGTTAGCAAATGTACCTCGCCGGGTGACGAGGCTTTTGGCTACCTTAAGTGGCTCATAGTTACTCCAGCCAGCTGCTCCACCTTCTTTGAATCTTTCCTCCCTTTAAATCGTACTGTGGTCAGTCCTGCAGAGCGATACGCCACCACCTGTGCATGTTACCGTTGTCTGATTTACTTCAACGACGATTTCCTCGAGTTTTCCAATAAATCTCGCCGAGTGACGAGGCATTTGGCTACCTTAAGAGAGTCATAGTTACTGCAGCCAGCTGCTCCCCCTTCTTTGAATCTTTCCTCCCTTTAAATCGTACTGTGGTCAGTCCTGCAGAGCGATACGCCAGCACCTGTGCATGTTACCGTTGTCTGATTTACTTCAACGACGATTTCCTCGAGTTTTTAAAATAAATTTCGCCGAGTGACGAGGCATTTGGCTACCTTAAGAGAGTCATAGTTACTGCTGCCAGCTGCTCGACCTACTTTCATTCTTTCCACTCATTAATTATTACTGTGGTCAGTCCTGCAGGAGCAATATGCCACTACATGTAAACCTTAACGTTGTCTGAGCTACCTTAACGAAGATATTCTCGAGTTTTCAAAAAAAATTTCACATGGTGACGAGGCATTTGGCTGCCTTAAGAGAGTCATAGTACCCCTGCCTGCTGCTCCCACTTTTTTAAGCCCTTTCTATCTATCATTCTTGCTATGGCTGTCCTACAGAACCGATGTGCCACTATATGTCCAGGTTAACGTCGTCACTGTTACTCCCACTACGAGTCTCTCGAGTTAGCAAATGTACCTCGCCGAATGACGAGGCATTTGGCTACCTTAAGTGACTCATAGTTACTGCAGCCAGCTGCTCCCCCTTCTTTGAATCTTTCCTCCCTTTAAATCGTACTGAGGTCAGTCCTGCTGAAGCGATACGCCACCACCTGTGCATGTTACCGTTGTCTGAGTTACTTCAACGACGATTTCCTCGAGTTTTCAAATAAATTTCGCTGAGTGACGAGGCATTTGGCTACCTTAAGAGAGTCATAGTTACTGCTGCCAGCTGCTCGACCTACTTTCATTCTTTCCACTCATTAATTATTACTGTGGTCAGTCCTGCAGGAGCAATATGCCACTACATGTAAACCTTAACGTTGTCTGAGCTACCTAAACGAAGATATTCTCGAGTTTTCAAAAAAAATTTCACATGGTGACGAGGCATTTGGCTGCCTTAAGAGAGTCATAGTACCCCTGCCTGCTGCTCCCACTTTTTTAAGCCCTTTCTCTCTATCATTCTTGCTATGGCTGTCCTACAGAACCGATGTGCCACTATATGTCCAGGTTAACGTCGTCACTGTTACTCCCACTGCGAGTCTCTCGAGTTAGCAAATGTACCTCGCCGGGTGACGAGGCTTTTGGCTACCTTAAGTGACTCATAGTTACTGCAGCCAGCTGCTCCACCTTCTTTGAATCTTTCCTCCCTTTAAATCGTACTGAGGTCAGTCCTGCTGAAGCGATACGCCACCACCTGTGCATGTTACCGTTGTCTGAGTTACATCAACGACGATTTCCTCGAATTTTCAAATAAATTTCGCCGAGTGACGAGGCATTTGGCTACCTTAAGAGAGTCATAGTTACTGCTGCCAGCTGCTCGACCTACTTTCATTCTTTCCACTCATTAATTATTACTGTGGTCAGTCCTGCAGGAGCAATATGCCACTACATGTAAACCTTAACGTTGTCTGAGCTACCTTAACGAAGATATTCTCGAGTTTTCAAAAAAAATTTCACATGGTGACGAGGCATTTGGCTGCCTTAAGAGAGTCGTAGTACCCCTGCCTGCTGCTCCCACTTTATTAAGCCCTTTCTCTCTATCATTCTTGCTATGGCTGTCCTACAGAACCGATGTGCCACTATATGTCCAGGTTAACGTCGTCACTGTTACTCCCACTGCGAGTCTCTCGAGTTAGCAAATGTACCTCGCCGGGTGACGAGGCTTTTGGCTACCTTAAGTGGCTCATAGTTACTCCAGCCAGCTGCTCCACCTTCTTTGAATCTTTCCTCCCTTTAAATCGTACTGTGGTCAGTCCTGCAGAGCGATACGCCACCACCTGTGCATGTTACCGTTGTCTGATTTACTTCTACGACGATTTCCTCGAGTTTTCAAATAAATCTCGCCGAGTGACGAGGCATTTGGCTACCTTAAGAGAGTCATAGTTACTGCTCCCAGCTGCTCGACCTACTTTCATTCTTTCCACTCATTAATTATTACTGTGGTCAGTCCTGCAGGAGCAATATGCCACTACATGTAAACCTTAACGTTGTCTGAGCTACCTTAACGAAGATATTCTCGAGTTTTCAAAAAAAATTTCACATGGTGACGAGGCATTTGGCTGCCTTAAGAGAGTCATAGTACCCCTGCCTGCTGCTCCCACTTTATTAAGCCCTTTCTCTCTATCATTCTTGCTATGGCTGTCCTACAGAACCGATGTGCCACTATATGTCCAGGTTAACGTCGTCACTGTTACTCCCACTGCGAGTCTCTCGAGTTAGCAAATGTACCTCGCCGGGTGACGAGGCTTTTGGCTACCTTAAGTGGCTCATAGTTACTCCAGCCAGCTGCTCCACCCTCTTTGAATCTTTCCTCCCTTTAAATCGTACTGAGGTCAGTCCTGCAGAGCGATACGCCACCACCTGTGCATGTTACCGTTGTCTGATTTACTTCAACGACGATTTCCTCGAGTTTTCAAATAAATCTCGCCGAGTGACGAGGCATTTGGCTACCTTAAGAGAGTCATAGTTACTGCAGCCAGCTGCTCCCCCTTCTTTGAATCTTTCCTCCCTTTAAATCGTACTGTGGTCAGTCCTGCAGAGCGATACGCCACCACCTGTGCATGTTACCGTTGTCTGATTTACTTCAACGACGATTTCCTCGAGTTTTTAAAATAAATTTCGCCGAGTGACGAGGCATTTGGCTACCTTAAGAGAGTCATAGTTACTGCTGCCAGCTGCTCGACCTACTTTCATTCTTTCCACTCATTAATTATTACTGTGGTCAGTCCTGCAGGAGCAATATGCCACTACATGTAAACCTTAACGTTGTCTGAGCTACCTTAACGAAGATATTCTCGAGTTTTCAAAAAAAATTTCACATGGTGACGAGGCATTTGGCTGCCTTAAGAGAGTCATAGTACCCCTGCCTGCTGCTCCCACTTTTTTAAGCCCTTTCTATCTATCATTCTTGCTATGGCTGTCCTACAGAACCGATGTGCCACTATATGTCCAGGTTAACGTCGTCACTGTTACTCCCACTACGAGTCTCTCGAGTTAGCAAATGTACCTCGCCGAATGACGAGGCATTTGGCTACCTTAAGTGACTCATAGTTACTGCAGCCAGCTGCTCCCCCTTCTTTGAATCTTTCCTCCCTTTAAATCGTACTGAGGTCAGTCCTGCTGAAGCGATACGCCGCCACCTGTGCATGTTACCGTTGTCTGAGTTACTTCAACGACGATTTCCTCGAGTTTTCAAATAAATTTCGCCGAGTGACGAGGCATTTGGCTACCTTAAGAGAGTCATAGTTACTGCTCCCAGCTGCTCGACCTACTTTCATTCTTTCCACTCATTAATTATTACTGTGGTCAGTCCTGCAGGAGCAATATGCCACTACATGTAAACCTTAACGTTGTCTGAGCTACCTTAACGAAGATATTCTCGAGTTTTCAAAAAAAATTTCACATGGTGACGAGGCATTTGGCTGCCTTAAGAGAGTCATAGTACCCCTGCCTGCTGCTCCCACTTTTTTAAGCCCTTTCTATCTATCATTCTTGCTATGGCTGTCCTACAGAACCGATGTGCCACTATATGTCCAGGTTAACGTCGTCACTGTTACTCCCACTACGAGTCTCTCGAGTTAGCAAATGTACCTCGCCGAATGACGAGGCATTTGGCTACCTTAAGTGACTCATAGTTACTGCAGCCAGCTGCTCCCCCTTCTTTGAATCTTTCCTCCCTTTAAATCGTACTGAGGTCAGTCCTGCTGAAGCGATACGCCACCACCTGTGCATGTTACCGTTGTCTGAGTTACTTCAACGACGATTTCCTCGAGTTTTCAAATAAATTTCGCTGAGTGACGAGGCATTTGGCTACCTTAAGAGAGTCATAGTTACTGCTGCCAGCTGCTCGACCTACTTTCATTCTTTCCACTCATTAATTATTACTGTGGTCAGTCCTGCAGGAGCAATATGCCACTACATGTAAACCTTAACGTTGTCTGAGCTACCTAAACGAAGATATTCTCGAGTTTTCAAAAAAAATTTCACATGGTGACGAGGCATTTGGCTGCCTTAAGAGAGTCATAGTACCCCTGCCTGCTGCTCCCACTTTTTTAAGCCCTTTCTCTCTATCATTCTTGCTATGGCTGTCCTACAGAACCGATGTGCCACTATATGTCCAGGTTAACGTCGTCACTGTTACTCCCACTGCGAGTCTCTCGAGTTAGCAAATGTACCTCGCCGGGTGACGAGGCTTTTGGCTACCTTAAGTGACTCATAGTTACTGCAGCCAGCTGCTCCACCTTCTTTGAATCTTTCCTCCCTTTAAATCGTACTGAGGTCAGTCCTGCTGAAGCGATACGCCACCACCTGTGCATGTTACCGTTGTCTGAGTTACATCAACGACGATTTCCTCGAATTTTCAAATAAATTTCGCCGAGTGACGAGGCATTTGGCTACCTTAAGAGAGTCATAGTTACTGCTGCCAGCTGCTCGACCTACTTTCATTCTTTCCACTCATTAATTATTACTGTGGTCAGTCCTGCAGGAGCAATATGCCACTACATGTAAACCTTAACGTTGTCTGAGCTACCTTAACGAAGATATTCTCGAGTTTTCAAAAAAAATTTCACATGGTGACGAGGCATTTGGCTGCCTTAAGAGAGTCATAGTACCCCTGCCTGCTGCTCCCACTTTATTAAGCCCTTTCTCTCTATCATTCTTGCTATGGCTGTCCTACAGAACCGATGTGCCACTATATGTCCAGGTTAACGTCGTCACTGTTACTCCCACTGCGAGTCTCTCGAGTTAGCAAATGTACCTCGCCGGGTGACGAGGCTTTTGGCTACCTTAAGTGGCTCATAGTTACTCCAGCCAGCTGCTCCACCTTCTTTGAATCTTTCCTCCCTTTAAATCGTACTGTGGTCAGTCCTGCAGAGCGATACGCCACCACCTGTGCATGTTACCGTTGTCTGATTTACTTCTACGACGATTTCCTCGAGTTTTCAAATAAATCTCGCCGAGTGACGAGGCATTTGGCTACCTTAAGAGAGTCATAGTTACTGCTCCCAGCTGCTCGACCTACTTTCATTCTTTCCACTCATTAATTATTACTGTGGTCAGTCCTGCAGGAGCAATATGCCACTACATGTAAACCTTAACGTTGTCTGAGCTACCTTAACGAAGATATTCTCGAGTTTTCAAAAAAAATTTCACATGGTGACGAGGCATTTGGCTGCCTTAAGAGAGTCATAGTACCCCTGCCTGCTGCTCCCACTTTATTAAGCCCTTTCTCTCTATCATTCTTGCTATGGCTGTCCTACAGAACCGATGTGCCACTATATGTCCAGGTTAACGTCGTCACTGTTACTCCCACTGCGAGTCTCTCGAGTTAGCAAATGTACCTCGCCGGGTGACGAGGCTTTTGGCTACCTTAAGTGGCTCATAGTTACTCCAGCCAGCTGCTCCACCCTCTTTGAATCTTTCCTCCCTTTAAATCGTACTGAGGTCAGTCCTGCAGAGCGATACGCCACCACCTGTGCATGTTACCGTTGTCTGATTTACTTCAACGACGATTTCCTCGAGTTTTCAAATAAATCTCGCCGAGTGACGAGGCATTTGGCTACCTTAAGAGAGTCATAGTTACTGCAGCCAGCTGCTCCCCCTTCTTTGAATCTTTCCTCCCTTTAAATCGTACTGTGGTCAGTCCTGCAGAGCGATACGCCACCACCTGTGCATGTTACCGTTGTCTGATTTACTTCAACGACGATTTCCTCGAGTTTTTAAAATAAATTTCGCCGAGTGACGAGGCATTTGGCTACCTTAAGAGAGTCATAGTTACTGCTGCCAGCTGCTCGACCTACTTTCATTCTTTCCACTCATTAATTATTACTGTGGTCAGTCCTGCAGGAGCAATATGCCACTACATGTAAACCTTAACGTTGTCTGAGCTACCTTAACGAAGATATTCTCGAGTTTTCAAAAAAAATTTCACATGGTGACGAGGCATTTGGCTGCCTTAAGAGAGTCATAGTACCCCTGCCTGCTGCTCCCACTTTTTTAAGCCCTTTCTATCTATCATTCTTGCTATGGCTGTCCTACAGAACCGATGTGCCACTATATGTCCAGGTTAACGTCGTCACTGTTACTCCCACTACGAGTCTCTCGAGTTAGCAAATGTACCTCGCCGAATGACGAGGCATTTGGCTACCTTAAGTGACTCATAGTTACTGCAGCCAGCTGCTCCCCCTTCTTTGAATCTTTCCTCCCTTTAAATCGTACTGAGGTCAGTCCTGCTGAAGCGATACGCCGCCACCTGTGCATGTTACCGTTGTCTGAGTTACTTCAACGACGATTTCCTCGAGTTTTCAAATAAATTTCGCCGAGTGACGAGGCATTTGGCTACCTTAAGAGAGTCATAGTTACTGCTCCCAGCTGCTCGACCTACTTTCATTCTTTCCACTCATTAATTATTACTGTGGTCAGTCCTGCAGGAGCAATATGCCACTACATGTAAACCTTAACGTTGTCTGAGCTACCTTAACGAAGATATTCTCGAGTTTTCAAAAAAAATTTCACATGGTGACGAGGCATTTGGCTGCCTTAAGAGAGTCATAGTACCCCTGCCTGCTGCTCCCACTTTTTTAAGCCCTTTCTCTCTATCATTCTTGCTATGGCTGTCCTACAGAACCGATGTGCCACTATATGTCCAGGTTAACGTCGTCACTGTTACTCCCACTGCGAGTCTCTCGAGTTAGCAAATGTACCTCGCCGGGTGACGAGGCTTTTGGCTACCTTAAGTGACTCATAGTTACTGCAGCCAGCTGCTCCACCTTCTTTGAATCTTTCCTCCCTTTAAATCGTACTGAGGTCAGTCCTGCTGAAGCGATACGCCACCACCTGTGCATGTTACCGTTGTCTGAGTTACATCAACGACGATTTCCTCGAATTTTCAAATAAATTTCGCCGAGTGACGAGGCATTTGGCTACCTTAAGAGAGTCATAGTTACTGCTGCCAGCTGCTCGACCTACTTTCATTCTTTCCACTCATTAATTATTACTGTGGTCAGTCCTGCAGGAGCAATATGCCACTACATGTAAACCTTAACGTTGTCTGAGCTACCTTAACGAAGATATTCTCGAGTTTTCAAAAAAAATTTCACATGGTGACGAGGCATTTGGCTGCCTTAAGAGAGTCATAGTACCCCTGCCTGCTGCTCCCACTTTATTAAGCCCTTTCTCTCTATCATTCTTGCTATGGCTGTCCTACAGAACCGATGTGCCACTATATGTCCAGGTTAACGTCGTCACTGTTACTCCCACTGCGAGTCTCTCGAGTTAGCAAATGTACCTCGCCGGGTGACGAGGCTTTTGGCTACCTTAAGTGGCTCATAGTTACTCCAGCCAGCTGCTCCACCTTCTTTGAATCTTTCCTCCCTTTAAATCGTACTGTGGTCAGTCCTGCAGAGCGATACGCCACCACCTGTGCATGTTACCGTTGTCTGATTTACTTCAACGACGATTTCCTCGAGTTTTCAAATAAATCTCGCCGAGTGACGAGGCATTTGGCTACCTTAAGAGAGTCATAGTTACTGCAGCCAGCTGCTCCCCCTTCTTTGAATCTTTCCTCCCTTTAAATCGTACTGTGGTCAGTCCTGCAGAGCGATACGCCACCACCTGTGCATGTTACCGTTGTCTGATTTACTTCAACGACGATTTCCTCGAGTTTTTAAAATAAATTTCGCCGAGTGACGAGGCATTTGGCTACCTTAAGAGAGTCATAGTTACTGCTCCCAGCTGCTCGACCTACTTTCATTCTTTCCACTCATTAATTATTACTGTGGTCAGTCCTGCAGGAGCAATATGCCACTACATGTAAACCTTAACGTTGTCTGAGCTACCTTAACGAAGATATTCTCGAGTTTTCAAAAAAAATTTCACATGGTGACGAGGCATTTGGCTGCCTTAAGAGAGTCATAGTACCCCTGCCTGCTGCTCCCACTTTTTTAAGCCCTTTCTATCTATCATTCTTGCTATGGCTGTCCTACAGAACCGATGTGCCACTATATGTCCAGGTTAACGTCGTCACTGTTACTCCCACTACGAGTCTCTCGAGTTAGCAAATGTACCTCGCCGAATGACGAGGCATTTGGCTACCTTAAGTGACTCATAGTTACTGCAGCCAGCTGCTCCCCCTTCTTTGAATCTCTCCTCCCTTTAAATCGTACTGAGGTCAGTCCTGCTGAAGCGATACGCCACCACCTGTGCATGTTACCGTTGTCTGAGTTACTTCAACGACGATTTCCTCGAGTTTTCAAATAAATTTCGCCGAGTGACGAGGCATTTGGCTACCTTAAGAGAGTCATAGTTACTGCTGCCAGCTGCTCGACCTACTTTCATTCTTTCCACTCATTAATTATTACTGTGGTCAGTCCTGCAGGAGCAATATGCCACTACATGTAAACCTTAACGTTGTCTGAGCTACCTTAACGAAGATATTCTCGAGTTTTCAAAAAAAATTTCACATGGTGACGAGGCATTTGGCTGCCTTAAGAGAGTCATAGTACCCCTGCCTGCTGCTCCCACTTTATTAAGCCCTTTCTCTCTATCATTCTTGCTATGGCTGTCCTACAGAACCGATGTGCCACTATATGTCCAGGTTAACGTCGTCACTGTTACTCCCACTGCGAGTCTCTCGAGTTAGCAAATGTACCTCGCCGGGTGACGAGGCTTTTGGCTACCTTAAGTGGCTCATAGTTACTCCAGCCAGCTGCTCCACTTTCTTTGAATCTTTCCTCCCTTTAAATCGTACTGTGGTCAGTCCTGCAGAGCGATACGCCACCACCTGTGCATGTTACCGTTGTCTGATTTACTTCAACGACGATTTCCTCGAGTTTTCAAATAAATCTCGCCGAGTGACGAGGCATTTGGCTACCTTAAGAGAGTCATAGTTATTGCAGCCAGCTGCTCCCCCTTCTTTGAATCTTTCCTCCCTTTAAATCGTACTGTGGTCAGTCCTGCAGAGCGATACGCCACCACCTGTGCATGTTACCGTTGTCTGATTTACTTCAACGACGATTTCCTCGAGTTTTTAAAATAAATTTCGCCGAGTGACGAGGCATTTGGCTACCTTAAGAGAGTCATAGTTACTGCTGCCAGCTGCTCGACCTACTTTCATTCTTTCCACTCATTAATTATTACTGTGGTCAGTCCTGCAGGAGCAATATGCCACTACATGTAAACCTTAACGTTGTCTGAGCTACCTTAACGAAGATATTCTCGAGTTTTCAAAAAAAATTTCACATAGTGACGAGGCATTTGGCTGCCTTAAGAGAGTCATAGTACCCCTGCCTGCTGCTCCCACATTTTTAAGCCCTTTCTATCTATCATTCTTTCTATGGCTGTCCTACAGAACCGATGTGCCACTATATGTCCAGGTTAACGTCGTCACTGTTACTCCCACTACGAGTCTCTCGAGTTAGCAAATGTACCTCGCCGAATGACGAGGCATTTGGCTACCTTAAGTGACTCATAGTTACTGCAGCCAGCTGCTCCCCCTTCTTTGAATCTTTCCTCCCTTTAAATCGTACTGAGGTCAGTCCTGCTGAAGCGATACGCCACCACCTGTGCATGTTACCGTTGTCTGAGTTACTTCAACGACGATTTCCTCGAGTTTTCAAATAAATTTCGCCGAGTGACGAGGCATTTGGCTACCTTAAGAGAGTCATAGTTACTGCTGCCAGCTGCTCGACCTACTTTCATTCTTTCCACTCATTAATTATTACTGTGGTCAGTCCTGCAGGAGCAATATGCCACTACATGTAAACCTTAACGTTGTCTGAGCTACCTTAACGAAGATATTCTCGAGTTTTCAAAAAAAATTTCACATGGTGACGAGGCATTTGGCTGCCTTAAGAGAGTCATAGTACCCCTGCCTGCTGCTCCCACTTTATTAAGCCCTTTCTCTCTATCATTCTTGCTATGGCTGTCCTACAGAACCGATGTGCCACTATATGTCCAGGTTAACGTCGTCACTGTTACTCCCACTGCGAGTCTCTCGAGTTAGCAAATGTACCTCGCCGGGTGACGAGGCTTTTGGCTACCTTAAGTGGCTCATAGTTACTCCAGCCAGCTGCTCCACCTTCTTTGAATCTTTCCTCCCTTTAAATCGTACTGTGGTCAGTCCTGCAGAGCGATACGCCACCACCTGTGCATGTTACCGTTGTCTGATTTACTTCAACGACGATTTCCTCGAGTTTTCAAATAAATTCCGCCGAGTGACGAGGCATTTGGCTACCTTAAGAGAGTCATAGTTACTGCAGCCAGCTGCTCCCCCTTCTTTGAATCTTTTCTCCCTTTAAATCGTACTGTGGTCAGTCCTGCAGAGCGATACGCCACCACCTGTGCATGTTACCGTTGTCTGATTTACTTCAACGACGATTTCCTCGAGTTTTTAAAATAAATTTCGCCGAGTGACGAGGCATTTGGCTACCTTAAGAGAGTCATAGTTACTGCTGCCAGCTGCTCGACCTACTTTCATTCTTTCCACTCATTAATTATTACTGTGGTCAGTCCTGCAGGAGCAATATGCCACTACATGTAAACCTTAACGTTGTCTGAGCTACCTTAACGAAGATATTCTCGAGTTTTCAAAAAAAATTTCACATAGTGACGAGGCATTTGGCTGCCTTAAGAGAGTCATAGTACCCCTGCCTGCTGCTCCCACATTTTTAAGCCCTTTCTATCTATCATTCTTTCTATGGCTGTCCTACAGAACCGATGTGCCACTATATGTCCAGGTTAACGTCGTCACTGTTACTCCCACTACGAGTCTCTCGAGTTAGCAAATGTACCTCGCCGAATGACGAGGCATTTGGCTACCTTAAGTGACTCATAGTTACTGCAGCCAGCTGCTCCCCCTTCTTTGAATCTTTCCTCCCTTTAAATCGTACTGAGGTCAGTCCTGCTGAAGCGATACGCCACCACCTGTGCATGTTACCGTTGTCTGAGTTACTTCAACGACGATTTCCTCGAGTTTTCAAATAAATTTCGCCGAGTGACGAGGCATTTGGCTACCTTAAGAGAGTCATAGTTACTGCTGCCAGCTGCTCGACCTACTTTCATTCTTTCCACTCATTAATTATTACTGTGGTCAGTCCTGCAGGAGCAATATGCCACTACATGTAAACCTTAACGTTGTCTGAGCTACCTTAACGAAGATATTCTCGAGTTTTCAAAAAAAATTTCACATGGTGACGAGGCATTTGGCTGCCTTAAGAGAGTCATAGTACCCCTGCCTGCTGCTCCCACTTTATTAAGCCCTTTCTCTCTATCATTCTTGCTATGGCTGTCCTACAGAACCGATGTGCCACTATATGTCCAGGTTAACGTCGTCACTGTTACTCCCACTGCGAGTCTCTCGAGTTAGCAAATGTACCTCGCCGGGTGACGAGGCTTTTGGCTACCTTAAGTGGCTCATAGTTACTCCAGCCAGCTGCTCCACCTTCTTTGAATCTTTCCTCCCTTTAAATCGTACTGTGGTCAGTCCTGCAGAGCGATACGCCACCACCTGTGCATGTTACCGTTGTCTGATTTACTTCAACGACGATTTCCTCGAGTTTTCAAATAAATTCCGCCGAGTGACGAGGCATTTGGCTACCTTAAGAGAGTCATAGTTACTGCAGCCAGCTGCTCCCCCTTCTTTGAATCTTTTCTCCCTTTAAATCGTACTGTGGTCAGTCCTGCAGAGCGATACGCCACCACCTGTGCATGTTACCGTTGTCTGATTTACTTCAACGACGATTTCCTCGAGTTTTTAAAATAAATTTCGCCGAGTGACGAGGCATTTGGCTACCTTAAGAGAGTCATAGTTACTGCTCCCAGCTGCTCGACCTACTTTCATTCTTTCCACTCATTAATTATTACTGTGGTCAGTCCTGCAGGAGCAATATGCCACTACATGTAAACCTTAACGTTGTCTGAGCTACCTTAACGAAGATATTCTCGAGTTTTCAAAAAAAATTTCACATGGTGACGAGGCATTTGGCTGCCTTAAGAGAGTCATAGTACCCCTGCCTGCTGCTCCCACTTTTTTAAGCCCTTTCTATCTATCATTCTTGCTATGGCTGTCCTACAGAACCGATGTGCCACTATATGTCCAGGTTAACGTCGTCACTGTTACTCCCACTACAAGTCTCTCGAGTTAGCAAATGTACCTCGCCGAATGACGAGGCATTTGGCTACCTTAAGTGACTCATAGTTACTGCAGCCAGCTGCTCCCCCTTCTTTGAATCTTTCCTCCCTTTAAATCGTACTGAGGTCAGTCCTGCTGAAGCGATACGCCACCACCTGTGCATGTTACCGTTGTCTGAGTTACTTCAACGACGATTTCCTCGAGTTTTCAAATAAATTTCGCCGAGTGACGAGGCATTTGGCTACCTTAAGAGAGTCATAGTTACTGCTGCCAGCTGCTCGACCTACTTTCATTCTTTCCACTCATTAATTATTACTGTGGTCAGTCCTGCAGGAGCAATATGCCACTACATGTAAACCTTAACGTTGTCTGAGCTACCTTAACGAAGATATTCTCGAGTTTTCAAAAAAAATTTCACATGGTGACGAGGCATTTGGCTGCCTTAAGAGAGTCATAGTACCCCTGCCTGCTGCTCCCACTTTATTAAGCCCTTTCTCTCTATCATTCTTGCTATGGCTGTCCTACAGAACCGATGTGCCACTATATGTCCAGGTTAACGTCGTCACTGTTACTCCCACTGCGAGTCTCTCGAGTTAGCAAATGTACCTCGCCGGGTGACGAGGCTTTTGGCTACCTTAAGTGGCTCATAGTTACTCCAGCCAGCTGCTCCACTTTCTTTGAATCTTTCCTCCCTTTAAATCGTACTGTGGTCAGTCCTGCAGAGCGATACGCCACCACCTGTGCATGTTACCGTTGTCTGATTTACTTCAACGACGATTTCCTCGAGTTTTCAAATAAATCTCGCCGAGTGACGAGGCATTTGGCTACCTTAAGAGAGTCATAGTTATTGCAGCCAGCTGCTCCCCCTTCTTTGAATCTTTCCTCCCTTTAAATCGTACTGTGGTCAGTCCTGCAGAGCGATACGCCACCACCTGTGCATGTTACCGTTGTCTGATTTACTTCAACGACGATTTCCTCGAGTTTTTAAAATAAATTTCGCCGAGTGACGAGGCATTTGGCTACCTTAAGAGAGTCATAGTTACTGCTGCCAGCTGCTCGACCTACTTTCATTCTTTCCACTCATTAATTATTACTGTGGTCAGTCCTGCAGGAGCAATATGCCACTACATGTAAACCTTAACGTTGTCTGAGCTACCTTAACGAAGATATTCTCGAGTTTTCAAAAAAAATTTCACATAGTGACGAGGCATTTGGCTGCCTTAAGAGAGTCATAGTACCCCTGCCTGCTGCTCCCACATTTTTAAGCCCTTTCTATCTATCATTCTTTCTATGGCTGTCCTACAGAACCGATGTGCCACTATATGTCCAGGTTAACGTCGTCACTGTTACTCCCACTACGAGTCTCTCGAGTTAGCAAATGTACCTCGCCGAATGACGAGGCATTTGGCTACCTTAAGTGACTCATAGTTACTGCAGCCAGCTGCTCCCCCTTCTTTGAATCTTTCCTCCCTTTAAATCGTACTGAGGTCAGTCCTGCTGAAGCGATACGCCACCACCTGTGCATGTTACCGTTGTCTGAGTTACTTCAACGACGATTTCCTCGAGTTTTCAAATAAATTTCGCCGAGTGACGAGGCATTTGGCTACCTTAAGAGAGTCATAGTTACTGCTGCCAGCTGCTCGACCTACTTTCATTCTTTCCACTCATTAATTATTACTGTGGTCAGTCCTGCAGGAGCAATATGCCACTACATGTAAACCTTAACGTTGTCTGAGCTACCTTAACGAAGATATTCTCGAGTTTTCAAAAAAAATTTCACATGGTGACGAGGCATTTGGCTGCCTTGAGAGAGTCATAGTACCCCTGCCTGCTGCTCCCACTTTATTAAGCCCTTTCTCTCTATCATTCTTGCTATGGCTGTCCTACAGAACCGATGTGCCACTATATGTCCAGGTTAACGTCGTCACTGTTACTCCCACTGCGAGTCTCTCGAGTTAGCAAATGTACCTCGCCGGGTGACGAGGCTTTTGGCTACCTTAAGTGGCTCATAGTTACTCCAGCCAGCTGCTCCACCTTCTTTGAATCTTTCCTCCCTTTAAATCGTACTGTGGTCAGTCCTGCAGAGCGATACGCCACCACCTGTGCATGTTACCGTTGTCTGATTTACTTCAACGACGATTTCCTCGAGTTTTCAAATAAATTCCGCCGAGTGACGAGGCATTTGGCTACCTTAAGAGAGTCATAGTTACTGCAGCCAGCTGCTCCCCCTTCTTTGAATCTTTTCTCCCTTTAAATCGTACTGTGGTCAGTCCTGCAGAGCGATACGCCACCACCTGTGCATGTTACCGTTGTCTGATTTACTTCAACGACGATTTCCTCGAGTTTTTAAAATAAATTTCGCCGAGTGACGAGGCATTTGGCTACCTTAAGAGAGTCATAGTTACTGCTGCCAGCTGCTCGACCTACTTTCATTCTTTCCACTCATTAATTATTACTGTGGTCAGTCCTGCAGGAGCAATATGCCACTACATGTAAACCTTAACGTTGTCTGAGCTACCTTAACGAAGATATTCTCGAGTTTTCAAAAAAAATTTCACATGGTGACGAGGCATTTGGCTGCCTTAAGAGAGTCATAGTACCCCTGCCTGCTGCTCCCACTTTATTAAGCCCTTTCTCTCTATCATTCTTGCTATGGCTGTCCTACAGAACCGATGTGCCACTATATGTCCAGGTTAACGTCGTCACTGTTACTCCCACTGCGAGTCTCTCGAGTTAGCAAATGTACCTCGCCGGGTGACGAGGCTTTTGGCTACCTTAAGTGGCTCATAGTTACTCCAGCCAGCTGCTCCACTTTCTTTGAATCTTTCCTCCCTTTAAATCGTACTGTGGTCAGTCCTGCAGAGCGATACGCCACCACCTGTGCATGTTACCGTTGTCTGATTTACTTCAACGACGATTTCCTCGAGTTTTCAAATAAATCTCGCCGAGTGACGAGGCATTTGGCTACCTTAAGAGAGTCATAGTTATTGCAGCCAGCTGCTCCCCCTTCTTTGAATCTTTCCTCCCTTTAAATCGTACTGTGGTCAGTCCTGCAGAGCGATACGCCACCACCTGTGCATGTTACCGTTGTCTGATTTACTTCAACGACGATTTCCTCGAGTTTTTAAAATAAATTTCGCCGAGTGACGAGGCATTTGGCTACCTTAAGAGAGTCATAGTTACTGCTGCCAGCTGCTCGACCTACTTTCATTCTTTCCACTCATTAATTATTACTGTGGTCAGTCCTGCAGGAGCAATATGCCACTACATGTAAACCTTAACGTTGTCTGAGCTACCTTAACGAAGATATTCTCGAGTTTTCAAAAAAAATTTCACATAGTGACGAGGCATTTGGCTGCCTTAAGAGAGTCATAGTACCCCTGCCTGCTGCTCCCACATTTTTAAGCCCTTTCTATCTATCATTCTTTCTATGGCTGTCCTACAGAACCGATGTGCCACTATATGTCCAGGTTAACGTCGTCACTGTTACTCCCACTACGAGTCTCTCGAGTTAGCAAATGTACCTCGCCGAATGACGAGGCATTTGGCTACCTTAAGTGACTCATAGTTACTGCAGCCAGCTGCTCCCCCTTCTTTGAATCTTTCCTCCCTTTAAATCGTACTGAGGTCAGTCCTGCTGAAGCGATACGCCACCACCTGTGCATGTTACCGTTGTCTGAGTTACTTCAACGACGATTTCCTCGAGTTTTCAAATAAATTTCGCCGAGTGACGAGGCATTTGGCTACCTTAAGAGAGTCATAGTTACTGCTGCCAGCTGCTCGACCTACTTTCATTCTTTCCACTCATTAATTATTACTGTGGTCAGTCCTGCAGGAGCAATATGCCACTACATGTAAACCTTAACGTTGTCTGAGCTACCTTAACGAAGATATTCTCGAGTTTTCAAAAAAAATTTCACATGGTGACGAGGCATTTGGCTGCCTTGAGAGAGTCATAGTACCCCTGCCTGCTGCTCCCACTTTATTAAGCCCTTTCTCTCTATCATTCTTGCTATGGCTGTCCTACAGAACCGATGTGCCACTATATGTCCAGGTTAACGTCGTCACTGTTACTCCCACTGCGAGTCTCTCGAGTTAGCAAATGTACCTCGCCGGGTGACGAGGCTTTTGGCTACCTTAAGTGGCTCATAGTTACTCCAGCCAGCTGCTCCACCTTCTTTGAATCTTTCCTCCCTTTAAATCGTACTGTGGTCAGTCCTGCAGAGCGATACGCCACCACCTGTGCATGTTACCGTTGTCTGATTTACTTCAACGACGATTTCCTCGAGTTTTCAAATAAATTCCGCCGAGTGACGAGGCATTTGGCTACCTTAAGAGAGTCATAGTTACTGCAGCCAGCTGCTCCCCCTTCTTTGAATCTTTTCTCCCTTTAAATCGTACTGTGGTCAGTCCTGCAGAGCGATACGCCACCACCTGTGCATGTTACCGTTGTCTGATTTACTTCAACGACGATTTCCTCGAGTTTTTAAAATAAATTTCGCCGAGTGACGAGGCATTTGGCTACCTTAAGAGAGTCATAGTTACTGCTGCCAGCTGCTCGACCTACTTTCATTCTTTCCACTCATTAATTATTACTGTGGTCAGTCCTGCAGGAGCAATATGCCACTACATGTAAACCTTAACGTTGTCTGAGCTACCTTAACGAAGATATTCTCGAGTTTTCAAAAAAAATTTCACATGGTGACGAGGCATTTGGCTGCCTTAAGAGAGTCATAGTACCCCTGCCTGCTGCTCCCACTTTATTAAGCCCTTTCTCTCTATCATTCTTGCTATGGCTGTCCTACAGAACCGATGTGCCACTATATGTCCAGGTTAACGTCGTCACTGTTACTCCCACTGCGAGTCTCTCGAGTTAGCAAATGTACCTCGCCGGGTGACGAGGCTTTTGGCTACCTTAAGTGGCTCATAGTTACTCCAGCCAGCTGCTCCACTTTCTTTGAATCTTTCCTCCCTTTAAATCGTACTGTGGTCAGTCCTGCAGAGCGATACGCCACCACCTGTGCATGTTACCGTTGTCTGATTTACTTCAACGACGATTTCCTCGAGTTTTCAAATAAATCTCGCCGAGTGACGAGGCATTTGGCTACCTTAAGAGAGTCATAGTTATTGCAGCCAGCTGCTCCCCCTTCTTTGAATCTTTCCTCCCTTTAAATCGTACTGTGGTCAGTCCTGCAGAGCGATACGCCACCACCTGTGCATGTTACCGTTGTCTGATTTACTTCAACGACGATTTCCTCGAGTTTTTAAAATAAATTTCGCCGAGTGACGAGGCATTTGGCTACCTTAAGAGAGTCATAGTTACTGCTGCCAGCTGCTCGACCTACTTTCATTCTTTCCACTCATTAATTATTACTGTGGTCAGTCCTGCAGGAGCAATATGCCACTACATGTAAACCTTAACGTTGTCTGAGCTACCTTAACGAAGATATTCTCGAGTTTTCAAAAAAAATTTCACATAGTGACGAGGCATTTGGCTGCCTTAAGAGAGTCATAGTACCCCTGCCTGCTGCTCCCACATTTTTAAGCCCTTTCTATCTATCATTCTTTCTATGGCTGTCCTACAGAACCGATGTGCCACTATATGTCCAGGTTAACGTCGTCACTGTTACTCCCACTACGAGTCTCTCGAGTTAGCAAATGTACCTCGCCGAATGACGAGGCATTTGGCTACCTTAAGTGACTCATAGTTACTGCAGCCAGCTGCTCCCCCTTCTTTGAATCTTTCCTCCCTTTAAATCGTACTGAGGTCAGTCCTGCTGAAGCGATACGCCACCACCTGTGCATGTTACCGTTGTCTGAGTTACTTCAACGACGATTTCCTCGAGTTTTCAAATAAATTTCGCCGAGTGACGAGGCATTTGGCTACCTTAAGAGAGTCATAGTTACTGCTGCCAGCTGCTCGACCTACTTTCATTCTTTCCACTCATTAATTATTACTGTGGTCAGTCCTGCAGGAGCAATATGCCACTACATGTAAACCTTAACGTTGTCTGAGCTACCTTAACGAAGATATTCTCGAGTTTTCAAAAAAAATTTCACATGGTGACGAGGCATTTGGCTGCCTTAAGAGAGTCATAGTACCCCTGCCTGCTGCTCCCACTTTATTAAGCCCTTTCTCTCTATCATTCTTGCTATGGCTGTCCTACAGAACCGATGTGCCACTATATGTCCAGGTTAACGTCGTCACTGTTACTCCCACTGCGAGTCTCTCGAGTTAGCAAATGTACCTCGCCGGGTGACGAGGCTTTTGGCTACCTTAAGTGGCTCATAGTTACTCCAGCCAGCTGCTCCACCTTCTTTGAATCTTTCCTCCCTTTAAATCGTACTGTGGTCAGTCCTGCAGAGCGATACGCCACCACCTGTGCATGTTACCGTTGTCTGATTTACTTCAACGACGATTTCCTCGAGTTTTCAAATAAATTCCGCCGAGTGACGAGGCATTTGGCTACCTTAAGAGAGTCATAGTTACTGCAGCCAGCTGCTCCCCCTTCTTTGAATCTTTTCTCCCTTTAAATCGTACTGTGGTCAGTCCTGCAGAGCGATACGCCACCACCTGTGCATGTTACCGTTGTCTGATTTACTTCAACGACGATTTCCTCGAGTTTTTAAAATAAATTTCGCCGAGTGACGAGGCATTTGGCTACCTTAAGAGAGTCATAGTTACTGCTCCCAGCTGCTCGACCTACTTTCATTCTTTCCACTCATTAATTATTACTGTGGTCAGTCCTGCAGGAGCAATATGCCACTACATGTAAACCTTAACGTTGTCTGAGCTACCTTAACGAAGATATTCTCGAGTTTTCAAAAAAAATTTCACATGGTGACGAGGCATTTGGCTGCCTTAAGAGAGTCATAGTACCCCTGCCTGCTGCTCCCACTTTTTTAAGCCCTTTCTATCTATCATTCTTGCTATGGCTGTCCTACAGAACCGATGTGCCACTATATGTCCAGGTTAACGTCGTCACTGTTACTCCCACTACAAGTCTCTCGAGTTAGCAAATGTACCTCGCCGAATGACGAGGCATTTGGCTACCTTAAGTGACTCATAGTTACTGCAGCCAGCTGCTCCCCCTTCTTTGAATCTTTCCTCCCTTTAAATCGTACTGAGGTCAGTCCTGCTGAAGCGATACGCCACCACCTGTGCATGTTACCGTTGTCTGAGTTACTTCAACGACGATTTCCTCGAGTTTTCAAATAAATTTCGCCGAGTGACGAGGCATTTGGCTACCTTAAGAGAGTCATAGTTACTGCTGCCAGCTGCTCGACCTACTTTCATTCTTTCCACTCATTAATTATTACTGTGGTCAGTCCTGCAGGAGCAATATGCCACTACATGTAAACCTTAACGTTGTCTGAGCTACCTTAACGAAGATATTCTCGAGTTTTCAAAAAAAATTTCACATGGTGACGAGGCATTTGGCTGCCTTAAGAGAGTCATAGTACCCCTGCCTGCTGCTCCCACTTTATTAAGCCCTTTCTCTCTATCATTCTTGCTATGGCTGTCCTACAGAACCGATGTGCCACTATATGTCCAGGTTAACGTCGTCACTGTTACTCCCACTGCGAGTCTCTCGAGTTAGCAAATGTACCTCGCCGGGTGACGAGGCTTTTGGCTACCTTAAGTGGCTCATAGTTACTCCAGCCAGCTGCTCCACTTTCTTTGAATCTTTCCTCCCTTTAAATCGTACTGTGGTCAGTCCTGCAGAGCGATACGCCACCACCTGTGCATGTTACCGTTGTCTGATTTACTTCAACGACGATTTCCTCGAGTTTTCAAATAAATCTCGCCGAGTGACGAGTCATTTGGCTACCTTAAGAGAGTCATAGTTATTGCAGCCAGCTGCTCCCCCTTCTTTGAATCTTTCCTCCCTTTAAATCGTACTGTGGTCAGTCCTGCAGAGCGATACGCCACCACCTGTGCATGTTACCGTTGTCTGATTTACTTCAACGACGATTTCCTCGAGTTTTTAAAATAAATTTCGCCGAGTGACGAGGCATTTGGCTACCTTAAGAGAGTCATAGTTACTGCTGCCAGCTGCTCGACCTACTTTCATTCTTTCCACTCATTAATTATTACTGTGGTCAGTCCTGCAGGAGCAATATGCCACTACATGTAAACCTTAACGTTGTCTGAGCTACCTTAACGAAGATATTCTCGAGTTTTCAAAAAAAATTTCACATAGTGACGAGGCATTTGGCTGCCTTAAGAGAGTCATAGTACCCCTGCCTGCTGCTCCCACATTTTTAAGCCCTTTCTATCTATCATTCTTTCTATGGCTGTCCTACAGAACCGATGTGCCACTATATGTCCAGGTTAACGTCGTCACTGTTACTCCCACTACGAGTCTCTCGAGTTAGCAAATGTACCTCGCCGAATGACGAGGCATTTGGCTACCTTAAGTGACTCATAGTTACTGCAGCCAGCTGCTCCCCCTTCTTTGAATCTTTCCTCCCTTTAAATCGTACTGAGGTCAGTCCTGCTGAAGCGATACGCCACCACCTGTGCATGTTACCGTTGTCTGAGTTACTTCAACGACGATTTCCTCGAGTTTTCAAATAAATTTCGCCGAGTGACGAGGCATTTGGCTACCTTAAGAGAGTCATAGTTACTGCTGCCAGCTGCTCGACCTACTTTCATTCTTTCCACTCATTAATTATTACTGTGGTCAGTCCTGCAGGAGCAATATGCCACTACATGTAAACCTTAACGTTGTCTGAGCTACCTTAACGAAGATATTCTCGAGTTTTCAAAAAAAATTTCACATGGTGACGAGGCATTTGGCTGCCTTAAGAGAGTCATAGTACCCCTGCCTGCTGCTCCCACTTTATTAAGCCCTTTCTCTCTATCATTCTTGCTATGGCTGTCCTACAGAACCGATGTGCCACTATATGTCCAGGTTAACGTCGTCACTGTTACTCCCACTGCGAGTCTCTCGAGTTAGCAAATGTACCTCGCCGGGTGACGAGGCTTTTGGCTACCTTAAGTGGCTCATAGTTACTCCAGCCAGCTGCTCCACCTTCTTTGAATCTTTCCTCCCTTTAAATCGTACTGTGGTCAGTCCTGCAGAGCGATACGCCACCACCTGTGCATGTTACCGTTGTCTGATTTACTTCAACGACGATTTCCTCGAGTTTTCAAATAAATTCCGCCGAGTGACGAGGCATTTGGCTACCTTAAGAGAGTCATAGTTACTGCAGCCAGCTGCTCCCCCTTCTTTGAATCTTTTCTCCCTTTAAATCGTACTGTGGTCAGTCCTGCAGAGCGATACGCCACCACCTGTGCATGTTACCGTTGTCTGATTTACTTCAACGACGATTTCCTCGAGTTTTTAAAATAAATTTCGCCGAGTGACGAGGCATTTGGCTACCTTAAGAGAGTCATAGTTACTGCTCCCAGCTGCTCGACCTACTTTCATTCTTTCCACTCATTAATTATTACTGTGGTCAGTCCTGCAGGAGCAATATGCCACTACATGTAAACCTTAACGTTGTCTGAGCTACCTTAACGAAGATATTCTCGAGTTTTCAAAAAAAATTTCACATGGTGACGAGGCATTTGGCTGCCTTAAGAGAGTCATAGTACCCCTGCCTGCTGCTCCCACTTTTTTAAGCCCTTTCTATCTATCATTCTTGCTATGGCTGTCCTACAGAACCGATGTGCCACTATATGTCCAGGTTAACGTCGTCACTGTTACTCCCACTACAAGTCTCTCGAGTTAGCAAATGTACCTCGCCGAATGACGAGGCATTTGGCTACCTTAAGTGACTCATAGTTACTGCAGCCAGCTGCTCCCCCTTCTTTGAATCTTTCCTCCCTTTAAATCGTACTGAGGTCAGTCCTGCTGAAGCGATACGCCACCACCTGTGCATGTTACCGTTGTCTGAGTTACTTCAACGACGATTTCCTCGAGTTTTCAAATAAATTTCGCCGAGTGACGAGGCATTTGGCTACCTTAAGAGAGTCATAGTTACTGCTGCCAGCTGCTCGACCTACTTTCATTCTTTCCACTCATTAATTATTACTGTGGTCAGTCCTGCAGGAGCAATATGCCACTACATGTAAACCTTAACGTTGTCTGAGCTACCTTAACGAAGATATTCTCGAGTTTTCAAAAAAAATTTCACATGGTGACGAGGCATTTGGCTGCCTTAAGAGAGTCATAGTACCCCTGCCTGCTGCTCCCACTTTATTAAGCCCTTTCTCTCTATCATTCTTGCTATGGCTGTCCTACAGAACCGATGTGCCACTATATGTCCAGGTTAACGTCGTCACTGTTACTCCCACTGCGAGTCTCTCGAGTTAGCAAATGTACCTCGCCGGATGACGAGGCTTTTGGCTACCTTAAGTGGCTCATAGTTACTCCAGCCAGCTGCTCCACTTTCTTTGAATCTTTCCTCCCTTTAAATCGTACTGTGGTCAGTCCTGCAGAGCGATACGCCACCACCTGTGCATGTTACCGTTGTCTGATTTACTTCAACGACGATTTCCTCGAGTTTTCAAATAAGTCTCGCCGAGTGACGAGGCATTTGGCTACCTTAAGAGAGTCATAGTTATTGCAGCCAGCTGCTCCCCCTTCTTTGAATCTTTCCTCCCTTTAAATCGTACTGTGGTCAGTCCTGCAGAGCGATACGCCACCACCTGTGCATGTTACCGTTGTCTGATTTACTTCAACGACGATTTCCTCGAGTTTTTAAAATAAATTTCGCCGAGTGACGAGGCATTTGGCTACCTTAAGAGAGTCATAGTTACTGCTGCCAGCTGCTCGACCTACTTTCATTCTTTCCACTCATTAATTATTACTGTGGTCAGTCCTGCAGGAGCAATATGCCACTACATGTAAACCTTAACGTTGTCTGAGCTACCTTAACGAAGATATTCTCGAGTTTTCAAAAAAAATTTCACATAGTGACGAGGCATTTGGCTGCCTTAAGAGAGTCATAGTACCCCTGCCTGCTGCTCCCACATTTTTAAGCCCTTTCTATCTATCATTCTTTCTATGGCTGTCCTACAGAACCGATGTGCCACTATATGTCCAGGTTAACGTCGTCACTGTTACTCCCACTACGAGTCTCTCGAGTTAGCAAATGTACCTCGCCGAATGACGAGGCATTTGGCTACCTTAAGTGACTCATAGTTACTGCAGCCAGCTGCTCCCCCTTCTTTGAATCTTTCCTCCCTTTAAATCGTACTGAGGTCAGTCCTGCTGAAGCGATACGCCACCACCTGTGCATGTTACCGTTGTCTGAGTTACTTCAACGACGATTTCCTCGAGTTTTCAAATAAATTTCGCCGAGTGACGAGGCATTTGGCTACCTTAAGAGAGTCATAGTTACTGCTGCCAGCTGCTCGACCTACTTTCATTCTTTCCACTCATTAATTATTACTGTGGTCAGTCCTGCAGGAGCAATATGCCACTACATGTAAACCTTAACGTTGTCTGAGCTACCTTAACGAAGATATTCTCGAGTTTTCAAAAAAAATTTCACATGGTGACGAGGCATTTGGCTGCCTTAAGAGAGTCATAGTACCCCTGCCTGCTGCTCCCACTTTATTAAGCCCTTTCTCTCTATCATTCTTGCTATGGCTGTCCTACAGAACCGATGTGCCACTATATGTCCAGGTTAACGTCGTCACTGTTACTCCCACTGCGAGTCTCTCGAGTTAGCAAATGTACCTCGCCGGGTGACGAGGCTTTTGGCTACCTTAAGTGGCTCATAGTTACTCCAGCCAGCTGCTCCACCTTCTTTGAATCTTTCCTCCCTTTAAATCGTACTGTGGTCAGTCCTGCAGAGCGATACGCCACCACCTGTGCATGTTACCGTTGTCTGATTTACTTCAACGACGATTTCCTCGAGTTTTCAAATAAATCTCGCCGAGTGACGAGGCATTTGGCTACCTTAAGAGAGTCATAGTTACTGCAGCCAGCTGCTCCCCCTTCTTTGAATCTTTCCTCCCTTTAAATCGTACTGTGGTCAGTCCTGCAGAGCGATACGCCACCACCTGTGCATGTTACCGTTGTCTGATTTACTTCAACGACGATTTCCTCGAGTTTTTAAAATAAATTTCGCCGAGTGACGAGGCATTTGGCTACCTTAAGAGAGTCATAGTTACTGCTCCCAGCTGCTCGACCTACTTTCATTCTTTCCACTCATTAATTATTACTGTGGTCAGTCCTGCAGGAGCAATATGCCACTACATGTAAACCTTAACGTTGTCTGAGCTACCTTAACGAAGATATTCTCGAGTTTTCAAAAAAAATTTCACATGGTGACGAGGCATTTGGCTGCCTTAAGAGAGTCATAGTACCCCTGCCTGCTGCTCCCACTTTTTTAAGCCCTTTCTATCTATCATTCTTGCTATGGCTGTCCTACAGAACCGATGTGCCACTATATGTCCAGGTTAACGTCGTCACTGTTACTCCCACTACGAGTCTCTCGAGTTAGCAAATGTACCTCGCCGAATGACGAGGCATTTGGCTACCTTAAGTGACTCATAGTTACTGCAGCCAGCTGCTCCCCCTTCTTTGAATCTCTCCTCCCTTTAAATCGTACTGAGGTCAGTCCTGCTGAAGCGATACGCCACCACCTGTGCATGTTACCGTTGTCTGAGTTACTTCAACGACGATTTCCTCGAGTTTTCAAATAAATTTCGCCGAGTGACGAGGCATTTGGCTACCTTAAGAGAGTCATAGTTACTGCTGCCAGCTGCTCGACCTACTTTCATTCTTTCCACTCATTAATTATTACTGTGGTCAGTCCTGCAGGAGCAATATGCCACTACATGTAAACCTTAACGTTGTCTGAGCTACCTTAACGAAGATATTCTCGAGTTTTCAAAAAAAATTTCACATGGTGACGAGGCATTTGGCTGCCTTAAGAGAGTCATAGTACCCCTGCCTGCTGCTCCCACTTTATTAAGCCCTTTCTCTCTATCATTCTTGCTATGGCTGTCCTACAGAACCGATGTGCCACTATATGTCCAGGTTAACGTCGTCACTGTTACTCCCACTGCGAGTCTCTCGAGTTAGCAAATGTACCTCGCCGGGTGACGAGGCTTTTGGCTACCTTAAGTGGCTCATAGTTACTCCAGCCAGCTGCTCCACTTTCTTTGAATCTTTCCTCCCTTTAAATCGTACTGTGGTCAGTCCTGCAGAGCGATACGCCACCACCTGTGCATGTTACCGTTGTCTGATTTACTTCAACGACGATTTCCTCGAGTTTTCAAATAAATCTCGCCGAGTGACGAGGCATTTGGCTACCTTAAGAGAGTCATAGTTATTGCAGCCAGCTGCTCCCCCTTCTTTGAATCTTTCCTCCCTTTAAATCGTACTGTGGTCAGTCCTGCAGAGCGATACGCCACCACCTGTGCATGTTACCGTTGTCTGATTTACTTCAACGACGATTTCCTCGAGTTTTTAAAATAAATTTCGCCGAGTGACGAGGCATTTGGCTACCTTAAGAGAGTCATAGTTACTGCTGCCAGTTGCTCGACCTACTTTCATTCTTTCCACTCATTAATTATTACTGTGGTCAGTCCTGCAGGAGCAATATGCCACTACATGTAAACCTTAACGTTGTCTGAGCTACCTTAACGAAGATATTCTCGAGTTTTCAAAAAAAATTTCACATAGTGACGAGGCATTTGGCTGCCTTAAGAGAGTCATAGTACCCCTGCCTGCTGCTCCCACATTTTTAAGCCCTTTCTATCTATCATTCTTTCTATGGCTGTCCTACAGAACCGATGTGCCACTATATGTCCAGGTTAACGTCGTCACTGTTACTCCCACTACGAGTCTCTCGAGTTAGCAAATGTACCTCGCCGAATGACGAGGCATTTGGCTACCTTAAGTGACTCATAGTTACTGCAGCCAGCTGCTCCCCCTTCTTTGAATCTTTCCTCCCTTTAAATCGTACTGAGGTCAGTCCTGCTGAAGCGATACGCCACCACCTGTGCATGTTACCGTTGTCTGAGTTACTTCAACGACGATTTCCTCGAGTTTTCAAATAAATTTCGCCGAGTGACGAGGCATTTGGCTACCTTAAGAGAGTCATAGTTACTGCTGCCAGCTGCTCGACCTACTTTCATTCTTTCCACTCATTAATTATTACTGTGGTCAGTCCTGCAGGAGCAATATGCCACTACATGTAAACCTTAACGTTGTCTGAGCTACCTTAACGAAGATATTCTCGAGTTTTCAAAAAAAATTTCACATGGTGACGAGGCATTTGGCTGCCTTAAGAGAGTCATAGTACCCCTGCCTGCTGCTCCCACTTTATTAAGCCCTTTCTCTCTATCATTCTTGCTATGGCTGTCCTACAGAACCGATGTGCCACTATATGTCCAGGTTAACGTCGTCACTGTTACTCCCACTGCGAGTCTCTCGAGTTAGCAAATGTACCTCGCCGGGTGACGAGGCTTTTGGCTACCTTAAGTGGCTCATAGTTACTCCAGCCAGCTGCTCCACCTTCTTTGAATCTTTCCTCCCTTTAAATCGTACTGTGGTCAGTCCTGCAGAGCGATACGCCACCACCTGTGCATGTTACCGTTGTCTGATTTACTTCAACGACGATTTCCTCGAGTTTTCAAATAAATTCCGCCGAGTGACGAGGCATTTGGCTACCTTAAGAGAGTCATAGTTACTGCAGCCAGCTGCTCCCCCTTCTTTGAATCTTTTCTCCCTTTAAATCGTACTGTGGTCAGTCCTGCAGAGCGATACGCCACCACCTGTGCATGTTACCGTTGTCTGATTTACTTCAACGACGATTTCCTCGAGTTTTTAAAATAAATTTCGCCGAGTGACGAGGCATTTGGCTACCTTAAGAGAGTCATAGTTACTGCTCCCAGCTGCTCGACCTACTTTCATTCTTTCCACTCATTAATTATTACTGTGGTCAGTCCTGCAGGAGCAATATGCCACTACATGTAAACCTTAACGTTGTCTGAGCTACCTTAACGAAGATATTCTCGAGTTTTCAAAAAAAATTTCACATGGTGACGAGGCATTTGGCTGCCTTAAGAGAGTCATAGTACCCCTGCCTGCTGCTCCCACTTTTTTAAGCCCTTTCTATCTATCATTCTTGCTATGGCTGTCCTACAGAACCGATGTGCCACTATATGTCCAGGTTAACGTCGTCACTGTTACTCCCACTACAAGTCTCTCGAGTTAGCAAATGTACCTCGCCGAATGACGAGGCATTTGGCTACCTTAAGTGACTCATAGTTACTGCAGCCAGCTGCTCCCCCTTCTTTGAATCTTTCCTCCCTTTAAATCGTACTGAGGTCAGTCCTGCTGAAGCGATACGCCACCACCTGTGCATGTTACCGTTGTCTGAGTTACTTCAACGACGATTTCCTCGAGTTTTCAAATAAATTTCGCCGAGTGACGAGGCATTTGGCTACCTTAAGAGAGTCATAGTTACTGCTGCCAGCTGCTCGACCTACTTTCATTCTTTCCACTCATTAATTATTACTGTGGTCAGTCCTGCAGGAGCAATATGCCACTACATGTAAACCTTAACGTTGTCTGAGCTACCTTAACGAAGATATTCTCGAGTTTTCAAAAAAAATTTCACATGGTGACGAGGCATTGGCTGCCTTAAGAGAGTCATAGTACCCCTGCCTGCTGCTCCCACTTTATTAAGCCCTTTCTCTCTATCATTCTTGCTATGGCTGTCCTACAGAACCGATGTGCCACTATATGTCCAGGTTAACGTCGTCACTGTTACTCCCACTGCGAGTCTCTCGAGTTAGCAAATGTACCTCGCCGGGTGACGAGGCTTTTGGCTACCTTAAGTGGCTCATAGTTACTCCAGCCAGCTGCTCCACTTTCTTTGAATCTTTCCTCCCTTTAAATCGTACTGTGGTCAGTCCTGCAGAGCGATACGCCACCACCTGTGCATGTTACCGTTGTCTGATTTACTTCAACGACGATTTCCTCGAGTTTTCAAATAAATTCCGCCGAGTGACGAGGCATTTGGCTACCTTAAGAGAGTCATAGTTACTGCAGCCAGCTGCTCCCCCTTCTTTGAATCTTTTCTCCCTTTAAATCGTACTGTGGTCAGTCCTGCAGAGCGATACGCCACCACCTGTGCATGTTACCGTTGTCTGATTTACTTCAACGACGATTTCCTCGAGTTTTTAAAATAAATTTCGCCGAGTGACGAGGCATTTGGCTAGCTTAAGAGAGTCATAGTTACTGCTCCCAGCTGCTCGACCTACTTTCATTCTTTCCACTCATTAATTATTACTGTGGTCAGTCCTGCAGGAGCAATATGCCACTACATGTAAACCTTAACGTTGTCTGAGCTACCTTAACGAAGATATTCTCGAGTTTTCAAAAAAAATTTCACATGGTGACGAGGCATTTGGCTGCCTTAAGAGAGTCATAGTACCCCTGCCTGCTGCTCCCACTTTTTTAAGCCCTTTCTATCTATCATTCTTGCTATGGCTGTCCTACAGAACCGATGTGCCACTATATGTCCAGGTTAACGTCGTCACTGTTACTCCCACTACAAGTCTCTCGAGTTAGCAAATGTACCTCGCCGAATGACGAGGCATTTGGCTACCTTAAGTGACTCATAGTTACTGCAGCCAGCTGCTCCCCCTTCTTTGAATCTTTCCTCCCTTTAAATCGTACTGAGGTCAGTCCTGCTGAAGCGATACGCCACCACCTGTGCATGTTACCGTTGTCTGAGTTACTTCAACGACGATTTCCTCGAGTTTTCAAATAAATTTCGCCGAGTGACGAGGCATTTGGCTACCTTAAGAGAGTCATAGTTACTGCTGCCAGCTGCTCGACCTACTTTCATTCTTTCCACTCATTAATTATTACTGTGGTCAGTCCTGCAGGAGCAATATGCCACTACATGTAAACCTTAACGTTGTCTGAGCTACCTTAACGAAGATATTCTCGAGTTTTCAAAAAAAATTTCACATGGTGACGAGGCATTGGCTGCCTTAAGAGAGTCATAGTACCCCTGCCTGCTGCTCCTACTTTATTAAGCCCTTTCTCTCTATCATTCTTGCTATGGCTGTCCTACAGAACCGATGTGCCACTATATGTCCAGGTTAACGTCATCACTGTTACTCCCACTGCGAGTCTCTCGAGTTAGCAAATGTACCTCGCCGGGTGACGAGGCTTTTGGCTACCTTAAGTGGCTCATAGTTACTCCAGCCAGCTGCTCCACCTTCTTTGAATCTTTCCTCCCTTTAAATCGTACTGTGGTCAGTCCTGCAGAGCGATACGCCACCACCTGTGCATGTTACCGTTGTCTGATTTACTTCAACGACGATTTCCTCGAGTTTTCAAATAAATCTCGCCGAGTGACGAGGCATTTGGCTACCTTAAGAGAGTCATAGTTACTGCAGCCAGCTGCTCCCCCTTCTTTGAATCTTTCCTCCCTTTAAATCGTACTGTGGTCAGCCCTGCAGAGCGATACGCCACCACCTGTGCATGTTACCGTTGTCTGATTTACTTCAACGACGATTTCCTCGAGTTTTTAAAATAAATTTCGCCGAGTGACGAGGCATTTGGCTACCTTAAGAGAGTCATAGTTACTGCTGCCAGCTGCTCGACCTACTTTCATTCTTTCCACTCATTAATTATTACTGTGGTCAGTCCTGCAGGAGCAATATGCCACTACATGTAAACCTTAACGTTGTCTGAGCTACCTTAACGAAGATATTCTCGAGTTTTCAAAAAAAATTTCACATGGTGACGAGGCATTTGGCTGCCTTAAGAGAGTCATAGTACCCCTGCCTGCTGCTCCCACTTTTTTAAGCCCTTTCTATCTATCATTCTTGCTATGGCTGTCCTACAGAACCGATGTGCCTCTATATGTCCAGGTTAACGTCGTCACTGTTACTCCCACTACGAGTCTCTCGAGTTAGCAAATGTACATCGCCGAATGACGAGGCATTTGGCTACCTTAAGTGACTCATAGTTACTGCAGCCAGCTGCTCCACCTTCTTTGAATCTTTCCTCCCTTTAAATCGTACTGAGGTCAGTCCTGCTGAAGCGATACGCCACCACCTGTGCATGTTACCGTTGTCTGAGTTACATCAACGACGATTTCCTCGAATTTTCAAATAAATTTCGCCGAGTGACGAGGCATTTGGCTACCTTAAGAGAGTCATAGTTACTGCTGCCAGCTGCTCGACCTACTTTCATTCTTTCCACTCATTAATTATTACTGTGGTCAGTCCTGCAGGAGCAATATGCCACTACATGTAAACCTTAACGTTGTCTGAGCTACCTTAACGAAGATATTCTCGAGTTTTCAAAAAAAATTTCACATGGTGACGAGGCATTTGGCTGCCTTAAGAGAGTCATAGTACCCCTGCCTGCTGCTCCCACTTTATTAAGCCCTTTCTCTCTATCATTCTTGCTATGGCTGTCCTACAGAACCGATGTGCCACTATATGTCCAGGTTAACGTCGTCACTGTTACTCCCACTGCGAGTCTCTCGAGTTAGCAAATGTACCTCGCCGGGTGACGAGGCTTTTGGCTACCTTAAGTGGCTCATAGTTACTGCAGCCAGCTGCTCCACCTTCTTTGAATCTTTCCTCCCTTTAAATCGTACTGTGGTCAGTCCTGCAGAGCGATACGCCACCACCTGTGCATGTTACCGTTGTCTGATTTACTTCAACGACGATTTCCTCGAGTTTTCAAATAAATCTCGCCGAGTGACGAGGCATTATGTCCAGGTTAACGTCGTCACTGTTACTCCCACTACGAGTCTCTCGAGTTAGCAAATGTACCTCGCCAAATGACGAGGCATTTGGCTACCTTAAGTGACTCATAGTTACTGCAGCCAGCTGCTCCCCCTTCTTTGAATCTTTCCTCCCTTTAAATCGTACTGAGGTGTCCTGCTGAGGCGATACGCCACCACCTGTGCATGTTACCGTTGTCTGAGTTACTTCAACGACGATTTCCTCGAGTTTTCAAATAAATTTCGCCGAGTGACGAGGCATTTGGCTACCTTAAGAGAGTCATAGTTACTGCTGCCAGCTGCTCGACCTACTTTCATTCTTTCCACTCATTAATTATTACTGTGGTCAGTCCTGCAGGAGCAATATGCCACTACATGTAAACCTTAACGTTGTCTCAGCTACCTTAACGAAGATATTCTCGAGTTTTCATAAAAAATTTCACATGGTGACGAGGCATTTGGCTGCCTTAAGAGAGTCATAGTACCCCTGCCTGCTGCTCCCACTTTATTAAGCCCTTTCTCTCTATCATTCTTGCTATGGCTGTCCTACAGAACCGATGTGCCACTATATGTCCAGGTTAACGTCGTCACTGTTACTCCCACTGCGAGTCTCTCGAGTTAGCAAATGTACCTCGCCGGGTGACGAGGCTTTTGGCTACCTTAAGTGGCTCATAGTTACTCCAGCCAGCTGCTCCACTTTCTTTGAATCTTTCCTCCCTTTAAATCGTACTGTGGTCAGTCCTGCAGAGCGATACGCCACCACCTGTGCATGTTACCGTTGTCTGATTTACTTCAACGACGATTTCCTCGAGTTTTCAAATAAATCTCACCGAGTGACGAGGCATATGGCTACCTTAAGAGAGTCATAGTTATTGCAGCCAGCTGCTTCCCCTTCTTTGAATCTTCCCTCCCTTTAAATCGTACTGTGGTCAGTCCTGCAGAGCGATACGCCACCACCTGTGCATGTTACCGTTGTCTGATTTACTTCAACGACGATTTCCTCGAGTTTTTGAAATAAATTTCGCCGAGTGACGAGGCATTTGGCTACCTTAAGAGAGTCATAGCTACTGCTGCCAGCTGCTCGACCTACTTTCATTCTTTCCACTCATTAATTATTACTGTGGTCAGTCCTGCAAGAGCAATATGCCACTACATGTAAACCTTAACGTTGTCTGAGCTACCTTAACGAAGATATTCTCGAGTTTTCAAAAAAAATTTTACATGGTGACGAGGCATTTGGCTGCCTTAAGAGAGTCATAGTACCCCTGCCTGCTGCTCCCACTTTATTAAGCCCTTTCTCTCTATCATTCTTGCTATGGCTGTCCTACAGAACCGATGTGCCACTATATGTCCAGGTTAACGTCGTCACTGTTACTCCCACTGCGAGTCTCTCGAGTTAGCAAATGTACCTCGCCGGGTGACGAGGCTTTTGGCTACCTTAAGTGGCTCATAGTTACTCCAGCCAGCTGCTCCACCTTCTTTGAATCTTTCCTCCCTTTAAATCGTACTGTGGTCAGTCCTGCAGAGCGTAACGCCACCACCTGTGCATGTTACCGTTGTCTGATTTACTTCAACGACGAATTCCTCGAGTTTTCAAATAAATCTCGCCGAGTGACGAGGCATTTGGCTACCTTAAGAGAGTCATAGTTACTGCCGCCAGCTGCTCGACCTACTTTCTTTCTTTCCACTCATTAATTATTACTGTGGTCAGTCCTGCAGGAGCAATATGCCACTACATGTAAACCTTAACGTTGTCTGAGCTACCTTAACGAAGATATTCTCGAGTTTTCAAAAAAAATTTCACATGGTGACGAGGCATTTGGCTGCCTTAGGAGAGTCATAGTACCCCTGCCTGCTGCTCCCACTTTTCTAAGCCCATTCTCTCTATCATTCTTGCTATGGCTGTCCTACAGAACCGATGTGCCACTATATGTCCAGGTTAACGTCGTCACTGTTACTCCCACTACGAGACTCTCGAGTTAGCAAATGTACCTCGCCGGGTGACGAGGCATTTGGCTACCTCAAGAGAGTCATAGTTACTGCAGCCAGCTGCTCCCCCTTCTTTGAATCTTTCCTCCCTTTAAATGGTACTGTGGTCAGTCCTGCAGAGCGATACGCCACCACCTGTGCATGTTACCGTTGTCTGAGTTACATCAACGACGATTTCCTCGAGTTTTCAAATAAATTTCGCCGAGTGACGAGGCATTTGGCTACCTTAAGAGAGTCATAGTTACTGCTGCCAGCTGCTCGACCTACTTTCATTCTTTCCACTCATTAATTATTACTGTGGTCAGTCCTGCAGGAGCAATATGCCACTACATGTAAACCTTAACGTTGTCTGAGCTACCTTAACGAAGATATTCTCGAGTTTTCAAAAAAAATTTCACATGGTGACGAGGCATTTGGCTGCCTTAAGAGAGTCATAGTACCCCTGCCTGCTGCTCCCACTTTATTAAGCCCTTTCTCTCTATCATTCTTGCTATGGCTGTCCTACAGAACCGATGTGCCACTATATGTCCAGGTTAACGTCGTCACTGTTACTCCCACTGCGAGTCTCTCGAGTTAGCAAATGTACCTCGCCGGGTGACGAGGCTTTTGGCTACCTTAAGTGGCTCATAGTTACTCCAGCCAGCTGCTCCACCTTCTTTGAATCTTTCCTCCCTTTAAATCGTACTGTGGTCAGTCCTGCAGAGCGATACGCCACCACCTGTGCATGTTACCGTTGTCTGATTTACTTCAACGACGATTTCCTCGAGTTTTCCAATAAATCTCGCCGAGTGACGAGGCATTTGGCTACCTTAAGAGAGTCATAGTTACTGCAGCCAGCTGCTCCCCCTTCTTTGAATCTTTCCTCCCTTTAAATCGTACTGTGGTCAGTCCTGCAGAGCGATACGCCAGCACCTGTGCATGTTACCGTTGTCTGATTTACTTCAACGACGATTTCCTCGAGTTTTTAAAATAAATTTCGCCGAGTGACGAGGCATTTGGCTACCTTAAGAGAGTCATAGTTACTGCTGCCAGCTGCTCGACCTACTTTCATTCTTTCCACTCATTAATTATTACTGTGGTCAGTCCTGCAAGAGCAATATGCCACTACATGTAAACCTTAACGTTGTCTGAGCTACCTTAACGAAGATATTCTCGAGTTTTCAAAAAAAATTTTACATGGTGACGAGGCATTTGGCTGCCTTAAGAGAGTCATAGTACCCCTGCCTGCTGCTCCCACTTTATTAAGCCCTTTCTCTCTATCATTCTTGCTATGGCTGTCCTACAGAACCGATGTGCCACTATATGTCCAGGTTAACGTCGTCACTGTTACTCCCACTGCGAGTCTCTCGAGTTAGCAAATGTACCTCGCCGGGTGACGAGGCTTTTGGCTACCTTAAGTGGCTCATAGTTACTGCAGCCAGCTGCTCCACCTTCTTTGAATCTTTCCTCCCTTTAAATCGTACTGTGGTCAGTCCTGCAGAGCGATACGCCACCACCTGTGCATGTTACCGTCGTCTGATTTACTTCAACGACGATTTCCTCGAGTTTTCAAATAAATCTCGCCGAGTGACGAGGCATATGGCTACCTTAAGAGAGTCATAGTTACTGCCGCCAGCTGCTCGACCTACTTTCTTTCTTTCCACTCATTAATTATTACTGTGGTCAGTCCTGCAGGAGCAATATGCCACTACATGTAAACCTTAACGTTGTCTGAGCTACCTTAACGAAGATATTCTCGAGTTTTCAAAAAAAATTTCACATGGTGATGAGGCATTTGGCTGCCTTAGGAGAGTCATAGTACCCCTGCCTGCTGCTCCCACTTTTCTAAGCCCATTCTCTCTATCATTCTTGCTATGGCTGTCCTACAGAACCGATGTGCCACTATATGTCCAGGTTAACGTCGTCACTGTTACTCCCACTACGAGACTCTCGAGTTAGCAAATGTACCTCGCCGGGTGACGAGGCATTTGGCTACCTTAAGAGAGTCATAGTTACTGCAGCCAGCTGCTCCCCCTTCTTTGAATCTTTCCTCCCTTTAAATCGTACTGTGGTCAGTCCTGCTGAAGCGATACGCCACCACCTGTGCATGTTACCGTTGTCTGAGTTACTTCAACGACGATTTCCTCGAGTTTTCAAATAAATTTCGCCGAGTGACGAGGCATTTGGCTACCTTAAGAGAGTCATAGTTACTGCTGCCAGCTGCTCGACCTACTTTCATTCTTTCCACTCATTAATTATTACTGTGGTCAGTCCTGCAGGAGCAATATGCCACTACATGTAAACCTTAACGTTGTCTGAGCTACCTTAACGAAGATATTCTCGAGTTTTCAAAAAAAATTTCACATGGTGACGAGGCATTGGCTGCCTTAAGAGAGTCATAGTACCCCTGCCTGCTGCTCCTACTTTATTAAGCCCTTTCTCTCTATCATTCTTGCTATGGCTGTCCTACAGAACCGATGTGCCACTATATGTCCAGGTTAACGTCATCACTGTTACTCCCACTGCGAGTCTCTCGAGTTAGCAAATGTACCTCGCCGGGTGACGAGGCTTTTGGCTACCTTAAGTGGCTCATAGTTACTCCAGCCAGCTGCTCCACCTTCTTTGAATCTTTCCTCCCTTTAAATCGTACTGTGGTCAGTCCTGCAGAGCGATACGCCACCACCTGTGCATGTTACCGTTGTCTGATTTACTTCAACGACGATTTCCTCGAGTTTTCAAATAAATCTCGCCGAGTGACGAGGCATTTGGCTACCTTAAGAGAGTCATAGTTACTGCAGCCAGCTGCTCCCCCTTCTTTGAATCTTTCCTCCCTTTAAATCGTACTGTGGTCAGCCCTGCAGAGCGATACGCCACCACCTGTGCATGTTACCGTTGTCTGATTTACTTCAACGACGATTTCCTCGAGTTTTTAAAATAAATTTCGCCGAGTGACGAGGCATTTGGCTACCTTAAGAGAGTCATAGTTACTGCTGCCAGCTGCTCGACCTACTTTCATTCTTTCCACTCATTAATTATTACTGTGGTCAGTCCTGCAGGAGCAATATGCCACTACATGTAAACCTTAACGTTGTCTGAGCTACCTTAACGAAGATATTCTCGAGTTTTCAAAAAAAATTTCACATGGTGACGAGGCATTTGGCTGCCTTAAGAGAGTCATAGTACCCCTGCCTGCTGCTCCCACTTTTTTAAGCCCTTTCTATCTATCATTCTTGCTATGGCTGTCCTACAGAACCGATGTGCCTCTATATGTCCAGGTTAACGTCGTCACTGTTACTCCCACTACGAGTCTCTCGAGTTAGCAAATGTACATCGCCGAATGACGAGGCATTTGGCTACCTTAAGTGACTCATAGTTACTGCAGCCAGCTGCTCCACCTTCTTTGAATCTTTCCTCCCTTTAAATCGTACTGAGGTCAGTCCTGCTGAAGCGATACGCCACCACCTGTGCATGTTACCGTTGTCTGAGTTACATCAACGACGATTTCCTCGAATTTTCAAATAAATTTCGCCGAGTGACGAGGCATTTGGCTACCTTAAGAGAGTCATAGTTACTGCTGCCAGCTGCTCGACCTACTTTCATTCTTTCCACTCATTAATTATTACTGTGGTCAGTCCTGCAGGAGCAATATGCCACTACATGTAAACCTTAACGTTGTCTGAGCTACCTTAACGAAGATATTCTCGAGTTTTCAAAAAAAATTTCACATGGTGACGAGGCATTTGGCTGCCTTAAGAGAGTCATAGTACCCCTGCCTGCTGCTCCCACTTTATTAAGCCCTTTCTCTCTATCATTCTTGCTATGGCTGTCCTACAGAACCGATGTGCCACTATATGTCCAGGTTAACGTCGTCACTGTTACTCCCACTGCGAGTCTCTCGAGTTAGCAAATGTACCTCGCCGGGTGACGAGGCTTTTGGCTACCTTAAGTGGCTCATAGTTACTGCAGCCAGCTGCTCCACCTTCTTTGAATCTTTCCTCCCTTTAAATCGTACTGTGGTCAGTCCTGCAGAGCGATACGCCACCACCTGTGCATGTTACCGTTGTCTGATTTACTTCAACGACGATTTCCTCGAGTTTTCAAATAAATCTCGCCGAGTGACGAGGCATTATGTCCAGGTTAACGTCGTCACTGTTACTCCCACTACGAGTCTCTCGAGTTAGCAAATGTACCTCGCCGAATGACGAGGCATTTGGCTACCTTAAGTGACTCATAGTTACTGCAGCCAGCTGCTCCCCCTTCTTTGAATCTTTCCTCCCTTTAAATCGTACTGAGGTGTCCTGCTGAGGCGATACGCCACCACCTGTGCATGTTACCGTTGTCTGAGTTACTTCAACGACGATTTCCTCGAGTTTTCAAATAAATTTCGCCGAGTGACGAGGCATTTGGCTACCTTAAGAGAGTCATAGTTACTGCTGCCAGCTGCTCGACCTACTTTCATTCTTTCCACTCATTAATTATTACTGTGGTCAGTCCTGCAGGAGCAATATGCCACTACATGTAAACCTTAACGTTGTCTCAGCTACCTTAACGAAGATATTCTCGAGTTTTCATAAAAAATTTCACATGGTGACGAGGCATTTGGCTGCCTTAAGAGAGTCATAGTACCCCTGCCTGCTGCTCCCACTTTATTAAGCCCTTTCTCTCTATCATTCTTGCTATGGCTGTCCTACAGAACCGATGTGCCACTATATGTCCAGGTTAACGTCGTCACTGTTACTCCCACTGCGAGTCTCTCGAGTTAGCAAATGTACCTCGCCGGGTGACGAGGCTTTTGGCTACCTTAAGTGGCTCATAGTTACTCCAGCCAGCTGCTCCACTTTCTTTGAATCTTTCCTCCCTTTAAATCGTACTGTGGTCAGTCCTGCAGAGCGATACGCCACCACCTGTGCATGTTACCGTTGTCTGATTTACTTCAACGACGATTTCCTCGAGTTTTCAAATAAATCTCGCCGAGTGACGAGGCATATGGCTACCTTAAGAGAGTCATAGTTATTGCAGCCAGCTGCTTCCCCTTCTTTGAATCTTCCCTCCCTTTAAATCGTACTGTGGTCAGTCCTGCAGAGCGATACGCCACCACCTGTGCATGTTACCGTTGTCTGATTTACTTCAACGACGATTTCCTCGAGTTTTTGAAATAAATTTCGCCGAGTGACGAGGCATTTGGCTACCTTAAGAGAGTCATAGCTACTGCTGCCAGCTGCTCGACCTACTTTCATTCTTTCCACTCATTAATTATTACTGTGGTCAGTCCTGCAAGAGCAATATGCCACTACATGTAAACCTTAACGTTGTCTGAGCTACCTTAACAAAGATATTCTCGAGTTTTCAAAAAAAATTTCACATGGTGACGAGGCATTTGGCTGCCTTAAGAGAGTCATAGTACCCCTGCCTGCTGCTCCCACTTTATTAAGCCCTTTCTCTCTATCATCCTTGCTATGGCTGTCCTACAGAACCGATGTCACTATATGTCCAGGTTAACGTCGTCACTGTTACTCCCACTGCGAGTCTCTCGAGTTAGCAAATGTACCTCGCCGGGTGACGAGGCTTTTGGCTACCTTAAGTGGCTCATAGTTACTCCAGCCAGCTGCTCCACCTTCTTTGAATCTTTCCTCCCTTTAAATCGTACTGTGGTCAGTCCTGCAGAGCGATACGCCACCACCTGTGCATGTTACCGTTGTCTGATTTACTTCAACGACGATTTCCTCGAGTTTTCAAATAAATCTCGCCGAGTGACGAGGCATTTGGCTACCTTAAGAGAGTCATAGTTACTGCTGCCAGCTGCTCGACCTACTTTCATTCTTTCCACTCATTAATTATTACTGTGGTCAGTCCTGCAAGAGCAATATGCCACTACATGTAAACCTTAACGTTGTCTGAGCTACCTTAACGAAGATATTCTCGAGTTTTCAAAAAAAATTTTACATGGTGACGAGGCATTTGGCTGCCTTAAGAGAGTCATAGTACCCCTGCCTGCTGCTCCCACTTTATTAAGCCCTTTCTCTCTATCATTCTTGCTATGGCTGTCCTACAGAACCGATGTGCCACTATATGTCCAGGTTAACGTCGTCACTGTTACTCCCACTGCGAGTCTCTCGAGTTAGCAAATGTACCTCGCCGGGTGACGAGGCTTTTGGCTACCTTAAGTGGCTCATAGTTACTCCAGCCAGCTGCTCCACCTTCTTTGAATCTTTCCTCCCTTTAAATCGTACTGTGGTCAGTCCTGCAGAGCGTAACGCCACCACCTGTGCATGTTACCGTTGTCTGATTTACTTCAACGACGAATTCCTCGAGTTTTCAAATAAATCTCGCCGAGTGACGAGGCATTTGGCTACCTTAAGAGAGTCATAGTTACTGCCGCCAGCTGCTCGACCTACTTTCTTTCTTTCCACTCATTAATTATTACTGTGGTCAGTCCTGCAGGAGCAATATGCCACTACATGTAAACCTTAACGTTGTCTGAGCTACCTTAACGAAGATATTCTCGAGTTTTCAAAAAAAATTTCACATGGTGACGAGGCATTTGGCTGCCTTAGGAGAGTCATAGTACCCCTGCCTGCTGCTCCCACTTTTCTAAGCCCATTCTCTCTATCATTCTCGCTATGGCTGTCCTACAGAACCGATGTGCCACTATATGTCCAGGTTAACGTCGTCACTGTTACTCCCACTACGAGACTCTCGAGTTAGCAAATGTACCTCGCCGGGTGACGAGGCATTTGGCTACCTCAAGAGAGTCATAGTTACTGCAGCCAGCTGCTCCCCCTTCTTTGAATCTTTCCTCCCTTTAAATGGTACTGTGGTCAGTCCTGCAGAGCGATACGCCACCACCTGTGCATGTTACCGTTGTCTGAGTTACATCAACGACGATTTCCTCGAGTTTTCAAATAAATTTCGCCGAGTGACGAGGCATTTGGCTACCTTAAGAGAGTCATAGTTACTGCTGCCAGCTGCTCGACCTACTTTCATTCTTTCCACTCATTAATTATTACTGTGGGCAGTCCTGCAGGAGCAATATGCCACTACATGTAAACCTTAACGTTGTCTGAGCTACCTTAACGAAGATATTCTCGAGTTTTCAAAAAAAATTTCACATGGTGACGAGGCATTTGGCTGCCTTAAGAGAGTCATAGTACCCCTGCCTGCTGCTCCCACTTTATTAAGCCCTTTCTCTCTATCATTCTTGCTATGGCTGTCCTACAGAACCGATGTGCCACTATATGTCCAGGTTAACGTCGTCACTGTTACTCCCACTGCGAGTCTCTCGAGTTAGCAAATGTACCTCGCCGGGTGACGAGGCTTTTGGCTACCTTAAGTGGCTCATAGTTACTCCAGCCAGCTGCTCCACCTTCTTTGAATCTTTCCTCCCTTTAAATCGTACTGTGGTCAGTCCTGCAGAGCGATACGCCACCACCTGTGCATGTTACCGTTGTCTGATTTACTTCAACGACGATTTCCTCGAGTTTTCCAATAAATCTCGCCGAGTGACGAGGCATTTGGCTACCTTAAGAGAGTCATAGTTACTGCAGCCAGCTGCTCCCCCTTCTTTGAATCTTTCCTCCCTTTAAATCGTACTGTGGTCAGTCCTGCAGAGCGATACGCCAGCACCTGTGCATGTTACCGTTGTCTGATTTACTTCAACGACGATTTCCTCGAGTTTTTAAAATAAATTTCGCCGAGTGACGAGGCATTTGGCTACCTTAAGAGAGTCATAGTTACTGCTGCCAGCTGCTCGACCTACTTTCATTCTTTCCACTCATTAATTATTACTGTGGTCAGTCCTGCAAGAGCAATATGCCACTACATGTAAACCTTAACGTTGTCTGAGCTACCTTAACGAAGATATTCTCGAGTTTTCAAAAAAAATTTTACATGGTGACGAGGCATTTGGCTGCCTTAAGAGAGTCATAGTACCCCTGCCTGCTGCTCCCACTTTATTAAGCCCTTTCTCTCTATCATTCTTGCTATGGCTGTCCTACAGAACCGATGTGCCACTATATGTCCAGGTTAACGTCGTCACTGTTACTCCCACTGCGAGTCTCTCGAGTTAGCAAATGTACCTCGCCGGGTGACGAGGCTTTTGGCTACCTTAAGTGGCTCATAGTTACTGCAGCCAGCTGCTCCACCTTCTTTGAATCTTTCCTCCCTTTAAATCGTACTGTGGTCAGTCCTGCAGAGCGATACGCCACCACCTGTGCATGTTACCGTCGTCTGATTTACTTCAACGACGATTTCCTCGAGTTTTCAAATAAATCTCGCCGAGTGACGAGGCATATGGCTACCTTAAGAGAGTCATAGTTACTGCCGCCAGCTGCTCGACCTACTTTCTTTCTTTCCACTCATTAATTATTACTGTGGTCAGTCCTGCAGGAGCAATATGCCACTACATGTAAACCTTAACGTTGTCTGAGCTACCTTAACGAAGATATTCTCGAGTTTTCAAAAAAAATTTCACATGGTGATGAGGCATTTGGCTGCCTTAGGAGAGTCATAGTACCCCTGCCTGCTGCTCCCACTTTTCTAAGCCCATTCTCTCTATCATTCTTGCTATGGCTGTCCTACAGAACCGATGTGCCACTATATGTCCAGGTTAACGTCGTCACTGTTACTCCCACTACGAGACTCTCGAGTTAGCAAATGTACCTCGCCGGGTGACGAGGCATTTGGCTACCTTAAGAGAGTCATAGTTACTGCAGCCAGCTGCTCCCCCTTCTTTGAATCTTTCCTCCCTTTAAATGGTACTGTGGTCAGTCCTGCTGAAGCGATACGCCACCACCTGTGCATGTTACCGTTGTCTGAGTTACATCAACGACGATTTCCTCGAATTTTCAAATAAATTTCGCCGAGTGACGAGGCATTTGGCTACCTTAGGAGAGTCATAGTTACTGCTGCCAGCTGCTCGACCTACTTTCATTCTTTCCACTCATTAATTATTACTGTGGTCAGTCCTGCAGGAGCAATATGCCACTACATGTAAACCTTAACGTTGTCTGAGCTACCTTAACGAAGATATTCTCGAGTTTTCAAAAAAAATTTCACATGGTGACGAGGCATTTGGCTGCCTTAAGAGAGTCATAGTACCCCTGCCTGCTGCTCCCACTTTATTAAGCCCTTTCTCTCTATCATTCTTGCTATGGCTGTCCTACAGAACCGATGTGCCACTATATGTCCAGGTTAACGTCGTCACTGTTACTCCCACTGCGAGTCTCTCGAGTTAGCAAATGTACCTCGCCGGGTGACGAGGCTTTTGGCTACCTTAAGTGGCTCATAGTTACTGCAGCCAGCTGCTCCACCTTCTTTGAATCTTTCCTCCCTTTAAATCGTACTGTGGTCAGTCCTGCAGAGCGATACGCCACCACCTGTGCATGTTACCGTTGTCTGATTTACTTCAACGACGATTTCCTCGAGTTTTCAAATAAATCTCGCCGAGTGACGAGGCATTATGTCCAGGTTAACGTCGTCACTGTTACTCCCACTACGAGTCTCTCGAGTTAGCAAATGTACCTCGCCGAATGACGAGGCATTTGGCTACCTTAAGTGACTCATAGTTACTGCAGCCAGCTGCTCCCCCTTCTTTGAATCTTTCCTCCCTTTAAATCGTACTGAGGTGTCCTGCTGAGGCGATACGCCACCACCTGTGCATGTTACCGTTGTCTGAGTTACTTCAACGACGATTTCCTCGAGTTTTCAAATAAATTTCGCCGAGTGACGAGGCATTTGGCTACCTTAAGAGAGTCATAGTTACTGCTGCCAGCTGCTCGACCTACTTTCATTCTTTCCACTCATTAATTATTACTGTGGTCAGTCCTGCAGGAGCAATATGCCACTACATGTAAACCTTAACGTTGTCTCAGCTACCTTAACGAAGATATTCTCGAGTTTTCATAAAAAATTTCACATGGTGACGAGGCATTTGGCTGCCTTAAGAGAGTCATAGTACCCCTGCCTGCTGCTCCCACTTTATTAAGCCCTTTCTCTCTATCATTCTTGCTATGGCTGTCCTACAGAACCGATGTGCCACTATATGTCCAGGTTAACGTCGTCACTGTTACTCCCACTGCGAGTCTCTCGAGTTAGCAAATGTACCTCGCCGGGTGACGAGGCTTTTGGCTACCTTAAGTGGCTCATAGTTACTCCAGCCAGCTGCTCCACTTTCTTTGAATCTTTCCTCCCTTTAAATCGTACTGTGGTCAGTCCTGCAGAGCGATACGCCACCACCTGTGCATGTTACCGTTGTCTGATTTACTTCAACGACGATTTCCTCGAGTTTTCAAATAAATCTCGCCGAGTGACGAGGCATATGGCTACCTTAAGAGAGTCATAGTTATTGCAGCCAGCTGCTTCCCCTTCTTTGAATCTTCCCTCCCTTTAAATCGTACTGTGGTCAGTCCTGCAGAGCGATACGCCACCACCTGTGCATGTTACCGTTGTCTGATTTACTTCAACGACGATTTCCTCGAGTTTTTGAAATAAATTTCGCCGAGTGACGAGGCATTTGGCTACCTTAAGAGAGTCATAGCTACTGCTGCCAGCTGCTCGACCTACTTTCATTCTTTCCACTCATTAATTATTACTGTGGTCAGTCCTGCAAGAGCAATATGCCACTACATGTAAACCTTAACGTTGTCTGAGCTACCTTAACGAAGATATTCTCGAGTTTTCAAAAAAAATTTCACATGGTGACGAGGCATTTGGCTGCCTTAAGAGAGTCATAGTACCCCTGCCTGCTGCTCCCACTTTATTAAGCCCTTTCTCTCTATCATCCTTGCTATGGCTGTCCTACAGAACCGATGTCACTATATGTCCAGGTTAACGTCGTCACTGTTACTCCCACTGCGAGTCTCTCGAGTTAGCAAATGTACCTCGCCGGGTGACGAGGCTTTTGGCTACCTTAAGTGGCTCATAGTTACTCCAGCCAGCTGCTCCACCTTCTTTGAATCTTTCCTCATTTTAAATCGTACTGTGGTCAGTCCTGCAGAGCGATACGCCACCACCTGTGCATGTTACCGTTGTCTGATTTACTTCAACGACGATTTCCTCGAGTTTTCAAATAAATCTCGCCGAGTGACGAGGCATTTGGCTACCTTAAGAGAGTCATAGTTACTGCTGCCAGCTGCTCGACCTACTTTCATTCTTTCCACTCATTAATTATTACTGTGGTCAGTCCTGCAAGAGCAATATGCCACTACATGTAAACCTTAACGTTGTCTGAGCTACCTTAACGAAGATATTCTCGAGTTTTCAAAAAAAATTTTACATGGTGACGAGGCATTTGGCTGCCTTAAGAGAGTCATAGTACCCCTGCCTGCTGCTCCCACTTTATTAAGCCCTTTCTCTCTATCATTCTTGCTATGGCTGTCCTACAGAACCGATGTGCCACTATATGTCCAGGTTAACGTCGTCACTGTTACTCCCACTGCGAGTCTCTCGAGTTAGCAAATGTACCTCGCCGGGTGACGAGGCTTTTGGCTACCTTAAGTGGCTCATAGTTACTCCAGCCAGCTGCTCCACCTTCTTTGAATCTTTCCTCCCTTTAAATCGTACTGTGGTCAGTCCTGCAGAGCGTAACGCCACCACCTGTGCATGTTACCGTTGTCTGATTTACTTCAACGACGAATTCCTCGAGTTTTCAAATAAATCTCGCCGAGTGACGAGGCATTTGGCTACCTTAAGAGAGTCATAGTTACTGCCGCCAGCTGCTCGACCTACTTTCTTTCTTTCCACTCATTAATTATTACTGTGGTCAGTCCTGCAGGAGCAATATGCCACTACATGTAAACCTTAACGTTGTCTGAGCTACCTTAACGAAGATATTCTCGAGTTTTCAAAAAAAATTTCACATGGTGACGAGGCATTTGGCTGCCTTAGGAGAGTCATAGTACCCCTGCCTGCTGCTCCCACTTTTCTAAGCCCATTCTCTCTATCATTCTTGCTATGGCTGTCCTACAGAACCGATGTGCCACTATATGTCCAGGTTAACGTCGTCACTGTTACTCCCACTACGAGACTCTCGAGTTAGCAAATGTACCTCGCCGGGTGACGAGGCATTAGGCTACCTCAAGAGAGTCATAGTTACTGCAGCCAGCTGCTCCCCCTTCTTTGAATCTTTCCTCCCTTTAAATGGTACTGTGGTCAGTCCTGCAGAGCGATACGCCACCACCTGTGCATGTTACCGTTGTCTGAGTTACATCAACGACGATTTCCTCGAGTTTTCAAATAAATTTCGCCGAGTGACGAGGCATTTGGCTACCTTAAGAGAGTCATAGTTACTGCTGCCAGCTGCTCGACCTACTTTCATTCTTTCCACTCATTAATTATTACTGTGGTCAGTCCTGCAGGAGCAATATGCCACTACATGTAAACCTTAACGTTGTCTGAGCTACCTTAACGAAGATATTCTCGAGTTTTCAAAAAAAATTTCACATGGTGACGAGGCATTTGGCTGCCTTAAGAGAGTCATAGTACCCCTGCCTGCTGCTCCCACTTTATTAAGCCCTTTCTCTCTATCATTCTTGCTATGGCTGTCCTACAGAACCGATGTGCCACTATATGTCCAGGTTAACGTCGTCACTGTTACTCCCACTGCGAGTCTCTCGAGTTAGCAAATGTACCTCGCCGGGTGACGAGGCTTTTGGCTACCTTAAGTGGCTCATAGTTACTCCAGCCAGCTGCTCCACCTTCTTTGAATCTTTCCTCCCTTTAAATCGTACTGTGGTCAGTCCTGCAGAGCGATACGCCACCACCTGTGCATGTTACCGTTGTCTGATTTACTTCAACGACGATTTCCTCGAGTTTTCCAATAAATCTCGCCGAGTGACGAGGCATTTGGCTACCTTAAGAGAGTCATAGTTACTGCAGCCAGCTGCTCCCCCTTCTTTGAATCTTTCCTCCCTTTAAATCGTACTGTGGTCAGTCCTGCAGAGCGATACGCCAGCACCTGTGCATGTTACCGTTGTCTGATTTACTTCAACGACGATTTCCTCGAGTTTTTAAAATAAATTTCGCCGAGTGACGAGGCATTTGGCTACCTTAAGAGAGTCATAGTTACTGCTGCCAGCTGCTCGACCTACTTTCATTCTTTCCACTCATTAATTATTACTGTGGTCAGTCCTGCAAGAGCAATATGCCACTACATGTAAACCTTAACGTTGTCTGAGCTACCTTAACGAAGATATTCTCGAGTTTTCAAAAAAAATTTTACATGGTGACGAGGCATTTGGCTGCCTTAAGAGAGTCATAGTACCCCTGCCTGCTGCTCCCACTTTATTAAGCCCTTTCTCTCTATCATTCTTGCTATGGCTGTCCTACAGAACCGATGTGCCACTATATGTCCAGGTTAACGTCGTCACTGTTACTCCCACTGCGAGTCTCTCGAGTTAGCAAATGTACCTCGCCGGGTGACGAGGCTTTTGGCTACCTTAAGTGGCTCATAGTTACTGCAGCCAGCTGCTCCACCTTCTTTGAATCTTTCCTCCCTTTAAATCGTACTGTGGTCAGTCCTGCAGAGCGATACGCCACCACCTGTGCATGTTACCGTCGTCTGATTTACTTCAACGACGATTTCCTCGAGTTTTCAAATAAATCTCGCCGAGTGACGAGGCATATGGCTACCTTAAGAGAGTCATAGTTACTGCCGCCAGCTGCTCGACCTACTTTCTTTCTTTCCACTCATTAATTATTACTGTGGTCAGTCCTGCAGGAGCAATATGCCACTACATGTAAACCTTAACGTTGTCTGAGCTACCTTAACGAAGATATTCTCGAGTTTTCAAAAAAAATTTCACATGGTGATGAGGCATTTGGCTGCCTTAGGAGAGTCATAGTACCCCTGCCTGCTGCTCCCACTTTTCTAAGCCCATTCTCTCTATCATTCTTGCTATGGCTGTCCTACAGAACCGATGTGCCACTATATGTCCAGGTTAACGTCGTCACTGTTACTCCCACTACGAGACTCTCGAGTTAGCAAATGTACCTCGCCGGGTGACGAGGCATTTGGCTACCTTAAGAGAGTCATAGTTACTGCAGCCAGCTGCTCCCCCTTCTTTGAATCTTTCCTCCCTTTAAATGGTACTGTGGTCAGTCCTGCAGAGCGATACGCCACCACCTGTGCATGTTACCGTTGTCTGATTTACTTCAACGACGATTTCCTTGAGTTTTCAAATAAATCTCGCCGAGTGACGAGGCATTTGGCTACCTTAAGAGAGTCGTAGTTACTGCCGCCAGCTGCTCGACCTACTTTCTTTCTTTCCACTCATTAATTATTACTGTGGTCAGTCCTGCAGGAGCAATATGCCACTACATGTAAACCTTAACGTTGTCTGAGCTACCTTAACGAAAATATCCTCGAGATTTCAAAAGAAATTTCACACGGTGACGAGGCATTTGGCTACCTTCAGGGAGTCATAGTACCCCTGCCTGCTGCTCCCACTTTTCTAAGCCCTTTCTCTCTATCATTCTGGCTATGGCCGTCCTACAGAACCGATGTGTCACTATATGTCCACGTAAACGTCGTCTCTGTTACTCCCACTACGAGTCTCTCGAGTTAGCAAATGTACCTCGAAGGATGACGAGGCATTTTGCTACCTTATAAGCGTCATAGTTACTGCAGCCAGCTACTCCCCCTTCTTTGAATCTTTCCTGTCTTTATTTCGTACTGTGGTCAGTCCTGCAGAAGCGATACGCCACCACCTGTGCATGTTACTGTTGTCTGAGTCACCTCAACAACGAATTCCTCGAGTTTTCAAATAAATTTCGCCGAGTGACGATCCATTTGGCTACCTTAAGAGAGTCATAGTTACTGCAGCCAGCTGCTCCCCCTTCTTTGAATCTTTCCTCCCTTTAAATCGTACTGTGGTCAGTCCTGCAGAGCGATACGCCACCACCTGTGCATGTTACCGTTGTCTGATTTACTTCAACGACGATTTCCTCGAGTTTTTAAAATAAATTTCGCCGAGTGACGAGGCATTTGGCTACCTTAAGAGAGTCATAGTTACTGCTGCCAGCTGCTCGACCTACTTTCATTCTTTCCACTCATTAATTATTACTGTGGTCAGTCCTGCAGGAGCAATATGCCACTACATGTAAACCTTAACGTTGTCTGAGCTACCTTAACGAAGATATTCTCGAGTTTTCAAAAAAAATTTCACATGGTGACGAGGCATTTGGCTGCCTTAAGAGAGTCATAGTACCCCTGCCTGCTGCTCCCACTTTTTTAAGCCCTTTCTATCTATCATTCTTGCTATGGCTGTCCTACAGAACCGATGTGCCACTATATGTCCAGGTTAACGTCGTCACTGTTACTCCCACTACGAGTCTCTCGAGTTAGCAAATGTACCTCGCCGAATGACGAGGCATTTGGCTACCTTGAGTGACTCATAGTTACTGCAGCCAGCTGCTCCCCCTTCTTTGAATCTTTCCTCCCTTTAAATCGTACTGAGGTCAGTCCTGCTGAAGCGATACGCCACCACCTGTGCATGTTACCGTTGTCTGAGTTACTTCAACGACGATTTCCTCGAGTTTTCAAATAAATTTCGCCGAGTGACGAGGCATTTGGCTACCTTAAGAGAGTCATAGTTACTGCTGCCAGCTGCTCGACCTACTTTCATTCTTTCCACTCATTAATTATTACTGTGGTCAGTCCTGCAGGAGCAATATGCCACTACATGTAAACCTTAACGTTGTCTGAGCTACCTTAACGAAGATATTCTCGAGTTTTCAAAAAAAATTTCACATGGTGACGAGGCATTTGGCTGCCTTAAGAGAGTCATAGTACCCCTGCCTGCTGCTCCCACTTTTTTAAGCCCTTTCTCTCTATCATTCTTGCTATGGCTGTCCTACAGAACCGATGTGCCACTATATGTCCAGGGTAACGTCGTCACTGTTACTCCCACTGCGAGTCTCTCGAGTTAGCAAATGTACCTCGCCGGGTGACGAGGCTTTTGGCTACCTTAAGTGACTCATAGTTACTGCAGCCAGCTGCTCCACCTTCTTTGAATCTTTCCTCCCTTTAAATCGTACTGAGGTCAGTCCTGCTGAAGCGATACGCCACCACCTGTGCATGTTACCGTTGTCTGAGTTACATCAACGACGATTTCCTCGAATTTTCAAATAAATTTCGCCGAGTGACGAGGCATTTGGCTACCTTAAGAGAGTCATAGTTACTGCTGCCAGCTGCTCGACCTACTTTCATTCTTTCCACTCATTAATTATTACTGTGGTCAGTCCTGCAGGAGCAATATGCCACTACATGTAAACCTTAACGTTGTCTGAGCTACCTTAACGAAGATATTCTCGAGTTTTCAAAAAAAATTTCACATGGTGACGAGGCATTTGGCTGCCTTAAGAGAGTCATAGTACCCCTGCCTGCTGCTCCCACTTTTTTAAGCCCTTTCTATCTATCATTCTTGCTATGGCTGTCCTACAGAACCGATGTGCCACTATATGTCCAGGTTAACGTCGTCACTGTTACTCCCACTACGAGTCTCTCGAGTTAGCAAATGTACCTCGCCGAATGACGAGGCATTTGGCTACCTTGAGTGACTCATAGTTACTGCAGCCAGCTGCTCCCCCTTCTTTGAATCTTTCCTCCCTTTAAATCGTACTGAGGTCAGTCCTGCTGAAGCGATACGCCACCACCTGTGCATGTTACCGTTGTCTGAGTTACTTCAACGACGATTTCCTCGAGTTTTCAAATAAATTTCGCCGAGTGACGAGGCATTTGGCTACCTTAAGAGAGTCATAGTTACTGCTGCCAGCTGCTCGACCTACTTTCATTCTTTCCACTCATTAATTATTACTGTGGTCAGTCCTGCAGGAGCAATATGCCACTACATGTAAACCTTAACGTTGTCTGAGCTACCTTAACGAAGATATTCTCGAGTTTTCAAAAAAAATTTCACATGGTGACGAGGCATTTGGCTGCCTTAAGAGAGTCATAGTACCCCTGCCTGCTGCTCCCACTTTATTAAGCCCTTTCTCTCTATCATTCTTGCTATGGCTGTCCTACAGAACCGATGTGCCACTATATGTCCAGGTTAACATCGTCACTGTTACTCCCACTGCGAGTCTCTCGGGTTAGCAAATGTACCTCGCCGGGTGACGAGGCTTTTGGCTACCTTAAGTGGCTCATAGTTACTCCAGCCAGCTGCTCCACCTTCTTTGAATCTTTCCTCCCTTTAAATCGTACTGTGGTCAGTCCTGCAGAGCGATACGCCACCACCTGTGCATGTTACCGTTGTCTGATTTACTTCAACGACGATTTCCTCGAGTTTTCAAATAAATCTCGCCGAGTGACGAGGCATTTGGCTACCTTAAGTGGCTCATAGTTACTCCAGCCAGCTGCTCCACCTTCTTTGAATCTTTCCTCCCTTTAAATCGTACTGTGGTCAGTCCTGCAGAGCGATACGCCACCACCTGTGCATGTTACCGTTGTCTGATTTACTTCAACGACGATTTCCTCGAGTTTTTAAAATAAATTTCGCCGAGTGACGAGGCATTTGGCTACCTTAAGAGAGTCATAGTTACTGCTGCCAGCTGCTCGACCTACTTTCTTTCTTTCCACTTATTAATTATTACTGTGGTCAGTCCTGCAGGAGCAATATGCCACTACATGTAAACCTTAACGTTGTCTGAGCTACCTTAACGAAGATATTCTCGAGTTTTCAAAAAAAATTTCACATGGTGACGAGGCATTTGGCTGCCTTAAGAGAGTCATAGTACCCCTGCCTGCTGCTCCCACTTTTTTAAGCCCTTTCTATCTATCATTCTTGCTATGGCTGTCCTACAGAACCGATGTGCCACTATATGTCCAGGTTAACGTCGTCACTGTTACTCCCACTACGAGTCTCTCGAGTTAGCAAATGTACCTCGCCGAATGACGAGGCATTTGGCTACCTTGAGTGACTCATAGTTACTGCAGCCAGCTGCTCCCCCTTCTTTGAATCTTTCCTCCCTTTAAATCGTACTGAGGTCAGTCCTGCTGAAGCGATACGCCACCACCTGTGCATGTTACCGTTGTCTGAGTTACTTCAACGACGATTTCCTCGAGTTTTCAAATAAATTTCGCCGAGTGACGAGGCATTTGGCTACCTTAAGAGAGTCATAGTTACTGCTGCCAGCTGCTCGACCTACTTTCATTCTTTCCACTCATTAATTATTACTGTGGTCAGTCCTGCAGGAGCAATATGCCACTACATGTAAACCTTAACGTTGTCTGAGCTACCTTAACGAAGATATTCTCGAGTTTTCAAAAAAAATTTCACATGGTGACGAGGCATTTGGCTGCCTTAAGAGAGTCATAGTACCCCTGCCTGCTGCTCCCACTTTATTAAGCCCTTTCTCTCTATCATTCTTGCTATGGCTGTCCTACAGAACCGATGTGCCACTATATGTCCAGGTTAACATCGTCACTGTTACTCCCACTGCGAGTCTCTCGGGTTAGCAAATGTACCTCGCCGGGTGACGAGGCTTTTGGCTACCTTAAGTGGCTCATAGTTACTCCAGCCAGCTGCTCCACCTTCTTTGAATCTTTCCTCCCTTTAAATCGTACTGTGGTCAGTCCTGCAGAGCGATACGCCACCACCTGTGCATGTTACCGTTGTCTGATTTACTTCAACGACGATTTCCTCGAGTTTTCAAATAAATCTCGCCGAGTGACGAGGCATTTGGCTACCTTAAGTGGCTCATAGTTACTCCAGCCAGCTGCTCCACCTTCTTTGAATCTTTCCTCCCTTTAAATCGTACTGTGGTCAGTCCTGCAGAGCGATACGCCACCACCTGTGCATGTTACCGTTGTCTGATTTACTTCAACGACGATTTCCTCGAGTTTTTAAAATAAATTTCGCCGAGTGACGAGGCATTTGGCTACCTTAAGAGAGTCATAGTTACTGCCGCCAGCTGCTCGACCTACTTTCTTTCTTTCCACTCATTAATTATTACTGTGGTCAGTCCTGCAGGAGCAATATGCCACTACATGTAAACCTTAACGTTGTCTGAGCTACCTTAACGAAGATATTCTCGAGTTTTCAAAAAAAATTTCACATGGTGACGAGGCATTTGGCTGCCTTAGGAGAGTCATAGTACCCCTGCCTGCTGCTCCCACTTTTCTAAGCCCATTCTCACTATCATTCTTGCTATGGCTGTCCTACAGAACCGATGTGCCACTATATGTCCAGGTTAACGTCGTCACTGTTACTCCCACTACGAGACTCTCGAGTTAGCAAATGTACCTCGCCGGGTGACGAGGCATTTGGCTACCTTAAGAGAGTCATAGTTACTGCAGCCAGCTGCTCCCCCTTCTTTGAATCTTTCCTCCCTTTAAATGGTACTTTGGTCAGTCCTGCAGAGCGATACGCCACCACCTGTGCATGTTACCGTTGTCTGATTTACTTCAACGACGATTTCCTCGAGTTTTCAAATAAATCTCGCCGAGTGACGAGGCATTTGGCTACCTTAAGAGAGTCGTAGTTACTGCCGCCAGCTGCTCGACCTACTTTCTTTCTTTCCACTCATTAATTATTACTGTGGTCAGTCCTGCAGGAGCAATATGCCACTACATGTAAACCTTAACGTTGTCTGAGCTACCTTAACGAAAATATCCTCGAGATTTCAAAAAAAATTTCACATGGTGACGAGGCATTTGGCTACCTTCAGGGAGTCATAGTACCCCTGCCTGCTGCTCCCACTTTTCTAAGCCCTTTCTCTCTATCATTCTTGCTATGGCTGTCCTACAGAACCGATGTGTCACTATATGTCCACGTAAACGTCGTCTCTGTTACTCCCACTACGAGTCTCTCGAGTTAGCAAATGTACCTCGAAGGATGACGAGGCATTTTGCTACCTTATAAGCGTCATAGTTACTGCAGCCAGCTACTCCCCCTTCTTTGAATCTTTCCTGTCTTTATTTCGTACTGTGGTCAGGCCTGCAGAAGCGATACGCCACCACCTGTGCATGTTACTGTTGTCTGAGTTACCTCAACAACGAATTCCTCGAGTTTTCAAATAAATTTCGCCGAGTGACGAGGCATTTGGCTACCTTAAGAGAGTCATAGTTACTGCAGCCAGCTGCTCCCCCTCCTTTGAATCTTTCCTCCCTTTAAATCGTACTGTGGTCAGTCCTGCAGAGCGATACGCCACCACCTGTGCATGTTACCGTTGTCTGATTTACTTCAACGACGATTTCCTCGAGTTTTTAAAATAAATTTCGCCGAGTGACGAGGCATTTGGCTACCTTAAGAGAGTCATAGTTACTGCTGCCAGCTGCTCGACCTACTTTCTTTCTTTCCACTTATTAATTATTACTGTGGTCAGTCCTGCAGGAGCAATATGCCACTACATGTAATCCTTAACGTTGTCTGAGCTACCTTAACGAAGATATTCTCGAGTTTTCAAAAAAAATTTCACATGGTGACGAGGCATTTGGCTGCCTTAAGAGAGTCATAGTACCCCTGCCTGCTGCTCCCACTTTATTAAGCCCTTTCTCTCTATCATTCTTGCTATGGCTGTCCTACAGAACCGATGTGCCACTATATGTCCAGGTTAACGTCGTCACTGTTACTCCCACTGCGAGTCTCTCGAGTTAGCAAATGTACCTCGCCGGGTGACGAGGCTTTTGGCTACCTTAAGTGGCTCATAGTTACTCCAGCCAGCTGCTCCACCTTCTTTGAATCTTTCCTCCCTTTAAATCGTACTGTGGTCAGTCCTGCAGAGCGATACGCCACCACCTGTGCATGTTACCGTTGTCTGATTTACTTCAACGACGATTTCCTCGAGTTTTTAAAATAAATTTCGCCGAGTGACGAGGCATTTGGCTACCTTAAGAGAGTCATAGTTACTGCCGCCAGCTGCTCGACCTACTTTCTTTCTTTCCACTCATTAATTATTACTGTGGTCAGTCCTGCAGGAGCAATATGCCACTACATGTAAACCTTAACGTTGTCTGAGCTACCTTAACGAAGATATTCTCGAGTTTTCAAAAAAAATTTCACATGGTGACGAGGCATTTGGCTGCCTTAGGAGAGTCATAGTACCCCTGCCTGCTGCTCCCACTTTTCTAAGCCCATTCTCACTATCATTCTTGCTATGGCTGTCCTACAGAACCGATGTGCCACTATATGTCCAGGTTAACGTCGTCACTGTTACTCCCACTACGAGACTCTCGAGTTAGCAAATGTACCTCGCCGGGTGACGAGGCATTTGGCTACCTTAAGAGAGTCATAGTTACTGCAGCCAGCTGCTCCCCCTTCTTTGAATCTTTCCTCCCTTTAAATGGTACTGTGGTCAGTCCTGCAGAGCGATACGCCACCACCTGTGCATGTTACCGTTGTCTGATTTACTTCAACGACGATTTCCTCGAGTTTTCAAATAAATCTCGCCGAGTGACGAGGCATTTGGCTACCTTAAGAGAGTCGTAGTTACTGCCGCCAGCTGCTCGACCTACTTTCTTTCTTTCCACTCATTAATTATTACTGTGGTCAGTCCTGCAGGAGCAATATGCCACTACATGTAAACCTTAACGTTGTCTGAGCTACCTTAACGAAAATATCCTCGAGATTTCAAAAAAAATTTCACATGGTGACGAGGCATTTGGCTACCTTCAGGGAGTCATAGTACCCCTGCCTGCTGCTCCCACTTTTCTAAGCCCTTTCTCTCTATCATTCTTGCTATGGCTGTCCTACAGAACCGATGTGTCACTATATGTCCACGTAAACGTCGTCTCTGTTACTCCCACTACGAGTCTCTCGAGTTAGCAAATGTACCTCGAAGGATGACGAGGCATTTTGCTACCTTATAAGCGTCATAGTTACTGCAGCCAGCTACTCCCCCTTCTTTGAATCTTTCCTGTCTTTATTTCGTACTGTGGTCAGGCCTGCAGAAGCGATACGCCACCACCTGTGCATGTTACTGTTGTCTGAGTTACCTCAACAACGAATTCCTCGAGTTTTCAAATAAATTTCGCCGAGTGACGAGGCATTTGGCTACCTTAAGAGAGTCATAGTTACTGCAGCCAGCTGCGCCCCCTTCTTTGAATCTTTCCTCCCTTTAAATCGTACTGTGGTCAGTCCTGCAGAGCGATACGCCACCACCTGTGCATGTTACCGTTGTCTGATTTACTTCAACGACGATTTCCTCGAGTTTTTAAAATAAATTTCGCCGAGTGACGAGGCATTTGGCTACCTTAAGAGAGTCATAGTTACTGCTGCCAGCTGCTCGACCTACTTTCATTCTTTCCACTCATTAATTATTACTGTGGTCAGTCCTGCAGGAGCAATATGCCACTACATGTAAACCTTAACGTTGTCTGAGCTACCTTAACGAAGATATTCTCGAGTTTTCAAAAAAAATTTCACATGGTGACGAGGCATTTGGCTGCCTTAAGACAGTCATAGTACCCCTGCCTGCTGCTCCCACTTTTCTAAGCCCTTTCTCTCTATCATTCTTGCTATGGCTGTCCTACAGAACCGATGTGCCACTATATGTCCAGGTTAACGTCGTCACTGTTACTCCCACTGCGAGTCTCTCGTGTTAGCAAATGTACCTCGCCGGGTGACGAGGCTTTTGGCTACCTTAAGTGACTCATAGTTACTGCAGCCAGCTGCTCCACCTTCTTTGAATCTTTCCTCCCTTTAAATCGTACTGAGGTCAGTCCTGCTGAAGCGATACGCCACCACCTGTGCATGTTACCGTTGTCTGAGTTACATCAACGACGATTTCCTCGAATTTTCAAATAAATTTCGCCGAGTGACGAGGCATTTGACTACCTTAAGAGAGTCATAGTTACTGCTGCCAGCTGCTCGACCTACTTTCATTCTTTCCACTCATTAATTATTACTGTGGTCAGTCCTGCAGGAGCAATATGCCACTACATGTAAACCTTAACGTTGTCTGAGCTACCTTAACGAAGATATTCTCGAGTTTTCAAAAAAAATTTCACATGGTGACGAGGCATTTGGCTGCCTTAAGAGAGTCATAGTACCCCTGCCTGCTGCTCCCACTTTATTAAGCCCTTTCTCTCTATCATTCTTGCTATGGCTGTCCTACAGAACCGATGTGCCACTATATGTCCAGGTTAACGTCGTCACTGTTACTCCCACTGCGAGTCTCTCGAGTTAGCAAATGTACCTCGCCGGGTGACGAGGCTTTTGGCTACCTTAAGTGGCTCATAGTTACTCCAGCCAGCTGCTCCACCTTCTTTGAATCTTTAATCCCTTTAAATCGTACTGTGGTCAGTCCTGCAGAGCGATACGCCACCACCTGTGCATGTTACCGTTGTCTGATTTACTTCAACGACGATTTCCTCGAGTTTTCAAATAAATCTCGCCGAGTGACGAGGCATTTGGCTACCTTAAGAGAGTCATAGATACTGCAGCCAGCTGCTCCCCCTTCTTTGAATCTTTCCTCCCTTTAAATGGTACTGTGGTCAGTCCTGCAGAGCGATACGCCACCACCTGTGCATGTTACCGTTGTCTGATTTACTTCAACGACGATTTCATCGAGTTTTCAAATAAATCTCGCCGAGTGACGAGGCATTTGGCTACCTTAAGAGAGTCGTAGTTACTGCCGCCAGCTGCTCGACCTACTTTCTTTCTGTCCACTCATTAATTATTACTGTGGTCAGTCCTGCAGGAGCAATATGCCACTACATGTAAACCTTAACGTTGTCTGAGCTACCTTAACGAAAATATCCTCGAGATTTCAAAAAAAATTTCACATGGTGACGAGGCATTTGGCTACCTTCAGGGAGTCATAGTACCCCTGCCTGCTGCTCCAACTTTTCTAAGCCCTTTCTCTCTATCATTCTTGCTATGGCTGTCCTACAGAACCGATGTGTCACTATATGTCCACGTAAACGTCGTCTCTGTTACTCCCACTACGAGTCTCTCGAGTTAGCAAATGTACCTCGAAGGATGACGAGGCATTTTGCTACCTTATAAGCGTCATAGTTACTGCAGCCAGCTACTCCCCCTTCTTTGAATCTTTCCTGTCTTTATTTCGTACTGTGGTCAGGCCTGCAGATGCGATACGCCACCACCTGTGCATGTTACTGTTGTCTGAGTTACCTCAACAACGAATTCCTCGAGTTTTCAAATAAATTTCGCCGAGTGACGAGGCATTTGGCTACCTTAAGAGAGTCATAGTTACTGCAGCCAGCTGCTCCCCCTTCTTTGAATCTTTCCTCCCTTTAAATCGTACTGTGGTCAGTCCTGCAGAGCGATACGCCACCACCTGTGCATGTTACCGTTGTCTGATTTACTTCAACGACGATTTCCTCGAGTTTTTAAAATAAATTTCGCCGAGTGACGTGGCATTTGGCTACCTTAAGAGAGTCATAGTTACTGCTGCCAGCTGCTCGACCTACTTTCATTCTTTCCACTCACTAATTATTACTGTGGTCAGTCCTGCAGGAGCAATATGCCACTACATGTAAACCTTAACGTTGTCTGAGCTACCTTAACGAAGATATTCTCGAGTTTTCAAAAAAAATTTCACATGGTGACGAGGCATTTGGCTGCCTTAAGAGAGTCATAGTACCCCTGCCTGCTGCTCCCACTTTTTTAAGCCCTTTCTATCTATCATTCTTGCTATGGCTGTCCTACAGAACCGATGTGCCACTATATGTCCAGGTTAACGTCGTCACTGTTACTCCCACTACGAGTCTCTCGAGTTAGCAAATGTACCTCGCCGAATGACGAGGCATTTGGCTACCTTAAGTGACTCATAGTTACTGCAGCCAGCTGCTCCCCCTTCTTTGAATCTTTCCTCCCTTTAAATCGTACGGAGGTCAGTCCTGCTGAAGCGATACGCCACCACCTGTGCATGTTACCGTTGTCTGAGTTACTTCAACGACGATTTCCTCGAGTTTTCAAATAAATTTCGCCGAGTGACGAGGCATTTGGCTACCTTAAGAGAGTCATAGTTACTGCTGCCAGCTGCTCGACCTACTTTCATTCTTTCCACTCATTAATTATTACTGTGGTCAGTCCTGCAGGAGCAATATGCCACTACATGTAAACCTTAACGTTGTCTGAGCTACCTTAACGAAGATATTCTCGAGTTTTCAAAAAAAATTTCACATGGTGACGAGGCATTTGGCTGCCTTAAGAGAGTCATAGTACCCCTGCCTGCTGCTCCCACTTTTTTAAGCCCTTTCTCTCTATCATTCTTGCTATGGCTGTCCTACAGAACCGATGTGCCACTATATGTCCAGGTTAACGTCGTCACTGTTACTCCCACTGCGAGTCTCTCGTGTTAGCAAATGTACCTCGCCGGGTGACGAGGCTTTTGGCTACCTTAAGTGACTCATAGTTACTGCAGCCAGCTGCTCCACCTTCTTTGAATCTTTCCTCCCTTTAAATCGTACTGAGGTCAGTCCTGCTGAAGCGATACGCCACCACCTGTGCATGTTACCGTTGTCTGAGTTACATCAACGACGATTTCCTCGAATTTTCAAATAAATTTCGCCGAGTGACGAGGCATTTGGCTACCTTAAGAGAGTCATAGTTACTGCAGCCAGCTGCTCCCCTTCTTTGAATCTTTCCTCCCTTTAAATGGTACTGTGGTCAGTCCTGCAGAGCGATACGCCACCACCTGTGCATGTTACCGTTGTCTGATTTACTTCAACGACGATTTCCTCGAGTTTTCAAATAAATCTCGCCGAGTGACGAGGCATTTGGCTACCTTAAGAGAGTCGTAGTTACTGCCGCCAGCTGCTCGACCTACTTTCTTTCTTTCCACTCATTAATTATTACTGTGGTCAGTCCTGCAGGAGCAATATGCCACTACATGTAAACCTTAACGTTGCCTGAGCTACCTTAACGAAAATATCCTCGAGATTTCAAAAAAAATTTCACATGGTGACGAGGCATTTGGCTACCTTCAGGGAGTCATAGTACCCCTGCCTGCTGCTCCCACTTTTCTAAGCCCTTTCTCTCTATCATTCTTGCTATGGCTGTCCTACAGAACCGATGTGTCACTATATGTCCACGTAAACGTCGTCTCTGTTACTCCCACTACGAGTCTCTCGATTAAGCAAATGTACCTCGAAGGATGACGAGGCATTTTGCTACCTTATAAGCGTCATAGTTACTGCAGCCAGCTACTCCCCCTTCTTTGAATCTTTCCTGTCTTTATTTCGTACTGTGGTCAGGCCTGCAGAAGCGATACGCCACCACCTGTGCATGTTACTGTTGTCTGAGTTACCTCAACAACGAATTCCTCGAGTTTTCAAATAAATTTCGCCGAGTGACGAGGCATTTGGCTACCTTAAGAGAGTCATAGTTACTGCAGCCAGCTGCTCCCCCTTCTTTGAATCTTTCCTCCCTTTAAATCGTACTGTGGTCAGTCCTGCAGAGCGATACGCCACCACCTGTGCATGTTACCGTTGTCTGATTTACTTCAACGACGATTTCCTCGAGTTTTTAAAATAAATTTCGCCGAGTGACGAGGCATTTGGCTACCTTAAGAGAGTCATAGTTACTGCTGCCAGCTGCTCGACCTACTTTCATTCTTTCCACTCATTAATTATTACTGTGGTCAGTCCTGCAGGAGCAATATGCCACTACATGTAAACCTTAACGTTGTCTGAGCTACCTTAACGAAGATATTCTCGAGTTTTCAAAAAAAATTTCACATGGTGACGAGGCATTTGGCTGCCTTAAGAGAGTCATAGTACCCCTGCCTGCTGCTCCCACTTTTTTAAGCCCTTTCTATCTATCATTCTTGCTATGGCTGTCCTACGGAACCGATGTGCCACTATATGTCCAGGTTAACGTCGTCACTGTTACTCCCACTACGAGTCTCTCGAGTTAGCAAATGTACCTCGCCGAATGACGAGGCATTTGGCTACCTTAAGTGACTCATAGTTACTGCAGCCAGCTGCTCCCCCTTCTTTGAATCTTTCCTCCCTTTAAATCGTACTGAGGCCAGTCCTGCTGAAGCGATACGCCACCACCTGTGCATGTTACCGTTGTCTGAGTTACTTCAACGACGATTTCCTCGAGTTTTCAAATAAATTTCGCCGAGTGACGAGGCATTTGGCTACCTTAAGAGAGTCATAGTTACTGCTGCCAGCTGCTCGACCTACTTTCATTCTTTCCACTCATTAATTATTACTGTGGTCAGTCCTGCAGGAGCAATATGCCACTACATGTAAACCTTAACGTTGTCTGAGCTACCTTAACGAAGATATTCTCGAGTTTTCAAAAAAAATTTCACATGGTGACGAGGCATTTGGCTGCCTTAAGAGAGTCATAGTACCCCTGCCTGCTGCTCCCACTTTTTTAAGCCCTTTCTCTCTATCATTCTTGCTATGGCTGTCCTACAGAACCGATGTGCCACTATATGTCCAGGTTAACGTCGTCACTGTTACTCCCACTGCGAGTCTCTCGTGTTAGCAAATGTACCTCGCCGGGTGACGAGGCTTTTGGCTACCTTAAGTGACTCATAGTTACTGCAGCCAGCTGCTCCACCTTCTTTGAATCTTTCCTCCCTTTAAATCGTACTGAGGTCAGTCCTGCTGAAGCGATACGCCACCACCTGTGCATGTTACCGTTGTCTGAGTTACATCAACGACGATTTCCTCGAATTTTCAAATAAATTTCGCCGAGTGACGAGGCATTTGGCTACCTTAAGAGAGTCATAGTTACTGCTGCCAGCTGCTCGACCTACTTTCATTCTTTCCACTCATTAATTATTACTGTGGTCAGTCCTGCAGGAGCAATATGCCACTACATGTAAACCTTAACGTTGTCTGAGCTACCTTAACGAAGATATTCTCGAGTTTTCAAAAAAAATTTCACATGGTGACGAGGCATTTGGCTGCCTTAAGAGAGTCATAGTACCCCTGCCTGCTGCTCCCACTTTATTAAGCCCTTTCTCTCTATCATTCTTGCTATGGCTGTCCTACAGAACCGATGTGCCACTATATGTCCAGGTTAACGTCGTCACTGTTACTCCCACTGCGAGTCTCTCGAGTTAGCAAATGTACCTCGCCGGGTGACGAGGCTTTTGGCTACCTTAAGTGGCTCATAGTTACTCCAGCCAGCTGCTCCACCTTCTTTGAATCTTTCCTCCCTTTAAATCGTACTGTGGTCAGTCCTGCAGAGCGATACGCCACCACCTGTGCATGTTACCGTTGTCTGATTTACTTCAACGACGATTTCCTCGAGTTTTCAAATAAATCTCGCCGAGTGACGAGGCATTTGGCTACCTTAAGAGAGTCATAGTTACTGCAGCCAGCTGCTCCCCTTCTTTGAATCTTTCCTCCCTTTAAATCGTACTGTGGTCAGTCCTGCTGAAGCGATACGCCACCACCTGTGCATGTTACCGTTGTCTGAGTTACATCAACGACGATTTCCTCGAATTTTCAAATAAATTTCGCCGAGTGACGAGGCATTTGGCTACCTTAAGAGAGTCATAGTTACTGCTGCCAGCTGCTCGACCTACTTTCATTCTTTCCACTCATTAATTATTACTGTGGTCAGTCCTGCAGGAGCAATATGCCACTACATGTAAACCTTAACGTTGTCTGAGCTACCTTAACGAAGATATTCTCGAGTTTTCAAAAAAAATTTCACATGGTGACGAGGCATTTGGCTGCCTTAAGAGAGTCATAGTACCCCTGCCTGCTGCTCCCACTTTATTAACCCCTTTCTCTCTATCATTCTTGCTATGGCTGTCCTACAGAACCGATGTGCCACTATATGTCCAGGTTAACGTCGTCACTGTTACTCCCACTGCGAGTCTCTCGGGTTAGCAAATGTACCTCGCCGGGTGACGAGGCTTTTGGCTACCTTAAGTGGCTCATAGTTACTCCAGCCAGCTGCTCCACCTTCTTTGAATCTTTCCTCCCTTTAAATCGTACTGTGGTCAGTCCTGCAGAGCGATACGCCACCACCTGTGCATGTTACCGTTGTCTGATTTACTTCAACGACGATTTCCTCGAGTTTTCATATAAATCTCGCCGAGTGACGAGGCATTTGGCTACCTTAAGAGAGTCATAGTTACTGCAGCCAGCTGCTCCCCCTTCTTTGAGTCTTTCCTCCCTTTAAATCGTACTGTGGTCAGTCCTGCAGAGCGATACGCCACCACCTGTGCATGTTACCGTTGTCTGATTTACTTCAACGACGATTTCCTCTAAGTTTTAAAATAAATTTCGCCGAGTGACGAGGCATTTGGCTACCTTAAGAGAGTCATAGTTACTGCTGCCAGCTGCTCGACCTACTTTCTTTCTTTCCACTCATTAATTATTACTGTGGTCAGTCCTGCAGGAGCAATATGCCACTACATGTAATCCTTAACGTTGTCTGAGCTACCTTAACGAAGATATTCTCGAGTTTTCAAAAAAAATTTCACATGGTGACGAGGCATTTGGCTGCCTTAAGAGAGTCATAGTACCCCTGCCTGCTGCTCCCACTTTATTAAGCCCTTTCTCTCTATCATTCTTGCTATGGCTGTCCTACAGAACCGATGTGCCACTATATGTCCAGGTTAACGTCGTCACTGTTACTCCCACTGCGAGTCTCTCGAGTTAGCAAATGTACCTCGCCGGGTGACGAGGCTTTTGGCTACCTTAAGTGGCTCATAGTTACTCCAGCCAGCTGCTCCACCTTCTTTGAATCTTTCCTCCCTTTAAATCGTACTGTGGTCAGTCCTGCAGAGCGATACGCCACCACCTGTGCATGTTACCGTTGTCTGATTTACTTCAACGACGATTATCTCGAGTTTTCAAATAAATCTCGCCGAGTGACGAGGCATTTGGCTACCTTAAGAGAGTCATATTTACTGCCGCCAGCTGCTCGACCTACTTTCTTTCTTTCCACTCATTAATTATTACTGTGGTCAGTCCTGCAGGAGCAATATGCCACTACATGTAAACCTTAACGTTGTCTGAGCTACCTTAACGAAGATATTCTCGAGTTTTCAAAAAAAATTTCACATGGTGACGAGGCATTTGGCTGCCTTAGGAGAGTCATAGTACCCAGCCTGCTGCTCCCACTTTTCTAAGCCCATTCTCTCTATCATTCTTGCTGTGGCTGTCCTACAGAACCGATGTGCCACTATATGTCCAGGTTAACGTCGTCACTGTTACTCCCACTACGAGACTCTCGAGTTAGCAAATGTACCTCGCCGGGTGACGAGGCATTTGGCTACCTTAAGAGAGTCATAGTTACTGCAGCCAGCTGCTCCCCCTTCTTTGAATCTTTCCTCCCTTTAAATGGTACTGTGGTCAGTCCTGCAGAGCGATACGCCACCACCTGTGCATGTTACCGTTGTCTGATTTACTTCAACGACGATTTCCAGGAGTTTTCAAATAAATCTCGCCGAGTGACGAGGCATTTGGCTACCTTAAGAGAGTCGTAGTTACTGCCGCCAGCTGCTCGACCTGCTTTCTTTCTTTCCACTCATTAATTATTACTGTGGTCAGTCCTGCAGGAGCAATATGCCACTACATGTAAACCTTAACGTTGTCTGAGCTACCTTAACGAAAATATCCTCGAGATTTCAAAAAAAATTTCACATGGTGACGAGGCATTTGGCTACCTTCAGGGAGTCATAGTACCCCTGCCTGCCGCTCCCACTTTTCTAAGCCCTTTCTCTCTATCATTCTTGCTATGGCTGTCCTACAGAACAAATGTGTCACTATATGTCCACGTAAACGTCGTCTCTGTTACTCCCACTACGAGTCTCTCGAGTTAGCAAATGTACCTCGAAGGATGACGAGGCATTTTGCTACCTTATAAGCGTCATAGTTACTGCAGCCAGCTACTCCCCCTTCTTTGAATCTTTCCTGTCTTTATTTCGTACTGTGGTCAGGCCTGCAGAGGCGATACGCCACCACCTGTGCATGTTACTGTTGTCTGAGTTACCTCAACAACGAATTCCTCGAGTTTTCAAATAAATTCCGCCGAGTGACGAGGCATTTGGCTACCTTAAGAGAGTCATAGTTACTGCAGCCAGCTGCTCCCCCTTCTTTGAATCTTTCCTCCCTTTAAATCGTACTGTGGTCAGTCCTGCAGAGCGATACGCCACCACCTGTGCATGTTACCGTTGTCTGATTTACTTCAACGACGATTTCCTCGAGTTTTTAAAATAAATTTCGCCGAGTGACGAGGCATTTGGCTACCTTAAGAGAGTCATAGTTACTGCTGCCAGCTGCTCGACCTACTTTCATTCTTTCCACTCATTAATTATTACTGTGGTCAGTCCTGCAGGAGCAATATGCCACTACATGTAAACCTTAACGTTGTCTGAGCTACCTTAACGAAGATATTCTCGAGTTTTCAAAAAAAATTTCATATGGTGACGAGGCATTTGGCGGCCTTAAGAGAGTCATAGTACCCCTGCCTGCTGCTCCCACTTTTTTAAGCCCTTTCTATCTATCATTCTTGCTATTTCTGTCCTACAGAACCGATGTGTCACTATATGTCCACGTAAACGTCGTCTCTGTTACTCCCACTACGAGTCTCTCGAGTTAGCAAATGTACCTCGAAGGATGACGAGGCATTTTGCTACCTTATAAGCGTCATAGTTACTGCAGCCAGCTACTCCCCCTTCTTTGAATCTTTCCTGTCTTTATTTCGTACTGTGGTCAGGCCTGCAGAAGCGATACGCCACCACCTGTGCATGTTACTGTTGTCTGAGTTACCTCAACAACGAATTCCTCGAGTTTTCAAATAAATTTCGCCGAGTGACGAGGCATTTGGCTACCTTAAGAGAGTCATAGTTACTGCAGCCAGCTGCTCCCCCTTCTTTGAATCTTTCCTCCCTTTAAATCGTACTGTGGTCAGTCCTGCAGAGCGATACGCCACCACCTGTGCATGTTACCGTTGTCTGATTTACTTCAACGACGATTTCCTCGAGTTTTTAAAATAAATTTCGCCGAGTGACGAGGCATTTGGCTACCTTAAGAGAGTCATAGTTACTGCTGCCAGCTGCTCGACTTACTTTCATTCTTTCCACTCATTAATTATTACTGTGGTCAGTCCTGCAGGAGCAATATGCCACTACATGTAAACCTTAACGTTGTCTGAGCTACCTTAACGAAGATATTCTCGAGTTTTCAAAAAAAATTTCACATGGTGACGAGGCATTTGGCGGCCTTAAGAGAGTCATAGTACCCCTCCCTGCTGCTCCCACTTTTTTAAGCCCTTTCTATCTATCATTCTTGCTATGGCTGTCCTACAGAACCGATGTGCCACTATATGTCCAGGTTAACGTCGTCACTGTTACTCCCACTACGAGTCTCTCGAGTTAGCAAATGTACCTCGCCGAATGACGAGGCATTTGGCTACCTTAAGTGACTCATAGTTACTGCAGCCAGCTGCTCCCCCTTCTTTGAATCTTTCCTCCCTTTAAATCGTACTGAGGTCAGTCCTACTGAAGCGATACGCCACCACCTGTGCATGTTACCGTTGTCTGAGTTACTTCAACGACGATTTCCTCGAGTTTTCAAATAAATTTCGCCGAGTGACGAGGCATTTGGCTACCTTAAGAGAGTCATAGTTACTGCTGCCAGCTGCTCGACCTACTTTCATTCTTTCCACTCATTAATTATTACTGTGGTCAGTCCTGCAGGAGCAATATGCCACTACATGTAAACCTTAACGTTGTCTGAGCTACCTTAACGAAGATATTCTCGAGTTTTCAAAAAAAATTTCACATGGTGACGAGGCATTTGGCTGCCTTAAGAGAGTCATAGTACCCCTGCCTGCTGCTCCCACTTTTTTAAGCCCTTTCTCTCTATCATTCTTGCTATGGCTGTCCTACAGAACCGATGTGCCACTATATGTCCAGGTTAACGTCGTCACTGTTACTCCCACTGCGAGTCTCTCGTGTTAGCAAATGTACCTCGCCGGGTGACGAGGCTTTTGGCTACCTTAAGTGACTCATAGTTACTGCAGCCAGCTGCTCCACCTTCTTTGAATCTTTCCTCCCTTTAAATCGTACTGAGGTCAGTCCTGCTGAAGCGATACGCCACCACCTGTGCATGTTACCGTTGTCTGAGTTACATCAACGACGATTTCCTCGAATTTTCAAATAAATTTCGCCGAGTGACGAGGCATTTGGCTACCTTAAGAGAGTCATAGTTACTGCTGCCAGCTGCTCGACCTACTTTCATTCTTTCCACTCATTAATTATTACTGTGGTCAGTCCTGCAGGAGCAATATGCCACTACATGTAAACCTTAACGTTGTCTGAGCTACCTTAACGAAGATATTCTCGAGTTTTCAAAAAAAATTTCACATGGTGACGAGGCATTTGGCTGCCTTAAGAGAGTCATAGTACCCCTGCCTGCTGCTCCCACTTTATTAAGCCCTTTCTCTCTATCATTCTTGCTATGGCTGTCCTACAGAACCGATGTGCCACTATATGTCCAGGTTAACGTCGTCACTGTTACTCCCACTGCGAGTCTCTCGAGTTAGCAAATGTACCTCGCCGGGTGACGAGGCTTTTGGCTACCTTAAGTGGCTCATAGTTACTCCAGCCAGCTGCTCCACCTTCTTTGAATCTTTCCTCCCTTTAAATCGTACTGTGGTCAGTCCTGCAGAGCGATACGCCACCACCTGTGCATGTTACCGTTGTCTGATTTACTTCAACGACGATTTCCTCGAGTTTTCAAATAAATCTCGCCGAGTGACGAGGCATTTGGCTACCTTAAGAGAGTCATAGTTACTGCAGCCAGCTGCTCCCCTTCTTTGAATCTTTCCTCCCTTTAAATCGTACTGTGGTCAGTCCTGCTGAAGCGATACGCCACCACCTGTGCATGTTACCGTTGTCTGAGTTACATCAACGACGATTTCCTCGAATTTTCAAATAAATTTCGCCGAGTGACGAGGCATTTGGCTACCTTAAGAGAGTCATAGTTACTGCTGCCAGCTGCTCGACCTACTTTCATTCTTTCCACTCATTAATTATTACTGTGGTCAGTCCTGCAGGAGCAATATGCCACTACATGTAAACCTTAACGTTGTCTGAGCTACCTTAACGAAGATATTCTCGAGTTTTCAAAAAAAATTTCACATGGTGACGAGGCATTTGGCTGCCTTAAGAGAGTCATAGTACCCCTGCCTGCTGCTCCCACTTTATTAACCCCTTTCTCTCTATCATTCTTGCTATGGCTGTCCTACAGAACCGATGTGCCACTATATGTCCAGGTTAACGTCGTCACTGTTACTCCCACTGCGAGTCTCTCGGGTTAGCAAATGTACCTCGCCGGGTGACGAGGCTTTTGGCTACCTTAAGTGGCTCATAGTTACTCCAGCCAGCTGCTCCACCTTCTTTGAATCTTTCCTCCCTTTAAATCGTACTGTGGTCAGTCCTGCAGAGCGATACGCCACCACCTGTGCATGTTACCGTTGTCTGATTTACTTCAACGACGATTTCCTCGAGTTTTCATATAAATCTCGCCGAGTGACGAGGCATTTGGCTACCTTAAGAGAGTCATAGTTACTGCAGCCAGCTGCTCCCCCTTCTTTGAATCTTTCCTCCCTTTAAATCGTACTGTGGTCAGTCCTGCAGAGCGATACGCCACCACCTGTGCATGTTACCGTTGTCTGATTTACTTCAACGACGATTTCCTCTAAGTTTTAAAATAAATTTCGCCGAGTGACGAGGCATTTGGCTACCTTAAGAGAGTCATAGTTACTGCTGCCAGCTGCTCGACCTACTTTCTTTCTTTCCACTCATTAATTATTACTGTGGTCAGTCCTGCAGGAGCAATATGCCACTACATGTAATCCTTAACGTTGTCTGAGCTACCTTAACGAAGATATTCTCGAGTTTTCAAAAAAAATTTCACATGGTGACGAGGCATTTGGCTGCCTTAAGAGAGTCATAGTACCCCTGCCTGCTGCTCCCACTTTATTAAGCCCTTTCTCTCTATCATTCTTGCTATGGCTGTCCTACAGAACCGATGTGCCACTATATGTCCAGGTTAACGTCGTCACTGTTACTCCCACTGCGAGTCTCTCGAGTTAGCAAATGTACCTCGCCGGGTGACGAGGCTTTTGGCTACCTTAAGTGGCTCATAGTTACTCCAGCCAGCTGCTCCACCTTCTTTGAATCTTTCCTCCCTTTAAATCGTACTGTGGTCAGTCCTGCAGAGCGATACGCCACCACCTGTGCATGTTACCGTTGTCTGATTTACTTCAACGACGATTATCTCGAGTTTTCAAATAAATCTCGCCGAGTGACGAGGCATTTGGCTACCTTAAGAGAGTCATATTTACTGCCGCCAGCTGCTCGACCTACTTTCTTTCTTTCCACTCATTAATTATTACTGTGGTCAGTCCTGCAGGAGCAATATGCCACTACATGTAAACCTTAACGTTGTCTGAGCTACCTTAACGAAGATATTCTCGAGTTTTCAAAAAAAATTTCACATGGTGACGAGGCATTTGGCTGCCTTAGGAGAGTCATAGTACCCCTGCCTGCTGCTCCCACTTTTCTAAGCCCATTCTCTCTATCATTCTTGCTGTGGCTGTCCTACAGAACCGATGTGCCACTATATGTCCAGGTTAACGTCGTCACTGTTACTCCCACTACGAGACTCTCGAGTTAGCAAATGTACCTCGCCGGGTGACGAGGCATTTGGCTACCTTAAGAGAGTCATAGTTACTGCAGCCAGCTGCTCCCCCTTCTTTGAATCTTTCCTCCCTTTAAATGGTACTGTGGTCAGTCCTGCAGAGCGATACGCCACCACCTGTGCATGTTACCGTTGTCTGATTTACTTCAACGACGATTTCCAGGAGTTTTCAAATAAATCTCGCCGAGTGACGAGGCATTTGGCTACCTTAAGAGAGTCGTAGTTACTGCCGCCAGCTGCTCGACCTGCTTTCTTTCTTTCCACTCATTAATTATTACTGTGGTCAGTCCTGCAGGAGCAATATGCCACTACATGTAAACCTTAACGTTGTCTGAGCTACCTTAACGAAAATATCCTCGAGATTTCAAAAAAAATTTCACATGGTGACGAGGCATTTGGCTACCTTCAGGGAGTCATAGTACCCCTGCCTGCCGCTCCCACTTTTCTAAGCCCTTTCTCTCTATCATTCTTGCTATGGCTGTCCTACAGAACAAATGTGTCACTATATGTCCACGTAAACGTCGTCTCTGTTACTCCCACTACGAGTCTCTCGAGTTAGCAAATGAACCTCGAAGGATGACGAGGCATTTTGCTACCTTATAAGCGTCATAGTTACTGCAGCCAGCTACTCCCCCTTCTTTGAATCTTTCCTGTCTTTATTTCGTACTGTGGTCAGGCCTGCAGAGGCGATACGCCACCACCTGTGCATGTTACTGTTGTCTGAGTTACCTCAACAACGAATTCCTCGAGTTTTCAAATAAATTCCGCCGAGTGACGAGGCATTTGGCTACCTTAAGAGAGTCATAGTTACTGCAGCCAGCTGCTCCCCCTTCTTTGAATCTTTCCTCCCTTTAAATCGTACTGTGGTCAGTCCTGCAGAGCGATACGCCACCACCTGTGCATGTTACCGTTGTCTGATTTACTTCAACGACGATTTCCTCGAGTTTTTAAAATAAATTTCGCCGAGTGACGAGGCATTTGGCTACCTTAAGAGAGTCATAGTTACTGCTGCCAGCTGCTCGACCTACTTTCATTCTTTCCACTCATTAATTATTACTGTGGTCAGTCCTGCAGGAGCAATATGCCACTACATGTAAACCTTAACGTTGTCTGAGCTACCTTAACGAAGATATTCTCGAGTTTTCAAAAAAAATTTCATATGGTGACGAGGCATTTGGCGGCCTTAAGAGAGTCATAGTACCCCTGCCTGCTGCTCCCACTTTTTTAAGCCCTTTCTATCTATCATTCTTGCTATGGCTGTCCTACAGAACCGATGTGTCACTATATGTCCACGTAAACGTCGTCTCTGTTACTCCCACTACGAGTCTCTCGAGTTAGCAAATGTACCTCGAAGGATGACGAGGCATTTTGCTACCTTATAAGCGTCATAGTTACTGCAGCCAGCTACTCCCCCTTCTTTGAATCTTTCCTGTCTTTATTTCGTACTGTGGTCGGGCCTGCAGAAGCGATACGCCACCACCTGTGCATGTTACTGTTGTCTGAGTTACCTCAACAACGAATTACTCGAGTTTTCAAATAAATTTCGCCGAGTGACGAGGCATTTGGCTACCTTAAGAGAGTCATAGTTACTGCAGCCAGCTGCTCCCCCTTCTTTGAATCTTTCCTCCCTTTAAATCGTACTGTGGTCAGTCCTGCAGAGCGATACGCCACCACCTGTGCATGTTACCGTTGTCTGATTTACTTCAACGACGATTTCCTCGAGTTTTTAAAATAAATTTCGCCGAGTGACGAGGCATTTGGCTACCTTAAGAGAGTCATAGTTACTGCTGCCAGCTGCTCGACCTACTTTCATTCTTTCCACTCATTAATTATTACTGTGGTCAGTCCTGCAGGAGCAATATGCCACTACATGTAAACCTTAACGTTGTCTGAGCTACCTTAACGAAGATATTCTCGAGTTTTCAAAAAAAATTTCACATGGTGACGAGGCATTTGGCGGCCTTAAGAGAGTCATAGTACCCCTGCCTGCTGCTCCCACTTTTTTAAGCCCTTTCTATCTATCATTCTTGCTATGGCTGTCCTACAGAACCGATGTGCCACTATATGTCCAGGTTAACGTCGTCACTGTTACTCCCACTACGAGTGTCTCGAGTTAGCAAATGTACCTCGCCGAATGACGAGGCATTTGGCTACCTTAAGTGACTCATAGTTACTGCAGCCAGCTGCTCCCCCTTCTTTGAATCTTTCCTCCCTTTAAATCGTACTGAGGTCAGTCCTGCTGAAGCGATACGCCACCACCTGTGCATGTTACCGTTGTCTGAGTTACTTCAACGACGATTTCCTCGAGTTTTCAAATAAATTTCGCCGAGTGACGAGGCATTTGGCTACCTTAAGAGAGTCATAGTTACTGCTGCCAGCTGCTCGACCTACTTTCATTCTTTCCACTCATTAATTATTACTGTGGTCAGTCCTGCAGGAGCAATATGCCACTACATGTAAACCTTAACGTTGTCTGAGCTACCTTAACGAAGATATTCTCGAGTTTTCAAAAAAAATTTCACATGGTGACGAGGCATTTGGCTGCCTTAAGAGAGTCATAGTACCCCTGCCTGCTGCTCCCACTTTTTTAAGCCCTTTCTCTCTATCATTCTTGCTATGGCTGTCCTACAGAACCGATGTGCCACTATATGTCCAGGTTAACGTCGTCACTGTTACTCCCACTGCGAGTCTCTCGTGTTAGCAAATGTACCTCGCCGGGTGACGAGGCTTTTGGCTACCTTAAGTGACTCATAGTTACTGCAGCCAGCTGCTCCACCTTCTTTGAATCTTTCCTCCCTTTAAATCGTACTGAGGTCAGTCCTGCTGAAGCGATACGCCACCATCTGTGCATGTTACCGTTGTCTGAGTTACATCAACGACGATTTCCTCGAATTTTCAAATAAATTTCGCCGAGTGACGAGGCATTTGGCTACCTTAAGAGAGTCATAGTTACTGCTGCCAGCTGCTCGACCTACTTTCATTCTTTCCACTCATTAATTATTACTGTGGTCAGTCCTGCAGGAGCAATATGCCACTACATGTAAACCTTAACGTTGTCTGAGCTACCTTAACGAAGATATTCTCGAGTTTTCAAAAAAAATTTCACATGGTGACGAGGCATTTGGCTGCCTTAAGAGAGTCATAGTACCCCTGCCTGCTGCTCCCACTTTATTAAGCCCTTTCTCTCTATCATTCTTGCTATGGCTGTCCTACAGAACCGATGTGCCACTATATGTCCAGGTTAACGTCGTCACTGTTACTCCCACTGCGAGTCTCTCGAGTTAGCAAATGTACCTCGCCGGGTGACGAGGCTTTTGGCTACCTTAAGTGGCTCATAGTTACTCCAGCCAGCTGCTCCACCTTCTTTGAATCTTTCCTCCCTTTAAATCGTACTGTGGTCAGTCCTGCAGAGCGATACGCCACCACCTGTGCATGTTACCGTTGTCTGATTTACTTCAACGACGATTTCCTCGAGTTTTCAAATAAATCTCGCCGAGTGACGAGAAATTTGACTACCTTAAGAGAGTCATAGTTACTGCTGCCAGCTGCTCGACCTACTTTCATTCTTTCCACTCATTAATTATTACTGTGGTCAGTCCTGCAGGAGCAATATGCCACTACATGTAAACCTTAACGTTGTCTGAGCTACCTTAACGAAGATATTCTCGAGTTTTCAAAAAAAATTTCACATGGTGACGAGGCATTTGGCTGCCTTAAGAGAGTCATAGTACCCCTGCCTGCTGCTCCCACTTTATTAAGCCCTTTCTCTCTATCATTCTTGCTATGGCTGTCCTACAGAACCGATGTGCCACTATATGTCCAGGTTAACGTCGTCACTGTTACTCCCACTGCGAGTCTCTCGGGTTAGCAAATGTACCTCGCCGGGTGACGAGGCTTTTGGCTACCTTAAGTGGCTCATAGTTACTCCAGCCAGCTGCTCCACCTTCTTTGAATCATTCCTCCCTTTAAATCGTACTGTGGTCAGTCCTGCAGAGCGATACGCCACCACCTGTGCATGTTACCGTTGTCTGATTTACTTCAAGGACGATTTCCTCGAGTTTTCAAATAAATCTCGCCGAGTGACGAGGCATTTGGCTACCTTAAGAGAGTCATAGTTACTGCAGCCAGCTGCTCCCCCTTCTTTGAATCTTTCCTCCCTTTAAATCGTACTGTGGTCAGTCCTGCAGAGCGATACGCCACCACCTGTGCATGTTATCGTTGTCTGATTTACTTCGACGACGATTTCCTCTAGTTTTTAAAATAAATTTCGCCGAGTGACGAGGCATTTGGCTACCTTAAGAGAGTCATAGTTTCTGCTGCCAGCTGCTCGACCTACTTTCTTTCTTTCCACTCATTAATTATTACTGTGGTCAGTCCTGCAGGAGCAATATGCCACTACATGTAATCCTTAACGTTGTCTGAGCTACCTTAACGAAGATATTCTCGAGTTTTCAAAAAAAATTTCACATGGTGACGAGGCATTTGGCTGCCTTAAGAGAGTCATAGTACCCCTGCCTGCTGCTCCCATTTTATTAAGCCCTTTCTCTCTATCATTCTTGCTATGGCTGTCCTACAGAGCCGATGTGCCACTATATGTCCAGGTTAACGTCGTCACTGTTACTCCCACTGCGAGTCTCTCGAGTTAGCAAATGTACCTCGCCGGGTGACGAGGCTTTTGGCTACCTTAAGTGGCTCATAGTTACTCCAGCCAGCTGCTCCACCTTCTTTGAATCTTTCCTCCCTTTAAATCGTACTGTGGTCAGTCCTGCAGAGCGATACGCCACCACCTGTGCATGTTACCGTTGTCTGATTTACTTCAACGACGATTATCTCGAGTTTTCAAATAAATCTCGCCGAGTGACGAGGCATTTGGCTACCTTAAGAGAGTCATAGTTACTGCCGCCAGCAGCTCGACCTACTTTCTTTCTTTCCACTCATTAATTATTACTGTGGTCAGTCCTGCAGGAGCAATATGCCACTACATGTAAACCTTAACGTTGTCTGAGCTACCTTAACGAAGATATTCTCGAGTTTTCAAAAAAAATTTCACATGGTGACGAGGCATTTGGCTGCCTTAGGAGAGTCATAGTACCCCTGCCTGCTGCTCCCACTTTTCTAAGCCCATTCTCTCTATCATTCTTGCTATGGCTGTCCTACAGAACCGATGTGCCACTATATGTCCAGGTTAACGTCGTCACTGTTACTCCCACTACGAGACTCTCGAGTTAGCAAATGTACCTCGCCGGGTGACGAGGCATTTGGCTACCTTAAGAGAGTCATAGTTACTGCAGCCAGCTGCTCCCCCTTCTTTGAATCTTTCCTCCCTTTAAATGGTACTGTGGTCAGTCCTGCAGAGCGATACGCCACCACCTGTGCATGTTACCGTTGTCTGATTTACTTCAACGACGATTTCCAGGAGTTTTCAAATAAATCTCGCCGAGTGACGAGGCATTTGGCTACCTTAAGAGAGTCGTAGTTACTGCCGCCAGCTGCTCGACCTACTTTCTTTCTTTCCACTCATTAATTATTACTGTGGTCAGTCCTACAGGAGCAATATGCCACTACATGTAAACCTTAACGTTGTCTGAGCTACCTTAACGAAAATATCCTCGAGATTTCAAAAAAAATTTCACATGGTGACGAGGCATTTGGCTACCTTCAGGGAGTCATAGTACCCCTGCCTGCTGCTCCCACTTTTCTATGCCCTTTCTCTCTATCATTCTTGCTATGGCTGTCCTACAGAACCGATGTGTCACTATATGTCCACGTAAACGTCGTCTCTGTTACTCCCACTACGAGTCTCTCGAGTTAGCAAATGTACCTCGAAGGATGACGAGGCATTTTGCTACCTTATAAGCGTCATAGTTACTGCAGCCAGCTACTCCCCCTTCTTTGAATCTTTCCTGTCTTTATTTCGTACTGTGGTCAGGCCTGCAGAAGCGATACGCCACCACCTGTGCATGTTACTGTTGTCTGAGTTACCTCAACAACGAATTCCTCGAGTCTTCAAATAAATTTCGCCGAGTGACGAGGCATTTGGCTACCTTAAGAGAGTCATAGTTACTGCAGCCAGCTGCTCCCCCTTCTTTGAATCTTTCCTCCCTTTAAATCGTACTGTGGTCAGTCCTGCAGAGCGATACGCCACCACCTGTGCATGTTACCGTTGTCTGATTTACTTCAACGACGATTTCCTCGAGTTTTTAAAATAAATTTCGTCGAGTGACGAGGCATTTGGCTACCTTAAGAGAGTCATAGTTACTGCTGCCAGCTGCTCGACCTACTTTCATTCTTTCCACTCATTAATTATTACTGTGGTCAGTCCTGCAGGAGCAATATGCCACTACATGTAAACCTTAACGTTGTCTGAGCTACCTTAACGAAGATATTCTCGAGTTTTCAAAAAAAATTTCACATGGTGACGAGGCATTTGGCTGCCTTAAGAGAGTCATAGTACCCCTGCCTGCTGCTCCCACTTTTTTAAGCCCTTTCTATCTATCATTCTTGCTATGGCTGTCCTACAGAACCGATGTGCCACTATATGTCCAGGTTAACGTCGTCACTGTTACTCCCACTACGAGTCTCTCGAGTTAGCAAATGTACCTCGCCGAATGACGAGGCATTTGGCTACCTTAAGTGACTCATAGTTACTGCAGCCAGCTGCTCCCCCTTCATTGAATCTTTCCTCCCTTTAAATCGTACTGTGGTCAGTCCTGCTGAAGCGATACGCCACCACCTGTGCATGTTACCGTTGTCTGAGTTACATCAACGACGATTTCCTCGAATTTTCAAATAAATTTCGCCGAGTGACGAGGCATTTGGCTACCTTAAGAGAGTCATAGTTACTGCTGCCAGCTGCTCGACCTACTTTCATTCTTTCCACTCATTAATTATTACTGTGGTCAGTCCTGCAGGAGCAATATGCCACTACATGTAAACCTTAACGTTGTCTGAGCTACCTTAACGAAGATATTCTCGAGTTTTCAAAAAAAATTTCACATGGTGACGAGGCATTTGGCTGCCTTAAGAGAGTCATAGTACCCCTGCCTGCTGCTCCCACTTTATTAAGCCCTTTCTCTCTATCATTCTTGCTATGGCTGTCCTACAGAACCGATGTGCCACTATATGTCCAGGTTAACGTCGTCACTGTTACTCCCACTGCGAGTCTCTCGGGTTAGCAAATGTACCTCGCCGGGTGACGAGGCTTTTGGCTACCTTAAGTGGCTCATAGTTACTCCAGCCAGCTGCTCCACCTTCTTTGAATCTTTCCTCCCTTTAAATCGTACTGTGGTCAGTCCTGCAGAGCGATACGCCACCACCTGTGCATGTTACCGTTGTCTGATTTACTTCAACGACGATTTCCTCGAGTTTTCAAATAAATCTCGCCGAGTGACGAGGCATTTGGCTACCTTAAGAGAGTCATAGTTACTGCAGCCAGCTGCTCCCCCTTCTTTGAATCTTTCCTCCCTTTAAATCGTACTGTGGTCAGTCCTGCAGAGCGATACGCCACCACCTGTGCATGTTACCGTTGTCTGTTTTACTTCAACGACGATTTCCTCTAGTTTTTAAAATAAATTTCGCCGAGTGACGAGGCATTTGGCTACCTTAAGAGAGTCATAGTTACTGCTGCCAGCTGCTCGACCTACTTTCTTTCTTTCCACTCATTAATTATTACTGTGGTCAGTCCTGCAGGAGCAATATGCCACTACATGTAATCCTTACCATTGTCTGAGCTACCTTAACGAAGATATTCTCGAGTTTTCAAAAAAAATTTCACATGGTGACGAGGCATTTGGCTGCCTTAAGAGAGTCATAGTACCCCTGCCTGCTGCTCCCACTTTATTAAGCCCTTTCTCTCTATCATTCTTGCTATGGCTGTCCTACAGAACCGATGTGCCACTATATGTCCAGGTTAACGTCGTCACTGTTACTCCCACTGCGAGTCTCTCGAGTTAGCAAATGTTCCTCGCCGGGTGACGAGGCTTTTGGCTACCTTAAGTGGCTCATAGTTACTCCAGCCAGCTGCTCCACCTTCTTTGAATCTTTCCTCCCTTTAAATCGTACTGCGGTCAGTCCTGCAGAGCGATACGCCACCACCTGTGCATGTTACCGTTGTCTGATTTACTTCAACGACGATTATCTCGAGTTTTCAAATAAATCTCGCCGAGTGACGAGGCATTTGGCTACCTTAAGAGAGTCATAGTTACTGCCGCCAGCTGCTCGACCTACTTTCTTTCTTTCCACTCATTAATTATTACTGTGGTCAGTCCTGCAGGAGCAATATGCCACTACATGTAAACCTTAACGTTGTCTGAGCTACCTTAACGAAGATATTCTCGAGTTTTCAAAAAAAATTTCACATGGTGACGAGGCATTTGGCTGCCTTAGGAGAGTCATAGTACCCCTGCCTGCTGCTCCCACTATTCTAAGCCCATTCTCTCTATCATTCTTGCTATGGCTGTCCTACAGAACCGATGTGCCACTATATGTCCAGGTTAACGTCGTCAGTGTTACTCCCACTACGAGACTCTCGAGTTAGCAAATGTACCTCGCCGGGTGACGAGGCATTTGGCTACCTTAAGAGAGTCATAGTTACTGCAGCCAGCTGCTCCCCCTTCTTTGAATCTTTCCTCCCTTTAAATCGTACTGTGGTCAGTCCTGCAGAGCGATACGCCACCACCTGTGCATGTTACCGTTGTCTGATTTACTTCAACGACGATTTCCTCGAGTTTTCAAATAAATCACGCCGAGTGACGAGGCATTTGGCTACCTTAAGAGAGTCATAGTTACTGCCGCCAGCTGCTCGACCTACTTTCTTTCTTTCCACTCATTAATTATTACTGTGGTCAGTCCTGCAGGAGCAATATGCCACTACATGTAAACCTTAACGTTGTCTGAGCTACCTTAACGAAGATATTCTCGAGTTTTCAAAAAAAATTTCACATGGTGACGAGGCATTTGGCTGCCTTAAGAGAGTCATAGTACCCCTGCCTGCTGCTCCCACTTTATTAAGCCCTTTCTCTCTATCATTCTTGCTATGGCTGTCCTACAGAACCGATGTGCCACTATATGTCCAGGTTAACGTCGTCACTGTTACTCCCACTGCGAGTCTCTCGGGTTAGCAAATGTACCTCGCCGGCTGACGAGGCTTTTGGCTACCTTAAGTGGCTCATAGTTACTCCAGCCAGCTGCTCCACCTTCTTTGAATCTTTCCTCCCTTTAAATCGTACTGTGGTCAGACCTGCAGAGCGATACGCCACCACCTGTGCATGTTACCGTTGTCTGATTTACTTCAACGACGATTTCCTCGAGTTTTCAAATAAATCTCGCCGAGTGACGAGGCATTTGGCTACCTTAAGAGAGTCATAGTTACTGCAGCCAGCTGCTCCCCCTTCTTTGAATCTTTCCTCCCTTTAAATCGTACTGTGGTCAGTCCTGCAGAGCGATACGCCACCACCTGTGCATGTTACCGTTGTCTGATTTACTTCAACGACGATTTCCTCTAGTTTTTAAAATAAATTTCGCCGAGTGACGAGGCATTTGGCTACCTTAAGAGAGTCATAGTTACTGCTGCCAGCTGCTCGACCTACTTTCTTTCTTTCCACTCATTAATTATTACTGTGGTCAGTCCTGCAGGAGCAATATGCCACTACATGTAATCCTTAACGTTGTCTGAGCTACCTTAACGAAGATATTCTCGAGTTTTCAAAAAAAATTTCACATGGTGACGAGGCATTTGGCTGCCTTAAGAGAGTCATAGTACCCCTGCCTGCTGCTCCCACTTTATTAAGCCCTTTCTCTCTATCATTCTTGCTATGGCTGTCCTACAGAACCGATGTGCCACTATATGTCCAGGTTAACGTCGTCACTGTTACTCCCACTGCGAGTCTCTCGAGTTAGCAAATGTACCTCGCCGGGTGACGAGGCTTTTGGCTACCTTAAGTGGCTCATAGTTACTCCAGCCAGCTGCTCCACCTTCTTTGAATCTTTCCTCCCTTTAAATCGTACTGTGGTCAGTCCTGCAGAGCGATACGCCACCACCTGTGCATGTTACCGTTGTCTGATTTACTTCAACGACGATTATCTCGAGTTTTCAAATAAATCTCGCCGAGTGACGAGGCATTTGGCTACCTTAAGAGAGTCATAGTTACTGCCGCCAGCAGCTCGACCTACTTTCTTTCTTTCCACTCATTAATTATTACTGTGGTCAGTCCTGCAGGAGCAATATGCCACTACATGTAAACCTTAACGTTGTCTGAGCTACCTTAACGAAGATATTCTCGAGTTTTCAAAAAAAATTTCACATGGTGACGAGGCATTTGGCTGCCTTAGGAGAGTCATAGTACCCCTGCCTGCTGCTCCCACTATTCTAAGCCCATTCTCTCTATCATTCTTGCTATGGCTGTCCTACAGAACCGATGTGCCACTATATGTCCAGGTTAACGTCGTCACTGTTACTCCCACTACGAGACTCTCGAGTTAGCAAATGTACCTCGCCGGGTGACGAGGCATTTGGCTACCTTAAGAGAGTCATAGTTACTGCAGCCAGCTGCTCCCCCTTCTTTGAATCTTTCCTCCCTTTAAATCGTACTGTGGTCAGTCCTGCAGAGCGATACGCCACCACCTGTGCATGTTACCGTTGTCTGATTTACTTCAACGACGATTTCCTCGAGTTTTCAAATAAATCTCGCCGAGTGACGAGGCATTTGGCTACCTTAAGAGAGTCGTAGTTACTGCCGCCAGCTGCTCGACCTACTTTCTTTCTTTCCACTCATTAATTATTACTGTGGTCAGTCCTGCAGGAGCAATATGCCACTACATGTAAACCTTAACGTTGTCTGAGCTACCTTAACGAAGATATTCTCGAGTTTTCAAAAAAAATTTCACATGGTGACGAGGCATTTGGCTGCCTTAAGAGAGTCATAGTACCCCTGCCTGCTGCTCCCACTTTATTAAGCCCTTTCTCTCTATCATTCTTGCTATGGCTGTCCTACAGAACCGATGTGCCACTATATGTCCAGGTTAACGTCGTCACTGTTACTCCCACTGCGAGTCTCTCGAGTTAGCAAATGTACCTCGCCGGGTGACGAGGCTTTTGGCTACCTTAAGTGGCTCATAGTTACTCCAGCCGGCTGCTCCACCTTCTTTGAATCTTTCCTCCCTTTAAATCGTACTGTGGTCAGTCCTGCAGAGCGATACGCCACCACCTGTGCATGTTACCGTTGTCTGATTTACTTCAACGACGATTTCCTCGAGTTTTCAAATAAATCTCGCCGAGTGACGAGGCATTTGGCTACCTTAAGAGAGTCATAGTTACTGCAGCCAGCTGCTCCCCCTTCTTTGAATCTTTCCTCCCTTTAAATCGTACTGTGGTCAGTCCTGCAGAGCGATACGCCACCACCTGTGCATGTTACCGTTGTCTGATTTACTTCAACGACGATTTCCTCTAGTTTTTAAAATAAATTTCGCCGAGTGACGAGGCATTTGGCTACCTTAAGAGAGTCATAGTTACTGCTGCCAGCTGCTCGACCTACTTTCTTTCTTTCCACTCATTAATTATTACTGTGGTCAGTCCTGCAGGAGCAATATGCCACTACATGTAATCCTTAACGTTGTCTGAGCTACCTTAACGAAGATATTCTCGAGTTTTCAAAAAAAATTTCACATGGTGACGAGGCATTTGGCTGCCTTAAGAGAGTCATAGTACCCCTGCCTGCTGCTCCCACTTTATTAAGCCCTTTCTCTCTATCATTCTTGCTATGGCTGTCCTACAGAACCGATGTGCCACTATATGTCCAGGTTAACGTCGTCACTGTTACTCCCACTGCGAGTCTCTCGAGTTAGCAAATGTACCTCGCCGGGTGACGAGGCTTTTGGCTACCTTAAGTGGCTCATAGTTACTCCAGCCAGCTGCTCCACCTTCTTTGAATCTTTCCTCCCTTTAAATCGTACTGTGGTCAGTCCTGCAGAGCGATACGCCACCACCTGTGCATGTTACCGTTGTCTGATTTACTTCAACGACGATTATCTCGAGTTTTCAAATAAATCTCGCCGAGTGACGAGGCATTTGGCTACCTTAAGAGAGTCATAGTTACTGCCGCCAGCAGCTCGACCTACTTTCTTTCTTTCCACTCATTAATTATTACTGTGGTCAGTCCTGCAGGAGCAATATGCCACTACATGTAAACCTTAACGTTGTCTGAGCTACCTTAACGAAGATATTCTCGAGTTTTCAAAAAAAATTTCACATGGTGACGAGGCATTTGGCTGCCTTAGGAGAGTCATAGTACCCCTGCCTGCTGCTCCCACTTTTCTAAGCCCATTCTCTCTATCATTCTTGCTATGGCTGTCCTACAGAACCGATGTGCCACTATATGTCCAGGTTAACGTCGTCACTGTTACTCCCACTACGAGACTCTCGAGTTAGCAAATGTACCTCGCCGGGTGACGAGGCATTTGGCTACCTTAAGAGAGTCATAGTTACTGCAGCCAGCTGCTCCCCCTTCTTTGAATCTTTCCTCCCTTTAAATGGTACTGTGGTCAGTCCTGCAGAGCGATACGCCACCACCTGTGCATGTTACCGTTGTCTGATTTACTTCAACGACGATTTCCAGGAGTTTTCAAATAAATCTCGCCGAGTGACGAGGCATTTGGCTACCTTAAGAGAGTCGTTGTTACTGCCGCCAGCTGCTCGACCTACTTTCTTTCTTTCCACTCATTAATTATTACTGTGGTCAGTCCTGCAGGAGCAATATGCCACTACATGTAAACCTTAACGTTGTCTGAGCTACCTTAACGAAAATATCCTCGAGATTTCAAAAAAAATTTCACATGGTGACGAGGCATTTGGCTACCTTCAGGGAGTCATAGTACCCCTGCCTGCTGCTCCCACTTTTCTAAGCCCTTTCTCTCTATCATTCTTGCTATGGCTGTCCTACAGAACCGATGTGCCACTATATGTCCAGGTTAACGTCGTCACTGTTACTCCCACTGCGAGTCTCTCGGGTTAGCAAATGTACCTCGCCGGGTGACGAGGCTTTTGGCTACCTTAAGTGGCTCATAGTTACTCCAGCCAGCTGCTCCACCTTCTTTGAATCTTTCCTCCCTTTAAATCGTACTGTGGTCAGTCCTGCAGAGCGATACGCCACCACCTGTGCATGTTACCGTTGTCTGATTTACTTCAACGACGATTTCCTCGAGTTTTCAAATAAATCTCGCCGAGTGACGAGGCATTTGGCTACCTTAAGAGAGTCATAGTTACTGCAGCCAGCTGCTCCCCCTTCTTTGAATCTTTCCTCCCTTTAAATCGTACTGTGGTCAGTCCTGCAGAGCGATACGCCACCACCTGTGCATGTTACCGTTGTCTGATTTACTTCTACGACGATTTCCTCTAGTTTTTAAAATAAATTTCGCCGAGTGACGAGGCATTTGGCTACCTTAAGAGAGTCATAGTTACTGCTGCCAGCTGCTCGACCTACTTTCTTTCTTTCCACTCATTAATTATTACTGTGGTCAGTCCTGCAGGAGCAATATGCCACTACATGTAATCCTTACCGTTGTCTGAGCTACCTTAACGAAGATATTCTCGAGTTTTCAAAAAAAATTTCACATGGTGACGAGGCATTTGGCTGCCTTAAGAGAGTCATAGTACCCCTGCCTGCTGCTCCCACTTTATTAAGCCCTTTCTCTCTATCATTCTTGCTATGGCTGTCCTACAGAACCGATGTGCCACTATATGTCCAGGTTAACGTCGTCACTGCTACTCCCACTGCGAGTCTCTCGAGTTAGCAAATGTACCTCGCCGGGTGACGAGGCTTTTGGCTACCTTAAGTGGCTCATAGTTACTCCAGCCAGCTGCTCCACCTTCTTTGAATCTTTCCTCCCTTTAAATCGTACTGCGGTCAGTCCTGCAGAGCGATACGCCACCACCTGTGCATGTTACCGTTGTCTGATTTACTTCAACGACGATTATCTCGAGTTTTCAAATAAATCTCGCCTAGTGACGAGGCATTTGGCTACCTTAAGTGAGTCATAGTTACTGCCGCCAGCTGCTCGACCTACTTTCTTTCTTTCCACTCATTAATTATTACTGTGGTCAGTCCTGCAGGAGCAATATGTCACTACATGTAAACCTTAACGTTGTCTGAGCTACCTTAACGAAGATATTCTCGAGTTTTCAAAAAAAATTTCACATGGTGACGAGGCATTTGGCTGCCTTAGGAGAGTCATAGTACCCCTGCCTGCTGCTCCCACTATTCTAAGCCCATTCTCTCTATCATTCTTGCTATGGCTGTCCTACAGAACCGATGTGCCACTATATGTCCAGGTTAACGTCGTCACTGTTACTCCCACTACGAGACTCTCGAGTTAGCAAATGTACCTCGCCGGGTGACGAGGCATTTGGCTACCTTAAGAGAGTCATAGTTACTGCAGCCAGCTGCTCCCCCTTCTTTGAATCTTTCCTCCCTTTAAATCGTACTGTGGTCAGTCCTGCAGAGCGATACGCCACCACCTGTGCATGTTACCGTTGTCTGATTTACTTCAACGACGATTTCCTCGAGTTTTCAAATAAATCTCGCCGAGTGACGAGGCATTTGGCTACCTTAAGAGAGTCGTAGTTACAGCCGCCAGCTGCTCGACCTACTTTCTTTCTTTCCACTCATTAATTATTACTGTGGTCAGTCCTGCAGGAGCAATATGCCACTACATGTAAACCTTAACGTTGTCTGAGCTACCTTAACGAAAATATCCTCGAGATTTCAAAAAAAATTTCACATGGTGACGAGGCATTTGGCTACCTTCAGGGAGTCATAGTACCCCTGCCTGCTGCTCCCACTTTTCTAAGCCCTTTCTCTCTATCATTCTTGCTATGGCTGTCCTACAGAACCGATGTGTCACTATATGTCCACGTAAACGTCGTCTCTGTTACTCCCACTACGAGTCTCTCGAGTTAGCAAATGTACCTCGAAGGATGACGAGGCATTTTGCTACCTTATAAGCGTCATAGTTACTGCAGCCAGCTACTCCCCCTTCTTTGAATCTTTCCTGTCTTTATTTCGTACTGTGGTCAGGCCTGCAGAAGCGATACGCCACCACCTGTGCATGTTACTGTTGTCTGAGTTACTTCAACGACGATTTCCTCGAATTTTCAAATAAATTTCGCCGAGTGACGAGGCATTTGGCTACCTTAAGAGAGTCATAGTTACTGCTGCCAGCTGCTCGACCTACTTTCATTCTTTCCACTCATTAATTATTACTGTGGTCAGTCCTGCAGGAGCAATATGCCACTACATGTAAACCTTAACGTTGTCTGAGCTACCTTAACGAAGATATTCTCGAGTTTTCAAAAAAAATTTCACATGGTGACGAGGCATTTGGCTGCCTTAAGAGAGTCATAGTACCCCTGCCTGCTGCTCCCACTTTATTAAGCCCTTTCTCTCTATCATTCTTGCTATGGCTGTCCTACAGAACCGATGTGCCACTATATGTCCAGGTTAACGTCGTCACTGTTACTCCCACTGCGAGTCTCTCGGGTTAGCAAATGTACCTCGCCGGGTGACGAGGCTTTTGGCTACCTTAAGTGGCTCATAGTTACTCCAGCCAGCTGCTCCACCTTCTTTGAATCTTTCCTCCCTTTAAATCGTACTGTGGTCAGTCCTGCAGAGCGATACGCCACCACCTGTGCATGTTACCGTTGTCTGATTTACTTCAACGACGATTTCCTCGAGTTTTCAAATAAATCTCGCCGAGTGACGAGGCATTTGGCTACCTTAAGAGAGTCATAGTTACTGCAGCCAGCTGCTCCCCCTTCTTTGAATCTTTCCTCCCTTTAAATCGTACTGCGGTCAGTCCTGCAGAGCGATACGCCACCACCTGTGCATGTTACCGTTGTCTGATTTACTTCAACGACGATTATCTCGAGTTTTCAAATAAATCTCGCCTAGTGACGAGGAATTTGGCTACCTTAAGTGAGTCATAGTTACTGCCGCCAGCTGCTCGACCTACTTTCTTTCTTTCCACTCATTAATTATTACTGTGGTCAGTCCTGCAGGAGCAATATGCCACTACATGTAAACCTTAACGTTGTCTGAGCTACCTTAACGAAGATATTCTCGAGTTTTCAAAAAAAATTTCACATGGTGACGAGGCATTTGGCTGCCTTAGGAGAGTCATAGTACCCCTGCCTGCTGCTCCCACTATTCTAAGCCCATTCTCTCTATCATTCTTGCTATGGCTGTCCTACAGAACCGATGTGCCACTATATGTCCAGGTTAACGTCGTCACTGTTACTCCCACTACGAGACTCTCGAGTTAGCAAATGTACCTCGCCGGGTGACGAGGCATTTGGCTACCTTAAGAGAGTCATAGTTACTGCAGCCAGCTGCTCCCCCTTCTTTGAATCTTTCCTCCCTTTAAATCGTACTGTGGTCAGTCCTGCAGAGCGATACGCCACCACCTGTGCATGTTACCGTTGTCTGATTTACTTCAACGACGATTTCCTCGAGTTTTCAAATAAATCTCGCCGAGTGACGAGGCATTTGGCTACCTTAAGAGAGTCGTAGTTACAGCCGCCAGCTGCTCGACCTACTTTCTTTCTTTCCACTCATTAATTATTACTGTGGTCAGTCCTGCAGGAGCAATATGCCACTACATGTAAACCTTAACGTTGTCTGAGCTACCTTAACGAAAATATCCTCGAGATTTCAAAAAAAATTTCACATGGTGACGAGGCATTTGGCTACCTTCAGGGAGTCATAGTACCCCTGCCTGCTGCTCCCACTTTTCTAAGCCCTTTCTCTCTATCATTCTTGCTATGGCTGTCCTACAGAACCGATGTGTCACTATATGTCCACGTAAACGTCGTCTCTGTTACTCCCACTACGAGTCTCTCGAGTTAGCAAATGTACCTCGAAGGATGACGAGGCATTTTGCTACCTTATAAGCGTCATAGTTACTGCAGCCAGCTACTCCCCCTTCTTTGAATCTTTCCTGTCTTTATTTCGTACTGTGGTCAGGCCTGCAGAAGCGATACGCCACCACCTGTGCATGTTACTGTTGTCTGAGTTACTTCAACGACGATTTCCTCGAATTTTCAAATAAATTTCGCCGAGTGACGAGGCATTTGGCTACCTTAAGAGAGTCATAGTTACTGCTGCCAGCTGCTCGACCTACTTTTATTCTTTCCACTCATTAATTATTACTGTGGTCAGTCCTGCAGGAGCAATATGCCACTACATGTAAACCTTAACGTTGTCTGAGCTACCTTAACGAAGATATTCTCGAGTTTTCAAAAAAAATTTCACATGGTGACGAGGCATTTGGCTGCCTTAAGAGAGTCATAGTACCCCTGCCTGCTGCTCCCACTTTATTAAGCCCTTTCTCTCTATCATTCTAGCTATGGCTGTCCTACAGAACCGATGTGCCACTATATGTCCAGGTTAACGTCGTCACTGTTACTCCCACTGCGAGTCTCTCGAGTTAGCAAATGTACCTCGCCGGGTGACGAGGCTTTTGGCTACCTTAAGTGGCTCATAGTTACTCCAGCCAGCTGCTCCACCTTCTTTGAATCTTTCCTCCCTTTAAATCGTACTGTGGTCAGTCCTGCAGAGCGATACGCCACCACCTGTGCATGTTACCGTTGTCTGATTTACTTCAACGACGATTTCCTCGAGTTTTCAAATAAATCTCACCGAGTGACGAGGCATTTGGCTACCTTAAGAGAGTCATAGTTACTGCAGCCAGCTGCTCCCCCTTCTTTGAATCTTTCCTCCCTTTAAATCGTACTGTGGTCAGTCCTGCAGAGCGATACGCCAGCACCTGTGCATGTTACCGTTGTCTGAGTTACATCAACGACGATTTCCTCGAGTTTTTAAAATAAATTTCGCCGAGTGACGAGGCATTTGGCTACCTTAAGAGAGTCATAGTTACTGCTGCCAGCTGCTCGACCTACTTTCTTTCTTTCCACTCATTAATTATTACTGTGGTCAGTCCTGCAGGAGCAATATGCCACTACATGTAAACCTTAACGTTGTCTGAGCTACCTTAACGAAGATGTTCTCGAGTTTTCAAAAAAAATTTCACATGGTGACGAGGCATTTGGCTGCCTTAAGAGAGTCATAGTACCCCTGCCTGCTGCTCCCACTTTTTTAAGCCCTTTCTATCTATCATTCTTGCTATGGCTGTCCTACAGAACCGATGTGTCACTATATGTCCAGGATAACGTCGTCACTGTTACTCCCACTACGAGTCTCTCGAGTTAGCAAATGTACCTCGCCGAATGACGAGGCATTTGGCTACCTTAAGTGACTCATAGTTACTGCAGCCAGCTGCTCCCCCTTCTTTGAATCTTTCCTCCCTTTAAATCGTACTGAGGTCAGTCCTGCTGAAGCGATACGCCACCACCTGTGCATGTTACCGTTGTCTGAGTTACTTCAACGACGATTTCCTCGAGTTTTCAAATAAATTTCGCCGAGTGACGAGGCATTTGGCTACCTTAAGAGAGTCATAGTTACTGCTGCCAGCTGCTCGACCTACTTTCATTCTTTCCACTCATTAATTATTACTGTGGTCAGTCCTGCAGAAGCAATATGCCACTACATGTAAACCTTAACGTTGTCTGAGCTACCTTAACGAAGATATTCTCGAGTTTTCAAAAAAAATTTCACATGGTGACGAGGCATTTGGCTGCCTTAAGAGAGTCATAGTACCCCTGCCTGCTGCTCCCACTTTTTAAGCCCTTTCTCTCTATCATTCTTGCTATGGCTGTCCTACAGAACCGATGTGCCACTATATGTCCAGGTTAACGTCGTCACTGTTACTCCCACTGCGAGTCTCTCGAGTTAGCAAATGTACCTCGCCGGGTGACGAGGCTTTTGGCTACCTTAAGTGACTCATAGTTACTGCAGCCAGCTGCTCCACCTTCTTTGAATCTTTCCTCCCTTTAAATCGTACTGAGGTCAGTCCTGCAGGGCGATACGCCACCACCTATGCATGTTACCGTTGTCTGAGTTACATCAACGACGATTTGCTCGAATTTTCAAATAAATTTCGCCGAGTGACGAGGCATTTGACTACCTTAAGAGAGTCATAGTTACTGCTGCCAGCTGCTCGACCTACTTTCATTCTTTCCACTCATTAATTATTACTGTGGTCAGTCCTGCAGGAGCAATATGCCACTACATGTAAACCTTAACGTTGTCTGAGCTACCTTAAGGAAGATATTCTCGAGTTTTCAAAAAAAATTTCACATGGTGACGAGGCATTTGGCTGCCTTAAGAGAGTCATAGTACCCCTGCCTGCTGCTCCCACTTTATTAAGCCCTTTCTCTCTATCATTCTTGCTATGGCTGTCCTACAGAACCGATGTGCCACTATATGTCCAGGTTAACGTCGTCACTGTTACTCCCACTGCGAGTCTCTCGAGTTAGCAAATGTACCTCGCCGGGTGACGAGGCTTTTGGCTACCTTAAGTGGCTCATAGTAACTCCAGCCAGCTGCTCCACCTTCTTTGAATCTTTCCTCCCTTTAAATCGTACTGTGGTCAGTCCTGCAGAGCGATACGCCACAACCTGTGCATGTTACCGTTGTCTGATTTACTTCAACGACGATTTCCTCGAGTTTTCAAATAAATCTCACCGAGTGACGAGGCATTTGGCTACCTTAAGAGAGTCATAGTTACTGCAGCCAGCTGCTCCCCCTTCTTTGAATCTTTCCTCCCTTTAAATCGTACTGTGGTCAGTCCTGCAGAGCGATACGCCAGCACCTGTGCATGTTACCGTTGTCTGAGTTACATCAACGACGATTTCCTCGAGTTTTTAAAAAAAATTTCGCCGAGTGACGAGGCATTTGGCTACCTTAAGAGAGTCATAGTTACTGCTGCCAGCTGCTCGACCTACTTTCTTTCTTTCCACTCATTAATTATTACTGTGGTCAGTCCTGCAGGAGCAATATGCCACTACATGTAAACCTTAACGTTGTCTGAGCTACCTTAACGAAGATATTCTCGAGTTTTCAAAAAAAATTTCACATGGTGACGAGGCATTTGGCTGCCTTAAGAGAGTCATAGTACCCCTGCCTGCTGCTCCCACTTTTTAAGCCCTTTCTCTCTATCATTCTTGCTATGGCTGTCCTACAGAACCGATGTGCCACTATATGTCCAGGTTAACGTCGTCACTGTTACTCCCACTGCGAGTCTCTCGAGTTAGCAAATGTACCTCGCCGGGTGACGAGGCTTTTGGCTACCTTAAGTGACTCATAGTTACTGCAGCCAGCTGCTCCACCTTCTTTGAATCTTTCCTCCCTTTAAATCGTACTGAGGTCAGTCCTGCAGAGCGATACGCCACCACCTATGCATGTTACCGTTGTCTGAGTTACATCAACGACGATTTCCTCGAATTTTCAAATAAATTTCGCCGAGTGACGAGGCATTTGACTACCTTAAGAGAGTCATAGTTACTGCTGCCAGCTGCTCGACCTACTTTCATTCTTTCCACTCATTAATTATTACTGTGGTCAGTCCTGCAGGAGCAATATGCCACTACATGTAAACCTTAACGTTGTCTGAGCTACCTTAACGAAGATATTCTCGAGTTTTCAAAAAAAATTTCACATGGTGACGAGGCATTTGGCTGCCTTAAGAGAGTCATAGTACCCCTGCCTGCTGCTCCCACTTTATTAAGCCCTTTCTCTCTATCATTCTTGCTATGGCTGTCCTACAGAACCGATGTGCCACTATATGTCCAGGTTAACGTCGTCACTGTTACTCCCACTGCGAGTCTCTCGAGTTAGCAAATGTACCTCGCCGGGTGACGAGGCTTTTGGCTACCTTAAGTGGCTCATAGTTACTCCAGCCAGCTGCTCCACCTTCTTTGAATCTTTCCTCCCTTTAAATCGTACTGTGGTCAGTCCTGCAGAGCGATACGCCACCACCTGTGCATGTTACCGTTGTCTGATTTACTTCAACGACGATTTCCTCGAGTTTTCAAATAAATCTCACCGAGTGACGAGGCATTTGGCTACCTTAAGAGAGTCATAGTTACTGCAGCCAGCTGCTCCCCCTTCTTTGAATCTTTCCTCCCTTTAAATCGTACTGTGGTCAGTCCTGCAGAGCGATACGCCAGCACCTGTGCATGTTACCGTTGTCTGAGTTACATCAACGACGATTTCCTCGAGTTTTTAAAAAAAATTTCGCCGAGTGACGAGGCATTTGGCTACCTTAAGAGAGTCATAGTTACTGCTGCCAGCTGCTCGACCTACTTTCTTTCTTTCCACTCATTAATTATTACTGTGGTCAGTCCTGCAGGAGCAATATGCCACTACATGTAAACCTTAACGTTGTCTGAGCTACCTTAACGAAGATATTCTCGAGTTTTCAAAAAAAATTTCACATGGTGACGAGGCATTTGGCTGCCTTAAGAGAGTCATAGTACCCCTGCCTGCTGCTCCCACTTTTTAAGCCCTTTCTCTCTATCATTCTTGCTATGGCTGTCCTACAGAACCGATGTGCCACTATATGTCCAGGTTAACGTCGTCACTGTTACTCCCACTGCGAGTCTCTCGAGTTAGCAAATGTACCTCGCCGGGTGACGAGGCTTTTGGCTACCTTAAGTGACTCATAGTTACTGCAGCCAGCTGCTCCACCTTCTTTGAATCTTTCCTCCCTTTAAATCGTACTGAGGTCAGTCCTGCAGAGCGATACGCCACCACCTATGCATGTTACCGTTGTCTGAGTTACATCAACGACGATTTCCTCGAATTTTCAAATAAATTTCGCCGAGTGACGAGGCATTTGACTACCTTAAGAGAGTCATAGTTACTGCTGCCAGCTGCTCGACCTACTTTCATTCTTTCCACTCATTAATTATTACTGTGGTCAGTCCTGCAGGAGCAATATGCCACTACATGTAAACCTTAACGTTGTCTGAGCTACCTTAACGAAGATATTCTCGAGTTTTCAAAAAAAATTTCACATGGTGACGAGGCATTTGGCTGCCTTAAGAGAGTCATAGTACCCCTGCCTGCTGCTCCCACTTTATTAAGCCCTTTCTCTCTATCATTCTTGCTATGGCTGTCCTACAGAACCGATGTGCCACTATATGTCCAGGTTAACGTCGTCACTGTTACTCCCACTGCGAGTCTCTCGAGTTAGCAAATGTACCTCGCCGGGTGACGAGGCTTTTGGCTACCTTAAGTGGCTCATAGTTACTCCAGCCAGCTGCTCCACCTTCTTTGAATCTTTCCTCCCTTTAAATCGTACTGTGGTCAGTCCTGCAGAGCGATACGCCACCACCTGTGCATGTTACCGTTGTCTGATTTACTTCAACGACGATTTCCTCGAGTTTTCAAATAAATCTCACCGAGTGACGAGGCATTTGGCTACCTTAAGAGAGTCATAGTTACTGCAGCCAGCTGCTCCCCCTTCTCTGAATCTTTCCTCCCTTTAAATCGTACTGTGGTCAGTCCTGCAGAGCGATACGCCAGCACCTGTGCATGTTACCGTTGTCTGAGTTACATCAACGACGATTTCCTCGAGTTTTTAAAATAAATTTCGCCGAGTGACGAGGCATTTGGCTACCTTAAGAGAGTCATAGTTACTGCTGCCAGCTGCTCGACCTACTTTCTTTCTTTCCATTCATTAATTATTACTGTGGTCAGTCCTGCAGGAGCAATATGCCACTACATGTAAACCTTAACGTTGTCTGAGCTACCTTAACGAAGATATTCTCGAGTTTTCAAAAAAAATTTCACATGGTGACGAGGCATTTGGCTGCCTTAAGAGAGTCATAGTACCCCTGCCTGCTGCTCCCACTTTTTTAAGCCCTTTCTATCTATCATTCTTGCTATGGCTGTCCTACAGAATCGATGTGTCACTATATGTCCAGGATAACGTCGTCACTGTTACTCCCACTACGAGTCTCTCGAGTTAGCAAATGTACCTCGCCGAATGACGAGGCATTTGGCTACCTTAAGTGACTCATAGTTACTGCAGCCAGCTGCTCCCCCTTCTTTGAATCTTTCCTCCCTTTAAATCGTACTGAGGTCAGTCCTGCTGAAGCGATACGCCACCACCTGTGCATGTTACCGTTGTCTGAGTTACTTCAACGACGATTTCCTCGAGTTTTCAAATAAATTTCGCCGAGTGACGAGGCATTTGGCTACCATAAGAGAGTCATAGTTACTGCTGCCAGCTGCTCGACCTACTTTCATTCTTTCCACTCATTAATTATTACTGTGGTCAGTCCTGCAGGAGCAATATGCCACTACATGTAAACCTTAACGTTGTCTGAGCTACCTTAAGGAAGATATTCTCGAGTTTTCAAAAAAAATTTCACATGGTGACGAGGCATTTGGCTGCCTTAAGAGAGTCATAGTACCCCTGCCTGCTGCTCCCACTTTATTAAGCCCTTTCTCTCTATCATTCTTGCTATGGCTGTCCTACAGAACCGATGTGCCACTATATGTCCAGGTTAACGTCGTCACTGTTACTCCCACTGCGAGTCTCTCGAGTTAGCAAATGTACCTCGCCGGGTGACGAGGCTTTTGGCTAAACAGCCGTCTTTATTCACAAATATAGTGAATAACACAAGGTAATATAACACTCTTATTCTATTGCGCCATGCTCCCCGAGAGGAGCTCACAAGGGCGCCGGTTACCGATGTTGTGTAACCGCTGTTACCTTAATATTAAACACAGTATCAACAATTAACATACAAAAATTGAATAAAGAGCGGAATTGCTCCCGATATTGAAGCCCCGGGAGTCGGGGCAAACTAACCTAAATCTAACCGACTAACTAGCCTACGCCCTCCCTGTACTTCGGCCTGGTCGACGTCATATTTTCGAACAGGCCGAAGATCCACGTCGTTCCACAGAGCACCCGCGTGCTGATGGTGCTTAACTCCCGTCTGCGGAAGCCAAGTTGTAGGAGCTGGCGGGCTGATGAAGGTGCCCAAGTCCCCCTCCAGTTCAGGGTCACTGTTCTAAACTGTATGCTGCTGGCTGCAGGTCGGAGAGCGCCGACGGCTTGCCGCACCGACGGGACGTCGTATTTCGCCGCCTTCTGCCGGTGACACCAGTCGGTGTCAAGATGGTCGCCGACGATTTGTGCATCGATGACGTGCACCACGCCGTCCTTAGACGCCACAACGTCGGGCTTGCGGACTCCCTCTGGTGTACGAAGGTGTGGCTCGACAGAGACGTCGAACCCCCGTTGAGCCAGCCCGCGCGCGACGTATTTCACAACCGCGTCGTGTCGTCGCACCCGAGCTCGGCTGGTCAGCCCGCAGCCCTGGACGACGTGGTTCGCGGTCTCGACGGCGTTGCATCTTGTGCGACACATCTTCTCCCTGTCTCGGCCGCGACTCCTGCGCGCCTTGGATGGTAGAGCGTTAATGCGCGTGCGTATGCACGCGACGTAGTCACGGCCAGACAGGAAGCGACTGGTGTCCTCGACCCAGCTGTGTTGGCCTGATGTCCTGGCTGACGACGAGAGAGCTGCCCCGTCGAAGGAAATATGCAGGCGCGCCGCCCACATCTCACCAACTTTTGCAGCCGTTGGCAGCAGATGGCCCTCCCACGTGAGGTGTCGTTCAAGCGCCGCCACTTCGTGTCGTGCCTCCCCCAGGTCTGCGTCGGTGGTGGTGGTCTCGAGCTGCAACAGGGTGAGGAGCCTGCCCCGCCTCAGGGTTGGCCCTATCCAGCGGGCTGATGGAATCCCAAGGCCCCCATGGGCAATTGGAGCGTGAAAGTAGCCCAAGGGGGTGTCGGCTGGGAGGCGGAACCATCTCCTCACGGCGGCTCGGACGCAATTGTCCATGGCCTTGAGCGCACCGATGCGGGTGCGACTCAGTGCTAGGCCATGATACAGGCCCGGGAGAAGGATCTCACGAAGTGCAAAGAGCCGCTGCTGCGGCTTCAGCGGCGCCCGCGTGATGATTGACAGCTGCTCCTCGATGTGGTGCCTCGGATGGAAGAGACACCGCCCAGAGGAGGAGAACTGCAGTCCCAGATAGCGGAAGGTCTCACCCACTCCCAACGCCGGCATGGTGGTTTCGCCGGCCGTGAAGGTGACGCTCGCATCCACTTTCACCTTCTTCTCGCGGCCGGACGCCACGAGTGCGAGGGTGAGACACTTCCGCGGGTTAACACGCAGCCCCAGCTGGTCGAGGGCTGCTACTGCTGCGTTGATAAGGGACTGCAGGCCCCCCCTCGTGGAGGCGAAGAGCAGGATGTCATCCGCGAAGGCCGCCGCGTTCGTCTGGCGGCCCAACACCTTGACACCTACGTGTGAGGGCAGCCGATCTAGAACATAATCAACAGCGAAATTGAACAGGAGAGGGGACAGAGGATCTCCTTGCCGAACACCTCTTGCTGGCCGCACGGCCGGGGACTCGTCGCCACCCCCCGCAATTACCGTCGTGCTGTCCGCATAGCAGCCCTCGACGTAGTCAATGAATTCGTCCGGCAGACCATGGGCTTTAAGCACAGGGCGCAAAGCCGCATGGTCCACCGAATCGAACGCCTTGGACACATCGAGGGATGCCATGAACACAGAACGACAGCGGCGGACGGCGCCGACGAGTATCCGGTCGAGGAGGAAAGTGTTCTCCAGCATCCCATCCCTTGGGATGAAAGCCCGCTGACGTTCGTCCACAGCACACATCTGCATAAGGCGAGTCGCCAGAACCTTATGGAAGGTTCGGGCTAGCACCGAGCAGACGGTGATGGGCCGAAAGTCAGCGGGGGATGCTGGGGCGGCTGTCTTAGGGAGCAAAGAGGTCCTGGCTCGGAGGAGGGAAGGGGGAAGCTTGCGGGTAAGCAGGAAAAGGTTTAGGAGTTTGGTGGTGACCTCCGCTGGAAGGCGGCGCAGCTGCACCGGCGAGAGGCCGTCAGGGCCGGCGACGGAGCCTCTGGGCGGCAAGGCGGCCGCAACCTCTTCTGCAGTGATCGGCCTCCATAGGCGCTCAAAGTCAACAGACTCCGAGCACGGGAGAAGCCGGTCGGGAATGGAGCCAGCGTTGGAAGGTGGCTCTGTCGTGAAGAGGCTGCGCCAGAAGTCCACCAGCCCAGGGATGTTCGACGGCGGCTGGAGCAGGGTGCCATCCAGGAGGCCACGCACGCAGCGCGCGCGATTCTTCCTGAAGGCATCCTGACATCTGGCATATTCCCACCGGCGGCGCTTCCGCTTGGAGAGCGGAGGGCCACCACCAGACCGCTGCTTGGATGGCGGGCGCAACGTCTTCCTCTTCCTTGCTTCTGCTTCCTCAGAGCCGACAGCACGGAGGGCCTCAGGCAGCCCAGCCGCGACCACTGCCAACGGCGTACCCGGCCCCAAACGCGCAAGGTCGTCCAGGGCCGAGAAGCGCGCGGCCGACCGCGGCAGGCCGGCGAGGTGCCTCCATATGGCTTCATCGACTACAGGTGTTTGTGGCGGGCGCTCAAGCTCCGGCGGAGAGGGTGGCCCCTCCGGCAGCGACTCCGGGACGGGTGGATGGCGCAGACCATGCTGCGTCTGTTGTTCCCGCCTCAGCTCCTCCACGTATTCCCGCACCATCGTCCTGTGTGCCACCGTCCTCCTCCTGCACTTGACGGCATCCAGGGTACGGTGCGGAAACAAGGGTAGAAGCTCCTGGTTTACAAAGAGGACTTTGGAGTCACTGGCACAGAGAAGCCTAGCCTCCGCCAGGGCGAGCTCCCGCATTTCTTCTTCCGCCCACCGAGCTCGCTTCCTATCAGTTGCAATCTCCGCATTTGCCGCTTCCGGATGGGCGCGGCGGCGGTGTTGTCCGAGCCCGATCTTGCTGCGGAAGGCACGGCTGCAAATGCTGCAGTGGAACCATGGCTCCACGGCCTCCTCTACTTCAGGGACGGTTGGCAGGCTAGCAGTCGTGACTGTTAGGCCGGGTCCTTCAGCGGAAGGCCCGGTACCCGTGTTTTCTTCTCTTGTTGTCCCAACATTAAGGGTTATGCGATGGAGGGCTGGTAACCCCCCAAAGCCCCAAGTGCGGACTTCCACTCTGCTTACCAGTCCTATCAAGGACTGGCGTATCGGCGGGCCCACGGGAAGGGGGGAAGCCGCAGGCAAGGAGAGGCTAAGAGGGCATGGCCCATGTATTGCGCTTCACTTGCCCAGTAACTATGAGAGTCATAGTTACTCCCGCCAAAGTGGCTCATAGTTACTCCAGCCAGCTGCTCCACCTTCTTTGAATCTTTCCTCCCTTTAAATCGTACTGTGGTCAGTCCTGCAGAGCGATACGCCACCACCTGTGCATGTTACCGTTGTCTGATTTACTTCAACGACGATTTCCTCGAGTTTTCAAATAAATCTCGCCGAGTGACGAGGCATTTGGCTACCTTAAGAGAGTCATAGTTACTGCAGCCAGCTGCTCCCCCTTCTTTGAATCTTTCCTCCCTTTAAATCGTACTGTGGTCAGTCCTGCAGAGCGATACGCCACCACCTGTGCATGTTACCGTTGTCTGATTTACTTCAACGACGATTTCCTCGAGTTTTTAAAATAAATTTCGCCGAGTGACGAGGCATTTGGCTACCTTAAGAGAGTCATAGTTACTGCTGCCAGCTGCTCGACCTACTTTCTTTCTTTCCACTCATTAATTATTACTGTGGTCAGTCCTGCAGGAGCAATATGCCACTACATGTAAACCTTAACGTTGTCTGAGCTACCTTAACGAAGATATTCTCGAGTTTTCAAAAAAAATTTCACATGGTGACGAGGCATTTGGCTGCCTTAAGAGAGTCATAGTACCCCTGCCTGCTGCTCCCACTTTTTTAAGCCCTTTCTATCTATCATTCTTGCTATGGCTGTCCTACAGAACCGATGTGTCACTATATGTCCAGGATAACGTCGTCACTGTTACTCCCACTACGAGTCTCTCGAGTTAGCAAATGTACGTCGCCGAATGACGAGGCTTTTGGCTACCTTAAGTGACTCATAGTTACTGCAGCCAGCTGCTCCCCCTTCTTTGAATCTTTCCTCCCTTTAAATCGTACTGAGGTCAGTCCTGCTGAAGCGATACGCCACCACCTGTGCATGTTACCGTTGTCTGAGTTACTTCAACGACGATTTCCTCGAGTTTTCAAATAAATTTCGCCGAGTGACGAGGCATTTGGCTACCTTAAGAGAGTCATAGTTACTGCTGCCAGCTGCTCGACCTACTTTCATTCTTTCCACTCATTAATTATTACTGTGGTCAGTCCTGCAGGAGCAATATGCCACTACATGTAAACCTTAACGTTGTCTGAGCTACCTTAACGAAGATATTCTCGAGTTTTCAAAAAAAATTTCACATGGTGACGAGGCATTTGGCTGCCTTAAGAGAGTCATAGTACCCCTGCCTGCTGCTCCCACTTTTTTAAGCCCTTTCTCTCTATCATTCTTGCTATGGCTGTCCTACAGAACCGATGTGCCACTATATGTCCAGGTTAACGTCGTCACTGTCACTCCCACTGCGAGTCTCTCGAGTTAGCAAATGTACCTCGCCGGGTGACGAGGCTTTTGGCTACCTTAAGTGGCTCATAGTTACTCCAGCCAGCTGCTCCACCTTCTTTGAATCTTTCCTCCCTTTAAATCTTACTGTGGTCAGTCCTGCAGAGCGATACGCCACCACCTGTGCATGTTACCGTTGTCTGATTTACTTCAACGACGATTTCCTCGAGTTTTCAAATAAATCTCGCCGAGTGACGAGGCATTTGGCTACCTTAAGAGAGTCATAGTTACTGCAGCCAGCTGCTCCCCCTTCTTTGAATCTTTCCTCCCTTTAAATCGTACTGTGGTCAGTCCTGCAGAGCGATACGCCACCACCTGTGCATGTTACCGTTGTCTGATTTACTTCAACGACGATTTCCTCGAGTTTTTAAAATAAATTTCGCCGAGTGACGAGGCATTTGGCTACCTTAAGAGAGTCATAGTTACTGCTGCCAGCTGCTCGACCTACTTTCTTTCTTTCCACTCATTAATTATTACTGTGGTCAGTCCTGCAGGAGTAATATGCCACTACATGTAAACCTTAACGTTGTCTGAGCTACCTTAACGAAGATATTCTCGAGTTTTCAAAAAAAATTTCACATGGTGACGAGGCATTTGGCTGCCTTAAGAGAGTCATAGTACCCCTGCCTGCTGCTCCCACTTTTTTAAGCCCTTTCTATCTATCATTCTTGCTATGGCTGTCCTACAGAACCGATGTGTCACTATATGTCCAGGATAACGTCGCCACTGTTACTCCCACTACGAGTCTCTCGAGTTAGCAAATGTACGTCGCCGAATGACGAGGCTTTTGGCTACCTTAAGTGACTCATAGTTACTGCAGCCAGCTGCTCCCCCTTCTTTGAATCTTTCCTCCCTTTAAATCGTACTGAGGTCAGTCCTGCTGAAGCGATACGCCACCACCTGTGCATGTTACCGTTGTCTGAGTTACTTCAACGACGATTTCCTCGAGTTTTCAAATAAATTTCGCCGAGTGACGAGGCATTTGGCTACCTTAAGAGAGTCATAGTTACTGCTGCCAGCTGCTCGACCTACTTTCATTCTTTCCACTCATTAATTATTACTGTGGTCAGTCCTGCAGGAGCAATATGCCACTACATGTAAACCTTAACGTTGTCTGAGCTACCTTAACGAAGATATTCTCGAGTTTTCAAAAAAAATTTCACATGGTGACGAGGCATTTGGCTGCCTTAAGAGAGTCATAGTACCCCTGCCTGCTGCTCCCACTTTTTTAAGCCCTTTCTCTCTATCATTCTTGCTATGGCTGTCCTACAGAACCGATGTGCCACTATATGTCCAGGTTAACGTCGTCACTGTTACTCCCACTGCGAGTCTCTCGAGTTAGCAAATGTACCTCGCCGGGTGACGAGGCTTTTGGCTACCTTAAGTGGCTCATAGTTACTCCAGCCAGCTGCTCCACCTTCTTTGAATCTTTCCTCCCTTTAAATCTTACTGTGGTCAGTCCTGCAGAGCGATACGCCACCACCTGTGCATGTTACCGTTGTCTGATTTACTTCAACGACGATTTCCTCGAGTTTTCAAATAAATCTCGCCGAGTGACGAGGCATTTGGCTACCTTAAGAGAGTCATAGTTACTGCAGCCAGCTGCTCCCCCTTCTTTGAATCTTTCCTCCCTTTAAATCGTACTGTGGTCAGTCCTGCAGAGCGATACGCCACCACCTGTGCATGTTACCGTTGTCTGATTTACTTCAACGACGATTTCCTCGAGTTTTTAAAATAAATTTCGCCGAGTGACGAGGCATTTGGCTACCTTAAGAGAGTCATAGTTACTGCTGCCAGCTGCTCGACCTACTTTCTTTCTTTCCACTCATTAATTATTACTGTGGTCAGTCCTGCAGGAGCAATATGCCACTACATGTAAACCTTAACGTTGTCTGAGCTACCTTAACGAAGATATTCTCGAGTTTTCAAAAAAAATTTCACATGGTGACGAGGCATTTGGCTGCCTTAAGAGAGTCATAGTACCCCTGCCTGCTGCTCCCACTTTTTTAAGCCCTTTCTATCTATCATTCTTGCTATGGCTGTCCTACAGAACCGATGTGTCACTATATGTCCAGGATAACGTCGTCACTGTTACTCCCACTACGAGTCTCTCGAGTTAGCAAATGTACGTCGCCGAATGACGAGGCTTTTGGCTACCTTAAGTGACTCATAGTTACTGCAGCCAGCTGCTCCCCCTTCTTTGAATCTTTCCTCCCTTTAAATCGTACTGAGGTCAGTAGTGCTGAAGCGATACGCCACCACCTGTGCATGTTACCGTTGTCTGAGTTACTTCAACGACGATTTCCTCGAGTTTTCAAATAAATTTCGCCGAGTGACGAGGCATTTGGCTACCTTAAGAGAGTCATAGTTACTGCTGCCAGCTGCTCGACCTACTTTCATTCTTTCCACTCATTAATTATTACTGTGGTCAGTCCTGCAGGAGCAATATGCCACTACATGTAAATCTTAACGTTGTCTGAGCTACCTTAACGAAGATATTCTCGAGTTTTCAAAAAAAATTTCACATGGTGACGAGGCATTTGGCTGCCTTAAGAGAGTCATAGTACCCCTGCCTGCTGCTCCCACTTTTTTAAGCCCTTTCTCTCTATCATTCTTGCTATGGCTGTCCTACAGAACCGATGTGCCACTATATGTCCAGGTTAACGTCGTCACTGTTACTCCCACTGCGAGTCTCTCGAGTTAGCAAATGTACCTCGCCGGGTGACGAGGCTTTTGGCTACCTTAAGTGACTCATAGTTACTGCAGCCAGCTGCTCCACCTTCTTTGAATCTTTCCTCCCTTTAAATCGTACTGAGGTCAGTCCTGCTGAAGCGATACGCCACCACCTGTGCATGTTACCGTTGTCTGAGTTACATCAACGACGATTTCCTCGAATTTTCAAATAAATTTCGCCGAGTGACGAGGCATTTGACTACCTTAAGAGAGTCATAGTTACTGCTGCCAGCTGCTCGACCTACTTTCATTCTTTCCACTCATTAATTATTACTGTGGTCAGTCCTGCAGGAGCAATATGCCACTACATGTAAACCTTAACGTTGTCTGAGCTACCTTAACGAAGATATTCTCGAGTTTTCAAAAAAAATTTCACATGGTGACGAGGCATTTGGCTGCCTTAAGAGAGTCATAGTACCCCTGCCTGCTGCTCCCACTTTATTAAGCCCTTTCTCTCTATCATTCTTGCTATGGCTGTCCTACAGAACCGATGTGCCACTATACGTCCAGGTTAACGTCGTCACTGTTACTCCCACTGCGAGTCTCTCGAGTTAGCAAATGTACCTCGCCGAGTGACGAGGCATTTGGCTACCTTAAGAGAGTCATAGTTACTGCAGCCAGCTGCTCCCCCTTCTTTGAATCTTTCCTCCCTTTAAATCGTACTGTGGTCAGTCCTGCAGAGCGATACGCCACCACCTGTGCATGTTACCGTTGTCTGATTTACTTCAACGACGATTTCCTCGAGTTTTCAAATAAATCTCGCCGAGTGACGAGGCATTTGGCTACCTTAAGAGAGTCATAGTTACTGCAGCCAGCTGCTCCCCCTTCTTTGAATCTTTCCTCCCTTAAAATCGTACTGTGGTCAGTCCTGCACAGCGATACGCCACCACCTGTGCATGTTACCGTTGTCTGATTTACTTCAACGACGATTTCCTCGAGTTTTTAAAATAAATTTCGCCGAGTGACGAGGCATTTGGCTACCTTAAGAGAGTCATAGTTACTGCTGCCAGCTGCTCGACCTACTTTCTTTCTTTCCACTCATTAATTATTACTGTGGTCAGTCCTGCAGGAGCAATATGCCACTACATGTAAACCTTAACGTTGTCTGAGCTACCTTAACGAAGATATTCTCGAGTTTTCAAAAAAAATTTCACATGGTGACGAGGCATTTGGCTGCCTTAAGAGAGTCATAGTACCCCTGCCTGCTGCTCCCACTTTTTTAAGCCCTTTCTATCTATCATTCTTGCTATGGCTGTCCTACAGAACCGATGTGTCACTATATGTCCAGGATAACGTCGTCACTGTTACTCCCACTACGAGTCTCTCGAGTTAGCAAATGTACCTCGCCGAATGACGAGGCATTTGGCTACCTTAAGTGACTCATAGTTACTGCAGCCAGCTGCTCCCCCTTCTTTGAATCTTTCCTCCCTTTAAATCGTACTGAGGTCAGTTCTGCTGAGGCGGTGCGCCACCACCTGTGCATGTTACCGTTGTCTGAGTTACATCAACGACGATTTCCTCGAATTTTCAAATAAATTTCGCCGAGTGACGAGGCATTTGGCTACCTTAAGAGAGTCATAGTTACTGCTGCCAGCTGCTCGACCTACTTTCATTCTTTCCACTCATTAATTATTACTGTGGTCAGTCCTGCAGGAGCAATATGCCACTACATGTAAACCTTAACGTTGTCTGAGCTACCTTAACGAAGATATTCTCGAGTTTTAAAAAAAAATTTCACATGGTGACAAGGCATTTGGCTGCCTTAAGAGAGTCATAGTACCCCTGCCTGCTGCTCCCACTTTATTAAGCCCTTTCTCTCTATCATTCTTGCTATGGCTGTCCTACAGAACCGATGTGCCACTATATGTCCAGGTTAACGTCGTCACTGTTACTCCCACTGCGAGTCTCTCGAGTTAGCAAACGTACCTCGCCGGGTGACGAGGCTTTTGGCTACCTTAAGTGGCTCATAGTTACTCCAGCCAGCTGCTCCACCTTCTTTGAATCTTTCCTCCCTTTAAATCGTACTGTGGTCAGTCCTGCAGAGCGATACGCCACCACCTGTGCATGTTACCGTTGTCTGATTTACTTCAACGACGATTTCCTCGAGTTTTCAAATAAATCTCGCCGAGTGACGAGGCATTTGGCTACCTTAAGAGAGTCATAGTTACTGCAGCCAGCTGCTCCCCCTTCTTTGAAGCTTTCCTCCCTTTAAATCGTACTGTGGTCAGTCCTACAGAGCGATACGCCACCACCTGTGCATGTTACCGTTGTCTGATTTACTTCAACGACGATTTCCTCGAGTTTTCAAATAAATCTCGCCGAGTGACGAGGCATTTGGCTACCTTAATAGAGTCATAGTTACTGCAGCCAGCTGCTCCCCCTTCTTTGAATCTTTCCTCCCTTAAAATCGTACTGTGGTCAGTCCTGCAGAGCGATACGCCACCACCTGTGCATGTTACCGTTGTCTGATTTACTTCAACGACGATTTCCTCGAGTTTTTAAAATAAATTTCGCCGAGTGACGAGGCATTTGGCTACCTTAAGAGAGTCATAGTTACTGCTGCCAGCTGCTCGACCTACTTTCTTTCTTTCCACTCATTAATTATTACTGTGGTCAGTCCTGCAGGAGCAATATGCCACTACATGTAAACCTTAACGTTGTCTGAGCTACCTTAACGAAGATATTCTCGAGTTTTCAAAAAAAATTTCGCATGGTGACGAGGCATTTGGCTGCCTTAAGAGAGTCATAGTACCCCTGCCTGCTGCTCCCACTTTTTTAAGCCCTTTCTATCTATCATTCTTGCTATGGCTGTCCTACAGAACCGATGTGTCACTATATGTCCAGGATAACGTCGTCACTGTTACTCCCACTACGAGTCTCTCGAGTTAGCAAATGTACGTCGCCGAATGACGAGGCTTTTGGCTACCTTAAGTGACTCATAGTTACTGCAGCCAGCTGCTCCCCCTTCTTTGAATCTTTCCTCCCTTTAAATCGTACTGAGGTCAGTTCTGCTGAGGCGGTACGCCACCACCTGTGCATGTTACCGTTGTCTGAGTTACATCAACGACGATTTCCTCGAATTTTCAAATAAATTTCGCCGAGTGACGAGGCATTTGGCTACCTTAAGAGAGTCATAGTTACTGCTGCCAGCTGCTCGACCTACTTTCATTCTTTCCACTCATTAATTATTACTGTGGTCAGTCCTGCAGGAGCAATATGCCACTACATGTAAACCTTAACGTTGTCTGAGCTACCTTAACGAAGATATTCTCGAGTTTTAAAAAAAAATTTCACATGGTGACAAGGCATTTGGCTGCCTTAAGAGAGTCATAGTACCCCTGCCTGCTGCTCCCACTTTATTAAGCCCTTTCTCTCTATCATTCTTGCTATGGCTGTCCTACAGAACCGATGTGCCACTATATGTCCAGGTTAACGTCGTCACTGTTACTCCCACTGCGAGTCTCTCGAGTTAGCAAATGTACCTCGCCGGGTGACGAGGCTTTTGGCTACCTTAAGTGGCTCATAGTTACTCCAGCCAGCTGCTCCACCTTCTTTGAATCTTTCCTCCCTTTAAATCGTACTGTGGTCAGTCCTGCAGAGCGATACGCCACCACCTGTGCATGTTACCGTTGTCTGATTTACTTCAACGACGATTTCCTCGAGTTTTCAAATAAATCTCGCCGAGTGACGAGGCATTTGGCTACCTTAAGAGAGTCATAGTTACTGCAGCCAGCTGCTCCCCCTTCTTTGAAGCTTTCCTCCCTTTAAATCGTACTGTGGTCAGTCCTGCAGAGCGATACGCCACCACCTGTGCATGTTACCGTTGTCTGATTTACTTCAACGACGATTTCCTCGAGTTTTCAAATAAATCTCGCCGAGTGACGAGGCATTTGGCTACCTTAATAGAGTCATAGTTACTGCAGCCAGCTGCTCCCCCTTCTTTGAATCTTTCCTCCCTTAAAATCGTACTGTGGTCAGTCCTGCAGAGCGATACGCCACCACCTGTGCATGTTACCGTTGTCTGATTTACTTCAACGACGATTTCCTCGAGTTTTTAAAATAAATTTCGCCGAGTGACGAGGCATTTGGCTACCTTAAGAGAGTCATAGTTACTGCTGCCAGCTGCTCGACCTACTTTCTTTCTTTCCACTCATTAATTATTACTGTGGTCAGTCCTGCAGGAGCAATATGCCACTACATGTAAACCTTAACGTTGTCTGAGCTACCTTAACGAAGATATTCTCGAGTTTTCAAAAAAAATTTCGCATGGTGACGAGGCATTTGGCTGCCTTAAGAGAGTCATAGTACCCCTGCCTGCTGCTCCCACTTTTTTAAGCCCTTTCTATCTATCATTCTTGCTATGGCTGTCCTACAGAACCGATGTGTCACTATATGTCCAGGATAACGTCGTCACTGTTACTCCCACTACGAGTCTCTCGAGTTAGCAAATGTACGTCGCCGAATGACGAGGCTTTTGGCTACCTTAAGTGACTCATAGTTACTGCAGCCAGCTGCTCCCCCTTCTTTGAATCTTTCCTCCCTTTAAATCGTACTGAGGTCAGTTCTGCTGAGGCGGTACGCCACCACCTGTGCATGTTACCGTTGTCTGAGTTACATCAACGACGATTTCCTCGAATTTTCAAATAAATTTCGCCGAGTGACGAGGCATTTGGCTACCTTAAGAGAGTCATAGTTACTGCTGCCAGCTGCTCGACCTACTTTCATTCTTTCCACTCATTAATTATTACTGTGGTCAGTCCTGCAGGAGCAATATGCCACTACATGTAAACCTTAACGTTGTCTGAGCTACCTTAACGAAGATATTCTCGAGTTTTAAAAAAAAATTTCACATGGTGACAAGGCATTTGGCTGCCTTAAGAGAGTCATAGTACCCCTGCCTGCTGCTCCCACTTTATTAAGCCCTTTCTCTCTATCATTCTTGCTATGGCTGTCCTACAGAACCGATGTGCCACTATATGTCCAGGTTAACGTCGTCACTGTTACTCCCACTGCGAGTCTCTCGAGTTAGCAAATGTACCTCGCCGGGTGACGAGGCTTTTGGCTACCTTAAGTGGCTCATAGTTACTCCAGCCAGCTGCTCCACCTTCTTTGAATCTTTCCTCCCATTAAATCGTACTGTGGTCAGTCCTGCAGAGCGATACGCCACCACCTGTGCATGTTACCGTTGTCTGATTTACTTCAACGACGATTTCCTCGAGTTTTCAAATAAATCTCGCCGAGTGACGAGGCATTTGGCTACCTTAAGAGAGTCATAGTTACTGCAGCCAGCTGCTCCCCCTTCTTTGAAGCTTTCCTCCCTTTAAATCGTACTGTGGTCAGTCCTGCAGAGCGATACGCCACCACCTGTGCATGTTACCGTTGTCTGATTTACTTCAACGACGATTTCCTCGAGTTTTCAAATAAATCTCGCCGAGTGACGAGGCATTTGGCTACCTTAATAGAGTCATAGTTACTGCAGCCAGCTGCTCCCCCTTCTTTGAATCTTTCCTCCCTTAAAATCGTACTGTGGTCAGTCCTGCAGAGCGATACGCCACCACCTGTGCATGTTACCGTTGTCTGATTTACTTCAACGACGATTTCCTCGAGTTTTTAAAATAAATTTCGCCGAGTGACGAGGCATTTGGCTACCTTAAGAGAGTCATAGTTACTGCTGCCAGCTGCTCGACCTACTTTCTTTCTTTCCACTCATTAATTATTACTGTGGTCAGTCCTGCAGGAGCAATATGCCACTACATGTAAACCTTAACGTTGTCTGAGCTACCTTAACGAAGATATTCTCGAGTTTTCAAAAAAAATTTCGCATGGTGACGAGGCATTTGGCTGCCTTAAGAGAGTCATAGTACCCCTGCCTGCTGCTCCCACTTTTTTAAGCCCTTTCTATCTATCATTCTTGCTATGGCTGTCCTACAGAACCGATGTGTCACTATATGTCCAGGATAACGTCGTCACTGTTACTCCCACTACGAGTCTCTCGAGTTAGCAAATGTACCTCGCCGAATGACGAGGCATTTGGCTACCTTAAGTGACTCATAGTTACTGCAGCCAGCTGCTCCCCCTTCTTTGAATCTTTCCTCCCTTTAAATCGTACTGAGGTCAGTTCTGCTGAGGCGGTACGCCACCACCTGTGCATGTTACCGTTGTCTGAGTTACATCAACGACGATTTCCTCGAATTTTCAAATAAATTTCGCCGAGTGACGAGGCATTTGGCTACCTTAAGAGAGTCATAGTTACTGCTGCCAGCTGCTCGACCTACTTTCATTCTTTCCACTCATTAATTATTACTGTGGTCAGTCCTGCAGGAGCAATATGCCACTACATGTAAACCTTAACGTTGTCTGAGCTACCTTAACGAAGATATTCTCGAGTTTTAAAAAAAAATTTCACATGGTGACAAGGCATTTGGCTGCCTTAAGAGAGTCATAGTACCCCTGCCTGCTGCTCCCACTTTATTAAGCCCTTTCTCTCTATCATTCTTGCTATGGCTGTCCTACAGAACCGATGTGCCACTATATGTCCAGGTTAACGTCGTCACTGTTACTCCCACTGCGAGTCTCTCGAGTTAGCAAATGTACCTCGCCGGGTGACGAGGCTTTTGGCTACCTTAAGTGGCTCATAGTTACTCCAGCCAGCTGCTCCATCTTCTTTGAATCTTTCCTCCCTTTAAATCGTACTGTGGTCAGTCCTGCAGAGCGATACGCCACCACCTGTGCATGTTACCGTTGTCTGATTTACTTCAACGACGATTTCCTCGAGTTTTCAAATAAATCTCGCCGAGTGACGAGGCATTTGGCTACCTTAAGAGAGTCATAGTTACTGCAGCCAGCTGCTCCCCCTTCTTTGAAGGTTTCCTCCCTTTAAATCGTACTGTGGTCAGTCCTGCAGAGCGATACGCCACCACCTGTGCATGTTACCGTTGTCTGATTTACTTCAACGACGATTTCCTCGAGTTTTCAAATAAATCTCGCCGAGTGACGAGGCATTTGGCTACCTTAATAGAGTCATAGTTACTGCAGCCAGCTGCTCCCCCTTCTTTGAATCTTTCCTCCCTTAAAATCGTACTGTGGTCAGTCCTGCAGAGCGATACGCCACCACCTGTGCATGTTACCGTTGTCTGATTTACTTCAACGACGATTTCCTCGAGTTTTTAAAATAAATTTCGCCGAGTGACGAGGCATTTGGCTACCTTAAGAGAGTCATAGTTACTGCTGCCAGCTGCTCGACCTACTTTCTTTCTTTCCACTCATTAATTATTACTGTGGTCAGTCCTGCAGGAGCAATATGCCACTACATGTAAACCTTAACGTTGTCTGAGCTACCTTAACGAAGATATACTCGAGTTTTCAAAAAAAATTTCGCATGGTGACGAGGCATTTGGCTGCCTTAAGAGAGTCATAGTACCCCTGCCTGCTGCTCCCACTTTTTTAAGCCCTTTCTATCTATCATTCTTGCTATGGCTGTCCTACAGAACCGATGTGTCACTATATGTCCAGGATAACGTCGTCACTGTTACTCCCACTACGAGTCTCTCGAGTTAGCAAATGTACGTCGCCGAATGACGAGGCTTTTGGCTACCTTAAGTGACTCATAGTTACTGCAGCCAGCTGCTCCCCCTTCTTTGAATCTTTCCTCCCTTTAAATCGTACTGAGGTCAGTTCTGCTGAGGCGGTACGCCACCACCTGTGCATGTTACCGTTGTCTGAGTTACATCAACGACGATTTCCTCGAATTTTCAAATAAATTTCGCCGAGTGACGAGGCATTTGGCTACCTTAAGAGAGTCATAGTTACTGCTGCCAGCTGCTCGACCTACTTTCATTCTTTCCACTCATTAATTATTACTGTGGTCAGTCCTGCAGGAGCAATATGCCACTACATGTAAACCTTAACGTTGTCTGAGCTACCTTAACGAAGATATTCTCGAGTTTTAAAAAAAAATTTCACATGGTGACAAGGCATTTGGCTGCCTTAAGAGAGTCATAGTACCCCTGCCTGCTGCTCCCACTTTATTAAGCCTTTTCTCTCTATCATTCTTGCTATGGCTGTCCTACAGAACCGATGTGCCACTATATGTCCAGGTTAACGTCGTCACTGTTACTCCCACTGCGAGTCTCTCGAGTTAGCAAATGTACCTCGAAGGGTGACGAGGCTTTTGGCTACCTTAAGTGGCTCATAGTTACTCCAGCCAGCTGCTCCACCTTCTTTGAATCTTTCCTCCCTTTAAATCGTACTGTGGTCAGTCCTGCAGAGCGATACGCCACCACCTGTGCATGTTACCGTTGTCTGATTTACTTCAACGACGATTTCCTCGAGTTTTCAAATAAATCTCGCCGAGTGACGAGGCATTTGGCTACCTTAAGAGAGTCATAGTTACTGCAGCCAGCTGCTCCCCCTTCTTTGAAGCTTTCCTCCCTTTAAATCGTACTGTGGTCAGTCCTGCAGAGCGATACGCCACCACCTGTGCATGTTACCGTTGTCTGATTTACTTCAACGACGATTTCCTCGAGTTTTCAAATAAATCTCGCCGAGTGACGAGGCATTTGGCTACCTTAATAGAGTCATAGTTACTGCAGCCAGCTGCTCCCCCTTCTTTGAATCTTTCCTCCCTTAAAATCGTACTGTGGTCAGTCCTGCAGAGCGATACGCCACCACCTGTGCATGTTACCGTTGTCTGATTTACTTCAACGACGATTTCCTCGAGTTTTTAAAATAAATTTCGCCGAGTGACGAGGCATTTGGCTACCTTAAGAGAGTCATAGTTACTGCTGCCAGCTGCTCGACCTACTTTCTTTCTTTCCACTCATTAATTATTACTGTGGTCAGTCCTGCAGGAGCAATATGCCACTACATGTAAACCTTAACGTTGTCTGAGCTACCTTAACGAAGATATTATCGAGTTTTCAAAAAAAATTTCGCATGGTGACGAGGCATTTGGCTGCCTTAAGAGAGTCATAGTACCCCTGCCTGCTGCTCCCACTTTTTTAAGCCCTTTCTATCTATCATTCTTGCTATGGCTGTCCTACAGAACCGATGTGTCACTATATGTCCAGGATAACGTCGTCACTGTTACTCCCACTACGAGTCTCTCGAGTTAGCAAATGTACGTCGCCGAATGACGAGGCTTTTGGCTACCTTAAGTGACTCATAGTTACTGCAGCCAGCTGCTCCCCCTTCTTTGAATCTTTCCTCCCTTTAAATCGTACTGAGGTCAGTTCTGCTGAGGCGGTACGCCACCACCTGTGCATGTTACCGTTGTCTGAGTTACATCAACGACGATTTCCTCGAATTTTCAAATAAATTTCGCCGAGTGACGAGGCATTTGGCTACCTTAAGAGAGTCATAGTTACTGCTGCCAGCTGCTCGACCTACTTTCATTCTTTCCACTCATTAATTATTACTGTGGTCAGTCCTGCAGGAGCAATATGCCACTACATGTAAACCTTAACGTTGTCTGAGCTACCTTAACGAAGATATTCTCGAGTTTTAAAAAAAAATTTCACATGGTGACAAGGCATTTGGCTGCCTTAAGAGAGTCATAGTACCCGTGCCTGCTGCTCCCACTTTATTAAGCCCTTTCTCTCTATCATTCTTGCTATGGCTGTCCTACAGAACCGATGTGCCACTATATGTCCAGGTTAACGTCGTCACTGTTACTCCCACTGCGAGTCTCTCGAGTTAGCAAATGTACCTCGCCGGGTGACGAGGCTTTTGGCTACCTTAAGTGGCTCATAGTTACTCCAGCCAGCTGCTCCACCTTCTTTGAATCTTTCCTCCCTTTAAATCGTACTGTGGTCAGTCCTGCAGAGCGATACGCCACCACCTGTGCATGTTACCGTTGTCTGATTTACTTCAACGACGATTTCCTCGAGTTTTCAAATAAATCTCGCCGAGTGACGAGGCATTTGGCTACCTTAAGAGAGTCATAGTTACTGCAGCCAGCTGCTCCCCCTTCTTTGAAGCTTTCCTCCCTTTAAATCGTACTGTGGTCAGTCCTGCAGAGCGATACGCCACCACCTGTGCATGTTACCGTTGTCTGATTTACTTCAACGACGATTTCCTCGAGTTTTCAAATAAATCTCGCCGAGTGACGAGGCATTTGGCTACCTTAATAGAGTCATAGTTACTGCAGCCAGCTGCTCCCCCTTCTTTGAATCTTTCCTCCCTTAAAATCGTACTGTGGTCAGTCCTGCAGAGCGATACGCCACCACCTGTGCATGTTACCGTTGTCTGATTTACTTCAACGACGATTTCCTCGAGTTTTTAAAATAAATTTCGCCGAGTGACGAGGCATTTGGCTACCTTAAGAGAGTCATAGTTACTGCTGCCAGCTGCTCGACCTACTTTCTTTCTTTCCACTCATTAATTATTACTGTGGTCAGTCCTGCAGGAGCAATATGCCACTACATGTAAACCTTAACGTTGTCTGAGCTACCTTAACGAAGATATTCTCGAGTTTTCAAAAAAAATTTCGCATGGTGACGAGGCATTTGGCTGCCTTAAGAGAGTCATAGTACCCCTGCCTGCTGCTCCCACTTTTTTAAGCCCTTTCTATCTATCATTCTTGCTATGGCTGTCCTACAGAACCGATGTGTCACTATATGTCCAGGATAACGTCGTCACTGTTACTCCCACTACGAGTCTCTCGAGTTAGCAAATGTACGTCGCCGAATGACGAGGCTTTTGGCTACCTTAAGTGACTCATAGTTACTGCAGCCAGCTGCTCCCCCTTCTTTGAATCTTTCCTCCCTTTAAATCGTACTGAGGTCAGTCCTGCTGAAGCGATACGCCACCACCTGTGCATGTTACCGTTGTCTGAGTTACTTCAACGACGATTTCCTCGAGTTTTCAAATAAATTTCGCCGAGTGACGAGGCATTTGGCTACCTTAAGAGAGTCATAGTTACTGCTGCCAGCTGCTCGACCTACTTTCATTCTTTCCACTCATTAATTATTACTGTGGTCAGTCCTGCAGGAGCAATATGCCACTACATGTAAACCTTAACGTTGTCTGAGCTACCTTAACGAAGATATTCTCGAGTTTTCAAAAAAAATTTCACATGGTGACGAGGCATTTGGCTGCCTTAAGAGAGTCATAGTACCCCTGCCTGCTGCTCCCACTTTTTTAAGCCCTTTCTCTCTATCATTCTTGCTATGGCTGTCCTACAGAACCGATGTGCCACTATATGTCCAGGTTAACGTCGTCACTGTTACTCCCACTGCGAGTCTCTCGAGTTAGCAAATGTACCTCGCCGGGTGACGAGGCTTTTGGCTACCTTAAGTGGCTCATAGTTACTCCAGCCAGCTGCTCCACCTTCTTTGAATCTTTCCTCCCTTTAAATCGTACTGTGGTCAGTCCTGCAGAGCGATACGCCACCACCTGTGCATGTTACCGTTGTCTGATTTACTTCAACGACGATTTCCTCGAGTTTTCAAATAAATCTCGCCGAGTGACGAGGCATTTGGCTACCTTAAGAGAGTCATAGTTACTGCAGCCAGCTGCTCCCCCTTCTTTGAATCTTTCCTCCCTTTAAATCGTACTGTGGTCAGTCCTGCAGAGCGATACGCCACCACCTGTGCATGTTACCGTTGTCTGATTTACTTCAACGACGATTTCCTCGAGTTTTTAAAATAAATTTCGCCGAGTGACGAGGCATTTGGCTACCTTAAGAGAGTCATAGTTACTGCTGCCAGCTGCTCGACCTACTTTCTTTCTTTCCACTCATTAATTATTACTGTGGTCAGTCCTGCAGGAGCAATATGCCACTACATGTAAACCTTAACGTTGTCTGAGCTACCTTAACGAAGATATTCTCGAGTTTTCAAAAAAAATTTCACATGGTGACGAGGCATTTGGCTGCCTTAAGAGAGTCATAGTACCCCTGCCTGCTGCTCCCACTTTTTTAAGCCCTTTCTATCTATCATTCTTGCTATGGCTGTCCTACAGAGCCGATGTGTCACTATATGTCCAGGATAACGTCGTCACTGTTACTCCCACTACGAGTCTCTCGAGTTAGCAAATGTACCTCGCCGAATGACGAGGCATTTGGCTACCTTAAGTGACTCATAGTTACTGCAGCCAGCTGCTCCCCCTTCTTTGAATCTTTCCTCCCTTTAAATCGTACTGAGGTCAGTCCTGCTGAGGCGATACGCCACCACCTGTGCATGTTACCGTTATCTAAGTTACATCAACGACGATTTCCTCGAATTTTCAAATAAATTTCGCCGAGTGACGAGGCATTTGGCTACCTTAAGAGAGTCATAGTTACTGCTGCCAGCTGCTCGACCTACTTTCATTCTTTCCACTCATTAATTATTACTGTGGTCAGTCCTGCAGGAGCAATATGCCACTACATGTAAACCTTAACGTTGTCTGAGCTACCTTAACGAAGATATTCTCGAGTTTTCAAAAAAAATTTCACATGGTGACGAGGCATTTGGCTGCCTTAAGAGAGTCATAGTACCCCTGCCTGCTGCTCCCACTTTATTAAGCCCTTTCTCTCTATCATTCTTGCTATGGCTGTCCTACAGAACCGATGTGCCACTATATGTCCAGGTTAACGTCGTCACTGTTACTCCCACTGCGAGTCTCTCGAGTTAGCAAATGTACCTCGCCGGGTGACGAGGCTTTTGGCTACCTTAAGTGGCTCATAGTTACTCCAGCCAGCTGCTCCACCTTCTTTGAATCTTTCCTCCCTTTAAATCGTACTGTGGTCAGTCCTGCAGAGCGATACGCCACCACCTGTGCATGTTACCGTTGTCTGATTTACTTCAACGACGATTTCCTCGAGTTTTCAAATAAATCTCGCCGAGTGACGAGGCATTTGGCTACCTTAAGAGAGTCATAGTTACTGCAGCCAGCTGCTCCCCCTTCTTTCAATCTTTCCTCCCTTTAAATCGTACTGTGGTCAGTCCTGCAGAGCGATACGCCACCACCTGTGCATGTTACCGTTGTCTGATTTACTTCAACGACGATTTCCTCGAGTTTTCAAATAAATCTCGCCGAGTGACGAGGCATTTGGCTACCTTAAGAGAGTCATAGTTACTGCAGCCACCTGCTCCCCCTTCTTTGAATCTTTCCTCCCTTTAAATCGTACTGTGGTCAGTCCTGCAGAGCGATACGCCACCACCTGTGCATGTTACCGTTGTCTGATTTACTTCAACGACGATTTCCTCGAGTTTTTAAAATAAATTTCGCCGAGTGACGAGGCATTTGGCTACCTTAAGAGAGTCATAGTTACTGCTGCCAGCTGCTCGACGTACTTTCTTTCTTTCCACTCATTAATTATTACTGTGGTCAGTCCTGCAGGAGCAATATGCCACTACATGTAAACCTTAACGTTGTCTGAGCTACCTTAACGAAGATATTCTCGAGTTTTCAAAAAAAATTTCACATGGTGACGAGGCATTTGGCTGCCTTAAGAGAGTCATAGTACCCCTGCCTGCTGCTCCCACTTTTTTAAGCCCTTTCTATCTATCATTCTTGCTATGGCTGTCCTACAGAACCGATGTGTCACTATATGTCCAGGATAACGTCGTCACTGTTACTCCCACTACGAGTCTCTCGAGTTAGCAAATGTACGTCGCCGAATGACGAGGCTTTTGGCTACCTTAAGTGACTCATAGTTACTGCAGCCAGCTGCTCCCCCTTCTTTGAATCTTTCCTCCCTTTAAATCGTACTGAGGTCAGTCCTGCTGAAGCGATACGCCACCACCTGTGCATGTTACCGTTGTCTGAGTTACTTCAACGACGATTTCCTCGAGTTTTCAAATAAATTTCGCCGAGTGACGAGGCATTTGGCTACCTTAAGAGAGTCATAGTTACTGCTGCCAGCTGCTCGACCTACTTTCATTCTTTCCACTCATTAATTATTACTGTGGTCAGTCCTGCAGGAGCAATATGCCACTACATGTAAACCTTAACGTTGTCTGAGCTACCTTAACGAAGATATTCTCGAGTTTTCAAAAAAAATTTCACATGGTGACGAGGCATTTGGCTGCCTTAAGAGAGTCATAGTACCCCTGCCTGCTGCTCCCACTTTTTTAAGCCCTTTCTCTCTATCATTCTTGCTATGGCTGTCCTACAGAACCGATGTGCCACTATATGTCCAGGTTAACGTCGTCACTGTTACTCCCACTGCGAGTCTCTCGAGTTAGCAAATGTACCTCGCCGGGTGACGAGGCTTTTGGCTACCTTAAGTGACTCTTAGTTACTGCAGCCAGCTGCTCCACCTTCTTTGAATCTTTCCTCCCTTTAAATCGTACTGAGGTCAGTCCTGCTGAAGCGATACGCCACCACCTGTGCATGTTACCGTTGTCTGAGTTACATCAACGACGATTTCCTCGAATTTTCAAATAAATTTCGCCGAGTGACGAGGCATTTGACTACCTTAAGAGAGTCATAGTTACTGCTGCCAGCTGCTCGACCTACTTTCTTTCTTTCCACTCATTAATTATTACTGTGGTCAGTCCTGCAGGAGCAATATGCCACTACATGTAAACCTTAACGTTGTCTGAGCTACCTTAACGAAGATATTCTCGAGTTTTCAAAAAAAATTTCACATGGTGACGAGGCATTTGGCTGCCTTAAGAGAGTCATAGTACCCCTGCCTGCTGCTCCCACTTTTTTAAGCCATTTCTATCTATCATTCTTGCTATGGCTGTCCTACAGAACCGATGTGTCACTATATGTCCAGGATAACGTCGTCACTGTTACTCCCACTACGAGTCTCTCGAGTTAGCAAATGTACCTCGCCGAATGACGAGGCATTTGGCTACCTTAAGTGACTCATAGTTACTGCAGCCAGCTGCTCCCCCTTCTTTGAATCTTTCCTCCCTTTAAATCGTACTGAGGTCAGTCCTGCTGAAGCGATACGCCACCACCTGTGCATGTTACCGTTGTCTGAGTTACATCAACGACGATTTCCTCGAATTTTCAAATAAATTTCGCCGAGTGACGAGGCATTTGGCTACCTTAAGAGAGTCATAGTTACTGCTGCCAGCTGCTCGACCTACTTTCATTCTTTCCACTCATTAATTATTACTGTGGTCAGTCCTGCAGGAGCAATATGCCACTGCATGTAAACCTTAACGTTGTCTGAGCTACCTTAACGAAGATATTCTCGAGTTTTCAAAAAAAATTTCACATGGTGACGAGGCATTTGGCTGCCTTAAGAGAGTCATAGTACCCCTGCCTGCCGCTCCCACTTTGCTAAGCCCTTTCTCTCTATCATTCTTGCTATGGCTGTCCTACAGAACCGATGTGCCACTATATGTCCAGGTTAACGTCGTCACTGTTACTCCCACTGCGAGTCTCTCGAGTTAGCAAATGTACCTCGCCGGGTGACGAGGCTTTTGGCTACCTTAAGTGGCTCATAGTTACTCCAGCCAGCTGCTCCACCTTCTTTGAATCTTTCCTCCCTTTAAATCGTACTGTGGTCAGTCCTGCAGAGCGATACGCCACCACCTGTGCATGTTACCGTTGTCTGATTTACTTCAACGACGATTTCCTCGAGTTTTCAAATAAATCTCGCCTAGTGACGAGGCATTTGGCTACCTTAAGAGAGTCATAGTTACTGCAGCCAGCTGCTCCCCCTTCTTTGAATCTTTCCTCCCTTTAAATCGTACTGTGGTCAGTCCTGCAGAGCGATACGCCACCACCTGTGCATGTTACCGTTGTCTGATTTACTTCAACGACGATTTCCTCGAGTTTTTAAAATAAATTTCGCCGAGTGACGAGGCATTTGGCTACCTTAAGAGAGTCATAGTTACTGCTGCCAGCTGCTCGACCTACTTTCTTTCTTTCCACTCATTAATTATTACTGTGGTCAGTCCTGCAGGAGCAATATGCCACTACATGTAAACCTTAACGTTGTCTGAGCTACCTTAACGAAGATATTCTCGAGTTTTCAAAAAAAATTTCACATGGTGACGAGGCATTTGGCTGCCTTAAGAGAGTCATAGTACCCCTGCCTGCTGCTCCCACTTTTTTAAGCCCTTTCTATCTATCATTCTTGCTATGGCTGTCCTACAGAACCGATGTGTCACTATATGTCCAGGATAACGTCGTCACTGTTACTCCCACTACGAGTCTCTCGAGTTAGCAAATGTACGTCGCCGAATGACGAGGCTTTTGGCTACCTTAAGTGACTCATAGTTACTGCAGCCAGCTGCTCCCCCTTCTTTGAATCTTTCCTCCCTTTAAATCGTACTGAGGTCAGTCCTGCTGAAGCGATACGCCACCACCTGTGCATGTTACCGTTGTCTGATTTACTTCAACGACGATTTCCTCGAGTTTTTAAAATAAATTTCGCCGAGTGACGAGGCATTTGGCTACCTTAAGAGAGTCATAGTTACTGCTGCCAGCTGCTCGACCTACTTTCTTTCTTTCCACTCATTAATTATTACTGTGGTCAGTCCTGCAGGAGCAATATGCCACTACATGTAAACCTTAACGTTGTCTGAGCTACCTTAACGAAGATATTCTCGAGTTTTCAAAAAAAATTTCACATGGTGACGAGGCATTTGGCTGCCTTAAGAGAGTCATAGTACCCCTGCCTGCTGCTCCCACTTTTTTAAGCCCTTTCTATCTATCATTCTTGCTATGGCTGTCCCACACAACAGATGTGTCACTATATGTCCAGGATAACGTCGTCACTGTTACTCCCACTACGAGTCTCTCGAGTTAGCAAATGTACCTCGCCGAATGACGAGGCATTTGGCTACCTCAAGTGACTCTTAGTTACTGCAGCCAGCTGCTCCCCCTTCTTTGAATCTTTCCTCCCTTTAAATCGTACTGAGGTCAGTCCTGCTGAAGCGATACGCCACCACCTGTGCATGTTACCGTTGTCTGAGTTACATCAACGACGATTTCCTCGAATTTTCAAATAAATTTCGCCGAGTGACGAGGCATTTGGCTACCTTAAGAGAGTCATAGTTACTGCTGCCAGCTGCTCGACCTACTTTCATTCTTTCCACTCTTTAGTTATTACTGTGGTCAGTCCTGCAGGAGCAATATGCCACTACATGTAAACCTTAACGTTGTCTGAGCTACCTTAACGAAGATATTCTCGAGTTTTCAAAAAAAATTTCACATGGTGACGAGGCATTTGGCTGCCTTAAGAGAGTCATAGTACCCCTGCCTGCCGCTCCCACTTTATTAAGCCCTTTCTCTCTATCATTCTTGCTATGGCTGTCCTACAGAACCGATGTGCCACTATATGTCCAGGTTAACGTCGTCACTGTTACTCCCACTGCGAGTCTCTCGAGTTAGCAAATGTACCTCGCCGGGTGACGAGGCTTTTGGCTACCTTAAGTGGCTCATAGTTACTCCAGCCAGCTGCTCCACCTTCTTTGAATCTTTCCTCCCTTTAAATCGTACTGTGGTCAGTCCTGCAGAGCGATACGCCACCACCTGTGCATGTTACAGATGTCTGATTTACTTCAACGACGATTTCCTCGAGTTTTCAAATAAATCTCGCCTAGTGACGAGGCATTTGGCTACCTTAAGAGAGCCATAGTTACTGCAGCCAGCTGCTCCCCCTTCTTTGAATCTTTCCTCCCTTTAAATCGTACTGTGGTCAGTCCTGCAGAGCGATACGCCACCACCTGTGCATGTTACCGTTGTCTGATTTACTTCAACGACGATTTCCTCGAGTTTTTAAAATAAATTTCGCCGAGTGACGAGGCATTTGGCTACCTTAAGAGAGTCATAGTTACTGCTGCCAGCTGCTCGACCTACTTTCTTTCTTTCCACTCATTAATTATTACTGTGGTCAGTCCTGCAGGAGCAATATGCCACTACATGTAAACCTTAACGTTGTCTGAGCTACCTTAACGAAGATATTCTCGAGTTTTCAAAAAAAATTTCACATGGTGACGAGGCATTTGGCTGCCTTAAGAGAGTCATAGTACCCCTGCCTGCTGCTCCCACTTTTTTAAGCCCTTTCTATCTATCATTCTTGCTATGGCTGTCCTACAGAACCGATGTGTCACTATATGTCCAGGATAACGTCGTCACTGTTACTCCCACTACGAGTCTCTCGAGTTAGCAAATGTACGTCGCCGAATGACGAGGCTTTTGGCTACCTTAAGTGACTCATAGTTACTGCAGCCAGCTGCTCCCCCTTCTTTGAATCTTTCCTCCCTTTAAATCGTACTGAGGTCAGTCCTGCTGAAGCGATACGCCACCACCTGTGCATGTTACCGTTGTCTGATTTACTTCAACGACGATTTCCTCGAGTTTTTAAAATAAATTTCGCCGAGTGACGAGGCATTTGGCTACCTTAAGAGAGTCATAGTTACTGCTGCCAGCTGCTCGACCTACTTTCTTTCTTTCCACTCATTAATTATTACTGTGGTCAGTCCTGCAGGAGCAATATGCCACTACATGTAAACCTTAACGTTGTCTGAGCTACCTTAACGAAGATATTCTCGAGTTTTCAAAAAAAATTTCACATGGTGACGAGGCATTTGGCTGCCTTAAGAGAGTCATAGTACCCCTGCCTGCTGCTCCCACTTTTTTAAGCCCTTTCTATCTATCATTCTTGCTATGGCTGTCCTACAGAACAGATGTGTCACTATATGTCCAGGATAACGTCGTCACTGTTACTCCCACTACGAGTCTCTCGAGTTAGCAAATGTACCTCGCCGAATGACGAGGCATTTGGCTACCTTAAGTGACTCTTAGTTACTGCAGCCAGCTGCTCCCCCTTCTTTGAATCTTTCCTCCCTTTAAATCGTACTGAGGTCAGTCCTGCTGAAGCGATACGCCACCACCTGTGCATGTTACCGTTGTCTGAGTTACTTCAACGACGATTTCCTCGAGTTTTCAAATAAATTTCGCCGAGTGACGAGGCATTTGGCTACCTTAAGAGAGTCATAGTTACTGCTGCCAGCTGCTCGACCTACTTTCATTCTTTCCACTCATTAATTATTACTGTGGTCAGTCCTGCAGGAGCAATATGCCACTACATGTAAACCTTAACGTTGTCTGAGCTACCTTAACGAAGATATTCTCGAGTTTTCAAAAAAAATTTCACATGGTGACGAGGCATTTGGCTGCCTTAAGAGAGTCATAGTACCCCTGCCTGCTGCTCCCACTTTTTAAGCCCTTTCTCTCTATCATTCTTGCTATGGCTGTCCTACAGAACCGATGTGCCGCTATATGTCCAGGTTAACGTCGTCACTGTTACTCCCACTGCGAGTCTCTCGAGTTAGCAAATGTACCTCGCCGGGTGACGAGGCTTTTGGCTACCTTAAGTGGCTCATAGTTACTCCAGCCAGCTGCTCCACCTTCTTTGAATCTTTCCTCCCTTTAAATCGTACTGGGGTCAGTCCTGCAGAGCGATACGCCACCACCTGTGCATGTTACCGTTGTCTGATTTACTTCAACGACGATTTCCTCGAGTTTTCAAATAAATCTCGCCGAGTGACGAGGCATTTGGCTACCTTAAGAGAGTCATAGTTACTGCAGCCAGCTGCTCCCCCTTCTTTGAATCTTTCCTCCCTTTAAATCGTACTGTGGTCAGTCCTGCAGAGCGATACGCCACCACCTGTGCATGTTACCGTTGTCTGATTTACTTCAACGACGATTTCCTCGAGTTTTTAAAATAAATTTCGGCGAGTGACGAGGCATTTGGCTACCTTAAGAGAGTCATAGTCACTGCTGCCAGCTGATCGACCTACTTTCTTTCTTTCCACTCATTAATTATTACTGTGGTCAGTCCTCCAGGAGCAATATGGCACTACATGTAAACCTTAACGTTGTCTGAGCTACCTTAACGAAGATATTCTCGAGTTTTCAAAAAAAATTTCACATGGTGACGAGGCATTTGGCTGCCTTAAGAGAGTCATAGTACCCCTGCCTGCTGCTCCCACTTTTTTAAGCCCTTTCTATCTATCATTCTAGCTATGGCTGTCCTACAGAACCGATGTGTCACTATATGTCCAGGATAACGTCGTCACTGTTACTCCCACTACGAGTCTCTCGAGTTAGCAAATGTACGTCGCCGAATGACGAGGCTTTTGGCTACCTTAAGTGACTCATAGTTACTGCAGCCAGCTGCTCCCCCTTCTTTGAATCTTTCCTCCCTTTAAATCGTACTGAGGTCAGTCCTGCTGAAGCGATACGCCACCACCTGTGCATGTTACCGTTGTCTGAGTTACTTCAACGACGATTTCCTCGAGTTTTCAAATAAATTTCGCCGAGTGACGAGGCATTTGGCTACCTTAAGAGAGTCATAGTTACTGCTGCCAGCTGCTCGACCTACTTTCATTCTTTCCACTCATTAATTATTACTGTGGTCAGTCCTGCAGGAGCAATATGCCACTACATGTAAACCTTAACGTTGTCTGAGCTACCTTAACGAAGATATTCTCGAGTTTTCAAAAAAAATTTCACATGGTGACGAGGCATTTGGCTGCCTTAAGAGAGTCATAGTACCCCTGCCAGCTGCTCCCACTTTTTTAAGCCCTTTCTCTCTATCATTCTTGCTATGGCTGTCCTACAGAACCGATGTGCCACTATATGTCCAGGTTAACGTCGTCACTGTTACTCCCTCTGCGAGTCTCTCGAGTTAGCAAATGTACCTCGCCGGGTGACGAGGCTTTTGGCTACCTTAAGTGACTCATAGTTACTGCAGCCAGCTGCTCCACCTTCTTTGAATCTTTCCTCCCTTTAAATCGTACTGAGGTCAGTCCTGCTGAAGCGATACGCCACCACCTGTGCATGTTACCGTTGTCTGAGTTACATCAACGACGATTTCCTCGAATTTTCAAATAAATTTCGCCGAGTGACGAGGCATTTGACTACCTTAAGAGAGTCATAGTTACTGCTGCCAGCTGCTCGACCTACTTTCATTCTTTCCACTCATTAATTATTACTGTGGTCAGTCCTGCAGGAGCAATATGCCACTACATGTAAACCTTAACGTTGTCTGAGCTACCTTAACGAAGATATTCTCGAGTTTTCAAAAAAAATTTCACATGGTGACGAGGCATTTGGCTGCCTTAAGAGAGTCATAGTACCCCTGCCTGCTGCTCCCACTTTTTAAGCCCTTTCTCTCTATCATTCTTGCTATGGCTGTCCTACAGAACCGATGTGCCACTATATGTCCAGGTTAACGTCGTCACTGTTACTCCCACTGCGAGTCTCTCGAGTTAGCAAATGTACCTCGCCGGGTGACGAGGCTTTTGGCTACCTTAAGTGGCTCATAGTTACTCCAGCCAGCTGCTCCACCTTCTTTGAATCTTTCCTCCCTTTAAATCGTACTGTGGTCAGTCCTGCAGAGCGATACGCCACCACCTGTGCATGTTACCGTTGTCTGATTTACTTCAACGACGATTTCCTCGAGTTTTGAAATAAATCTCGCCGAGTGACGAGGCATTTGGCTACCTTAAGAGAGTCATAGTCACTGCAGCCAGCTGCTCCCCTTTCTTTGAATCTTTCCTCCCTTTAAATCGTACTGTGGTCAGTCCTGCAGAGCGATACGCCACCACCTGTGCATGTTACCGTTGTCTGATTTACTTCAACGACGATTTCCTCGAGTTTTTAAAATAAATTTCGCCGAGTGACGAGGCATTTGACTACCTTAAGAGAGTCATAGTTACTGCTGCCAGCTGCTCGACCTACTTTCATTCTTTCCACTCATTAATTATTACTGTGGTCAGTCCTGCAGGAGCAATATGCCACTACATGTAAACCTTAACGTTGTCTGACCTACCTTAACGAAAATATCCTCGAGATTTCAAAAAAAATTTCACATGGTGACGAGGCATTTGGCTGCCTTAAGAGAGTCATAGTACCCCTGCCTGCTGCTCCCACTTTTTTAAGCCCTTTCTCTCTATCATTCTTGTTATGGCTGTCCTACAGAACCGATGTGCCACTATATGTCCAGGTTAACGTCGTCACTGTTCCTCCCACTGCGAGTCTCTCGAGTTAGCAAATGTACCTCGCCGGGTGACGAGGCTTTTGGCTACCTTAAGTGGCTCATAGTTACTCCAGCCAGCTGCTCCACCTTCTTTGAATCTTTCCTCCCTTTAAATCGTACTGTGGTCAGTCCTGCAGAGCGATACGCCACCACCTGTGCATGTTACCGTTGTCTGATTTACTTCAACGACGATTTCCTCGAGTTTTCAAATAAATCTCGCCGAGTGACGAGGCATTTGGCTACCTTAAGAGATTCATAGTTACTGCCGCCAGCTGCTCGACCTACTTTCTTTCTTTCCACTCATTAATTATTACTGTGGTCAGTCCTGCAGGAGCAATATGCCACTACATGTAAACCTTAACGTTGTCTGAGCTACCTTAACGAAGATATTCTCGAGTTTTCAAAAGAAATTTCACATGGTGACGAGGCATTTGGCTGCCTTAGGAGAGTCATAGTACCCCTGCCTGCTGCTCCCACTTTTCTAAGCCCATTCTCTCTATCATTCTTGCTATGGCTGTCCTACAGAACCGATGTGCCACTATATGTCCAGGTTAACGTCGTCACTGTTACTCCCACTACGAGACTCTCGAGTTAGCAAATGTACCTCGCCGGGTGACGAGGCATTTGGCTACCTTAAGAGAGTCATAGTTACTGCAGCCAGCTGCTCCCCCTTCTTTGAATCTTTCCTCCCTTTAAATGGTACTGTGGTCAGGCCTGCAGAGCGATACGCCACCACCTGTGCATGTTACCGTTGTCTGATTTACTTCATCGACGATTTCCTCGAGTTTTCAAATAAATCTCGCCGAGTGACGAGGCATTTGGCTACCTTAAGAGAGTCGTAGTTACTGCCGCCAGCTGCTCGACCTACTTTCTTTCTTTCCACTCATTAATTATTACTGTGGTCAGTCCTGCAGGAGCAATATGCCACTACATGTAAACCTTAACGTTGTCTGAGCTACCTTAACGAAAATATCCTCGAGATTTCAAAAAAAATTTCACATGGTGACGAGGCATTTGGCTACCTTCAGGGAGTCATAGTACCCCTGCCTGCTGCTCCCACTTTTCTAAGCCCTTTCTCTCTATCATTCTTGGTATGGCTGTCCTACAGAACCGATGTGTCACTATATGTCCACGTAAACGTCGTCTCTGTTACTCCCACTACGAGTCTCTCGAGTTAGCAAATGTACCTCGAAGGATGACGAGGCATTTTGCTACCTTATAAGCGTCATAGTTACTGCAGCCAGCTACTCCCCCTTCTTTGAATCTTTCCTGTCTTTATTTCGTACTGTGGTCAGTCCTGCAGAAGCGATACGCCACCACCTGTGCATGTTACTGTTGTCTGAGTTACCTCAACAACGAATTCCTCGAGTTTTCAAATAAATTTCGCCGAGTGACGAGGCATTTGGCTACCTTAAGAGAGTCATAGTTACTGCAGCCAGCTGCTCCCCCTTCTTTGAATCTTTCCTCCCTTTAAATCGTACTGTGGTCAGTCCTGCAGAGCGATACGCCACCACCTGTGCATGTTACCGTTGTCTGATTTACTTCAACGACGATTTCCTCGAGTTTTTAAAATACATTTCGCCGAGTGACGAGGCATTTGGCTACCTTAAGAGAGTCATAGTTACTGCTGCCAGCTGCTCGACCTACTTTCATTCTTTCCACTCATTAATTATTACTGTGGTCAGTCCTGCAGGAGCAATATGCCACTACATGTAAACCTTAACGTTGTCTGAGCTACCTTAACGAAGATATTCTCGAGTTTTCAAAAAAAATTTCACATGGTGACGAGGCATTTGGCTGCCTTAAGAGAGTCATAGTACCCCTGCCTGCTGCTCCCACTTTTTTAAGCCCTTTCTCTCTATCATTCCTGCTATGGCTGTCCTACAGAACCGATGTGCCACTATAAGTCCAGATTAACGTCGTCACTGTTACTCCCACTGCGAGTCTCTCGAGTTAGCAAATGTACCTCGCCGGGTGACGAGGCTTTTGGCTACCTTAAGTGACTCATAGTTACTGCAGCCAGCTGCTCCACCTTCTTTGAATCTTTCCTCCCTTTAAATCGTACTGAGGTCAGTCCTGCTGAAGCGATACGCCACCACCTGTGCATGTTACCGTTGTCTGAGTTACATCAACGACGATTTCCTCGAATTTTCAAATAAATTTCGCCGAGTGACGAGGCATTTGGCTACCTTAAGAGAGTCATAGTTACTGCTGCCAGCTGCTCGACCTACTTTCATTCTTTCCACTCATTAATTATTACTGTGGTCAGTCCTGCAGGAGCAATATGCCACTACATGTAAACCTTAACGTTGTCTGAGCTACCTTAACGAAGATATTCTCGAGTTTTCAAAATAAATTTCACATGGTGACGAGGCATTTGGCTGCCTTAAGAGAGTCATAGTACCCCTGCCTGCTGCTCCCACTTTTTTAAGCCCTTTCTCTCTATCATTCTTGTTATGGCTGTCCTACAGAACCGATGTGCCACTATATGTCCAGGTTAACGTCGTCACTGTTCCTCCCACTGCGAGTCTCTCGAGTTAGCAAATGTACCTCGCCGGGTGACGAGGCTTTTGGCTACCTTAAGTGGCTCATAGTTACACCAGCCAGCTGCTCCACCTTCTTTGAATCTTTCCTCCCTTTAAATCGTACTGTGGTCAGTCCTGCAGAGCGATACGCCACCACCTGTGCATGTTACCGTTGTCTGATTTACTTCAACGACGATTTCCTCGAGTTTTCAAATAAATCTCGCCGAGTGACGAGGCATTTGGCTACCTTAAGAGATTCATAGTTACTGCCGCCAGCTGCTCGACCTACTTTCTTTCTTTCCACTCATTAATTATTACTGTGGTCAGTCCTGCAGGAGCAATATGCCACTACATGTAAACCTTAACGTTGTCTGAGCTACCTTAACGAAGATATTCTCGAGTTTTCAAAAGAAATTTCACATGGTGACGAGGCATTTGGCTGCCTTAGGAGAGTCATAGTACCCCTGCCTGCTGCTCCCACTTTTCTAAGCCCATTCTCTCTATCATTCTTGCTATGGCTGTCCTACAGAACCGATGTGCCACTATATGTCCAGGTTAACGTCGTCACTGTTACTCCCACTACGAGACTCTCGAGTTAGCAAATGTACCTCGCCGGGTGACGAGGCATTTGGCTACCTTAAGAGAGTCATAGTTACTGCAGCCAGCTGCTCCCCCTTCTTTGAATCTTTCCTCCCTTTAAATGGTACTGTGGTCAGTCCTGCAGAGCGATACGCCACCACCTGTGCATGTTACCGTTGTCTGATTTACTTCATCGACGATTTCCTCGAGTTTTCAAATAAATCTCGCCGAGTGACGAGGCATTTGGCTACCTTAAGAGAGTCGTAGTTACTGCCGCCAGCTGCTCGACCTACTTTCTTTCTTTCCACTCATTAATTATTACTGTGGTCAGTCCTGCAGGAGCAATATGCCACTACATGTAAACCTTAACGTTGTCTGAGCTACCTTAACGAAAATATCCTCGAGATTTCAAAAAAAATTTCACATGGTGACGAGGCATTTGGCTACCTTCAGGGAGTCATAGTACCCCTGCCTGCTGCTCCCACTTTTCTAAGCCCTTTCTCTCTATCATTCTTGGTATGGCTGTCCTACAGAACCGATGTGTCACTATATGTCCACGTAAACGTCGTCTCTGTTACTCCCACTACGAGTCTCTCGAGTTAGCAAATGTACCTCGAAGGATGACGAGGCATTTTGCTACCTTATAAGCGTCATAGTTACTGCAGCCAGCTACTCCCCCTTCTTTGAATCTTTCCTGTCTTTATTTTGTACTGTGGTCAGTCCTGCAGAAGCGATACGCCACCACCTGTGCATGTTACTGTTGTCTGAGTTACCTCAACAACGAATTCCTCGAGTTTTCAAATAAATTTCGCCGAGTGACGAGGCATTTGGCTACCTTAAGAGAGTCATAGTTACTGCAGCCAGCTGCTCCCCCTTCTTTGAATCTTTCCTCCCCTTAAATCGTACTGTGGTCAGTCCTGCAGAGCGATACGCCACCACCTGTGCATGTTACCGTTGTCTGATTTACTTCAACGACGATTTCCTCGAGTTTATAAAATAAATTTCGCCGAGTGACGAGGCATTTGGCTACCTTAAGAGAGTCATAGTTACTGCTGCCAGCTGCTCGACCTACTTTCATTCTTTCCACTCATTAATTATTACTGTGGTCAGTCCTGCAGGAGCAATATGCCACTACATGTAAACCTTAACGTTGTCTGAGCTACCTTAACGAAGATATTCTCGAGTTTTCAAAAAAAATTTCACATGGTGACGAGGCATTTGGCTGCCTTAAGAGAGTCATAGTACCCCTGCCTGCTGCTCCCACTTTTTTAAGCCCTTTCTCTCTATCATTCTTGCTATGGCTGTCCTACAGAACCGATGTGCCACTATATGTCCAGGTTAACGTCGTCACTGTCACTCCCACTGCGAGTCTCTCGAGTTAGCAAATGTACCTCGCCGGGTGACGAGGCTTTTGGCTACCTTAAGTGACTCATAGTTACTGCAGCCAGCTGCTCCACCTTCTTTGAATCTTTCCTCCCTTTAAATCGTACTGAGGTCAGTCCTGCTGAAGCGATACGCCACCACCTGTGCATGTTACCGTTGTCTGAGTTACATCAACGACGATTTCCTCGAATTTTCAAATAAATTTCGCCGAGTGACGAGGCATTTGGCTACCTTAAGAGAGTCATAGTTACTGCTGCCAGCTGCTCGACCTACTTTCATTCTTTCCACTCATTAATTATTACTGTGGTCAGTCCTGCAGGAGCAATATGCCACTACATGTAAACCTTAACGTTGTCTGAGCTACCTTAACGAAGATATTCTCGAGTTTTCAAAAAAAATTTCACATGGTGACGAGGCATTTGGCTGCCTTAAGAGAGTCATAGTACCCCTGCCTGCTGCTCCCACTTTTTTAAACCCCTTTCTCTCTATCATTCTTGTTATGGCTGTCCTACAGAACCGATGTGCCACTATATGTCCAGGTTAACGTCGTCACTGTTCCTCCCACTGCGAGTCTCTCGAGTTAGCAAATGTACCTCGAAGGATGACGAGGCATTTTGCTACCTTATAAGCGTCATAGTTACTGCAGCCAGCTACTCCCCCTTCTTTGAATCTTTCCTGTCTTTATTTCGTACTGTGGTCAGTCCTGCAGAAGCGATACGCCACCACCTGTGCATGTTACTGTTGTCTGAGTTACCTCAACAACGAATTCCTCGAGTTTTCAAATAAATTTCGCCGAGTGACGAGTCATTTGGCTACCTTAAGAGAGTCATAGTTACTGCAGCCAGCTGCTCCCCCTTCTTTGAATCTTTCCTCCCTTTAAATCGTACTGTGGTCAGTCCTGCAGAGCGATACGCCACCACCTGTGCATGTTACCGTTGTCTGATTTACTTCAACGACGATTTCCTCGAGTTTTTAAAATAAATTTCGCCGAGTGACGAGGCATTTGGCTACCTTAAGAGAGTCATAGTTACTGCTGCCAGCTGCTCGACCTACTTTCATTCTTTCCACTCATTAATTATTACTGTGGTCAGTCCTGCAGGAGCAATATGCCACTACATGTAAACCTTAACGTTGTCTGAGCTACCTTAACGAAGATATTCTCGAGTTTTCAAAAAAAATTTCACATGGTGACGAGGCATTTGGCTGCCTTAAGAGAGTCATAGTACCCCTGCCTGCTGCTCCCACTTTTTTAAGCCCTTTCTCTCTATCATTCTTGTTATGGCTGTCCTACAGAACCGATGTGCCACTATATGTCCAGGTTAACGTCGTCACTGTTCCTCCCACTGCGAGTCTCTCGAGTTAGCAAATGTACCTCGCCGGGTGACGAGGCTTTTGGCTACCTTAAGTGGCTCATAGTTACTCCAGCCAGCTGCTCCACCTTCTTTGAATCTTTCCTCCCTTTAAATCGTACTGTGGTCAGTCCTGCAGAGCGATACGCCACCACCTGTGCATGTTACCGTTGTCTGATTTACTTCAACGACGATTTCCTCGAGTTTTCAAATAAATCTCGCCGAGTGACGAGGCATTTGGCTACCTTAAGAGATTCATAGTTACTGCCGCCAGCTGCTCGACCTACTTTCTTTCTTTCCACTCATTAATTATTACTGTGGTCAGTCCTGCAGGAGCAATATGCCACTACATGTAAACCTTAACGTTGTCTGAGCTACCTTAACGAAGATATTCTCGAGTTTTCAAAAGAAATTTCACATGGTGACGAGGCATTTGGCTGCCTTAGGAGAGTCATAGTACCCCTGCCTGCTGCTCCCACTTTTCTAAGCCCATTCTCTCTATCATTCTTGCTATGGCTGTCCTACAGAACCGATGTGCCACTATATGTCCAGGTTAACGTCGTCACTGTTACTCCCACTACGAGACTCTCGAGTTAGCAAATGTACCTCGCCGGGTGACGAGGCATTTGGCTACCTTAAGAGAGTCATAGTTACTGCAGCCAGCTGCTCCCCCTTCTTTGAATCTTTCCTCCCTTTAAATGGTACTGTGGTCAGTCCTGCAGAGCGATACGCCACCACCTGTGCATGTTACCGTTGTCTGATTTACTTCATCGACGATTTCCTCGAGTTTTCAAATAAATCTCGCCGAGTGACGAGGCATTTGGCTACCTTAAGAGAGTCGTAGTTACTGCCGCCAGCTGCTCGACCTACTTTCTTTCTTTCCACTCATTAATTATTACTGTGGTCAGTCCTGCAGGAGCAATATGCCACTACATGTAAACCTTAACGTTGTCTGAGCTACCTTAACGAAAATATCCTCGAGATTTCAAAAAAAATTTCACATGGTGACGAGGCATTTGGCTACCTTCAGGGAGTCATAGTACCCCTGCCTGCTGCTCCCACTTTTCTAAGCCCTTTCTCTCTATCATTCTTGGTATGGCTGTCCTACAGAACCGATGTGTCACTATATGTCCACGTAAACGTCGTCTCTGTTACTCCCACTACGAGTCTCTCGAGTTAGCAAATGTACCTCGAAGGATGACGAGGCATTTTGCTACCTTATAAGCGTCATAGTTACTGCAGCCAGCTACTCCCCCTTCTTTGAATCTTTCCTGTCTTTATTTCGTACTGTGGTCAGTCCTGCAGAAGCGATACGCCACCACCTGTGCATGTTACTGTTGTCTGAGTTACCTCAACAACGAATTCCTCGAGTTTTCAAATAAATTTCGCCGAGTGACGAGGCATTTGGCTACCTTAAGAGAGTCATAGTTACTGCAGCCAGCTGCTCCCCCTTCTTTGAATCTTTCCTCCCTTTAAATCGTACTGTGGTCAGTCCTGCAGAGCGATACGCCACCACCTGTGCATGTTACCGTTGTCTGATTTACTTCAACGACGATTTCCTCGAGTTTTTAAAATAAATTTCGCCGAGTGACGAGGCATTTGGCTACCTTAAGAGAGTCATAGTTACTGCTGCCAGCTGCTCGACCTACTTTCATTCTTTCCACTCATTAATTATTACTGTGGTCAGTCCTGCAGGAGCAATATGCCACTACATGTAAACCTTAACGTTGTCTGAGCTACCTTAACGAAGATATTCTCGAGTTTTCAAAAAAAATTTCACATGGTGACGAGGCATTTGGCTGCCTTAAGAGAGTCATAGTACCCCTGCCTGCTGCTCCCACTTTTTTAAGCCCTTTCTCTCTATCATTCTTGTTATGGCTGTCCTACAGAACCGATGTGCCACTATATGTCCAGGTTAACGTCGTCACTGTTCCTCCCACTGCGAGTCTCTCGAGTTAGCAAATGTACCTCGCCGGGTGACGAGGCTTTTGGCTACCTTAAGTGGCTCATAGTTACTCCAGCCAGCTGCTCCACCTTCTTTGAATCTTTCCTCCCTTTAAATCGTACTGTGGTCAGTCCTGCAGAGCGATACGCCACCACCTGTGCATGTTACCGTTGTCTGATTTACTTCAACGACGATTTCCTCGAGTTTTCAAATAAATCTCGCCGAGTGACGAGGCATTTGGCTACCTTAAGAGATTCATAGTTACTGCCGCCAGCTGCTCGACCTACTTTCTTTCTTTCCACTCATTAATTATTACTGTGGTCAGTCCTGCAGGAGCAATATGCCACTACATGTAAACCTTAACGTTGTCTGAGCTACCTTAACGAAGATATTCTCGAGTTTTCAAAAGAAATTTCACATGGTGACGAGGCATTTGGCTGCCTTAGGAGAGTCATAGTACCCCTGCCTGCTGCTCCCACTTTTCTAAGCCCATTCTCTCTATCATTCTTGCTATGGCTGTCCTACAGAACCGATGTGCCACTATATGTCCAGGTTAACGTCGTCACTGTTACTCCCACTACGAGACTCTCGAGTTAGCAAATGTACCTCGCCGGGTGACGAGGCATTTGGCTACCTTAAGAGAGTCATAGTTACTGCAGCCAGCTGCTCCCCCTTCTTTGAATCTTTCCTCCCTTTAAATGGTACTGTGGTCAGTCCTGCAGAGCGATACGCCACCACCTGTGCATGTTACCGTTGTCTGATTTACTTCATCGACGATTTCCTCGAGTTTTCAAATAAATCTCGCCGAGTGACGAGGCATTTGGCTACCTTAAGAGAGTCGTAGTTACTGCCGCCAGCTGCTCGACCTACTTTCTTTCTTTCCACTCATTAATTATTACTGTGGTCAGTCCTGCAGGAGCAATATGCCACTACATGTAAACCTTAACGTTGTCTGAGCTACCTTAACGAAAATATCCTCGAGATTTCAAAAAAAATTTCACATGGTGACGAGGCATTTGGCTACCTTCAGGGAGTCATAGTACCCCTGCCTGCTGCTCCCACTTTTCTAAGCCCTTTCTCTCTATCATTCTTGGTATGGCTGTCCTACAGAACCGATGTGTCACTATATGTCCACGTAAACGTCGTCTCTGTTACTCCCACTACGAGTCTCTCGAGTTAGCAAATGTACCTCGAAGGATGACGAGGCATTTTGCTACCTTATAAGCGTCATAGTTACTGCAGCCAGCTACTCCCCCTTCTTTGAATCTTTCCTGTCTTTATTTCGTACTGTGGTCAGTCCTGCAGAAGCGATACGCCACCACCTGTGCATGTTACTGTTGTCTGAGTTACCTCAACAACGAATTCCTCGAGTTTTCAAATAAATTTCGCCGAGTGACGAGGCATTTGGCTACCTTAAGAGAGTCATAGTTACTGCAGCCAGCTGCTCCCCCTTCTTTGAATCTTTCCTCCCTTTAAATCGTACTGTGGTCAGTCCTGCAGAGCGATACGCCACCACCTGTGCATGTTACCGTTGTCTGATTTACTTCAACGACGATTTCCTCGAGTTTTTAAAATACATTTCGCCGAGTGACGAGGCATTTGGCTACCTTAAGAGAGTCATAGTTACTGCTGCCAGCTGCTCGACCTACTTTCATTCTTTCCACTCATTAATTATTACTGTGGTCAGTCCTGCAGGAGCAATATGCCACTACATGTAAACCTTAACGTTGTCTGAGCTACCTTAACGAAGATATTCTCGAGTTTTCAAAAAAAAATTCACATGGTGACGAGGCATTTGGCTGCCTTAAGAGAGTCATAGTACCCCTGCCTGCTGCTCCCACTTTTTTAAGCCCTTTCTCTCTATCATTCCTGCTATGGCTGTCCTACAGAACCGATGTGCCACTATATGTCCAGGTTAACGTCGTCACTGTTACTCCCACTGCGAGTCTCTCGAGTTAGCAAATGTACCTCGCCGGGTGACGAGGCTTTTGGCTACCTTAAGTGACTCATAGTTACTGCAGCCAGCTGCTCCACCTTCTTTGAATCTTTCCTCCCTTTAAATCGTACTGAGGTCAGTCCTGCTGAAGCGATACGCCACCACCTGTGCATGTTACCGTTGTCTGAGTTACATCAACGACGATTTCCTCGAATTTTCAAATAAATTTCGCCGAGTGACGAGGCATTTGGCTACCTTAAGAGAGACATAGTTACTGCTGCCTGCTGCTCGACCTACTTTCATTCTTTCCACTCATTAATTATTACTGTGGTCAGTCCTGCAGGAGCAATATGCCACTACATGTAAACCTTAACGTTGTCTGAGCTACCTTAACGAAGATATTCTCGAGTCTTCAATAAAAATTTCACATGGTGACGAGGCATTTGGCTGCCTTAAGAGAGTCATAGTACCCCTGCCTGCTGCTCCCACTTTTTTAAACCCCTTTCTCTCTATCATTCTTGTTATGGCTGTCCTACAGAACCGATGTGCCACTATATGTCCAGGTTAACGTCGTCACTGTTCCTCCCACTGCGAGTCTCTCGAGTTAGCAAATGTACCTCGCCGGGTGACGAGGCTTTTGGCTACCTTAAGTGGCTCATCGTTACTCCAGCCAGCTGCTCCACCTTCTTTGAATCTTTCCTCCCTTTAAATCGTACTGTGGTCAGTCCTGCAGAGCGATACGCCACCACCTGTGCATGTTACCGTTGTCTGATTTACTTCAACGACGATTTCCTCGAGTTTTCAAATAAATCTCGCCGAGTGACGAGGCATTTGGCTACCTTAAGAGATTCATAGTTACTGCTGCCAGCTGCTCGACCTACTTTCTTTCTTTCCACTCATTAATTATTACTGTGGTCAGTCCTGCAGGAGCAATATGCCACTACATGTAAACCTTAACGTTGTCTGAGCTACCTTAACGAAGATATTCTCGAGTTTTCAAAAGAAATTTCACATGGTGACGAGGCATTTGGCTGCCTTAGGAGAGTCATAGTACCCCTGCCTGCTGCTCCCACTTTTCTAAGCCCATTCTCTCTATCATTCTTGCTATGGCTGTCCTACAGAACCGATGTGCCACTATATGTCCAGGTTAACGTCGTCACTGTTACTCCCACTACGAGACTCTCGAGTTAGCAAATGTACCTCGCCGGGTGACGAGGCATTTGGCTACCTTAAGAGAGTCATAGTTACTGCACCCAGCTGCTCCCCCTTCTTTGAATCTTTCCTCCCTTTAAATCGTACTGTGGTCAGTCCTGCAGAGCGATACGCCACCACCTGTGCATGTTACCGTTGTCTGATTTACTTCATCGACGATTTCCTCGAGTTTTCAAATAAATCTCGCCGAGTGACGAGGCATTTGGCTACCTTAAGAGAGTCGTAGTTACTGCCGCCAGCTGCTCGACCTACTTTCTTTCTTTCCACTCATTAATTATTACTGTGGTCAGTCCTGCAGGAGCAATATGCCACTACATGTAAACCTTAACGTTGTCTGAGCTACCTTAACGAAAATATCCTCGAGATTTCAAAAAAAATTTCACATGGTGACGAGGCATTTGGCTACCTTCAGGGAGTCATAGTACCCCTGCCTGCTGCTCCCACTTTTCTAAGCCCTTTCTCTCTATCATTCTTGGTATGGCTGTCCTACAGAACCGATGTGTCACTATATGTCCACGTAAACGTCGTCTCTGTTACTCCCACTACGAGTCTCTCGAGTTAGCAAATGTACCTCGAAGGATGACGAGGCATTTTGCTACCTTATAAGCGTCATAGTTACTGCAGCCAGCTACTCCCCCTTCTTTGAATCTTTCCTGTCTTTATTTCGTACTGTGGTCAGTCCTGCAGAAGCGATACGCCACCACCTGTGCATGTTACTGTTGTCTGAGTTACCTCAACAACGAATTCCTCGAGTTTTCAAATAAATTTCGCCGAGTGACGAGGCATTTGGCTACCTTAAGAGAGTCATAGTTACTGCAGCCAGCTGCTCCCCCTTCTTTGAATCTTTCCTCCCTTTAAATCGTACTGTGGTCAGTCCTGCAGAGCGATACGCCACCACCTGTGCATGTTACCGTTGTCTGATTTACTTCAACGACGATTTCCTCGAGTTTTTAAAATACATTTCGCCGAGTGACGAGGCATTTGGCTACCTTAAGAGAGTCATAGTTACTGCTGCCAGCTGCTCGACCTACTTTCATTCTTTCCACTCATTAATTATTACTGTGGTCAGTCCTGCAGGAGCAATATGCCACCACATGTAAACCTTAACGTTGTCTGAGCTACCTTAACGAAGATATTCTCGAGTTTTCAAAAAAAATTTCACATGGTGACGAGGCATTTGGCTGCCTTAAGAGAGTCATAGTACCCCTGCCTGCTGCTCCCACTTTTTTAAGCCCTTTCTCTCTATCATTCTTGCTATGGCTGTCCTACAGAACCGATGTGCCACTATATGTCCAGGTTAACGTCGTCACTGTTACTCCCACTGCGAGTCTCTCGAGTTAGCAAATGTACCTCGCCGGGTGACGAGGCTTTTGGCTACCTTAAGTGACTCATAGTTACTGCAGCCAGCTGCTCCACCTTCTTTGAATCTTTCCTCCCTTTAAATCGTACTGATGTCAGTCCTGCTGAAGCGATACGCCACCACCTGTGCATGTTACCGTTGTCTGAGTTACATCAACGACGATTTCCTCGAATTTTCAAATAAATTTCGCCGAGTGACGAGGCATTTGGCTACCTTAAGAGAGTCATAGTTACTGCTGCCAGCTGCTCGACCTACTTTCATTCTTTCCACTCATTAATTATTACTGTGGTCAGTCCTGCAGGAGCAATATGCCACTACATGTAAACCTTAACGTTGTCTGAGCTACCTTAACGAAGATATTCTCGAGTTTTCAAAAAAAATTTCACATGGTGACGAGGCATTTGGCTGCCTTAAGAGAGTCATAGTACCCCTGCCTGCTGCTCCCACTTTTTTAAGCCCTTTCTCTCTATCATTCTTGTTATGGCTGTCCTACAGAACCGCTGTGCCACTATATGTCCAGGTTAACGTCGTCACTGTTCCTCCCACTGCGAGTCTCTCGAGTTAGCAAATGTACCTCGCCGGGTGACGAGGCTTTTGGCTACCTTAAGTGGCTCATAGTTACTCCAGCCAGCTGCTCCACCTTCTTTGAATCTTTCCTCCCTTTAAATCGTACTGTGGTCAGTCCTGCAGAGCGATACGCCACCACCTGTGCATGTTACCGTTGTCTGATTTACTTCAACGACGATTTCCTCGAGTTTTCAAATAAATCTCGCCGAGTGACGAGGCATTTGGCTACCTTAAGAGATTCATAGTTACTGCCGCCAGCTGCTCGACCTACTTTCTTTCTTTCCACTCATTAATTATTACTGTGGTCAGTCCTGCAGGAGCAATATGCCACTACATGTAAACCTTAACGTTGTCTGAGCTACCTTAACGAAGATATTCTCGAGTTTTCAAAAGAAATTTCACATGGTGACGAGGCATTTGGCTGCCTTAGGAGAGTCATAGTACCCCTGCCTGCTGCTCCCACTTTTCTAAGCCCATTCTCTCTATCATTCTTGCTATGGCTGTCCTACAGACCCGATGTGCCACTATATGTCCAGGTTAACGTCGTCACTGTTACTCCCACTACGAGACTCTCGAGTTAGCAAATGTACCTCGCCGGGTGACGAGGCATTTGGCTACCTTAAGAGAGTCATAGTTTCTGCAGCCAGCTGCTCCCCCTTCTTTGAATCTTTCCTCCCTTTAAATGGTACTGTGTAGAGTCCTGCAGAGCGATACGCCACCACCTGTGCATGTTACCGTTGTCTGATTTATTTCATCGACGATTTCCTCGAGTTTTCAAATAAATCTCGCCGAGTGACGAGGCATTTGGCTACCTTAAGAGAGTCGTAGTTACTGCCGCCAGCTGCTCGACCTACTTTCTTTCTTTCCACTCATTAATTATTACTGTGGTCAGTCCTGCAGGAGCAATATGCCACTACATGTAAACCTTAACGTTGTCTGAGCTACCTTAACGAAAATATCCTCGAGATTTCAAAAAAAATTTCACATGGTGACGAGGCATTTGGCTACCTTCAGGGAGTCATAGTACCCCTGCCTGCTGCTCCCACTTTTCTAAGCCCTTTCTCTCAATCATTCTTGGTATGGCTGTCCTACAGAACCGATGTGTCACTATATGTCCACGTAAACGTCGTCTCTGTTACTCCCACTACGAGTCTCTCGAGTTAGCAAATGTACCTCGAAGGATGACGAGGCATTTTGCTACCTTATAAGCGTCATAGTTACTGCAGCCAGCTACTCCCCCTTCTTTGAATCTTTCCTGTCTTTATTTCGTACTGTGGTCAGTCCTGCAGAAGCGATACGCCACCACCTGTGCATATTACTGTTGTCTGAGTTACCTCAACAACGAATTCCTCGAGTTTTCAAATAAATTTCACCGAGTGACGAGGCATTTGGCTACCTTAAGAGAGTCATAGTTACTGCAGCCAGCTGCTCCCCCTTCTTTGAATCTTTCCTCCCTTTAAATCGTACTGTGGTCAGTCCTGCAGAGCGATACGCCACCACCTGTGCATGTTACCGTTGTCTGATTTACTTCAACGACGATTTCCTCGAGTTTTTAAAATACATTTCGCCGAGTGACGAGGCATTTGGCTACCTTAAGAGAGTCATAGTTACTGCTGCCAGCTGCTCGACCTACTTTCATTCTTTCCACTCATTAATTATTACTGTGGTCAGTCCTGCAGGAGCAATATGCCACTACATGTAAACCTTAACGTTGTCTGAGCTACCTTAACGAAGATATTCTCGAGTTTTCAAAAAAAATTTCACATGGTGACGAGGCATTTGGCTGCCTTAAGAGAGTCATAGTACCCCTGCCTGCTGCTCCCACTTTTCTAAGCCCATTCTCTCTATCATTCTTGCTATGGCTGTCCTACAGAACCGATGTGCCACTATATGTCCAGGTTAACGTCGTCACTGTTACTCCCACTACGAGACTCTCGAGTTAGCAAATGTACCTCGCCGGGTGACGAGGCATTTGGCTACCTTAAGAGAGTCATAGTTACTGCAGCCAGCTGCTCCCCCTTCTTTGAATCTTTCCTCCCTTTAAATGGTACTGTGGTCAGTCCTGCAGAGCGATACGCCACCACCTGTGCATGTTACCGTTGTCTGATTTACTTCATCGACGATTTCCTCTAGTTTTCAAATAAATCTCGCCGAGTGACGAGGCATTTGGCTACCTTAAGAGAGTCGTAGTTACTGCCGCCAGCTGCTCGACCTACTTTCTTTCTTTCCACTCATTAATTATTACTGTGGTCAGTCCTGCAGGAGCAATATGCCACTACATGTAAACCTTAACGTTGTCTGAGCTACCTTAACGAAAATATCCTCGAGATTTCAAAAAAAATTTCACATGGTGACGAGGCATTTGGCTACCTTCAGGGAGTCATAGTACCCCTGCCTGCTGCTCCCACTTTTCTAAGCCCTTTCTCTCTATCATTCTTGGTATGGCTGTCCTACAGAACCGATGTGTCACTATATGTCCACGTAAACGTCGTCTCTGTTACTCCCACTACGAGTCTCTCGAGTTAGCAAATGTACCTCGAAGGATGACGAGGCATTTTGCTACCTTATAAGCGTCATAGTTACTGCAGCCAGCTACTCCCCCTTCTTTGAATCTTTCCTGTCTTTATTTCGTACTGTGGTCAGTCCTGCAGAAGCGATACGCCACCACCTGTGCATGTTACTGTTGTCTGAGTTACCTCAACAACGAATTCCTCGAGTTTTCAAATAAATTTCGCCGAGTGACGAGGCATTTGGCTACCTTAAGAGAGTCATAGTTACTGCAGCCAGCTGCTCCCCCATCTTTGAATCTTTCCTCCCTTTAAATCGTACTGTGGTCAGTCCTGCAGAGCGATACGCCACCACCTGTGCATGTTACCGTTGTCTGATTTACTTCAACGACGATTTCCTCGAGTTTTTAAAATAAATTTCGCCGAGTGACGAGGCATTTGGCTACCTTAAGAGAGTCATAGTTACTGCTGCCAGCTGCTCGACCTACTTTCATTCTTTCCACTCATTAATTATTACTGTGGTCAGTCCTGCAGGAGCAATATGCCACTACATGTAAACCTTAACGTTGTCTGAGCTACCTTAACGAAGATATTCTCGATTTTTCAAAAGAAATTTCACATGGTGACGAGGCATTTGGCTGCCTTAGGAGAGTCATAGTACCCCTGCCTGCTGCTCCCACTTTTCTAAGCCCATTCTCTCTATCATTCTTGCTATGGCTGTCCTACAGAACCGATGTGCCACTATATGTCCAGGTTAACGTCGTCACTGTTACTCCCACTACGAGACTCTCGAGTTAGCAAATGTACCTCGCCGGGTGACGAGGCATTTGGCTACCTTAAGAGAGTCATAGTTACTGCAGCCAGCTGCTCCCCCGTCTTTGAATCTTTCCTCCCTTTAAATGGTACTGTGGTCAGTCCTGCAGAGCGATACGCCACCACCTGTGCATGTTACCGTTGTCTGATTTACTTCATCGACGATTTCCTCGAGTTTTCAAATAAATCTCGCCGAGTGACGAGGCATTTGGCTACCTTAAGAGAGTCGTAGTTACTGCCGCCAGCTGCTCGACCTACTTTCTTTCTTTCCACTCATTAATTATTACTGTGGTCAGTCCTGCAGGAGCAATATGCCACTACATGTAAACCTTAACGTTGTCTGAGCTACCTTAACGAAAATATCCTCGAGATTTCAAAAAAAATTTCACATGGTGACGAGGCATTTGGCTACCTTCAGGGAGTCATAGTACCCCTGCCTGCTGCTCCCACTTTTCTAAGCCCTTTCTCTCTATCATTCTTGGTATGGCTGTCCTACAGAACCGATGTGTCACTATATGTCCACGTAAACGTCGTCTCTGTTACTCCCACTACGAGTCTCTCGAGTTAGCAAATGTACCTCGAAGGATGACGAGGCATTTTGCTACCTTATAAGCGTCATAGTTACTGCAGCCAGCTACTCCCCCTTCTTTGAATCTTTCCTGTCTTTATTTCGTACTGTGGTCAGTCCTGCAGAAGCGATACGCCACCACCTGTGCATGTTACTGTTGTCTGAGTTACCTCAACAACGAATTCCTCGAGTTTTCAAATAAATTTCGCCGAGTGACGAGGCATTTGGCTACCTTAAGAGAGTCATAGTTACTGCAGCCAGCTGCTCCCCCTTCTTTGAATCTTTCCTCCCTTTAAATCGTACTGTGGTCAGTCCTGCAGAGCGATACGCCACCACCTGTGCATGTTACCGTTGTCTGATTTACTTCAACGACGATTTCCTCGAGTTTTTAAAATAAATTTCGCCGAGTGACGAGGCATTTGGCTACCTTAAGAGAGTCATAGTTACTGCTGCCAGCTGCTCGACCTACTTTCATTCTTTCCACTCATTAATTATTACTGTGGTCAGTCCTGCAGGAGCAATATGCCACTACATGTAAACCTTAACGTTGTCTGAGCTACCTTAACGAAGATATTCTCGATTTTTCAAAAGAAATTTCACATGGTGACGAGGCATTTGGCTGCCTTAGGAGAGTCATAGTACCCCTGCCTGCTGCTCCCACTTTTCTAAGCCCATTCTCTCTATCATTCTTGCTATGGCTGTCCTACAGAACCGATGTGCCACTATATGTCCAGGTTAACGTCGTCACTGTTACTCCCACTACGAGACTCTCGAGTTAGCAAATGTACCTCGCCGGGTGACGAGGCATTTGGCTACCTTAAGAGAGTCATAGTTACTGCAGCCAGCTGCTCCCCCGTCTTTGAATCTTTCCTCCCTTTAAATGGTACTGTGGTCAGTCCTGCAGAGCGATACGCCACCACCTGTGCATGTTACCGTTGTCTGATTTACTTCATCGACGATTTCCTCGAGTTTTCAAATAAATTTCGCCGAGTGACGAGGCATTTGGCTACCTTAAGAGAGACATAGTTACTGCTGCCTGCTGCTCGACCTACTTTCATTCTTTCCACTCATTAATTATTACTGTGGTCAGTCCTGCAGGAGCAATATGCCACTACATGTAAACCTTAACGTTGTCTGAGCTACCTTAACGAAGATATTCTCGAGTTTTCAATAAAAATTTCACATGGTGACGAGGCATTTGGCTGCCTTAAGAGAGTCATAGTACCCCTGCCTGCTGCTCCCACTTTTTTAAGCCCTTTCTCTCTATCATTCTTGTTATGGCTGTCCTACAGAACCGATGTGCCACTATATGTCCAGGTTAACGTCGTCACTGTTCCTCCCACTGCGAGTCTCTCGAGTTAGCAAATGTACCTCGCCGGGTGACGAGGCTTTTGGCTACCTTAAGTGGCTCATAGTTACTCCAGCCAGCTGCTCCACCTTCTTTGAATCTTTCCTCCCTTTAAATCGTACTGTGGTCAGTCCTGCAGAGCGATACGCCACCACCTGTGCATGTTACCGTTGTCTGATTTACTTCAACGACGATTTCCTCGAGTTTTCAAATAAATCTCGCCGAGTGACGAGGCATTTGGCTACCTTAAGAGATTCATAGTTACTGCTGCCAGCTGCTCGACCTACTTTCTTTCTTTCCACTCATTAATTATTACTGTGGTCAGTCCTGCAGGAGCAATATGCCACTACATGTAAACCTTAACGTTGTCTGAGCTACCTTAACGAAGATATTCTCGAGTTTTCAAAAGAAATTTCACATGGTGACGAGGCATTTGGCTGCCTTAGGAGAGTCATAGTACCCCTGCCTGCTGCTCCCACTTTTCTAAGCCCATTCTCTCTATCATTCTTGCTATGGCTGTCCTACAGAACCGATGTGCCACTATATGTCCAGGTTAACGTCGTCACTGTTACTCCCACTACGAGACTCTCGAGTTAGCAAATGTACCTCGCCGGGTGACGAGGCATTTGGCTACCTTAAGAGAGTCATAGTTACTGCACCCAGCTGCTCCCCCTTCTTTGAATCTTTCCTCCCTTTAAATCGTACTGTGGTCAGTCCTGCAGAGCGATACGCCACCACCTGTGCATGTTACCGTTGTCTGATTTACTTCATCGACGATTTCCTCGAGTTTTCAAATAAATCTCGCCGAGTGACGAGGCATTTGGCTACCTTAAGAGAGTCGTAGTTACTGCCGCCAGCTGCTCGACCTACTTTCTTTCTTTCCACTCATTAATTATTACTGTGGTCAGTCCTGCAGGAGCAATATGCCACTACATGTAAACCTTAACGTTGTCTGAGCTACCTTAACGAAAATATCCTCGAGATTTCAAAAAAAATTTCACATGGTGACGAGGCATTTGGCTACCTTCAGGGAGTCATAGTACCCCTGCCTGCTGCTCCCACTTTTCTAAGCCCTTTCTCTCTATCATTCTTGGTATGGCTGTCCTACAGAACCGATGTGTCACTATATGTCCACGTAAACGTCGTCTCTGTTACTCCCACTACGAGTCTCTCGAGTTAGCAAATGTACCTCGAAGGATGACGAGGCATTTTGCTACCTTATAAGCGTCATAGTTACTGCAGCCAGCTACTCCCCCTTCTTTGAATCTTTCCTGTCTTTATTTCGTACTGTGGTCAGTCCTGCAGAAGCGATACGCCACCACCTGTGCATGTTACTGTTGTCTGAGTTACCTCAACAACGAATTCCTCGAGTTTTCAAATAAATTTCGCCGAGTGACGAGGCATTTGGCTACCTTAAGAGAGTCATAGTTACTGCAGCCAGCTGCTCCCCCTTCTTTGAATCTTTCCTCCCTTTAAATCGTACTGTGGTCAGTCCTGCAGAGCGATACGCCACCACCTGTGCATGTTACCGTTGTCTGATTTACTTCAACGACGATTTCCTCGAGTTTTTAAAATACATTTCGCCGAGTGACGAGGCATTTGGCTACCTTAAGAGAGTCATAGTTACTGCTGCCAGCTGCTCGACCTACTTTCATTCTTTCCACTCATTAATTATTACTGTGGTCAGTCCTGCAGGAGCAATATGCCACCACATGTAAACCTTAACGTTGTCTGAGCTACCTTAACGAAGATATTCTCGAGTTTTCAAAAAAAATTTCACATGGTGACGAGGCATTTGGCTGCCTTAAGAGAGTCATAGTACCCCTGCCTGCTGCTCCCACTTTTTTAAGCCCTTTCTCTCTATCATTCTTGCTATGGCTGTCCTACAGAACCGATGTGCCACTATATGTCCAGGTTAACGTCGTCACTGTTACTCCCACTGCGAGTCTCTCGAGTTAGCAAATGTACCTCGCCGGGTGACGAGGCTTTTGGCTACCTTAAGTGACTCATAGTTACTGCAGCCAGCTGCTCCACCTTCTTTGAATCTTTCCTCCCTTTAAATCGTACTGAGGTCAGTCCTGCTGAAGCGATACGCCACCACCTGTGCATGTTACCGTTGTCTGAGTTACATCAACGACGATTTCCTCGAATTTTCAAATAAATTTCGCCGAGTGACGAGGCATTTGGCTACCTTAAGAGAGTCATAGTTACTGCTGCCAGCTGCTCGACCTACTTTCATTCTTTCCACTCATTAATTATTACTGTGGTCAGTCCTGCAGGAGCAATATGCCACTACATGTAAACCTTAACGTTGTCTGAGCTACCTTAACGAAGATATTCTCGAGTTTTCAAAAAAAATTTCACATGGTGACGAGGCATTTGGCTGCCTTAAGAGAGTCATAGTACCCCTGCCTGCTGCTCCCACTTTTTTAAGCCCTTTCTCTCTATCATTCTTGTTATGGCTGTCCTACAGAACCGCTGTGCCACTATATGTCCAGGTTAACGTCGTCACTGTTCCTCCCACTGCGAGTCTCTCGAGTTAGCAAATGTACCTCGCCGGGTGACGAGGCTTTTGGCTACCTTAAGTGGCTCATAGTTACTCCAGCCAGCTGCTCCACCTTCTTTGAATCTTTCCTCCCTTTAAATCGTACTGTGGTCAGTCCTGCAGAGCGATACGCCACCACCTGTGCATGTTACCGTTGTCTGATTTACTTCAACGACGATTTCCTCGAGTTTTCAAATAAATCTCGCCGAGTGACGAGGCATTTGGCTACCTTAAGAGATTCATAGTTACTGCCGCCAGCTGCTCGACCTACTTTCTTTCTTTCCACTCATTAATTATTACTGTGGTCAGTCCTGCAGGAGCAATATGCCACTACATGTAAACCTTAACGTTGTCTGAGCTACCTTAACGAAGATATTCTCGAGTTTTCAAAAGAAATTTCACATGGTGACGAGGCATTTGGCTGCCTTAGGAGAGTCATAGTACCCCTGCCTGCTGCTCCCACTTTTCTAAGCCCATTCTCTCTATCATTCTTGCTATGGCTGTCCTACAGAACCGATGTGCCACTATATGTCCAGGTTAACGTCGTCACTGTTACTCCCACTACGAGACTCTCGAGTTAGCAAATGTACCTCGCCGGGTGACGAAGCATTTGGCTACCTTAAGAGAGTCATAGTTACTGCAGCCAGCTGCTCCCCCTTCTTTGAATCTTTCCTCCCTTTAAATGGTACTGTGGTCAGTCCTGCAGAGCGATACGCCACGACCTGTGCATGTTACCGTTGTCTGATTTACTTCATCGACGATTTCCTCTAGTTTTCAAATAAATCTCGCCGAGTGACGAGGCATTTGGCTACCTTAAGAGAGTCGTAGTTACTGCCGCCAGCTGCTCGACCTACTTTCTTTCTTTCCCCTCATTAATTATTACTGTGGTCAGTCCTGCAGGAGCAATATGCCACTACATGTAAACCTTAACGTTGTCTGAGCTACCTTAACGAAAATATCCTCGAGATTTCAAAAAAAATTTCACATGGTGACGAGGCATTTGGCTACCTTCAGGGAGTCATAGTATCCCTGCCTGCTGCTCCCACTTTTCTAAGCCCTTTCTCTCTATCATTCTTGGTATGGCTGTCCTACAGAACCGATGTGTCACTATATGTCCACGTAAACGTCGTCTCTGTTACTCCCACTACGAGTCTCTCGAGTTAGCAAATGTACCTCGAAGGATGACGAGGCATTTTGCTACCTTATAAGCGTCATAGTTACTGCAGCCAGCTACTCCCCCTTCTTTGAATCTTTCCTGTCTTTATTTCGTACTGTGGTCAGTCCTGCAGAAGCGATACGCCACCACCTGTGCATGTTACTGTTGTCTGAGTTACCTCAACAACGAATTCCTCGAGTTTTCAAATAAATTTCGCCGAGTGACGAGGCATTTGGCTACCTTAAGAGAGTCATAGTTACTGCAGCCAGCTGCTCCCCCTTCTTTGAATCTTTCCTCCCTTTAAATCGTACTGTGGTCAGTCCTGCAGAGCGATACGCCACCACCTGTGCATGTTACCATTGTCTGATTTACTTCAACGACGATTTCCTCGAGTTTTTAAAATAAATTTCGCCGAGTGACGAGGCATTTGGCTACCTTAAGAGAGTCATAGTTACTGCTGCCAGCTGCTCGACCTACTTTCATTCTTTCCACTCATTAATTATTACTGTGGTCAGTCCTGCAGGAGCAATATGCCACTACATGTAAACCTTAACGTTGTCTGAGCTACCTTAACGAAGATATTCTCGATTTTTCAAAAGAAATTTCACATGGTGACGAGGCATTTGGCTGCCTTAGGAGAGTCATAGTACCCCTGCCTGCTGCTCCCACTTTTCTAAGCCCATTCTCTCTATCATTCTTGCTATGGCTGTCCTACAGAACCGATGTGCCACTATATGTCCAGGTTAACGTCGTCACTGTTACTCCCACTACGAGACTCTCGAGTTAGCAAAAATACCTCGCCGGGTGACGAGGCATTTGGCTACCTTAAGAGAGTCATAGTTACTGCAGCCAGCTGCTCCCCCGTCTTTGAATCTTTCCTCCCTTTAAATGGTACTGTGGTCAGTCCTGCAGAGCGATACGCCACGACCTGTGCATGTTACCGTTGTCTGATTTACTTCATCGACGATTTCCTCTAGTTTTCAAATAAATCTCGCCGAGTGACGAGGCATTTGGCTACCTTAAGAGAGTCGTAGTTACTGCCGCCAGCTGCTCGACCTACTTTCTTTCTTTCCCCTCATTAATTATTACTGTGGTCAGTCCTGCAGGAGCAATATGCCACTACATGTAAACCTTAACGTTGTCTGAGCTACCTTAACGAAAATATCCTCGAGATTTCAAAAAAAATTTCACATGGTGACGAGGCATTTGGCTACCTTCAGGGAGTCATAGTATCCCTGCCTGCTGCTCCCACTTTTCTAAGCCCTTTCTCTCTATCATTCTTGGTATGGCTGTCCTACAGAACCGATGTGTCACTATATGTCCACGTAAACGTCGTCTCTGTTACTCCCACTACGAGTCTCTCGAGTTAGCAAATGTACCTCGAAGGATGACGAGGCATTTTGCTACCTTATAAGCGTCATAGTTACTGCAGCCAGCTACTCCCCCTTCTTTGAATCTTTCCTGTCTTTATTTCGTACTGTGGTCAGTCCTGCAGAAGCGATACGCCACCACCTGTGCATGTTACTGTTGTCTGAGTTACCTCAACAACGAATTCCTCGAGTTTTCAAATAAATTTCGCCGAGTGACGAGGCATTTGGCTACCTTAAGAGAGTCATAGTTACTGCAGCCAGCTGCTCCCCCTTCTTTGAATCTTTCCTCCCTTTAAATCGTACTGTGGTCAGTCCTGCAGAGCGATACGCCACCACCTGTGCATGTTACCGTTGTCTGATTTACTTCAACGACGATTTCCTCGAGTTTTTAAAATACATTTCGCCGAGTGACGAGGCATTTGGCTACCTTAAGAGAGTCATAGTTACTGCTGCCAGCTGCTCGACCTACTTTCATTCTTTCCACTCATTAATTATTACTGTGGTCAGTCCTGCAGGAGCAATATGCCACCACATGTAAACCTTAACGTTGTCTGAGCTACCTTAACGAAGATATTCTCGAGTTTTCAAAAAAAATTTCACATGGTGACGAGGCATTTGGCTGCCTTAAGAGAGTCATAGTACCCCTGCCTGCTGCTCCCACTTTTTTAAGCCCTTTCTCTCTATCATTCTTGCTATGGCTGTCCTACAGAACCGATGTGCCACTATATGTCCAGGTTAACGTCGTCACTGTTACTCCCACTGCGAGTCTCTCGAGTTAGCAAATGTACCTCGCCGGGTGACGAGGCTTTTGGCTACCTTAAGTGACTCATAGTTACTGCAGCCAGCTGCTCCACCTTCTTTGAATCTTTCCTCCCTTTAAATCGTACTGAGGTCAGTCCTGCTGAAGCGATACGCCACCACCTGTGCATGTTACCGTTGTCTGAGTTACATCAACGACGATTTCCTCGAATTTTCAAATAAATTTCGCCGAGTGACGAGGCATTTGGCTACCTTAAGAGAGTCATAGTTACTGCTGCCAGCTGCTCGACCTACTTTCATTCTTTCCACTCATTAATTATTACTGTGGTCAGTCCTGCAGGAGCAATATGCCACTACATGTAAACCTTAACGTTGTCTGAGCTACCTTAACGAAGATATTCTCGAGTTTTCAAAAAAAATTTCACATGGTGACGAGGCATTTGGCTGCCTTAAGAGAGTCATAGTACCCCTGCCTGCTGCTCCCACTTTTTTAAGCCCTTTCTCTCTATCATTCTTGTTATGGCTGTCCTACAGAACCGCTGTGCCACTATATGTCCAGGTTAACGTCGTCACTGTTCCTCCCACTGCGAGTCTCTCGAGTTAGCAAATGTACCTCGCCGGGTGACGAGGCTTTTGGCTACCTTAAGTGGCTCATAGTTACTCCAGCCAGCTGCTCCACCTTCTTTGAATCTTTCCTCCCTTTAAATCGTACTGTGGTCAGTCCTGCAGAGCGATACGCCACCACCTGTGCATGTTACCGTTGTCTGATTTACTTCAACGACGATTTCCTCGAGTTTTCAAATAAATCTCGCCGAGTGACGAGGCATTTGGCTACCTTAAGAGATTCATAGTTACTGCCGCCAGCTGCTCGACCTACTTTCTTTCTTTCCACTCATTAATTATTACTGTGGTCAGTCCTGCAGGAGCAATATGCCACTACATGTAAACCTTAACGTTGTCTGAGCTACCTTAACGAAGATATTCTCGAGTTTTCAAAAGAAATTTCACATGGTGACGAGGCATTTGGCTGCCTTAGGAGAGTCATAGTACCCCTGCCTGCTGCTCCCACTTTTCTAAGCCCATTCTCTCTATCATTCTTGCTATGGCTGTCCTACAGAACCGATGTGCCACTATATGTCCAGGTTAACGTCGTCACTGTTACTCCCACTACGAGACTCTCGAGTTAGCAAATGTACCTCGCCGGGTGACGAAGCATTTGGCTACCTTAAGAGAGTCATAGTTACTGCAGCCAGCTGCTCCCCCTTCTTTGAATCTTTCCTCCCTTTAAATGGTACTGTGGTCAGTCCTGCAGAGCGATACGCCACGACCTGTGCATGTTACCGTTGTCTGATTTACTTCATCGACGATTTCCTCTAGTTTTCAAATAAATCTCGCCGAGTGACGAGGCATTTGGCTACCTTAAGAGAGTCGTAGTTACTGCCGCCAGCTGCTCGACCTACTTTCTTTCTTTCCCCTCATTAATTATTACTGTGGTCAGTCCTGCAGGAGCAATATGCCACTACATGTAAACCTTAACGTTGTCTGAGCTACCTTAACGAAAATATCCTCGAGATTTCAAAAAAAATTTCACATGGTGACGAGGCATTTGGCTACCTTCAGGGAGTCATAGTATCCCTGCCTGCTGCTCCCACTTTTCTAAGCCCTTTCTCTCTATCATTCTTGGTATGGCTGTCCTACAGAACCGATGTGTCACTATATGTCCACGTAAACGTCGTCTCTGTTACTCCCACTACGAGTCTCTCGAGTTAGCAAATGTACCTCGAAGGATGACGAGGCATTTTGCTACCTTATAAGCGTCATAGTTACTGCAGCCAGCTACTCCCCCTTCTTTGAATCTTTCCTGTCTTTATTTCGTACTGTGGTCAGTCCTGCAGAAGCGATACGCCACCACCTGTGCATGTTACTGTTGTCTGAGTTACCTCAACAACGAATTCCTCGAGTTTTCAAATAAATTTCGCCGAGTGACGAGGCATTTGGCTACCTTAAGAGAGTCATAGTTACTGCAGCCAGCTGCTCCCCCTTCTTTGAATCTTTCCTCCCTTTAAATCGTACTGTGGTCAGTCCTGCAGAGCGATACGCCACCACCTGTGCATGTTACCATTGTCTGATTTACTTCAACGACGATTTCCTCGAGTTTTTAAAATAAATTTCGCCGAGTGACGAGGCATTTGGCTACCTTAAGAGAGTCATAGTTACTGCTGCCAGCTGCTCGACCTACTTTCATTCTTTCCACTCATTAATTATTACTGTGGTCAGTCCTGCAGGAGCAATATGCCACTACATGTAAACCTTAACGTTGTCTGAGCTACCTTAACGAAGATATTCTCGATTTTTCAAAAGAAATTTCACATGGTGACGAGGCATTTGGCTGCCTTAGGAGAGTCATAGTACCCCTGCCTGCTGCTCCCACTTTTCTAAGCCCATTCTCTCTATCATTCTTGCTATGGCTGTCCTACAGAACCGATGTGCCACTATATGTCCAGGTTAACGTCGTCACTGTTACTCCCACTACGAGACTCTCGAGTTAGCAAAAATACCTCGCCGGGTGACGAGGCATTTGGCTACCTTAAGAGAGTCATAGTTACTGCAGCCAGCTGCTCCCCCGTCTTTGAATCTTTCCTCCCTTTAAATGGTACTGTGGTCAGTCCTGCAGAGCGATACGCCACCACCTGTGCATGTTACCGTTGTCTGATTTACTTCATCGACGATTTCCTCGAGTTTTCAAATAAATCTCGCCGAGTGACGAGGCATTTGGCTACCTTAAGAGAGTCGTAGTTACTGCCGCCAGCTGCTCGACCTACTTTCTTTCTTTCCACTCATTAATTATTACTGTGGTCAGTCCTGCAGGAGCAATATGCCACTACATGTAAACCTTAACGTTGTCTGAGCTACCTTAACGAAAATATCCTCGAGATTTCAAAAAAAATTTCACATGGTGACGAGGCATTTGGCTACCTTCAGGGAGTCATAGTACCCCTGCCTGCTGCTCCCACTTTTCTAAGCCCTTTCTCTCTATCATTCTTGGTATGGCTGTCCTACAAAACCGATGTGTCACTATATGTCCACGTAAACGTCGTCTCTGTTACTCCCACTACGAGTCTCTCGAGTTAGCAAATGTACCTCGAAGGATGACGAGGAATTTTGCTACCTTATAAGCGTCATAGTTACTGCAGCCAGCTACTCCCCCTTCTTTGAATCTTTCCTGTCTTTATTTCGTACTGTGGTCAGTCCTGCAGAAGCGATACGCCACCACCTGTGCATGTTACTGTTGTCTGAGTTACCTCAACAACGAATTCCTCGAGTTTTCAAATAAATTTCGCCGAGTGACGAGGCATTTGGCTACCTTAAGAGAGTCATAGTTACTGCAGCCAGCTGCTCCCCCTTCTTTGAATCTTTCCTCCCTTTAAATCGTACTGTGGTCAGTCCTGCAGAGCGATACGCCACCACCTGTGCATGTTACCGTTGTCTGATTTACTTCAACGACGATTTCCTCGAGTTTTTAAAATAAATTTCGCCGAGTGACGAGGCATTTGGCTACCTTAAGAGAGTCATAGTTACTGCTGCCAGCTGCTCGACCTACTTTCATTCTTTCCACTCATTAATTATTACTGTGGTCAGTCCTGCAGGAGCAATATGCCACTACATGTAAACCTTAACGTTGTCTGAGCTACCTTAACGAAGATATTCTCGAGTTTTCAAAAAAAATTTCACATGGTAAACGAGGCATTTGGCTGCCTTAAGAGAGTCATAGTACCCCTGCCTGCTGCTCCCACTTTTTTAAGCCCTTTCTCTCTATCATTCTTGCTATGGCTGTCCTACAAAACCGATGTGCCACTATATGTCCATGTTAACGTCGTCACTGTTACTCCCACTGCGAGTCTCTCGAGTTAGCAAATGTACCTCGCCGGGTGACGAGGCTTTTGGCTACCTTAAGTGACTCATAGTTACTGCAGCCAGCTGCTCCACCTTCTTTGAATCTTTCCTCCCTTTAAATCGTACTGAGGTCAGTCCTGCTGAAGCGGTACGCCACCACCTGTGCATGTTACCGTTGTCTGAGTTACATCAACGACGATTTCCTCGAATTTTCACATAAATTTCGAAGAGTGACGAGGCATTTGGCTACCTTAAGAGAGTCATAGTTACTGCTGCCAGCTGCTCGACCTACTTTCATTCTTTCCACTCATTAATTATTACTGTGGTCAGTCCTGCTGGAGCAATATGCCACTACATGTAAACCTTAACGTTGTCTGAGCTACCTTAACGAAGATATTCTCGAGTTTTCAAAAGAAATTTCACATGGTGACGAGGCATTTGGCTGCCTTAGGAGAGTCATAGTACCCCTGCCTGCTGCTCCCACTTTTCTAAGCCCATTCTCTCTATCATTCTTGCTATGGCTGTCCTACAGAACCGATGTGCCACTATATGTCCAGGTTAACGTCGTCACTGTTACTCCCACTACGAGACTCTCGAGTTAGCAAATGTACCTCGCCGGGTGACGAGTCGTTTGGCTACCTTAAGAGAGTCATAGTTACTGCAGCCAGCTGCTCCCCCTTCTTTGAATCTTTCCTCCCTTTAAATGGTACTGTGGTCAGTCCTGCAGAGCGATACGCCACCACCTGTGCATGTTACCGTTGTCTGATTTACTTCATCGACGATTTCCTCGAGTTTTCAAATAAATCTCGCCGAGTGACGAGGCATTTGGCTACCTTAAGAGAGTCGTAGTTACTGCCGCCAGCTGCTCGACCTACTTTCTTTCTTTCCACTCATTAATTATTACTGTGGTCAGTCCTGCAGGAGCAATATGCCACTACATGTAAACCTTAACGTTGTCTGAGCTACCTTAACGAAAATATCCTCGAGATTTCAAAAAAAATTTCACATGGTGACGAGGCATTTGGCTACCTTCAGGGAGTCATAGTACCCCTGCCTGCTGCTCCCACTTTTCTAAGCCCTTTCTCTCTATCATTCTTGGTATGGCTGTCCTACAGAACCGATGTGTCACTATATGTCCACGTAAACGTCGTCTCTGTTACTCCCACTACGAGTCTCTCGAGTTAGCAAATGTACCTCGAAGGATGACGAGGCATTTTGCTACCTTATAAGCGTCATAGTTACTGCAGCCAGCTACTCCCCCTTCTTTGAATCTTTCCTGTCTTTATTTCGTACTGTGGTCAGTCCTGCAGAAGCGATACGCCACCACCTGTGCATGTTACTGTTGTCTGAGTTACCTCAACAACGAATTCCTCGAGTTTTCAAATAAATTTCGCCGAGTGACGAGGCATTTGGCTACCTTAAGAGAGTCATAGTTACTGCAGCCAGCTGCTCCCCCTTCTTTGAATCTTTCCTCCCTTTAAATCGTACTGTGGTCAGTCCTGCAGAGCGATACGCCACCACCTGTGCATGTTACCGTTGTCTGATTTACTTCAACGACGATTTCCTCGAGTTTTTAAAATAAATTTCGCCGAGTGACGAGGCATTTGGCTACCTTAAGAGAGTCATAGTTACTGCTGCCAGCTGCTCGACCTACTTTCATTCTTTCCACTCATTAATTATTACTGTGGTCAGTCCTGCAGGAGCAATATGCCACTACATGTAAACCTTAACGTTGTCTGAGCTACCTTAACGAAGATATTCTCGAGTTTTCAAAAAAAATTTCACATGGTGACGAGGCATTTGGCTGCCTTAAGAGAGTCATAGTACCCCTGCCTGCTGCTCCCACTTTTTTAAGCCCTTTCTCTCTATCATTCTTGCTATGGCTGTCCTACAGAACCGATGTGCCACTATATGTCCATGTTAACGTCGTCACTGTTACTCCCACTGCGAGTCTCTCGAGTTAGCAAATGTACCTCGCCGGGTGACGAGGCTTTTGGCTACCTTAAGTGACTCATAGTTACTGCAGCCAGCTGCTCCACCTTCTTTGAATCTTTCCTCCCTTTAAATCGTACTGAGGTCAGTCCTGCTGAAGCGATACGCCACCACCTGTGCATGTTACCGTTGTCTGAGTTACATCAACGACGATTTCCTCGAATTTTCACATAAATTTCGCCGAGTGACGAGGCATTTGGATACCTTAAGAGAGTCATAGTTACTGCTGCCAGCTGCTCGACCTACTTTCATTCTTTCCACTCATTAATTATTACTGTGGTCAGTCCTGCAGGAGCAATATGCCACTACATGTAAACCTTAACGTTGTCTGAGCTACCTTAACGAAGATATTCTCGAGTTTTCAAAAAAAATTTCACATGGTGACGAGGCATTTGGCTGCCTTAAGAGAGTCATAGTACCCCTGCCTGCTGCTCCCACTTTTTTAAGCCCTTTCTCTCTATCATTCTTGTTATGGCTGTCCTACAGAACCGATGTGCCACTATATGTCCAGGTTAACGTCGTCACTGTTCCTCCCACTGCGAGTCTCTCGAGTTAGCAAATGTACCTCGCCGGGTGACGAGGCTTTTGGCTACCTTAAGTGGCTCATAGTTACTCCAGCCAGCTGCTCCACCTTCTTTGAATCTTTCCTCCCTTTAAATCGTACTGTGGTCAGTCCTGCAGAGCGATACGCCACCACCTGTGCATGTTACCGTTGTCTGATTTACTTCAACGACGATTTCCTCGAGTTTTCAAATAAATCTCGCCGAGTGACGAGGCATTTGGCTACCTTAAGAGATTCATAGTTACTGCCGCCAGCTGCTCGACCTACTTTCTTTCTTTCCACTCATTAATTATTACTGTGGTCAGTCCTGCAGGAGCAATATGCCACTACATGTAAACCTTAACGTTGTCTGAGCTACCTTAACGAAGATATTCTCGAGTTTTCAAAAGAAATTTCACATGGTGACGAGGCATTTGGCTGCCTTAGGAGAGTCATAGTACCCCTGCCTGCTGCTCCCACTTTTCTAAGCCCATTCTCTCTATCATTCTTGCTATGGCTGTCCTACAGAACCGATGTGCCACTATATGTCCAGGTTAACGTCGTCACTGTTACTCCCACTACGAGACTCTCGAGTTAGCAAATGTACCTCACCGGGTGACGAGTCATTTGGCTACCTTAAGAGAGTCATAGTTACTGCAGCCAGCTGCTCCCCCTTCTTTGAATCTTTCCTCCCTTTAAATGGTACTGTGGTCAGTCCTGCAGAGCGATACGCCACCACCTGTGCATGTTACCGTTGTCTGATTTACTTCATCGACGATTTCCTCGAGTTTTCAAATAAATCTCGCCGAGTGACGAGGCATTTGGCTACCTTAAGAGAGTCGTAGTTACTGCCGCCAGCTGCTCGACCTACTTTCTTTCTTTCCACTCATTAATTATTACTGTGGTCAGTCCTGCAGGAGCAATATGCCACTACATGTAAACCTTAACGTTGTCTGAGCTACCTTAACGAAAATATCCTCGAGATTTCAAAAAAAATTTCACATGGTGACGAGGCATTTGGCTACCTTCAGGGAGTCATAGTACCCCTGCCTGCTGCTCCCACTTTTCTAAGCCCTTTCTCTCTATCATTCTTGGTATGGCTGTCCTACAGAACCGATGTGTCACTATATGTCCACGTAAACGTCGTCTCTGTTACTCCCACTACGAGTCTCTCGAGTTAGCAAATGTACCTCGAAGGATGACGAGGCATTTTGCTACCTTATAAGCGTCATAGTTACTGCAGCCAGCTACTCCCCCTTCTTTGAATCTTTCCTGTCTTTATTTCGTACTGTGGTCAGTCCTGCAGAAGCGATACGCCACCACCTGTGCATGTTACTGTTGTCTGAGTTACCTCAACAACGAATTCCTCGAGTTTTCAAATAAATTTCGCCGAGTGACGAGGCATTTGGCTACCTTAAGAGAGTCATAGTTACTGCAGCCAGCTGCTCCCCCTTCTTTGAATCTTTCCTCCCTTTAAATCGTACTGTAGTCAGTCCTGCAGAGCGATACGCCACCACCTGTGCATGTTACCGTTGTCTGATTTACTTAAACGACGATTTCCTCGAGTTTTTAAAATAAATTTCGCCGAGTGACGAGGCATTTGGCTACCTTAAGAGAGTCATAGTTACTGCTGCCAGCTGCTCGACCTACTTTCATTCTTTCCACTCATTAATTATTACTGTGGTCAGTCCTGCAGGAGCAATATGCCACTACATGTAAACCTTAACGTTGTCTGAGCTACCTTAACGAAGATATTCTCGAGTTTTCAAAAAAAATTTCACATGGTGACGAGGCATTTGGCTGCCTTAAGAGAGTCATAGTACCCCTGCCTGCTGCTCCCACTTTTTTAAGCCCTTTCTCTCTATCATTCTTGCTATGGCTGTCCTACAGAACCGATGTGCCACTATATGTCCAGGTTAACGTCGTCACTGTTACTCCCACTGCGAGTCTCTCGAGTTAGCAAATGTACCTCGCCGGGTGACGAGGCTTTTGGCTACCTTAAGTGACTCATAGTTACTGCAGCCAGCTGCTCCACCTTCTTTGAATCTTTCCTCCCTTTAAATCGTACTGAGGTCAGTCCTGCTGAAGCGATACGCCACCACCTGTGCATGTTACCGTTGTCTGAGTTACATCAACGACGATTTCCTCGAATTTTCAAATAAATTTCGCCGAGTGACGAGGCATTTGGCTACCTTAAGAGAGTCATAGTTACTGCTGCCAGCTGCTCGACCTACTTTCATTCTTTCCACTCATTAATTATTACTGTGGTCAGTCCTGCAGGAGCAATATGCCACTACATGTAAACCTTAACGTTGTCTGAGCTACCTTAACGAAGATATTCTCGAGTTTTCAAAAGAAATTTCACATGGTGACGAGGCATTTGGCTGCCTTAGGAGAGTCATAGTACCCCTGCCTGCTGCTCCCACTTTTCTAAGCCCATTCTCTCTATCATTCTTGCTATGGCTGTCCTACAGAACCGATGTGCCACTATATGTCCAGGTTAACGTCGTCACTGTTACTCCCACTACGAGACTCTCGAGTTAGCAAATGTACCTCGCCGGGTGACGAGTCATTTGGCTACCTTAAGAGAGTCATAGTTACTGCAGCCAGCTGCTCCCCCTTCTTTGAATCTTTCCTCCCTTTAAATGGTACTGTGGTCAGTCCTGCAGAGCGATACGCCACCACCTGTGCATGTTACCGTTGTCTGATTTACTTCATCGACGATTTCCTCGAGTTTTCAAATAAATCTCGCCGAGTGACGAGGCATTTGGCTACCTTAAGAGAGTCGTAGTTACTGCCGCCAGCTGCTCGACCTACTTTCTTTCTTTCCACTCATTAATTATTACTGTGGTCAGTCCTGCAGGAGCAATATGCCACTACATGTAAACCTTAACGTTGTCTGAGCTACCTTAACGAAAATATCCTCGAGATTTCAAAAAAAATTTCACATGGTGACGAGGCATTTGGCTACCTTCAGGGAGTCATAGTACCCCTGCCTGCTGCTCCCACTTTTCTAAGCCCTTTCTCTCTATCATTCTTGGTATGGCTGTCCTACAGAACCGATGTGTCACTATATGTCCACGTAAACGTCGTCTCTGTTACTCCCACTACGAGTCTCTCGAGTTAGCAAATGTACCTCGAAGGATGACGAGGCATTTTGCTACCTTATAAGCGTCATAGTTACTGCAGCCAGCTACTCCCCCTTCTTTGAATCTTTCCTGTCTTTATTTCGTACTGTGGTCAGTCCTGCAGAAGCGATACGCCACCACCTGTGCATGTTACTGTTGTCTGAGTTACCTCAACAACGAATTCCTCGAGTTTTCAAATAAATTTCGCCGAGTGACGAGGCATTTGGCTACCTTAAGAGAGTCATAGTTACTGCAGCCAGCTGCTCCCCCTTCTTTGAATCTTTCCCCCCTTTAAATCGTACTGTGGTCAGTCCTGCAGAGCGATACGCCACCACCTGTGCATGTTACCGTTGTCTGATTTACTTCAACGACGATTTCCTCGAGTTTTTAAAATAAATTTCGCCGAGTGACGAGGCATTTGGCTACCTTAAGAGAGTCATAGTTACTGCTGCCAGCTGCTCGACCTACTTTCATTCTTTCCACTCATTAATTATTACTGTGGTCAGTCCTGCAGGAGCAATATGCCACTACATGTAAACCTTAACGTTGTCTGAGCTACCTTAACGAAGATATTCTCGAGTTTTCAAAAAAAATTTCACATGGTGACGAGGCATTTGGCTGCCTTAAGAGAGTCATAGTACCCCTGCCTGCTGCTCCCACTTTTTTAAGCCCTTTCTCTCTATCATTCTTGCTATGGCTGTCCTACAGAACCGATGTGCCACTATATGTCCAGGTTAACGTCGACACTGTTACTCCCACTGCGAGTCTCTCGAGTTAGCAAATGTACCTTGCCGGGTGACGAGGCTTTTGGCTACCTTAAGTGACTCATAGTTACTGCAGCCAGCTGCTCCACCTTCTTTGAATCTTTCCTCCCTTTAAATCGTACTGACGTCAGTCCTGCTGAAGCGATACGCCACCACCTGTGCATGTTACCGTTGTCTGAGTTACATCAACGACGATTTCCTCGAATTTTCAAATAAATTTCGCCGAGTGACGAGGCATTTGGCTACCTTAAGAGAGTCATAGTTACTGCTGCCAGCTGCTCGACCTACTTTCATTCTTTCCACTCATTAATTATTACTGTGGTCAGTCCTGCAGGAGCAATATGCCACTACATGTAAACCTTAACGTTGTCTGAGCTACCTTAACGAAGATATTCTCGAGTTTTCAAAAAAAATTTCACATGGTGACGAGGCATTTGGCTGCCTTAAGAGAGTCATAGTACCCCTGCCTGCTGCTCCCACTTTTTTAAGCCCTTTCTCTCTATCATTCTTGTTATGGCTGTCCTACAGAACCGATGTGCCACTATATGTCCAGGTTAACGTCGTCACTGTTCCTCCCACTGCGAGTCTCTCGAGTTAGCAAATGTACCTCGCCGGGTGACGAGGCTTTTGGCTACCTTAAGTGACTCATAGTTACTGCAGCCAGCTGCTCCACCTTCTTTGAATCTTTCCTCCCTTTAAATTGTACTGAGGTCAGTCCTGCTGAAGCGATACGCCACCACCTGTGCATGTTACCGTTGTCTGAGTTACATCAACGACGATTTCCTCGAATTTTCAAATAAATTTCGCCGAGTGACGAGGCATTTGGCTACCTTAAGAGAGTCATAGTTACTGCTGCCACCTGCTCGACCTACTTTCATTCTTTCCACTCATTAATTATTACTGTGGTCAGTCCTGCAGGAGCAATATGCCACTGCATGTAAACCTTAACGTTGTCTGAGCTACCTTAACGAAGATATTCTCGAGTTTTCAAAAAAAATTTCACATGGTGACGAGGCATTTGGCTGCCTTAAGAGAGTCATAGTACCCCTGCCTGCAGCTCCCACTTTATTAAGCCCTTTCTCTCTATCATTCTTGCTATGGCTGTCCTACAGAACCGATGTGCCACTATATGTCCAGGTTAACGTCGTCACTGTTACTCCCACTGCGAGTCTCTCGAGTTAGCAAATGTACCTCGCCGGGTGACGAGGCTTTTGGCTACCTTAAGTGACTCATAGTTACTCCAGCCAAATGCTCCACCTTCTTTGAATCTTTCCTCCCTTTAAATCGTACTGTGGTCAGTCCTGCAGAGCGATACGCCACCACCTGTGCATGTTACCGTTGTCTGATTTACTTCAACGACGATTTCCTCGAGTTTTCAAATAAATCTCGCCGAGTGACGAGGCATTTGGCTACCTTAAGAGAGTCATAGTTACTGCCGACAGCTGCTCGACCTACTTTCTTTCTTTCCACTCATTAATTATTACTGTGGTCAGTCCTGCAGGAGCAATATGCCACTACATGTAAACCTTAACGTTGTCTGAGCTACCTTAACGAAGATATTCTCGAGTTTTCAAAAAAAATTTCACATGGTGACGAGGCATTTGGCTGCCTTAAGAGAGTCATAGTACCCCTGCCTGCTGCTCCCACTTTTTTAAGCCCTTTCTCTCTATCATTCTTGTTATGGCTGTCCTACAGAACCGATGTGCCACTATATGTCCAGGTTAACGTCGTCACTGTTCCTCCCACTGCGAGTCTCTCGAGTTAGCAAATGTACCTCGCCGGGTGACGAGGCTTTTGGCTACCTTAAGTGACTCATAGTTACTGCAGCCAGCTGCTCCACCTTCTTTGAATCTTTCCTCCCTTTAAATTGTACTGTGGTCAGTCCTGCAGAGCGATACGCCACCACCTGTGCATGTTACCGTTGTCTGATTTACTTCAACGACGATTTCCTCGAGTTTTCAAATAAATCTCGCCGAGTGACGAGGCATTTGGCTACCTTAAGAGAGTCATAGTTACTGCCGACAGCTGCTCGACCTACTTTCTTTCTTTCCACTCATTAATTATTACTGTGGTCAGTCCTGCAGGAGCAATATGCCACTACATGTAAACCTTAACGTTGTCTGAGCTACCTTAACGAAAATATCCTCGAGATTTCAAAAAAAATTTCACATGGTGACGAGGCATTTGGCTACCTTCAGGGAGTCATAGTACCCCTGCCTGCTGCTCCCACTTTTCTAAGCCCTTTCTCTCTATCATTCTTGCTATGGCTGTCCTACAGAACCGATGTGTCACTATATGTCCACGTAAACGTCGTCTCTGTTACTCCCACTACGAGTCTCTCGAGTTAGCAAATGTACCTCGAAGGATGATGAGGCATTTTGCTACCTTATAAGCGTCATAGTTACTGCAGCCAGCTACTCCCCCTTCTTTGAATCTTTCCTGTCTTTATTTCGTACTGTGGTCAGTCCTGCAGAAGCGATACGCCACCACCTGTGCATGTTACTGTTGTCTGAGTTACCTCAACAACGAATTCCTCGAGTTTTCAAATAAATTTCGCCGAGTGACGAGGCATTTGGCTACCTTAAGAGAGTCATAGTTACTGCAGCCAGCTGCTCCCCCTTCTTTGAATCTTTCCTCCCTTTAAATCGTACTGTGGTCAGTCCTGCAGAGCGATACGCCACCACCTGTGCATGTTACCGTTGTCTGATTTACTTCAACGACGATTTCCTCGAGTTTTTAAAATAAATTTCGCCGAGTGACGAGGCATTTGGCTACCTTAAGAGAGTCATAGTTACTGCTGCCAGCTGCTCGACCTACTTTCATTCTTTCCACTCATTAATTATTACTGTGGTCAGTCCTGCAGGAGCAATATGCCACTACATGTAAATCTTAACGTTGTCTGTGCTACCTTAACGAAGATATTCTCGAGTTTTCAAAAAAAATTTCACATGGTGACGAGGCATTTGGCTGCCTTAAGAGAGTCATAGTACCCCTGCCTGCTGCTCCCACTTTTTTAAGCCCTTTCTCTCTATCATTCTTGCTATGGCTGTCCTACAGAACCGATGTGCCACTATATGTCCAGGTTAACGTCGTCACTGTTACTCCCACTGCGAGTCTCTCGAGTTAGCAAATGTACCTCGCCGGGTGACGAGGCTTTTGGCTACCTTAAGTGACTCATAGTTACTGCAGCCAGCTGCTCCACCTTCTTTGAATCTTTCCTCCCTTTAAATCGTACTGAGGTCAGTCCTGCTGAAGCGATACGCCACCACCTGTGCATGTTACCGTTGTCTGAGTTACATCAACGACGATTTCCTCGAATTTTCAAATAAATTTCGCCGAGTGACGAGGCATTTGGCTACCTTAAGAGAGTCATAGTTACTGCTGCCAGCTGCTCGACCTACTTTCATTCTTTCCACTCATTAATTATTACTGTGGTCAGTCCTGCAGGAGCAATATGCCACTACATGTAAACCTTAACGTTGTCTGAGCTACCTTAACGAAGATATTCTCGAGTTTTCAAAAAAAATTTCACATGGTGACGAGGCATTTGGCTGCCTTAAGAGAGTCACAGTACCCCTGCCTGCTGCTCCCACTTTTTTAAGCCCTTTCTCTCTATCATTCTTGTTATGGCTGTCCTACAGAACCGATGTGCCACTATATGTCCAGGTTAACGTCGTCACTGTTCCTCCCACTGCGAGTCTCTCGAGTTAGCAAATGTACCTCGCCGGGTGACGAGGCTTTTGGCTACCTTAAGTGACTCATAGTTACTGCAGCCAGCTGCTCCACCTTCTTTGAATCTTTCCTCCCTTTAAATTGTACTGAGGTCAGTCCTGCTGAGGCGATACGCCACCACCTGTGCATGTTACCGTTGTCTGAGTTACATCAACGACGATTTCCTCGAATTTTCAAATAAATTTCGCCGAGTGACGAGGCATTTGGCTACCTTAAGAGAGTCATAGTTACTGCTGCCAGCTGCTCGACCTACTTTCATTCTTTCCACTCATTAATTATTACTGTGGTCAGTCCTGCAGGAGCAATATGCCACTGCATGTAAACCTTAACGTTGTCTGAGCTACCTTAACGAAGATATTCTCGAGTTTTCAAAAAAAATTTCACATGGTGACGAGGCATTTAACTGCCTTAAGAGAGTCATAGTACCCCTGCCTGCTGCTCCCACTTTATTAAGCCCTTTCTCTCTATCATTCTTGCTATGGCTGTCCTACAGAACCGATGTGCCACTATATGTCCAGGTTAACGTCGTCACTGTTACTCCCACTGCGAGTCTCTCGAGTTAGCAAATGTACCTCGCCGGGTGACGAGGCTTTTGGCTACCTTAAGTGACTCATAGTTACTCCAGCCAGCTGCTCCACCTTCTTTAAATCTTTCCTCCCTTTAAATCGTACTGTGGTCAGTCCTGCAGAGCGATACGCCACCACCTGTGCATGTTACCGTTGTCTGATTTACTTCAACGACGATTTCCTCGAGTTTTCAAATAAATCTCGCCGAGTGACGAGGCATTTGGCTACCTTAAGAGAGTCATAGTTACTGCCGACAGCTGCTCGACCTACTTTCTTTCTTTCCACTCATTAATTATTACTGTGGTCAGTCCTGCAGGAGCAATATGCCACTACATGTAAACCTTAACGTTGTCTGAGCTACCTTAACGAAAATATCCTCGAGATTTCAAAAAAAATTTCACATGGTGACGAGGCATTTGGCTACCTTCAGGGAGTCATAGTACCCCTGCCTGCTGCTCCCACTTTTCTAAGCCCTTTCTCTCTATCATTCTTGCTATGGCTGTCCTACAGAACCGATGTGTCACTATATGTCCACGTAAACGTCGTCTCTGTTACTCCCACTACGAGTCTCTCGAGTTAGCAAATGTACCTCGAAGGATGATGAGGCATTTTGCTACCTTATAAGCGTCATAGTTACTGCAGCCAGCTACTCCCCCTTCTTTGAATCTTTGCTGTCTTTATTTCGTACTGTGGTCAGTCCTGCAGAAGCGATACGCCACCACCTGTGCATGTTACTGTTGTCTGAGTTACCTCAACAACGAATTCCTCGAGTTTTCAAATAAATTTCGCCGAGTGACGAGGCATTTGGCTACCTTAAGAGAGTCATAGTTACTGCAGCCAGCTGCTCCCCCTTCTTTGAATCTTTCCTCCCTTTAAATCGTACTGTGGTCAGTCCTGCAGAGCGATACGCCACCACCTGTGCATGTTACCGTTGTCTGATTTACTTCAACGACGATTTCCTCGAGTTTTTAAAATAAATTTCGCCGAGTGACGAGGCATTTGGCTACCTTAAGAGAGTCATAGTTACTGCTGCCAGCTGCTCGACCTACTTTCATTCTTTCCACTCATTAATTATTACTGTGGTCAGTCCTGCAGGAGCAATATGCCACTACATGTAAACCTTAACGTTGTCTGAGCTACCTTAACGAAGATATTCTCGAGTTTTCAAAAAAAATTTCACATGGTGACGAGGCATTTGGCTGCCTTAAGAGAGTCACAGTACCCCTGCCTGCTGCTCCCACTTTTTTAAGCCCTTTCTCTCTATCATTCTTGTTATGGCTGTCCTACAGAACCGATGTGCCACTATATGTCCAGGTTAACGTCGTCACTGTTCCTCCCACTGCGAGTCTCTCGAGTTAGCAAATGTACCTCGCCGGGTGACGAGGCTTTTGGCTACCTTAAGTGACTCATAGTTACTGCAGCCAGCTGCTCCACCTTCTTTGAATCTTTCCTCCCTTTAAATTGTACTGAGGTCAGTCCTGCTGAAGCGATACGCCACCACCTGTGCATGTTACCGTTGTCTGAGTTACATCAACGACGATTTCCTCGAATTTTCAAATAAATTTCGCCGAGTGACGAGGCATTTGGCTACCTTAAGAGAGTCATAGTTACTGCTGCCAACTGCTCGACCTACTTTCATTCTTTCCACTCATTAATTATTACTGTGGTCAGTCCTGCAGGAGCAATATGCCACTGCATGTAAACCTTAACGTTGTCTGAGCTACCTTAACGAAGATATTCTCGAGTTTTCAAAATAAATTTCACATGGTGACGAGGCATTTGGCTGCCTTAAGAGAGTCATAGTACCCCTGCCTGCTGCTCCCACTTTATTAAGCCCTTTCTCTCTATCATTCTTGCTATGGCTGTCCTACAGAACCGATGTGCCACTATATGTCCAGGTTAACGTCGTCACTGTTACTCCCACTGCGAGTCTCTCGAGTTAGCAAATGTACCTCGCCGGGTGACAAGGCTTTTGGCTACCTTAAGTGACTCATAGTTACTGCAGCCAGCTGCTCCACCTTCTTTGAATCTTTCCTCCCTTTAAATCGTACTGAGGTCAGTCCTGCTGAAGCGATACGCCACCACCTGTGCATGTTACCGTTGTCTGAGTTACATCAACGACGATTTCCTCGAATTTTCAAATAAATTTCGCCGAGTGACGATTCATTTGGCTACCTTAAGAGAGTCATAGTTACTGCTGCCAGCTGCTCGACCTACTTTCATTCTTTCCACTCATTAATTATTACTGTGGTCAGTCCTGCAGGAGCAATATGCCACTGCATGTAAACCTTAACGTTGTCTGAGCTACCTTAACGAAGATATTCTCGAGTTTTCAAAAAAAATTTCACATGGTGACGAGGCATTTAACTGCCTTAAGAGAGTCATAGTACCCCTGCTGCTGCTCCCACTTTATTAAGCCCTTTCTCTCTATCATTCTTGCTATGGCTGTCCTACAGAACCGATGTGCCACTATATGTCCAGGTTAACGTCGTCACTGTTACTCCCACTGCGAGTCTCTCGAGTTAGCAAATGTACCTCGCCGGGTGACGAGGCTTTTGGCTACCTTAAGTGACTCATAGTTACTCCAGCCAGCTGCTCCACCTTCTTTGAATCTTTCCTCCCTTTAAATCGTACTGTGGTCAGTCCTGCAGAGCGATACGCCACCACCTGTGCATGTTACCGTTGTCTGATTTACTTCAACGACGATTTCCTCGAGTTTTCAAATAAATCTCGCCGAGTGACGAGGCATTTGGCTACCTTAAGAGATTCATAGTTACTGCCGACAGCTGCTCGACCTACTTTCTTTCTTTCCACTCATTAATTATTACTGTGGTCAGTCCTGCAGGAGCAATATGCCACTACATGTAAACCTTAACGTTGTCTGAGCTACCTTAACGAAAATATCCTCGAGATTTCAAAAAAAATTTCACATGGTGACGAGGCATTTGGCTACCTTCAAGGAGTCATAGTACCCCTGCCTGCTGCTCCCACTTTTCTAAGCCCTTTCTCTCTATCATTCTTGCTATGGCTGTCCTACAGAACCGATGTGTCACTATATGTCCACGTAAACGTCGTCTCTGTTACTCCCACTACGAGTCTCTCGAGTTAGCAAATGTACCTCGAAGGATGATGAGGCATTTTGCTACCTTATAAGCGTCATAGTTACTGCAGCCAGCTACTCCCCCTTCTTTGAATCTTTCCTGTCTTTATTTCGTACTGTGGTCAGTCCTGCAGAAGCGATACGCCACCACCTGTGCATGTTACTGTTGTCTGAGTTACCTCAACAACGAATTCCTCGAGTTTTCAAATAAATTTCGCCGAGTGACGAGGCATTTGGCTACCTTAAGAGAGTCATAGTTACTGCAGCCAGCTGCTCCCCCTTCTTTGAATCTTTCCTCCCTTTAAATCGTACTGTGGTCAGTCCTGCAGAGCGATACGCCACCACCTGTGCATGTTACCGTTGTCTGATTTACTTCAACGACGATTTCCTCGAGTTTTTAAAATAAATTTCGCCGAGTGACGAGGCATTTGGCTACCTTAAGAGAGTCATAGTTACTGCTGCCAGCTGCTCGACCTACTTTCATTCTTTCCACTCATTAATTATTACTGTGGTCAGTCCTGCAGGAGCAATATGCCACTACTTGTAAACCTTAACGTTGTCTGTGCTACCTTAACGAAGATATTCTCGAGTTTTCAAAAAAAAATTCACATGGTGACGAGGCATTTGGCTGCCTTAAGAGAGTCATAGTACCCCTGTCTGCTGCTCCCACTTTTTTAAGCCCTTTCTCTCTATCATTCTTGCTATGGCTGTCCTACAGAACCGATGTGCCACTATATGTCCAGGTTAACGTCGTCACTGTTACTCCCACTGCGAGTCTCTCGAGTTAGCAAATGTACCTCGCCGGGTGACAAGGCTTTTGGCTACCTTAAGTGACTCATAGTTACTGCAGCCAGCTGCTCCACCTTCTTTGAATCTTTCCTCCCTTTAAATCGTACTGAGGTCAGTCCTGCTGAAGCGATACGCCACCACCTGTGCATGTTACCGTTGTCTGAGTTACATCAACGACGATTTCCTCGAATTTTCAAATAAATTTCGCCGAGTGACGATTCATTTGGCTACCTTAAGAGAGTCATAGTTACTGCTGCCAGCTGCTCGACCTACTTTCATTCTTTCCACTCATTAATTATTACTGTGGTCAGTCCTGCAGGAGCAATATGCCACTGCATGTAAACCTTAACGTTGTCTGAGCTACCTTAACGAAGATATTCTCGAGTTTTCAAAAAAAATTTCACATGGTGACGAGGCATTTAACTGCCTTAAGAGAGTCATAGTACCCCTGCTGCTGCTCCCACTTTATTAAGCCCTTTCTCTCTATCATTCTTGCTATGGCTGTCCTACAGAACCGATGTGCCACTATATGTCCAGGTTAACGTCGTCACTGTTACTCCCACTGCGAGTCTCTCGAGTTAGCAAATGTACCTCGCCGGGTGACGAGGCTTTTGGCTACCTTAAGTGACTCATAGTTACTCCAGCCAGCTGCTCCACCTTCTTTGAATCTTTCCTCCCTTTAAATCGTACTGTGGTCAGTCCTGCAGAGCGATACGCCACCACCTGTGCATGTTACCGTTGTCTGATTTACTTCAACGACGATTTCCTCGAGTTTTCAAATAAATCTCGCCGAGTGACGAGGCATTTGGCTACCTTAAGAGATTCATAGTTACTGCCGACAGCTGCTCGACCTACTTTCTTTCTTTCCACTCATTAATTATTACTGTGGTCAGTCCTGCAGGAGCAATATGCCACTACATGTAAACCTTAACGTTGTCTGAGCTACCTTAACGAAAATATCCTCGAGATTTCAAAAAAAATTTCACATGGTGACGAGGCATTTGGCTACCTTCAAGGAGTCATAGTACCCCTGCCTGCTGCTCCCACTTTTCTAAGCCCTTTCTCTCTATCATTCTTGCTATGGCTGTCCTACAGAACCGATGTGTCACTATATGTCCACGTAAACGTCGTCTCTGTTACTCCCACTACGAGTCTCTCGAGTTAGCAAATGTACCTCGAAGGATGATGAGGCATTTTGCTACCTTATAAGCGTCATAGTTACTGCAGCCAGCTACTCCCCCTTCTTTGAATCTTTCCTGTCTTTATTTCGTACTGTGGTCAGTCCTGCAGAAGCGATACGCCACCACCTGTGCATGTTACTGTTGTCTGAGTTACCTCAACAACGAATTCCTCGAGTTTTCAAATAAATTTCGCCGAGTGACGAGGCATTTGGCTACCTTAAGAGAGTCATAGTTACTGCAGCCAGCTGCTCCCCCTTCTTTGAATCTTTCCTCCCTTTAAATCGTACTGTGGTCAGTCCTGCAGAGCGATACGCCACCACCTGTGCATGTTACCGTTGTCTGATTTACTTCAACGACGATTTCCTCGAGTTTTTAAAATAAATTTCGCCGAGTGACGAGGCATTTGGCTACCTTAAGAGAGTCATAGTTACTGCTGCCAGCTGCTCGACCTACTTTCATTCTTTCCACTCATTAATTATTACTGTGGTCAGTCCTGCAGGAGCAATATGCCACTACATGTAAATCTTAACGTTGTCTGTGCTACCTTAACGAAGATATTCTCGAGTTTTCAAAAAAAATTTCACATGGTGACGAGGCATTTGGCTGCCTTAAGAGAGTCATAGTACCCCTGCCTGCTGCTCCCACTTTTTTAAGCCCTTTCTCTCTATCATTCTTGCTATGGCTGTCCTACAGAACCGATGTGCCACTATATGTCCAGGTTAACGTCGTCACTGTTACTCCCACTGCGAGTCTCTCGAGTTAGCAAATGTACCTCGCCGGGTGACGAGGCTTTTGGCTACCTTAAGTGACTCATAGTTACTGCAGCCAGCTGCTCCACCTTCTTTGAATCTTTCCTCCCTTTAAATCGTACTGAGATGAGTCCTGCTGAAGCGATACGCCACCACCTGTGCATGTTACCGTTGTCTGAGTTACATCAACGACGATTTCCTCGAATTTTCAAATAAATTTCGCCGAGTGACGAGGCATTTGGCTACCTTAAGAGAGTCATAGTTACTGCTGCCAGCTGCTCGACCTACTTTCATTCTTTCCACTCATTAATTATTACTGTGGTCAGTCCTGCAGGAGCAATATGCCACTACATGTAAACCTTAACGTTGTCTGAGCTACCTTAACGAAGATATTCTCGAGTTTTCAAAAAAAATTTCACATGGTGACGAGGCATTTGGCTGCCTTAAGAGAGTCACAGTACCCCTGCCTGCTGCTCCCACTTTTTTAAGCCCTTTCTCTCTATCATTCTTGTTATGGCTGTCCTACAGAACCGATGTGCCACTATATGTCCAGGTTAACGTCGTCACTGTTACTCCCACTGCGAGTCTCTCGAGTTAGCAAATGTACCTCGCCGGGTGACGAGGCTTTTGGCTACCTTAAGTGACTCATAGTTACTGCAGCCAGCTGCTCCACCTTCTTTGAATCTTTCCTCCCTTTAAATTGTACTGTGGTCAGTCCTGCAGAGCGATACGCCACCACCTGTGCATGTTACCGTTGTCTGATTTACTTCAACGACGATTTCCTCGAGTTTTCAAATAAATCTCGCCGAGTGACGAGGCATTTGGCTACCTTAAGAGAGTCATAGTTACTGCCGACAGCTGCTCGACCTACTTTCTTTCTTTCCACTCATTAATTATTACTGTGGTCAGTCCTGCAGGAGCAATATGCCACTACATGTAAACCTTAACGTTGTCTGAGCTACCTTAACGAAAATATCCTCGAGATTTCAAAAAAAATTTCACATGGTGACGAGGCATTTGGCTACCTTCAGGGAGTCATAGTACCCCTGCCTGCTGCTCCCACTTTTCTAAGCCCTTTCTCTCTATCATTCTTGCTATGGCTGTCCTACATAACCGATGTGTCACTATATGTCCACGTAAACGTCGTCTCTGTTACTCCCACTACGAGTCTCTCGAGTTAGCAAATGTACCTCGAAGGATGATGAGGCATTTTGCTACCTTATAAGCGTCATAGTTACTGCAGCCAGCTACTCCCCCTTCTTTGAATCTTTCCTGTCTTTAATTCGTACTGTGGTCAGTCCTGCAGAAGCGATACGCCACCACCCGTGCATGTTACTGTTGTCTGAGTTACCTCAACAACGAATTCCTCGAGTTTTCAAATAAATTTCGCCGAGTGACGAGGCATTTGGCAACCTTAAGAGAGTCATAGTTACTGCAGCCAGCTGCTCCCCGTTCTTTGAATCTTTCCTCCCTTTAAATCGTACTGTGGTCAGTCCTGCAGAGCGATACGCCACCACCTGTGCATGTTACCGTTGTCTGATTTACTTCAACGACGATTTCCTCGAGTTTTTAAAATAAATTTCGCCGAGTGACGAGGCATTTGGCTACCTTAAGAGAGTCATAGTTACTGCTGCCAGCTGCTCGACCTACTTTCATTCTTTCCACTCATTAATTATTACTGTGGTCAGTCCTGCAGGAGCAATATGCCACTACATGTAAACCTAAACGTTGTCTGAGCTACCTTAACGAAGATATTCTCGAGTTTTCAAAAAAAATTTCACATGGTGACGAGGCATTTGGCTGCCTTAAGAGAGTCATAGTACCCCTGCCTGCTGCTCCCACTTTATTAAGCCCTTTCTCTCTATCATTCTTGCTATGGCTGTCCTACAGAACCGATGTGCCACTATATGTCCAGGTTAACGTCGTCACTGTTACTCCCACTGCGAGTCTCTCGAGTTAGCAAATGTACCTCGCCGGGTGACGAGGCTTTTGGCTACCTTAAGTGGCTCATAGTTACTCCAGCCAGCTGCTCCACCTTCTTTGAATCTTTCCTCCCTTTAAATCGTACTGTGGTCAGTCCTGCAGAGCGATACGCCACCACCTGTGCATGTTACCGTTGTCTGATTTACTTCAACGACGATTTCCTCGAGTTTTCAAATAAATCTCGCCGAGTGACGAGGCATTTGGCTACCTTAAGAGATTCATAGTTACTGCCGCCAGCTGCTCGACCTACTTTCTTTCTTTCCACTCATTAATTATTACTGTGGTCAGTCCTGCAGGAGCGATATGCCACTACATGTAAACCTTAACGTTGTCTGAGCTACCTTAACGAAGATATTCTCGAGTTTTCAAAAGAAATTTCACATGGTGACGAGGCATTTGGCTGCCTTAGGAGAGTCATAGTACCCCTGCCTGCTGCTCCCACTTTTCTAAGCCCATTCTCTCTATCATTCTTGCTATGGCTGTCCTACAGAACCGATGTGCCACTATATGTCCAGGTTAACGTCGTCACTGTTACTCCCACTACGAGACTCTCGAGTTAGCAAATGTACCTCGCCGGGTGACGAGGCATTTGGCTACCTTAAGAGAGTCATAGTTACTGCAGCCAGCTGCTCCCCCTTCTTTGAATCTTTCCTCCCTTTAAATGGTACTGTGGTCAGTCCTGCAGAGCGATACGCCACCACCTGTGCATGCTACCGTTGTCTGTTTTACTTCATCGACGATTTCCTCGAGTTTTCAAATAAATCTCGCCGAGTGACGAGGCATTTGGCTACCTTAAGAGAGTCGTAGTTACTGCCGCCAGCTGCTCGACCTACTTTCTTTCTTTCCACTCATTAATTATTACTGTGGTCAGTCCTGCAGGAGCAATATGCCACTACATGTAAACCTTAACGTTGTCTGAGCTACCTTAACGAAAATATCCTCGAGATTTCAAAAAAAATTTCACATGGTGACGAGGCATTTGGCTACCTGCAGGGAGTCATAGTACCCCTGCCTGCTGCTCCCACTTTTCTAAGCCCTTTCTCTCTATCATTCTTGGTATGGCTGTCCTACAGAACCGATGTGTCACTATATGTCCACGTAAACGTCGTCTCTGTTACTCCCACTACGAGTCTCTCGAGTTAGCAAATGTACCTCGAAGGATGACGAGGCATTTTGCTACCTTATAAGCGTCATAGTTACTGCAGCCAGCTACTCCCCCTTCTTTGAATCTTTCCTGTCTTTATTTCGTACTGTGGTCAGTCCTGCAGAAGCGATACGCCACCACCTGTGCATGTTACTGTTGTCTGAGTTACCTCAACAACGAATTCCTCGAGTTTTCAAATAAATTTCGCCGAGTGACGAGGCATTTGGCTACCTTAAGAGAGTCATAGTTACTGCAGCCAGCTGCTCCCCCTTCTTTGAATCTTTCCTCCCTTTAAATCGTACTGTGGTCAGTCCTGCAGAGCGATACGCCACCACCTGTGCATGTTACCGTTGTCTGATTTACTTCAACGACGATTTCCTCGAGTTTTTAAAATAAATTTCGCCGAGTGACGAGGCATTTGGCTACCTTAAGAGAGTCATAGTTACTGCTGCCAGCTGCTCGACCTACTTTCATTCTTTCCACTCATTAATTATTACTGTGGTCAGTCCTGCAGGAGCAATATGCCACTACATGTAAACCTTAACGTTGTCTGAGCTACCTTAACGAAGATATTCTCGAGTTTTCAAAAAAAATTTCACATGGTGACGAGGCATTTGGCTGCCTTAAGAGAGTCATAGTACCCCTGCCTGCTGCTCCCACTTTTTTAAGCCTTTCTATCTATCATTCTTGCTATGGCTGTCCTACAGAACCGATGTGCCACTATATGTCTAGGTTAACGTCGTCACTGTTACTCCCACTACGAGTCTCTCGAGTTAGCAAATGTACCTCGCCGAATGACGAGGCATTTGGCTACCTTAAGTGACTCATAGTTACTGCAGCCAGCTGCTCCCCCTTCTTTGAATCTTTCCTCCCTTTAAATCGTACTGAGGTCAGTCCTGCTGAAGCGATACGCCACCACCTGTGCGTGTTACCGTTGTCTGAGTTACTTCGACGACGATTTCCTCGAGTTTTCAAATAAATTTCGCCGAGTGACGAGGCATTTGACTACCTTAAGAGAGTCATAGTTACTGCTGCCAGCTGCTCGACCTACTTTCATTCTTTCCACTCATTAATTATTACTGTGGTCAGTCCTGCAGGAGCAATATGCCACTACATGTAAACCTTAACGTTGTCTGCGCTACCTTAACGAAGATATTCTCGAGTTTTCAAAAAAAATTTCACATGGTGACGAGGCATTTGGCTGCCTTAAGAGAGTCATAGTATCCCTGCCTGCTGCTCCCACTTTATGAAGCCCTTTCTCTCTATCATTCTTGCTATGGCTGTCCTACAGAACCGATGTGCCACTATATGTCCAGGTTAACGTCGTCACTGTTACTCCCACTGCGAGTCTCTCGAGTTAGCAAATGTACCTCGCCGTGTGACGAGGCTTTTGGCTACCTTAAGTGGCTCATAGTTACTCCAGCCAGCTGCTCCACCTTCTTTGAATCTTTCCTCCCTTTAAATCGTACTGTGGTCAGTCCTGCAGAGCGATACGCCACCACCTGTGCATGTTACCGTTGTCTGATTTACTTCAACGACGATTTCCTCGAGTTTTCAAATAAATCTCGCCGAGTGACGAGGCATTTGGCTACCTTAAGTGATTCATAGTTACTGCCGCCAGCTGCTCGACCTACTTTCTTTCTTTCCACTCATTAATTATTACTGTGGTCAGTCCTGCAGGAGCAATATGCCACTACATGAAAACCTTAACGTTGTCTGAGCTACCTTAACGAAGATATTCTCGAGTTTTCAAAAAAAATTTCACATGGTGACGAGGCATTTGGCTGCCTTAGGAGAGTCATAGTACCCCTGCCTGCTGCTCCCACTTTTCTAAGCCCATTCTCTCTATCATTCTTGCTATGGCTGTCCTACAGAACCGATGTGCCACTATATGTCCAGGTTAACGTCGTCACTGGTACTCCCACTACGAGACTCTCGAGTTAGCAAATGTACCTCGCCGGGTGACGAGGCATTTGGCTACCTTAAGAGAGTCATAGTTACTGCAGCCAGCTGCTCCCCCTTCTTTGAATCTTTCCTCCCTTTAAATGGTACTGTGGTCAGTCCTGCAGAGCGATACGCCACCACCTGTGCATGTTACCGTTGTCTGATTTACTTCATCGACGATTTCCTCGAGTTTTCAAATAAATCTCGCCGAGTGACGAGGCATTTGGCTACCTTAAGAGAGTCGTAGTTACTGCCGCCAGCTGCTCGACCTACTTTCTTTCTTTCCACTCATTAATTATTACTGTGGTCAGTGCTGCAGGAGCAATATGCCACTACATGTAAACCTTAACGTTGTCTGAGCTACCTTAACGACAATATCCTCGAGATTTCAAAAAAAATTTCACATGGTGACGTGGCATTTGGCTACCTTCAGGGAGTCATAGTACCCCTGCCTGCTGCTCCCACTTTTCTAAGCCCTTTCTCTCTATCATTCTTGGTATGGCTGTCCTACAGAACCGATGTGTCACTATATCTCCACGTAAACGTCGTCTCTGTTACTCCCACTACGAGTCTCTCGAGTTAGCAAATGTACCTCGAAGGATGACGAGGCATTTTGCTACCTTATAAGCGTCATAGTTACTGCAGCCAGCTACTCCCCCTTCTTTGAATCTTTCCTGTCTTTATTTCGTACTGTGGTCAGTCCTGCAGAAGCGATACGCCACCACCTGTGCATGTTACTGTTGTCTGAGTTACCTCAACAACGAATTCCTCGAGTTTTCAAATAAATTTCGCCGAGTGACGAGGCATTTGGCTACCTTAAGAGAGTCATAGTTACTGCAGCCAGCTGCTCCCCCTTCTTTGAATCTTTCCTCCCTTTAAATCGTACTGTGGTCAGTCCTGCAGAGCGATACGCCACCACCTGTGCATGTTACCGTTGTCTGATTTACTTCAACGACGATTTCCTCGAGTTTTTAAAATAAATTTCGCCGAGTGACGAGGCATTTGGCTACCTTAAGAGAGTCATAGTTACTGCTGCCAGCTGCTCGACCTACTTTCATTCTTTCCACTCATTAATTATTACTGTGGTCAGTCCTGCAGGAGCAATATGCCACTACATGTAAACCTTAACGTTGTCTGAGCTACCTTAACGAAGATATTCTCGAGTTTTCAAAAAAAATTTCACATGGTGACGAGGCATTTGGCTGCCTTAAGAGAGTCATAGTACCCCTGCCTGCTGCTCCCACTTTTTTAAGCCCTTTCTATCTATCATTCTTGCTATGGCTGTCCTACAGAACCGATGTGCCACTATATGTCCAGGTTAACGTCGTCACTGTTACTCCCACTACGAGTCTCTCGAGTTAGCAAATGTACCTCGCCGAATGACGAGGCATTTGGCTACCTTAAGTGACTCATAGTTACTGCAGCCAGCTGCTCCCCCTTCTTTGAATCTTTCCTCCCTTTAAATCGTACTGAGGTCAGTCCTGCAGAAGCGATACGCCACCACCCGTGCATGTTACTGTTGTCTGAGTTACCTCAACAACGAATTCCTCGAGTTTTCAAATAAATTTCGCCGAGTGACGAGGCATTTGGCTACCTTAAGAGAGTCATAGTTACTGCAGCCAGCTGCTCCCCGTTCTTTGAATCTTTCCTCCCTTTAAATCGTACTGTGGTCAGTCCGGCAGAGCGATACGCCACCACCTGTGCATGTTACCGTTGTCTGATTTACTTCAACGACGATTTCCTCGAGTTTTTAAAATAAATTTCGCCGAGTGACGAGGCATTTGGCTACCTTAAGAGAGTCATAGTTACTGCTGCCAGCTGCTCGACCTACTTTCATTCTTTCCACTCATTAATTATTACTGTGGTCAGTCCTGCAGGAGCAATATGCCACTACATGTAAACCTTAACGTTGTCTGAGCTACCTTAACGAAGATATTCTCGAGTTTTCAAAAAAAATTTCACATGGTGACGAGGCATTTGGCTGCCTTAAGAGAGTCATAGTACCCCTGCCTGCTGCTCCCACTTTTTAAGCCCTTTCTCTCTATCATTCTTGCTATGGCTGTCCTACAGAACCGATGTGCCACTATATGTCCAGGTTAACAACGTCACTGTTACTCCCACTGCGAGTCTCTCGAGTTAGCAAATGTACCTCGCCGGGTGACGAGGCTTTTGGCTACCTTAAGTGACTCATAGTTACTGCAGCCAGCTGCTCCACCTTCTTTGAATCTTTCCTCCCTTTAAATCGTACTGAGGTCAGTCCTGCTGAAGCGATACGCCACCACCTGTGCATGTTACCGTTGTCTGAGTTACATCAACGACGATTTCCTCGAATTTTCAAATAAATTTCGCCGAGTGACGAGGCATTTGACTACCTTAAGAGAGTCATAGTTACTGCTGCCAGCTGCTCGACCTACTTTCATTCTTTCCACTCATTAATTATTACTGTGGTCAGTCCTGCAGGAGCAATATGCCACTACATGTAAACCTAAACGTTGTCTGAGCTACCTTAACGAAGATATTCTCGAGTTTTCAAAAAAAATTTCACATGGTGACGAGGCATTTGGCTGCCTTAAGAGAGTCATAGTACCCCTGCCTGCTGCTCCCACTTTATGAAGCCCTTTCTCTCTATCATTCTTGCTATGGCTGTCCTACAGAACCGATGTGCCACTATATGTCCAGGTTAACGTCGTCACTGTTACTCCCACTGCGAGTCTCTCGAGTTAGCAAATGTACCTCGCCGTGTGACGAGGCTTTTGGCTACCTTAAGTGGCTCATAGTTACTCCAGCCAGCTGCTCCACCTTCTTTGAATCTTTCCTCCCTTTAAATCGTACTGTGGTCAGTCCTGCAGAGCGATACGCCACCACCTGTGCATGTTACCGTTGTCTGATTTACTTCAACGACGATTTCCTCGAGTTTTCAAATAAATCTCGCCGAGTGACGAGGCATTTGGCTACCTTAAGAGATTCATAGTTACTGCCGCCAGCTGCTCGACCTACTTTCTTTCTTTCCACTCATTAATTATTACTGTGGTCAGTCCTGCAGGAGCAATATGCCACTACATGTAAACCTTAACGTTGTCTGAGCTACCTTAACGAAGATATTCTCGAGTTTTCAAAAAAAATTTCACATGGTGACGAGGCATTTGGCTGCCTTAGGAGAGTCATAGTACCCCTGCCTGCTGCTCCCACTTTTCTAAGCCCATTCTCTCTATCATTCTTCCTATGGCTGTCCTACAGAACCGATGTGCCACTATATGTCCAGGTTAACGTCGTCACTGGTACTCCCACTACGAGACTCTCGAGTTAGCAAATGTACCTCGCCGGGTGACGAGGCATTTGGCTACCTTAAGAGAGTCATAGTTACTGCAGCCAGCTGCTCCCCCTTCTTTGAATCTTTCCTCCCTTTAAATGGTACTGTGGTCAGTCCTGCAGAGCGATACGCCACCACCTGTGCATGTTACCGTTGTCTGATTTACTTCAACGACGATTTCCTCGAGTTTTCAAATAAATCTCGCCGAGTGACGAGGCATTTGGCTACCTTAAGAGAGTCGTAGTTACTGCCGCCAGCTGCTCGACCTACTTTCTTTCTTTCCACTCATTAATTATTACTGTGGTCAGTGCTGCAGGAGCAATATGCCACTACATGTAAACCTTAACGTTGTCTGAGCTACCTTAACGACAATATCCTCGAGATTTCAAAAAAAATTTCACATGGTGACGAGGCATTTGGCTACCTTCAGGGAGTCATAGTACCCCTGCCTGCTGCTCCCACTTTTCTAAGCCCTTTCTCTCTATCATTCTTGGTATGGCTGTCCTACAGAACCGATGTGTCACTATATGTCCACGTAAACGTCGTCTCTGTTACTCCCACTACGAGTCTCTCGAGTTAGCAAATGTACCTCGAAGGATGACGAGGCATTTTGCTACCTTATAAGCGTCATAGTTACTGCAGCCAGCTACTCCCCCTTCTTTGAATCTTTCCTGTCTTTATTTCGTACTGTGGTCAGTCCTGCAGAAGCGATACGCCACCACCTGTGCATGTTACTGTTGTCTGAGTTACCTCAACAACGAATTCCTCGAGTTTTCAAATAAATTTCGCCGAGTGACGAGGCATTTGGCCACCTTAAGAGAGTCATAGTTACTGCAGCCAGCTGCTCCCCCTTCTTTGAATCTTTCCTCCCTTTAAATCGTACTGTGGTCAGTCCTGCAGAGCGATACGCCACCACCTGTGCATGTTACCGTTGTCTGATTTACTTCAACGACGATTTCCTCGAGTTTTTAAAATAAATTTCGCCGAGTGACGAGGCATTTGGCTACCTTAAGAGAGTCATAGTTACTGCTGCCAGCTGCTCGACCTACTTTCATTCTTTCCACTCATTAATTATTACTGTGGTCAGTCCTGCAGGAGCAATATGCCACTACATGTAAACCTTAACGTTGTCTGAGCTACCTTAACGAAGATATTCTCGAGTTTTCAAAAAAAATTTCACATGGTGACGAGGCATTTGGCTGCCTTAAGAGAGTCATAGTACCCCTGCCTGCTGCTCCCACTTTTTTAAGCCTTTCTATCTATCATTCTTGCTATGGCTGTCCTTCAGAACCGATGTGCCACTATATGTCCAGGTTAACGTCGTCACTGTTACTCCCACTACGAGTCTCTCGAGTTAGCAAATGTACCTCACCGAATGACGAGGCATTTGGCTACCTTAAGTGACTCATAGTTACTGCAGCCAGCTGCTCCCCCTTCTTTGAATCTTTCCTCCCTTTAAATCGTACTGAGGTCAGTCCTGCTGAAGCGATACGCCACCACCTGTGCATGTTACCGTTGTCTGAGTTACTTCAACGACGATTTCCTCGAGTTTTCAAATAAATTTCGCCGAGTGACGAGGCATTTGACTACCTTAAGAGAGTCATAGTTACTGCTGCCAGCTGCTCGACCTACTTTCATTCTTTCCACTCATTAATTATTACTGTGGTCAGTCCTGCAGGAGCAATATGCCACTACATGTAAACCTTAACGTTGTCTGAGCTACCTTAACGAAGATATTCTCGAGTTTTCAAAAAAAATTTCACATGGTGACGAGGCATTTGGCTGCCTTAAGAGAGTCATAGTACCCCTGCCTGCTGCTCCCACTTTATGAAGCCCTTTCTCTCTATCATTCTTGCTATGGCTGTCCTACAGAACCGATGTGCCACTATATGTCCAGGTTAACGTCGTCACTGTTACTCCCACTGCGAGTCTCTCGAGTTAGCAAATGTACCTCGCCGGGTGACGAGGCTTTTGGCTACCTTAAGTGGCTCATAGTTACTCCAGCCAGCTGCTCCACCTTCTTTGAATCTTTCCTCCCTTTAAATCGTACTGTGGTCAGTCCTGCAGAGCGATACGCCACCACCTGTGCATGTTACCGTTGTCTGATTTACTTCAACGACGATTTCCTCGAGTTTTCAAATAAATCTCGCCGAGTGACGAGGCATTTGGCTACCTTAGGAGATTCATAGTTACTGCCGCCAGCTGCTCGACCTACTATCTTTCTTTCCACTCATTAATTATTACTGTGGTCAGTCCTGCAGGAGCAATATGCCACTACATGTAAACCTTAACGTTGTCTGAGCTACCTTAACGAAGATATTCTCGAGTTTTCAAAAAAAATTTCACATGGTGACGAGGCATTTGGCTGCCTTAGGAGAGTCATAGTACCCCTGCCTGCTGCTCCCACTTTTCTAAGCCCATTCTCTCTATCATTCTTGCTATGGCTGTCCTACAGAACCGATGTGCCACTATATGTCCAGGTTAACGTCGTCACTGTTACTCCCACTACGAGACTCTCGAGTTAGCAAATGTACCTCGCCGGGTGACGAGGCATTTGGCTACCTTAAGAGAGTCATAGTTACTGCAGCCAGCTGCTCCCCCTTCTTTGAATCTTTCCTCCCTTTAAATGGTACTGTGGTCAGTCCTGCAGAGCGATACGCCACCACCTGTGCGTGTTACCGTTGTCTGATTTACTTCATCGACGATTTCCTCGAGTTTTCAAATAAATCTCGCCGAGTGACGAGGCATTTGGCTACCTTAAGAGAGTCGTAGTTACTGCCGCCAGCTGCTCGACCTACTTTCTTTCTTTCCACTCATTAATTATTACTGTGGTCAGTGCTGCAGGAGCAATATGCCACTACATGTAAACCTTAACGTTGTCTGAGCTACATTAACGAAAATATCCTCGAGATTTCAAAAAAAATTTCACATGGTGACGAGGCATTTGGCTACCTTCAGGGAGTCATAGTACCCCTGCCTGCTGCTCCCACTTTTCTAAGCCCTTTCTCTCTATCATTCTTGGTATGGCTGTCCTACAGAACCGATGTGTCACTATATGTCCACGTAAACGTCGTCTCTGTTACTCCCACTACGAGTCTCTCGAGTTAGCAAATGTACCTCGAAGGATGACGAGGCATTTTGCTACCTTATAAGCGTCATAGTTACTGCAGCCAGCTACTCCCCCTTCTTTGAATCTTTCCTGTCTTTATTTCGTACTGTGGTCAGTCCTGCAGAAGCGATACGCCACCACCTGTGCATGTTACTGTTGTCTGAGTTACCTCAACAACGAATTCCTCGAGTTTTCAAATAAATTTCGCCGAGTGACGAGGCATTTGGCTACCTTAAGAGAGTCATAGTTACTGCAGCCAGCTGCTCCCCCTTCTTTGAATCTTTCCTCCCTTTAAATCGTACTGTGGTCAGTCCTGCAGAGCGATACGCCACCACCTGTGCATGTTACCGTTGTCTGATTTACTTCAACGACGATTTCCTCGAGTTTTTAAAATAAATTTCGCCGAGTGACGAGGCATTTGGCTACCTTAAGAGAGTCATAGTTACTGCTGCCAGCTGCTCGACCTACTTTCATTCTTTCCACTCATTAATTATTACTGTGGTCAGTCCTGCATTAGCAATATGCCACTACATGTAAACCTTAACGTTGTCTGAGCTACCTTAACGAAGATATTCTCGAGTTTTCAAAAAAAATTTCACATGGTGACGAGGCATTTGGCTGCCTTAAGAGAGTCATAGTACCCCTGCCTGCTGCTCCCACTTTTTTAAGCCCTTTCTATCTATCATTCTTGCTATGGCAGTCCTACAGAACCGATGTGCCACTATATGTCCAGGTTAACGTCGTCACTGTTACTCCCACTACGAGTCTCTCGAGTTAGCAAATGTACCTCGCCGAATGACGAGGCATTTGGCTACCTTAAGTGACTCATAGTTACTGCAGCCAGCTGCTCCCCCTTCTTTGAATCTTTCCTCCCTTTAAATCGTACTGAGGTCTGTCCTGCTGAAGCGATACGCCACCACCTGTGCATGTTACCGTTGTCTGAGTTACTTCAACGACGATTTCCTCGAGTTTTCAAATAAATTTCGCCGAGTGACGAGGCATTTGGCTACCTTAAGAGAGTCATAGTTACTGCTGCCAGCTGCTCGACCTACTTTCATTCTTTCCACTCATTAATTATTACTGTGGTCAGTCCTGCAGGAGCAATATGCCACTACATGTAAACCTTAACGTTGTCTGAGCTACCTTAACGAAGATATTCTCGAGTTTTCAAAAAAAATTTCACATGGTGACGAGGCATTTGGCTGCCTTAAGAGAGTCATAGTACCCCTGCCTGCTGCTCCCACTTTTTTAAGCCCTTTCTCTCTATCATTCTTGCTATGGCTGTCCTACAGAACCGATGTGTCACTATATGTCCACGTAAACGTCGTCTCTGTTACTCCCACTACGAGTCTCTCGAGTTAGCAAATGTACCTCGAAGGATGACGAGGCATTTTGCTACCTTATAAGCGTCATAGTTACTGCAGCCAGCTACTCCCCCTTCTTTGAATCTTTCCTGTCTTTATTTCGTACTGTGGTCAGTCCTGCAGAAGCGATACGCCACCACCTGTGCATGTTACTGTTGTCTGAGTTACCTCAACAACGAATTCCTCGAGTTTTCAAATAAATTTCGCCGAGTGACGAGGCATTTGGCTACCTTAAGAGAGTCATAGTTACTGCAGCCAGCTGCTCCCCCTTCTTTGAATCTTTCCTCCCTTTAAATCGTACTGTGGTCAGTCCTGCAGAGCGATACGCCACCACCTGTGCATGTTACCGTTGTCTGATTTACTTCAACGACGATTTCCTCGAGTTTTTAAAATAAATTTCGCCGAGTGACGAGGCATTTGGCTACCTTAAGAGAGTCATAGTTACTGCTGCCAGCTGCTCGACCTACTTTCATTCTTTCCACTCATTAATTATTACTGTGGTCAGTCCTGCATTAGCAATATGCCACTACATGTAAACCTTAACGTTGTCTGAGCTACCTTAACGAAGATATTCTCGAGTTTTCAAAAAAAATTTCACATGGTGACGAGGCATTTGGCTGCCTTAAGAGAGTCATAGTACCCCTGCCTGCTGCTCCCACTTTTTTAAGCCCTTTCTATCTATCATTCTTGCTATGGCAGTCCTACAGAACCGATGTGCCACTATATGTCCAGGTTAACGTCGTCACTGTTACTCCCACTACGAGTCTCTCGAGTTAGCAAATGTACCTCGCCGAATGACGAGGCATTTGGCTACCTTAAGTGACTCATAGTTACTGCAGCCAGCTGCTCCCCCTTCTTTGAATCTTTCCTCCCTTTAAATCGTACTGAGGTCTGTCCTGCTGAAGCGATACGCCACCACCTGTGCATGTTACCGTTGTCTGAGTTACTTCAACGACGATTTCCTCGAGTTTTCAAATAAATTTCGCCGAGTGACGAGGCATTTGGCTACCTTAAGAGAGTCATAGTTACTGCTGCCAGCTGCTCGACCTACTTTCATTCTTTCCACTCATTAATTATTACTGTGGTCAGTCCTGCAGGAGCAATATGCCACTACATGTAAACCTTAACGTTGTCTGAGCTACCTTAACGAAGATATTCTCGAGTTTTCAAAAAAAATTTCACATGGTGACGAGGCATTTGGCTGCCTTAAGAGAGTCATAGTACCCCTGCCTGCTGCTCCCACTTTTTTAAGCCCTTTCTCTCTATCATTCTTGCTATGGCTGTCCTACAGAACCGATGTGCCCCTATATGTCCAGGTTAACGTCGTCACTGTTACTCCCACTGCGAGTCTCTCGAGTTAGCAAATGTAACTCGCCGGGTGACGAGGCTTTTGGCTACCTTAAGTGACTCATAGTTACTGCAGCCAGCTGCTCCACCTTCTTTGAATCTTTCCTCCCTTTAAATCGTACTGAGGTCAGTCCTGCTGAAGCGATACGCCACCACCTGTGCATGTTACCGTTGTCTGAGTTACATCAACGACGATTTCCTCGAATTTTCAAATAAATTTCGCCGAGTGACGAGGCATTTGGCTACCTTAAGAGAGTCATAGTTACTGCTGCCAGCTGCTCGACCTACTTTCATTCTTTCCACTCATTAATTATTACTGTGGTCAGTCCTGCAGGAGCAATATGCCACTACATGTAAACCTTAACGTTGTCTGAGCTACCTTAACGAAGATATTCTCGAGTTTTCAAAAAAAATTTCACATGGTGACGAGGCATTTGGCTGCCTTAAGAGAGTCATAGTACCCCTGCCTGCTGCGCCCACTTTATTAAGCCCTTTCTCTCTATCATTCTTGCTATGGCTGTCCTACAGAACCGATGTGCCACTATATGTCCAGGTTAACGTCGTCACTGTTACTCCCACTGCGAGTCTCTCGAGTTAGCAAATGTACCTCGCCGGGTGACGAGGCTTTTGGCTACCTTAAGTGACTCATAGTTACTCCAGCCAGCTGCTCCACCTTCTTTGAATCTTTCCTCCCTTTAAATCGTACTGTGGTCAGTCCTGCAGAGCGATACGCCACCACCTGTGCATGTTACCGTTGTCTGATTTACTTCAACGACGATTTCCTCGAGTTTTCAAATAAATCTCGCCGAGTGACGAGACATTTGGCTACCTTAAGAGAGTCATAGTTACTGCCGCCAGCTGCTCGACCTACTTTCTTTCTTTCCACTCATTAATTATTACTGTGGTCAGTCCTGCAGGAGCAATATGCCACTACATGTAAACCTTAACGTTGTCTGAGCTACCTTAACGAAAATATCCTCGAGATTTCAAAAAAAATTTCACATGGTGACGAGGCATTTGGCTACCTTCAGGGAGTCATAGTACCCCTGCCTGCTGCTCCCACTTTTCTAAGCCCTTTCTCTCTATCTATCTTGCTATGGCTGTCCTACAGAACCGATGTGTCACTATATGTCCACGTAAACGTCGTCTCTGTTACTCCCACTACGAGTCTCTCGAGTTAGCAAATGTACCTCGAAGGATGATGAGGCATTTTGCTACCTTATAAGCGTCATAGTTACTGCAGCCAGCTACTCCCCCTTCTTTGAATCTTTCCTGTCTTTAATTCGTACTGTGGTCAGTCCTGCAGAAGCGATACGCCACCACCTGTGCATGTTACTGTTGTCTGAGTTACCTCAACAACGAATTCCTCGAGTTTTCAAATAAATTTCGCCGAGTGACGAGGCATTTGGCTACCTTAAGAGAGTCATAGTTACTGCAGCCAGCTGCTCCCCCTTCTTTGAATCTTTCCTCCCTTTAAATCGTACTGTGGTCAGTCCTGCAGAGCGATACGCCACCACCTGTGCATGTTACCGTTGTCTGATTTACTTCAACGACGATTTCCTCGAGTTTTCAAAATAAATTTCGCCGAGTGACGAGGCATTTGGCTACCTTAAGAGAGTCATAGTTACTGCTGCCAGCTGCTCGACCTACTTTCATTCTTTCCACTCATTAATTATTACTGTGGTCAGTCCTGCAGGAGCAATATGCCACTACATGTAAACCTTAACGTTGTCTGAGCTACCTTAACGAAGATATTCTCGAGTTTTCAAAAAAAATTTCACATGGTGACGAGGCATTTGGCTGCCTTAAGGGAGTCATAGTACCCCTGCCTGCTGCTCCCACTTTTTTAAGCCCTTTCTATCTATCATTCTTGCTATGGCTGTCCTACAGAACCGATGTGCCACTATATGTCCAGGTTAACGTCGTCACTGTTACTCCCACTACGAGTCTCTCGAGTTAGCAAATGTACCTCGCCGAATGACGAGGCATTTGGCTACCTTAAGTGACTCATAGTTACTGCAGCCAGCTGCTCCCCCTTCTTTGAATCTTTCCTCCCTTTAAATCGTACTGAGGTCAGTCCTGCAGAAGCGATACGCCACCACCTGTGCATGTTACTGTTGTCTGAGTTACCTCAACAACGAATTCCTCGAGTTTTCAAATAAATTTCGCCGAGTGACGAGGCATTTGGCCACCTTAAGAGAGTCATAGTTACTGCAGCCAGCTGCTCCCCCTTCTTTGAATCTTTCCTCCCTTTAAATCGTACTGTGGTCAGTCCTGCAGAGCGATACGCCACCACCAGTGCATGTTACCGTTGTCTGATTTACTTCAACGACGATTTCCTCGAGTTTTTAAAATAAATTTCGCCGAGTGACGAGGCATTTGGCTACCTTAAGAGAGTCATAGTTACTGCTGCCAGCTGCTCGACCTACTTTCATTCTTTCCACTCATTAATTATTACTGTGGTCAGTCCTGCAGGAGCAATATGCCACTACATGTAAACCTTAACGTTGTCTGAGCTACCTTAACGAAGATATTCTCGAGTTTTCAAAAAAAATTTCACATGGTGACGAGGCATTTGGCTGCCTTAAGAGAGTCATAGTACCCCTGCCTGCTGCTCCCACTTTTTTAAGCCTTTCTATCTATCATTCTTGCTATGGCTGTCCTACAGAACCGATGTGCCACTATATGTCCAGGTTAACGTCGTCACTGTTACTCCCACTACGAGTCTCTCGAGTTAGCAAATGTACCTCACCGAATGACGAGGCATTTGGCTACCTTAAGTGACTCATAGTTACTGCAGCCAGCTGCTCCCCCTTCTTTGAATCTTTCCTCCCTTTAAATCGTACTGAGGTCAGTCCTGCTGAAGCGATACGCCACCACCTGTGCATGTTACCGTTGTCTGAGTTACTTCAACGACGATTTCCTCGAGTTTTCAAATAAATTTCGCCGAGTGACGAGGCATTTGACTACCTTAAGAGAGTCATAGTTACTGCTGCCAGCTGCTCGACCTACTTTCATTCTTTCCACTCATTAATTATTACTGTGGTCAGTCCTGCAGGAGCAATATGCCACTACATGTAAACCTTAACGTTGTCTGAGCTACCTTAACGAAGATATTCTCGAGTTTTCAAAAAAAATTTCACATGGTGACGAGGCATTTGGCTGCCTTAAGAGAGTCATAGTACCCCTGCCTGCTGCTCCCACTTTATGAAGCCCTTTCTCTCTATCATTCTTGCTATGGCTGTCCTACAGAACCGATGTGCCACTATATGTCCTGGTTAACGTCGTCACTGTTACTCCCACTGCGAGTCTCTCGAGTTAGCAAATGTACCTCGCCGGGTGACGAGGCTTTTGGCTACCTTAAGTGGCTCATAGTTACTCCAGCCAGCTGCTCCACCTTCTTTGAATCTTTCCTCCCTTTAAATCGTACTGTGGTCAGTCCTGCAGAGCGATACGCCACCACCTGTGCATGTTACCGTTGTCTGATTTACTTCAACGACGATTTCCTCGAGTTTTCAAATAAATCTCGCCGAGTGACGAGGCATTTGGCTACCTTAAGAGATTCATAGTTACTGCCGCCAGCTGCTCGACCTACTTTCTTTCTTTCCACTCATTAATTATTACTGTGGTCAGTCCTGCAGGAGCAATATGCCACTACATGTAAACCTTAACGTTGTCTGAGCTACCTTAACGAAGATATTCTCGAGTTTTCAAAAAAAATTTCACATGGTGACGAGGCATTTGGCTGCCTTAGGAGAGTCATAGTACCCCTGCCTGCTGCTCCCACTTTTCTAAGCCCATTCTCTCTATCATTCTTGCTATGGCTGTCCTACAGAACCGATGTGCCACTATATGTCCAGGTTAACGTCGTCACTGTTACTCCCACTACGAGACTCTCGAGTTAGCAAATGTACCTCGCCGGGTGACGAGGCATTTGGCTACCTTAAGAGAGTCATAGTTACTGCAGCCAGCTGCTCCCATTCTTTGAATCTTTCCTCCCTTTAAATGGTACTGTGGTCAGTCCTGCAGAGCGATACGCCACCACCTGTGCGTGTTACCGTTGTCTGATTTACTTCATCGACGATTTCCTCGAGTTTTCAAATAAATCTCGCCGAGTGACGAGGCATTTGGCTACCTTAAGAGAGTCGTAGTTACTGCCGCCAGCTGCTCGACCTACTTTCTTTCTTTCCACTCATTAATTATTACTGTGGTCAGTGCTGCAGGAGCAATATGCCACTACATGTAAACCTTAACGTTGTCTGAGCTACCTTAACGAAAATATCCTCGAGATTTCAAAAAAAATTTCACATGGTGACGAGGCATTTGGCTACCTTCAGGGAGTCATAGTACCCCTGCCTGCTGCTCCCACTTTTCTAAGCCCTTTCTCTCTATCATTCTTGGTATGGCTGTCCTACAGAACCGATGTGTCACTATATGTCCACGTAAACGTCGTCTCTGTTACTCCCACTACGAGTCTCTCGAGTTAGCAAATGTACCTCGAAGGATGACGAGGCATTTTGCTACCTTATAAGCGTCATAGTTACTGCAGCCAGCTACTCCCCCTTCTTTGAATCTTTCCTGTCTTTATTTCGTACTGTGGTCAGTCCTGCAGAAGCGATACGCCACCACCTGTGCATGTTACTGTTGTCTGAGTTACCTCAACAACGAATTCCTCGAGTTTTCAAATAAATTTCGCCGAGTGACGAGGCATTTGGCTACCTTAAGAGAGTCATAGTTACTGCAGCCAGCTGCTCCCCCTTCTTTGAATCTTTCCTCCCTTTAAATCGTACTGTGGTCAGTCCTGCAGAGCGATACGCCACCACCTGTGCATGTTACCGTTGTCTGATTTACTTCAACGACGATTTCCTCGAGTTTTTAAAATAAATTTCGCCGAGTGACGAGGCATTTGGCTACCTTAAGAGAGTCATAGTTACTGCTGCCAGCTGCTCGACCTACTTTCATTCTTTCCACTCATTAATTATTACTGTGGTCAGTCCTGCATTAGCAATATGCCACTACATGTAAACCTTAACGTTGTCTGAGCTACCTTAACGAAGATATTCTCGAGTTTTCAAAAAAAATTTCACATGGTGACGAGGCATTTGGCTGCCTTAAGAGAGTCATAGTACCCCTGCCTGCTGCTCCCACTTTTTTAAGCCCTTTCTATCTATCATTCTTGCTATGGCAGTCCTACAGAACCGATGTGCCACTATATGTCCAGGTTAACGTCGTCACTGTTACTCCCACTACGAGTCTCTCGAGTTAGCAAATGTACCTCGCCGAATGACGAGGCATTTGGCTACCTTAAGTGACTCATAGTTACTGCAGCCAGCTGCTCCCCCTTCTTTGAATCTTTCCTCCCTTTAAATCGTACTGAGGTCAGTCCTGCTGAAGCGATACGCCACCACCTGTGCATGTTACCGTTGTCTGAGTTACTTCAACGACGATTTCCTCGAGTTTTCAAATAAATTTCGCCGAGTGACGAGGCATTTGGCTACCTTAAGAGAGTCATAGTTACTGCTGCCAGCTGCTCGACCTACTTTCATTCTTTCCACTCATTAATTATTACTGTGGTCAGTCCTGCAGGAGCAATATGCCACTACATGTAAACCTTAACGTTGTCTGAGCTACCTTAACGAAGATATTCTCGAGTTTTCAAAAAAAATTTCACATGGTGACGAGGCATTTGGCTGCCTTAAGAGAGTCATAGTACCCCTGCCTGCTGCTCCCACTTTTTTAAGCCCTTTCTCTCTATCATTCTTGCTATGGCTGTCCTACAGAACCGATGTGCCCCTATATGTCCAGGTTAACGTCGTCACTGTTACTCCCACTGCGAGTCTCTCGAGTTAGCAAATGTAACTCGCCGGGTGACGAGGCTTTTGGCTACCTTAAGTGACTCATAGTTACTGCAGCCAGCTGCTCCACCTTCTTTGAATCTTTCCTCCCTTTAAATCGTACTGAGGTCAGTCCTGCTGAAGCGATACGCCACCACCTGTGCATGTTACCGTTGTCTGAGTTACATCAACGACGATTTCCTCGAATTTTCAAATAAATTTCGCCGAGTGACGAGGCATTTGGCTACCTTAAGAGAGTCATAGTTACTGCTGCCAGCTGCTCGACCTACTTTCATTCTTTCCACTCATTAATTATTACTGTGGTCAGTCCTGCAGGAGCAATATGCCACTACATGTAAACCTTAACGTTGTCTGAGCTACCTTAACGAAGATATTCTCGAGTTTTCAAAAAAAATTTCACATGGTGACGAGGCATTTGGCTGCCTTAAGAGAGTCATAGTACCCCTGCCTGCTGCTCCCACTTTATTAAGCCCTTTCTCTCTATCATTCTTGCTATGGCTGTCCTACAGAACCGATGTGCCACTATATGTCCAGGTTAACGTCGTCACTGTTACTCCCACTGCGAGTCTCTCGAGTTAGCAAATGTACCTCGCCGGGTGACGAGGCTTTTGGCTACCTTAAGTGACTCATAGTTACTCCAGCCAGCTGCTCCACCTTCTTTGAATCTTTCCTCCCTTTAAATCGTACTGTGGTCAGTCCTGCAGAGCGATACGCCACCACCTGTGCATGTTACCGTTGTCTGATTTACTTCAACGACGATTTCCTCGAGTTTTCAAATAAATCTCGCCGAGTGACGAGACATTTGGCTACCTTAAGAGAGTCATAGTTACTGCCGCCAGCTGCTCGACCTACTTTCTTTCTTTCCACTCATTAATTATTACTGTGGTCAGTCCTGCAGGAGCAATATGCCACTACATGTAAACCTTAACGTTGTCTGAGCTACCTTAACGAAAATATCCTCGAGATTTCAAAAAAAATTTCACATGGTGACGAGGCATTTGGCTACCTTCAGGGAGTCATAGTACCCCTGCCTGCTGCTCCCACTTTTCTAAGCCCTTTCTCTCTATCTATCTTGCTATGGCTGTCCTACAGAACCGATGTGTCACTATATGTCCACGTAAACGTCGTCTCTGTTACTCCCACTACGAGTCTCTCGAGTTAGCAAATGTACCTCGAAGGATGATGAGGCATTTTGCTACCTTATAAGCGTCATAGTTACTGCAGCCAGCTACTCCCCCTTCTTTGAATCTTTCCTGTCTTTAATTCGTACTGTGGTCAGTCCTGCAGAAGCGATACGCCACCACCTGTGCATGTTACTGTTGTCTGAGTTACCTCAACAACGAATTCCTCGAGTTTTCAAATAAATTTCGCCGAGTGACGAGGCATTTGGCTACCTTAAGAGAGTCATAGTTACTGCAGCCAGCTGCTCCCCCTTCTTTGAATCTTTCCTCCCTTTAAATCGTACTGTGGTCAGTCCTGCAGAGCGATACGCCACCACCTGTGCATGTTACCGTTGTCTGATTTACTTCAACGACGATTTCCTCGAGTTTTTAAAATAAATTTCGCCGAGTGACGAGGCATTTGGCTACCTTAAGAGAGTCATAGTTACTGCTGCCAGCTGCTCGACCTACTTTCATTCTTTCCACTCATTAATTATTACTGTGGTCAGTCCTGCATTAGCAATATGCCACTACATGTAAACCTTAACGTTGTCTGAGCTACCTTAACGAAGATATTCTCGAGTTTTCAAAAAAAATTTCACATGGTGACGAGGCATTTGGCTGCCTTAAGAGAGTCATAGTACCCCTGCCTGCTGCTCCCACTTTTTTAAGCCCTTTCTATCTATCATTCTTGCTATGGCAGTCCTACAGAACCGATGTGCCACTATATGTCCAGGTTAACGTCGTCACTGTTACTCCCACTACGAGTCTCTCGAGTTAGCAAATGTACCTCGCCGAATGACGAGGCATTTGGCTACCTTAAGTGACTCATAGTTACTGCAGCCAGCTGCTCCCCCTTCTTTGAATCTTTCCTCCCTTTAAATCGTACTGAGGTCAGTCCTGCTGAAGCGATACGCCACCACCTGTGCATGTTACCGTTGTCTGAGTTACTTCAACGACGATTTCCTCGAGTTTTCAAATAAATTTCGCCGAGTGACGAGGCATTTGGCTACCTTAAGAGAGTCATAGTTACTGCTGCCAGCTGCTCGACCTACTTTCATTCTTTCCACTCATTAATTATTACTGTGGTCAGTCCTGCAGGAGCAATATGCCACTACATGTAAACCTTAACGTTGTCTGAGCTACCTTAACGAAGATATTCTCGAGTTTTCAAAAAAAATTTCACATGGTGACGAGGCATTTGGCTGCCTTAAGAGAGTCATAGTACCCCTGCCTGCTGCTCCCACTTTTTTAAGCCCTTTCTCTCTATCATTCTTGCTATGGCTGTCCTACAGAACCGATGTGCCCCTATATGTCCAGGTTAACGTCGTCACTGTTACTCCCACTGCGAGTCTCTCGAGTTAGCAAATGTAACTCGCCGGGTGACGAGGCTTTTGGCTACCTTAAGTGACTCATAGTTACTGCAGCCAGCTGCTCCACCTTCTTTGAATCTTTCCTCCCTTTAAATCGTACTGAGGTCAGTCCTGCTGAAGCGATACGCCACCACCTGTGCATGTTACCGTTGTCTGAGTTACATCAACGACGATTTCCTCGAATTTTCAAATAAATTTCGCCGAGTGACGAGGCATTTGGCTACCTTAAGAGAGTCATAGTTACTGCTGCCAGCTGCTCGACCTACTTTCATTCTTTCCACTCATTAATTATTACTGTGGTCAGTCCTGCAGGAGCAATATGCCACTACATGTAAACCTTAACGTTGTCTGAGCTACCTTAACGAAGATATTCTCGAGTTTTCAAAAAAAATTTCACATGGTGACGTGGCATTTGGCTGCCTTAAGAGAGTCATAGTACCCCTGCCTGCTGCTCCCACTTTATTAAGCCCTTTCTCTCTATCATTCTTGCTATGGCTGTCCTACAGAACCGATGTGCCACTATATGTCCAGGTTAACGTCGTCACTGTTACTCCCACTGCGAGTCTCTCGAGTTAGCAAATGTACCTCGCCGGGTGACGAGGCTTTTGGCTACCTTAAGTGACTCATAGTTACTCCAGCCAGCTGCTCCACCTTCTTTGAATCTTTCCTCCCTTTAAATCGTACTGTGGTCAGTCCTGCAGAGCGATACGCCACCACCTGTGCATGTTACCGTTGTCTGATTTACTTCAACGACGATTTCCTCGAGTTTTCAAATAAATCTCGCCGAGTGACGAGACATTTGGCTACCTTAAGAGAGTCATAGTTACTGCCGCCAGCTGCTCGACCTACTTTCTTTCTTTCCACTCATTAATTATTACTGTGGTCAGTCCTGCAGGAGCAATATGCCACTACATGTAAACCTTAACGTTGTCTGAGCTACCTTAACGAAAATATCCTCGAGATTTCAAAAAAAATTTCACATGGTGACGAGGCATTTGGCTACCTTCAGGGAGTCATAGTACCCCTGCCTGCTGCTCCCACTTTTCTAAGCCCTTTCTCTCTATCTATCTTGCTATGGCTGTCCTACAGAACCGATGTGTCACTATATGTCCACGTAAACGTCGTCTCTGTTACTCCCACTACGAGTCTCTCGAGTTAGCAAATGTACCTCGAAGGATGATGAGGCATTTTGCTACCTTATAAGCGTCATAGTTACTGCAGCCAGCTACTCCCCCTTCTTTGAATCTTTCCTGTCTTTAATTCGTACTGTGGTCAGTCCTGCAGAAGCGATACGCCACCACCTGTGCATGTTACTGTTGTCTGAGTTACCTCAACAACGAATTCCTCGAGTTTTCAAATAAATTTCGCCGAGTGACGAGGCATTTGGCTACCTTAAGAGAGTCATAGTTACTGCAGCCAGCTGCTCCCCCTTCTTTGAATCTTTCCTCCCTTTAAATCGTACTGTGGTCAGTCCTGCAGAGCGATACGCCACCACCTGTGCATGTTACCGTTGTCTGATTTACTTCAACGACGATTTCCTCGAGTTTTTAAAATAAATTTCGCCGAGTGACGAGGCATTTGGCTACCTTAAGAGAGTCATAGTTACTGCTGCCAGCTGCTCGACCTACTTTCATTCTTTCCACTCATTAATTATTACTGTGGTCAGTCCTGCATTAGCAATATGCCACTACATGTAAACCTTAACGTTGTCTGAGCTACCTTAACGAAGATATTCTCGAGTTTTCAAAAAAAATTTCACATGGTGACGAGGCATTTGGCTGCCTTAAGAGAGTCATAGTACCCCTGCCTGCTGCTCCCACTTTTTTAAGCCCTTTCTCTCTATCATTCTTGCTATGGCTGTCCTACAGAACCGATGTGCCCCTATATGTCCAGGTTAACGTCGTCACTGTTACTCCCACTGCGAGTCTCTCGAGTTAGCAAATGTACCTCGCCGGGTGACGAGGCTTTTGGCTACCTTAAGTGACTCATAGTTACTGCAGCCAGCTGCTCCACCTTCTTTGAATCTTTCCTCCCTTTAAATCGTACTGAGGTCAGTCCTGCTGAGGCGATACGCCACCACCTGTGCATGTTACCGTTGTCTGAGTTACATCAACGACGATTTCCTCGAATTTTCAAATAAATTTCGCCGAGTGACGAGGCATTTGGCTACCTTAAGAGAGTCATAGTTACTGCTGCCAGCTGCTCGACCTACTTTCATTCTTTCCACTCATTAATTATTACTGTGGTCAGTCCTGCAGGAGCAATATGCCACTACATGTAAACCTTAACGTTGTCTGAGCTACCTTAACGAAGATATTCTCGAGTTTTCAAAAAAAATTTCACATGGTGACGAGGCATTTGGCTGCCTTAAGAGAGTCATAGTACCCCTGCCTGCTGCTCCCACTTTATTAAGCCCTTTCTCTCTATCATTCTTGCTATGGCTGTCCTACAGAACCGATGTGCCACTATATGTCCAGGTTAACGTCGTCACTGTTACTCCCACTGCGAGTCTCTCGAGTTAGCAAATGTACCTCGCCGGGTGACGAGGCTTTTGGCTACCTTAAGTGACTCATAGTTACTCCAGCCAGCTGCTCCACCTTCTTTGAATCTTTCCTCCCTTTAAATCGTACTGTGGTCAGTCCTGCAGAGCGATACGCCACCACCTGTGCATGTTACCGTTGTCTGATTTACTTCAACGACGATTTCCTCGAGTTTTCAAATAAATCTCGCCGAGTGACGAGGCATTTGGCTACCTTAAGAGAGTCATAGTTACTGCCGCCAGCTGCTCGACCTACTTTCTTTCTTTCCACTCATTAATTATTACTGTGGTCAGTCCTGCAGGAGCAATATGCCACTACATGTAAACCTTAACGTTGTCTGAGCTACCTTAACGAAAATATCCTCGAGATTTCAAAAAAAATTTCACATGGTGACGAGGCATTTGGCTACCTTCAGGGAGTCATAGTACCCCTGCCTGCTGCTCCCACTTTTCTAAGCCCTTTCTCTCTATCATTCTTGCTATGGCTGTCCTACAGAACCGATGTGTCACTATATGTCCACGTAAACGTCGTCTCTGTTACTCCCACTACGAGTCTCTCGAGTTAGCAAATGTACCTCGAAGGATGACGAGGCATTTTGCTACCTTATAAGCGTCATAGTTACTGCAGCCAGCTACTCCCCCTTCTTTGAATCTTTCCTGTCTTTATTTCGTACTTTGGTCAGTCCTGCAGAGCGATACGCCACCACCTGTGCATGTTACCGTTGTCTGATTTACTTCAACGACGATTTCCTCGAGTTTTTAAAATAAATTTCGCCGAGCGACGAGGCATTTGGCTACCTTAAGAGAGTCATAGTTACTGCTGCCAGCTGCTCGACCTACTTTCATTCTTTCCACTCATTAATTATTACTGTGGTCAGTCCTGCAGGAGCAATATGCCACTACATGTAAACCTTAACGTTGTCTGAGCTACCTTAACGAAGATATTCTCGAGTTTTCAAAAAAAATTTCACATGGTGACGAGGCATTTGGCTGCCTTAAGAGAGTCATAGTACCCCTGCCTGCTGCTCCCACTTTTTTAAGCCCTTTCTATCTATCATTCTTGCTATGGCAGTCCTACAGAACCGATGTGCCACTATATGTCCAGGTTAACGTCGTCACTGTTACTCCCACTACGAGTCTCTCGAGTTAGCAAATGTACCTCGCCGAATGACGAGGCATTTGGCTACCTTAAGTGACTCATAGTTACTGCAGCCAGCTGCTCCCCCTTCTTTGAATCTTTCCTCCCTTTAAATCGTACTGAGGTCAGTCCTGCTGAAGCGATACGCCACCACCTGTGCATGTTACCGTTGTCTGAGTTACTTCAACGACGATTTCCTCGAGTTTTCAAATAAATTTCGCCGAGTGACGAGGCATTTGGCTACCTTAAGAGAGTCATAGTTACTGCTGCCAGCTGCTCGATCTACTTTCATTCTTTCCACTCATTAATTATTACTGTGGTCAGTCCTGCAGGAGCAATATGCCACTACATGTAAACCTTAACGTTGTCTGAGCTACCTTAACGAAGATATTCTCGAGTTTTCAAAAAAAATTTCACATGGTGACGAGGCATTTGGCTGCCTTAAGAGAGTCATAGTACCCCTGCCTGCTGCTCCCACTTTTTTAAGCCCTTTCTCTCTATCTATCTTGCTATGGCTGTCCTACAGAACCGATGTGTCACTATATGTCCACGTAAACGTCGTCTCTGTTACTCCCACTACGAGTCTCTCGAGTTAGCAAATGTACCTCGAAGGATGATGAGGCATTTTGCTACCTTATAAGCGTCATAGTTACTGCAGCCAGCTACTCCCCCTTCTTTGAATCTTTCCTGTCTTTAATTCGTACTGTGGTCAGTCCTGCAGAAGCGATACGCCACCACCTGTGCATGTTACTGTTGTCTGAGTTACCTCAACAACGAATTCCTCGAGTTTTCAAATAAATTTCGCCGAGTGACGAGGCATTTGGCTACCTTAAGAGAGTCATAGTTACTGCAGCCAGCTGCTCCCCCTTCTTTGAATCTTTCCTCCCTTTAAATCGTACTGTGGTCAGTCCTGCAGAGCGATACGCCACCACCTGTGCATGTTACCGTTGTCTGATTTACTTCAACGACGATTTCCTCGAGTTTTTAAAATAAATTTCGCCGAGTGACGAGGCATTTGGCTACCTTAAGAGAGTCATAGTTACTGCTGCCAGCTGCTCGACCTACTTTCATTCTTTCCACTCATTAATTATTACTGTGGTCAGTCCTGCATTAGCAATATGCCACTACATGTAAACCTTAACGTTGTCTGAGCTACCTTAACGAAGATATTCTCGAGTTTTCAAAAAAAATTTCACATGGTGACGAGGCATTTGGCTGCCTTAAGAGAGTCATAGTACCCCTGCCTGCTGCTCCCACTTTTTTAAGCCCTTTCTCTCTATCATTCTTGCTATGGCTGTCCTACAGAACCGATGTGCCCCTATATGTCCAGGTTAACGTCGTCACTGTTACTCCCACTGCGAGTCTCTCGAGTTAGCAAATGTACCTCGCCGGGTGACGAGGCTTTTGGCTACCTTAAGTGACTCATAGTTACTGCAGCCAGCTGCTCCACCTTCTTTGAATCTTTCCTCCCTTTAAATCGTACTGAGGTCAGTCCTGCTGAGGCGATACGCCACCACCTGTGCATGTTACCGTTGTCTGAGTTACATCAACGACGATTTCCTCGAATTTTCAAATAAATTTCGCCGAGTGACGAGGCATTTGGCTACCTTAAGAGAGTCATAGTTACTGCTGCCAGCTGCTCGACCTACTTTCATTCTTTCCACTCATTAATTATTACTGTGGTCAGTCCTGCAGGAGCAATATGCCACTACATGTAAACCTTAACGTTGTCTGAGCTACCTTAACGAAGATATTCTCGAGTTTTCAAAAAAAATTTCACATGGTGACGAGGCATTTGGCTGCCTTAAGAGAGTCATAGTACCCCTGCCTGCTGCTCCCACTTTATTAAGCCCTTTCTCTCTATCATTCTTGCTATGGCTGTCCTACAGAACCGATGTGCCACTATATGTCCACGTAAACGTCGTCTCTGTTACTCCCACTACGAGTCTCTCGAGTTAGCAAATGTACCTCGAAGGATGACGAGGCATTTTGCTACCTTATAAGCGTCATAGTTACTGCAGCCAGCTACTCCCCCTTCTTTGAATCTTTCCTGTCTTTATTTCGTACTTTGGTCAGTCCTGCAGAGCGATACGCCACCACCTGTGCATGTTACCGTTGTCTGATTTACTTCAACGACGATTTCCTCGAGTTTTTAAAATAAATTTCGCCGAGCGACGAGGCATTTGGCTACCTTAAGAGAGTCATAGTTACTGCTGCCAGCTGCTCGACCTACTTTCATTCTTTCCACTCATTAATTATTACTGTGGTCAGTCCTGCAGGAGCAATATGCCACTACATGTAAACCTTAACGTTGTCTGAGCTACCTTAACGAAGATATTCTCGAGTTTTCAAAAAAAATTTCACATGGTGACGAGGCATTTGGCTGCCTTAAGAGAGTCATAGTACCCCTGCCTGCTGCTCCCACTTTTTTAAGCCCTTTCTATCTATCATTCTTGCTATGGCAGTCCTACAGAACCGATGTGCCACTATATGTCCAGGTTAACGTCGTCACTGTTACTCCCACTACGAGTCTCTCGAGTTAGCAAATGTACCTCGCCGAATGACGAGGCATTTGGCTACCTTAAGTGACTCATAGTTACTGCAGCCAGCTGCTCCCCCTTCTTTGAATCTTTCCTCCCTTTAAATCGTACTGAGGTCAGTCCTGCTGAAGCGATACGCCACCACCTGTGCATGTTACCGTTGTCTGAGTTACTTCAACGACGATTTCCTCGAGTTTTCAAATAAATTTCGCCGAGTGACGAGGCATTTGGCTACCTTAAGAGAGTCATAGTTACTGCTGCCAGCTGCTCGATCTACTTTCATTCTTTCCACTCATTAATTATTACTGTGGTCAGTCCTGCAGGAGCAATATGCCACTACATGTAAACCTTAACGTTGTCTGAGCTACCTTAACGAAGATATTCTCGAGTTTTCAAAAAAAATTTCACATGGTGACGAGGCATTTGGCTGCCTTAAGAGAGTCATAGTACCCCTGCCTGCTGCTCCCACTTTTTTAAGCCCTTTCTCTCTATCATTCTTGCTATGGCTGTCCTACAGAACCGATGTGCCACTATATGTCCAGGTTAACGTCGTCACTGTTACTCCCACTGCGAGTCTCTCGAGTTAGCAAATGTACCTCGCCGGGTGACGAGGCTTTTGGCTACCTTAAGTGACTCATAGTTACTGCAGCCAGCTGCTCCACCTTCTTTGAATCTTTCCTCCCTTTAAATCGTACTGAGGTCAGTCCTGCTGAAGCGATACGCCACCACCTGTGCATGTTACCGTTGTCTGAGTTACATCAACGACGATTTCCTCGAATTTTCAAATAAATTTCGCCGAGTAACGAGGCATTTGGCTACCTTAAGAGAGTCATAGTTACTGCTGCCAGCTGCTCGACCTACTTTCATTCTTTCCACTCATTAATTATTACTGTGGTCAGTCCTGCAGGAGCAATATGCCACTACATGTAAACCTTAACGTTGTCTGAGCTACCTTAACGAAGATATTCTCGAGTTTTCAAAAAAAATTTCACATGGTGACGAGGCATTTGGCTGCCTTAAGAGAATCATAGTACCCCTGCCTGCTGCTCCCACTTTATTAAGCCCTTTCTCCCTATCATTCTTGCTATGGCTGTCCTACAGAACCGATGTGCCACTATATGTCCAGGTTAACGTCGTCACTGTTACTCCCACTGCGAGTCTCTCGAGTTAGCAAATGTACCTCGCCGGGTGACGAGGCTTTTGGCTACCTTAAGTGACTCATAGTTACTCCAGCCAGCTGCTCCACCTTCTTTGAATCTTTCCTCCCTATTAAATCGTACTGTGGTCAGTCCTGCAGAGCGATACGCCACCACCTGTGCATGTTACCGTTGTCTGATTTACTTCATCGACGATTTCCTCGAGTTTTCAAATAAATCTCGCCGAGTGACGAGGCATTTGGCTACCTTAAGAGAGTCGTAGTTACTGCCGCCAGCTGCTCGACCTACTTTCTTTCTTTCCACTCATTAATTATTACTGTGGTCAGTGCTGCAGGAGCAATATGCCACTACATGTAAACCTTAACGTTGTCTGAGCTACCTTAACGAAAATATCCTCGAGATTTCAAAAAAAATTTCACATGGTGACGAGGCATTTGGCTACCTTCAGGGAGTCATAGTACCCCTGCCTGCTGCTCCCACTTTTCTAAGCCCTTTCTCTCTATCATTCTTGGTATGGCTGTCCTACAGAACCGATTTGTCACTATATGTCCACGTAAACGTCGTCTCTGTTACTCCCACTACGAGTCTCTCGAGTTAGCAAATGTACCTCGAAGGATGACGTGGCATTTTGCTACCTTATAAGCGTCATAGTTACTGCAGCCAGCTACTCCCCCTTCTTTGAATCTTTCCTGTCTTTATTTCGTACTGTGGTCAGTCCTGCAGAGCGATACGCCACCACCTGTGCATGTTACCGTTGTCTGATTTACTTCAACGACGATTTCCTCGAGTTTTTAAAATAAATTTCGCCGAGTGACGAGGCATTTGGCTACCTTAAGAGAGTCATAGTTACTGCTGCCAGCTGCTCGACCTACTTTCATTCTTTCCACTCATTAATTATTACTGTGGTCAGTCCTGCAGGAGCAATATGCCACTACATGTAAACCTTAACGTTGTCTGAGCTACCTTAACGAAGATATTCTCGAGTTTTCAAAAAAAATTTCACATGGTGACGAGGCATTTGGCTGCCTTAAGAGAGTCATAGTACCCCTGCCTGCTGCTCCCACTTTATTAAGCCCTTTCTCTCTATCATTCTTGCTATGGCTGTCCTACAGAACCAATGTGCCACTATATGTCCAGGTTAACGTCGTCACTGTTACTCCCACTGCGAGTCTCTCGAGTTAGCAAATGTACCTCGCCGGGTGACGAGGCTTTTGGCTACCTTAAGTGACTCATAGTTACTGCAGCCAGCTGCTCCACCTTCTTTGAATCTTTCCTCCCTTTAAATCGTACTGTGGTCAGTCCTGCAGAGCGATACGCCACCACCTGTGCATGTTACCGTTGTCTGATTTACTTCAACGACGATTTCCTCGAGTTTTTAAAATAAATTTCGCCGAGTGACGAGGCATTTGGCTACCTTAAGAGAGTCATAGTTACTGCTGCCAGCTGCTCGACCTACTTTCATTCTTTCCACTCATTAATTATTACTGTGGTCAGTCCTGCAGGAGCAATATGCCACTACATGTAAACCTTAACGTTGTCTGAGCTACCTTAACGAAGATATTCTCGAGTTTTCAAAAAAAATTTCACATGGTGACGAGGCATTTGGCTGCCTTAAGAGAGTCATAGTACCCCTGCCTGCTGCTCCCACTTTATGAAGCCCTTTCTCTCTATCATTCTTGCTATGCCTGTCCTACAGAACCGATGTGCCACTATATGTCCAGGTTAACGTCGTCACTGTTACTCCCACTGCGAGTCTCTCGAGTTAGCAAATGTACCTCGCCGGGTGACGAGGCTTTTGGCTACCTTAAGTGGCTCATAGTTACTCCAGCCAGCTGCTCCACCTTCTTTGAATCTTTCCTCCCTTTAAATCGTACTGTGGTCAGTCCTGCAGAGCGATACGCCACCACCTGTGCATGTTACCGTTGTCTGATTTACTTCAACGACGATTTCCTCGAGTTTTCAAATAAATCTCGCCGAGTGACGAGGCATTTGGCTACCTTAAGAGATTCATAGTTACTGCCGCCAGCTGCTCGACCTACTTTCTTTCTTTCCACTCATTAATTATTACTGTGGTCAGTCCTGCAGGAGCAATATGCCACTACATGTAAACCTTAACGTTGTCTGAGCTACCTTAACGAAGATATTCTCGAGTTTTCAAAAAAAATTTCACATGGTGACGAGGCATTTGGCTGCCTTAGGAGAGTCATAGTACCCCTGCCTGCTGCTCCCACTTTTCTAAGCCCATTCTCTCTATCATTCTTGCTATGGCTGTCCTACAGAACCGATGTGCCACTATATGTCCAGGTTAACGTCGTCACTGTTACTCCCACTACGAGACTCTCGAGTTAGCAAATGTACCTCGCCGGGTGACGAGGCATTTGGCTACCTTAAGACAGTCATAGTTACTGCAGCCAGCTGCTCCCCCTTCTTTGAATCTTTCCTCCCTTTAAATGGTACTGTGGTCAGTCCTGCAGAGCGATACGCCACCACCTGTGCATGTTACCGTTGTCTGATTTACTTCATCGACGATTTGCTCGAGTTTTCAAATAAATCTCGCCGAGTGACGAGGCATTTGGCTACCTTAAGAGAGTCGTAGTTACTGCCGCCAGCTGCTCGACCTACTTTCTTTCTTTCCACTCATTAATTATTACTGTGGTCAGTGCTGCAGGAGCAATATGCCACTACATGTAAACCTTAACGTTGTCAGAGCTACCTTAACGAAAATATCCTCGAGATTTCAAAAAAAATTTCACATGGTGACGAGGCATTTGGCTACCTTCAGGGAGTCATAGTACCCCTGCCTGCTGCTCCCACTTTTCTAAGCCCTTTCTCTCTATCATTCTTGGTATGGCTGTCCTACAGAACCGATGTGTCACTATATGTCCACGTAAACGTCGTCTCTGTTACTCCCACTACGAGTCTCTCGAGTTAGCAAATGTACCTCGAAGGATGACGAGGCATTTTGCTACCTTATAAGCGTCATAGTTACTGCAGCCAGCTACTCCCCCTTCTTTGAATCTTTCCTGTCTTTATTTCGTACTGTGGTCAGTCCTGCAGAAGCGATACGCCACCACCTGTGCATGTTACTGTTGTCTGAGTTACCTCAACAACGAATTCCTCGAGTTTTCAAATAAATTTCGCCGAGTGACGAGGCATTTGGCTACCTTAAGAGAGTCATAGTTACTGCAGCCAGCTGCTCCCCCTTCTTTGAATCTTTCCTCCCTTTAAATCGTACTGTGGTCAGTCCTGCAGAGCGATACGCCACCACCTGTGCATGTTACCGTTGTCTGATTTACTTCAACGACGATTTCATCGAGTTTTTAAAATAAATTTCGCCGAGTGACGAGGCATTTGGCTACCTTAAGAGAGTCATAGTTACTGCTGCCAGCTGCTCGACCTACTTTCATTCTTTCCACTCATTAATTATTACTGTGGTCAGTCCTGCAGGAGCAATATGCCACTACATGTAAACCTTAACGTTGTCTGAGCTACCTTAACGAAGATATTCTCGAGTTTTCAAAAAAAATTTCACATGGTGACGAGGCATTTGGCTGCCTTAAGAGAGTCATAGTACCCCTGCCTGCTGCTCCCACTTTTTTAAGCCTTTCTATCTATCATTCTTGCTATGGCTGTCCTACAGAACCGATGTGCCACTATATGTCCAGGTTAACGTCGTCACTGTTACTCCCACTACGAGTCTCTCGAGTTAGCAAATGTACCTCGCCGAATGACGAGGCATTTGGCTACCTTAAGTGACTCATAGTTACTGCAGCCAGCTGCTCCCCCTTCTTTGAATCTTTCCTCCCTTTAAATCGTACTGAGGTCAGTCCTGCTGAGGCGATACGCCACCACCTGTGCATGTTACCGTTGTCTGAGTTACTTCAACGACGATTTCCTCGAGTTTTCAAATAAATTTCGCCGAGTGACGAGGCATTTGACTACCTTAAGAGAGTCATAGTTACTGCTGCCAGCTGCTCGACCTACTTTCATTCTTTCCACTCATTAATTATTACTGTGGTCAGTCCTGCAGGAGCAATATGCCACTACATGTAAACCTTAACGTTGTCTGAGCTACCTTAACGAAGATATTCTCGAGTTTTCAAAAAAAATTTCACATGGTGACGAGGCATTTGGCTGCCTTAAGAGAGTCATAGTACCCCTGCCTGCTGCTCCCACTTTATGAAGCCCTTTCTCTCTATCATTCTTGCTATGGCTGTCCTACAGAACCGATGTGCCACTATATGTCCAGGTTAACGTCGTCACTGTTACTCCCACTGCGAGTCTCTCGAGTTAGCAAATGTACCTCGCCGGGTGACGAGGCTTTTGGCTACCTTAAGTGGCTCATAGTTACTCCAGCCAGCTGCTCCACCTTCTTTGAATCTTTCCTCCCTTTAAATCGTACTGTGGTCAGTCCTGCAGAGCGATACGCCACCACCTGTGCATGTTACCGTTGTCTGATTTACTTCAACGACGATTTCCTCGAGTTTTCAAATAAATCTCGCCGAGTGACGAGGCATTTGGCTACCTTAAGAGATTCATAGTTACTGCCGCCAGCTGCTCGACCTACTTTCTTTCTTTCCACTCATTAATTATTACTGTGGTCAGTCCTGCAGGAGCAATATGCCACTACATGTAAACCTTAACGTTGTCTGAGCTACCTTAACGAAGATATTCTCGAGTTTTCAAAAAAAATTTCACATGGTGACGAGGCATTTGGCTGCCTTAGGAGAGTCATAGTACCCCTGCCTGCTGCTCCCACTTTTCTAAGCCCATTCTCTCTATCATTCTTGCTATGGCTGTCCTACAGAACCGATGTGCCACTATATGTCCAGGTTAACGTCGTCACTGTTACTCCCACTACGAGACTCTCGAGTTAGCAAATGTACCTCGCCGGGTGACGAGGCATTTGGCTACCTTAAGACAGTCATAGTTACTGCAGCCAGCTGCTCCCCCTTCTTTGAATCTTTCCTCCCTTTAAATGGTACTGTGGTCAGTCCTGCAGAACGATACGCCACCACCTGTGCATGTTACCGTTGTCTGATTTACTTCATCGACGATTTCCTCGAGTTTTCAAATAAATCTCGCCGAGTGACGAGGCATTTGGCTACCTTAAGAGAGTCGTAGTTACTGCCGCCAGCTGCTCGACCTACTTTCTTTCTTTCCACTCATTAATTATTACTGTGGTCAGTGCTGCAGGAGCAATATGCCACTACATGTAAACCTTAACGTTGTCAGAGCTACCTTAACGAAAATATCCTCGAGATTTCAAAAAAAATTTCACATGGTGACGAGGCATTTGGCTACCTTCAGGGAGTCATAGTACCCCTGCCTGCTGCTCCCACTTTTCTAAGCCCTTTCTCTCTATCATTCTTGGTATGGCTGTCCTACAGAACCGATGTGTCACTATATGTCCACGTAAACGTCGTCTCTGTTACTCCCACTACGAGTCTCTCGAGTTAGCAAATGTACCTCGAAGGATGACGAGGCATTTTGCTACCTTATAAGCGTCATAGTTACTGCAGCCAGCTACTCCCCCTTCTTTGAATCTTTCCTGTCTTTATTTCGTACTGTGGTCAGTCCTGCAGAAGCGATACGCCACCACCTGTGCATGTTACTGTTGTCTGAGTTACCTCAACAACGAATTCCTCGAGTTTTCAAATAAATTTCGCCGAGTGACGAGGCATTTGGCTACCTTAAGAGAGTCATAGTTACTGCAGCCAGCTGCTCCCCCTTCTTTGAATCTTTCCTCCCTTTAAATCGTACTGTGGTCAGTCCTGCAGAGCGATACGCCACCACCTGTGCATGTTACCGTTGTCTGATTTACTTCAACGACGATTTCCTCGAGTTTTTAAAATAAATTTCGCCGAGTGACGAGGCATTTGGCTACCTTAAGAGAGTCATAGTTACTGCTGCCAGCTGCTCGACCTACTTTCATTCTTTCCACTCATTAATTATTACTGTGGTCAGTCCTGCAGGAGCAATATGCCACTACATGTAAACCTTAACGTTGTCTGAGCTACCTTAACGAAGATATTCTCGAGTTTTCAAAAAAAATTTCACATGGTGACGAGGCATTTGGCTGCCTTAAGAGAGTCATAGTACCCCTGCCTGCTGCTCCCACTTTTTTAAGCCCTTTCTATCTATCATTCTTGCTATGGCTGTCCTACAGAACCGATGTGCCACTATATGTCCAGGTTAACGTCGTCACTGTTACTCCCACTACGAGTCTCTCGAGTTAGCAAATGTATCTCGCCGAATGACGAGGCATTTGGCTACCTTAAGTGACTCATAGTTACTGCAGCCAGCTGCTCCCCCTTCTTTGAATCTTTCCTCCCTTTAAATCGTACTGACGTCAGTCCTGCTGAAGCGATACGCCACCACCTGTGCATGTTACCGTTGTCTGAGTTACTTCAACGACGATTTCCTCGAGTTTTCAAATAAATTTCGCGGAGTGACGAGGCATTTGGCTACCTTAAGAGAGTCATAGTTACTGCTGCCAGCTGCTCGACCTACTTTCATTCTTTCCACTCATTAATTATTACTGTGGTCAGTCCTGCAGGAGCAATATGCCACTACATGTAAACCTTAACGTTGTCTGAGCTACCTTAACGAAGATATTCTCGAGTTTTCAAAAAAAATTTCACATGGTGACGAGGCATTTGGCTGCCTTAAGAGAGTCATAGTACCCCTGCCTGCTGCTCCCACTTTTTTAAGCCCTTTCTCTCTATCATTCTTGCTATGGCTGTCCTACAGAACCGATGTGCCACTATATGTCCAGGTTAACGTCGTCACTGTTACTCCCACTGCGAGTCTCTCGAGTTAGCAAATGTACCTCGCCGGGTGACGAGGCTTTTGGCTACCTTAAGTGACTCATAGTTACTGCAGCCAGCTGCTCCACCTTCTTTGAATCTTTCCTCCCTTTAAATCGTACTGAGGTCAGTCCTGCTGAAGCGATACGCCACCACCTGTGCATGTTACCGTTGTCTGAGTTACATCAACGACGATTTCCTCGAATTTTCAAATAAATTTCGCCGAGTGACGAGGCATTTGGCTACCTTAAGAGAGTCATAGTTACTGCTGCCAGCTGCTAGACCTACTTTCATTCTTTCCACTCATTAATTATTACTGTGGTCAGTCCTGCAGGAGCAATATGCCACTACATGTAAACCTTAACGTTGTCTGCGCTACCTTAACGAAGATATTCTCGAGTTTTCAAAAAAAATTTCACATGGTGACGAGGCATTTGGCTGCCTTAAGAGAGTCATAGTACCCCTGCCTGCTGCTCCCACTTTATTAAGCCCTTTCTCTCTATCATTCTTGCTATGGCTGTCCTACAGAACCGATGTGCCACTACATGTCCAGGTTAACGTCGTCACTGTTACTCCCACTGCGAGTCTCTCGAGTTAGCAAATGTACCTCGCCGGGTGACGAGGCTTTTGGCTACCTTAAGTGACTCATAGTTACTCCAGCCAGCTGCTCCACCTTCTTTGAATCTTTCCTCCCTTTAAATCGTACTGTGGTCAGTCCTGCAGAGCGATACGCCACCACCTGTGCATGTTACCATTGTCTGATTTACTTCAACGACGATTTCCTCGAGTTTTCAAATAAATCTCGCCGAGTGACGAGGCATTTGGCTACCTTAAGAGAGTCATAGTTACTGCCGCCAGCTGCTCGACCTACTTTCTTTCTTTCCACTCATTAATTATTACTGTGGTCAGTCCTGCAGGAGCAATATGCCACTACATGTAAACCTTAACGTTGTCTGAGCTACCTTAACGAAAATATCCTCGAGATTTCAAAAAAAATTTCACATGGTGACGAGGCATTTGGCTACCTTCAGGGAGTCATAGTACCCCTGCCTGCTGCTCCCACTTTTCTAAGCCCTTTCTCTGTATCATTCTTGCTATGGCTGTCCTACAGAACCGATGTGTCACTATATGTCCACGTAAACGTCGTCTCTGTTACTCCCACTACGAGTCTCTCGAGTTAGCAAATGTACCTCGAAGGATGATGAGGCATTTTGCTACCTTATAAGCGTCATAGTTACTGCAGCCATCTACTCCCCCTTCTTTGAATCTTTCCTGTCTTTAATTCGTACTGTGGTCAGTCCTGCAGAAGCGATACGCCACCACCTGTGCATGTTACTGTTGTCTGAGTTACCTCAACAACGAATTCCTCGAGTTTTCAAATAAATTTCGCCGAGTGACGAGGCATTTGGCTACCTTAAGAGAGTCATAGTTACTGCAGCCAGCTGCTCCCCCTTCTTTGAATCTTTCCTCCCTTTAAATCGTACTGAGGTCAGTCCTGCTGAAGCGATACGCCACCACCTGTGCATGTTACCGTTGTCTGAGTTACATCAACGACGATTTCCTCGAGTTTTCAAATAAATTTCGCCGAGTGACGAGGCATTTGACTACCTTAAGAGAGTCATAGTTACTGCTGCCAGCTGCTCGACCTACTTTCATTCTTTCCACTCATTAATTATTACTGTGGTCAGTCCTGCAGGAGCAATATGCCACTACATGTAAACCTTAACGTTGTCTGAGCTACCTTAACGAAGATATTCTCGAGTTTTCAAAAAAAATTTCACATGGTGACGAGGCATTTGGCTGCCTTAAGAGAGTCATAGTACCCCTGCCTGCTGCTCCCACTTTATGAAGCCCTTTCTCTCTATCATTCTTGCTATGGCTGTCCTACAGAACCGATGTGCCACTATATGTCCAGGTTAACGTCGTCACTGTTACTCCCACTGCGAGTCTCTCGAGTTAGCAAATGTACCTCGCCGGGTGACGAGGCTTTTGGCTACCTTAAGTGGCTCATAGTTACTCCAGCCAGCTGCTCCACCTTCTTTGAATCTTTCCTCCCTTTAAATCGTACTGTGGTCAGTCCTGCAGAGCGATACGCCACCACCTGTGCATGTTACCGTTGTCTGATTTACTTCAACGACGATTTCCTCGAGTTTTCAAATAAATCTCGCCGAGTGACGAGGCATTTGGCTACCTTAAGAGATTCATAGTTACTGCCGCCAGCTGCTCGACCTACTTTCTTTCTTTCCACTCATTAATTATTACTGTGGTCAGTCCTGCAGGAGCAATATGCCACTACATGTAAACCTTAACGTTGTCTGAGCTACCTTAACGAAGATATTCTCGAGTTTTCAAAAAAAAATTCACATGGTGACGAGGCATTTGGCTGCCTTAAGAGAGTCATAGTACCCCTGCCTGCTGCTCCCACTTTTTTAAGCCCTTTCTCTCTATCATTCTTGCTATGGCTGTCCTACAGAACCGATGTGCCACTATATGTCCAGGTTAACGTCGTCACTGTTACTCCCACTGCGAGTCTCTCGAGTTAGCAAATGTACCTCGCCGGGTGACGAGGCTTTTGGCTACCTTAAGTGACTCATAGTTACTGCAGCCAGCTGCTCCACCTTCTTTGAATCTTTCCTCCCTTTAAATCGTACTGAGGTCAGTCCTGCTGAAGCGATACGCCACCACCTGTGCATGTTACCGTTGTCTGAGTTACATCAACGACGATTTCCTCGAATTTTCAAATACATTTCGCCGAGTGACGAGGCATTTGGCTACCTTAAGAGAGTCATAGTTACTGCTGCCAGCTGCTAGACCTACTTTCATTCTTTCCACTCATTAATTATTACTGTGGTCAGTCCTGCAGGAGCAATATGCCACTACATGTAAACCTTAACGTTGTCTGAGCTACCTTAACGAAGATATTCTCGAGTTTTCAAAAAAAATTTCACATGGTGACGAGGCATTTGGCTGCCTTAAGAGAGTCATAGTACCCCTGCCTGCTGCTCCCACTTTATTAAGCCCTTTCTCTCTATCATTCTTGCTATGGCTGTCCTACAGAACCGATGTGCCACTATATGTCCAGGTTAACGTCGTCACTGTTACTCCCACTGCGAGTCTCTCGAGTTAGCAAATGTACCTCGCCGGGTGACGAGGCTTTTGGCTACCTTAAGTGACTCATAGTTACTCCAGCCAGCTGCTCCACCTTCTTTGAATCTTTCCTCCCTTTAAATCGTACTGTGGTCAGTCCTGCAGAGCGATACGCCTCCACCTGTGCATGTTACCATTGTCTGATTTACTTCAACGACGATTTCCTCGAGTTTTCAAATAAATCTCGCCGAGTGACGAGGCATTTGGCTACCTTAAGAGAGTCATAGTTACTGCCGCCAGCTGCTCGACCTACTTTCTTTCTTTCCACTCATTAATTATTACTGTGGTCAGTCCTGCAGGAGCAATATGCCACTACATGTAAACCTTAACGTTGTCTGAGCTACCTTAACGAAAATATCCTCGAGATTCAAAAAAAATTTCACATGGTGACGAGGCATTTGGCTACCTTCAGGGAGTCATAGTACCCCTGCCTGCTGCTCCCACTTTTCTAAGCCCTTTCTCTGTATCATTCTTGCTATGGCTGTCCTACAGAACCGATGTGTCACTATATGTCCACGTAAACGTCGTCTCTGTTACTCCCACTACGAGTCTCTCGAGTTAGCAAATGTACCTCGAAGGATGATGAGGCATTTTGCTACCTTATAAGCGTCATAGTTACTGCAGCCAGCTACTCCCCCTTCTTTGAATCTTTTCTGTCTTTAATTCGTACTGTGGGCAGTCCTGCAGAAGCGATACGCCACCACCTGTGCATGTTACTGTTGTCTGAGTTACCTCAACAACGAATTCCTCGAGTTTTCAAATAAATTTCGCCGAGTGACGAGGCATTTGGCTACCTTAAGAGAGTCATAGTTACTGCAGCCAGCTGCTCCCCCTTCTTTGAATCTTTCCTCCCTTTAAATCGTACTGAGGTCAGTCCTGCTGAAGCGATACGCCACCACCTGTGCATGTTACCGTTGTCTGAGTTACTTCAACGACGATTTCCTCGAGTTTTCAAATAAATTTCGCCGAGTGACGAGGCATTTGACTACCTTAAGAGAGTCATAGTTACTGCTGCCAGCTGCTCGACCTACTTTCATTCTTTCCACTCATTAATTATTACTGTGGTCAGTCCTGCAGGAGCAATATGCCACTACATGTAAACCTTAACGTTGTCTGAGCTACCTTAACGAAGATATTCTCGAGTTTTCAAAAAAAATTTCACATGGTGACGAGGCATTTGGCTGCCTTAAGAGAGTCATAGTACCCCTGCCTGCTGCTCCCACTTTATGAAGCCCTTTCTCTCTATCATTCTTGCTATGGCTGTCCTACAGAACCGATGTGCCACTATATGTCCAGGTTAACGTCGTCACTGTTACTCCCACTGCGAGTCTCTCGAGTTAGCAAATGTACCTCGCCGGGTGACGAGGCTTTTGGCTACCTTAAGTGGCTCATAGTTACTCCAGCCAGCTGCTCCACCTTCTTTGAATCTTTCCTCCCTTTAAATCGTACTGTGGTCAGTCCTGCAGAGCGATACGCCACCACCTGTGCATGTTACCGTTGTCTGATTTACTTCAACGACGATTTCCTCGAGTTTTCAAATAAATCTCGCCGAGTGACGAGGCATTTGGCTACCTTAAGAGATTCATAGTTACTGCCGCCAGCTGCTCGACCTACTTTCTTTCTTTCCACTCATTAATTATTACTGTTGTCAGTCCTGCAGGAGCAATATGCCACTACATGTAAACCTTAACGTTGTCTGAGCTACCTTAACGAAGATATTCTCGAGTTTTCAAAAAAAATTTCACATGGTGACGAGGCATTTGGCTGCCTTAGGAGAGTCATAGTACCCCTGCCTGCTGCTCCCACTTTTCTAAGCCCATTCTCTCTATCATTCTTGCTATGGCTGTCCTACAGAACCGATGTGCCACTATATGTCCAGGTTAACGTCGTCACTGTTACTCCCACTACGAGACTCTCGAGTTAGCAAATGTACCTCGCCGGGTGACGAGGCATTTGGCTACCTTAAGACAGTCATAGTTACTGCAGCCAGCTGCTCCCCCTTCTTTGAATCTTTCCTCCCTTTAAATGGTACTGTGGTCAGTCCTGCAGAGCGATACGCCACCACCTGTGCATGTTACCGTTGTCTGATTTACTTCATCGACGATTTCCTCGAGTTTTCAAATAAATCTCGCCGAGTGACGAGGCATTTGGCTACCTTAAGAGAGTCGTAGTTACTGCCGCCAGCTGCTCGACCTACTTTCTTTCTTTCCACTCATTAATTATTACTGTGGTCAGTGCTGCAGGAGCAATATGCCACTACATGTAAACCTTAACGTTGTCAGAGCTACCTTAACGAAAATATACTCGAGATTTCAAAAAAAATTTCACATGGTGACGAGGCATTTGGCTACCTTCAGGGAGTCATAGTACCCCTGCCTGCTGCTCCCACTTTTCTAAGCCCTTTCTCTCTATCATTCTTGGTATGGCTGTCCTACAGAACCGATGTGTCACTATATGTCCACGTAAACGTCGTCTCTGTTACTCCCACTACGAGTCTCTCGAGTTAGCAAATGTACCTCGAAGGATGACGAGGCATTTTGCTACCTTATAAGCGTCATAGTTACTGCAGCCAGCTACTCCCCCTTCTTTGAATCTTTCCTGTCTTTATTTCGTACTGTGGTCAGTCCTGCAGAAGCGATACGCCACCACCTGTGCATGTTACTGTTGTCTGAGTTACCTCAACAACGAATTCCTCGAGTTTTCAAATAAATTTCGCCGAGTGACGAGGCATTTGGCTACCTTAAGAGAGTCATAGTTACTGCAGCCAGCTGCTCCCCCTTCTTTGAATCTTTCCTCCCTTTAAATCGTACTGTGGTCAGTCCTGCAGAGCGATACGCCACCACCTGTGCATGTTACCGTTGTCTGATTTACTTCAACGACGATTTCCTCGAGTTTTTAAAATAAATTTCGCCGAGTGACGAGGCATTTGGCTACCTTAAGAGAGTCATAGTTACTGCTGCCAGCTGCTCGACCTACTTTCATTCTTTCCACTCATTAATTATTACTGTGGTCAGTCCTGCAGGAGCAATATGCCACTACATGTAAACCTTAACGTTGTCTGAGCTACCTTAACGAAGATATTCTCGAGTTTTCAAAAAAAATTTCACATGGTGACGAGGCATTTGGCTGCCTTAAGAGAGTCATAGTACCCCTGCCTGCTGCTCCCACTTTTTTAAGCCCTTTCTATCTATCATTCTTGCTATGGCTGTCCTACAGAACCGATGTGCCACTATATGTCCAGGTTAACGTCGTCACTGTTACTCCCACTACGAGTCTCTCGAGTTAGCAAATGTATCTCGCCGAATGACGAGGCATTTGGCTACCTTAAGTGACTCATAGTTACTGCAGCCAGCTGCTCCCCCTTCTTTGAATCTTTCCTCCCTTTAAATCGTACTGACGTCAGTCCTGCTGAAGCGATACGCCACCACCTGTGCATGTTACCGTTGTCTGAGTTACTTCAACGACGATTTCCTCGAGTTTTCAAATAAATTTCGCCGAGTGACGAGGCATTTGCTACCTTAAGAGAGTCATAGTTACTGCTGCCAGCTGCTCGACCTACTTTCATTCTTTCCACTCATTAATTATTACTGTGGTCAGTCCTGCAGGAGCAATATGCCACTACATGTAAACCTTAACGTTGTCTGAGCTACCTTAACGAAGATATTCTCGAGTTTTCAAAAAAAATTTCACATGGTGACGAGGCATTTGGCTGCCTTAAGAGAGTCATAGTACCCCTGCCTGCTGCTCCCACTTTTTTAAGCCCATTCTCTCTATCATTCTTGCTATGGCTGTCCTACAGAACCGATGTGCCACTATATGTCCAGGTTAACGTCGTCACTGTTACTCCCACTGCGAGTCTCTCGAGTTAGCAAATGTACCTCGCCGGGTGACGAGGCTTTTGGCTACCTTAAGTGACTCATAGTTACTGCAGCCAGCTGCTCCACCTTCTTTGAATCTTTCCTCCCTTTAAATCGTACTGAGGTCAGTCCTGCTGAAGCGATACGCCACCACCTGTGCATGTTACCGTTGTCTGAGTTACATCAACGACGATTTCCTCGAATTTTCAAATAAATTTCGCCGAGTGACGAGGCATTTGGCTACCTTAAGAGAGTCATAGTTACTGCTGCCAGCTGCTAGACCTACTTTCATTCTTTCCACTCATTAATTATTACTGTGGTCAGTCCTGCAGGAGCAATATGCCACTACATGTAAACCTTAACGTTGTCTGAGCTACCTTAACGAAGATATTCTCGAGTTTTCAAAAAAAATTTCACATGGTGACGAGGCATTTGGCTGCCTTAAGAGAGTCATAGTACCCCTGCCTGCTGCTCCCACTTTATTAAGCCCTTTCTCTCTATCATTCTTGCTATGGCTGTCCTACAGAACCGATGTGCCACTATATGTCCAGGTTAACGTCGTCACTGTTACTCCCACTGCGAGTCTCTCGAGTTAGCAAATGTACCTCGCCGGGTGACGAGGCTTTTGGCTACCTTAAGTGACTCATAGTTACTCCAGCCAGCTGCTCCACCTTCTTTGAATCTTTCCTCCCTTTAAATCGTACTGTGGTCAGTCCTGCAGAGCGATACGCCACCACCTGTGCATGTTACCATTGTCTGATTTACTTCAACGACGATTTCCTCGAGTTTTCAAATAAATCTCGCCGAGTGACGAGGCATTTGGCTACCTTAAGAGAGTCATAGTTACTGCCGCCAGCTGCTCGACCTACTTTCTTTCTTTCCACTCATTAATTATTACTGTGGTCAGTCCTGCAGGAGCAATATGCCACTACATGTAAACCTTAACGTTGTCTGAGCTACCTTAACGAAAATATCCTCGAGATTTCAAAAAAAATTTCACATGGTGACGAGGCATTTGGCTACCTTCAGGGAGTCATAGTACCCCTGCCTGCTGCTCCCACTTTTCTAAGCCCTTTCTCTGTATCATTCTTGCTATGGCTGTCCTACAGAACCGATGTGTCACTATATGTCCACGTAAACGTCGTCTCTGTTACTCCCACTACGAGTCTCTCGAGTTAGCAAATGTACCTCGAAGGATGATGAGGCATTTTGCTACCTTATAAGCGTCATAGTTACTGCAGCCAGCTACTCCCCCTTCTTTGAATCTTTCCTGTCTTTAATTCGTACTGTGGTCAGTCCTGCAGAAGCGATACGCCACCACCTGTGCATGTTACTGTTGTCTGAGTTACCTCAACAACGAATTCCTCGAGTTTTCAAATAAATTTCGCCGAGTGACGAGGCATTTGGCTACCTTAAGAGAGTCATAGTTACTGCAGCCAGCTGCTCCCCCTTCTTTGAATCTTTCCTCCCTTTAAATCGTACTGTGGTCAGTCCTGCAGAGCGATACGCCACCACCTGTGCATGTTACCGTTGTCTGATTTACTTCAACGACGATTTCCTCGAGTTTTTAAAATAAATTTCGCCGAGTGACGAGGCATTTGGCTACCTTAAGAGAGTCATAGTTACTGCTGCCAGCTGCTCGACCTACTTTCATTCTTTCCACTCATTAATTATTACTGTGGTCAGTCCTGCAGGAGCAATAAGCCACTACATGTAAACCTTAACGTTGTCTGAGCTACCTTAACGAAGATATTCTCGAGTTTTCAAAAAAAATTTCACATGGTGACGAGGCATTTGGCTGCCTTAAGAGAGTCATAGTACCCCTGCCTGCTGCTCCCACTTTATGAAACCCTTTCTCTCTATCATTCTTGCTATGGCTGTCCTACAGAACCGATGTGCCACTATATGTCCAGGTTAACGTCGTCACTGTTACTCCCACTGCGAGTCTCTCGAGTTAGCAAATGTACCTCGCCGGGTGACGAGGCTTTTGGCTACCTTAAGTGGCTCATAGTTACTCCAGCCAGCTGCTCCACCTTCTTTGAATCTTTCCTGCCTTTAAATCGTACTGTGGTCAGTCCTGCAGAGCGATACGCCACCACCTGTGCATGTTACCGTTGTCTGATTTACTTCAACGACGATTTCCTCGAGTTTTCAAATAAATCTCGCCGAGTGACGAGGCATTTGGCTACCTTAAGAGATTCATAGTTACTGCCGCCAGCTGCTCGACCTACTTTCTTTCTTTCCACTCATTAATTATTACTGTGGTCAGTCCTGCAGGAGCAATATGCCACTACATGTAAACCTTAACGTTGTCTGAGCTACCTTAACGAAGATATTCTCGAGTTTTCAAAAAAAATTTCACATGGTGACGAGGCATTTGGCTGCCTTAGGAGAGTCATAGTACCCCTGCCTGCTGCTCCCACTTTTCTAAGCCCATTCTCTCTATCATTCTTGCTATGGCTGTCCTACAGAACCGATGTGCCACTATATGTCCAGGTTAACGTCATCACTGTTACTCCCACTACGAGACTCTCGAGTTAGCAAATGTACCTCGCCGGGTGACGAGGCATTTGGCTACCTTAAGACAGTCATAGTTACTGCAGCCAGCTGCTCCCCCTTCTTTGAATCTTTCCTCCCTTTAAATGGTACTGTGGTCAGTCCTGCAGAGCGATACGCCACCACCTGTGCATGTTACCGTTGTCTGATTTACTTCATCGACGATTTCCTCGAGTTTTCAAATAAATCTCGCCGAGTGACGAGGCATTTGGCTACCTTAAGAGAGTCGTAGTTACTGCCGCCAGCTGCTCGACCTACTTTCTTTCTTTCCACTCATTAATTATTACTGTGGTCAGTGCTGCAGGAGCAATATGCCACTACATGTAAACCTTAACGTTGTCAGAGCTACCTTAACGAAAATATCCTCGAGATTTCAAAAAAAATTTCACATGGTGACGAGGCATTTGGCTACCTTCAGGGAGTCATAGTACCCCTGCCTGCTGCTCCCACTTTTCTAAGCCCTTTCTCTCTATCATTCTTGGTATGGCTGTCCTACAGAACCGATGTGTCACTATATGTCCACGTAAACGTCGTCTCTGTTACTCCCACTACGAGTCTCTCGAGTTAGCAAATGTACCTCGAAGGATGACGAGGCATTTTGCTACCTTATAAGCGTCATAGTTACTGCAGCCAGCTACTCCCCCTTCTTTGAATCTTTCCTGTCTTTATTTCGTACTGTGGTCAGTCCTGCAGAAGCGATACGCCACCACCTGTGCATGTTACTGTTGTCTGAGTTACCTCAACAACGAATTCCTCGAGTTTTCAAATAAATTTCGCCGAGTGACGAGGCATTTGGCTACCTTAAGAGAGTCATAGTTACTGCAGCCAGCTGCTCCCCCTTCTTTGAATCTTTCCTCCCTTTAAATCGTACTGTGGTCAGTCCTGCAGAGCGATACGCCACCACCTGTGCATGTTACCGTTGTCTGATTTACTTCAACGACGATTTCCTCGAGTTTTTAAAATAAATTTCGCCGAGTGACGAGGCATTTGGCTACCTTAAGAGAGTCATAGTTACTGCTGCCAGCTGCTCGACCTACTTTCATTCTTTCCACTCATTAATTATTACTGTGGTCAGTCCTGCAGGAGCAATATGCCACTACATGTAAACCTTAACGTTGTCTGAGCTACCTTAACGAAGATATTCTCGAGTTTTCAAAAAAAATTTCACATGGTGACGAGGCATTTGGCTGCCTTAAGAGAGTCATAGTACCCCTGCCTGCTGCTCCCACTTTTTTAAGCCCTTTCTATCTATCATTCTTGCTATGGCTGTCCTACAGAACCGACGTGCCACTATATGTCCAGGTTAACGTCGTCACTGTTACTCCCACTACGAGTCTCTCGAGTTAGCAAATGTACCTCGCCGAATGACGAGGCATTTGGCTACCTTAAGTGACTCATAGTTACTGCAGCCAGCTGCTCCCCCTTCTTTGAATCTTTCCTCCCTTTAAATCGTACTGTGGTCAGTCCTGCTGAAGCGATACGCCACCACCTGTGCATGTTACCGTTGTCTGAGTTACTTCAACGACGATTTCCTCGAGTTTTCAAATAAATTTCGCCGAGTGACGAGGCATTTGACTACCTTAAGAGAGTCATAGTTACTGCTGCCAGCTGCTCGACCTACTTTCATTCTTTCCACTCATTAATTATTACTGTGGTCAGTCCTGCAGGAGCAATATGCCACTACATGTAAACCTTAACGTTGTCTGAGCTACCTTAACGAAGATATTCTCGAGTTTTCAAAAAAAATTTCACATGGTGACGAGGCATTTGGCTGCCTTAAGAGAGTCATAGTACCCCTGCCTGCTGCTCCCACTTTATGAAGCCCTTTCTCTCTATCATTCTTGCTATGGCTGTCCTACAGAACCGATGTGCCACTATATGTCCAGGTTAACGTCGTCACTGTTACTCCCACTGCGAGTCTCTCGAGTTAGCAAATGTACCTCGCCGGGTGACGAGGCTTTTGGCTACCTTAAGTGGCTCATAGTTACTCCAGCCAGCTGCTCCACCTTCTTTGAATCTTTCCTCCCTTTAAATCGTACTGTGGTCAGTCCTGCAGAGCGATACGCCACCACCTGTGCATGTTACCGTTGTCTGATTTACTTCAACGACGATTTCCTCGAGTTTTCAAATAAATCTCGCCGAGTGACGAGGCATTTGGCTACCTTAAGAGATTCATAGTTACTGCCGCCAGCTGCTCGACCTACTTTCTTTCTTTCCACTCATTAATTATTACTGTGGTCAGTCCTGCAGGAGCAATATGCCACTACATGTAAACCTTAACGTTGTCTGAGCTACCTTAACGAAGATATTCTCGAGTTTTCAAAAAAAATTTCACATGGTGACGAGGCATTTGGCTGCCTTAGGAGAGTCATAGTACCCCTGCCTGCTGCTCCCACTTTTCTAAGCCCATTCTCTCTATCATTCTTGCTATGGCTGTCCTACAGAACCGATGTGCCACTATATGTCCAGGTTAACGTCGTCACTGTTACTCCCACTACGAGACTCTCGAGTTAGCAAATGTACCTCGCCGGGTGACGAGGCATTTGGCTACCTTAAGACAGTCATAGTTACTGCAGCCAGCTGCTCCCCCTTCTTTGAATCTTTCCTCCCTTTAAATGGTACTGTGGTCAGTCCTGCAGAGCGATACGCCACCACCTGTGCATGTTACCGTTGTCTGATTTACTTCATCGACGATTTCCTCGAGTTTTCAAATAAATCTCGCCGAGTGACGAGGCATTTGGCTACCTTAAGAGAGTCGTAGTTACTGCCGCCAGCTGCTCGACCTACTTTCTTTCTTTCCACTCATTAATTATTACTGTGGTCAGTGCTGCAGGAGCAATATGCCACTACATGTAAACCTTAACGTTGTCAGAGCTACCTTAACGAAAATATCCTCGAGATTTCAAAAAAAATTTCACATGGTGACGAGGCATTTGGCTACCTTCAGGGAGTCATAGTACCCCTGCCTGCTGCTCCCACTTTTCTAAGCCCTTTCTATCTATCATTCTTGGTATGGCTGTCCTACAGAACCGATGTGTCACTATATGTCCACGTAAACGTCGTCTCTGTTACTCCCACTACGAGTCTCTCGAGTTAGCAAATGTACCTCGAAGGATGACGAGGCATTTTGCTACCTTATAAGCGTCATAGTTACTGCAGCCAGCTACTCCCCCTTCTTTGAATCTTTCCTGTCTTTATTTCGTACTGTGGTCAGTCCCGCAGAAGCGATACGCCACCACCTGTGCATGTTACTGTTGTCTGAGTTACCTCAACAACGAATTCCTCGAGTTTTCAAATAAATTTCGCCGAGTGACGAGGCATTTGGCTACCTTAAGAGAGTCATAGTTACTGCAGCCAGCTGCTCCCCCTTCTTTGAATCTTTCCTCCCTTTAAATCGTACTGTGGTCAGTCCTGCAGAGCGATACGCCACCACCTGTGCATGTTACCGTTGTCTGATTTACTTCAACGACGATTTCCTCGAGTTTTTAAAATAAATTTCGCCGAGTGACGAGGCATTTGGCTACCTTAAGAGAGTCATAGTTACTGCTGCCAGCTGCTCGACCTACTTTCATTCTTTCCACTCATTAATTATTACTGTGGTCAGTCCTGCAGGAGCAATATGCCACTACATGTAAACCTTAACGTTGTCTGAGCTACCTTAACGAAGATATTCTCGAGTTTTCAAAAAAAATTTCACATGGTGACGAGGCATTTGGCTGCCTTAAGAGAGTCATAGTACCCCTGCCTGCTGCTCCCACTTTTTTAAGCCCTTTCTATCTATCATTCTTGCTATGGCTGTCCTACAGAACCGACGTGCCACTATATGTCCAGGTTAACGTCGTCACTGTTACTCCCACTACGAGTCTCTCGAGTTAGCAAATGTACCTCGCCGAATGACGAGGCATTTGGCTACCTTAAGTGACTCATAGTTACTGCAGCCAGCTGCTCCCCCTTCTTTGAATCTTTCCTCCCTTTAAATCGTACTGAGGTCAGTCCTGCTGAAGCGATACGCCACCACCTGTGCATGTTACCGTTGTCTGAGTTACTTCAACGACGATTTCCTCGAGTTTTCAAATAAATTTCGCCGAGTGACGAGGCATTTGACTACCTTAAGAGAGTCATAGTTACTGCTGCCAGCTGCTCGACCTACTTTCATTCTTTCCACTCATTAATTATTACTGTGGTCAGTCCTGCAGGAGCAATATGCCACTACATGTAAACCTTAACGTTGTCTGAGCTACCTTAACGAAGATATTCTCGAGTTTTCAAAAAAAATTTCACATGGTGACGAGGCATTTGGCTGCCTTAAGAGAGTCATAGTACCCCTGCCTGCTGCTCCCACTTTATGAAGCCCTTTCTCTCTATCATTCTTGCTATGGCTGTCCTACAGAACCGATGTGCCACTATATGTCCAGGTTAACGTCGTCACTGTTACTCCCACTGCGAGTCTCTCGAGTTAGCAAATGTACCTCGCCGGGTGACGAGGCTTTTGGCTACCTTAAGTGGCTCATAGTTACTCCAGCCAGCTGCTCCACCTTCTTTGAATCTTTCCTCCCTTTAAATCGTACTGTGGTCAGTCCTGCAGAGCGATACGCCACCACCTGTGCATGTTACCGTTGTCTGATTTACTTCAACGACGATTTCCTCGAGTTTTCAAATAAATCTCGCCGAGTGACGAGGCATTTGGCTACCTTAAGAGATTCATAGTTACTGCCGCCAGCTGCTCGACCTACTTTCTTTCTTTCCACTCATTAATTATTACTGTGGTCAGTCCTGCAGGAGCAATATGCCACTACATGTAAACCTTAACGTTGTCTGAGCTACCTTAACGAAGATATTCTCGAGTTTTCAAAAAAAATTTCACATGGTGACGAGGCATTTGGCTGCCTTAGGAGAGTCATAGTACCCCTGCCTGCTGCTCCCACTTTTCTAAGCCCATTCTCTCTATCATTCTTGCTATGGCTGTCCTACAGAACCGATGTGCCACTATATGTCCAGGTTAACGTCGTCACTGTTACTCCCACTACGAGACTCTCGAGTTAGCAAATGTACCTCGCCGGGTGACGAGGCATTTGGCTACCTTAAGACAGTCATAGTTACTGCAGCCAGCTGCTCCCCCTTCTTTGAATCTTTCCTCCCTTTAAATGGTACTGTGGTCAGTCCTGCAGAGCGATACGCCACCACCTGTGCATGTTACCGTTGTCTGATTTACTTCATCGACGATTTCCTCGAGTTTTCAAATAAATCTCGCCGAGTGACGAGGCATTTGGCTACCTTAAGAGAGTCGTAGTTACTGCCGCCAGCTGCTCGACCTACTTTCTTTCTTTCCACTCATTAATTATTACTGTGGTCAGTGCTGCAGGAGCAATATGCCACTACATGTAAACCTTAACGTTGTCAGAGCTACCTTAACGAAAATATCCTCGAGATTTCAAAAAAAATTTCACATGGTGACGAGGCATTTGGCTACCTTCAGGGAGTCATAGTACCCCTGCCTGCTGCTCCCACTTTTCTAAGCCCTTTCTATCTATCATTCTTGGTATGGCTGTCCTACAGAACCGATGTGTCACTATATGTCCACGTAAACGTCGTCTCTGTTACTCCCACTACGAGTCTCTCGAGTTAGCAAATGTACCTCGAAGGATGACGAGGCATTTTGCTACCTTATAAGCGACATAGTTACTGCAGCCAGCTACTCCCCCTTCTTTGAATCTTTCCTGTCTTTATTTCGTACTGTGGTCAGTCCTGCAGAAGCGATACGCCACCACCTGTGCATGTTACTGTTGTCTGAGTTACCTCAACAACGAATTCCTCGAGTTTTCAAATAAATTTCGCCGAGTGACGAGGCATTTGGCTACCTTAAGAGAGTCATAGTTACTGCAGCCAGCTGCTCCCCCTTCTTTGAATCTTTCCTCCCTTTAAATCGTACTGTGGTCAGTCCTGCAGAGCGATACGCCACCACCTGTGCATGTTACCGTTGTCTGATTTACTTCAACGACGATTTCCTCGAGTTTTTAAAATAAATTTCGCCGAGTGACGAGGCATTTGGCTACCTTAAGAGAGTCATAGTTACTGCTGCCAGCTGCTCGACCTACTTTCATTCTTTCCACTCATTAATTATTACTGTGGTCAGTCCTGCAGGAGCAATATGCCACTACATGTAAACCTTAACGTTGTCTGAGCTACCTTAACGAAGATATTCTCGAGTTTTCAAAAAAAATTTCACATGGTGACGAGGCATTTGGCTGCCTTAAGAGAGTCATAGTACCCCTGCCTGCTGCTCCCACTTTTTTAAGCCCTTTCTATCTATCATTCTTGCTATGGCTGTCCTACAGAACCGATGTGCCACTATATGTCCAGGTTAACGTCGTCACTGTTACTCCCACTACGAGTCTCTCGAGTTAGCAAATGTATCTCGCCGAATGACGAGGCATTTGGCTACCTTAAGTGACTCATAGTTACTGCAGCCAGCTGCTCCCCCTTCTTTGAATCTTTCCTCCCTTTAAATCGTACTGAGGTCAGTCCTGCTGAAGCGATACGCCACCACCTGTGCATGTTACCGTTGTCTGAGTTACTTCAACGACGATTTCCTCGAGTTTTCAAATAAATTTCGCCGAGTGACGAGGCATTTGACTACCTTAAGAGAGTCATAGTTACTGCTGCCAGCTGCTCGACCTACTTTCATTCTTTCCACTCATTAATTATTACTGTGGTCAGTCCTGCAGGAGCAATATGCCACTACATGTAAACCTTAACGTTGTCTGAGCTACCTTAACGAAGATATTCTCGAGTTTTCAAAAAAAATTTCACATGGTGACGAGGCATTTGGCTGCCTTAAGAGAGTCATAGTACCCCTGCCTGCTGCTCCCACTTTATGAAGCCCTTTCTCTCTATCATTCTTGCTATGGCTGTCCTACAGAACCGATGTGCCACTATATGTCCAGGTTAACGTCGTCACTGTTACTCCCACTGCGAGTCTCTCGAGTTAGCAAATGTACCTCGCCGGGTGACGAGGCTTTTGGCTACCTTAAGTGGCTCATAGTTACTCCAGCCAGCTGCTCCACCTTCTTTGAATCTTTCCTCCCTTTAAATCGTACTGTGGTCAGTCCTGCAGAGCGATACGCCACCACCTGTGCATGTTACCGTTGTCTGATTTACTTCAACGACGATTTCCTCGAGTTTTCAAATAAATCTCGCCGAGTGACGAGGCATTTGGCTACCTTAAGAGATTCATAGTTACTGCCGCCAGCTGCTCGACCTACTTTCTTTCTTTCCACTCATTAATTATTACTGTGGTCAGTCCTGCAGGAGCAATATGCCACTACATGTAAACCTTAACGTTGTCTGAGCTACCTTAACGAAGATATTCTCGAGTTTTCAAAAAAAATTTCACATGGTGACGAGGCATTTGGCTGCCTTAGGAGAGTCATAGTACCCCTGCCTGCTGCTCCCACTTTTCTAAGCCCATTCTCTCTATCATTCTTGCTATGGCTGTCCTACAGAACCGATGTGCCACTATATGTCCAGGTTAACGTCGTCACTGTTACTCCCACTACGAGACTCTCGAGTTAGCAAATGTACCTCGCCGGGTGACGAGGCATTTGGCTACCTTAAGACAGTCATAGTTACTGCAGCCAGCTGCTCCCCCTTCTTTGAATCTTTCCTCCCTTTAAATGGTACTGTGGTCAGTCCTGCAGAGCGATACGCCACCACCTGTGCATGTTACCGTTGTCTGATTTACTTCATCGACGATTTCCTCGAGTTTTCAAATAAATCTCGCCGAGTGACGAGGCATTTGGCTACCTTAAGAGAGTCGTAGTTACTGCCGCCAGCTGCTCGACCTACTTTCTTTCTTTCCACTCATTAATTATTACTGTGGTCAGTGCTGCAGGAGCAATATGCCACTACATGTAAACCTTAACGTTGTCAGAGCTACCTTAACGAAAATATCCTCGAGATTTCAAAAAAAATTTCACATGGTGACGAGGCATTTGGCTACCTTCAGGGAGTCATAGTACCCCTGCCTGCTGCTCCCACTTTTCTAAGCCCTTTCTATCTATCATTCTTGGTATGGCTGTCCTACAGAACCGATGTGTCACTATATGTCCACGTAAACGTCGTCTCTGTTACTCCCACTACGAGTCTCTCGAGTTAGCAAATGTACCTCGAAGGATGACGAGGCATTTTGCTACCTTATAAGCGTCATAGTTACTGCAGCCAGCTACTCCCCCTTCTTTGAATCTTTCCTGTCTTTATTTCGTACTGTGGTCAGTCCTGCAGAAGCGATACGCCACCACCTGTGCATGTTACTGTTGTCTGAGTTACCTCAACAACGAATTCCTCGAGTTTTCAAATAAATTTCGCCGAGTGACGAGGCATTTGGCTACCTTAAGAGAGTCATAGTTACTGCAGCCAGCTGCTCCCCCTTCTTTGAATCTTTCCTCCCTTTAAATCGTACTGTGGTCAGTCCTGCAGAGCGATACGCCACCACCTGTGCATGTTACCGTTGTCTGATTTACTTCAACGACGATTTCCTCGAGTTTTTAAAATAAATTTCGCCGAGTGACGAGGCATTTGGCTACCTTAAGAGAGTCATAGTTACTGCTGCCAGCTGCTCGACCTACTTTCATTCTTTCCACTCATTAATTATTACTGTGGTCAGTCCTGCAGGAGCAATATGCCACTACATGTAAACCTTAACGTTGTCTGAGCTACCTTAACGAAGATATTCTCGAGTTTTCAAAAAAAATTTCACATGGTGACGAGGCATTTGGCTGCCTTAAGAGAGTCATAGTACCCCTGCCTGCTGCTCCCACTTTTTTAAGCCCTTTCTATCTATCATTCTTGCTATGGCTGTCCTACAGAACCGATGTGCCACTATATGTCCAGGTTAACGTCGTCACTGTTACTCCCACTACGAGTCTCTCGAGTTAGCAAATGTATCTCGCCGAATGACGAGGCATTTGGCTACCTTAAGTGACTCATAGTTACTGCAGCCAGCTGCTCCCCCTTCTTTGAATCTTTCCTCCCTTTAAATCGTACTGAGGTCAGTCCTGCTGAAGCGATACGCCACCACCTGTGCATGTTACCGTTGTCTGAGTTACTTCAACGACGATTTCCTCGAGTTTTCAAATAAATTTCGCCGAGTGACGAGGCATTTGACTACCTTAAGAGAGTCATAGTTACTGCTGCCAGCTGCTCGACCTACTTTCATTCTTTCCACTCATTAATTATTACTGTGGTCAGTCCTGCAGGAGCAATATGCCACTACATGTAAACCTTAACGTTGTCTGAGCTACCTTAACGAAGATATTCTCGAGTTTTCAAAAAAAATTTCACATGGTGACGAGGCATTTGGCTGCCTTAAGAGAGTCATAGTACCCCTGCCTGCTGCTCCCACTTTATGAAGCCCTTTCTCTCTATCATTCTTGCTATGGCTGTCCTACAGAACCGATGTGCCACTATATGTCCAGGTTAACGTCGTCACTGTTACTCCCACTGCGAGTCTCTCGAGTTAGCAAATGTACCTCGCCGGGTGACGAGGCTTTTGGCTACCTTAAGTGGCTCATAGTTACTCCAGCCAGCTGCTCCACCTTCTTTGAATCTTTCCTCCCTTTAAATCGTACTGTGGTCAGTCCTGCAGAGCGATACGCCACCACCTGTGCATGTTACCGTTGTCTGATTTACTTCAACGACGATTTCCTCGAGTTTTCAAATAAATCTCGCCGAGTGACGAGGCATTTGGCTACCTTAAGAGATTCATAGTTACTGCCGCCAGCTGCTCGACCTACTTTCTTTCTTTCCACTCATTAATTATTACTGTGGTCAGTCCTGCAGGAGCAATATGCCACTACATGTAAACCTTAACGTTGTCTGAGCTACCTTAACGAAGATATTCTCGAGTTTTCAAAAAAAATTTCACATGGTGACGAGGCATTTGGCTGCCTTAGGAGAGTCATAGTACCCCTGCCTGCTGCTCCCACTTTTCTAAGCCCATTCTCTCTATCATTCTTGCTATGGCTGTCCTACAGAACCGATGTGCCACTATATGTCCAGGTTAACGTCGTCACTGTTACTCCCACTACGAGACTCTCGAGTTAGCAAATGTACCTCGCCGGGTGACGAGGCATTTGGCTACCTTAAGACAGTCATAGTTACTGCAGCCAGCTGCTCCCCCTTCTTTGAATCTTTCCTCCCTTTAAATGGTACTGTGGTCAGTCCTGCAGAGCGATACGCCACCACCTGTGCATGTTACCGTTGTCTGATTTACTTCATCGACGATTTCCTCGAGTTTTCAAATAAATCTCGCCGAGTGACGAGGCATTTGGCTACCTTAAGAGAGTCGTAGTTACTGCCGCCAGCTGCTCGACCTACTTTCTTTCTTTCCACTCATTAATTATTACTGTGGTCAGTGCTGCAGGAGCAATATGCCACTACATGTAAACCTTAACGTTGTCAGAGCTACCTTAACGAAAATATCCTCGAGATTTCAAAAAAAATTTCACATGGTGACGAGGCATTTGGCTACCTTCAGGGAGTCATAGTACCCCTGCCTGCTGCTCCCACTTTTCTAAGCCCTTTCTATCTATCATTCTTGGTATGGCTGTCCTACAGAACCGATGTGTCACTATATGTCCACGTAAACGTCGTCTCTGTTACTCCCACTACGAGTCTCTCGAGTTAGCAAATGTACCTCGAAGGATGACGAGGCATTTTGCTACCTTATAAGCGACATAGTTACTGCAGCCAGCTACTCCCCCTTCTTTGAATCTTTCCTGTCTTTATTTCGTACTGTGGTCAGTCCTGCAGAAGCGATACGCCACCACCTGTGCATGTTACTGTTGTCTGAGTTACCTCAACAACGAATTCCTCGAGTTTTCAAATAAATTTCGCCGAGTGACGAGGCATTTGGCTACCTTAAGAGAGTCATAGTTACTGCAGCCAGCTGCTCCCCCTTCTTTGAATCTTTCCTCCCTTTAAATCGTACTGTGGTCAGTCCTGCAGAGCGATACGCCACCACCTGTGCATGTTACCGTTGTCTGATTTACTTCAACGACGATTTCCTCGAGTTTTTAAAATAAATTTCGCCGAGTGACGAGGCATTTGGCTACCTTAAGAGAGTCATAGTTACTGCTGCCAGCTGCTCGACCTACTTTCATTCTTTCCACTCATTAATTATTACTGTGGTCAGTCCTGCAGGAGCAATATGCCACTACATGTAAACCTTAACGTTGTCTGAGCTACCTTAACGAAGATATTCTCGAGTTTTCAAAAAAAATTTCACATGGTGACGAGGCATTTGGCTGCCTTAAGAGAGTCATAGTACCCCTGCCTGCTGCTCCCACTTTTTTAAGCCCTTTCTATCTATCATTCTTGCTATGGCTGTCCTACAGAACCGATGTGCCACTATATGTCCAGGTTAACGTCGTCACTGTTACTCCCACTACGAGTCTCTCGAGTTAGCAAATGTATCTCGCCGAATGACGAGGCATTTGGCTACCTTAAGAGAGTCATAGTTACTGCAGCCAGCTGCTCCCCCTTCTTTGAATCTTTCCTCCCTTTAAATCGTACTGAGGTCAGTCCTGCTGAAGCGATACGCCACCACCTGTGCATGTTACCGTTGTCTGAGTTACTTCAACGACGATTTCCTCGAGTTTTCAAATAAATTTCGCCGAGTGACGAGGCATTTGACTACCTTAAGAGAGTCATAGTTACTGCTGCCAGCTGCTCGACCTACTTTCATTCTTTCCACTCATTAATTATTACTGTGGTCAGTCCTGCAGGAGCAATATGCCACTACATGTAAACCTTAACGTTGTCTGAGCTACCTTAACGAAGATATTCTCGAGTTTTCAAAAAAAATTTCACATGGTGACGAGGCATTTGGCTGCCTTAAGAGAGTCATAGTACCCCTGCCTGCTGCTCCCACTTTATGAAGCCCTTTCTCTCTATCATTCTTGCTATGGCTGTCCTACAGAACCGATGTGCCACTATATGTCCAGGTTAACGTCGTCACTGTTACTCCCACTGCGAGTCTCTCGAGTTAGCAAATGTACCTCGCCGGGTGACGAGGCTTTTGGCTACCTTAAGTGGCTCATAGTTACTGCAGCCAGCTGCTCCCCCTTCTTTGAATCTTTCCTCCCTTTAAATGGTACTGTGGTCAGTCCTGCAGAGCGATACGCCACCACCTGTGCATGTTACCGTTGTCTGATTTACTTCATCGACGATTTCCTCGAGTTTTCAAATAAATCTCGCCGAGTGACGAGGCATTTGGCTACCTTAAGAGAGTCGTAGTTACTGCCGCCAGCTGCTCGACCTACTTTCTTTCTTTCCACTCATTAATTATTACTGTGGTCAGTGCTGCAGGAGCAATATGCCACTACATGTAAACCTTAACGTTGTCAGAGCTACCTTAACGAAAATATCCTCGAGATTTCAAAAAAAATTTCACATGGTGACGAGGCATTTGGCTACCTTCAGGGAGTCATAGTACCCCTGCCTGCTGCTCCCACTTTTCTAAGCCCTTTCTATCTATCATTCTTGGTATGGCTGTCCTACAGAACCGATGTGTCACTATATGTCCACGTAAACGTCGTCTCTGTTACTCCCACTACGAGTCTCTCGAGTTAGCAAATGTACCTCGAAGGATGACGAGGCATTTTGCTACCTTATAAGCGTCATAGTTACTGCAGCCAGCTACTCCCCCTTCTTTGAATCTTTCCTGTCTTTATTTCGTACTGTGGTCAGTCCTGCAGAAGCGATACGCCACCACCTGTGCATGTTACTGTTGTCTGAGTTACCTCAACAACGAATTCCTCGAGTTTTCAAATAAATTTCGCCGAGTGACGAGGCATTTGGCTACCTTAAGAGAGTCATAGTTACTGCAGCCAGCTGCTCCCCCTTCTTTGAATCTTTCCTCCCTTTAAATCGTACTGTGGTCAGTCCTGCAGAGCGATACGCCACCACCTGTGCATGTTACCGTTGTCTGATTTACTTCAACGACGATTTCCTCGAGTTTTTAAAATAAATTTCGCCGAGTGACGAGGCATTTGGCTACCTTAAGAGAGTCATAGTTACTGCTGCCAGCTGCTCGACCTACTTTCATTCTTTCCACTCATTAATTATTACTGTGGTCAGTCCTGCAGGAGCAATATGCCACTACATGTAAACCTTAACGTTGTCTGAGCTACCTTAACGAAGATATTCTCGAGTTTTCAAAAAAAATTTCACATGGTGACGAGGCATTTGGCTGCCTTAAGAGAGTCATAGTACCCCTGCCTGCTGCTCCCACTTTTTTAAGCCCTTTCTATCTATCATTCTTGCTATGGCTGTCCTACAGAACCGACGTGCCACTATATGTCCAGGTTAACGTCGTCACTGTTACTCCCACTACGAGTCTCTCGAGTTAGCAAATGTACCTCGCCGAATGACGAGGCATTTGGCAACCTTAAGTGACTCATAGTTACTGCAGCCAGCTGCTCCCCCTTCTTTGAATCTTTCCTCCCTTTAAATCGTACTGAGGTCAGTCCTGCTGAAGCGATACGCCACCACCTGTGCATGTTACCGTTGTCTGAGTTACTTCAACGACGATTTCCTCGAGTTTTCAAATAAATTTCGCCGAGTGACGAGGCATTTGACTACCTTAAGAGAGTCATAGTTACTGCTGCCAGCTGCTCGACCTACTTTCATTCTTTCCACTCATTAATTATTACTGTGGTCAGTCCTGCAGGAGCAATATGCCACTACATGTAAACCTTAACGTTGTCTGAGCTACCTTAACGAAGATATTCTCGAGTTTTCAAAAAAAATTTCACATGGTGACGAGGCATTTGGCTGCCTTAAGAGAGTCATAGTACCCCTGCCTGCTGCTCCCACTTTATGAAGCCCTTTCTCTCTATCATTCTTGCTATGCCTGTCCTACAGAACCGATGTGCCACTATATGTCCAGGTTAACGTCGTCACTGTTACTCCCACTGCGAGTCTCTCGAGTTAGCAAATGTACCTCGCCGGGTGACGAGGCTTTTGGCTACCTTAAGTGGCTCATAGTTACTCCAGCCAGCTGCTCCACCTTCTTTGAATCTTTCCTCCCTTTAAATCGTACTGTGGTCAGTCCTGCAGAGCGATACGCCACCACCTGTGCATGTTACCGTTGTCTGATTTACTTCAACGACGATTTCCTCGAGTTTTCAAATAAATCTCGCCGAGTGACGAGGCATTTGGCTACCTTAAGAGATTCATAGTTACTGCCGCCAGCTGCTCGACCTACTTTCTTTCTTTCCACTCATTAATTATTACTGTGGTCAGTCCTGCAGGAGCAATATGCCACTACATGTAAACCTTAACGTTGTCTGAGCTACCTTAACGAAGATATTCTCGAGTTTTCAAAAAAAATTTCACATGGTGACGAGGCATTTGGCTGCCTTAGGAGAGTCATAGTACCCCTGCCTGCTGCTCCCACTTTTCTAAGCCCATTCTCTCTATCATTCTTGCTATGGCTGTCCTACAGAACCGATGTGCCACTATATGTCCAGGTTAACGTCGTCACTGTTACTCCCACTACGAGACTCTCGAGTTAGCAAATGTACCTCGCCGGGTGACGAGGCATTTGGCTACCTTAAGACAGTCATAGTTACTGCAGCCAGCTGCTCCCCCTTCTTTGAATCTTTCCTCCCTTTAAATGGTACTGTGGTCAGTCCTGCAGAGCGATACGCCACCACCTGTGCATGTTACCGTTGTCTGATTTACTTCATCGACGATTTCCTCGAGTTTTCAAATAAATCTCGCCGAGTGACGAGGCATTTGGCTACCTTAAGAGAGTCGTAGTTACTGCCGCCAGCTGCTCGACCTACTTTCTTTCTTTCCACTCATTAATTATTACTGTGGTCAGTGCTGCAGGAGCAATATGCCACTACATGTAAACCTTAACGTTGTCAGAGCTACCTTAACGAAAATATCCTCGAGATTTCAAAAAAAATTTCACATGGTGACGAGGCATTTGGCTACCTTCAGGGAGTCATAGTACCCCTGCCTGCTGCTCCCACTTTTCTAAGCCCTTTCTATCTATCATTCTTGGTATGGCTGTCCTACAGAACCGATGTGTCACTATATGTCCACGTAAACGTCGTCTCTGTTACTCCCACTACGAGTCTCTCGAGTTAGCAAATGTACCTCGAAGGATGACGAGGCATTTTGCTACCTTATAAGCGTCATAGTTACTGCAGCCAGCTACTCCCCCTTCTTTGAATCTTTCCTGTCTTTATTTCGTACTGTGGTCAGTCCTGCAGAAGCGATACGCCACCACCTGTGCATGTTACTGTTGTCTGAGTTACCTCAACAACGAATTCCTCGAGTTTTCAAATAAATTTCGCCGAGTGACGAGGCATTTGGCTACCTTAAGAGAGTCATAGTTACTGCAGCCAGCTGCTCCCCCTTCTTTGAATCTTTCCTCCCTTTAAATCGTACTGTGGTCAGTCCTGCAGAGCGATACGCCACCACCTGTGCATGTTACCGTTGTCTGATTTACTTCAACGACGATTTCCTCGAGTTTTTAAAATAAATTTCGCCGAGTGACGAGGCATTTGGCTACCTTAAGAGAGTCATAGTTACTGCTGCCAGCTGCTCGACCTACTTTCATTCTTTCCACTCATTAATTATTACTGTGGTCAGTCCTGCAGGAGCAATATGCCACTACATGTAAACCTTAACGTTGTCTGAGCTACCTTAACGAAGATATTCTCGAGTTTTCAAAAAAAATTTCACATGGTGACGAGGCATTTGGCTGCCTTAAGAGAGTCATAGTACCCCTGCCTGCTGCTCCCACTTTTTTAAGCCCTTTCTATCTATCATTCTTGCTATGGCTGTCCTACAGAACCGATGTGCCACTATATGTCCAGGTTAACGTCGTCACTGTTACTCCCACTACGAGTCTCTCGAGTTAGCAAATGTATCTCGCCGAATGACGAGGCATTTGGCTACCTTAAGTGACTCATAGTTACTGCAGCCAGCTGCTCCCCCTTCTTTGAATCTTTCCTCCCTTTAAATGGTACTGTGGTCAGTCCTGCAGAGCGATACGCCACCACCTGTGCATGTTACCGTTGTCTGATTTACTTCATCGACGATTTCCTCGAGTTTTCAAATAAATCTCGCCGAGTGACGAGGCATTTGGCTACCTTAAGAGAGTCATAGTTACTGCCGCCAGCTGCTCGACCTACTTTCTTTCTTTCCACTCATTAATTATTACTGTGGTCAGTCCTGCAGGAGCAATATGCCACTACATGTAAACCTTAACGTTGTCTGAGCTACCTTAACGAAGATATTCTCGAGTTTTCAAAAAAAATTTCACATGGTGACGAGGCATTTGGCTGCCTTAGGAGAGTCATAGTACCCCTGCCTGCTGCTCCCACTTTTCTAAGCCCATTCTCTCTATCATTCTTGCTATGGCTGTCCTACAGAACCGATGTGCCACTATATGTCCAGGTTAACGTCGTCACTGTTACTCCCACTACGAGACTCTCGAGTTAGCAAATGTACCTCGCCGGGTGACGAGGTATTTGGCTACCTTAAGACAGTCATAGTTACTGCAGCCAGCTGCTCCCCCTTCTTTGAATCTTTCCTCCCTTTAAATGGTACTGTGGTCAGTCCTGCAGTGCGATACGCCACCACCTGTGCATGTTACCGTTGTCTGATTTACTTCATCGACGATTTCCTCGAGTTTTCAAATAAATCTCGCCGAGTGACGAGGCATTTGGCTACCTTAAGAGAGTCGTAGTTACTGCCGCCAGCTGCTCGACCTACTTTCTTTCTTTCCACTCATTAATTATTACTGTGGTCAGTGCTGCAGGAGCAATATGCCACTACATGTAAACCTTAACGTTGTCAGAGCTACCTTAACGAAAATATCCTCGAGATTTCAAAAAAAATTTCACATGGTGACGAGGCATTTGGCTACCTTCAGGGAGTCATAGTACCCCTGCCTGCTGCTCCCACTTTTCTAAGCCCTTTCTATCTATCATTCTTGGTATGGCTGTCCTACAGAACCGATGTGTCACTATATGTCCACGTAAACGTCGTCTCTGTTACTCCCACTACGAGTCTCTCGAGTTAGCAAATGTACCTCGAAGGATGACGAGGCATTTTGCTACCTTATAAGCGTCATAGTTACTGCAGCCAGCTACTCCCCCTTCTTTGAATCTTTCCTGTCTTTATTTCGTACTGTGGTCAGTCCTGCAGAAGCGATACGCCACCACCTGTGCATGTTACTGTTGTCTGAGTTACCTCAACAACGAATTCCTCGAGTTTTCAAATAAATTTCGCCGAGTGACGAGGCATTTGGCTACCTTAAGAGAGTCATAGTTACTGCAGCCAGCTGCTCCCCCTTCTTTGAATCTTTCCTCCCTTTAAATCGTACTGTGGTCAGTCCTGCAGAGCGATACGCCACCACCTGTGCATGTTACCGTTGTCTGATTTACTTCAACGACGATTTCCTCGAGTTTTTAAAATAAATTTCGCCGAGTGACGAGGCATTTGGCTACCTTAAGAGAGTCATAGTTACTGCTGCCAGCTGCTCGACCTACTTTCATTCTTTCCACTCATTAATTATTACTGTGGTCAGTCCTGCAGGAGCAATATGCCACTACATGTAAACCTTAACGTTGTCTGAGCTACCTTAACGAAGATATTCTCGAGTTTTCAAAAAAAATTTCACATGGTGACGAGGCATTTGGCTGCCTTAAGAGAGTCATAGTACCCCTGCCTGCTGCTCCCACTTTTTTAAGCCCTTTCTATCTATCATTCTTGCTATGGCTGTCCTACAGAACCGATGTGCCACTATATGTCCAGGTTAACGTCGTCACTGTTACTCCCACTACGAGTCTCTCGAGTTAGCAAATGTATCTCGCCGAATGACGAGGCATTTGGCTACCTTAAGTGACTCATAGTTACTGCAGCCAGCTGCTCCCCCTTCTTTGAATCTTTCCTCCCTTTAAATCGTACTGACGTCAGTCCTGCTGAAGCGATACGCCACCACCTGTGCATGTTACCGTTGTCTGAGTTACTTCAACGACGATTTCCTCGAGTTTTCAAATAAATTTCGCCGAGTGACGAGGCATTTGGCTACCTTAAGAGAGTCATAGTTACTGCTGCCAGCTGCTCGACCTACTTTCATTCTTTCCACTCATTAATTATTACTGTGGTCAGTCCTGCAGGAGCAATATGCCACTACATGTAAACCTTAACGTTGTCTGAGCTACCTTAACGAAGATATTCTCGAGTTTTCAAAAAAAATTTCACATGGTGACGAGGCATTTGGCTGCCTTAAGAGAGTCATAGTACCCCTGCCTGCTGCTCCCACTTTTTTAAGCCCTATCTCTCTATCATTCTTGCTATGGCTGTCCTACAGAACCGATGTGCCACTATATGTCCAGGTTAACGTCGTCACTGTTACTCCCACTGCGAGTCTCTCGAGTTAGCAAATGTACCTCGCCGGGTGACGAGGCTTTTGGCTACCTTAAGTGACTCATAGTTACTGCAGCCAGCTGCTCCACCTTCTTTGAATCTTTCCTCCCTTTAAATCGTACTGAGGTCAGTCCTGCTGAAGCGATACGCCACCACCTGTGCATGTTACCGTTGTCTGAGTTACATCAACGACGATTTCCTCGAATTTTCAAATACATTTCGCCGAGTGACGAGGCATTTGGCTACCTTAAGAGAGTCATAGTTACTGCTGCCAGCTGCTCGACCTACTTTCATTCTTTCCACTCATTAATTATTACTGTGGTCAGTCCTGCAGGAGCAATATGCCACTACATGTAAACCTTAACGTTGTCTGAGCTACCTTAACGAAGATATTCTCGAGTTTTCAAAAAAAATTTCACATGGTGACGAGGCATTTGGCTGCCTTAAGAGAGTCATAGTACCCCTGCCTGCTGCTCCCACTTTATTAAGCCCTTTCTCTCTATCATTCTTGCTATGGCTGTCCTACAGAACCGATGTGCCACTATATGTCCAGGTTAACGTCGTCACTGTTACTCCCACTGCGAGTCTCTCGAGTTAGCAAATGTACCTCGCCGGGTGACGAGGCATTTGGCTACCTTAAGACAGTCATAGTTACTGCAGCCAGCTGCTCCCCCTTCTTTGAATCTTTCCTCCCTTTAAATGGTACTGTGGTCAGTCCTGCAGAGCGATACGCCACCACCTGTGCATGTTACCGTTGTCTGATTTACTTCATCGACGATTTCCTCGAGTTTTCAAATAAATCTCGCCGAGTGACGAGGCATTTGGCTACCTTAAGAGAGTCGTAGTTACTGCCGCCAGCTGCTCGACCTACTTTCTTTCTTTCCACTCATTAATTATTACTGTGGTCAGTGCTGCAGGAGCAATATGCCACTACATGTAAACCTTAACGTTGTCAGAGCTACCTTAACGAAAATATCCTCGAGATTTCAAAAAAAATTTCACATGGTGACGAGGCATTTGGCTACCTTCAGGGAGTCATAGTACCCCTGCCTGCTGCTCCCACTTTTCTAAGCCCTTTCTCTCTATCATTCTTGGTATGGCTGTCCTACAGAACCGATGTGTCACTATATGTCCACGTAAACGTCGTCTCTGTTACTCCCACTACGAGTCTCTCGAGTTAGCAAATGTACCTCGAAGGATGACGAGGCATTTTGCTACCTTATAAGCGTCATAGTTACTGCAGCCAGCTACTCCCCCTTCTTTGAATCTTTCCTGTCTTTATTTCGTACTGTGGTCAGTCCTGCAGAAGCGATACGCCACCACCTGTGCATGTTACTGTTGTCTGAGTTACCTCAACAACGAATTCCTCGAGTTTTCAAATAAATTTCGCCGAGTGACGAGGCATTTGGCTACCTTAAGAGAGTCATAGTTACTGCAGCCAGCTGCTCCCCCTTCTTTGAATCTTTCCTCCCTTTAAATCGTACTGTGGTCAGTCCTGCAGAGCGATACGCCACCACCTGTGCATGTTACCGTTGTCTGATTTACTTCAACGACGATTTCCTCGAGTTTTTAAAATAAATTTCGCCGAGTGACGAGGCATTTGGCTACCTTAAGAGAGTCATAGTTACTGCTGCCAGCTGCTCGACCTACTTTCATTCTTTCCACTCATTAATTATTACTGTGGTCAGTCCTGCAGGAGCAATATGCCACTACATGTAAACCTTAACGTTGTCTGAGCTACCTTAACGAAGATATTCTCGAGTTTTCAAAAAAAATTTCACATGGTGACGAGGCATTTGGCTGCCTTAAGAGAGTCATAGTACCCCTGCCTGCTGCTCCCACTTTTTTAAGCCCTTTCTATCTATCATTCTTGCTATGGCTGTCCTACAGAACCGACGTGCCACTATATGTCCAGGTTAACGTCGTCACTGTTACTCCCACTACGAGTCTCTCGAGTTAGCAAATGTACCTCGCCGAATGACGAGGCATTTGGCTACCTTAAGTGACTCATAGTTACTGCAGCCAGCTGCTCCCCCTTCTTTGAATCTTTCCTCCCTTTAAATCGTACTGAGGTCAGTCCTGCTGAAGCGATACGCCACCACCTGTGCATGTTACCGTTGTCTGAGTTACTTCAACGACGATTTCCTCGAGTTTTCAAATAAATTTCGCCGAGTGACGAGGCATTTGACTACCTTAAGAGAGTCATAGTTACTGCTGCCAGCTGCTCGACCTACTTTCATTCTTTCCACTCATTAATTATTACTGTGGTCAGTCCTGCAGGAGCAATATGCCACTACATGTGTACCTTAACGTTGTCTGAGCTACCTTAACGAAGATATTCTCGAGTTTTCAAAAAAAATTTCACATTTTGACGAGGCATTTGGCTGCCTTAAGAGAGTCATAGTACCCCTGCCTGCTGCTCCCACTTTATGAAGCCCTTTCTCTCTATCATTCTTGCTATGGCTGTCCTACAGAACCGATGTGCCACTATATGTCCAGGTTAACGTCGTCACTGTTACTCCCACTGCGAGTCTCTCGAGTTAGCAAATGTACCTCGCCGGGTGACGAGGCTTTTGGCTACCTTAAGTGGCTCATAGTTACTCCAGCCAGCTGCTCCACCTTCTTTGAATCTTTCCTCCCTTTAAATCGTACTGTGGTCAGTCCTGCAGAGCGATACGCCACCACCTGTGCATGTTACCGTTGTCTGATTTACTTCAACGACGATTTCCTCGAGTTTTCAAATAAATCTCGCCGAGTGACGAGGCATTTGGCTACCTTAAGAGATTCATAGTTACTGCCGCCAGCTGCTCGACCTACTTTCTTTCTTTCCACTCATTAATTATTACTGTGGTCAGTCCTGCAGGAGCAATATGCCACTACATGTAAACCTTAACGTTGTCTGAGCTACCTTAACGAAGATATTCTCGAGTTTTCAAAAAAAATTTCACATGGTGACGAGGCATTTGGCTGCCTTAGGAGAGTCATAGTACCCCTGCCTGCTGCTCCCACTTTTCTAAGCCCATTCTCTCTATCATTCTTGCTATGGCTGTCCTACAGAACCGATGTGCCACTATATGTCCAGGTTAACGTCGTCACTGTTACTCCCACTACGAGACTCTCGAGTTAGCAAATGTAATTCGCCGGGTGACGAGGCATTTGGCTACCTTAAGACAGTCATAGTTACTGCAGCCAGCTGCTCCCCCTTCTTTGAATCTTTCCTCCCTTTAAATGGTACTGTGGTCAGTCCTGCAGAGCGATACGCCACCACCTGTGCATGTTACCGTTGTCTGATTTACTTCATCGACGATTTCCTCGAGTTTTCAAATAAATCTCGCCGAGTGACGAGGCATTTGGCTACCTTAAGAGAGTCGTAGTTACTGCCGCCAGCTGCTCGACCTACTTTCTTTCTTTCCACTCATTAATTATTACTGTGGTCAGTGCTGCAGGAGCAATATGCCACTACATGTAAACCTTAACGTTGTCAGAGCTACCTTAACGAAAATATCCTCGAGATTTCAAAAAAAATTTCACATGGTGACGAGGCATTTGGCTACCTTCAGGGAGTCATAGTACCCCTGCCTGCTGCTCCCACTTTTCTAAGCCCTTTCTCTCTATCATTCTTGGTATGGCTGTCCTACAGAACCGATGTGTCACTATATGTCCACGTAAACGTCGTCTCTGTTACTCCCACTACGAGTCTCTCGAGTTAGCAAATGTACCTCGAAGGATGACGAGGCATTTTGCTACCTTATAAGCGTCATAGTTACTGCAGCCAGCTACTCCCCCTTCTTTGAATCTTTCCTGTCTTTATTTCGTACTGTGGTCAGTCCTGCAGAAGCGATACGCCACCACCTGTGCATGTTACTGTTGTCTGAGTTACCTCAACAACGAATTCCTCGAGTTTTCAAATAAATTTCGCCGAGTGACGAGGCATTTGGCTACCTTAAGAGAGTCATAGTTACTGCAGCCAGCTGCTCCCCCTTCTTTGAATCTTTCCTCCCTTTAAATCGTACTGTGGTCAGTCCTGCAGAGCGATACGCCACCACCTGTGCATGTTACCGTTGTCTGATTTACTTCAACGACGATTTCCTCGAGTTTTTAAAATAAATTTCGCCGAGTGACGAGGCATTTGGCTACCTTAAGAGAGTCATAGTTACTGCTGCCAGCTGCTCGACCTACTTTCATTCTTTCCACTCATTAATTATTACTGTGGTCAGTCCTGCAGGAGCAATATGCCACTACATGTAAACCTTAACGTTGTCTGAGCTACCTTAACGAAGATATTCCCGAGTTTTCAAAAAAAATTTCACATGGTGACGAGGCATTTGGCTGCCTTAAGAGAGTCATAGTACCCCTGCCTGCTGCTCCCACTTTTTTAAGCCCTTTCTCTCTATCATTCTTGTTATGGCTGTCCTACAGAACCGATGTGCCACTATATGTCCAGGTTAACGTCGTCACTGTTCCTCCCACTGCGAGTCTCTCGAGTTAGCAAATGTACCTCGCCGGGTGACGAGGCTTTTGGCTACCTTAAGTGACTCATAGTTACTGCAGCCAGCTGCTCCACCTTCTTTGAATCTTTCCTCCCTTTAAATCGTACTGTGGTCAGTCCTGCTGAAGCGATACGCCACCACCTGTGCATGTTACCGTTGTCTGAGTTACTTCAACGACGATTTCCTCGAGTTTTCAAATAAATTTCGCCGAGTGACGAGGCATTTGACTACCTTAAGAGAGTCATAGTTACTGCTGCCAGCTGCTCGACCTACTTTCATTCTTTCCACTCATTAATTATTACTGTGGTCAGTCCTGCAGGAGCAATATGCCACTACATGTATACCTTAACGTTGTCTGAGCTACCTTAACGAAGATATTCTCGAGTTTTCAAAAAAAATTTCACATTTTGACGAGGCATTTGGCTGCCTTAAGAGAGTCATAGTACCCCTGCCTGCTGCTCCCACTTTATGAAGCCCTTTCTCTCTATCATTCTTGCTATGGCTGTCCTACAGAACCGATGTGCCACTATATGTCCAGGTTAACGTCGTCACTGTTACTCCCACTGCGAGTCTCTCGAGTTAGCAAATGTACCTCGCCGGGTGACGAGGCTTTTGGCTACCTTAAGTGGCTCATAGTTACTCCAGCCAGCTGCTCCACCTTCTTTGAATCTTTCCTCCCTTTAAATCGTACTGTGGTCAGTCCTGCAGAGCGATACGCCACCACCTGTGCATGTTACCGTTGTCTGATTTACTTCAACGACGATTTCCTCGAGTTTTCAAATAAATCTCGCCGAGTGACGAGGCATTTGGCTACCTTAAGAGATTCATAGTTACTGCCGCCAGCTGCTCGACCTACTTTCTTTCTTTCCACTCATTAATTATTACTGTGGTCAGTCCTGCAGGAGCAATATGCCACTACATGTAAACCTTAACGTTGTCTGAGCTACCTTAACGAAGATATTCTCGAGTTTTCAAAAAAAATTTCACATGGTGACGAGGCATTTGGCTGCCTTAGGAGAGTCATAGTACCCCTGCCTGCTGCTCCCACTTTTCTAAGCCCATTCTCTCTATCATTCTTGCTATGGCTGTCCTACAGAACCGATGTGCCACTATATGTCCAGGTTAACGTCGTCACTGTTACTCCCACTACGAGACTCTCGAGTTAGCAAATGTACCTCGCCGGGTGACGAGGCATTTGGCTACCTTAAGACAGTCATAGTTACTGCAGCCAGCTGCTCCCCCTTCTTTGAATCTTTCCTCCCTTTAAATGGTACTGTGGTCAGTCCTGCAGAGCGATACGCCACCACCTGTGCATGTTACCGTTGTCTGATTTACTTCATCGACGATTTCCTCGAGTTTTCAAATAAATCTCGCCGAGTGACGAGGCATTTGGCTACCTTAAGAGAGTCGTAGTTACTGCCGCCAGCTGCTCGACCTACTTTCTTTCTTTCCACTCATTAATTATTACTGTGGTCAGTGCTGCAGGAGCAATATGCCACTACATGTAAACCTTAACGTTGTCAGAGCTACCTTAACGAAAATATCCTCGAGATTTCAAAAAAAATTTCACATGGTGACGAGGCATTTGGCTACCTTCAGGGAGTCATAGTACCCCTGCCTGCTGCTCCCACTTTTCTAAGCCCTTTCTCTCTATCATTCTTGGTATGGCTGTCCTACAGAACCGATGTGTCACTATATGTCCACGTAAACGTCGTCTCTGTTACTCCCACTACGAGTCTCTCGAGTTAGCAAATGTACCTCGAAGGATGACGAGGCATTTTGCTACCTTATAAGCGTCATAGTTACTGCAGCCAGCTACTCCCCCTTCTTTGAATCTTTCCTGTCTTTATTTCGTACTGTGGTCAGTCCTGCAGAAGCGATACGCCACCACCTGTGCATGTTACTGTTGTCTGAGTTACCTCAACAACGAATTCCTCGAGTTTTCAAATAAATTTCGCCGAGTGACGAGGCATTTGGCTACCTTAAGAGAGTCATAGTTACTGCAGCCAGCTGCTCCCCCTTCTTTGAATCTTTCCTCCCTTTAAATCGTACTGTGGTCAGTCCTGCAGAGCGATACGCCACCACCTGTGCATGTTACCGTTGTCTGATTTACTTCAACGACGATTTCCTCGAGTTTTTAAAATAAATTTCGCCGAGTGACGAGGCATTTGGCTACCTTAAGAGAGTCATAGTTACTGCTGCCAGCTGCTCGACCTACTTTCATTCTTTCCACTCATTAATTATTACTGTGGTCAGTCCTGCAGGAGCAATATGCCACTACATGTAAACCTTAACGTTGTCTGAGCTACCTTAACGAAGATATTCCCGAGTTTTCAAAAAAAATTTCACATGGTGACGAGGCATTTGGCTGCCTTAAGAGAGTCATAGTACCCCTGCCTGCTGCTCCCACTTTTTTAAGCCCTTTCTCTCTATCATTCTTGTTATGGCTGTCCTACAGAACCGATGTGCCACTATATGTCCAGGTTAACGTCGTCACTGTTCCTCCCACTGCGAGTCTCTCGAGTTAGCAAATGTACCTCGCCGGGTGACGAGGCTTTTGGCTACCTTAAGTGACTCATAGTTACTGCAGCCAGCTGCTCCACCTTCTTTGAATCTTTCCTCCCTTTAAATCGTACTGTGGTCAGTCCTGCAGAGCGATACGCCACCACCTGTGCATGTTACCGTTGTCTGATTTACTTCGACGACGATTTCCTCGAGTTTTCAAATAAATCTCGCCGAGTGACGAGGCATTTGGCTACCTTAAGAGAGTCATAGTTACTGCCGCCAGCTGCTCGACCTACTTTCTTTCTTTCCACTCATTAATTATTACTGTGGTCAGTCCTGCAGGAGCAATATGCCACTACATGTAAACCTTAACGTTGTCTGAGCTACCTTAACGAAAATATCCTCGAGATTTCAAAAAAAATTTCACATGGTGACGAGGCATTTGGCTACCTTCAGGGAGTCATAGTACCCCTGCCTGCTGCTCCCACTTTTCTAAGCCCTTTCTCTCTATCATTCTTGCTATGGCTGTCCTACAGAACCGATGTGTCACTATATGTCCACGTAAACGTCGTCTCTGTTACTCCCACTACGAGTCTCTCGAGTTAGCAAATGTACCTCGAAGGATGATGAGGCATTTTGCTACCTTATAAGCGTCATAGTTACTGCAGCCAGCTACTCCCCTTTCTTTGAATCTTTCCTGTCTTTAATTCGTACTGTGGTCAGGCCTGCAGAAGCGATACGCCACCACCTGTGCATGTTACTGTTGTCTGAGTTACCTCAGCAACGAATTCCTCGAGTTTTCAAATAAATTTCGCCGAGTGACGAGGCATTTGGCTACCTTAAGAGAGTCATAGTTACTGCAGCCAGCTGCTCCCCCTTCTTTGAATCTTTCCTCCCTTTAAATCGTACTGTGGTCAGTCCTGCAGAGCGATACGCCACCACCTGTGCATGTTACCGTTGTCTGATTTACTTCAACGACGATTTCCTCGAGTTTTTAAAATAAATTTCGCCGAGTGACGAGGCATTTGGCTACCTTAAGAGAGTCATAGTTACTGCTGCCAGCTGCTCGACCTACTTTGAATCTTTCCTCCCTTTAAATCGTACTGTGGTCAGTCCTGCAGAGCGATACGCCACCACCTGTGCATGTTACCGTTGTCTGATTTACTTCAACGACGATTTCCTCGAGTTTTTAAAATAAATTTCACCGAGTGACGAAGCATTTGGCTACCTTAAGAGAGTCATAGTTACTGCTGCCAGCTGCTCGACCTACTTTCATTCTTTCCACTCATTAATTATTACTGTGGTCAGTCCTGCAGGAGCAACATGCCACTACATGTAAACCTTAACGTTGTCTGAGCTACCTTAACGAAGATATTCTCGAGTTTTCAAAAAAAATTTCTCATGGTGACGAGGCATTTGGCTGCCTTAAGAGAGTCATAGTACCCCTGCCTGCTGCTCCCACTTTTTTAAGCCCTTTCTATCTATCATTCTTGCTATGGCTGTCCTACAGAACCGATGTGCCACTATATGTCCAGGTTAACGTCGTCACTGTTACTCCCACTACGAGTCTCTCGAGTTAGCAAATGTACCTCGCCGGATGACGAGGCATTTGGCTACCTTAAGTGACTCATAGTTACTGCAGCCAGCTGCTCCCCCTTCTTTGAATCTTTCCTCCCTTTAAATCGTACTGAGGTCAGTCCTGCTGAAGCGATACGCCACCACCTGTGCATGTTACCGTTGTCTGAGTTACTTCAACGACGATTTCCTCGAGTTTTCAAATAAATTTCGCCGAGTGACGAGGCATTTGGCTACCTTAAGAGAGTCATAGTTACTGCTGCCAGCTGCTCGACCTACTTTCATTCTTTCCACTCATTAATTATTACTGTGGTCAGTCCTGCAGGAGCAATATGCCACTACATGTAAACCTTAACGTTGTCTGAGCTACCTTAACGAAGATATTCTCGAGTTTTCAAAAAAAATTTCACATGGTGACGAGGCATTTGGCTGCCTTAAGAGAGTCATAGTACCCCTGCCTGCTGCTCCCACTTTATGAAGCCCTTTCTCTCTATCATTCTTGCTATGGCTGTCCTACAGAACCGATGTGCCACTATATGTCCAGGTTAACGTCGTCACTGTTACTCCCACTGCGAGTCTCTCGAGTTAGCAAATGTACCTCGCCGGGTGACGAGGCTTTTAGCTACCTTAAGTGGCTCATAGTTACTCCAGCCAGCTGCTCCACCTTCTTTGAATCTTTCCTCCCTTTAAATCGTACTGTGGTCAGTCCTGCAGAGCGATACGCCACCGCCTGTGCATGTTACCGTTGTCTGATTTACTTCAACGACGATTTCCTCGAGTTTTCAAATAAATCTCGCCGAGTGACGAGGCATTTGGCTACCTTAAGAGATTCATAGTTACTGCCGCCAGCTGCTCGACCTACTTTCTTTCTTTCCACTCATTAATTATTACTGTGGTCAGTCCTGCAGGAGCAATATGCCACTACATGTAAACCTTAACGTTGTCTGAGCTACCTTAACGAAGATATTCTCGAGTTTTCAAAAAAAATTTCACATGGTGACGAGGCATTTGGCTGCCTTAGGAGAGTCATAGTACCCCTGCCTGCTGCTCCCACTTTTCTAAGCCCATTCTCTCTATCATTCTTGCTATGGCTGTCCTACAGAACCGATGTGCCACTATATGTCCAGGTTAACGTCGTCACTGTTACTCCCACTACGAGACTCTCGAGTTAGCAAATGTACCTCGCCGGGTGACGAGGCATTTGGCTACCTTAAGACAGTCATAGTTACGGCAGCCAGCTGCTCCCCCTTCTTTGAATCTTTCCTCCCTTTAAATGGTACTGTGGTCAGTCCTGCAGAGCGATACGCCACCACCTGTGCATGTTACCGTTGTCTGATTTACTTCATCGACGATTTCCTCGAGTTTTCAAATAAATCTCGCCGAGTGACGAGGCATTTGGCTACCTTAAGAGAGTCGTAGTTACTGCCGCCAGCTGCTCGACCTACTTTCTTTCTTTCCACTCATTAATTATTACTGTGGTCAGTGCTGCAGGAGCAATATGCCACTACATGTAAACCTTAACGTTGTCAGAGCTACCTTAACGAAAATATCCTCGAGATTTCAAAAAAAATTTCACATGGTGACGAGGCATTTGGCTACCTTCAGGGAGTCATAGTACCCCTGCCTGCTGCTCCCACTTTTCTAAGCCCTTTCTCTCTATCATTCTTGGTATGGCTGTCCTACAGAACCGATGTGTCACTATATGTCCACGTAAACGTCGTCTCTGTTACTCCCACTACGAGTCTCTCGAGTTAGCAAATGTACCTCGAAGGATGACGAGGCATTTTGCTACCTTATAAGCGTCATAGTTACTGCAGCCAGCTACTCCCCCTTCTTTGAATCTTTCCTGTCTTTATTTCGTACTGTGGTCAGTCCTGCAGAAGCGATACGCCACCACCTGTGCATGTTACTGTTGTCTGAGTTACCTCAACAACGAATTCCTCGAGTTTTCAAATAAATTTCGCCGAGTGACGAGGCATTTGGCTACCTTAAGAGAGTCATAGTTACTGCAGCCAGCTGCTCCCCCTTCTTTGAATCTTTCCTCCCTTTAAATCGTACTGTGGTCAGTCCTGCAGAGCGATACGCCACCACCTGTGCATGTTACCGTTGTCTGATTTACTTCAACGACGATTTCCTCGAGTTTTTAAAATAAATTTCGCCGAGTGACGAGGCATTTGGCTACCTTAAGAGAGTCATAGTTACTGCTGCCAGCTGCTCGACCTACTTTCATTCTTTCCACTCATTAATTATTACTGTGGTCAGTCCTGCAGGAGCAATATGCCACTACATGTAAACCTTAACGTTGTCTGAGCTACCTTAACGAAGATATTCCCGAGTTTTCAAAAAAAATTTCACATGGTGACGAGGCATTTGGCTGCCTTAAGAGAGTCATAGTACCCCTGCCTGCTGCTCCCACTTTTTTAAGCCCTTTCTCTCTATCATTCTTGTTATGGCTGTCCTACAGAACCGATGTGCCACTATATGTCCAGGTTAACGTCGTCACTGTTCCTCCCACTGCGAGTCGCTCGAGTTAGCAAATGTACCTCGCCGGGTGACGAGGCTTTTGGCTACCTTAAGTGACTCATAGTTACTGCAGCCAGCTGCTCCACCTTCTTTGAATCTTTCCTCCCTTTAAATCGTACTGTGGTCAGTCCTGCAGAGCGATACGCCACCACCTGTGCATGTTACCGTTGTCTGATTTACTTCGACGACGATTTCCTCGAGTTTTCAAATAAATCTCGCCGAGTGACGAGGCATTTGGCTACCTTAAGAGAGTCATAGTTACTGCCGCCAGCTGCTCGACCTACTTTCTTTCTTTCCACTCATTAATTATTACTGTGGTCAGTCCTGCAGGAGCAATATGCCACTACATGTAAACCTTAACGTTGTCTGAGCTACCTTAACGAAAATATCCTCGAGATATCAAAAAAAATTTCACATGGTGACGAGGCATTTGGCTACCTTCAGGGAGTCATAGTACCCCTGCCTGCTGCTCCCACTTTTCTAAGCCCTTTCTCTCTATCATTCTTGCTATGGCTGTCCTACAGAACCGATGTGTCACTATATGTCCACGTAAACGTCGTCTCTGTTACTCCCACTACGAGTCTCTCGAGTTAGCAAATGTACCTCGAAGGATGATGAGGCATTTTGCTACCTTATAAGCGTCATAGTTACTGCAGCCAGCTACTTCCCCTTCTTTGAATCTTTCCTGTCTTTAATTCGTACTGTGGTCAGGCCTGCAGAAGCGATACGCCACCACCTGTGCATGTTACTGTTGTCTGAGTTACCTCAACAACGAATTCCTCGAGTTTTCAAATAAATTTCGCCGAGTGACGAGGCATTTGGCTACCTTAAGAGAGTCATAGTTACTGCAGCCAGCTGCTCCCCCTTCTTTGAATCTTTCCTCCCTTTAAATCGTACTGTGGTCAGTCCTGCAGAGCGATACGCCACCACCTGTGCATGTTACCGTTGTCTGATTTACTTCAACGACGATTTCCTCGAGTTTTTAAAATAAATTTCGCCGAGTGACGAGGCATTTGGCTACCTTAAGAGAGTCATAGTTACTGCTGCCAGCTGCTCGACCTACTTTGAATCTTTCCTCCCTTTAAATCGTACTGTGGTCAGTCCTGCAGAGCGATACGCCACCACCTGTGCATGTTACCGTTGTCTGATTTACTTCAACGACGATTTCCTCGAGTTTTTAAAATAAATTTCACCGAGTGACGAAGCATTTGACTACCTTAAGAGAGTCATAGTTACTGCTGCCAGCTGCTCGACCTACTTTCATTCTTTCCACTCATTAATTATTACTGTGGTCAGTCCTGCAGGAGCAATATGCCACTACATGTAAACCTTAACGTTGTCTGAGCTACCTTAACGAAGATATTCTCGAGTTTTCAAAAAAAATTTCTCATGGTGACGAGGCATTTGGCTGCCTTAAGAGAGTCATAGTACCCCTGCCTGCTGCTCCCACTTTTTTAAGCCCTTTCTATCTATCATTCTTGCTATGGCTGTCCTACAGAACCGATGTGCCACTATATGTCCAGGTTAACGTCGTCACTGTTACTCCCACTACGAGTCTCTCGAGTTAGCAAATGTACCTCGCCGAATGACGAGGCATTTGGCTACCTTAAGTGACTCATAGTTACTGCAGCCAGCTGCTCCCCCTTCTTTGAATCTTTCCTCCCTTTAAATCGTACTGAGGTGTCCTGCTGAAGCGATACGCCACCACCTGTGCATGTTACCGTTGTCTGAGTTACTTCAACGACGATTTCCTCGAGTTTTCAAATAAATTTCGCCGAGTGACGAGGCATTTGGCTACCTTAAGAGAGTCATAGTTACTGCTGCCAGCTGCTCGACCTACTTTCATTCTTTCCACTCATTAATTATTACTGTGGTCAGTCCTGCAGGAGCAATATGCCACTACATGTAAACATTAACGTTGTCTGAGCTACCTTAACGAAGATATTCTCGAGTTTTCAAAAAAAATTTCACATGGTGACGAGGCATTTGGCTGCCTTAAGAGAGTCATAGTACCCCTGCCTGCTGCTCCCACTTTTTTAAGCCCTTTCTCTCTATCATTCTTGCTATGGCTGTCCTACAGAACCGATGTGCCACTATATGTCCAGGTTAACGTCGTCACTGTTACTCCCACTGCGAGTCTCTCGAGTTAGCAAATGTACCTCGCCGGGTGACGAGGCTTTTGGCTACCTTAAGTGACTCATAGTTACTGCAGCCAGCTGCTCCCCCTTCTTTGAATCTTTCCTCCCTTTAAATGGTACTGTGGTCAGTCCTGCAGAGCGATACGCCACCACCTGTGCATGTTACCGTTGTCTGATTTACTTCATCGACGATTTCCTCGAGTTTTCAAATAAATCTCGCCGAGTGACGAGGCATTTGGCTACCTTAAGAGAGTCGTAGTTACTGCCGCCAGCTGCTCGACCTACTTTCTTTCTTTCCACTCATTAATTATTACTGTGGTCAGTGCTGCAGGAGCAATATGCCACTACATGTAAACCTTAACGTTGTCAGAGCTACCTTAACGAAAATATCCTCGAGATTTCAAAAAAAATTTCACATGGTGACGAGGCATTTGGCTACCTTCAGGGAGTCATAGTACCCCTGCCTGCTGCTCCCACTTTTCTAAGCCCTTTCTCTCTATCATTCTTGGTATGGCTGTCCTACAGAACCGATGTGTCACTATATGTCCACGTAAACGTCGTCTCTGTTACTCCCACTACGAGTCTCTCGAGTTAGCAAATGTACCTCGAAGGATGACGAGGCATTTTGCTACCTTATAAGCGTCATAGTTACTGCAGCCAGCTACTCCCCCTTCTTTGAATCTATCCTGTCTTTATTTCGTACTGTGGTCAGTCCTGCAGAAGCGATACGCCACCACCTGTGCATGTTACTGTTGTCTGAGTTACCTCAACAACGAATTCCTCGAGTTTTCAAATAAATTTCGCCGAGTGACGAGGCATTTGACTACCTTAAGAGAGTCATAGTTACTGCAGCCAGCTGCTCCCCCTTCTTTGAATCTTTCCTCCCTTTAAATCGTACTGTGGTCAGTCCTGCAGAGCGATACGCCACCACCTGTGCATGTTACCGTTGTCTGATTTACTTCAACGACGATTTCCTCGAGTTTTTAAAATAAATTTCGCCGAGTGACGAGGCATTTGGCTACCTTAAGAGAGTCATAGTTACTGCTGCCAGCTGCTCGACCTACTTTGAATCTTTCCTCCCTTTAAATCGTACTGTGGTCAGTCCTGCAGAGCGATACGCCACCACCTGTGCATGTTACCGTTGTCTGATTTACTTCAACGACGATTTCCTCGAGTTTTTAAAATAAATTTCACCGAGTGACGAAGCATTTGACTACCTTAAGAGAGTCATAGTTACTGCTGCCAGCTGCTCGACCTACTTTCATTCTTTCCACTCATTAATTATTACTGTGGTCAGTCCTGCAGGAGCAATATGCCACTACATGTAAACCTTAACGTTGTCTGAGCTACCTTAACGAAGATATTCTCGAGTTTTCAAAAAAAATTTCTCATGGTGACGAGGCATTTGGCTGCCTTAAGAGAGTCATAGTACCCCTGCCTGCTGCTCCCACTTTTTTAAGCCCTTTCTATCTATCATTCTTGCTATGGCTGTCCTACAGAACCGATGTGCCACTATATGTCCAGGTTAACGTCGTCACTGTTACTCCCACTACGAGTCTCTCGAGTTAGCAAATGTACCTCGCCGAATGACGAGGCATTTGGCTACCTTAAGTGACTCATAGTTACTGCAGCCAGCTGCTCCCCCTTCTTTGAATCTTTCCTCCCTTTAAATCGTACTGAGGTGTCCTGCTGAAGCGATACGCCACCACCTGTGCATGTTACCGTTGTCTGAGTTACTTCAACGACGATTTCCTCGAGTTTTCAAATAAATTTCGCCGAGTGACGAGGCATTTGGCTACCTTAAGAGAGTCATAGTTACTGCTGCCAGCTGCTCGACCTACTTTCATTCTTTCCACTCATTAATTATTACTGTGGTCAGTCCTGCAGGAGCAATATGCCACTACATGTAAACCTTAACGTTGTCTGAGCTACCTTAACGAAGATACTCTCGAGTTTTCAAAAAAAATTTCACATGGTGACGAGGCATTTGGCTGCCTTAAGAGAGTCATAGTACCCCTGCCTGCTGCTCCCACTTTTTTAAGCCCTTTCTCTCTATCATTCTTGCTATGGCTGTCCTACAGAACCGATGTGCCACTATATGTCCAGGTTAACGTCGTCACTGTTACTCCCACTGCGAGTCTCTCGAGTTAGCAAATGTACCTCGCCGGGTGACGAGGCTTTTGGCTACCTTAAGTGACTCATAGTTACTGCAGCCAGCTGCTCCCCCTTCTTTGAATCTTTCCTCCCTTTAAATGGTACTGTGGTCAGTCCTGCAGAGCGATACGCCACCACCTGTGCATGTTACCGTTGTCTGATTTACTTCATCGACGATTTCCTCGAGTTTTCAAATAAATCTCGCCGAGTGACGAGGCATTTGGCTACCTTAAGAGAGTCGTAGTTACTGCCGCCAGCTGCTCGACCTACTTTCTTTCTTTCCACTCATTAATTATTACTGTGGTCAGTGCTGCAGGAGCAATATGCCACTACATGTAAACCTTAACGTTGTCAGAGCTACCTTAACGAAAATATCCTCGAGATTTCAAAAAAAATTTCACATGGTGACGAGGCATTTGGCTACCTTCAGGGAGTCATAGTACCCCTGCCTGCTGCTCCCACTTTTCTAAGCCCTTTCTCTCTATCATTCTTGGTATGGCTGTCCTACAGAACCGATGTGTCACTATATGTCCACGTAAACGTCGTCTCTGTTACTCCCACTACGAGTCTCTCGAGTTAGCAAATGTACCTCGAAGGATGACGAGGCATTTTGCTACCTTATAAGCGTCATAGTTACTGCAGCCAGCTACTCCCCCTTCTTTGAATCTATCCTGTCTTTATTTCGTACTGTGGTCAGTCCTGCAGAAGCGATACGCCACCACCTGTGCATGTTACTGTTGTCTGAGTTACCTCAACAACGAATTCCTCGAGTTTTCAAATAAATTTCGCCGAGTGACGAGGCATTTGACTACCTTAAGAGAGTCATAGTTACTGCAGCCAGCTGCTCCCCCTTCTTTGAATCTTTCCTCCCTTTAAATCGTACTGTGGTCAGTCCTGCAGAGCGATACGCCACCACCTGTGCATGTTACCGTTGTCTGATTTACTTCAACGACGATTTCCTCGAGTTTTTAAAATAAATTTCGCCGAGTGACGAGGCATTTGGCTACCTTAAGAGAGTCATAGTTACTGCTGCCAGCTGCTCGACCTACTTTCATTCTTTCCACTCATTAATTATTACTGTGGTCAGTCCTGCAGGAGCAATATGCCACTACATGTAAACCTTAACGTTGTCTGAGCTACCTTAACGAAGATATTCTCGAGTTTTCAAAAAAAATTTCACATGGTGACGAGGCATTTGGCTGCCTTAAGAGAGTCATAGTACCCCTGCCTGCTGCTCCCACTTTTTTAAGCCCTTTCTATCTATCATTCTTGCTATGGCTGTCCTACAGAACCGACGTGCCACTATATGTCCAGGTTAACGTCGTCACTGTTACTCCCACTACGAGTCTCTCGAGTTAGCAAATGTACCTCGCCGAATGACGAGGCATTTGGCTACCTTAAGTGACTCATAGTTACTGCAGCCAGCTGCTCCCCCTTCTTTGAATCTTTCCTCCCTTTAAATCGTACTGAGGTCAGTCCTGCTGAAGCGATACGCCACCACCTGTGCATGTTACCGTTGTCTGAGTTACTTCAACGACGATTTCCTCGAGTTTTCAAATAAATTTCGCCGAGTGACGAGGCATTTGACTACCTTAAGAGAGTCATAGTTACTGCTGCCAGCTGCTCGACCTACTTTCATTCTTTCCACTCATTAATTATTACTGTGGTCAGTCCTGCAGGAGCAATATGCCACTACATGTAAACCTTAACGTTGTCTGAGCTACCTTAACGAAGATATTCTCGAGTTTTCAAAAAAAATTTCACATGGTGACGAGGCATTTGGCTGCCTTAAGAGAGTCATAGTACCCCTGCCTGCTGCTCCCACTTTATGAAGCCCTTTCTCTCTATCATTCTTGCTATGGCTGTCCTACAGAACCGATGTGCCACTATATGTCCAGGTTAACGTCGTCACTGTTACTCCCACTGCGAGTCTCTCGAGTTAGCAAATGTACCTCGCCGGGTGACGAGGCTTTTGGCTACCTTAAGTGGCTCATAGTTACTCCAGCCAGCTGCTCCACCTTCTTTGAATCTTTCCTCCCTTTAAATCGTACTGTGGTCAGTCCTGCAGAGCGATACGCCACCACCTGTGCATGTTACCGTTGTCTGATTTACTTCAACGACGATTTCCTCGAGTTTTCAAATAAATCTCGCCGAGTGACGAGGCATTTGGCTACCTTAAGAGATTCATAGTTACTGCCGCCAGCTGCTCGACCTACTTTCTTTCTTTCCACTCATTAATTATTACTGTGGTCAGTCCTGCAGGAGCAATATGCCACTACATGTAAACCTTAACGTTGTCTGAGCTACCTTAACGAAGATATTCTCGAGTTTTCAAAAAAAATTTCACATGGTGACGAGGCATTTGGCTGCCTTAGGAGAGTCATAGTACCCCTGCCTGCTGCTCCCACTTTTCTAAGCCCATTCTCTCTATCATTCTTGCTATGGCTGTCCTACAGAACCGATGTGCCGCTATATGTCCAGGTTAACGTCGTCACTGTTACTCCCACTACGAGACTCTCGAGTTAGCAAATGTACCTCGCCGGGTGACGAGGCATTTGGCTACCTTAAGACAGTCATAGTTACTGCAGCCAGCTGCTCCCCCTTCTTTGAATCTTTCCTCCCTTTAAATGGTACTGTGGTCAGTCCTGCAGAGCGATACGCCACCACCTGTGCATGTTACCGTTGTCTGATTTACTTCATCGACGATTTCCTCGAGTTTTCAAATAAATCTCGCCGAGTGACGAGGCATTTGGCTACCTTAAGAGAGTCGTAGTTACTGCCGCCAGCTGCTCGACCTACTTTCTTTCTTTCCACTCATTAATTATTACTGTGGTCAGTGCTGCAGGAGCAATATGCCACTACATGTAAACCTTAACGTTGTCAGAGCTACCTTAACGAAAATATCCTCGAGATTTCAAAAAAAATTTCACATGGTGACGAGGCATTTGGCTACCTTCAGGGAGTCATAGTACCCCTGCCTGCTGCTCCCACTTTTCTAAGCCCTTTCTCTCTATCATTCTTGGTATGGCTGTCCTACAGAACCGATGTGTCACTATATGTCCACATAAACGTCGTCTCTGTTACTCCCACTACGAGTCTCTCGAGTTAGCAAATGTACCTCGAAGGATGACGAGGCATTTTGCTACCTTATAAGCGTCATAGTTACTGCAGCCAGCTACTCCCCCTTCTTTGAATCTTTCCTGTCTTTATTTCGTACTGTGGTCAGTCCTGCAGAAGCGATACGCCACCACCTGTGCATGTTACTGTTGTCTGAGTTACCTCAACAACGAATTCCTCGAGTTTTCAAATAAATTTCGCCGAGTGACGAGGCATTTGGCTACCTTAAGAGAGTCATAGTTACTGCAGCCAGCTGCTCCCCCTTCTTTGAATCTTTCCTCCCTTTAAATCGTACTGTGGTCAGTCCTGCAGAGCGATACGCCACCACCTGTGCATGTTACCGTTGTCTGATTTACTTCAACGACGATTTCCTCGAGTTTTTAAAATAAATTTCGCCGAGTGACGAGGCATTTGGCTACCTTAAGAGAGTCATAGTTACTGCTGCCAGCTGCTCGACCTACTTTCATTCTTTCCACTCATTAATTATTACTGTGGTCAGTCCTGCAGGAGCAATATGCCACTACATGTAAACCTTAACGTTGTCTGAGCTACCTTAACGAAGATATTCTCGAGTTTTCAAAAAAAATTTCACATGGTGACGAGGCATTTGGCTGCCTTAAGAGAGTCATAGTACCCCTGCCTGCTGCTCCCACTTTTTTAAGCCCTTTCTATCTATCATTCTTGCTATGGCTGTCCTACAGAACCGACGTGCCACTATATGTCCAGGTTAACGTCGTCACTGTTACTCCCACTACGAGTCTCTCGAGTTAGCAAATGTACCTCGCCGAATGACGAGGCATTTGGCTACCTTAAGTGACTCATAGTTACTGCAGCCAGCTGCTCCCCCTTCTTTGAATCTTTCCTCCCTTTAAATCGTACTGACATCAGTCCTGCTGAAGCGATACGCCACCACCTGTGCATGTTACCGTTGTCTGAGTTACTTCAGCGACGATTTCCTCGAGTTTTCAAATAAATTTCGCCGTGTGACGAGGCATTTGGCTACCTTAAGAGAGTCATAGTTACTGCTGCCAGCTGCTCGACCTACTTTCATTCTTTCCACTCATTAATTATTACTGTGGTCAGTCCTGCAGGAGCAATATGCCACTACATGTAAACCTTAACGTTGTCTGAGCTACCTTAACGAAGATATTCTCGAGTTTTCAAAAAAAATTTCACATGGTGACGAGGCATTTGGCTGCCTTAAGAGAGTCATAGTACCCCTGCCTGCTGCTCCCACTTTATGAAGCCCTTTCTCTCTATCATTCTTGCTATGGCTGTCCTACAGAACCGATGTGCCACTATATGTCCAGGTTAACGTCGTCACTGTTACTCCCACTGCGAGTCTCTCGAGTTAGCAAATGTACCTCGCCGGGTGACGAGGCTTTTGGCTACCTTAAGTGGCTCATAGTTACTCCAGCCAGCTGCTCCACCTTCTTTGAATCTTTCCTCCCTTTAAATCGTACTGTGGTCAGTCCTGCAGAGCGATACGCCACCACCTGTGCATGTTACCGTTGTCTGATTTACTTCAACGACGATTTCCTCGAGTTTTCAAATAAATCTCGCCGAGTGACGAGGCATTTGGCTACCTTAAGAGATTCATAGTTACTGCCGCCAGCTGCTCGACCTACTTTCTTTCTTTCCACTCATTAATTATTACTGTGGTCAGTCCTGCAGGAGCAATATGCCACTACATGTAAACCTTAACGTTGTCTGAGCTACCTTAACGAAGATATTCTCGAGTTTTCAAAAAAAATTTCACATGGTGACGAGGCATTTGGCTGCCTTAGGAGAGTCATAGTACCCCTGCCTGCTGCTCCCACTTTTCTAAGCCCATTCTCTCTATCATTCTTGCTATGGCTGTCCTACAGAACCGATGTGCCGCTATATGTCCAGGTTAACGTCGTCACTGTTACTCCCACTACGAGACTCTCGAGTTAGCAAATGTACCTCGCCGGGTGACGAGGCATTTGGCTACCTTAAGACAGTCATAGTTACTGCAGCCAGCTGCTCCCCCTTCTTTGAATCTTTCCTCCCTTTAAATGGTACTGTGGTCAGTCCTGCAGAGCGATACGCCACCACCTGTGCATGTTACCGTTGTCTGATTTACTTCATCGACGATTTCCTCGAGTTTTCAAATAAATCTCGCCGAGTGACGAGGCATTTGGCTACCTTAAGAGAGTCGTAGTTACTGCCGCCAGCTGCTCGACCTACTTTCTTTCTTTCCACTCATTAATTATTACTGTGGTCAGTGCTGCAGGAGCAATATGCCACTACATGTAAACCTTAACGTTGTCAGAGCTACCTTAACGAAAATATCCTCGAGATTTCAAAAAAAATTTCACATGGTGACGAGGCATTTGGCTACCTTCAGGGAGTCATAGTACCCCTGCCTGCTGCTCCCACTTTTCTAAGCCCTTTCTCTCTATCATTCTTGGTATGGCTGTCCTACAGAACCGATGTGTCACTATATGTCCACGTAAACGTCGTCTCTGTTACTCCCACTACGAGTCTCTCGAGTTAGCAAATGTACCTCGAAGGATGACGAGGCATTTTGCTACCTTATAAGCGTCATAGTTACTGCAGCCAGCTACTCCCCCTTCTTTGAATCTTTCCTGTCTTTATTTCGTACTGTGGTCAGTCCTGCAGAAGCGATACGCCACCACCTGTGCATGTTACTGTTGTCTGAGTTACCTCAACAACGAATTCCTCGAGTTTTCAAATAAATTTCGCCGAGTGACGAGGCATTTGGCTACCTTAAGAGAGTCATAGTTACTGCAGCCAGCTGCTCCCCCTTCTTTGAATCTTTCCTCCCTTTAAATCGTACTGTGGTCAGTCCTGCAGAGCGATACGCCACCACCTGTGCATGTTACCGTTGTCTGATTTACTTCAACGACGATTTCCTCGAGTTTTTAAAATAAATTTCGCCGAGTGACGAGGCATTTGGCTACCTTAAGAGAGTCATAGTTACTGCTGCCAGCTGCTCGACCTACTTTCATTCTTTCCACTCATTAATTATTACTGTGGTCAGTCCTGCAGGAGCAATATGCCACTACATGTAAACCTTAACGTTGTCTGAGCTACCTTAACGAAGATATTCTCGAGTTTTCAAAAAAAATTTCACATGGTGACGAGGCATTTGGCTGCCTTAAGAGAGTCATAGTACCCCTGCCTGCTGCTCCCACTTTTTTAAGCCCTTTCTATCTATCATTCTTGCTATGGCTGTCCTACAGAACCGACGTGCCACTATATGTCCAGGTTAACGTCGTCACTGTTACTCCCACTACGAGTCTCTCGAGTTAGCAAATGTACCTCGCCGAATGACGAGGCATTTGGCTACCTTAAGTGACTCATAGTTACTGCAGCCAGCTGCTCCCCCTTCTTTGAATCTTTCCTCCCTTTAAATCGTACTGACATCAGTCCTGCTGAAGCGATACGCCACCACCTGTGCATGTTACCGTTGTCTGAGTTACTTCAACGACGATTTCCTCGAGTTTTCAAATAAATTTCGCCGTGTGACGAGGCATTTGGCTACCTTAAGAGAGTCATAGTTACTGCTGCCAGCTGCTCGACCTACTTTCATTCTTTCCACTCATTAATTATTACTGTGGTCAGTCCTGCAGGAGCAATATGCCACTACATGTAAACCTTAACGTTGTCTGAGCTACCTTAACGAAGATATTCTCGAGTTTTCAAAAAAAATTTCACATGGTGACGAGGCATTTGGCTGCCTTAAGAGAGTCATAGTACCCCTGCCTGCTGCTCCCACTTTTTTAAGCCCTTTCTCTCTATCATTCTTGCTATGGCTGTCCTACAGAACCGATGTGCCACTAAATGTCCAAGTTAACGTCGTCACTGTTACTCCCACTGCGAGTCTCTCGAGTTAGCAAATGTACCTCGCCGGGTGACGAGGCTTTTGGCTACCTTAAGTTACTCATAGTTACTGCAGCCAGCTGCTCCACTTTCTTTGAATCTTTCCTCCCTTTAAATCGTACTGAGGTCAGTCCTGCTGAAGCGATACGCCACCACCTGTGCATGTTACCGTTGTCTGAGTTACATCAACGACGATTTCCTCGAATTTTCAAATAAATTTCGCCGAGTGACGAGGCATTTGGCTACCTTAAGAGAGTCATAGTTACTGCTGCCAGCTGCTCGACCTACTTTCATTCTTTCCACTCATTAATTATTACTGTGGTCAGTCCTGCAGGAGCAATATGCCACTACATGTAAACCTTAACGTTGTCTGAGCTACCTTAACGAAGATATTCCCGAGTTTTCAAAAAAAATTTCACATGGTGACGAGGCATTTGGCTGCCTTAAGAGAGTCATAGTACCCCTGCCTGCTGCTCCCACTTTTTTAAGCCCTTTCTCTCTATCATTCTTGTTATGGCTGTCCTACAGAACCGATGTGCCACTATATGTCCAGGTTAACGTCGTCACTGTTCCTCCCACTGCAAGTCTCTCGAGTTAGCAAATGTACCTCGCCGGGTGACGAGGCTTTTGGCTACCTTAAGTGATTCATAGTTACTGCAGCCAGCTGCTCCACCTTCTTTGAATCTTTCCTCCCTTTAAATCGTACTGTGGTCAGTCCTGCAGAGCGATACGCCACCACCTGTGCATGTTACCGTTGTCTGATTTACTTCAACGACGATTTCCTCGAGTTTTCAAATAAATCTCGCCGAGTGACGAGGCATTTGGCTACCTTAAGAGAGTCATAGTTACTGCCGCCAGCTGCTCGACCTACTTTCTTTCTTTCCACTCATTAATTATTACTGTGGTCAGTCCTGCAGGAGCAATATGCCACTACATGTAAACCTTAACGTTGTCTGAGCTACCTTAACGAAAATATCCTCGAGATTTCAAAAAAAATTTCACATGGTGACGAGGCATTTGGCTACCTTCAGGGAGTCATAGTACCCCTGCCTGCTGCTCCCACTTTTCTAAGCCCTTTCTCTCTATCATTCTTGCTATGGCTGTCCTACAGAACCGATGTGTCACTATATGTCCACGTAAACGTCGTCTCTGTTACTCCCACTACGAGTCTCTCGAGTTAGCAAATGTACCTCGAAGGATGATGAGGCATTTTGCTACCTTATAAGCGCCATAGTTACTGCAGCCAGCTACTCCCCCTTCTTTGAATCTTTCCTGTCTTTAATTCGTACTGTGGTCAGGCCTGCAGAAGCGATACGCCACCACCTGTGCATGTTACTGTTGTCTGAGTTACCTCAACAACGAATTCCTCGAGTTTTCAAATAAATTTCGCCGAGTGACGAGGCATTTGGCTACCTTAAGAGAGTCATAGTTACTGCAGCCAGCTGCTCCCCCTTCTTTGAATCTTTCCTCCCTTTAAATCGTACTGTGGTCAGTCCTGCAGAGCGATACGCCACCACCTGTGCATGTTACCGTTGTCTGATTTACTTCAACGACGATTTCCTCGAGTTTTTAAAATAAATTTCGCCGAGTGACGAGGCATTTGGCTACCTTAAGAGAGTCATAGTTACTGCTGCCAGCTGCTCGACCTACTTTGAATCTTTCCTCCCTTTAAATCGTACTGTGGTCAGTCCTGCAGAGCGATACGCTACCACCTGTGCATGTTACCGTTGTCTGATTTACTTCAACGACGATTTCCTCGAGTTTTTAAAATAAATTTCGCCGAGTGACGAAGCATTTGGCTACCTTAAGAGAGTCATAGTTACTGCTGCCAGCTGCTCGACCTACTTTCATTCTTTCCACTCATTAATTATCACTGTGGTCAGTCCTGCAGGAGCAATATGCCACTACATGTAAACCTTAACGTTGTCTGAGCTACCTTAACGAAGATATTCTCGAGTTTTCAAAAAAAATTTCTCATGGTGACGAGGCATTTGGCTGCCTTAAGAGAGTCATAGTACCCCTGCCTGCTGCTCCCACTTTTTTAAGCCCTTTCTATCTATCATTCTTGCTATGGCTGTCCTACAGAACCGATGTGCCACTATATGTCCAGGTTAACGTCGTCACTGTTACTCCCACTACGAGTCTCTCGAGTTAGCAAATGTACCTCGCCGAATGACGAGGCATTTGGCTACCTTAAGTGACTCATAGTTACTGCAGCCAGCTGCTCCCCCTTCTTTGAATCTTTCCTCCCTTTAAATCGTACTGAGGTCAGTCCTGCTGAAGCGATACGCCACCACCTGTGCATGTTACCGTTGTCTGAGTTACTTCAACGACGATTTCCTCGAGTTTTCAAATAAATTTCGCCGAGTGACGAGGCATTTGGCTACCTTAAGAGAGTCATAGTTACTGCTGCCAGCTGCTCGACCTACTTTCATTCTTTCCACTCATTAATTATTACTGTGGTCAGTCCTGCAGGAGCAATATGCCACTACATGTAAACCTTAACGTTGTCTGAGCTACCTTAACGAAGATATTCTCGAGTTTTCAAAAAAAATTTCACATGGTGACGAGGCATTTGGCTGCCTTAAGAGAGTCATAGTACCCCTGCCTGCTGCTCCCACTTTTTTAAGCCCTTTCTCTCTATCATTCTTGCTATGGCTGTCCTACAGAACCGATGTGCCACTATATGTCCAGGTTAACGTCGTCACTGTTACTCCCACTGCGAGTCTCTCGAGTAAGCAAATGTACCTCGCCGGGTGACGAGGCTTTTGGCTACCTTAAGTGACTCATAGTTACTGCAGCCAGCTGCTCCACCTTCTTTGAATCTTTCCTCCCTTTAAATCGTACTGAGGTCAGTCCTGCTGAAGCGATACGCCACCACCTGTGCATGTTACCGTTGTCTGAGTTACATCAACGACGATTTCCTCGAATTTTCAAATAAATTTCGCCGAGTGACGGGGCATTTGGCTACCTTAAGAGAGTCATAGTTACTGCTGCCAGCTGCTCGACCTACTTTCATTCTTTCCACTCATTAATTATTACTGTGGTCAGTCCTGCAGGAGCAATATGCCACTACATGTAAACCTTAACGTTGTCTGAGCTACCTTAACGAAGATATTCTCGAGTTTTCAAAAAAAATTTCTCATGGTGACGAGGCATTTGGCTGCCTTAAGAGAGTCATAGTACCCCTGCCTGCTGCTCCCACTTTTTTAAGCCCTTTCTATCTATCATTCTTGCTATGGCTGTCCTACAGAACCGATGTGCCACTATATGTCCAGGTTAACGTCGTCACTGTTACTCCCACTACGAGTCTCTCGAGTTAGCAAATGTACCTCGCCGAATGACGAGGCATTTGGCTACCTTAAGTGACTCATAGTTACTGCAGCCAGCTGCTCCCCCTTCTTTGAATCTTTCCTCCCTTTAAATCGTACTGAGGTCAGTCCTGCTGAAGCGATACGCCACCACCTGTGCATGCTACCGTTGTCTGAGTTACTTCAACGACGATTTCCTCGAGTTTTCAAATAAATTTCGCCGAGTGACGAGGCATTTGGCTACCTTAAGAGAGTCATAGTTACTGCTGCCAGCTGCTCGACCTACTTTCATTCTTTCCACTCATTAATTATTACTGTGGTCAGTCCTGCAGGAGCAATATGCCACTACATGTAAACCTTAACGTTGTCTGAGCTACCTTAACGAAGATATTCTCGAGTTTTCAAAAAAAATTTCACATGGTGACGAGGCATTTGGCTGCCTTAAGAGAGTCATAGTACCCCTGCCTGCTGCTCCCACTTTTTTAAGCCCTTTCTCTCTATCATTCTTGCTATGGCTGTCCTACAGAACCGATGTGCCACTATATGTCCAGGTTAACGTCGTCACTGTTACTCCCACTGCGAGTCTCTCGAGTTAGCAAATGTACCTCGCCGGGTGACGAGGCTTTTGGCTACCTTAAGTGACTCATAGTTACTGCAGCCAGCTGCTCCACCTTCTTTGAATCTTTCCTCCCTTTAAATCGTACTGAGGTCAGTCCTGCTGAAGCGATACGCCACCACCTGTGCATGTTACCGTTGTCTGAGTTACATCAACGTCGATTTCCTCGAATTTTCAAATAAATTTCGCCGAGTGACGAGGCATTTGGCTACCTTAAGAGAGTCATAGTTACTGCTGCCAGCTGCTCGACCTACTTTCATTCTTTCCACTCATTAATTATTACTGTGGTCAGTCCTGCAGGAGCAATATGCCACTACATGTAAACCTTAACGTTGTCTGAGCTACCTTAACGAAGATATTCCCGAGTTTTCAAAAAAAATTTCACATGGTGACGAGGCATTTGGCTGCCTTAAGAGAGTCATAGTACCCCTGCCTGCTGCTCCCACTTTTTTAAGCCCTTTCTCTCTATCATTCTTGCTATGGCTGTCCTACAGAACCGATGTGCCACTATATGTCCAGGTTAACGTCGTCACTGTTACTCCCACTGCGAGTCTCTCGAGTTAGCAAATGTACCTCGCCGGGTGACGAGGCTTTTGGCTACCTTAAGTGACTCATAGTTACTCCAGCCAGCTGCTCCACCTTCTTTGAATCTTTCCTCCCTTTAAATCGTACTGTGGTCAGTCCTGCAGAGCGATACGCCACCACCTGTGCATGTTACCGTTGTCTGATTTACTTCAACGACGATTTCCTCGAGTTTTCAAATAAATCTCGCCGAGTGACGAGGCATTTGGCTACCTTAAGAGAGTCATAGTTACTGCCGCCAGCTGCTCGACCTACTTTCTTTCTTTCCACTCATTAATTATTACTGTGGTCAGTCCTGCAGGAGCAATATGCCACTACATGTAAACCTTAACGTTGTCTGAGCTACCTTAACGAAAATATCCTCGAGATTTCAAAAAAAATTTCACATGGTGACGAGGCATTTGGCTACCTTCAGGGAGTCATAGTACCCCTGCCTGCTGCTCCCACTTTTCTAAGCCCTTTCTCTCTATCATTCTTGCTATGGCTGTCCTACAGAACCGATGTGTCACTATATGTCCACGTAAACGTCGTCTCTGTTACTCCCACTACGAGTCTCTCGAGTTAGCAAATGTACCTCGAAGGATGGTGAGGCATTTAGCTACCTTATAAGCGTCATAGTTACTGCAGCCAGCTACTCCCCCTTCTTTGAATCTTTCCTGTCTTTAAATCGTACTGTGGTCAGTCCTGCAGAAGCGATACGCCACCACCTGTGCATGTTACTGTTGTCTGAGTTACCTCAACAACGAATTCCTCGAGTTTTCAAATAAATTTCGCCGAGTGACGAGGCATTTGGCTACCTTAAGAGAGTCATAGTTACTGCAGCCAGCTGCTCCCCCTTCTTTGAATCTTTCCTCCCTTTAAATCGTACTGTGGTCAGTCCTGCAGAGCGATACGCCACCACCTGTGCATGTTACCGTTGTCTGATTTACTTCAACGACGATTTCCTCGAGTTTTTAAAATAAATTTCGCCGAGTGACGAGGCATTTGGCTACCTTAAGAGAGTCATAGTTACTGCTGCCAGCTGCTCGACCTACTTTCATTCTTTCCACTCATTAATTATTACTGTGGTCAGTCCTGCAGGAGCAATATGCCACTACATGTAAACCTTAACGTTGTCTGAGCTACCTTAACGAAGATATTCTCGAGTTTTCAAAAAAAATTTCACATGGTGACGAGGCATTTGGCTGCCTTAAGAGAGTCATAGTACCCCTGCCTGCTGCTCCCACTTTATGAAGCCCTTTCTCTCTATCATTCTTGCTATGGCTGTCCTACAGAACCGATGTGCCACTATATGTCCAGGTTAACGTCGTCACTGTTACTCCCACTGCGAGTCTCTCGAGTTAGCAAATGTACCTCGCCGGGTGACGAGGCTTTTGGCTACCTTAAGTGGCTCATAGTTACTCCAGCCAGCTGCTCCACCTTCTTTGAATCTTTCCTCCCTTTAAATCGTACTGTGGTCAGTCCTGCAGAGCGATACGCCACCTCCTGTGCATGTTACCGTTGTCTGATTTACTTCAACGACGATTTCCTCGAGTTTTCAAATAAATCTCGCCGAGTGACGAGGCATTTGGCTACCTTAAGAGATTCATAGTTACTGCCGCCAGCTGCTCGACCTACTTTCTTTCTTTCCACTCATTAATTATTACTGTGGTCAGTCCTGCAGGAGCAATATGCCACTACATGTAAACCTTAACGTTGTCTGAGCTACCTTAACGAAGATATTCTCGAGTTTTCAAAAAAAATTTCACATGGTGACGAGGCATTTGGCTGCCTTAGGAGAGTCATAGTACCCCTGCCTGCTGCTCCCACTTTTCTAAGCCCATTCTCTCTATCATTCTTGCTATGGCTGTCCTACAGAACCGATGTGCCACTATATGTCCAGGTTAACGTCGTCACTGTTACTCCCACTACGAGACTCTCGAGTTAGCAAATGTACCTCGCCGGGTGACGAGGCATTTGGCTACCTTAAGACAGTCATAGTTACTGCAGCCAGCTGCTCCCCCTTCTTTGAATCTTTCCTCCCTTTAAATGGTACTGTGGTCAGTCCTGCAGAGCGATACGCCACCACCTGTGCATGTTACCGTTGTCTGATTTACTTCAACGACGATTTCCTCGAGTTTTCAAATAAATCTCGCCGAGTGACGAGGCATTTGGCTACCTTAAGAGAGTCATAGTTACTGCCGCCAGCTGCTCGACCTACTTTCTTTCTTTCCACTCATTAATTATTACTGTGGTCAGTCCTGCAGGAGCAATATGCCACTACATGTAAACCTTAACGTTGTCTGAGCTACCTTAACGAAAATATCCTCGAGATTTCAAATAAAATTTCACATGGTGACGAGGCATTTGGCTACCTTCAGGGAGTCATAGTACCCCTGCCTGCTGCTCCCACTTTTCTAAGCCCTTTCTCTCTATCATTCTTGCTATGGCTGTCCTACAGAACCGATGTGTCACTATATGTCCACGTAAACGTCGTCTCTGTTACTCCCACTACGAGTCTCTCGAGTTAGCAAATGTACCTCGAAGGATGATGAGGCATTTTGCTACCTTATAAGCGACATAGTTACTGCAGCCAGCTACTCCCCCTTCTTTGAATCTTTCCTGTCTTTAATTCGTACTGTGGTCAGTCCTGCAGAAGCGATACGCCACCACCTGTGCATGTTACTGTTGTCTGAGTTACCTCAACAACGAATTCCTCGAGTTTTCAAATAAATTTCGCCGAGTGACGAGGCATTTGGCTACCTTAAGAGAGTCATAGTTACTGCAGCCAGCTGCTCCCCCTTCTTTGAATCTTTCCTCCCTTTAAATCGTACTGTGGTCAGTCCTGCAGAGCGATACGCCACCACCTGTGCATGTTACCGTTGTCTGATTTACTTCAACGACGATTTCCTCGAGTTTTTAAAATAAATTTCGCCGAGTGACGAGGCATTTGGCTACCTTAAGAGAGTCATAGTTACTGCTGCCAGCTGCTCGACCTACTTTCATTCTTTCCACTCATTAATTATTACTGTGGTCAGTCCTGCAGGAGCAATAAGCCACTACATGTAAACCTTAACGTTGTCTGAGCTACCTTAACGAAGATATTCTCGAGTTTTCAAAAAAAATTTCACATGGTGACGAGGCATTTGGCTGCCTTAAGAGAGTCATAGTACCCCTGCCTGCTGCTCCCACTTTTTTAAGCCTTTCTATCTATCATTCTTGCTATGGCTGTCCTACAGAACCGATGTGCCACTATATATCCAGGTTAACGTCGTCACTGTTACTCCCACTACGAGTCTCTCGAGTTAGCAAATGTACCTCGCCGAATGACGAGGCATTTGGCTACCTTAAGTGACTCATAGTTACTGCAGCCAGCTGCTCCCCCTTCTTTGAATCTTTCCTCCCTTTAAATCGTACTGAGGTCAGTCCTGCTGAAGCGATACGCCACCACCTGTGCATGTTACCGTTGTCTGAGTTACTTCAACGACGATTTCCTCGAGTTTTCAAATAAATTTCGCCGAGTGACGAGGCATTTGACTACCTTAAGAGAGTCATAGTTACTGCTGCCAGCTGCTCGACCTACTTTCATTCTTTCCACTCATTAATTATTACTGTGGTCAGTCCTGCAGGAGCAATATGCCACTACATGTAAACCTTAACGTTGTCTGAGCTACCTTAACGAAGATATTCTCGAGTTTTCAAAAAAAATTTCACATGGTGACGAGGCATTTGGCTGCCTTAAGAGAGTCATAGTACCCCTGCCTGCTGCTCCCACTTTATGAAGCCCTTTCTCTCTATCATTCTTGCTATGGCTGTCCTACAGAACCGATGTGCCACTATATGTCCAGGTTAACGTCGTCACTGTTACTCCCACTGCGAGTCTCTCGAGTTAGCAAATGTACCTCGCCGGGTGACGAGGCTTTTGGCTACCTTAAGTGGCTCATAGTTACTCCAGCCAGCTGCTCCACCTTCTTTGAATCTTTCCTCCCTTTAAATCGTACTGTGGTCAGTCCTGCAGAGCGATACGCCACCACCTGTGCATGTTACCGTTGTCTGATTTACTTCAACGACGATTTCCTCGAGTTTTCAAATAAATCTCGCCGAGTGACGAGGCATTTGGCTACCTTAAGAGATTCATAGTTACTGCCGCCAGCTGCTCGACCTACTTTCTTTCTTTCCACTCATTAATTATTACTGTGGTCAGTCCTGCAGGAGCAATATGCCACTACATGTAAACCTTAACGTTGTCTGAGCTACCTTAACGAAGATATTCTCGAGTTTTCAAAAAAAATTTCACATGGTGACGAGGCATTTGGCTGCCTTAGGAGAGTCATAGTACCCCTGCCTGCTGCTCCCACTTTTCTAAGCCCATTCTCTCTATCATTCTTGCTATGGCTGTCCTACAGAACCGATGTGCCACTATATGTCCAGGTTAACGTCGTCACTGTTACTCCCACTACGAGACTCTCGAGTTAGCAAATGTACCTCGCCGGGTGACGAGGCATTTGGCTACCTTAAGACAGTCATAGTTACTGCAGCCAGCTGCTCCCCCTTCTTTGAATCTTTCCTCCCTTTAAATGGTACTGTGGTCAGTCCTGCAGAGCGATACGCCACCACCTGTGCATGTTACCGTTGTCTGATTTACTTCAACGACGATTTCCTCGAGTTTTCAAATAAATCTCGCCGAGTGACGAGGCATTTGGCTACCTTAAGAGAGTCATAGTTACTGCAGCCAGCTGCTCCCCCTTCTTTGAATCTTTCCTCCCTCTAAATCGTACTCTGGTCAGTCCTGCAGAGCGATACGCCACCACCTGTGCATGTTACCGTTGTCTGATTTACTTCAACGACGATTTCCTCGAGTTTTTAAAATAAATTTCGCCGAGTGACGAGGCATTTGGCTACCTTAAGAGAGTCATAGTTACTGCTGCCAGCTGCTCGACCTACTTTCATTCTTTCCACTCATTAATTATTACTGTGGTCAGTCCTGCAGGAGCAATAAGCCACTACATGTAAACCTTAACGTTGTCTGAGCTACCTTAACGAAGATATTCTCGAGTTTTCAAAAAAAATTTCACATGGTGACGAGGCATTTGGCTGCCTTAAGAGAGTCATAGTACCCCTGCCTGCTGCTCCCACTTTTTTAAGCCTTTCTATCTATCATTCTTGCTATGGCTGTCCTACAGAACCGATGTGCCACTATATATCCAGGTTAACGTCGTCACTGTTACTCCCACTACGAGTCTCTCGAGTTAGCAAATGTACCTCGCCGAATGACGAGGCATTTGGCTACCTTAAGTGACTCATAGTTACTGCAGCCAGCTGCTCCCCCTTCTTTGAATCTTTCCTCCCTTTAAATCGTACTGAGGTCAGTCCTGCTGAAGCGATACGCCACCACCTGTGCATGTTACCGTTGTCTGAGTTACTTCAACGACGATTTCCTCGAGTTTTCAATTAAATTTCGCTGAGTGACGAGGCATTTGACTACCTTAAGAGAGTCATAGTTACTGCTGCCAGCTGCTCGACCTACTTTCATTCTTTCCACTCATTAATTATTACTGTGGTCAGTCCTGCAGGAGCAATATGCCACTACATGTAAACCTTAACGTTGTCTGAGCTACCTTAACGAAGATATTCTCGAGTTTTCAAAAAAAATTTCACATGGTGACGAGGCATTTGGCTGCCTTAAGAGAGTCATAGTACCCCTGCCTGCTGCTCCCACTTTATGAAGCCCTTTCTCTCTATCATTCTTGCTATGGCTGTCCTACAGAACCGATGTGCCACTATATGTCCAGGTTAACGTCGTCACTGTTACTACCACTGCGAGTCTCTCGAGTTAGCAAATGTACCTCGCCGGATGACGAGGCTTTTGGCTACCTTAAGTGGCTCATAGTTACTCCAGCCAGCTGCTCCACCTTCTTTGAATCTTTCCTCCCTTTAAATCGTACTGTGGTCAGTCCTGCAGAGCGATACGCCACCACCTGTGCATGTTACCGTTGTCTGATTTACTTCAACGACGATTTCCTCGAGTTTTCAAATAAATCTCGCCGAGTGACGAGGCATTTGGCTACCTTAAGAGATTCATAGTTACTGCCGCCAGCTGCTCGACCTACTTTCTTTCTTTCCACTCATTAATTATTACTGTGGTCAGTCCTGCAGGAGCAATATGCCACTACATGTAAACCTTAACGTTGTCTGAGCTACCTTAACGAAGATATTCTCGAGTTTTCAAAAAAAATTTCACATGGTGACGAGGCATTTGGCTGCCTTAGGAGAGTCATAGTACCCCTGCCTGCTGCTCCCACTTTTCTAAGCCCATTCTCTCTATCATTCTTGCTATGGCTGTCCTACAGAACCGATGTGCCACTATATGTCCAGGTTAACGTCGTCACTGTTACTCCCACTACGAGACTCTCGAGTTAGCAAATGTACCTCGCCGGGTGACGAGGCATTTGGCTACCTTAAGACAGTCATAGTTACTGCAGCCAGCTGCTCCCCCTTCTTTGAATCTTTCCTCCCTTTAAATGGTACTGTGGTCAGTCCTGCAGAGCGATACGCCACCACCTGTGCATGTTACCGTTGTCTGATTTACTTCATCGACGATTTCCTCGAGTTTTCAAATAAATCTCGCCGAGTGACGAGGCATTTGGCTACCTTAAGAGAGTCGTAGTTACTGCCGCCAGCTGCTCGACCTACTTTCTTTCTTTCCACTCATTAATTATTACTGTGGTCAGTGCTGCAGGAGCAATATGCCACTACATGTAAACCTTAACGTTGTCAGAGCTACCTTAACGAAAATATCCTCGAGATTTCAAAAAAAATTTCACATGGTGACGAGGCATTTGGCTGCCTTAGGAGAGTCATAGTACCCCTGCCTGCTGCTCCCACTTTTCTAAGCCCATTCTCTCTATCATTCTTGCTATGGCTGTCCTACAGAACCGATGTGCCACTATATGTCCAGGTTAACGTCGTCACTGTTACTCCCACTGCGAGTCTCTCGAGTTAGCTAATGTACCTCGCCGGGTGACGAGGCTTTTGGCTACCTTAAGTTACTCATAGTTACTGCAGCCAGCTGCTCCACTTTCTTTGAATCTTTCCTCCCTTTAAATCGTACTGAGGTCAGTCCTGCTGAAGCGATACGCCACCACCTGTGCATGTTACCGTTGTCTGAGTTACATCAACGACGATTTCCTCGAATTTTCAAATAAATTTCGCCGAGTGACGAGGCATTTGGCTACCTTAAGAGAGTCATAGTTACTGCTGCCAGCTGCTCGACCTACTTTCATTCTTTCCACTCATTAATTATTACTGTGGTCAGTCCTGCAGGAGCAATATGCCACTACATGTAAACCTTAACGTTGTCTGAGCTACCTTAACGAAGATATTCCCGAGTTTTCAAAAAAAATTTCACATGGTGACGAGGCATTTGGCTGCCTTAAGAGAGTCATAGTACCCCTGCCTGCTGCTCCCACTTTTTTAAGCCCTTTCTCTCTATCATATTTGTTATGGCTGTCCTACAGAACCGATGTGCCACTATATGTCCAGGTTAACGTCGTCACTGTTCCTCCCACTGCGAGTCTCTCGAGTTAGCAAATGTACCTCGCCGGGTGACGAGGCTTTTGGCTACCTTAAGTGACTCATAGTTACTGCAGCCAGCTGCTCCACCTTCTTTGAATCTTTCCTCCCTTTAAATCGTACTGTGGTCAGTCCTGCAGAGCGATACGCCACCACCTGTGCATGTTACCGTTGTCTGATTTACTTCAATGACGATTTCCTCGAGTTTTCAAATAAATCTCGCCGAGTGACGAGGCATTTGGCTACCTTAAGAGAGTCATAGTTACTGCCGCCAGCTGCTCGACCTACTTTCTTTCTTTCCACTCATTAATTATTACTGTGGTCAGTCCTGCAGGAGCAATATGCCACTACATGTAAACCTTAACGTTGTCTGAGCTACCTTAACGAAAATATCCTCGAGATTTCAAAAAAAATTTCACATGGTGACGAGGCATTTGGCTACCTTCAGGGAGTCATAGTACCCCTGCCTGCTGCTCCCACTTTTCTAAGCCCTTTCTCTCTATCATTCTTGCTATGGCTGTCCTACAGAACCGATGTGTCACTATATGTCCACGTAAACGTCGTCTCTGTTACTCCCACTACGAGTCTCTCGAGTTAGCAAATGTACCTCGAAGGATGATGAGGCATTTTGCTACCTTATAAGCGTCATAGTTACTGCAGCCAGCTACTCCCCCTTCTTTGAATCTTTCCTGTCTTTAATTCGTACTGTGGTCAGTCCTGCAGAAGCGATACGCCACCACCTGTGCATGTTACTGTTGTCTGAGTTACCTCAACAACGAATTCCTCGAGTTTTCAAATAAATTTCGCCGAGTGACGAGGCATTTGGCTACCTTAAGAGAGTCATAGTTACTGCAGCCAGCTGCTCCCCCTTCTTTGAATCTTTCCTCCCTTTAAATCGTACTGTGGTCAGTCCTGCAGAGCGATACGCCACCACCTGTGCATGTTACCGTTGTCTGATTTACTTCAACGACGATTTCCTCGAGTTTTTAAAATAAATTTCGCCGAGTGACGAGGCATTTGGCTACCTTAAGAGAGTCATAGTTACTGCTGCCAGCTGCTCGACCTACTTTCATTCTTTCCACTCATTAATTATTACTGTGGTCAGTCCTGCAGGAGCAATATGCCACTACATGTAAACCTTAACGTTGTCTGAGCTACCTTAACGAAGATATTCTCGAGTTTTCAAAAAAAATTTCACATGGTGACGAGGCATTTGGCTGCCTTAAGAGAGTCATAGTACCCCTGCCTGCTGCTCCCACTTTTTTAAGCCCTTTCTCTCTATCATTCTTGTTATGGCTGTCCTACAGAACCGATGTGCCACTATATGTCCAGGTTAACGTCGTCACTGTTCCTCCCACTGCGAGTCTCTCGAGTTAGCAGATGTACCTCGCCGGGTGACGAGGCTTTTGGCTACCTTAAGTGACTCATAGTTACTGCAGCCAGCTGCTCCACCTTCTTTGAATCTTTCCTCCCTTTAAATCGTGCTGACGTCAGTCCTGCTGAAGCGATACGCCACCACCTGTGCATGTTACCGTTGTCTGAGTTGCATCAACGACGATTTCCTCGAATTTTCAAATACATTTCGCCGAGTGACGAGGCATTTGGCTACCTTAAGAGAGTCATAGTTACTGCTGCCAGCTGCTCGACCTACTTTCATTCTTTCCACTCATTAATTATTGCTGTGGTCAGTCCTGCAGGAGCAATATGCCACTACATGTAAACCTTAACGTTGTCTGAGCTACCTTAACGAAGATATTCTCGAGTTTTCAAAAAAAATTTCACATGGTGACGAGGCATTTGGCTGCCTTAAGAGAGTCATAGTACCCCTGCCTGCTGCTCCCACTTTATTAAGCCCTTTCTCTCTATCATTCTTGCTATGGCTGTCCTACAGAACCGATGTGCCACTATATGTCCAGGTTAACGTCGTCACTGTTACTCCCACTGCGAGTCTCTCGAGTTAGCAAATGTACCTCGCCGGGTGACGAGGCTTTTGGCTACCTTAAGTGACTCATAGTTACTCCAGCCAGCTGCTCCACCTTCTTTGAATCTTTCCTCCCTTTAAATCGTACTGTGGTCAGTCCTGCAGAGCGATACGCCACCACCTGTGCATGTTACCGTTGTCTGATTTACTTCAACGACGATTTCCTCGAGTTTTCAAATAAATCTCGCCGAGTGACGAGGCATTTGGCTACCTTAAGAGAGTCATAGTTACTGCCGCCAGCTGCTCGACCTACTTTCTTTCTTTCCACTCATTAATTATTACTGTGGTCAGTCCTGCAGGAGCAATATGCCACTACATGTAAACCTTAACGTTGTCTGAGCTACCTTAACGAAAATATCCTCGAGATTTCAAAAAAAATTTCACATGGTGACGAGGCATTTGGCTACCTTCAGGGAGTCATAGTACCCCTGCCTGCTGCTCCCACTTTTCTAAGCCCTTTCTCTCTATCATTCTTGCTATGGCTGTCCTACAGAACCGATGTGTCACTATATGTCCACGTAAACGTCGTCTCTGTTACTCCCACTACGAGTCTCTCGAGTTAGCAAATGTACCTCGAAGGATGATGAGGCGTTTTGCTACCTTATAAGCGTCATAGTTACTGCAGCCAGCTACTCCCCCTTCTTTGAATCTTTCCTGTCTTTAATTCGTACTGTGGTCAGTCCTGCAGAAGCGATACGCCACCACCTGTGCATGTTACTGTTGTCTGAGTTACCTCAACAACGAATTCCTCGAGTTTTCAAATAAATTTCGCCGAGTGACGAGGCATTTGGCTACCTTAAGAGAGTCATAGTTACTGCAGCCAGCTGCTCCCCCTTCTTTGAATCTTTCCTCCCTTTAAATCGTACTGTGGTCAGTCCTGCAGAGCGATACGCCACCACCTGTGCATGTTACCGTTGTCTGATTTACTTCAACGACGATTTCCTCGAGTTTTTAAAATAAATTTCGCCGAGTGACGAGGCATTTGGCTACCTTAAGAGAGTCATAGTTACTGCTGCCAGCTGCTCGACCTACTTTCATTCTTTCCACTCATTAATTATTACTGTGGTCAGTCCTGCAGGAGCAATATGCCACTACATGTAAACCTTAACGTTGTCTGAGCTACCTTAACGAAGATATTCTCGAGTTTTCAAAAAAAATTTCACATGGTGACGAGGCATTTGGCTGCCTTAAGAGAGTCATAGTCCCCCTGCCTGCTGCTCCCACTTTTTTATGCCTTTCTATCTATCATTCTTGCTATGGCTGTCCTACAGAACCGATGTGCCACTATATGTCCAGGTTAACGTCGTCACTGTTACTCCCACTACGAGTCTCTCGAGTTAGCAAATGTACCTCGCCGAATGACGAGGCATTTGGCTACCTTAAGTGACTCATAGTTACTGCAGCCAGCTGCTCCCCCTTCTTTGAATCTTTCCTCCCTTTAAATCGTACTGAGGTGTCCTGCTGAAGCGATACGCCACCACCTGTGCATGTTACCGTTGTCTGAGTTACTTCAACGACGATTTCCTCGAGTTTTCAAATAAATTTCGCCAAGTGACGAGGCATTTGACTACCTTAAGAGAGTCATAGTTACTGCTGCCAGCTGCTCGACCTACTTTCATTCTTTCCACTCATTAATTATTACTGTGGTCAGTCCTGCAGGAGCAATATGCCACTACATGTAAACCTTAACGTTGTCTGAGCTACCTTAACGAAGATATTCTCGAGTTTTCAAAAAAAATTTCACATGGTGACGAGGCATTTGGCTGCCTTAAGAGAGTCATAGTACCCCTGCCTGCTGCTCCCACTTTTCTAAGCCTTTTCTCTCTATCATTCTTGCTAGGGCTGTCCTACAGAACCGATGTGCCACTATATGTCCAGGTTAACGTCGTCACTGTTACTCCCACTGCGACTCTCGAGTTAGCAAATGTACCTCGCCGGGTGACGAGGCTTTTGGCTACCTTAAGTGGCTCATAGTTACTCCAGCCAGCTGCTCCACCCTCTTTGAATCTTTCCTCCCTTTAAATCGTACTGTGGTCAGTCCTGCAGAGCGATACGCCACCACCTGTGCATGTTACCGTTGTCTGATTTACTTCAACGACGATTTCATCGAGTTTTTAAATAAATCTCGCCGAGTGACGAGGCATTTGGCTACCTTAAGAGATTCATAGTTACTGCCGCCAGCTGCTCGACCTACTTTCTTTCTTTCCACTCATTAATTATTACTGTGGTCAGTCCTGCAGGAGCAATATGCCACTACATGTAAACCTTAACGTTGTCTGAGCTACCTTAACGAAGATATTCTCGAGTTTTCAAAAAAAATTTCACATGGTGACGAGGCATTTGGCTGCCTTAAGAGAGTCATAGTACCCCTGCCTGCTGCTCCCACTTTTCTAAGCCCATTCTCTCTATCATTCTTGCTATGGCTGTCCTACAGAACCGATGTGCCACTATATGTCCAGGTTAACGTCGTCACTGTTACTCCCACTACGAGACTCTCGAGTTAGCAAATGTACCTCGCCGGGTGACGAAGCATTTGGCTACCTTAAGAGAGTCATAGTTACTGCAGCCAGCTGCTCCCCCTTCTTTGAATCTTTCCTCCCTTTAAATGGTACTGTGGTCAGTCCTGCAGAGCGATACGCCACCACCTGTGCATGTTACCGTTGTCTGATTTACTTCATCGACGATTTCCTCGAGTTTTCAAATAAATCTCGCCGAGTGACGAGGCATTTGGCTACCTTAAGAGAGTCGTAGTTACTGCCGCCAGCTGCTCGACCTACTTTCTTTCTTTCCACTCATTAATTATTACTGTGGTCAGTGCTGCAGGAGCAATATGCCACTACATGTAAACCTTAACGTTGTCTGAGCTACCTTAACGAAAATATCCTCGAGATTTCAAAAAAAATTTCACATGGTGACGAGGCATTTGGCTACCTTCAGGGAGTCATAGTACCCCTGCCTGCTGCTCCCACTTTTCTAAGCCCTTTCTCTCTATCATTCTTGGTATGGCTGTCCTACAGAACCGATGTGTCACTATATGTCCACGTAAACGTCGTCTCTGTTACTCCCACTACGAGTCTCTCGAGTTAGCAAATGTACCTCGAAGGATGACGAGGCATTTTGCTACCTTATAAGCGTCATAGTTACTGCAGCCAGCTACTCCCCCTTCTTTGAATCTTTCCTGTCTTTATTTCGTACTGTGGTCAGTCCTGCAGAAGCGATACGCCACCACCTGTGCATGTTACTGTTGTCTGAGTTACCTCAACAACGAATTCCTCGAGTTTTCAAATAAATTTCGCCGAGTGACGAGGCATTTGGCTACCTTAAGAGAGTCATAGTTACTGCAGCCAGCTGCTCCCCCTTCTTTGAATCTTTCCTCCCTTTAAATCGTACTGTGGTCAGTCCTGCAGAGCGATACGCCACCACCTGTGCATGTTACCGTTGTCTGATTTACTTCAACGACGATTTCCTCGAGTTTTTAAAATAAATTTCGCCGAGTGACGAGGCATTTGGCTACCTTCAGAGAGTCATAGTTACTGCTGCCAGCTGCTCGACCTACTTTCATTCTTTCCACTCATTAATTATTACTGTGGTCAGTCCTGCAGGAGCAATATGCCACTACATGTAAACCTTAACGTTGTCTGAGCTACCTTAACGAAGATATTCTCGAGTTTTCAAAAAAAATTTCACATGGTGACGAGGCATTTGGCTGCCTTAAGAGAGTCATAGTACCCCTGCCTGCTGCTCCCACTTTTCTAAGCCCTTTCTATCTATCATTCTTGCTATGGCTGTCCTACAGACCCGATGTGCCACTATATGTCCAGGTTAACGTCGTCACTGTTACTCCCACTACGAGTCTCTCGAGTTAGCAAATGTACCTCGCCGAATGACGAGGCATTTGGCTACCTTAAGTGACTCATAGTTACTGCAGCCAGCTGCTCCACCTTCTTTGAATCTTTCCTCCCTTTAAATCGTACTGAGGTCAGTCCTCCTGAAGCGATACGACACCACCTGTGCATGTTACCGTTGTCTGAGTTACATCAACGACGATTTCCTCGAATTTTCAAATAAATTTCGCCGAGTGACGAGGCATTTGGCTACCTTAAGAGAGTCATAGTTACTGCTGCCAGCTGCTCGACCTACTTTCATTCTTTCCACTCATTAATTATTACTGTGGTCAGTCCTGCAGGAGCAATATGCCACTACATGTAAACCTTAACGTTGTCTGAGCTACCTTAACGAAGATATTCTCGAGTTTTCAAAAAAAATTTCACATGGTGACGAGGCATTTGGCTGCCTTAAGAGAGTCATAGTACCCCTGCCTGCTGCTCCCACTTTTTTAAGCCCTTTCTCTCTATCATTCTTGCTATGGCTGTCCTACAGAACCGATGTGCCACTATATGTCCACGTTAACGTCGTCACTGTTACTCCCACTGCGAGTCTCTCGAGTTAGCAAATGTACCTCGCCGGGTGACGAGGCTTTTGGCTACCTTAAGTGACTCATAGTTACTCCAGCCAGCTGCTCCACCTTCTTTGAATCTTTCCTCCCTTTAAATCGTACTGTGGACAGTCCTGCAGAGCGATACGCCACCACCTGTGCATGTTACCGTTGTCTGATTGACTTCAACGACGATTTCCTCGAGTTTTCAAATAAATCTCGCCGAGTGACGAGGCATTTGGCTACCTTAAGAGAGTCATAGTTACTGCCGCCAGCTGCTCGACCTACTTTCTTTCTTTCCACTCATTAATTATTACTGTGGTCAGTCCTGCAGGAGCAATATGCCACTACATGTAAACCTTAACGTTGTCTGAGCTACCTTAACGAAAATATCCTCGAGATTTCAAAAAAAATTTCACATGGTGACGAGTCATTTGGCTCCCTTCAGGGAGTCATAGTACCCCTGCCTGCTGCTCCCACTTTTCTAAGCCCTTTCTCTCTATCATTCTTGCTATGGCTGTCCTACAGAACCGATGTGTCACTATATGTCCACGTAAACGTCGTCTCTGTTACTCCCACTACGAGTCTCTCGAGTTAGCAAATGTACCTCGAAGGATGATGAGGCATTTTGCTACCTTATAAGCGTCATAGTTACTGCAGCCAGCTCTCCCCCTTCTTTGAATCTTTCCTGTCTTTAATTCGTACTGTGGTCAGTCCTGCAGAAGCGATACGCCACCACCTGTGCATGTTACTGTTGTCTGAGTTACCTCAACAACGAATTCCTCGAGTTTTCAAATAAATTTCGCCGAGTGACGAGGCATTTGGCTACCTTAAGAGAGTCATAGTTACTGCAGCCAGCTGCTCCCCCTTCTTTGAATCTTTCCTCCCTTTAAATCGTACTGAGGTCAGTCCTGCTGAAGCGATACGCCACCACCTGTGCATGTTACCGTTGTCTGAGTTACTTCAACGACGATTTCCTCGAGTTTTCAAATAAATTTCGCCGATTGACGAGGCATTTGGCTACCTTAAGAGAGTCATAGTTACTGCTGCCAGCTGCTCGACCTACTTTCATTCTTTCCACTCATTAATTATTACTGTGGTCAGTCCTGCAGGGGCAATATGCCACTACATGTAAACCTTAACGTTGTCAGAGCTACCTTAACGAAGATATTCTCGAGTTTTCAAAAAAAATTTCACATGGTGACGAGGCATTTGGCTGCCTTAAGAGAGTCATAGTACCCCTGCCTGCTGCTCCCACTTTTTTAAGCCCTTTCTCTCTATCATTCTTGCTATGGCTGTCCTACAGAACCGATGTGCCACTATATGTTCAGGTTAACGTCGTCACTGTTACTCCCACTGCGAGTCTCTCGAGTTAGCAAATGTACCTCGCCGGGTGACGAGGCATTTGGCTACCTTAAGTGACTCATAGTTACTGCAGCCAGCTGCTCCCCCTCCTTTGAATCTTTCCTCCCTTTAAATCGTACTGAGGTCAGTCCTGCTGAAGCGATACGCCACCACCTGTGCATGTTACCGTTGTCTGAGTTACTTCAACGACGATTTCCTCGAGTTTTCAAATAAATTTCGCCGAGTGACGAGGCATTTGGCTACCTTAAGAGAGTCATAGTTACTGCTGCCAGCTGCTCGACCTACTTTCATTCTTTCCACTCATTAATTATTACTGTGGTCAGTCCTGCAGGAGCAATATGCCACTACATGTAAACCTTAACGTTGTCTGAGCTACCTTAACGAAGATATTCTCGAGTTTTCAAAAAAAATTTCACATGGTGACGAGGCATTTGGCTGCCTTAAAAGAGTCATAGTACCCCTGCCTGCTGCTCCCACTTTTTTAAGCCCTTTCTCTCTATCATTCTTGCTATGGCTGTCCTACAGAACCGATGTGCCACTATATGTCCAGGTTAACGTCGTCACTGTTACTCCCACTGCGAGTCTCTCGAGTTAGCAAATGTACCTCGCCGGGTGACGAGGCTTTTGGCTACCTTAAGTGACTCATAGTTACTGCAGCCAGCTGCTCCACCTTCTTTGAATCTTTCCTCCCTTTAAATCGTTCTGAGGTCAGTCCTCCTGAAGCGATACGACACCACCTGTGCATGTTACCGTTGTCTGAGTTACATCAACGACGATTTCCTCGAATTTTCAAATAAATTTCGCCGAGTGACGAGGCATTTGGCTACCTTAAGAGAGTCATAGTTACTGCTGCCAGCTGCTCGACCTACTTTCATTCTTTCCACTCATTAATTATTACTGTGGTCAGTCCTGCAGGAGCAATATGCCACTACATGTAAACCTTAACGTTGTCTGAGCTACCTTAACGAAGATATTCTCGAGTTTTCAAAAAAAAGTTTCACATGGTGACGAGGCATTTGGCTGCCTTAAGAGAGTCATAGTACCCCTGCCTGCTGCTCCCACTTTTTTAAGCCCTTTCTCTCTATCATTCTTGCTATGGCTGTCCTACAGAACCGATGTGCCACTATATGTCCACGTTAACGTCGTCACTGTTACTCCCACTGCGAGTCTCTCGAGTTAGCAAATGTACCTCGCCGGGTGACGAGGCTTTTGGCTACCTTAAGTGACTCATAGTTACTCCAGCCAGCTGCTCCACCTTCTTTGAATCTTTCCTCCCTTTAAATCGTACTGTGGACAGTCCTGCAGAGCGATACGCCACCACCTGTGCATGTTACCGTTGTCTGATTGACTTCAACGACGATTTCCTCGAGTTTTCAAATAAATCTCGCCGAGTGACGAGGCATTTGGCTACCTTAAGAGAGTCATAGTTACTGCCGCCAGCTGCTCGACCTACTTTCTTTCTTTCCACTCATTAATTATTACTGTGGTCAGTCCTGCAGGAGCAATATGCCACTACATGTAAACCTTAACGTTGTCTGAGCTACCTTAACGAAAATATCCTCGAGATTTCAAAAAAAATTTCACATGGTGACGAGTCATTTGGCTCCCTTCAGGGAGTCATAGTACCCCTGCCTGCTGCTCCCACTTTTCTAAGCCCTTTCTCTCTATCATTCTTGCTATGGCTGTCCTACAGAACCGATGTGTCACTATATGTCCACGTAAACGTCGTCTCTGTTACTCCCACTACGAGTCTCTCGAGTTAGCAAATGTACCTCGAAGGATGATGAGGCATTTTGCTACCTTATAAGCGTCATAGTTACTGCAGCCAGCTCTCCCCCTTCTTTGAATCTTTCCTGTCTTTAATTCGTACTGTGGTCAGTCCTGCAGAAGCGATACGCCACCACCTGTGCATGTTACTGTTGTCTGAGTTACCTCAACAACGAATTCCTCGAGTTTTCAAATAAATTTCGCCGAGTGACGAGGCATTTGGCTACCTTAAGAGAGTCATAGTTACTGCAGCCAGCTGCTCCCCCTTCTTTGAATCTTTCCTCCCTTTAAATCGTACTGAGGTCAGTCCTGCTGAAGCGATACGCCACCACCTGTGCATGTTACCGTTGTCTGAGTTACTTCAACGACGATTTCCTCGAGTTTTCAAATAAATTTCGCCGATTGACGAGGCATTTGGCTACCTTAAGAGAGTCATAGTTACTGCTGCCAGCTGCTCGACCTACTTTCATTCTTTCCACTCATTAATTATTACTGTGGTCAGTCCTGCAGGGGCAATATGCCACTACATGTAAACCTTAACGTTGTCAGAGCTACCTTAACGAAGATATTCTCGAGTTTTCAAAAAAAATTTCACATGGTGACGAGGCATTTGGCTGCCTTAAGAGAGTCATAGTACCCCTGCCTGCTGCTCCCACTTTTTTAAGCCCTTTCTCTCTATCATTCTTGCTATGGCTGTCCTACAGAACCGATGTGCCACTATATGTTCAGGTTAACGTCGTCACTGTTACTCCCACTGCGAGTCTCTCGAGTTAGCAAATGTACCTCGCCGGGTGACGAGGCATTTGGCTACCTTAAGTGACTCATAGTTACTGCAGCCAGCTGCTCCCCCTCCTTTGAATCTTTCCTCCCTTTAAATCGTACTGAGGTCAGTCCTGCTGAAGCGATACGCCACCACCTGTGCATGTTACCGTTGTCTGAGTTACTTCAACGACGATTTCCTCGAGTTTTCAAATAAATTTCGCCGAGTGACGAGGCATTTGGCTACCTTAAGAGAGTCATAGTTACTGCTGCCAGCTGCTCGACCTACTTTCATTCTTTCCACTCATTAATTATTACTGTGGTCAGTCCTGCAGGAGCAATATGCCACTACATGTAAACCTTAACGTTGTCTGAGCTACCTTAACGAAGATATTCTCGAGTTTTCAAAAAAAATTTCACATGGTGACGAGGCATTTGGCTGCCTTAAAAGAGTCATAGTACCCCTGCCTGCTGCTCCCACTTTTTTAAGCCCTTTCTCTCTATCATTCTTGCTATGGCTGTCCTACAGAACCGATGTGCCACTATATGTCCAGGTTAACGTCGTCACTGTTACTCCCACTGCGAGTCTCTCGAGTTAGCAAATGTACCTCGCCGGGTGACGAGGCTTTTGGCTACCTTAAGTGACTCATAGTTACTGCAGCCAGCTGCTCCACCTTCTTTGAATCTTTCCTCCCTTTAAATCGTTCTGAGGTCAGTCCTCCTGAAGCGATACGACACCACCTGTGCATGTTACCGTTGTCTGAGTTACATCAACGACGATTTCCTCGAATTTTCAAATAAATTTCGCCGAGTGACGAGGCATTTGGCTACCTTAAGAGAGTCATAGTTACTGCTGCCAGCTGCTCGACCTACTTTCATTCTTTCCACTCATTAATTATTACTGTGGTCAGTCCTGCAGGAGCAATATGCCACTACATGTAAACCTTAACGTTGTCTGAGCTACCTTAACGAAGATATTCTCGAGTTTTCAAAAAAAAGTTTCACATGGTGACGAGGCATTTGGCTGCCTTAAGAGAGTCATAGTACCCCTGCCTGCTGCTCCCACTTTTTTAAGCCCTTTCTCTCTATCATTCTTGCTATGGCTGTCCTACAGAACCGATGTGCCACTATATGTCCACGTTAACGTCGTCACTGTTACTCCCACTGCGAGTCTCTCGAGTTAGCAAATGTACCTCGCCGGGTGACGAGGCTTTTGGCTACCTTAAGTGACTCATAGTTACTCCAGCCAGCTGCTCCACCTTCTTTGAATCTTTCCTCCCTTTAAATCGTACTGTGGACAGTCCTGCAGAGCGATACGCCACCACCTGTGCATGTTACCGTTGTCTGATTGACTTCAACGACGATTTCCTCGAGTTTTCAAATAAATCTCGCCGAGTGACGAGGCATTTGGCTACCTTAAGAGAGTCATAGTTACTGCCGCCAGCTGCTCGACCTACTTTCTTTCTTTCCACTCATTAATTATTACTGTGGTCAGTCCTGCAGGAGCAATATGCCACTACATGTAAACCTTAACGTTGTCTGAGCTACCTTAACGAAAATATCCTCGAGATTTCAAAAAAAATTTCACATGGTGACGAGGCATTTGGCTCCCTTCAGGGAGTCATAGTACCCCTGCCTGCTGCTCCCACTTTTCTAAGCCCTTTCTCTCTATCATTCTTGCTATGGCTGTCCTACAGAACCGATGTGTCACTATATGTCCACGTAAACGTCGTCTCTGTTACTCCCACTACGAGTCTCTCGAGTTAGCAAATGTACCTCGAAGGATGATGAGGCATTTTGCTACCTTATAAGCGTCATAGTTACTGCAGCCAGCTCTCCCCCTTCTTTGAATCTTTCCTGTCTTTAATTCGTACTGTGGTCAGTCCTGCAGAAGCGATACGCCACCACCTGTGCATGTTACTGTTGTCTGAGTTACCTCAACAACGAATTCCTCGAGTTTTCAAATAAATTTCGCCGAGTGACGAGGCATTTGGCTACCTTAAGAGAGTCATAGTTACTGCAGCCAGCTGCTCCCCCTTCTTTGAATCTTTCCTCCCTTTAAATCGTACTGAGGTCAGTCCTGCTGAAGCGATACGCCACCACCTGTGCATGTTACCGTTGTCTGAGTTACTTCAACGACGATTTCCTCGAGTTTTCAAATAAATTTCGCCGAGTGACGAGGCATTTGGCTACCTTAAGAGAGTCATAGTTACTGCTGCCAGCTGCTCGACCTACTTTCATTCTTTCCACTCATTAATTATTACTGTGGTCAGTCCTGCAGGAGCAATATGCCACTACATGTAAACCTTAACGTTGTCTGAGCTACCTTAACGAAGATATTCTCGAGTTTTCAAAAAAAATTTCACATGGTGACGAGGCATTTGGCTGCCTTAAAAGAGTCATAGTACCCCTGCCTGCTGCTCCCACTTTTTTAAGCCCTTTCTCTCTATCATTCTTGCTATGGCTGTCCTACAGAACCGATGTGCCACTATATGTCCAGGTTAACGTCGTCACTGTTACTCCCACTGCGAGTCTCTCGAGTTAGCAAATGTACCTCGCCGGGTGACGAGGCTTTTGGCTACCTTAAGTGACTCATAGTTACTGCAGCCAGCTGCTCCACCTTCTTTGAATCTTTCCTCCCTTTAAATCGTACTGAGGTCAGTCCTCCTGAAGCGATACGACACCACCTGTGCATGTTACCGTTGTCTGAGTTACATCAACGACGATTTCCTCGAATTTTCAAATAAATTTCGCCGAGTGACGAGGCATTTGGCTACCTTAAGAGAGTCATAGTTACTGCTGCCAGCTGCTCGACCTACTTTCATTCTTTCCACTCATTAATTATTACTGTGGTCAGTCCTGCAGGAGCAATATGCCACTACATGTAAACCTTAACGTTGTCTGAGCTACCTTAACGAAGATATTCTCGAGTTTTCAAAAAAAATTTCACATGGTGACGAGGCATTTGGCTGCCTTAAGAGAGTCATAGTACCCCTGCCTGCTGCTCCCACTTTTTTAAGCCCTTTCTCTCTATCATTCTTGCTATGGCTGTCCTACAGAACCGATGTGCCACTATATGTCCACGTTAACGTCGTCACTGTTACTCCCACTGCGAGTCTCTCGAGTTAGCAAATGTACCTCGCCGGGTGACGAGGCTTTTGGCTACCTTAAGTGACTCATAGTTACTCCAGCCAGCTGCTCCACCTTCTTTGAATCTTTCCTCCCTTTAAATCGTACTGTGGACAGTCCTGCAGAGCGATACGCCACCACCTGTGCATGTTACCGTTGTCTGATTGACTTCAACGACGATTTCCTCGAGTTTTCAAATAAATCTCGCCGAGTGACGAGGCATTTGGCTACCTTAAGAGAGTCATAGTTACTGCCGCCAGCTGCTCGACCTACTTTCTTTCTTTCCACTCATTAATTATTACTGTGGTCAGTCCTGCAGGAGCAATATGCCACTACATGTAAACCTTAACGTTGTCTGAGCTACCTTAACGAAAATATCCTCGAGATTTCAAAAAAAATTTCACATGGTGACGAGGCATTTGGCTCCCTTCAGGGAGTCATAGTACCCCTGCCTGCTGCTCCCACTTTTCTAAGCCCTTTCTCTCTATCATTCTTGCTATGGCTGTCCTACAGAACCGATGTGTCACTATATGTCCACGTAAACGTCGTCTCTGTTACTCCCACTACGAGTCTCTCGAGTTAGCAAATGTACCTCGAAGGATGATGAGGCATTTTGCTACCTTATAAGCGTCATAGTTACTGCAGCCAGCTCTCCCCCTTCTTTGAATCTTTCCTGTCTTTAATTCGTACTGTGGTCAGTCCTGCAGAAGCGATACGCCACCACCTGTGCATGTTACTGTTGTCTGAGTTACCTCAACAACGAATTCCTCGAGTTTTCAAATAAATTTCGCCGAGTGACGAGGCATTTGGCTACCTTAAGAGAGTCATAGTTACTGCAGCCAGCTGCTCCCCCTTCTTTGAATCTTTCCTCCCTTTAAATCGTACTGAGGTCAGTCCTGCTGAAGCGATACGCCACCACCTGTGCATGTTACCGTTGTCTGAGTTACTTCAACGACGATTTCCTCGAGTTTTCAAATAAATTTCGCCGATTGACGAGGCATTTGGCTACCTTAAGAGAGTCATAGTTACTGCTGCCAGCTGCTCGACCTACTTTCATTCTTTCCACTCATTAATTATTACTGTGGTCAGTCCTGCAGGGGCAATATGCCACTACATGTAAACCTTAACGTTGTCTGAGCTACCTTAACGAAGATATTCTCGAGTTTTCAAAAAAAATTTCACATGGTGACGAGGCATTTGGCTGCCTTAAGAGAGTCATAGTACCCCTGCCTGCTGCTCCCACTTTTTTAAGCCCTTTCTCTCTATCATTCTTGCTATGGCTGTCCTACAGAACCGATGTGCCACTATATGTTCAGGTTAACGTCGTCACTGTTACTCCCACTGCGAGTCTCTCGAGTTAGCAAATGTACCTCGCCGGGTGACGAGGCTTTTGGCTACCTTAAGTGACTCATAGTTACTGCAGCCAGCTGCTCCACCTTCTTTGAATCTTTCCTCCCTTTAAATCGTACTGAGGTCAGTCCTGCTGAAGCGATACGCCACCACCTGTGCATGTTACCGTTGTCTGAGTTACATCAACGACGATTTCCTCGAATTTTCAAATAAATTTCGCCGAGTGACGAGGCATTTGGCTACCTTAAGAGAGTCATAGTTACTGCTGCCAGCTGCTCGACCTACTTTCATTCTTTCCACTCATTAATTATTACTGTGGTCAGTCCTGCAGGAGCAATATGCCACTACATGTAAACCTTAACGTTGTCTGAGCTACCTTAACGAAGATATTCTCGAGTTTTCAAAAAAAATTTCACATGGTGACGAGGCATTTGGCTGCCTTAAGAGAGTCATAGTACCCCTGCCTGCTGCTCCCACTTTATTAAGCCCTTTCTCTCTATCATTCTTGCTATGGCTGTCCTACAGAACCGATGTGCCACTATATGTCCAGGTTAACGTCGTCACTGTTACTCCCACTGCGAGTCTCTCGAGTTAGCAAATGTACCTCGCCGGGTGACGAGGCTTTTGGCTACCTTAAGTGACTCATAGTTACTCCAGCCAGCTGCTCCACCTTCTTTGAATCTTTCCTCCCTTTAAATCATACTGTGGTCAGTCCTGCAGAGCGATACGCCACCACCTGTGCATGTTACCGTTGTCTGATTTACTTCAACGACGATTTCCTCGAGTTTTCAAATAAATATCGCCGAGTGACGAGGCATTTGGCTACCTTAAGAGAGTCATAGTTACTGCCGCCAGCTGCTCGACCTACTTTCTTTCTTTCCACTCATTAATTATTACTGTGGTCAGTCCTGCAGGAGCAATATGCCACTACATGTAAACCTTAACGTTGTCTGAGCTACCTTAACGAAAATATCCTCGAGATTTCAAAAAAAATTTCACATGGTGACGAGGCATTTGGCTACCTTCAGGGAGTCATAGTACCCCTGCCTGCTGCTCCCACTTTTCTAAGCCCTTTCTCTCTATCATTCTTGCTATGGCTGTCCTACAGAACCGATGTGTCACTATATGTCCACGTAAACGTCGTCTCTGTTACTCCCACTACGAGTCTCTCGAGTTAGCAAATGTACCTCGAAGGATGATGAGGCATTTTGCTACCTTATAAGCGTCATAGTTACTGCAGCCAGCTACTCCCCCTTCTTTGAATCTTTCCTGTCTTTAATTCGTACTGTGGTCAGTCCTGCAGAAGCGATACGCCACCACCTGTGCATGTTACTGTTGTCTGAGTTACCTCAACAACGAATTCCTCGAGTTTTCAAATAAATTTCGCCGAGTGACGAGGCATTTGGCTACCTTAAGAGAGTCATAGTTACTGCAGCCAGCTGCTCCCCCTTCTTTGAATCTTTCCTCCCTTTAAATCGTACTGAGGTCAGTCCTGCTGAAGCGATACGCCACCACCTGTGCATGTTACCGTTGTCTGAGTTACTTCAACGACGATTTCCTCGAGTTTTCAAATAAATCTCGCCGAGTGACGAGGCATTTGGCTACCTTAAGAGAGTCATAGTTACTGCTGCCAGCTGCTCGACCTACTTTCATTCTTTCCACTCATTAATTATTACTGTGGTCAGTCCTGCAGGAGCAATATGCCATTACATGTAAACCTTAACGTTGTCTGAGCTACCTTAACGAAGATATTCTCGAGTTTTCAAAAAAAATTTCACATGGTGACGAGGCATTTGGCTGCCTTAAGAGAGTCATAGTACCCCTGCCTGCTGCTCCCACTTTTTTAAGCCCTTTCTCTCTATCATTCTTGCTATGGCTGTCCTACAGAACCGATGTGCCACTATATGTCCAGGTTAACGTCGTCACTGTTACTCCCACTGCGAGTCTCTCGAGTTAGCAAATGTACCTCGCCGGGTGACGAGGCTTTTGGCTACCTTAAGTGACTCATAGTTACTGCAGCCAGCTGCTCCACCTTCTTTGAATCTTTCCTCCCTTTAAATCGTACTGAGGTCAGTCCTGCTGAAGCGATACGCCACCACCTGTGCATGTTACCGTTGTCTGAGTTACATCAACGACGATTTCCTCGAATTTTCAAATAAATTTCGCCGAGTGACGAGGCATTTGGCTACCTTAAGAGAGTCATAGTTACTGCTGCCAGCTGCTCGACCTACTTTCATTCTTTCCACTCATTAATTATTACTGTGGTCAGTCCTGCAGGAGCAATATGCCACTACATGTAAACCTTAACGTTGTCTGAGCTACCTTAACGAAGATATTCTCGAGTTTTCAAAAAAAATTTCACATGGTGACGAGGCATTTGGCTGCCTTAAGAGAGTCATAGTACCCCTGCCTGCTGCTCCCACTTTATTAAGCCCTCTCTCTCTATCATTCTTGCTATGGCTGTCCTACAGAACCGATGTGCCACTATATGTCCAGGTTAACGTCGTCACTGTTACTCCCACTGCGAGTCTCTCGAGTTAGCAAATGTACCTCGCCGGGTGACGAGGCTTTTGGCTACCTTAAGTGACTCATAGTTACTCCAGCCAGCTGCTCCACCTTCTTTGAATCTTTCCTCCCTTTAAATCGTACTGTGGTCAGTCCTGCAGAGCGATACGCCACCACCTGTGCATGTTACCGTTGTCTGATTTACTTCAACGACGATTTCCTCGAGTTTTCAAATAAATATCGCCGAGTGACGAGGCATTTGGCTACCTTAAGAGAGTCATAGTTACTGCCGCCAGCTGCTCGACCTACTTTCTTTCTTTCCACTCATTAATTATTACTGTGGTCAGTCCTGCAGGAGCAATATGCCACTACATGTAAACCTTAACGTTGTCTGAGCTACCTTAACGAAAATATCCTCGAGATTTCAAAAAAAATTTCACATGGTGACGAGGCATTTGGCTACCTTCAGGGAGTCATAGTACCCCTGCCTGCTGCTCCCACTTTTCTAAGCCCTTTCTCTCTATCATTCTTGCTATGGCTGTCCTACAGAACCGATGTGTCACTATATGTCCACGTAAACGTCGTCTCTGTTACTCCCACTACGAGTCTCTCGAGTTAGCAAATGTACCTCGAAGGATGATGAGGCATTTTGCTACCTTATAAGCGTCATAGTTACTGCAGCCAGCTACTCCCCCTTCTTTGAATCTTTCCTGTCTTTAATTCGTACTGTGGTCAGTCCTGCAGAAGCGATACGCCACCACCTGTGCATGTTACTGTTGTCTGAGTTACCTCAACAACGAATTCCTCGAGTTTTCAAATAAATTTCGCCGAGTGACGAGGCATTTGGCTACCTTAAGAGAGTCATAGTTACTGCAGCCAGCTGCTCCCCCTTCTTTGAATCTTTCCTCCCTTTAAATCGTACTGAGGTCAGTCCTGCTGAAGCGATACGCCACCACCTGTGCATGTTACCGTTGTCTGAGTTACTTCAACGACGATTTCCTCGAGTTTTCAAATAAATTTCGCCGAGTGACGAGGCATTTGGCTACCTTAAGAGAGTCATAGTTACTGCTGCCAGCTGCTCGACCTACTTTCATTCTTTCCACTCATTAATTATTACTGTGGTCAGTCCTGCAGGAGCAATATGCCACTACATGTAAACCTTAACGTTGTCTGAGCTACCTTAACGAAGATATTCTCGAGTTTTCAAAAAAAATTTCACATGGTGACGAGGCATTTGGCTGCCTTAAGAGAGTCATAGTACCCCTGCCTGCTGCTCCCACTTTTTTAAGCCCTTTCTCTCTATCATTCTTGCTATGGCTGTCCTACAGAACCGATGTGCCACTATATGTCCAGGTTAACGTCGTCACTGTTACTCCCACTGCGAGTCTCTCGAGTTAGCAAATGTACCTCGCCGGGTGACGAGGCTTTTGGCTACCTTAAGTGACTCATAGTTACTCCAGCCAGCTGCTCCACCTTCTTTGAATCTTTCCTCCCTTTAAATCGTACTGTGGTCAGTCCTGCAGAGCGATACGCCACCACCTGTGCATGTTACCGTTGTCTGATTTACTTCAACGACGATTTCCTCGAGTTTTCAAACAAATATCGCCGAGTGACGAGGCATTTGGCTACCTTAAGAGAGTCATAGTTACTGCCGCCAGCTGCTCGACCTACTTTCTTTCTTTCCACTCATTAATTATTACTGTGGTCAGTCCTGCAGGAGCAATATGCCACTACATGTAAACCTTAACGTTGTCTGAGCTACCTTAACGAAAATATCCTCGAGATTTCAAAAAAAATTTCACATGGTGACGAGGCATTTGGCTACCTTCAGGGAGTCATAGTACCCCTGCCTGCTGCTCCCACTTTTCTAAGCCCTTTCTCTCTATCATTCTTGCTATGGCTGTCCTACAGAACCGATGTGTCACTATATGTCCACGTAAACGTCGTCTCTGTTACTCCCACTACGAGTCTCTCGAGTTAGCAAATGTACCTCGAAGGATGATGAGGCATTTTGCTACCTTATAAGCGTCATAGTTACTGCAGCCAGCTACTCCCCCTTCTTTGAATCTTTCCTGTCTTTAATTCGTACTGTGGTCAGTCCTGCAGAAGCGATACGCCACCACCTGTGCATGTTACTGTTGTCTGAGTTACCTCAACAACGAATTCCTCGAGTTTTCAAATAAATTTCGCCGAGTGACGAGGCATTTGGCTACCTTAAGAGAGTCATAGTTACTGCAGCCAGCTGCTCCCCCTTCTTTGAATCTTTCCTCCCTTTAAATCGTACTGAGGTCAGTCCTGCTGAAGCGATACGCCACCACCTGTGCATGTTACCGTTGTCTGATTTACTTCAACGACGATTTCCTCGAGTTTTCAAATAAATCTCGCCGAGTGACGAGGCATTTGGCTACCTTAAGAGAGTCGTAGTTACTGCCGCCAGCTGCTCGACCTACTTTCTTTCTTTCCACTCATTAATTATTACTGTGGTCAGTCCTGCAGGAGCAATATACCACTACATGTAAACCTTAACGTTGTCTGAGCTACCTTAACGAAAATATCCTCGAGATTTCAAAAAAAATTTCACATGGTGACGAGGCATTTGGCTACCTTCAGGGAGTCATAGTACCCCTGCCTGCTGCTCCCACTTTTCTAAGCCCTTTCTCTCTATCATTCTTGCTATGGCTGTCCTACAGAACCGATGTGCCACTATATGTCCAGGTTAACGTCGTCACTGTTACTCCCACTACGAGTCTCTCGAGTTAGCAAATGTACCTCGCCCAATTACGAGGCATTTGGCTACCTTAAGTGACTCATAGTTACTGCAGCCAGCTGCTCCCCCTTCTTTGAATCTTTCCTCCCTTTAAATCGTACTGAGGTCAGTCCTGCTGAAGCGATACGCCACAACCTGTGCATGTTACCGTTGTCTGAGTTACTTCAACGACGATTTCCTCGAGTTTTCAAATAAATTTCGCCGAGTGACGAGGCATTTGGCTACCTTAAGAGAGTCATAGTTACTGCTGCCAGCTGCTCGACCTACTTTCTTTCTTTCCACTCATTAATTATTACTGTGGACAGTCCTGCAGGAGCAATATGCCACTACATGTAAACCTTAACGTTGTCTGAGCTACCTTAACGAAGATATTCTCGAGTTTTCAAAAAAAATTTCACATGGTGACGAGGCATTTGGCTGCCTTAAGAGAGTCATAGTACCCCTGCCTGCTGCTCCCACTTTTCTAAGCCCTTTCTCTCTATCATTCTTGCTATGGCTGTCCTACAGAACCGATGTGTCACTATATGTCCACGTAAACGTCGTCTCTGTTACTCCCACTACGAGTCCCTCGAGTTAGCAAATGTACCTCGAAGGATGACGAGGCATTTTGCTACCTTATAAGCGTCATAGTTACTGCAGCCAGCTACTCCCCCTTCTTTGAATCTTTCCTGTCTTTATTTCGTACTGTGGTCAGTCCTGCAGAAGCGATACGCCACCACCTGTGCATGTTACTGTTGTCTGAGTTACCTCAACAACGAATTCCTCGAGTTTTTAAATAAATTTCGCCGAGTGACGAGGCATTTGGCTACCTTAAGAGAGTCATAGTTACTGCAGCCAGCTGCTCCCCCTTCTTTGAATCTTTCCTCCCTTTAAATCGTACTGTGGTCAGTCCTGCAGAGCGATACGCCACCACCTGTGCATGTTACCGTTGTCTGATTTACTTCAACGACGATTTCCTCGAGTTTTTAAAATAAATTTCGCCGAGTGACGAGGCATTTGGCTACCTTAAGAGAGTCATAGTTACTGCTGCCAGCTGCTCGACCTACTTTCATTCTTTCCACTCATTAATTATTACTGTGGTCAGTCCTGCAGGAGCAATATGCCACTACATGTAAACCTTAACGTTGTCTGAGCTACCTTAACGAAGATATTCTCGAGTTTTCAAAAAAAATTTCACATGGTGACGAGGCATTTGGCTGCCTTAAGAGAGTCATAGTACCCCTGCCTGCTGCTCACACTTTTTTAAGCCCTTTCTATCTATCATTCTTGCTATGGCTGTCCTACAGAACCGATGTGCCACTATATGTCCAGGTTAACGTCGTCACTGTTACTCCCACTACGAGTCTCTCGAGTTAGCAAATGTACCTCGCCGAATGACGAGGCATTTGGCTACCTTAAGTGACTCATAGTTACTGCAGCCAGCTGCTCCCCCTTCTTTGAATCTTTCCTCCCTTTAAATCGTACTGTGGTCAGTCCTGCAGAGCGATACGCCACCACCTGTGCATGTTACCGTTGTCTGATTTACTTCAACGACGATTTCCTCGAGTTTTCAAACAAATATCGCCGAGTGACGAGGCATTTGGCTACCTTAAGAGAGTCATAGTTACTGCCGCCAGCTGCTCGACCTACTTTCTTTCTTTCCACTCATTAATTATTACTGTGGTCAGTCCTGCAGGAGCAATATGCCACTACATGTAAACCTTAACGTTGTCTGAGCTACCTTAACGAAAATATCCTCGAGATTTCAAAAAAAATTTCACATGGTGACGAGGCATTTGGCTACCTTCAGGGAGTCATAGTACCCCTGCCTGCTGCTCCCACTTTTCTAAGCCCTTTCTCTCTATCATTCTTGCTATGGCTGTCCTACAGAACCGATGTGTCACTATATGTCCACGTAAACGTCGTCTCTGTTACTCCCACTACGAGTCTCTCGAGTTAGCAAATGTACCTCGAAGGATGATGAGGCATTTTGCTACCTTATAAGCGTCATAGTTACTGCAGCCAGCTACTCCCCCTTCTTTGAATCTTTCCTGTCTTTAATTCGTACTGTGGTCAGTCCTGCAGAAGCGATACGCCACCACCTGTGCATGTTACTGTTGTCTGAGTTACCTCAACAACGAATTCCTCGAGTTTTCAAATAAATTTCGCCGAGTGACGAGGCATTTGGCTACCTTAAGAGAGTCATAGTTACTGCAGCCAGCTGCTCCCCCTTCTTTGAATCTTTCCTCCCTTTAAATCGTACTGAGGTCAGTCCTGCTGAAGCGATACGCCACCACCTGTGCATGTTACCGTTGTCTGATTTACTTCAACGACGATTTCCTCGAGTTTTCAAATAAATCTCGCCGAGTGACGAGGCATTTGGCTACCTTAAGAGAGTCGTAGTTACTGCCGCCAGCTGCTCGACCTACTTTCTTTCTTTCCACTCATTAATTATTACTGTGGTCAGTCCTGCAGGAGCAATATACCACTACATGTAAACCTTAACGTTGTCTGAGCTACCTTAACGAAAATATCCTCGAGATTTCAAAAAAAATTTCACATGGTGACGAGGCATTTGGCTACCTTCAGGGAGTCATAGTACCCCTGCCTGCTGCTCCCACTTTTCTAAGCCCTTTCTCTCTATCATTCTTGCTATGGCTGTCCTACAGAACCGATGTGCCACTATATGTCCAGGTTAACGTCGTCACTGTTACTCCCACTACGAGTCTCTCGAGTTAGCAAATGTACCTCGCCCAATTACGAGGCATTTGGCTACCTTAAGTGACTCATAGTTACTGCAGCCAGCTGCTCCCCCTTCTTTGAATCTTTCCTCCCTTTAAATCGTACTGAGGTCAGTCCTGCTGAAGCGATACGCCACAACCTGTGCATGTTACCGTTGTCTGAGTTACTTCAACGACGATTTCCTCGAGTTTTCAAATAAATTTCGCCGAGTGACGAGGCATTTGGCTACCTTAAGAGAGTCATAGTTACTGCTGCCAGCTGCTCGACCTACTTTCTTTCTTTCCACTCATTAATTATTACTGTGGACAGTCCTGCAGGAGCAATATGCCACTACATGTAAACCTTAACGTTGTCTGAGCTACCTTAACGAAGATATTCTCGAGTTTTCAAAAAAAATTTCACATGGTGACGAGGCATTTGGCTGCCTTAAGAGAGTCATAGTACCCCTGCCTGCTGCTCCCACTTTTCTAAGCCCTTTCTCTCTATCATTCTTGCTATGGCTGTCCTACAGAACCGATGTGTCACTATATGTCCACGTAAACGTCGTCTCTGTTACTCCCACTACGAGTCCCTCGAGTTAGCAAATGTACCTCGAAGGATGACGAGGCATTTTGCTACCTTATAAGCGTCATAGTTACTGCAGCCAGCTACTCCCCCTTCTTTGAATCTTTCCTGTCTTTATTTCGTACTGTGGTCAGTCCTGCAGAAGCGATACGCCACCACCTGTGCATGTTACTGTTGTCTGAGTTACCTCAACAACGAATTCCTCGAGTTTTTAAATAAATTTCGCCGAGTGACGAGGCATTTGGCTACCTTAAGAGAGTCATAGTTACTGCAGCCAGCTGCTCCCCCTTCTTTGAATCTTTCCTCCCTTTAAATCGTACTGTGGTCAGTCCTGCAGAGCGATACGCCACCACCTGTGCATGTTACCGTTGTCTGATTTACTTCAACGACGATTTCCTCGAGTTTTTAAAATAAATTTCGCCGAGTGACGAGGCATTTGGCTACCTTAAGAGAGTCATAGTTACTGCTGCCAGCTGCTCGACCTACTTTCATTCTTTCCACTCATTAATTATTACTGTGGTCAGTCCTGCAGGAGCAATATGCCACTACATGTAAACCTTAACGTTGTCTGAGCTACCTTAACGAAGATATTCTCGAGTTTTCAAAAAAAATTTCACATGGTGACGAGGCATTTGGCTGCCTTAAGAGAGTCATAGTACCCCTGCCTGCTGCTCACACTTTTTTAAGCCCTTTCTATCTATCATTCTTGCTATGGCTGTCCTACAGAACCGATGTGCCACTATATGTCCAGGTTAACGTCGTCACTGTTACTCCCACTACGAGTCTCTCGAGTTAGCAAATGTACCTCGCCGAATGACGAGGCATTTGGCTACCTTAAGTGACTCATAGTTACTGCAGCCAGCTGCTCCCCCTTCTTTGAATCTTTCCTCCCTTTAAATCGTACTGAGGTCAGTCCTGCTGAAGCGATACGCCACCACCTGTGCATGTTACCGTTGTCTGATTTACTTCAACGACGATTTCCTCGAGTTTTCAAATAAATCTCGCCGAGTGAAGAGGCATTTGGCTACCTTAAGAGAGTCGTAGTTACTGCCGCCAGCTGCTCGACCTATTTTCTTTCTTTCCACTCATTAATTATTACTGTGGTCAGTCCTGCAGGAGCAATATACCACTACATGTAAACCTTAACGTTGTCTGAGCTACCTTAACGAAAATATCCTCGAGATTTCAAAAAAAATTTCACATGGTGACGAGGCATTTGGCTACCTTCAGGGAGTCATAGTACCCCTGCCTGCTGCTCCCACTTTTCTAAGCCCTTTCTCTCTATCATTCTTGCTATGGCTGTCCTACAGAACCGATGTGCCACTATATGTCCAGGTTAACGTCGTCACTGTTACTCCCACTACGAGTCTCTCGAGTTAGCAAATGTACCTCGCCCAATTACGAGGCATTTGGCTACCTTAAGTGACTCATAGTTACTGCAGCCAGCTGCTCCCCCTTCTTTGAATCTTTCCTCCCTTTAAATCGTACTGAGGTCAGTCCTGCTGAAGCGATACGCCACCACCTGTGCATGTTACCGTTGTCTGAGTTACTTCAACGACGATTTCCTCGAGTTTTCAAATAAATTTCGCCGAGTGACGAGGCATTTGGCTACCTTAAGAGAGTCATAGTTACTGCTGCCAGCTGCTCGACCTACTTTCTTTCTTTCCACTCATTAATTATTACTGTGGTCAGTCCTGCAGGAGCAATATGCCACTACATGTAAACCTTAACGTTGTCTGAGCTACCTTAACGAAGATATTCTCGAGTTTTCAAAAAAAATTTCACATGGTGACGAGGCATTTGGCTGCCTTAAGAGAGTCATAGTACCCCTGCCTGCTGCTCCCACTTTTCTAAGCCCTTTCTCTCTATCATTCTTGCTATGGCTGTCCTACAGAACCGATGTGTCACTATATGTCCACGTAAACGTCGTCTCTGTTACTCCCACTACGAGTCTCTCGAGTTAGCAAATGTACCTCGAAGGATGACGAGGCATTTTGCTACCTTATAAGCGTCATAGTTACTGCAGCCAGCTACTCCCCCTTCTTTGAATCTTTCCTGTCTTTATTTCGTACTGTGGTCAGTCCTGCAGAAGCGATACGCCACCACCTGTGCATGTTACTGTTGTCTGAGTTACCTCAACAACGAATTCCTCGAGTTTTTAAATAAATTTCGCCGAGTGACGAGGCATTTGGCTACCTTAAGAGAGTCATAGTTACTGCAGCCAGCTGCTCCCCCTTCTTTGAATCTTTCCTCCCTTTAAATCGTACTGTGGTCAGTCCTGCAGAGCGATACGCCACCACCTGTGCATGTTACCGTTGTCTGATTTACTTCAACGACGATTTCCTCGAGTTTTTAAAATAAATTTCGCCGAGTGACGAGGCATTTGGCTACCTTAAGAGAGTCATAGTTACTGCTGCCAGCTGCTCGACCTACTTTCATTCTTTCCACTCATTAATTATTACTGTGGTCAGTCCTGCAGGAGCAATATGCCACTACATGTAAACCTTAACGTTGTCTGAGCTACCTTAACGAAGATATTCTCGAGTTTTCAAAAAAAATTTCACATGGTGACGAGGCATTTGGCTGCCTTAAGAGAGTCATAGTACCCCTGCCTGCTGCTCCCACTTTTTTAAGCCCTTTCTATCTATCATTCTTGCTATGGCTGTCCTACAGAACCGATGTGCCACTATATGTCCAGGTTAACGTCGTCACTGTTACTCCCACTACGAGTCTCTCGAGTTAGCAAATGTACCTCGCCGAATGACGAGGCATTTGGCTACCTTAAGTGACTCATAGTTACTGCAGCCAGCTGCTCCCCCTTCTTTGAATCTTTCCTCCCTTTAAATCGTACTGAGGTCAGTCCTGCTGAAGCGATACGCCACCACCTGTGCATGTTACCGTTGTCTGATTTACTTCAACGACGATTTCCTCGAGTTTTCAAATAAATCTCGCCGAGTGACGAGGCATTTGGCTACCTTAAGAGAGTCGTAGTTACTGCCGCCAGCTGCTCGACCTACTTTCTTTCTTTCCACTCATTAATTATTACTGTGGTCAGTCCTGCAGGAGCAATATACCACTACATGTAAACCTTAACGTTGTCTGAGCTACCTTAACGAAAATATCCTCGAGATTTCAAAAAAAATTTCACATGGTGACGAGGCATTTGGCTACCTTCAGGGAGTCATAGTACCCCTGCCTGCTGCTCCCACTTTTCTAAGCCCTTTCTCTCTATCATTCTTGCTATGGCTGTCCTACAGAACCGATGTGCCACTATATGTCCAGGTTAACGTCGTCACTGTTACTCCCACTACGAGTCTCTCGAGTTAGCAAATGTACCTCGCCCAATTACGAGGCATTTGGCTACCTTAAGTGACTCATAGTTACTGCAGCCAGCTGCTCCCCCTTCTTTGAATCTTTCCTCCCTTTAAATCGTACTGAGGTCAGTCCTGCTGAAGCGATACGCCACCACCTGTGCATGTTACCGTTGTCTGAGTTACTTCAACGACGATTTCCTCGAGTTTTCAAATAAATTTCGCCGAGTGACGAGGCATATGGCTACCTTAAGAGAGTCATAGTTACTGCTGCCAGCTGCTCGACCTACTTTCTTTCTTTCCACTCATTAATTATTACTGTGGTCAGTCCTGCAGGAGCAATATGCCACTACATGTAAACCTTAACGTTGTCTGAGCTACCTTAACGAAGATATTCTCGAGTTTTCAAAAAAAATTTCACATGGTGACGAGGCATTTGGCTGCCTTAAGAGAGTCATAGTACCCCTGCCTGCTGCTCCCACTTTTCTAAGCCCTTTCTCTCTATCATTCTTGCTATGGCTGTCCTACAGAACCGATGTGTCACTATATGTCCACGTAAACGTCGTCTCTGTTACTCCCACTACGAGTCTCTCGAGTTAGCAAATGTACCTCGAAGGATGACGAGGCATTTTGCTACCTTATAAGCGTCATAGTTACTGCAGCCAGCTACTCCCCCTTCTTTGAATCTTTCCTGTCTTTATTTCGCACTGTGGTCAGTCCTGCAGAAGCGATACGCCACCACCTGTGCATGTTACTGTTGTCTGAGTTACCTCAACAACGAATTCCTCGAGTTTTTAAATAAATTTCGCCGAGTGACGAGGCATTTGGCTACCTTAAGAGAGTCATAGTTACTGCAGCCAGCTGCTCCCCCTTCTTTGAATCTTACCTCCCTTTAAATCGTACTGTGGTCAGTCCTGCAGAGCGATACGCCACCACCTGTGCATGTTACCGTTGTCTGATTTACTTCAACGACGATTTCCTCGAGTTTTTAAAATAAATTTCGCCGAGTGACGAGGCATTTGGCTACCTTAAGAGAGTCATAGTTACTGCTGCCAGCTGCTCGACCTACTTTCATTCTTTCCACTCATTAATTATTACTGTGGTCAGACCTGCAGGAGCAATATGCCACTACATGTAAACCTTAACGTTGTCTGAACTACCTTAACGAAGATATTCTCGAGTTTTCAAAAAAAATTTCACATGGTGACGAGGCATTTGGCTGCCTTAAGAGAGTCATAGTACCCCTGCCTGCTGCTCCCACTTTTTTAAGCCCTTTCTATCTATCATTCTTGCTATGGCTGTCCTACAGAACCGATGTGCCACTATATGTCCAGGTTAACGTCGTCACTGTTACTCCCACTACGAGTCTCTCGAGTTAGCAAATGTACCTCGCCGAATGACGAGGCATTTGGCTACCTTAAGTGACTCATAGTTACTGCAGCCAGCTGCTCCCCCTTCTTTGAATCTTTCCTCCCTTTAAATCGTACTGAGGTCAGTCCTGCTGAAGCGATACGCCACCACCTGTGCATGTTACCGTTGTCTGAGTTACTTCAACGACGATTTCCTCGAGTTTTCAAATAAATTTCGCCGAGTGACGAGGCATTTGGCTACCTTAAGAGAGTCATAGTTACTGCTGCCAGCTGCTCGACCTACTTTCATTCTTTCCACTCATTAATTATTACTGTGGTCAGTCCTGCAGGAGCAATATGCCACTACATGTAAACCTTAACGTTGTCTGAGCTACCTTAACGAAGATATTCTCGAGTTTTCAAAAAAAATTTCACATGGTGACGAGGCATTTGGCTGCCTTAAGAGAGTCATAGTACCCCTGCCTGCTGCTCCCACTTTTTTAAGCCCTTTCTATCTATCATTCTTGCTATGGCTGTCCTACAGAACCGATGTGCCACTATATGTCCAGGTTAACGTCGTCACTGTTACTCCCACTACGAGTCTCTCGAGTTAGCAAATGTACCTCGCCGAATGACGAGGCATTTGGCTACCTTAAGTGACTCATAGTTACTGCAGCCAGCTGCTCCCCCTTCTTTGAATCTTTCCTCCCTTTAAATCGTACTGAGGTCAGTCCTGCTGAAGCGATACGCCACCACCTGTGCATGTTACCGTTGTCTGATTTACTTCAACGACGATTTCCTCGAGTTTTCAAATAAATCTCGCCGAGTGAAGAGGCATTTGGCTACCTTAAGAGAGTCGTAGTTACTGCCGCCAGCTGCTCGACCTATTTTCTTTCTTTCCACTCATTAATTATTACTGTGGTCAGTCCTGCAGGAGCAATATACCACTACATGTAAACCGTAACGTTGTCTGAGCTACCTTAACGAAAATATCCTCGAGATTTCAAAAAAAATTTCACATGGTGACGAGGCATTTGGCTACCTTCAGGGAGTCATAGTACCCCTGCCTGCTGCTCCCACTTTTCTAAGCCCTTTCTCTCTATCATTCTTGCTATGGCTGTCCTACAGAACCGATGTGCCACTATATGTCCAGGTTAACGTCGTCACTGTTACTCCCACTACGAGTCTCTCGAGTTAGCAAATGTACCTCGCCCAATTACGAGGCATTTGGCTACCTTAAGTGACTCATAGTTACTGCAGCCAGCTGCTCCCCCTTCTTTGAATCTTTCCTCCCTTTAAATCGTACTGAGGTCAGTCCTGCTGAAGCGATACGCCACCACCTGTGCATGTTACCGTTGTCTGAGTTACTTCAACGACGATTTCCTCGAGTTTTCAAATAAATTTCGCCGAGTGACGAGGCATTTGGCTACCTTAAGAGAGTCATAGTTACTGCTGCCAGCTGCTCGACCTACTTTCTTTCTTTCCACTCATTAATTATTACTGTGGTCAGTCCTGCAGGAGCAATATGCCACTACATGTAAACCTTAACGTTGTCTGAGCTACCTTAACGAAGATATTCTCGAGTTTTCAAAAAAAATTTCACATGGTGACGAGGCATTTGGCTGCCTTAAGAGAGTCATAGTACCCCTGCCTGCTGCTCCCACTTTTCTAAGCCCTTTCTCTCTATCATTCTTGCTATGGCTGTCCTACAGAACCGATGTGTCACTATATGTCCACGTAAACGTCGTCTCTGTTACTCCCACTACGAGTCTCTCGAGTTAGCAAATGTACCTCGAAGGATGACGAGGCATTTTGCTACCTTATAAGCGTCATAGTTACTGCAGCCAGCTACTCCCCCTTCTTTGAATCTTTCCTGTCTTTATTTCGTACTGTGGTCAGTCCTGCAGAAGCGATACGCCACCACCTGTGCATGTTACTGTTGTCTGAGTTACCTCAACAACGAATTCCTCGAGTTTTTAAATAAATTTCGCCGAGTGACGAGGCATTTGGCTACCTTAAGAGAGTCATAGTTACTGCAGCCAGCTGCTCCCCCTTCTTTGAATCTTTCCTCCCTTTAAATCGTACTGTGGTCAGTCCTGCAGAGCGATACGCCACCACCTGTGCATGTTACCGTTGTCTGATTTACTTCAACGACGATTTCCTCGAGTTTTTAAAATAAATTTCGCCGAGTGACGAGGCATTTGGCTACCTTAAGAGAGTCATAGTTACTGCTGCCAGCTGCTCGACCTACTTTCATTCTTTCCACTCATTAATTATTACTGTGGTCAGTCCTGCAGGAGCAATATGCCACTACATGTAAACCTTAACGTTGTCTGAGCTACCTTAACGAAGATATTCTCGAGTTTTCAAAAAAAATTTCACATGGTGACGAGGCATTTGGCTGCCTTAAGAGAGTCATAGTACCCCTGCCTGCTGCTCCCACTTTTTTAAGCCCTTTCTATCTATCATTCTTGCTATGGCTGTCCTACAGAACCGATGTGCCACTATATGTCCAGGTTAACGTCGTCACTGTTACTCCCACTACGAGTCTCTCGAGTTAGCAAATGTACCTCGCCGAATGACGAGGCATTTGGCTACCTTAAGTGACTCATAGTTACTGCAGCCAGCTGCTCCCCCTTCTTTGAATCTTTCCTCCCTTTAAATCGTACTGAGGTCAGTCCTGCTGAAGCGATACGCCACCACCTGTGCATGTTACCGTTGTCTGATTTACTTCAACGACGATTTCCTCGAGTTTTCAAATAAATCTCGCCGAGTGACGAGGCATTTGGCTACCTTAAGAGAGTCGTAGTTACTGCCGCCAGCTGCTCGACCTACTTTCTTTCTTTCCACTCATTAATTATTACTGTGGTCAGTCCTGCAGGAGCAATATACCACTACATGTAAACCTTAACGTTGTCTGAGCTACCTTAACGAAAATATCCTCGAGATTTCAAAAAAAATTTCACATGGTGACGAGGCATTTGGCTACCTTCAGGGAGTCATAGTACCCCTGCCTGCTGCTCCCACTTTTCTAAGCCCTTTCTCTCTATCATTCTTGCTATGGCTGTCCTACAGAACCGATGTGCCACTATATGTCCAGGTTAACGTCGTCACTGTTACTCCCACTACGAGTCTCTCGAGTTAGCAAATGTACCTCGCCCAATTACGAGGCATTTGGCTACCTTAAGTGACTCATAGTTACTGCAGCCAGCTGCTCCCCCTTCTTTGAATCTTTCCTCCCTTTAAATCGTACTGAGGTCAGTCCTGCTGAAGCGATACGCCACCACCTGTGCATGTTACCGTTGTCTGAGTTACTTCAACGACGATTTCCTCGAGTTTTCAAATAAATTTCGCCGAGTGACGAGGCATTTGGCTACCTTAAGAGAGTCATAGTTACTGCTGCCAGCTGCTCGACCTACTTTCTTTCTTTCCACTCATTAATTATTACTGTGGTCAGTCCTGCAGGAGCAATATGCCACTACATGTAAACCTTAACGTTGTCTGAGCTACCTTAACGAAGATATTCTCGAGTTTTCAAAAAAAATTTCACATGGTGACGAGGCATTTGGCTGCCTTAAGAGAGTCATAGTACCCCTGCCTGCTGCTCCCACTTTTCTAAGCCCTTTCTCTCTATCATTCTTGCTATGGCTGTCCTACAGAACCGATGTGTCACTATATGTCCACGTAAACGTCGTCTCTGTTACTCCCACTACGAGTCCCTCGAGTTAGCAAATGTACCTCGAAGGATGACGAGGCATTTTGCTACCTTATAAGCGTCATAGTTACTGCAGCCAGCTACTCCCCCTTCTTTGAATCTTTCCTGTCTTTATTTCGTACTGTGGTCAGTCCTGCAGAAGCGATACGCCACCACCTGTGCATGTTACTGTTGTCTGAGTTACCTCAACAACGAATTCCTCGAGTTTTTAAATAAATTTCGCCGAGTGACGAGGCATTTGGCTACCTTAAGAGAGTCATAGTTACTGCAGCCAGCTGCTCCCCCTTCTTTGAATCTTTCCTCCCTTTAAATCGTACTGTGGTCAGTCCTGCAGAGCGATACGCCACCACCTGTGCATGTTACCGTTGTCTGATTTACTTCAACGACGATTTCCTCGAGTTTTTAAAATAAATTTCGCCGAGTGACGAGGCATTTGGCTACCTTAAGAGAGTCATAGTTACTGCTGCCAGCTGCTCGACCTACTTTCATTCTTTCCACTCATTAATTATTACTGTGGTCAGTCCTGCAGGAGCAATATGCCACTACATGTAAACCTTAACGTTGTCTGAGCTACCTTAACGAAGATATTCTCGAGTTTTCAAAAAAAATTTCACATGGTGACGAGGCATTTGGCTGCCTTAAGAGAGTCATAGTACCCCTGCCTGCTGCTCCCACTTTTTTAAGCCCTTTCTATCTATCATTCTTGATATGGCTGTCCTACAGAACCGATGTGCCACTATATGTCCAGGTTAACGTCGTCACTGTTACTCCCACTACGAGTCTCTCGAGTTAGCAAATGTACCTCGCCGAATGACGAGGCATTTGGCTACCTTAAGTGACTCATAGTTACTGCAGCCAGCTGCTCCCCCTTCTTTGAATCTTTCCTCCCTTTAAATCGTACTGAGGTCAGTCCTGCTGAAGCGATACGCCACCACCTGTGCATGTTACCGTTGTCTGATTTACTTCAACGACGATTTCCTCGAGTTTTCAAATAAATCTCGCCGAGTGACGAGGCATTTGGCTACCTTAAGAGAGTCGTAGTTACTGCCGCCAGCTGCTCGACCTACTTTCTTTCTTTCCACTCATTAATTATTACTGTGGTCAGTCCTGCAGGAGCAATATACCACTACATGTAAACCTTAACGTTGTCTGAGCTACCTTAACGAAAATATCCTCGAGATTTCAAAAAAAATTTCACATGGTGACGAGGCATTTGGCTACCTTCAGGGAGTCATAGTACCCCTGCCTGCTGCTCCCACTTTTCTAAGCCCTTTCTCTCTATCATTCTTGCTATGGCTGTCCTACAGAACCGATGTGCCACTATATGTCCAGGTTAACGTCGTCACTGTTACTCCCACTACGAGTCTCTCGAGTTAGCAAATGTACCTCGCCCAATTACGAGGCATTTGGCTACCTTAAGTGACTCATAGTTACTGCAGCCAGCTGCTCCCCTTTCTTTGAATCTTTCCTCCCTTTAAATCGTACTGAGGTCAGTCCTGCTGAAGCGATACGCCACCACCTGTGCATGTTACCGTTGTCTGAGTTACTTCAACGACGATTTCCTCGAGTTTTCAAATAAATTTCGCCGAGTGACGAGGCATTTGGCTACCTTAAGAGAGTCATAGTTACTGCTGCCAGCTGCTCGACCTACTTTCTTTCTTTCCACTCATTAATTATTACTGTGGTCAGTCCTGCAGGAGCAATATGCCACTACATGTAAACCTTAACGTTGTCTGAGCTACCTTAACGAAGATATTCTCGAGTTTTCAAAAAAAATTTCACATGGTGACGAGGCATTTGGCTGCCTTAAGAGAGTCATAGTACCCCTGCCTGCTGCTCCCACTTTTCTAAGCCCTTTCTCTCTATCATTCTTGCTATGGCTGTCCTACAGAACCGATGTGTCACTATATGTCCACGTAAACGTCGTCTCTGTTACTCCCACTACGAGTCTCTCGAGTTAGCAAATGTACCTCGAAGGATGACGAGGCATTTTGCTACCTTATAAGCGTCATAGTTACTGCAGCCAGCTACTCCCCCTTCTTTGAATCTTTCCTGTCTTTATTTCGTACTGTGGTCAGTCCTGCAGAAGCGATACGCCACCACCTGTGCATGTTACTGTTGTCTGAGTTACCTCAACAACGAATTCCTCGAGTTTTTAAATAAATTTCGCCGAGTGACGAGGCATTTGGCTACCTTAAGAGAGTCATAGTTACTGCAGCCAGCTGCTCCCCCTTCTTTGAATCTTTCCTCCCTTTAAATCGTACTGTGGTCAGTCCTGCAGAGCGATACGCCACCACCTGTGCATGTTACCGTTGTCTGATTTACTTCAACGACGATTTCCTCGAGTTTTTAAAATAAATTTCGCCGAGTGACGAGGCATTTGGCTACCTTAAGAGAGTCATAGTTACTGCTGCCAGCTGCTCGACCTACTTTCATTCTTTCCACTCATTAATTATTACTGTGGTCAGTCCTGCAGGAGCAATATGCCACTACATGTAAACCTTAACGTTGTCTGAGCTACCTTAACGAAGATATTCTCGAGTTTTCAAAAAAAATTTCACATGGTGACGAGGCATTTGGCTGCCTTAAGAGAGTCATAGTACCCCTGCCTGCTGCTCCCACTTTTTTAAGCCCTTTCTATCTATCATTCTTGCTATGGCTGTCCTACAGAACCGATGTGCCACTATATGTCCAGGTTAACGTCGTCACTGTTACTCCCACTACGAGTCTCTCGAGTTAGCAAATGTACCTCGCCGAATGACGAGGCATTTGGCTACCTTAAGTGACTCATAGTTACTGCAGCCAGCTGCTCCCCCTTCTTTGAATCTTTCCTCCCTTTAAATCGTACTGAGGTCAGTCCTGCTGAAGCGATACGCCACCACCTGTGCATGTTACCGTTGTCTGATTTACTTCAACGACGATTTCCTCGAGTTTTCAAATAAATCTCGCCGAGTGACGAGGCATTTGGCTACCTTAAGAGAGTCGTAGTTACTGCCGCCAGCTGCTCGACCTACTTTCTTTCTTTCCACTCATTAATTATTACTGTGGTCAGTCCTGCAGGAGCAATATACCACTACATGTAAACCTTAACGTTGTCTGAGCTACCTTAACGAAAATATCCTCGAGATTTCAAAAAAAATTTCACATGGTGACGAGGCATTTGGCTACCTTCAGGGAGTCATAGTACCCCTGCCTGCTGCTCCCACTTTTCTAAGCCCTTTCTCTCTGTCATTCTTGCTATGGCTGTCCTACAGAACCGATGTGCCACTATATGTCCAGGTTAACGTCGTCACTGTTACTCCCACTACGAGTCTCTCGAGTTAGCAAATGTACCTCGCCCAATTACGAGGCATTTGGCTACCTTAAGTGACTCATAGTTACTGCAGCCAGCTGCTCCCCCATCTTTGAATCTTTCCTCCCTTTAAATCGTACTGAGGTCAGTCCTGCTGAAGCGATACGCCACCACCTGTGCATGTTACCGTTGTCTGAGTTACTTCAACGACGATTTCCTCGAGTTTTCAAATAAATTTCGCCGAGTGACGAGGCATTTGGCTACCTTAAGAGAGTCATAGTTACTGCTGCCAGCTGCTCGACCTACTTTCTTTCTTTCCACTCATTAATTATTACTGTGGTCAGTCCTGCAGGAGCAATATGCCACTACATGTAAACCTTAACGTTGTCTGAGCTACCTTAACGAAGATATTCTCGAGTTTTCAAAAAAAATTTCACATGGTGACGAGGCATTTGGCTGCCTTAAGAGAGTCATAGTACCCCTGCCTGCTGCTCCCACTTTTCTAAGCCCTTTCTCTCTATCATTCTTGCTATGGCTGTCCTACAGAACCGATGTGTCACTATATGTCCACGTAAACGTCGTCTCTGTTACTCCCACTACGAGTCTCTCGAGTTAGCAAATGTACCTCGAAGGATGACGAGGCATTTTGCTACCTTATAAGCGTCATAGTTACTGCAGCCAGCTACTCCCCCTTCTTTGAATCTTTCCTGTCTTTATTTCGTACTGTGGTCAGTCCTGCAGAAGCGATACGCCACCACCTGTGCATGTTACTGTTGTCTGAGTTACCTCAACAACGAATTCCTCCAGTTTTTAAATAAATTTCGCCGAGTGACGAGGCATTTGGCTACCTTAAGAGAGTCATAGTTACTGCAGCCAGCTGCTCCCCCTTCTTTGAATCTTTCCTCCCTTTAAATCGTACTGTGGTCAGTCCTGCAGAGCGATACGCCACCACCTGTGCATGTTACCGTTGTCTGATTTACTTCAACGACGATTTCCTCGAGTTTTTAAAATAAATTTCGCCGAGTGACGAGGCATTTGGCTACCTTAAGAGAGTCATAGTTACTGCTGCCAGCTGCTCGACCTACTTTCATTCTTTCCACTCATTAATTATTACTGTGGTCAGTCCTGCAGGAGCAATATGCCACTACATGTAAACCTTAACGTTGTCTGAGCTACCTTAACGAAGATATTCTCGAGTTTTCAAAAAAAATTTCACATGGTGACGAGGCATTTGGCTGCCTTAAGAGAGTCATAGTACCCCTGCCTGCTGCTCCCACTTTTTTAAGCCCTTTCTATCTATCATTCTTGCTATGGCTGTCCTACAGAACCGATGTGCCACTACATGTCCAGGTTAACGTCGTCACTGTTACTCCCACTACGAGTCTCTCGAGTTAGCAAATGTACCTCGCCGAATGACGAGGCATTTGGCTACCTTAAGTGACTCATAGTTACTGCAGCCAGCTGCTCCCCCTTCTTTGAATCTTTCCTCCCTTTAAATCGTACTGAGGTCAGTCCTGCTGAAGCGATACGCCACCACCTGTGCATGTTACCGTTGTCTGAGTTACTTCAACGACGATTTCCTCGAGTTTTCAAATAAATTTCGCCGAGTGACGAGGCATTTGGCTACCTTAAGAGAGTCATAGTTACTGCTGCCAGCTGCTCGACCTACTTTCTTTCTTTCCACTCATTAATTATTACTGTGGTCAGTCCTGCAGGAGCAATATGCCACTACATGTAAACCTTAACGTTGTCTGAGCTACCTTAACGAAGATATTCTCGAGTTTTCAAAAAAAATTTCACATGGTGACGAGGCATTTGGCTGCCTTAAGAGAGTCATAGTACCCCTGCCTGCTGCTCCCACTTTTCTAAGCCCTTTCTCTCTATCATTCTTGCTATGGCTGTCCTACAGAACCGATGTGTCACTATATGTCCACGTAAACGTCGTCTCTGTTACTCCCACTACGAGTCTCTCGAGTTAGCAAATGTACCTCGAAGGATGACGAGGCATTTTGCTACCTTATAAGCGTCATAGTTACTGCAGCCAGCTACTCCCCCTTCTTTGAATCTTTCCTGTCTTTATTTCGTACTGTGGTCAGTCCTGCAGAAGCGATACGCCACCACCTGTGCATGTTACTGTTGTCTGAGTTACCTCAACAACGAATTCCTCGAGTTTTTAAATAAATTTCGCCGAGTGACGAGGCATTTGGCTACCTTAAGAGAGTCATAGTTACTGCAGCCAGCTGCTCCCCCTTCTTTGAATCTTACCTCCCTTTAAATCGTACTGTGGTCAGTCCTGCAGAGCGATACGCCACCACCTGTGCATGTTACCGTTGCTTGATTTACTTCAACGACGATTTCCTCGAGTTTTTAAAATAAATTTCGCCGAGTGACGAGGCATTTGGCTACCTTAAGAGAGTCATAGTTACTGCTGCCAGCTGCTCGACCTACTTTCATTCTTTCCACTCATTAATTATTACTGTGGTCAGTCCTGCAGGAGCAATATGCCACTACATGTAAACCTTAACGTTGTCTGAACTACCTTAACGAAGATATTCTCGAGTTTTCAAAAAAAATTTCACATGGTGACGAGGCATTTGGCTGCCTTAAGAGAGTCATAGTACCCCTGCCTGCTGCTCCCACTTTTTTAAGCCCTTTCTATCTATCATTCTTGCTATGGCTGTCCTACAGAACCGATGTGCCACTATATGTCCAGGTTAACGTCGTCACTGTTACTCCCACTACGAGTCTCTCGAGTTAGCAAATGTACCTCGCCGAATGACGAGGCATTTGGCTACCTTAAGTGACTCATAGTTACTGCAGCCAGCTGCTCCCCCTTCTTTGAATCTTTCCTCCCTTTAAATCGTACTGAGGTCAGTCCTGCTGAAGCGATACGCCACCACCTGTGCATGTTACCGTTGTCTGAGTTACTTCAACGACGATTTCCTCGAGTTTTCAAATAAATTTCGCCGAGTGACGAGGCATTTGGCTACCTTAAGAGAGTCATAGTTACTGCTGCCAGCTGCTCGACCTACTTTCATTCTTTCCACTCATTAATTATTACTGTGGTCAGTCCTGCAGGAGCAATATGCCACTACATGTAAACCTTAACGTTGTCTGAGCTACCTTAACGAAGATATTCTCGAGTTTTCAAAAAAAATTTCACATGGTGACGAGGCATTTGGCTGCCTTAAGAGAGTCATAGTACCCCTGCCTGCTGCTCCCACTTTTTTAAGCCCTTTCTATCTATCATTCTTGCTATGGCTGTCCTACAGAACCGATGTGCCACTATATGTCCAGGTTAACGTCGTCACTGTTACTCCCACTACGAGTCTCTCGAGTTAGCAAATGTACCTCGCCGAATGACGAGGCATTTGGCTACCTTAAGTGACTCATAGTTACTGCAGCCAGCTGCTCCCCCTTCTTTGAATCTTTCCTCCCTTTAAATCGTACTGAGGTCAGTCCTGCTGAAGCGATACGCCACCACCTGTGCATGTTACCGTTGTCTGATTTACTTCAACGACGATTTCCTCGAGTTTTCAAATAAATCTCGCCGAGTGAAGAGGCATTTGGCTACCTTAAGAGAGTCGTAGTTACTGCCGCCAGCTGCTCGACCTATTTTCTTTCTTTCCACTCATTAATTATTACTGTGGTCAGTCCTGCAGGAGCAATATACCACTACATGTAAACCTTAACGTTGTCTGAGCTACCTTAACGAAAATATCCTCGAGATTTCAAAAAAAATTTCACATGGTGACGAGGCATTTGGCTACCTTCAGGGAGTCATAGTACCCCTGCCTGCTGCTCCCACTTTTCTAAGCCCTTTCTCTCTATCATTCTTGCTATGGCTGTCCTACAGAACCGATGTGCCACTATATGTCCAGGTTAACGTCGTCACTGTTACTCCCACTACGAGTCTCTCGAGTTAGCAAATGTACCTCGCCCAATTACGAGGCATTTGGCTACCTTAAGTGACTCATAGTTACTGCAGCCAGCTGCTCCCCCTTCTTTGAATCTTTCCTCCCTTTAAATCGTACTGAGGTCAGTCCTGCTGAAGCGATACGCCACCACCTGTGCATGTTACCGTTGTCTGAGTTACTTCAACGACGATTTCCTCGAGTTTTCAAATAAATTTCGCCGAGTGACGAGGCATTTGGCTACCTTAAGAGAGTCATAGTTACTGCTGCCAGCTGCTCGACCTACTTTCTTTCTTTCCACTCATTAATTATTACTGTGGTCAGTCCTGCAGGAGCAATATGCCACTACATGTAAACCTTAACGTTGTCTGAGCTACCTTAACGAAGATATTCTCGAGTTTTCAAAAAAAATTTCACATGGTGACGAGGCATTTGGCTGCCTTAAGAGAGTCATAGTACCCCTGCCTGCTGCTCCCACTTTTCTAAGCCCTTTCTCTCTATCATTCTTGCTATGGCTGTCCTACAGAACCGATGTGTCACTATATGTCCACGTAAACGTCGTCTCTGTTACTCCCACTACGAGTCTCTCGAGTTAGCAAATGTACCTCGAAGGATGACGAGGCATTTTGCTACCTTATAAGCGTCATAGTTACTGCAGCCAGCTACTCCCCCTTCTTTGAATCTTTCCTGTCTTTATTTCGTACTGTGGTCAGTCCTGCAGAAGCGATACGCCACCACCTGTGCATGTTACTGTTGTCTGAGTTACCTCAACAACGAATTCCTCGAGTTTTTAAATAAATTTCGCCGAGTGACGAGGCATTTGGCTACCTTAAGAGAGTCATAGTTACTGCAGCCAGCTGCTCCCCCTTCTTTGAATCTTTCCTCCCTTTAAATCGTACTGTGGTCAGTCCTGCAGAGCGATACGCCACCACCTGTGCATGTTACCGTTGTCTGATTTACTTCAACGACGATTTCCTCGAGTTTTTAAAATAAATTTCGCCGAGTGACGAGGCATTTGGCTACCTTAAGAGAGTCATAGTTACTGCTGCCAGCTGCTCGACCTACTTTCATTCTTTCCACTCATTAATTATTACTGTGGTCAGTCCTGCAGGAGCAATATGCCACTACATGTAAACCTTAACGTTGTCTGAGCTACCTTAACGAAGATATTCTCGAGTTTTCAAAAAAAATTTCACATGGTGACGAGGCATTTGGCTGCCTTAAGAGAGTCATAGTACCCCTGCCTGCTGCTCCCACTTTTTTAAGCCCTTTCTATCTATCATTCTTGCTATGGCTGTCCTACAGAACCGATGTGCCACTATATGTCCAGGTTAACGTCGTCACTGTTACTCCCACTACGAGTCTCTCGAGTTAGCAAATGTACCTCGCCGAATGACGAGGCATTTGGCTACCTTAAGTGACTCATAGTTACTGCAGCCAGCTGCTCCCCCTTCTTTGAATCTTTCCTCCCTTTAAATCGTACTGAGGTCAGTCCTGCTGAAGCGATACGCCACCACCTGTGCATGTTACCGTTGTCTGATTTACTTCAACGACGATTTCCTCGAGTTTTCAAATAAATCTCGCCGAGTGACGAGGCATTTGGCTACCTTAAGAGAGTCGTAGTTACTGCCGCCAGCTGCTCGACCTACTTTCTTTCTTTCCACTCATTAATTATTACTGTGGTCAGTCCTGCAGGAGCAATATACCACTACATGTAAACCTTAACGTTGTCTGAGCTACCTTAACGAAAATATCCTCGAGATTTCAAAAAAAATTTCACATGGTGACGAGGCATTTGGCTACCTTCAGGGAGTCATAGTACCCCTGCCTGCTGCTCCCACTTTTCTAAGCCCTTTCTCTCTATCATTCTTGCTATGGCTGTCCTACAGAACCGATGTGCCACTATATGTCCAGGTTAACGTCGTCACTGTTACTCCCACTACGAGTCTCTCGAGTTAGCAAATGTACCTCGCCCAATTACGAGGCATTTGGCTACCTTAAGTGACTCATAGTTACTGCAGCCAGCTGCTCCCCCTTCTTTGAATCTTTCCTCCCTTTAAATCGTACTGAGGTCAGTCCTGCTGAAGCGATACGCCACCACCTGTGCATGTTACCGTTGTCTGAGTTACTTCAACGACGATTTCCTCGAGTTTTCAAATAAATTTCGCCGAGTGACGAGGCATTTGGCTACCTTAAGAGAGTCATAGTTACTGCTGCCAGCTGCTCGACCTACTTTCTTTCTTTCCACTCATTAATTATTACTGTGGTCAGTCCTGCAGGAGCAATATGCCACTACATGTAAACCTTAACGTTGTCTGAGCTACCTTAACGAAGATATTCTCGAGTTTTCAAAAAAAATTTCACATGGTGACGAGGCATTTGGCTGCCTTAAGAGAGTCATAGTACCCCTGCCTGCTGCTCCCACTTTTCTAAGCCCTTTCTCTCTATCATTCTTGCTATGGCTGTCCTACAGAACCGATGTGTCACTATATGTCCACGTAAACGTCGTCTCTGTTACTCCCACTACGAGTCTCTCGAGTTAGCAAATGTACCTCGAAGGATGACGAGGCATTTTGCTACCTTATAAGCGTCATAGTTACTGCAGCCAGCTACTCCCCCTTCTTTGAATCTTTCCTGTCTTTATTTCGTACTGTGGTCAGTCCTGCAGAAGCGATACGCCACCACCTGTGCATGTTACTGTTGTCTGAGTTACCTCAACAACGAATTCCTCGAGTTTTTAAATAAATTTCGCCGAGTGACGAGGCATTTGGCTACCTTAAGAGAGTCATAGTTACTGCAGCCAGCTGCTCCCCCTTCTTTGAATCTTTCCTCCCTTTAAATCGTACTGTGGTCAGTCCTGCAGAGCGATACGCCACCACCTGTGCATGTTACCGTTGTCTGATTTACTTCAACGACGATTTCCTCGAGTTTTTAAAATAAATTTCGCCGAGTGACGAGGCATTTGGCTACCTTAAGAGAGTCATAGTTACTGCTGCCAGCTGCTCGACCTACTTTCATTCTTTCCACTCATTAATTATTACTGTGGTCAGTCCTGCAGGAGCAATATGCCACTACATGTAAACCTTAACGTTGTCTGAGCTACCTTAACGAAGATATTCTCGAGTTTTCAAAAAAAATTTCACATGGTGACGAGGCATTTGGCTGCCTTAAGAGAGTCATAGTACCCCTGCCTGCTGCTCCCACTTTTTTAAGCCCTTTCTATCTATCATTCTTGCTATGGCTGTCCTACAGAACCGATGTGCCACTATATGTCCAGGTTAACGTCGTCACTGTTACTCCCACTACGAGTCTCTCGAGTTAGCAAATGTACCTCGCCGAATGACGAGGCATTTGGCTACCTTAAGTGACTCATAGTTACTGCAGCCAGCTGCTCCCCCTTCTTTGAATCTTTCCTCCCTTTAAATCGTACTGAGGTCAGTCCTGCTGAAGCGATACGCCACCACCTGTGCATGTTACCGTTGTCTGATTTACTTCAACGACGATTTCCTCGAGTTTTCAAATAAATCTCGCCGAGTGACGAGGCATTTGGCTACCTTAAGAGAGTCGTAGTTACTGCCGCCAGCTGCTCGACCTACTTTCTTTCTTTCCACTCATTAATTATTACTGTGGTCAGTCCTGCAGGAGCAATATACCACTACATGTAAACCTTAACGTTGTCTGAGCTACCTTAACGAAAATATCCTCGAGATTTCAAAAAAAATTTCACATGATGACGAGGCATTTGGCTACCTTCAGGGAGTCATAGTACCCCTGCCTGCTGCTCCCACTTTTCTAAGCCCTTTCTCTCTATCATTCTTGCTATGGCTGTCCTACAGAACCGATGTGCCACTATATGTCCAGGTTAACGTCGTCACTGTTACTCCCACTACGAGTCTCTCGAGTTAGCAAATGTACCTCGCCCAATTACGAGGCATTTGGCTACCTTAAGTGACTCATAGTTACTGCAGCCAGCTGCTCCCCCTTCTTTGAATCTTTCCTCCCTTTAAATCGTACTGAGGTCAGTCCTGCTGAAGCGATACGCCACCACCTGTGCATGTTACCGTTGTCTGAGTTACTTCAACGACGATTTCCTCGAGTTTTCAAATAAATTTCGCCGAGTGACGAGGCATTTGGCTACCTTAAGAGAGTCATAGTTACTGCTGCCAGCTGCTCGACCTACTTTCTTTCTTTCCACTCATTAATTATTACTGTGGTCAGTCCTGCAGGAGCAATATGCCACTACATGTAAACCTTAACGTTGTCTGAGCTACCTTAACGAAGATATTCTCGAGTTTTCAAAAAAAATTTCACATGGTGACGAGGCATTTGGCTGCCTTAAGAGAGTCATAGTACCCCTGCCTGCTGCTCCCACTTTTCTAAGCCCTTTCTCTCTATCATTCTTGCTATGGCTGTCCTACAGAACCGATGTGTCACTATATGTCCACGTAAACGTCGTCTCTGTTACTCCCACTACGAGTCTCTCGAGTTAGCAAATGTACCTCGAAGGATGACGAGGCATTTTGCTACCTTATAAGCGTCATAGTTACTGCAGCCAGCTACTCCCCCTTCTTTGAATCTTTCCTGTCTTTATTTCGTACTGTGGTCAGTCCTGCAGAAGCGATACGCCACCACCTGTGCATGTTACTGTTGTCTGAGTTACCTCAACAACGAATTCCTCGAGTTTTTAAATAAATTTCGCCGAGTGACGAGGCATTTGGCTACCTTAAGAGAGTCATAGTTACTGCAGCCAGCTGCTCCCCCTTCTTTGAATCTTACCTCCCATTAAATCGTACTGTGGGCAGTCCTGCTGAAGCGATACGCCACCACCTGTGCATGTTACCGTTGTCTGAGTTACTTCAACGACGATTTCCTCGAGTTTTCAAATAAATTTCGCCGAGTGACGAGGCATTTGGCTACCTTAAGAGAGTCATAGTTACTGCTGCCAGCTGCTCGACCTACTTTCATTCTTTCCACTCATTAATTATTACTGTGGTCAGTCCTGCAGGAGCAATATGCCACTACATGTAAACCTTAACGTTGTCTGAGCTACCTTAACGAAGATATTCTCGAGTTTTCAAAAAAAATTTCACATGGTGACGAGGCATTTGGCTGCCTTAAGAGAGTCATAGTACCCCTGCCTGCTGCTCCCACTTTTTTAAGCCCTTTCTATCTATCATTCTTGCTATGGCTGTCCTACAGAACCGATGTGCCACTATATGTCCAGGTTAACGTCGTCACTGTTACTCCCACTACGAGTCTCTCGAGTTAGCAAATGTACCTCGCCGAATGACGAGGCATTTGGCTACCTTAAGTGACTCATAGTTACTGCAGCCAGCTGCTCCCCCTTCTTTGAATCTTTCCTCCCTTTAAATCGTACTGAGGTCAGTCCTGCTGAAGCGATACGCCACCACCTGTGCATGTTACCGTTGTCTGATTTACTTCAACGACGATTTCCTCGAGTTTTCAAATAAATCTCGCCGAGTGAAGAGGCATTTGGCTACCTTAAGAGAGTCGTAGTTACTGCCGCCAGCTGCTCGACCTATTTTCTTTCTTTCCACTCATTAATTATTACTGTGGTCAGTCCTGCAGGAGCAATATACCACTACATGTAAACCTTAACGTTGTCTGAGCTACCTTAACGAAAATATCCTCGAGATTTCAAAAAAAATTTCACATGGTGACGAGGCATTTGGCTACCTTCAGGGAGTCATAGTACCCCTGCCTGCTGCTCCCACTTTTCTAAGCCCTTTCTCTCTATCATTCTTGCTATGGCTGTCCTACAGAACCGATGTGCCACTATATGTCCAGGTTAACGTCGTCACTGTTACTCCCACTACGAGTCTCTCGAGTTAGCAAATGTACCTCGCCCAATTACGAGGCATTTGGCTACCTTAAGTGACTCATAGTTACTGCAGCCAGCTGCTCCCCCTTCTTTGAATCTTTCCTCCCTTTAAATCGTACTGAGGTCAGTCCTGCTGAAGCGATACGCCACCACCTGTGCATGTTACCGTTGTCTGAGTTACTTCAACGACGATTTCCTCGAGTTTTCAAATAAATTTCGCCGAGTGACGATTCATTTGGCTACCTTAAGAGAGTCATAGTTACTGCTGCCAGCTGCTCGACCTACTTTCTTTCTTTCCACTCATTAATTATTACTGTGGTCAGTCCTGCAGGAGCAATATGCCACTACATGTAAACCTTAACGTTGTCTGAGCTACCTTAACGAAGATATTCTCGAGTTTTCAAAAAAAATTTCACATGGTGACGAGGCATTTGGCTGCCTTAAGAGAGTCATAGTACCCCTGCCTGCTGCTCCCACTTTTCTAAGCCCTTTCTCTCTATCATTCTTGCTATGGCTGTCCTACAGAACCGATGTGTCACTATATGTCCACGTAAACGTCGTCTCTGTTACTCCCACTACGAGTCTCTCGAGTTAGCAAATGTACCTCGAAGGATGACGAGGCATTTTGCTACCTTATAAGCGTCATAGTTACTGCAGCCAGCTACTCCCCCTTCTTTGAATCTTTCCTGTCTTTATTTCGTACTGTGGTCAGTCCTGCAGAAGCGATACGCCACCACCTGTGCATGTTACTGTTGTCTGAGTTACCTCAACAACGAATTCCTCGAGTTTTTAAATAAATTTCGCCGAGTGACGAGGCATTTGGCTACCTTAAGAGAGTCATAGTTACTGCAGCCAGCTGCTCCCCCTTCTTTGAATCTTTCCTCCCTTTAAATCGTACTGTGGTCAGTCCTGCAGAGCGATACGCCACCACCTGTGCATGTTACCGTTGTCTGATTTACTTCAACGACGATTTCCTCGAGTTTTTAAAATAAATTTCGCCGAGTGACGAGGCATTTGGCTACCTTAAGAGAGTCATAGTTACTGCTGCCAGCTGCTCGACCTACTTTCATTCTTTCCACTCATTAATTATTACTGTGGTCAGTCCTGCAGGAGCAATATGCCACTACATGTAAACCTTAACGTTGTCTGAGCTACCTTAACGAAGATATTCTCGAGTTTTCAAAAAAAATTTCACATGGTGACGAGGCATTTGGCTGCCTTAAGAGAGTCATAGTACCCCTGCCTGCTGCTCCCACTTTTTTAAGCCCTTTCTATCTATCATTCTTGCTATGGCTGTCCTACAGAACCGATGTGCCACTAAATGTCCAGGTTAACGTCGTCACTGTTACTCCCACTACGAGTCTCTCGAGTTAGCAAATGTACCTCGCCGAATGACGAGGCATTTGGCTACCTTAAGTGACTCATAGTTACTGCAGCCAGCTGCTCCCCCTTCTTTGAATCTTTCCTCCCTTTAAATCGTACTGAGGTCAGTCCTGCTGAAGCGATACGCCACCACCTGTGCATGTTACCGTTGTCTGATTTACTTCAACGACGATTTCCTCGAGTTTTCAAATAAATCTCGCCGAGTGAAGAGGCATTTGGCTACCTTAAGAGAGTCGTAGTTACTGCCGCCAGCTGCTCGACCTATTTTCTTTCTTTCCACTCATTAATTATTACTGTGGTCAGTCCTGCAGGAGCAATATACCACTACATGTAAACCTTAACGTTGTCTGAGCTACCTTAACGAAAATATCCTCGAGATTTCAAAAAAAATTTCACATGGTGACGAGGCATTTGGCTACCTTCAGGGAGTCATAGTACCCCTGCCTGCTGCTCCCACTTTTCTAAGCCCTTTCTCTCTATCATTCTTGCTATGGCTGTCCTACAGAACCGATGTGCCACTATATGTCCAGGTTAACGTCGTCACTGTTACTCCCACTACGAGTCTCTCGAGTTAGCAAATGTACCTCGCCCAATTACGAGGCATTTGGCTACCTTAAGTGACTCATAGTTACTGCAGCCAGCTGCTCCCCCTTCTTTGAATCTTTCCTCCCTTTAAATCGTACTGAGGTCAGTCCTGCTGAAGCGATACGCCACCACCTGTGCATGTTACCGTTGTCTGAGTTACTTCAACGACGATTTCCTCGAGTTTTCAAATAAATTTCGCCGAGTGACGATTCATTTGGCTACCTTAAGAGAGTCATAGTTACTGCTGCCAGCTGCTCGACCTACTTTCTTTCTTTCCACTCATTAATTATTACTGTGGTCAGTCCTGCAGGAGCAATATGCCACTACATGTAAACCTTAACGTTGTCTGAGCTACCTTAACGAAGATATTCTCGAGTTTTCAAAAAAAATTTCACATGGTGACGAGGCATTTGGCTGCCTTAAGAGAGTCATAGTACCCCTGCCTGCTGCTCCCACTTTTCTAAGCCCTTTCTCTCTATCATTCTTGCTATGGCTGTCCTACAGAACCGATGTGTCACTATATGTCCACGTAAACGTCGTCTCTGTTACTCCCACTACGAGTCTCTCGAGTTAGCAAATGTACCTCGAAGGATGACGAGGCATTTTGCTACCTTATAAGCGTCATAGTTACTGCAGCCAGCTACTCCCCCTTCTTTGAATCTTTCCTGTCTTTATTTCGTACTGTGGTCAGTCCTGCAGAAGCGATACGCCACCACCTGTGCATGTTACTGTTGTCTGAGTTACCTCAACAACGAATTCCTCGAGTTTTTAAATAAATTTCGCCGAGTGACGAGGCATTTGGCTACCTTAAGAGAGTCATAGTTACTGCAGCCAGCTGCTCCCCCTTCTTTGAATCTTTCCTCCCTTTAAATCGTACTGTGGTCAGTCCTGCAGAGCGATACGCCACCACCTGTGCATGTTACCGTTGTCTGATTTACTTCAACGACGATTTCCTCGAGTTTTTAAAATAAATTTCGCCGAGTGACGAGGCATTTGGCTACCTTAAGAGAGTCATAGTTACTGCTGCCAGCTGCTCGACCTACTTTCATTCTTTCCACTCATTAATTATTACTGTGGTCAGTCCTGCAGGAGCAATATGCCACTACATGTAAACCTTAACGTTGTCTGAGCTACCTTAACGAAGATATTCTCGAGTTTTCAAAAAAAATTTCACATGGTGACGAGGCATTTGGCTGCCTTAAGAGAGTCATAGTACCCCTGCCTGCTGCTCCCACTTTTTTAAGCCCTTTCTATCTATCATTCTTGCTATGGCTGTCCTACAGAACCGATGTGCCACTATATGTCCAGGTTAACGTCGTCACTGTTACTCCCACTACGAGTCTCTCGAGTTAGCAAATGTACCTCGCCGAATGACGAGGCATTTGGCTACCTTAAGTGACTCATAGTTACTGCAGCCAGCTGCTCCCCCTTCTTTGAATCTTTCCTCCCTTTAAATCGTACTGAGGTCAGTCCTGCTGAAGCGATACGCCACCACCTGTGCATGTTACCGTTGTCTGATTTACTTCAACGACGATTTCCTCGAGTTTTCAAATAAATCTCGCCGAGTGACGAGGCATTTGGCTACCTTAAGAGAGTCGTAGTTACTGCCGCCAGCTGCTCGACCTACTTTCTTTCTTTCCACTCATTAATTATTACTGTGGTCAGTCCTGCAGGAGCAATATACCACTACATGTAAACCTTAACGTTGTCTGAGCTACCTTAACGAAAATATCCTCGAGATTTCAAAAAAAATTTCACATGGTGACGAGGCATTTGGCTACCTTCAGGGAGTCATAGTACCCCTGCCTGCTGCTCCCACTTTTCTAAGCCCTTTCTCTCTATCATTCTTGCTATGGCTGTCCTACAGAACCGATGTGCCACTATATGTCCAGGTTAACGTCGTCACTGTTACTCCCACTACGAGTCTCTCGAGTTAGCAAATGTACCTCGCCCAATTACGAGGCATTTGGCTACCTTAAGTGACTCATAGTTACTGCAGCCAGCTGCTCCCCCTTCTTTGAATCTTTCCTCCCTTTAAATCGTACTGAGGTCAGTCCTGCTGAAGCGATACGCCACCACCTGTGCATGTTACCGTTGTCTGAGTTACTTCAACGACGATTTCCTCGAGTTTTCAAATAAATTTCGCCGAGTGACGAGGCATTTGGCTACCTTAAGAGAGTCATAGTTACTGCTGCCAGCTGCTCGACCTACTTTCTTTCTTTCCACTCATTAATTATTACTGTGGTCAGTCCTGCAGGAGCAATATGCCACTACATGTAAACCTTAACGTTGTCTGAGCTACCTTAACGAAGATATTCTCGAGTTTTCAAAAAAAATTTCACATGGTGACGAGGCATTTGGCTGCCTTAAGAGAGTCATAGTACCCCTGCCTGCTGCTCCCACTTTTCTAAGCCCTTTCTCTCTATCATTCTTGCTATGGCTGTCCTACAGAACCGATGTGTCACTATATGTCCACGTAAACGTCGTCTCTGTTACTCCCACTACGAGTCTCTCGAGTTAGCAAATGTACCTCGAAGGATGACGAGGCATTTTGCTACCTTATAAGCGTCATAGTTACTGCAGCCAGCTACTCCCCCTTCTTTGAATCTTTCCTGTCTTTATTTCGTACTGTGGTCAGTCCTGCAGAAGCGATACGCCACCACCTGTGCATGTTACTGTTGTCTGAGTTACCTCAACAACGAATTCCTCGAGTTTTTAAATAAATTTCGCCGAGTGACGAGGCATTTGGCTACCTTAAGAGAGTCATAGTTACTGCAGCCAGCTGCTCCCCCTTCTTTGAATCTTTCCTCCCTTTAAATCGTACTGTGGTCAGTCCTGCAGAGCGATACGCCACCACCTGTGCATGTTACCGTTGTCTGATTTACTTCAACGACGATTTCCTCGAGTTTTTAAAATAAATTTCGCCGAGTGACGAGGCATTTGGCTACCTTAAGAGAGTCATAGTTACTGCTGCCAGCTGCTCGACCTACTTTCATTCTTTCCACTCATTAATTATTACTGTGGTCAGTCCTGCAGGAGCAATATGCCACTACATGTAAACCTTAACGTTGTCTGAGCTACCTTAACGAAGATATTCTCGAGTTTTCAAAAAAAATTTCACATGGTGACGAGGCATTTGGCTGCCTTAAGAGAGTCATAGTACCCCTGCCTGCTGCTCCCACTTTTTTAAGCCCTTTCTATCTATCATTCTTGCTATGGCTGTCCTACAGAACCGATGTGCCACTATATGTCCAGGTTAACGTCGTCACTGTTACTCCCACTACGAGTCTCTCGAGTTAGCAAATGTACCTCGCCGAATGACGAGGCATTTGGCTACCTTAAGTGACTCATAGTTACTGCAGCCAGCTGCTCCCCCTTCTTTGAATCTTTCCTCCCTTTAAATCGTACTGAGGTCAGTCCTGCTGAAGCGATACGCCACCACCTGTGCATGTTACCGTTGTCTGATTTACTTCAACGACGATTTCCTCGAGTTTTCAAATAAATCTCGCCGAGTGACGAGGCATTTGGCTACCTTAAGAGAGTCGTAGTTACTGCCGCCAGCTGCTCGACCTACTTTCTTTCTTTCCACTCATTAATTATTACTGTGGTCAGTCCTGCAGGAGCAATATACCACTACATGTAAACCTTAACGTTGTCTGAGCTACCTTAACGAAAATATCCTCGAGATTTCAAAAAAAATTTCACATGATGACGAGGCATTTGGCTACCTTCAGGGAGTCATAGTACCCCTGCCTGCTGCTCCCACTTTTCTAAGCCCTTTCTCTCTATCATTCTTGCTATGGCTGTCCTACAGAACCGATGTGCCACTATATGTCCAGGTTAACGTCGTCACTGTTACTCCCACTACGAGTCTCTCGAGTTAGCAAATGTACCTCGCCCAATTACGAGGCATTTGGCTACCTTAAGTGACTCATAGTTACTGCAGCCAGCTGCTCCCCCTTCTTTGAATCTTTCCTCCCTTTAAATCGTACTGAGGTCAGTCCTGCTGAAGCGATACGCCACCACCTGTGCATGTTACCGTTGTCTGAGTTACTTCAACGACGATTTCCTCGAGTTTTCAAATAAATTTCGCCGAGTGACGAGGCATTTGGCTACCTTAAGAGAGTCATAGTTACTGCTGCCAGCTGCTCGACCTACTTTCTTTCTTTCCACTCATTAATTATTACTGTGGTCAGTCCTGCAGGAGCAATATGCCACTACATGTAAACCTTAACGTTGTCTGAGCTACCTTAACGAAGATATTCTCGAGTTTTCAAAAAAAATTTCACATGGTGACGAGGCATTTGGCTGCCTTAAGAGAGTCATAGTACCCCTGCCTGCTGCTCCCACTTTTCTAAGCCCTTTCTCTCTATCATTCTTGCTATGGCTGTCCTACAGAACCGATGTGTCACTATATGTCCACGTAAACGTCGTCTCTGTTACTCCCACTACGAGTCTCTCGAGTTAGCAAATGTACCTCGAAGGATGACGAGGCATTTTGCTACCTTATAAGCGTCATAGTTACTGCAGCCAGCTACTCCCCCTTCTTTGAATCTTTCCTGTCTTTATTTCGTACTGTGGTCAGTCCTGCAGAAGCGATACGCCACCACCTGTGCATGTTACTGTTGTCTGAGTTACCTCAACAACGAATTCCTCGAGTTTTTAAATAAATTTCGCCGAGTGACGAGGCATTTGGCTACCTTAAGAGAGTCATAGTTACTGCAGCCAGCTGCTCCCCCTTCTTTGAATCTTACCTCCCATTAAATCGTACTGTGGGCAGTCTTGCAGAGCGATACGCCACCACCTGTGCATGTTACCGTTGTCTGATTTACTTCAACGACGATTTCCTCGGGTTTTTAAAATAAATTTCGCCGAGTGACGAGGCATTTGGCTACCTTAAGAGAGTCATAGTTACTGCTGCCAGCTGCTCGACCTACTTTCATTCTTTCCACTCATTAATTATTACTGTGGTCAGTCCTGCAGGAGCAATATGCCACTACATGTAAACCTTAACGTTGTCTGAACTACCTTAACGAAGATAATCTCGAGTTTTCAAAAAAAATTTCACATGGTGACGAGGCATTTGGCTGCCTTAAGAGAGTCATAGTACCCCTGCCTGCTGCTCCCACTTTTTTAAGCCCTTTCTATCTATCATTCTTGCTATGGCTGTCCTACAGAACCGATGTGCCACTATATGTCCAGGTTAACGTCGTCACTGTTACTCCCACTACGAGTCTCTCGAGTTAGCAAATGTACCTCGCCGAATGACGAGGCATTTGGCTACCTTAAGTGACTCATAGTTACTGCAGCCAGCTGCTCCCCCTTCTTTGAATCTTTCCTCCCTTTAAATCGTACTGAGGTCAGTCCTGCTGAAGCGATACGCCACCACCTGTGCATGTTACCGTTGTCTGAGTTACTTCAACGACGATTTCCTCGAGTTTTCAAATAAATTTCGCCGAGTGACGAGGCATTTGGCTACCTTAAGAGAGTCATAGTTACTGCTGCCAGCTGCTCGACCTACTTTCATTCTTTCCACTCATTAATTATTACTGTGGTCAGTCCTGCAGGAGCAATATGCCACTACATGTAAACCTTAACGTTGTCTGAGCTACCTTAACGAAGAAATTCTCGAGTTTTCAAAAAAAATTTCACATGGTGACGAGGCATTTGGCTGCCTTAAGAGAGTCATAGTACCCCTGCCTGCTGCTCCCACTTTTTTAAGCCCTTTCTCTCTATCATTCTTGCTATGGCTGTCCTACAGAACCGATGTGCCACTATATGTCCAGGTTAACGTCGTCACTGTTACTCCCACTGCGAGTCTCTCGAGTTAGCAAATGTACCTCGCCGGGTGACGAGGCTTTTGGCTACCTTAAGTGACTCATAGTTACTGCAGCCAGCTGCTCCACCTTCTTTGAATCTTTCCTCCCTTTAAATCGTACTGAGGTCAGTCCTGCTGAAGCGATACGCCACCACCTGTGCATGTTACCGTTGTCTGAGTTACATCAACGACGATTTCCTCGAATTTTCAAATAAATTTCGCCGAGTGACGAGGCATTTGGCTACCTTAAGAGAGTCATAGTTACTGCTGCCAGCTGCTCGACCTACTTTCATTCTTTCCACTCATTAATTATTACTGTGGTCAGTCCTGCAGGAGCAATATGCCACTACATGTAAACCTTAACGTTGTCTGAGCTACCTTAACGAAGATATTCTCGAGTTTTCAAAAAAAATTTCACATGGTGACGAGGCATTTGGCTGCCTTAAGAGAGTCATAGTACCCCTGCCTGCTGCTCCCACTTTATTAAGCCCTTTCTCTCTATCATTCTTGCTATGGCTGTCCTACAGAACCGATATGCCACTATATGTCCAGGTTAACGTCGTCACTGTTACTCCCACTGCGAGTCTCTCGAGTTAGCAAATGTACCTCGCCGGGTGACGAGGCTTTTGGCTACCTTAAGTGACTCATAGTTACTCCAGCCAGCTGCTCCACCTTCTTTGAATCTTTCCTCCCTTTAAATCGTACTGTGGTCAGTCCTGCAGAAGCGATACGCCACCACCTGTGCATGTTACTGTTGTCTGAGTTACCTCAACAACGAATTCCTCGAGTTTTCAAATAAATTTCGCCGAGTGACGAGGCATTTGGCTACCTTAAGAGAGTCATAGTTACTGCAGCCAGCTGCTCCCCCTTCTTTGAATCTTTCCTCCCTTTAAATCGTACTGAGGTCAGTCCTGCTGAAGCGATACGCCACCACCTGTGCATGTTACCGTTGTCTGAGTTACTTCAACGACGATTTCCTCGAGTTTTCAAATAAATTTCGCCGAGTGACGAGGCATTTGGCTACCTTAAGAGAGTCATAGTTACTGCTGCCAGCTGCTCGACCTACTTTCATTCTTTCCACTCATTAATTATTACTGTGGTCAGTCCTGCAGGAGCAATATGCCACTACATGTAAACCTTAACGTTGTCTGAGCTACCTTAACGAAGATATTCTCGAGTTTTCAAAAAAAATTTCACATGGTGACGAGGCATTTGGCTGCCTTAAGAGAGTCATAGTACCCCTGCCTGCTGCTCCCACTTTTTTAAGCCCTTTCTCTCTATCATTCTTGCTATGGCTGTCCTACAGAACCGATGTGCCACTATATGTCCAGGTTAACGTCGTCACTGTTACTCCCACTGCGAGTCTCTCGAGTTAGCAAATGTACCTCGCCGGGTGACGAGGCTTTTGGCTACCTTAAGTGACTCATAGTTACTGCAGCCAGCTGCTCCACCTTCTTTGAATCTTTCCTCGCTTTAAATCGTACTGAGGTCAGTCCTGCTGAAGCGATACGCCACCACCTGTGCATGTTACCGTTGTCTGAGTTACATCAACGACGATTTCCTCGAATTTTCAAATAAATTTCGCCGAGTGACGAGGCATTTGGCTACCTTAAGAGAGTCATAGTTACTGCTGCCAGCTGCTCGACCTACTTTCATTCTTTCCACTCATTAATTATTACTGTGGTCAGTCCTGCAGGAGCAATATGCCACTACATGTAAACCTTAACGTTGTCTGAGCTACCTTAACGAAGATATTCTCGAGTTTTCAAAAAAAATTTCACATGGTGACGAGGCATTTGGCTGCCTTAAGAGAGTCATAGTACCCCTGCCTGCTGCTCCCACTTTATTAAGCCCTTTCTCTCTATCATTCTTGCTATGGCTGTCCTACAGAACCGATGTGCCACTATATGTCCAGGTTAACGTCGTCACTGTTACTCCCACTGCGAGTCTCTCGAGTTAGCAAATGTACCTCGCCGGGTGACGAGGCTTTTGGCTACCTTAAGTGACTCATAGTTACTCCAGCCAGCTGCTCCACCTTCTTTGAATCTTTCCTCCCTTTAAATCGTACTGTGGTCAGTCCTGCAGAGCGATACGCCACCACCTGTGCATGTTACCGTTGTCTGATTTACTTCAACGACGATTTCCCCGAGTTTTCAAATAAATATCGCCGAGTGACGAGGCATTTGGCTACCTTAAGAGAGTCATAGTTACTGCCGCCAGCTGCTCGACCTACTTTCTTTCTTTCCACTCATTAATTATTACTGTGGTCAGTCCTGCAGGAGCAATATGCCACTACATGTAAACCTTAACGTTGTCTGAGCTACCTTAACGAAAATATCCTCGAGATTTCAAAAAAAATTTCACATGGTGACGAGGCATTTGGCTACCTTCAGGGAGTCATAGTACCCCTGCCTGCTGCTCCCACTTTTCTAAGCCCTTTCTCTCTATCATTCTTGCTATGGCTGTCCTACAGAACCGATGTGTCACTATATGTCCACGTAAACGTCGTCTCTGTTACTCCCACTACGAGTCTCTCGAGTTAGCAAATGTACCTCGAAGGATGATGAGGCATTTTGCTACCTTATAAGCGTCATAGTTACTGCAGCCAGCTACTCCCCCTTCTTTGAATCTTTCCTGTCTTTAATTCGTACTGTGGTCAGTCCTGCAGAAGCGATACGCCACCACCTGTGCATGTTACTGTTGTCTGAGTTACCTCAACAACGAATTCCTCGAGTTTTTAAATAAATTTCGCCGAGTGACGAGGCATTTGGCTACCTTAAGAGAGTCATAGTTACTGCAGCCAGCTGCTCCCCCTTCTTTGAATCTTTCCACCCTTTAAATCGTACTGAGGTCAGTCCTGCTGAAGCGATACGCCACCACCTGTGCATGTTACCGTTGTCTGAGTTACTTCAACGACGATTTCCTCGAGTTTTCAAATAAATTTCGCCGAGTGACGAGGCATTTGGCTACCTTAAGAGAGTCATAGTTACTGCTGCCAGCTGCTCGACCTACTTTCATTCTTTCCACTCATTAATTATTACTGTGGTCAGTCCTGCAGGAGCAATATGCCACTACATGTAAACCTTAACGTTGTCTGAGCTACCTTAACGAAGATATTCTCGAGTTTTCAAAAAAAATTTCACATGGTGACGAGGCATTTGGCTGCCTTAAGAGAGTCATAGTACCCCTGCCTGCTGCTCCCACTTTTTTAAGCCCTTTCTCTCTATCATTCTTGCTATGGCTGTCCTACAGAACCGATGTGCCACTATATGTCCAGGTTAACGTCGTCACTGTTACTCCCACTGCGAGTCTCTCGAGTTAGCAAATGTACCTCGCCGGGTGACGAGGCTTTTGGCTACCTTAAGTGACTCATAGTTACTGCAGCCAGCTGCTCCACCTTCTTTGAATCTTTCCTCCCTTTAAATCGTACTGAGGTCAGTCCTGCTGAAGCGATACGCCACCACCAGTGCATGTTACCGTTGTCTGAGTTACATCAACGACGATTTCCTCGAATTTTCAAATAAATTTCGCCGAGTGACGAGGCATTTGGCTACCTTAAGAGAGTCATAACTACTGCTGCAAGCTGCTCGACCTACTTTCATTCTTTCCACTCATTAATTATTACTGTGGTCAGTCCTGCAGGAGCAATATGCCACTACATGTAAACCTTAACGTTGTCTGAGCTACCTTAACGAAGATATTCTCGAGTTTTCAAAAAAAATTTCACATGGGGACGAGGCATTTGGCTGCCTTAAGAGAGTCATAGTACCCCTGCCTGCTGCTCCCACTTTATTAAGCCCTTTCTCTCTATCATTCTTGCTATGGCTATCCTACAGGACCGATGTGCCACTATATGTCCAGGTTAACGTCGTCACTGTTACTCCCACTGCGAGTCTCTCGAGTTAGCAAATGTACCTCGCCGGGTGACGAGGCTTTTGGCTACCTTAAGTGACTCATAGTTACTCCAGCCAGCTGCTCCACCTTCTTTGATTCTTTCCTCCCTTTAAATCGTACTGTGGTCAGTCCTGCAGAGCGATACGCCACCACCTGTGCATGTTACCGTTGTCTGATTTACTTCAACGACGATTTCCTCGAGTTTTCAAATAAATATCGCCGAGTGACGAGGCATTTGGCTACCTTAAGAGAGTCATAGTTACTGCCGCCAGCTGCTCGACCTACTTTCTTTCTTTCCACTCATTAATTATTACTGTGGTCAGTCCTGCAGGAGCAATATGCCACTACATGTAAACCTTAACGTTGTCTGAGCTACCTTAACGAAAATATCCTCGAGATTTCAAAAAAAATTTCACATGGTGACGAGGCATTTGGCTACCTTCAGGGAGTCATAGTACCCCTGCCTGCTGCTCCCACTTTTCTAAGCCCTTTCTCTCTATCATTCTTGCTATGGCTGTCCTACAGAACCGATGTGTCACTATATGTCCACGTAAACGTCGTCTCTGTTACTCCCACTACGAGTCTCTCGAGTTAGCAAATGTACCTCGAAGGATGATGAGGCATTTTGCTACCTTATAAGCGTCATAGTTACTGCAGCCAGCTACTCCCCCTTCTTTGAATCTTTCCTGTCTTTAATTCGTACTGTGGTCAGTCCTGCAGAAGCGATACGCCACCACCTGTGCATGTTACTGTTGTCTGAGTTACCTCAACAACGAATTCCTCGAGTTTTCAAATAAATTTCGCCGAGTGACGAGGCATTTGGCTACCTTAAGTGACTCATAGTTACTGCAGCCAGCTGCTCCACCTTCTTTGAATCTTTCCTCCCTTTAAATCGTACTGAGGTCAGTCCTGCTGAAGCGATACGCCACCACCAGTGCATGTTACCGTTGTCTGAGTTACATCAACGACGATTTCCTCGAATTTTCAAATAAATTTCACCGAGTGACGAGGCATTTGGCTACCTTAAGAGAGTCATAACTACTGCTGCCAGCTGCTCGACCTACTTTCATTCTTTCCACTCATTAATTATTACTGTGGTCAGTCCTGCAGGAGCAATATGCCACTACATGTAAACCTTAACGTTGTCTGAGCTACCTTAACGAAGATATTCTCGAGTTTTCAAAAAAAATTTCACATGGGGACGAGGCATTTGGCTGCCTTAAGAGAGTCATAGTACCCCTGCCTGCTGCTCCCACTTTATTAAGCCCTTTCTCTCTATCATTCTTGCTATGGCTATCCTACAGGACCGATGTGCCACTATATGTCCAGGTTAACGTCGTCACTGTTACTCCCACTGCGAGTCTCTCGAGTTAGCAAATGTACCTCGCCGGGTGACGAGGCTTTTGGCTACCTTAAGTGACTCATAGTTACTCCAGCCAGCTGCTCCACCTTCTTTGATTCTTTCCTCCCTTTAAATCGTACTGTGGTCAGTCCTGCAGAGCGATACGCCACCACCTGTGCATGTTACCGTTGTCTGATTTACTTCAACGACGATTTCCTCGAGTTTTCAAATAAATATCGCCGAGTGACGAGGCATTTGGCTACCTTAAGAGAGTCATAGTTACTGCCGCCAGCTGCTCGACCTACTTTCTTTCTTTCCACTCATTAATTATTACTGTGGTCAGTCCTGCAGGAGCAATATGCCACTACATGTAAACCTTAACGTTGTCTGAGCTACCTTAACGAAAATATCCTCGAGATTTCAAAAAAAATTTCACATGGTGACGAGGCATTTGGCTACCTTCAGGGAGTCATAGTACCCCTGCCTGCTGCTCCCACTTTTCTAAGCCCTTTCTCTCTATCATTCTTGCTATGGCTGTCCTACAGAACCGATGTGTCACTATATGTCCACGTAAACGTCGTCTCTGTTACTCCCACTACGAGTCTCTCGAGTTAGCAAATGTACCTCGAAGGATGATGAGGCATTTTGCTACCTTATAAGCGTCATAGTTACTGCAGCCAGCTACTCCCCCTTCTTTGAATCTTTCCTGTCTTTAATTCGTACTGTGGTCAGTCCTGCAGAAGCGATACGCCACCACCTGTGCATGTTACTGTTGTCTGAGTTACCTCAACAACGAATTCCTCGAGTTTTCAAATAAATTTCGCCGAGTGACGAGGCATTTGGCTACCTTAAGAGAGTCATAGTTACTGCAGCCAGCTGCTCCCCCTTCTTTGAATCTTTCCTCCCTTTAAATCGTACTGAGGTCAGTCCTGCTGAAGCGATACGCCACCACCTGTGCATGTTACCGTTGTCTGAGTTACTTCAACGACGATTTCCTCGAGTTTTCAAATAAATTTCGCCGAGTGACGAGGCATTTGACTACCTTAAGAGAGTCATAGTTACTGCTGCCAGCTGCTCGACCTACTTTCATTCTTTCCACTCATTAATTATTACTGTGGTCAGTCCTGCAGGAGCAATATGCCACTACATGTAAACCTTAACGTTGTCTGAGCTACCTTAACGAAGATATTCTCGAGTTTTCAAAAAAAATTTCACATGGTGACGAGGCATTTGGCTGCCTTAAGAGAGTCATAGTACCCCTGCCTGCTGCTCCCACTTTTTTAAGCCCTTTCTCTCTATCATTCTTGCTATGGCTGTCCTACAGAACCGATGTGCCACTATATGTCCAGGTTAACGTCGTCACTGTTACTCCCACTGCGAGTCTCTCGAGTTAGCAAATGTACCTCGCCGGGTGACGAGGCTTTTGGCTACCTTAAGTGACTCATAGTTACTGCAGCCAGCTGCTCCACCTTCTTTGAATCTTTCCTCCCTTTAAATCGTACTGAGGTCAGTCCTGCTGAAGCGATACGCCACCACCTGTGCATGTTACCGTTGTCTGAGTTACATCAACGACGATTTCCTCGAATTTTCAAATAAATTTCGCCGAGTGACGAGGCATTTGGCTACCTTAAGAGAGTCATAGTTACTGCTGCCAGCTGCTCGACCTACTTTCATTCTTTCCACTCATTAATTATTACTGTGGTCAGTCCTGCAGGAGCAATATGCCACTACATGTAAACCTTAACGTTGTCTGAGCTACCTTAACGAAGATATTCTCGAGTTTTCAAAAAAAATTTCACATGGTGACGAGGCATTTGGCTGCCTTAAGAGAGTCATAGTACCCCTGCCTGCTGCTCCCACTTTATTAAGCCCTTTCTCTCTATCATTCTTGCTATGGCTGTCCTACAGAACCGATGTGCCACTATATGTCCAGGTTAACGTCGTCACTGTTACTCCCACTGCGAGTCTCTCGAGTTAGCAAATGTACCTCGCCGGGTGACGAGGCTTTTGGCTACCTTAAGTGACTCATAGTTACTCCAGCCAGCTGCTCCACCTTCTTTGAATCTTTCCTCCCTTTAAATCGTACTGTGGTCAGTCCTGCAGAGCGATACGCCACCACCTGTGCATGTTACCGTTGTCTGATTTACTTCAACGACGATTTCCCCGAGTTTTCAAATAAATATCGCCGAGTGACGAGGCATTTGGCTACCTTAAGAGAGTCATAGTTACTGCCGCCAGCTGCTCGACCTACTTTCTTTCTTTCCACTCATTAATTATTACTGTGGTCAGTCCTGCAGGAGCAATATGCCACTACATGTAAACCTTAACGTTGTCTGAGCTACCTTAACGAAAATATCCTCGAGATTTCAAAAAAAATTTCACATGGTGACGAGGCATTTGGCTACCTTCAGGGAGTCATAGTACCCCTGCCTGCTGCTCCCACTTTTCTAAGCCCTTTCTCTCTATCATTCTTGCTATGGCTGTCCTACAGAACCGATGTGTCACTATATGTCCACGTAAACGTCGTCTCTGTTACTCCCACTACGAGTCTCTCGAGTTAGCAAATGTACCTCGAAGGATGATGAGGCATTTTGCTACCTTATAAGCGTCATAGTTACTGCAGCCAGCTACTCCCCCTTCTTTGAATCTTTCCTGTCTTTAATTCGTACTGTGGTCAGTCCTGCTGAAGCGATACGCCACCACCTGTGCATGTTACCGTTGTCTGAGTTACTTCAACGACGATTTCCTCGAGTTTTCAAATAAATTTCGCCGAGTGACGAGGCATTTGGCTACCTTAAGAGAGTCATAGTTACTGCTGCCAGCTGCTCGACCTACTTTCATTCTTTCCACTCATTAATTATTACTGTGGTCAGTCCTGCAGGAGCAATATGCCACTACATGTAAACCTTAACGTTGTCTGAGCTACCTTAACGAAGATATTCTCGAGTTTTCAAAAAAAATTTCACATGGTGACGAGGCATTTGGCTGCCTTAAGAGAGTCATAGTACCCCTGCCTGCTGCTCCCACTTTTTTAAGCCCTTTCTCTCTATCATTCTTGCTATGGCTGTCCTACAGGACCGATGTGCCACTATATGTCCAGGTTAACGTCGTCACTGTTACTCCCACTGCGAGTCTCTCGAGTTAGCAAATGTACCTCGCCGGGTGACGAGGCTTTTGGCTACCTTAAGTGACTCATAGTTACTCCAGCCAGCTGCTCCACCTTCTTTGATTCTTTCCTCCCTTTAAATCGTACTGTGGTCAGTCCTGCAGAGCGATACGCCACCACCTGTGCATGTTACCGTTGTCTGATTTACTTCAACGACGATTTCCTCGAGTTTTCAAATAAATATCGCCGAGTGACGAGGCATTTGGCTACCTTAAGAGAGTCATAGTTACTGCCGCCAGCTGCTCGACCTACTTTCTTTCTTTCCACTCATTAATTATTACTGTGGTCAGTCCTGCAGGAGCAATATGCCACTACATGTAAACCTTAACGTTGTCTGAGCTACCTTAACGAAAATATCCTCGAGATTTCAAAAAAAATTTCACATGGTGACGAGGCATTTGGCTACCTTCAGGGAGTCATAGTACCCCTGCCTGCTGCTCCCACTTTTCTAAGCCCTTTCTCTCTATCATTCTTGCTATGGCTGTCCTACAGAACCGATGTGTCACTATATGTCCACGTAAACGTCGTCTCTGTTACTCCCACTACGAGTCTCTCGAGTTAGCAAATGTACCTCGAAGGATGATGAGGCATTTTGCTACCTTATAAGCGTCATAGATACTGCAGCCAGCTACTCCCCCTTCTTTGAATCTTTCCTGTCTTTAATTCGTACTGTGGTCAGTCCTGCAGAAGCGATACGCCACCACCTGTGCATGTTACTGTTGTCTGAGTTACCTCAACAACGAATTCCTCGAGTTTTCAAATAAATTTCGCCGAGTGACGAGGCATTTGGCTACCTTAAGAGAGTCATAGTTACTGCAGCCAGCTGCTCCCCCTTCTTTGAATCTTTCCTCCCTTTAAATCGTACTGAGGTCAGTCCTGCTGAAGCGATACGCCACCACCTGTGCATGTTACCGTTGTCTGAGTTACTTCAACGACGATTTCCTCGAGTTTTCAAATAAATTTCGCCGAGTGACGAGGCATTTGGCTACCTTAAGAGAGTCATAGTTACTGCTGCCAGCTGCTCGACCTACTTTCATTCTTTCCACTCATTAATTATTACTGTGGTCAGTCCTGCAGGAGCAATATGCCACTACATGTAAACCTTAACGTTGTCTGAGCTACCTTAACGAAGATATTCTCGAGTTTTCAAAAAAAATTTCACATGGTGACGAGGCATTTGGCTGCCTTAAGAGAGTCATAGTACCCCTGCCTGCTGCTCCCACTTTTTTAAGCCCTTTCTCTCTATCATTCTTGCTATGGCTGTCCTACAGAACCGATGTGCCACTATATGTCCAGGTTAACGTCGTCACTGTTACTCCCACTGCGAGTCTCTCGAGTTAGCAAATGTACCTCGCCGGGTGACGAGGCTTTTGGCTACCTTAAGTGACTCATAGTTAATGCAGCCAGCTGCTCCACCTTCTTTGAATCTTTCCTCCCTTTAAATCGTACTGAGGTCAGTCCTGCTGAAGCGATACGCCACCACCAGTGCATGTTACCGTTGTCTGAGTTACATCAACGACGATTTCCTCGAATTTTCAAATAAATTTCGCCGAGTGACGAGGCATTTGGCTACCTTAAGAGAGTCATAGTTACTGCTGCCAGCTGCTCGACCTACTTTCATTCTTTCCACTCATTAATTATTACTGTGGTCAGTCCTGCAGGAGCAATATGCCACTACATGTAAACCTTAACGTTGTCTGAGCTACCTTAACGAAGATATTCTCGAGTTTTCAAAAAAAATTTCACATGGGGACGAGGCATTTGGCTGCCTTAAGAGAGTCATAGCACCCCTGCCTGCTGCTCCCACTTTATTAAGCCCTTTCTCTCTATCATTCTTGCTATGGCTGTCCTACAGGACCGATGTGTCACTATATGTCCACGTAAACGTCGTCTCTGTTACTCCCACTACGAGTCTTTCGAGTTAGCAAATGTACCTCGAAGGATGACGAGGCATTTTGCTACCTTATAAGCGTCATAGTTACTGCAGCCAGCTACTCCCCCTTCTTTGAATCTTTCCTGTCTTTATTTCGTACTGTGGTCAGTCCTGCAGAAGCGATACGCCACCACCTGTGCATGTTACTGTTGTCTGAGTTACCTCAACAACGAATTCCTCGAGTTTTTAAATAAATTTCGCCGAGTGACGAGGCATTTGGCTACCTTAAGAGAGTCATAGTTACTGCAGCCAGCTGCTCCCCCTTCTTTGAATCTTTCCTCCCTTTAAATCGTACTGTGGTCAGTCCTGCAGAGCGATACGCCACCACCTGTGCATGTTACCGTTGTCTGATTTACTTCAATGACGATTTCCTCGAGTTTTTAAAATAAATTTCGCCGAGTGACGAGGCATTTGGCTACCTTAAGAGAGTCATAGTTACTGCTGCCAGCTGCTCGACCTACTTTCATTCTTTCCACTCATTAATTATTACTGTGGTCAGTCCTGCAGGAGCAATATGCCACTACATGTAAACCTTAACGTTGTCTGAGCTACCTTAACGAAGATATTCTCGAGTTTTCAAAAAAAATTTCACATGGTGACGAGGCATTTGGCTGCCTTAAGAGAGTCATAGTACCCCTGCCTGCTGCTCCCACTTTTTTAAGCCCTTTCTATCTATCATTCTTGCTATGGCTGTCCTACAGAACCGATGTGCCACTATATGTCCAGGTTAACGTCGTCACTGTTACTCCCACTACGAGTCTCTCGAGTTAGCAAATGTACCTCGCCGAATGACGAGGCATTTGGCTACCTTAAGTGACTCATAGTTACTGCAGCCAGCTGCTCCCCCTTCTTTGAATCTTTCCTCCCTTTAAATCGTACTGAGGTCAGTCCTGCTGAAGCGATACGCCACCACCTGTGCATGTTACCGTTGTCTGAGTTACTTCAACGACGATTTCCTCGAGATTTCAAATAAATTTCGCCGAGTGACGAGGCATTTGGCTACCTTAAGAGAGTCATAGTTACCGCTGCCAGCTGCTCGACCTACTTTCATTCTTTCCACTCATTAATTATTACTGTGGTCAGTCCTGCAGGAGCAATATGCCACTACATGTAAACCTTAACGTTGTCTGAGCTACCTTAACGAAGATATTCTCGAGTTTTCAAAAAAAATTTCACATGGGGACGAGGCATTTGGCTGCCTTAAGAGAGTCATAGCACCCCTGCCTGCTGCTCCCACTTTATTAAGCCCTTTCTCTCTATCATTCTTGCTATGGCTGTCCTACAGGACCGATGTGTCACTATATGTCCACGTAAACGTCGTCTCTGTTACTCCCACTACGAGTCTTTCGAGTTAGCAAATGTACCTCGAAGGATGACGAGGCATTTTGCTACCTTATAAGCGTCATAGTTACTGCAGCCAGCTACTCCCCCTTCTTTGAATCTTTCCTGTCTTTATTTCGTACTGTGGTCAGTCCTGCAGAAGCGATACGCCACCACCTGTGCATGTTACTGTTGTCTGAGTTACCTCAACAACGAATTCCTCGAGTTTTTAAATAAATTTCGCCGAGTGACGGGGCATTTGGCTACCTTAAGAGAGTCATAGTTACTGCAGCCAGCTGCTCCCCCTTCTTTGAATCTTTCCTCCCTTTAAATCGTACTGTGGTCAGTCCTGCAGAGCGATACGCCACCACCTGTGCATGTTACCGTTGTCTGATTTACTTCAATGACGATTTCCTCGAGTTTTTAAAATAAATTTCGCCGAGTGACGAGGCATTTGGCTACCTTAAGAGAGTCATAGTTACTGCTGCCAGCTGCTCGACCTACTTTCATTCTTTCCACTCATTAATTATTACTGTGGTCAGTCCTGCAGGAGCAATATGCCACTACATGTAAACCTTAACGTTGTCTGAGCTACCTTAACGAAGATATTCTCGAGTTTTCAAAAAAAATTTCACATGGTGACGAGGCATTTGGCTGCCTTAAGAGAGTCATAGTACCCCTGCCTGCTGCTCCCACTTTTTTAAGCCCTTTCTATCTATCATTCTTGCTATGGCTGTCCTACAGAACCGATGTGCCACTATATGTCCAGGTTAACGTCGTCACTGTTACTCCCACTACGAGTCTCTCGAGTTAGCAAATGTACCTCGCCGAATGACGAGGCATTTGGCTACCTTAAGTGACTCATAGTTACTGCAGCCAGCTGCTCCCCCTTCTTTGAATCTTTCCTCCCTTTAAATCGTACTGAGGTCAGTCCTGCTGAAGCGATACGCCACCACCTGTGCATGTTACCGTTGTCTGAGTTACTTCAACGACGATTTCCTCGAGATTTCAAATAAATTTCGCCGAGTGACGAGGCATTTGGCTACCTTAAGAGAGTCATAGTTACCGCTGCCAGCTGCTCGACCTACTTTCATTCTTTCCACTCATTAATTATTACTGTGGTCAGTCCTGCAGGAGCAATATGCCACTACATGTAAACCTTAACGTTGTCTGAGCTACCTTAACGAAGATATTCTCGAGTTTTCAAAAAAAATTTCACATGGGGACGAGGCATTTGGCTGCCTTAAGAGAGTCATAGCACCCCTGCCTGCTGCTCCCACTTTATTAAGCCCTTTCTCTCTATCATTCTTGCTATGGCTGTCCTACAGGACCGATGTGTCACTATATGTCCACGTAAACGTCGTCTCTGTTACTCCCACTACGAGTCTTTCGAGTTAGCAAATGTACCTCGAAGGATGACGAGGCATTTTGCTACCTTATAAGCGTCATAGTTACTGCAGCCAGCTACTCCCCCTTCTTTGAATCTTTCCTGTCTTTATTTCGTACTGTGGTCAGTCCTGCAGAAGCGATACGCCACCACCTGTGCATGTTACTGTTGTCTGAGTTACCTCAACAACGAATTCCTCGAGTTTTTAAATAAATTTCGCCGAGTGACGAGGCATTTGGCTACCTTAAGAGAGTCATAGTTACTGCAGCCAGCTGCTCCCCCTTCTTTGAATCTTTCCTCCCTTTAAATCGTACTGTGGTCAGTCCTGCAGAGCGATACGCCACCACCTGTGCATGTTACCGTTGTCTGATTTACTTCAATGACGATTTCCTCGAGTTTTTAAAATAAATTTCGCCGAGTGACGAGGCATTTGGCTACCTTAAGAGAGTCATAGTTACTGCTGCCAGCTGCTCGACCTACTTTCATTCTTTCCACTCATTAATTATTACTGTGGTCAGTCCTGCAGGAGCAATATGCCACTACATGTAAACCTTAACGTTGTCTGAGCTACCTTAACGAAGATATTCTCGAGTTTTCAAAAAAAATTTCACATGGTGACGAGGCATTTGGCTGCCTTAAGAGAGTCATAGTACCCCTGCCTGCTGCTCCCACTTTTTTAAGCCCTTTCTATCTATCATTCTTGCTATGGCTGTCCTACAGAACCGATGTGCCACTATATGTCCAGGTTAACGTCGTCACTGTTACTCCCACTACGAGTCTCTCGAGTTAGCAAATGTACCTCGCCGAATGACGAGGCATTTGGCTACCTTAAGTGACTCATAGTTACTGCAGCCAGCTGCTCCCCCTTCTTTGAATCTTTCCTCCCTTTAAATCGTACTGAGGTCAGTCCTGCTGAAGCGATACGCCACCACCTGTGCATGTTACCGTTGTCTGAGTTACTTCAACGACGATTTCCTCGAGATTTCAAATAAATTTCGCCGAGTGACGAGGCATTTGGCTACCTTAAGAGAGTCATAGTTACCGCTGCCAGCTGCTCGACCTACTTTCATTCTTTCCACTCATTAATTATTACTGTGGTCAGTCCTGCAGGAGCAATATGCCACTACATGTAAACCTTAACGTTGTCTGAGCTACCTTAACGAAGATATTCTCGAGTTTTCAAAAAAAATTTCACATGGTGACGAGGCATTTGGCTGCCTTAAGAGAGTCATAGTACCCCTGCCTGCTGCTCCCACTTTTTTAAGCCCTTTCTCTCTATCATTCTTGCTATGGCTGTCCTACAGAACCGATGTGCCACTATATGTCCAGGTTAACGTCGTCACTGTTACTCCCACTGCGAGTCTCTCGAGTTAGCAAATGTACCTCGCCGGGTGACGAGGCTTTTGGCTACCTTAAGTGACTCATAGTTAATGCAGCCAGCTGCTCCACCTTCTTTGAATCTTTCCTCCCTTTAAATCGTACTGAGGTCAGTCCTGCTGAAGCGATACGCCACCACCAGTGCATGTTACCGTTGTCTGAGTTACATCAACGACGATTTCCTCGAATTTTCAAATAAATTTCGCCGAGTGACGAGGCATTTGGCTACCTTAAGAGAGTCATAGTTACTGCTGCCAGCTGCTCGACCTACTTTCATTCTTTCCACACATTAATTATTACTGTGGTCAGTCCTGCAGGAGCAATATGCCACTACATGTAAACCTTAACGTTGTCTGAGCTACCTTAACGAAGATATTCTCGAGTTTTCAAAAAAAATTTCACATGGGGACGAGGCATTTGGCTGCCTTAAGAGAGTCATAGTACCCCTGCCTGCTGCTCCCACTTTATTAAGCCCTTTCTCTCTATCATTCTTGCTATGGCTGTCCTACAGGACCGATGTGTCACTATATGTCCACGTAAACGTCGTCTCTGTTACTCCCACTACGAGTCTCTCGAGTTAGCAAATGTACCTCGAAGGATGACGAGGCATTTTGCTACCTTATAAGCGTCATAGTTACTGCAGCCAGCTACTCCCCCTTCTTTGAATCTTTCCTGTCTTTATTTCGTACTGTGGTCAGTCCTGCAGAAGCGATACGCCACCACCTGTGCATGTTACTGTTGTCTGAGTTACCTCAACAACGAATTCCTCGAGTTTTTAAATAAATTTCGCCGAGTGACGAGGCATTTGGCTACCTTAAGAGAGTCATAGTTACTGCAGCCAGCTGCTCCCCCTTCTTTGAATCTTTCCTCCCTTTAAATCGTACTGTGGTCAGTCCTGCAGAGCGATACGCCACCACCTGTGCATGTTACCGTTGTCTGATTTACTTCAACGACGATTTCCTCGAGTTTTTAAAATAAATTTCGCCGAGTGACGAGGCATTTGGCTACCTTAAGAGAGTCATAGTTACTGCTGCCAGCTGCTCGACCTACTTTCATTCTTTCCACTCATTAATTATTACTGTGGTCAGTCCTGCAGGAGCAATATGCCACTACATGTAAACCTTAACGTTGTCTGAGCTACCTTAACGAAGATATTCTCGAGTTTTCAAAAAAAATTTCACATGGTGACGAGGCATTTGGCTGCCTTAAGAGAGTCATAGTACCCCTGCCTGCTGCTCCCACTTTTTTAAGCCCTTTCTATCTATCATTCTTGCTATGGCTGTCCTACAGAACCGATGTGCCACTATATGTCCAGGTTAACGTCGTCACTGTTACTCCCACTACGAGTCTCTCGAGTTAGCAAATGTACCTCGCCGAATGACGAGGCATTTGGCTACCTTAAGTGACTCATAGTTACTGCAGCCAGCTGCTCCCCCTTCTTTGAATCTTTCCTCCCTTTAAATCGTACTGAGGTCAGTCCTGCTGAAGCGATACGCCACCACCTGTGCATGTTACCGTTGTCTGAGTTACTTCAACGACGATTTCCTCGAGTTTTCAAATAAATTTCGCCGAGTGACGAGGCATTTGGCTACCTTAAGAGAGTCATAGTTACCGCTGCCAGCTGCTCGACCTACTTTCATTCTTTCCACTCATTAATTATTACTGTGGTCAGTCCTGCAGGAGCAATATGCCACTACATGTAAACCTTAACGTTGTCTGAGCTACCTTAACGAAGATATTCTCGAGTTTTCAAAAAAAATTTCACATGGTGACGAGGCATTTGGCTGCCTTAAGAGAGTCATAGTACCCCTGCCTGCTGCTCCCACTTTTTTAAGCCCTTTCTCTCTATCATTCTTGCTATGGCTGTCCTACAGAACCGATGTGCCACTATATGTCCAGGTTAACGTCGTCACTGTTACTCCCACTGCGAGTCTCTCGAGTTAGCAAATGTACCTCGCCGGGTGACGAGGCTTTTGGCTACCTTAAGTGACTCATAGTTACTGCAGCCAGCTGCTCCACCTTCTTTGAATCTTTCCTCCCTTTAAATCGTACTGAGGTCAGTCCTGCTGAAGCGATACGCCACCACCTGTGCATGTTACCGTTGTCTGAGTTACATCAACGACGATTTCCTCGAATTTTCAAATAAATTTCGCCGAGTGACGAGGCATTTGGCTTCCTTAAGAGAGTCATAGTTACTGCTGCCAGCTGCTCGACCTACTTTCATTCTTTCCACTCATTAATTATTACTGTGGTCAGTCCTGCAGGAGCAATATGCCACTACATGTAAACCTTAACGTTGTCTGAGCTACCTTAACGAAGATATTCTCGAGTTTTCAAAAAAAATTTCACATGGTGACGAGGCATTTGGCTGCCTTAAGAGAGTCATAGTACCCCTGCCTGCTGCTCCCACTTTATTAAGCCCTTTCTCTCTATCATTCTTGCTATGGCTGTCCTACAGAACCGATGTGCCACTATATGTCCAGGTTAACGTCGTCACTGTTACTCCCACTGCGAGTCTCTCGAGTTAGCAAATGTACCTCGCCGGGTGACGAGGCTTTTGGCTACCTTAAGTGACTCATAGTTACTCCAGCCAGCTGCTCCACCTTCTTTGAATCTTTCCTCCCTTTAAATCGTACTGTGGTCAGTCCTGCAGAGCGATACGCCACCACCTGTGCATGTTACCGTTGTCTGATTTACTTCAACGACGATTTCCTCGAGTTTTCAAATAAATCTCGCCGAGTGACGAGGCATTTGGCTACCTTAAGAGAGTCTTAGTTACTGCCACCAGCTGCTCGACCTACTTTCTTTCTTTCCACTCATTAATTATTACTGCGGTCAGTCCTGCAGGAGCAATATGCCACTACATGTAAACCTTAACGTTGTCTGAGCTACCTTAACGAAAATATCCTCGAGATTTCAAAAAAAATTTCACATGGTGACGAGGCATTTGGCTACCTTCAGGGAGTCATAGTACCCCTGCCTGCTGCTCCCACTTTTCTAAGCCCTTTCTCTCTATCATTCTTGCTATGGCTGTCCTACAGAACCGATGTGTCACTATATGTCCACGTAAACGTCGTCTCTGTTACTCCCACTACGAGTCTCTCGAGTTAGCAAATGTACCTCGAAGGATGATGAGGCATTTTGCTACCTTATAAGCGTCATAGTTACTGCAGCCAGCTACTCCCCCTTCTTTGAATCTTTCCTGTCTTTAATTCGTACTGTGGTCAGTCCTGCAGAGCGACACGCCACCACCTGTGCATGTTACCGTTGTCTGATTTACTTCAACGACGATTTCCTCGAGTTTTCAAATAAATTTCGCCGAGTGACGAGGCATTTGGCTACCTTAAGAGAGTCATAGTTACTGCTGCCAGCTGCTCGACCTACTTTCTTTCTTTCCACTCATTAATTATTACTGTGGTCAGTCCTGCAGGAGCAATATGCCACTACATGTAAACCTTAACGTTGTCTGAGCTACCTTAACGAAGATATTCTCGAGTTTTCAAAAAAAATTTCACATGGTGACGAGGCATTTGGCTGCCTTAAGAGAGTCATAGTACCCCTGCCTGCTGCTCCCACTTTTCTAAGCCCTTTCTCTCTATCATTCTTGCTATGGCTGTCCTACAGAACCGATGTGTCACTATATGTCCACGTAAACGTCGTCTCTGTTACTCCCACTACGAGTCTCTCGAGTTAGCAAATGTACCTCGAAGGATGACGAGGCATTTTGCTACCTTATAAGCGTCATAGTTACTGCAGCCAGCTACTCCCCCTTCTTTGAATCTTTCCTGTCTTTATTTCGTACTGTGGTCAGTCCTGCAGAAGCGATACGCCACCACCTGTGCATGTTGCTGTTGTCTGAGTTACCTCAACAACGAATTCCTCGAGTTTTTAAATAAATTTCGCCGAGTGACGAGGCATTTGGCTACCTTAAGAGAGTCATAGTTACTGCAGCCAGCTGCTCCCCCTTCTTTGAAACTTTCCTCCCTTTAAATCGTACTGTGGTCAGTCCTGCAGAGCGATACGCCACCACCTGTGCATGTTACCGTTGTCTGATTTACTTCAACGACGATTTCCTCGAGTTTTTAAAATAAATTTCGCCGAGTGACGAGGCATTTGGCTACCTTAAGAGAGTCATAGTTACTGCTGCCAGCTGCTCGACCTACTTTCATTCTTTCCACTCATTAATTATTACTGTGGTCAGTCCTGCAGGAGCAATATGCCACTACATGTAAACCTTAACGTTGTCTGAGCTACCTTAACGAAGATATTCTCGAGTTTTCAAAAAAAATTTCACATAGTGACGAGGCATTTGGCTGCCTTAAGAGAGTCATAGTACCCCTGCCTGCTGCTCCCACTTTATTAAGCCCTTTCTCTCTATCATTCTTGCTATGGCTGTCCTACAGAACCGATGTGCCACTATATGTCCAGGTTAACGTCGTCACTGTTACTCCCACTGCGAGTCTCTCGAGTTAGCAAATGTACCTCGCCGGGTGACGAGGCTTTTGGCTACCTTAAGTGACTCATAGTTACTCCAGCCAGCTGCTCCACCTTCTTTGAATCTTTCCTCCCTTTAAATCGTACTGTGGTCAGTCCTGCAGAGCGATACGCCACCACCTGTGCATGTTACCGTTGTCTGATTTACTTCAACGACGATTTCCTCGAGTTTTCAAATAAATCTCGCCGAGTGACGAGGCATTTGGCTACCTTAAGAGAGTCATAGTTACTGCCGCCAGCTGCTCGACCTACTTTCTTTCTTTCCACTCATTAATTATTACTGTGGTCAGTCCTGCAGGAGCAATATGCCACTACATGTAAACCTTAACGTTGTCTGAGCTACCTTAACGAAAATATCCTCGAGATTTCAAAAAAAATTTCACATGGTGACGAGGCATTTGGCTACCTTCAGGGAGTCATAGTACCCCTGCCTGCTGCTCCCACTTTTCTAAGCCCTTTCTCTCTATCATTCTTGCTATGGCTGTCCTACAGAACCGATGTGTCACTATATGTCCACGTAAACGTCGTCTCTGTTACTCCCACTACGAGTCTCTCGAGTTAGCAAATGTACCTCGAAGGATGATGAGGCATTTTGCTACCTTATAAGCGTCATAGTTACTGCAGCCAGCTACTCCCCCTTCTTTGAATCTTTCCTGTCTTTAATTCGTACTGTGGTCAGTCCTGCAGAGCGACACGCCACCACCTGTGCATGTTACCGTTGTCTGATTTACTTCAACGACGATTTCCTCGAGTTTTCAAATAAATTTCGCCGAGTGACGAGGCATTTGGCTACCTTAAGAGAGTCATAGTTACTGCTGCCAGCTGCTCGACCTACTTTCTTTCTTTCCACTCATTAATTATTACTGTGGTCAGTCCTGCAGGAGCAATATGCCACTACATGTAAACCTTAACGTTGTCTGAGCTACCTTAACGAAGATATTCTCGAGTTTTCAAAAAAAATATCACATGGTGACGAGGCATTTGGCTGCCTTAGGAGAGTCATAGTACCCCTGCCTGCTGCTCCCACTTTTCTAAGCCCATTCTCTCTATCATTCTTGCTATGGCTGTCCTACAGAACCGATGTGCAACTATATGTCCAGGTTAACGTCGTCACTGTTACTCCCACTACGAGTTTCTCGAGTTAGCAAATGTACCTCGAAGGATGACGAGGCATTTTGCTACCTTATAAGCGTCATAGTTACTGCAGCCAGCTACTCCCCCTTCTTTGAATCTTTCCTGTCTTTATTTCGTACTGTGGTCAGTCCTGCAGAAGCGATACGCCACCACCTGTGCATGTTGCTGTTGTCTGAGTTACCTCAACAACGAATTCCTCGAGTTTTGAAATGAATTTCGCCGAGTGACGAGGCATTTGGCTACCTTAAGAGAGTCATAGTTACTGCAGCCAGCTGCTCCCCCTTCTTTGAAACTTTCCTCCCTTTAAATCGTACTGTGGTCAGTCCTGCAGAGCGATACGCCACCACCTGTGCATGTTACCGTTGTCTGATTTACTTCAACGACGATTTCCTCGAGTTTTTAAAATAAATTTCGCCGAGTGACGAGGCATTTGGCTACCTTAAGAGAGTCATAGTTACTGCTGCCAGCTGCTCGACCTACTTTCATTCTTTCCACTCATTAATTATTACTGTGGTCAGTCCTGCAGGAGCAATATGCCACTACATGTAAACCTTAACGTTGTCTGAGCTACCTTAACGAAGATATTCTCGAGTTTTCAAAAAAAATTTCACGTGGTGACGAGGCATTTGGCTGCCTTAAGAGAGTCATAGTACCCCTGCCTGCTGCTCCCACTTTTTTAAGCCCTTTCTATCTATCATTCTTGCTATGGCTGTCCTACAGAACCGATGTGCCACTATATGTCCAGGTTAACGTCGTCACTGTTACTCCCACTACGAGTCTCTCGAGTTAGCAAATGTACCTCGCCGAATGACGAGGCATTTGGCTACCTTAAGTGACTCATAGTTACTGCAGCCAGCTGCTCCCCCTTCTTTGAATCTTTCCTCCCTTTAAATCGTACTGAGGTCAGTCCTGCTGAAGCGATACGCCACCACCTGTGCATGTTACCGTTGTCTGAGTTACTTCAACGACGATTTCCTCGAGTTTTCAAATAAATTTCGCCGAGTGACGAGGCATTTGGCTACCTTAAGAGAGTCATAGTTACTGCTGCCAGCTGCTCGACCTACTTTCATTCTTTCCACTCATTAATTATTACTGTGGTCAGTCCTGCAGGAGCAATATGCCACTACATGTAAACCTTAATGTTGTCTGAGCTACCTTAACGAAGATATTCTCGAGTTTTCAAAAAAAAATTCTCATGGTGACGAGGCATTTGGCTGCCTTAAGAGAGTCATAGTACCCCTGCCTGCTGCTCCCACTTTATTAAGCCCTTTCTCTCTATCATTCTTGCTATGGCTGTCCTACAGAACAGATGTGCCACTATATGTCCAGGTTAACGTCGTCACTGTTACTCCCACTGCGAGTCTCTCGAGTTAGCAAATGTACCTCGCCGGGTGACGAGGCTTTTGGCTACCTTAAGTGACTCATAGTTACTCCAGCCAGCTGCTCCACCTTCTTTGAATCTTTCCTCCCTTTAAATCGTACTGTGGTCAGTCCTGCAGAGCGATACGCCACCACCTGTGCATGTTACCGTTGTCTGATTTACTTCAACGACGATTTCCTCGAGTTTTCAAATAAATTTCGCCGAGTGACGAGGCATTTGGCTACCTTAAGAGAGTCATAGTTACTGCTGCCAGCTGCTCGACCTACTTTCATTCTTTCCACTCATTAATTATTACTGTGGTCAGTCCTGCAGGAGCAATATGCCACTACATGTAAACCTAAACGTTGTCTGAGCTACCTTAACGAAGATATTCTCGAGTTTTCAAAAAAAATTTCTCATGGTGACGAGGCATTTGGCTGCCTTAAGAGAGTCATAGTACCCCTGCCTGCTGCTCCCACTTTTTTAAGCCCTTTCTCTCTATCATTCTTGCTATGGCTGTCCTACAGAACCGATGTGCCACTATATGTCCAGGTTAACGTCGTCACTGTTACTCCCACTGCGAGTCTCTCGAGTTAGCAAATGTACCTCGCCGGGTGACGAGGCTTTTGGCTACCTTAAGTGACTCATAGTTACTGCAGCCAGCTGCTCCACCTTCTTTGAATCTTTCCTCCCTTTAAATCGTACTGAGGTCAGTCCTGCTGAAGCGATACGCCACCACCTGTGCATGTTACCGTTGTCTGAGTTACATCAACGACGATTTCCTCGAATTTTCAAATAAATTTCGCCGAGTGACGAGGCATTTGGCTACCTTAAGAGAGTCATAGTTACTGCTGCCAGCTGCTCGACCTACTTTTATTCTTTCCACTCATTAATTATTACTGTGGTCAGTCCTGCAGGAGCAATATGCCACTACATGTAAACCTTAACGTTGTCTGAGCTACCTTAACGAAGATATTCTCGAGTTTTCAAAAAAAATTTCACATGGTGACGAGGCATTTGGCTGCCTTAAGAGAGTCATAGTACCCCTGCCTGCTGCTCCCACTTTATTAAGCCCTTTCTCTCTATCATTCTTGCTATGGCTGTCCTACAGAACCGATGTGCCACTATATGTCCAGGTTAACGTCGTCACTGTTACTCCCACTGCGAGTCTCTCGAGTTAGCAAATGTACCTCGCCGGGTGACGAGGCTTTTGGCTACCTTAAGTGACTCATAGTTACTCCAGCCAGCTGCTCCACCTTCTTTGAATCTTTCCTCCCTTTAAATCGTACTGTGGTCAGTCCTGCAGAGCGATACGCCACCACCTGTGCATGTTACCGTTGTCTGATTTACTTCAACGACGATTTCCTCGAGTTTTCAAATAAATCTCGCCGAGTGACGAGGCATTTGGCTACCTTAAGAGAGTCATAGTTACTGCCGCCAGCTGCTCGACCTACTTTCTTTCTTTCCACTCATTAATTATTACTGTGGTCAGTCCTGCAGGAGCAATATGCCACTACATGTAAACCTTAACGTTGTCTGAGCTACCTTAACGAAAATATCCTCGAGATTTCAAAAAAAATTTCACATGGTGACGAGGCATTTGGCTACCTTCAGGGAGTCATAGTACCCCTGCCTGCTGCTCCCACTTTTCTTAGCCCTTTCTCTCTATCATTCTTGCTATGGCTGTCCTACAGAACCGATGTGTCACTATATGTCCACGTAAACGTCGTCTCTGTTACTCCCACTACGAGTCTCTCGAGTTAGCAAATGTACCTCGAAGGATGATGAGGCATTTTGCTACCTTATAAGCGTCATAGTTACTGCAGCCAGCTACTCCCCCTTCTTTGAATCTTTCCTGTCTTTAATTCGTACTGTGGTCAGTCCTGCAGAGCGACACGCCACCACCTGTGCATGTTACCGTTGTCTGATTTACTTCAACGACGATTTCCTCGAGTTTTCAAATAAATTTCGCCGAGTGACGAGGCATTTGGCTACCTTAAGAGAGTCATAGTTACTGCTGCCAGCTGCTCGACCTACTTTCATTCTTTCCACTCATTAATTATTACTGTGTTCAGTCCTGCAGGAGCAATATGCCACTACATGTAAACCTTAACGTTGTCTGAGCTACCTTAACGAAGATATTCTCGAGTTTTCAAAAAAAATATCACATGGTGACGAGGCATTTGGCTGCCTTAGGAGAGTCATAGTACCCCTGCCTGCTGCTCCCACTTTTCTAAGCCCATTCTCTCTATCATTCTTGCTATGGCTGTCCTACAGAACCGATGTGCCACTATATGTCCAGGTTAACGTCGTCACTGTTACTCCCACTACGAGACTCTCGAGTTAGCAAATGTACCTCGCCGGGTGACGAGGCATTTGGCTACCTTAAGTGACTCATAGTTACTGCAGCCAGCTGCTCCCCCTTCTTTGAATCTTTCCTCCCTTTAAATCGTACTGAGGTCAGTCCTGCTGAAGCGATACGCCACCACCTGTGCATGTTACCGTTGTCTGAGTTACTTCAACGACGATTTCCTCGAGTTTTCAAATAAATTTCGCCGAGTGACGAGGCATTTGGCTACCTTAAGAGAGTCATAGTTACTGCTGCCAGCTGCTCGACCTACTTTCTTTCTTTCCACTCATTAATTATTACTGTGGTCAGTCCTGCAGGAGCAATATACCACTACATGTAAACCTTAACGTTGTCTGAGCTACCTTAACGAAAATATCGTCGAGATTTCAAAAAAAATTTCACATGGTGACGAGGCATTTGGCTACCTTCAGGGAGTCATAGTACCCCTGCCTGCTGCTCCCACTTTTCTAAGCCCTTTCTCTCTATCATTCTTGCTATGGCTGTCCTACAGAACCGATGTGCCACTATATGTCCAGGTTAACGTCGTCACTGTTACTCCCACTACGAGTCTCTCGAGTTAGCAAATGTACCTCGCCGAATGACGAGGCATTTGGCTACCTTAAGTGACTCATAGTTACTGCAGCCAGCTGCTCCCCCTTCTTTGAATCTTTCCTCCCTTTAAATCGTACTGAGGTCAATCCTGCTGAAGCGATACGCCACCACCTGTGCATGTTACCGTTGTCTGAGTTACTTCAACGACGATTTCCTCGAGTTTTCAAATAAATTTCGCCGAGTGACGAGGCATTTGGCTACCTTAAGAGAGTCATAGTTACTGCTGCCAGCTGCTCGACCTACTTTCTTTCTTTCCACTCATTAATTATTACTGTGGTCAGTCCTGCAGGAGCAATATGCCACTACATGTAAACCTTAACGTTGTCTGAGCTACCTTAACGAAGATATTCTCGAGTTTTCAAAAAAAATTTCACATGGTGACGAGGCATTTGGCTGCCTTAAGAGAGTCATAGTACCCCTGCCTGCTGCTCCCACTTTTCTAAGCCCTTTCTCTCTATCATTCTTGCTATGGCTGTCCTACAGAACCGATGTGTCACTATATGTCCACGTAAACGTCGTCTCTGTTACTCCCACTACGAGTCTCTCGAGTTAGCAAATGTACCTCGAAGGATGACGAGGCATTTTGCTACCTTATAAGCGTCATAGTTACTGCAGCCAGCTACTCCCCCTTCTTTGAATCTTTCCTGTCTTTATTTCGTACTGTGGTCAGTCCAGCAGAGCGATACGCCACCACCTGTGCATGTTACTGTTGTCTGAGTTACCTCAACAACGAATTCCTCGAGTTTTTAAATAAATTTCGCCGAGTGACGAGGCATTTGGCTACCTTAAGAGAGTCATAGTTACTGCAGCCAGCTGCTCCCCCTTCTTTGAATCTTTCCTCCCTTTAAATCGTACTGTGGTCAGTCCTGCAGAGCGATACGCCACCACCTGTGCATGTTACCGTTGTCTGATTTACTTCAACGACGATTTCCTCGAGTTTTTAAAATAAATTTCGCCGAGTGACGAGGCATTTGGCTACCTTAAGAGAGTCATAGTTACTGCTGCCAGCTGCTCGACCTACTTTCATTCTTTCCACTCATTAATTATTACTGTGGTCAGTCCTGCAGGAGCAATATGCCACTACATGTAAACCTTAACGTTGTCTGAGCTACCTTAACGAAGATATTCTCGAGTTTTCAAAAAAAATTTCACATGGTGACGAGGCATTTGGCTGCCTTAAGAGAGTCATAGTACCCCTGCCTGCTGCTCCCACTTTTTTAAGCCCTTTCTCTCTATCATTCTTGCTATGGCTGTCCTACAGAACCGATGTGCCACTATATGTCCAGGTTAACGTCGTCACTGTTACTCCCACTGCGAGTCTCTCGAGTTAGCAAATGTACCTCGCCGGGTGACGAGGCTTTTGGCTACCTTAAGTGACTCATAGTTACTGCAGCCAGCTGCTCCACCTTCTTTGAATCTTTCCTCCCTTTAAATCGTACTGAGGTCAGTCCTGCTGAAGCGATACGCCACCACCTGTGCATGTTACCGTTGTCTGAGTTTCATCAACGACGATTTCCTCGAATTTTCAAATAAATTTCGCCGAGTGACGAGGCATTTGGCTACCTTAAGAGAGTCATAGTTACTGCTGCCAGCTGCTCGACCTACTTTCATTCTTTCCACTCATTAATTATTACTGTGGTCAGTCCTGCAGGAGCAATATGCCACTACATGTAAACCTTAACGTTGTCTGAGCTACCTTAACGAAGATATTCTCGAGTTTTCAAAAAAAATTTCACATGGTGACGAGGCAATTGGCTGCCTTAGGAGAGTCATAGTACCCCTGCCTGCTGCTCCCACTTTTCTAAGCCCATTCTCTCTATCATTCTTGCTATGGCTGTCCTACAGAACCGATGTGCCACTATATGTCCAGGTTAACGTCGTCACTGTTACTCCCACTACGAGACTCTCGAGTTAGCAAATGTACCTCGCCGGGTGACGAGGCATTTGGCTACCTTAAGAGGGTCATAGTTACTGCAGCCAGCTGCTCCCCCTTCTTTGAATCTTTCCTCCCTTTAAATGGTACTGTGGTCAGTCCTGCAGAGCGATACGCCACCACCTGTGCATGTTACCGTTGTCTGATTTATTTCAACGACGATTTCCTCGAGTTTACAAATAAATCTCGCCGAGTGACGAGGCATTTGGCTACCTTAAGAGAGTCGTAGTTACTGCCGCCAGCTGCTCGACCTACTTTCTTTCTTTCCACTCATTAATTATTACTGTGGTCAGTCCTGCAGGAGCAATATACCACTACATGTAAACCTTAACGTTGTCTGAGCTACCTTAACGAAAATATCCTCGAGATTTCAAAAAAAAATTCACATGGTGACGAGGCATTTGGCTACCTTCAGGGAGTCATAGTACCCCTGCCTGCTGCTCCCACTTTTCTAAGCCCTTTCTCTCTATCATTCTTGCTATGGCTGTCCTACAGAACCGATGTGTCACTATATGTCCACGTAAACGTCGTCTCTGTTACTCCCACTACGAGTCTCTCGAGTTAGCAAATGTACCTCGAAGGATGACGAGGCATTTTGCTACCTTATAAGCGTCATAGTTACTGCAGCCAGCTACTCCCCCTTCTTTGAATCTTTCCTGTCTTTATTTCGTACTGTGGTCAGTCCTGCAGAAGCGATACGCCACCACCTGTGCATGTTACTGTTGTCTGAGTTACCTCAACAACGAATTCCTCGAGTTTTTAAATAAATTTCGCCGAGTGACGAGGCATTTGGCTACCTTAAGAGAGTCATAGTTACTGCAGCCAGCTGCTCCCCCTTCTTTGAATCTTTCCTCCCTTTAAATCGTACTGTGGTCAGTCCTGCAGAGCGATACGCCACCACCTGTGCATGTTACCGTTGTCTGATTTACTTCAACGACGATTTCCTCGAGTTTACAAATAAATCTCGCCGAGTGACGAGGCATTTGGCTACCTTAAGAGAGTCGTAGTTACTGCCGCCAGCTGCTCGACCTACTTTCTTTCTTTCCACTCATTAATTATTACTGTGGTCAGTCCTGCAGGAGCAATATACCACTACATGTAAACCTTAACGTTGTCTGAGCTACCTTAACGAAAATATCCTCGAGATTTCAAAAAAAAATTCACATGGTGACGAGGCATTTGGCTACCTTCAGGGAGTCATAGTACCCCTGCCTGTTGCTCCCACTTTTCTAAGCCCTTTCTCTCTATCATTCTTGCTATGGCTGTCCTACAGAACCGATGTGTCACTATATGTCCACGTAAACGTCGTCTCTGTTACTCCCACTACGAGTCTCTCGAGTTAGCAAATGTACCTCGAAGGATGACGAGGCATTTTGCTACCTTATAAGCGTCATAGTTACTGCAGCCAGCTACTCCCCCTTCTTTGAATCTTTCCTGTCTTTATTTCGTACTGTGGTCAGTCCTGCAGAAGCGATACGCCACCACCTGTGCATGTTACTGTTGTCTGAGTTACCTCAACAACGAATTCCTCGAGTTTTTAAATAAACTTCGCCGAGTGACGAGGCATTTGGCTACCTTAAGAGAGTCATAGTTACTGCAGCCAGCTGCTCCCCCTTCTTTGAATCTTTCCTCCCTTTAAATCGTACTGCGGTCAGTCCTGCAGAGCGATACGCCACCACCTGTGCATGTTACCGTTGTCTGAGTTACTTCAACGACGATTTCCTCGAGTTTTCAAATAAATTTCGCCGAGTGACGAGGCATTTGGCTACCTTAAGAGAGTCATAGTTACTGCTGCCAGCTGCTCGACCTACTTTCTTTCTTTCCACTCATTAATTATTACTGTGGTCAGTCCTGCAGGAGCAATATACCACTACATGTAAACCTTAACGTTGTCTGAGCTACCTTAACGAAAATATCGTCGAGATTTCAAAAAAAATTTCACATGGTGACGAGGCATTTGGCTACCTTCAGGGAGTCATAGTACCCCTGCCTGCTGCTCCCACTTTTCTAAGCCCTTTCTCTCTATCATTCTTGCTATGGCTGTCCTACAGAACCGATGTGCCACTATATGTCCAGGTTAACGTCGTCACTGTTACTCCCACTACGAGTCTCTCGAGTTAGCAAATGTACCTCGCCGAATGACGAGGCATTTGGCTACCTTAAGTGACTCATAGTTACTGCAGCCAGCTGCTCCCCCTTCTTTGAATCTTTCCTCCCTTTAAATCGTACTGAGGTCAATCCTGCTGAAGCGATACGCCACCACCTGTGCATGTTACCGTTGTCTGAGTTACTTCAACGACGATTTCCTCGAGTTTTCAAATAAATTTCGCCGAGTGACGAGGCATTTGGCTACCTTAAGAGAGTCATAGTTACTGCTGCCAGCTGCTCGACCTACTTTCTTTCTTTCCACTCATTAATTATTACTGTGGTCAGTCCTGCAGGAGCAATATGCCACTACATGTAAACCTTAACGTTGTCTGAGCTACCTTAACGAAGATATTCTCGAGTTTTCAAAAAAAATTTCACATGGTGACGAGGCATTTGGCTGCCTTAAGAGAGTCATAGTACCCCTGCCTGCTGCTCCCACTTTTCTAAGCCCTTTCTCTCTATCATTCTTGCTATGGCTGTCCTACAGAACCGATGTGTCACTATATGTCCACGTAAACGTCGTCTCTGTTACTCCCACTACGAGTCTCTCGAGTTAGCAAATGTACCTCGAAGGATGACGAGGCATTTTGCTACCTTATAAGCGTCATAGTTACTGCAGCCAGCTACTCCCCCTTCTTTGAATCTTTCCTGTCTTTATTTCGTACTGTGGTCAGTCCAGCAGAGCGATACGCCACCACCTGTGCATGTTACTGTTGTCTGAGTTACCTCAACAACGAATTCCTCGAGTTTTTAAATAAATTTCGCCGAGTGACGAGGCATTTGGCTACCTTAAGAGAGTCATAGTTACTGCAGCCAGCTGCTCCCCCTTCTTTGAATCTTTCCTCCCTTTAAATCGTACTGTGGTCAGTCCTGCAGAGCGATACGCCACCACCTGTGCATGTTACCGTTGTCTGATTTACTTCAACGACGATTTCCTCGAGTTTTTAAAATAAATTTCGCCGAGTGACGAGGCATTTGGCTACCTTAAGAGAGTCATAGTTACTGCTGCCAGCTGCTCGACCTACTTTCATTCTTTCCACTCATTAATTATTACTGTGGTCAGTCCTGCAGGAGCAATATGCCACTACATGTAAACCTTAACGTTGTCTGAGCTACCTTAACGAAGATATTCTCGAGTTTTCAAAAAAAATTTCACATGGTGACGAGGCATTTGGCTGCCTTAAGAGAGTCATAGTACCCCTGCCTGCTGCTCCCACTTTTTTAAGCCCTTTCTCTCTATCATTCTTGCTATGGCTGTCCTACAGAACCGATGTGCCACTATATGTCCAGGTTAACGTCGTCACTGTTACTCCCACTGCGAGTCTCTCGAGTTAGCAAATGTACCTCGCCGGGTGACGAGGCTTTTGGCTACCTTAAGTGACTCATAGTTACTGCAGCCAGCTGCTCCACCTTCTTTGAATCTTTCCTCCCTTTAAATCGTACTGAGGTCAGTCCTGCTGAAGCGATACGCCACCACCTGTGCATGTTACCGTTGTCTGAGTTTCATCAACGACGATTTCCTCGAATTTTCAAATAAATTTCGCCGAGTGACGAGGCATTTGGCTACCTTAAGAGAGTCATAGTTACTGCTGCCAGCTGCTCGACCTACTTTCATTCTTTCCACTCATTAATTATTACTGTGGTCAGTCCTGCAGGAGCAATATGCCACTACATGTAAACCTTAACGTTGTCTGAGCTACCTTAACGAAGATATTCTCGAGTTTTCAAAAAAAATTTCACATGGTGACGAGGCAATTGGCTGCCTTAGGAGAGTCATAGTACCCCTGCCTGCTGCTCCCACTTTTCTAAGCCCATTCTCTCTATCATTCTTGCTATGGCTGTCCTACAGAACCGATGTGCCACTATATGTCCAGGTTAACGTCGTCACTGTTACTCCCACTACGAGACTCTCGAGTTAGCAAATGTACCTCGCCGGGTGACGAGGCATTTGGCTACCTTAAGAGGGTCATAGTTACTGCAGCCAGCTGCTCCCCCTTCTTTGAATCTTTCCTCCCTTTAAATGGTACTGTGGTCAGTCCTGCAGAGCGATACGCCACCACCTGTGCATGTTACCGTTGTCTGATTTACTTCAACGACGATTTCCTCGAGTTTACAAATAAATCTCGCCGAGTGACGAGGCATTTGGCTACCTTAAGAGAGTCGTAGTTACTGCCGCCAGCTGCTCGACCTACTTTCTTTCTTTCCACTCATTAATTATTACTGTGGTCAGTCCTGCAGGAGCAATATACCACTACATGTAAACCTTAACGTTGTCTGAGCTACCTTAACGAAAATATCCTCGAGATTTCAAAAAAAAATTCACATGGTGACGAGGCATTTGGCTACCTTCAGGGAGTCATAGTACCCCTGCCTGCTGCTCCCACTTTTCTAAGCCCTTTCTCTCTATCATTCTTGCTATGGCTGTCCTACAGAACCGATGTGTCACTATATGTCCACGTAAACGTCGTCTCCGTTACTCCCACTACGAGTCTCTCGAGTTAGCAAATGTACCTCGAAGGATGACGAGGCATTTTGCTACCTTATAAGCGTCATAGTTACTGCAGCCAGCTACTCCCCCTTCTTTGAATCTTTCCTGTCTTTATTTCGTACTGTGGTCAGTCCTGCAGAAGCGATACGCCACCACCTGTGCATGTTACTGTTGTCTGAGTTACCTCAACAACGAATTCCTCGAGTTTTTAAATAAACTTCGCCGAGTGACGAGGCATTTGGCTACCTTAAGAGAGTCATAGTTACTGCAGCCAGCTGCTCCCCCTTCTTTGAATCTTTCCTCCCTTTAAATCGTACTGTGGTCAGTCCTGCAGAGCGATACGCCACCACCTGTGCATGTTACCGTTGTCTGATTTACTTCAACGACGATTTCCTCGAGTTTACAAATAAATCTCGCCGAGTGACGAGGCATTTGGCTACCTTAAGAGAGTCGTAGTTACTGCCGCCAGCTGCTCGACCTACTTTCTTTCTTTCCACTCATTAATTATTACTGTGGTCAGTCCTGCAGGAGCAATATACCACTACATGTAAACCTTAACGTTGTCTGAGCTACCTTAACGAAAATATCCTCGAGATTTCAAAAAAAAATTCACATGGTGACGAGGCATTTGGCTACCTTCAGGGAGTCATAGTACCCCTGCCTGTTGCTCCCACTTTTCTAAGCCCTTTCTCTCTATCATTCTTGCTATGGCTGTCCTACAGAACCGATGTGTCACTATATGTCCACGTAAACGTCGTCTCTGTTACTCCCACTACGAGTCTCTCGAGTTAGCAAATGTACCTCGAAGGATGACGAGGCATTTTGCTACCTTATAAGCGTCATAGTTACTGCAGCCAGCTACTCCCCCTTCTTTGAATCTTTCCTGTCTTTATTTCGTACTGTGGTCAGTCCTGCAGAAGCGATACGCCACCACCTGTGCATGTTACTGTTGTCTGAGTTACCTCAACAACGAATTCCTCGAGTTTTTAAATAAACTTCGCCGAGTGACGAGGCATTTGGCTACCTTAAGAGAGTCATAGTTACTGCAGCCAGCTGCTCCCCCTTCTTTGAATCTTTCCTCCCTTTAAATCGTACTGCGGTCAGTCCTGCAGAGCGATACGCCACCACCTGTGCATGTTACCGTTGTCTGATTTACTTCAACGACGATTTCCTCGAGTTTTTAAAATAAATTTCGCCGAGTGACGAGGCATTTGGCTACCTTAAGAGAGTCATAGTTACTGCTGCCAGCTGCTCGACATACTTTCATTCTTTCCACTCATTAATTATTACTGTGGTCAGTCCTGCAGAAGCAATATGCCACTACATGTAAACCTTAACGTTGTCTGAGCTACCTTAACGAAGATATTCTCGAGTTTTCAAAAAAAATTTCACATGGTGACGAGGCATTTGGCTGCCTTAAGAGAGTCATAGTACCCCTGCCTGCTGCTCCCACTTTTTTAAGCCCTTTCTCTCTATCATTCTTGCTATGGCTGTCCTACAGAACCGATGTGCCACTATATGTCCAGGTTAACGTCGTCACTGTTACTCCCACTGCGAGTCTCTCGAGTTAGCAAATGTACCTCGCCGGGTGACGAGGCTTTTGGCTACCTTAAGTGACTCATAGTTACTGCAGCCAGCTGCTCCACCTTCTTTGAATCTTTCCTCCCTTTAAATGGTACTGTGGTCAGTCCTGCAGAGCGATACGCCACCACCTGTGCATGTTACCGTTGTCTGATTTACTTCAACGACGATTTCCTCGAGTTTACAAATAAATCTCGCCGAGTGACGAGGCATTTGGCTACCTTAAGAGAGTCGTAGTTACTGCCGCCAGCTGCTCGACCTACTTTCTTTCTTTCCACTCATTAATTATTACTGTGGTCAGTCCTGCAGGAGCAATATACCACTACATGTAAACCTTAACGTTGTCTGAGCTACCTTAACGAAAATATCCTCAAGATTTCAAAAAAAAATTCACATGGTGACGAGGCATTTGGCTACCTTCAGGGAGTCATAGTACCCCTGCCTGCTGCTCCCACTTTTCTAAGCCCTTTCTCTCTATCATTCTTGCTATGGCTGTCCTACAGAACCGATGTGTCACTATATGTCCACGTAAACGTCGTCTCTGTTACTCCCACTACGAGTCTCTCGAGTTAGCAAATGTACCTCGAAGGATGACGAGGCATTTTGCTACCTTATAAGCGTCATAGTTACTGCAGCCAGCTACTCCCCCTTCTTTGAATCTTTCCTGTCTTTATTTCGTACTGTGGTCAGTCCTGCAGAAGCGATACGCCACCACCTGTGCATGTTACTGTTGTCTGAGTTACCTCAACAACGAATTCCTCGAGTTTTCAAATAAATTTCGCCGAGTGACGAGGCATTTGGCTACCTTAAGAGAGTCATAGTTACTGCAGCCAGCTGCTCCCCCTTCTTTGAATCTTTCCTCCCTTTAAATCGTACTGTGGTCAGTCCTGCAGAGCGATACGCCACCACCTGTGCATGTTACCGTTGTCTGATTTACTTCAACGACGATTTCCTCGAGTTTTTAAAATAAATTTCGCCGAGTGACGAGGCATTTGGCTACCTTAAGAGAGTCATAGTTACTGCTGCCAGCTGCTCGACATACTTTCATTCTTTCCACTCATTAATTATTACTGTGGTCAGTCCTGCAGGAGCAATATGCCACTACATGTAAACCTTAACGTTGTCTGAGCTACCTTAACGAAGATATTCTCGAGTTTTCAAAAAAAATTTCACATGGTGACGAGGCATTTGGCTGCCTTAAGAGAGTCATAGTACCCCTGCCTGCTGCTCCCACTTTTTTAAGCCCTTTCTATCTATCATTCTTGCTATGGCTGTCCTACAGAACCGATGTGTCACTATATGTCCACGTTAACGTCGTCTCTGTTACTCCCACTACGAGTCTCTCGAGTTAGCTAATGTACCTCGCCGGGTGACGAGGCATTTGGCTACCTTAAGAGAGTCATAGTTACTGCAGCCAGCTGCTCCCCCTTCTTTGAATCTTTCCTCCCTTTAAACCGTACTGTGGTCAGTCCTGCAGAGCGATACGCCACCACCTGTGCATGTTACCGTTGTCTGATTTACTTCAACGACGATTTCCTCGAGTTTTCAAATAAATCTCGCCGAGTGACGAGGCATTTGGCTACCTTAAGAGAGTCATAGTTACTGCCGCCAGCTGCTCGACCTACTTTCTTTCTTTCCACTCACTAATTATTACTGTGGTCAGTCCTGCAGGAGCAATATGCCACTACATGTAAACCTTAACGTTGTCTGAGCTACCTTAACGAAAATATCCTCGAGATTTCAAAAAAAATTTCACATGGTGACGAGGCATTTGGCTACCTTAAGGGAGTCATAGTACCCCTGCCTGCTGCTCCCACTTTTCTAAGACCTTTCTCTCTATCATTCTTGCTATGGCTGTCCTACAGAACCGATGTGTCACTATATGTCCACGTTAACGTCGTCACTGTTACTCCCACTACGAGTCTCTCGAGTTAGCAAATGTACCTCGCCGGGTGACGAGGCATTTGGCTACCTTAAGAGAGTCATAGTTACTGCAGCCAGCTGCTCCCAATTCTTTGAATCTTTCCTCCCTTTAAATCGTACTGTGGTCAGTCCTGCAGAGCGATACGCCACCACCTGTGCATGTTACCGTTGTCTGATTTACTTCAACGACGATTTCCTCGAGTTTTCAAATAAATCTCGCCGAGTGACGAGGCATTTGGCTACCTTAAGAGAGTCATAGTTACTGCCGCCAGCTGCTCGACCTACTTTCTTTCTTTCCACTCATTAATTATTACTGTGGTCAGTCCTGCAGGAGCAATATGCCACTACATGTAAACCTAACGTTGGCTGAGCTACCTTAACGAAAATATCCTCGAGTTTTCAAAAAAAATTTCACATGGTGACGAGGCATTTGGCTACCTTAAGGGAGTCATAGTACCCCTGCCTGCTGCTCCCACTTTTCTAAGCCCTTTCTCTCTATCATTCTTGCTATGGCTGTCCGACAGAACCGATGTGTCACTATATGTCCACGTTAACGTCGTCTCTGTTACTCCCACTACGAGTCTCTCGAGTTAGCAAATGTACCTCGAAGGATGACGAGGCATTTTGCTACCTTATAAACGTCATAGTTACTGCAGACAGCTGCTCCCCCTTCTTTGAATCTTTCCTGTCTTTAATTCGTACTGTGGTCAGTCCTGCAGAAGCGATACGCCACCACCTGTGCATGTTACCGTTGTCTGAGTTACTTCAACGACGATTTCCTCGAGTTTTCAAATAAATTTCGCCGAGTGAGGAGGCATTTGGCTACCTTAAGAGAGTCATAGTTACTGCTGCCAGCTGCTCGACCTACTTTCATTCTTTCCACTCATTAATTATTACTGTGGTCAGTCCTGCAGGAGAAATATGCCACTACATGTAAACCTTAACGTTGTCTGAGCTACCTTAACGAAGATATTCTCGAGTTCTCAAAAAAAATTTCTCATGGTGACGAGGCATTTGGCTGCCTTAAGAGAGTCATAGTACCCCTGCCTGCTGCTCCCACTTTTCTAAGCCCATTCTCTCTATCATTCTTGCTATGGCTGTCCTACAGATCCGATGTGCCACTATATGTCCAGGTTAACGTCGTCACTGTCACTCCCACTACGAGTCTCTCGAGTTAGCAAATGTACCTCGCCAGGTGACGAGGCATTTGGCTACCTTAAGAGAGTCATAGTTACTGCAGCCAGCTGCTCCCCCTTCTTTGAATCTTTCCTCCCTTTAAATCGTACTGTGGTCAGTCCTGCAGAGCGATACGCCAAAACCTGTGCATGTTACCGTTGTCTGATTTACTTCAACGACGATTTCCTCGAGTTTTCAAATAAATCTCGCCGAGTGACGAGGCATTTGGCTACCTTAAGAGAGTCATAGTTACTGCCGCCAGCTGCTCGACCTACTTTCTTTCTTTAAACTCATTAATTATTACTGTGGTCAGTCCTGCAGGAGCAATATGCCACTACATGTAAACCTTAACGTTGTCTGAGCTACCTTAACGAAAATATCCTCGAGTTTTCAAAAAAAATTTCACATGGTGACGAGGCATTTGGCTACCTTAAGGGAGTCATAGTACCCCTGCCTGCTGCTCCCACTTTTCTAAGCCCTTTCTCTCTATCATTCTTGCTATGGCTGTCCTACAGAACCGATGTGCCACTATATGTCCAGGTTAACATCGTCACTGTTACTCCCACTGCGAGTCTCTCGAGATAGCCAATGTACCTCGCCGGGTGACGAGGCATTTGGCTACCTTAAGAGAGTCATAGTTACTGCAGCCAGCTGCTCCCCCTTCTTTGAATATTTCCTCCCTTTAAATCGTACTGTGGTCAGTCCTGCAGAGCGATACGCCACCACCTGTGCATGTTACCGTTGTCTGATTTACTTCAACGACGATTTCCTCGAGGTTTCAAATAAATCTCGCCGAGTGACGAGGCATTTGGCTACCTTAAGAGAGTCATAGTTACTGCCGCCAGCTGCTCGACCTACTTTCTTTCTTTCCACTCACTAATTATTACTGTGGTCAGTCCTCCAGGAGCAATATGCCACTACATGTAAACCTTAACGTTGTCTGAGCTACCTTAACGAAAATATCCTCGAGATTTCAAAAAAAATTTCACATGGTGACGAGGCATTTGGCTACCTTAAGGGAGTCATAGTACCCCTGCCTGCTGCTCCCACTTTTCTAAGCCCTTTCTCTCTATCATTCTTGCTATGGCTGTCCATGAGAACCGATGTGTCACTATATGTCCACGTTAACGTCGTCTCTGTTACTCCCACTACGAGTCTCTCGAGTTAGCAAATGTACCTCGGCGGATGACGAGGCATTTTGCTACCTTATAAGCGTCATAGTTACTGCAGCCAGCTGCTCCCCCTTCTTTGAATCTTTCCTCCCTTTAAATCGTACTGTGGTCAGTCCTGCAGAAGCGATACGCCACCACCCGTCGATGTTACCGTTGTCTGAGTTACCTCAACAACGAATTCCTCGAGTTTTCAAATAAATTTCGCCGAGTGACGAGGCATTTGGCTACCTTAAGAGAGTCATAGTTACTGCAGCCAGCTGCTCCCCCTTCTTTGAATCTTTCCTCCCTTTAAATCGTACTGTGGTCAGTCCTGCAGAGCGATACGCCACCACCTGTGCATGTTACCGTTGTCTGATTTACTTCAACGACGATTTCCTCGAGTTTTCAAATAAATTTCGCCGAGTGACGAGGCATTTGGCTACCTTAAGAGAGTCATAGTTACTGCTGCCAGCTGCTCGACCTACTTTCATACTTTCCATTCATTAATTATTACTGTGGTCAGTCCTGCAGGAGCAATATGCCACTACATGTAAAGCTTAACGTTGTCTGAGCTACCTTAACGAAGATATTCTCGAGCTTTCAAAAAAAATTTCACATGGTGACGAGGCATTTGGCTGCCTTAAGAGAGTCATAGTACCCCTGCCTGCTGCTCCCACTTTTTTAAGCCCTTTCTCTCTATCATTCTTGCTATGGCTGTCCTACAGAACCGATGTGCCACTATATGTCCAGGTTAACGTCGTCACTGTTACTCCCACTACGTGTCTCTCGAGTTAGCAAATGTACCTCTCCGGATGACGAGGCATTTTTCTACCTTATAAGCGTCATAGTTACTGCAGCCAGCTGCTCCCCCTTCTTTGAATCTTTCCTGTCTTTAATTCGTACTGTGGTCAGTCCTGCAGAGCGATACGCCACCACCTGTGCATGTTACCGTTGTCTGATTTACTTCAACGACGATTTCCTCGAGTTTTCAAATAAATTTCGCCGAGTGACGAGGCATTTGGCTACCTTAAGAGAGTCATAGTTACTGCTGCCAGCTGCTCGACCTACTTTCATTCTTTCCACTCATTACTTATTACTGTGGTCAGTCCTGCAGGAGCAATATGCCACTACATGTAAACCTTAACGTTGTCTGAGCTACCTTAACGAAGATATTCTTGAGTTTTCAAAAAAAATTTCACATGGTGACGAGGCATTAGGCTACCTTAAGGGAGTCATAGTACCCCTGCCTGCTGTTCCCACTTTTCTAAGCCCTTTCTCACTATCATTCTTGCTATGGCTGTCCTACAGAACTGATGTATCACTATATGTCCACGTTAACGTCGTCTCTGTTACTCCCACTACGAGTCTCTCGAGTTAGCAAATGTACCTCGGCGGATGACGAGGCATTTTGCTACCTTATAAGCGTCATAGTTACTGCAGCCAGCTGCTCCCCCTTCTTTGAATCTTTCCTGTCTTTAATTCGTACTGTGGTCAGTCCTGCAGAAGCGATACGCCACCACCTGTACATGTTACTGTTGTCTGAGTTACCTCAACAACGAATTCCTCGAGTTTTCAAATAAATTTCGCTGAGTGACGAGGCATTTGGCTACCTTAAGAGAGTCATAGTTACTGCAGCCAGCTGCTCCCCCTTCTTTGAATCTTTCCTCCCTTTAAATCGTACTGTGGTCAGTCCTGCAGAGCGATACGCCACCACCTGTGCATGTTACCGTTGTCTGATTTACTTCAACGACGATTTCCTCGAGTTTTCAAATAAATTTCGCCGAGTGACGAGGCATTTGGCTACCTTAAGAGAGTCATAGTTACTGCTGCCAGCTGCTCGACCTACTTTCATTCTTTCCACTCATTAATTATTACTGTGGTCAGTCCTGCAGGAGCAATATGCCACTACATGTAAACCTTAACGTTGTCTGAGCTACCTTAACGAAGATATTCTTGAGTTTTCAAAAAAAATTTCACATGGTGATGAGGCATTTGGCTGCCTTAAGAGAGTCATAGTACCCCTGCCTGCTGCTCCCACTTTTCTAAGCCCATTCTCTCTATCATTCTTGCTATGGCTGTCCTACAGAACCGATGTGCCACTATATGTCCAGGTTAACGTCGTCACTGTCACTCCCACTACGAGTCTCTCGAGTTAGCAAATGTACCTCGCCGGGTGACGAGGCATTTGGCTACCTTAAGAGAGGCATAGTTACTGCAGCCAGCTGCTCCCCCTTCTTTGAATCTTTCCTCCCTTTAAATCGTACTGTGGTCAGTCCTGCAGAGCGATACGCCACCACCTGTGCATGTTACCGTTGTCTTATTTACTTTAACGACGATTTCCTCGAGTTTTCAAATAAATTTCGCCGAGTGACGAGGCATTTGGCTACCTTAAGAGAGTCACAGTTACTGCTGCCAGCTGCTCGACCTACTTTCATTCTTTCCACTCATTAATTATTACTGTGGTCAGTCCTGCAGGAGCAATATGCCACTACATGTTAACCTTAACGTTGTCTGAGCTACCTTAACGAAGATATTCCCGAGTTTTCAAAAAAACTTTCACATGGTGACGAGGCATTTGGCTGCCTTAAGAGAGTCGTAGTACCCCTGCCTGCTGCTCCCACTTTTCTTAGCCCATTCTCTCTATCATTCCTGCTATGGCTGTCCTACAGAACCGATGTGCCACTATATGTCCAGGTTAACGTCGTCACTGTTACTCCCACTACGAGTCTCTCGAGTTAGCAAATGTACCTCGCCGGGTGACGAGGCATTTGGCTACCTTAAGAGAGTCATAGTTACTGCAGCCAGCTGCTCCCCCTTCTTTGAATCTTTCCTCCCTTTAAATCGTACTGTGGTCAGTCCTGCAGAGCGATACGCCACCACCTGTGCATGTTACCGTTGTCTGATTTACTTCAACGACGATTTCCTCGAGTTTTCAAATAAATCTCGCCGACTGACGAGGCATTTGGCTACCTTAAGAGAGTCATAGTTACTGCCGCCAGCTGCTCGACCTACTTTCTTTCTTTGCACTCATTAATTATTACTGTGGTCAGTCCTGCAGGAGCAATATGCCACTACATGTAAACCTTAACGTTGTCTGAGCTACCTTAACGAAAATATCCTCGAGTTTTCAAAAAAAATTTCACATGGTGACGAGGCATTTGGCTACCTTAAGGGAGTCATAGTACCCCTGCCTGCTGCTCCCACTTTACTAAGCCCTTTCTCTCTATCATTCTTGCTATGGCTGTCCTACAGAACCGATGTGCCACTATATGTCCAGGTTAACGTCGTCACTGTTACTCCCACTACGAGTCTCTCGAGTTAGCAAATGTACCTCGCCGGGTGACGAGGCATTTGGCTACCTTAAGAGAGTCATAGTTACTGCAGCCAGCTGCTCCCCCTTCTTTGAATCTTTCCTCCCTTTAAATCGTACTGTGGTCAGTCCTGCAGAGCGATACGCCACCACCTGTGCATGTTAGCGTTGTCTGATTTACTTCAACGACGATTTCCTCGAGTTTTCAAATAAATTTCGCCGAGTGACGAGGCATTTGGCTACCTTAAGAGAGTCATAGTTACTGCTGCCAGCTGCTCGACCTACTTTCATTCTTTCCACTCATTAATTATTACTGTGGTCAGTCCTGCAGGAGCAATATGCCACTACATGTAAACCTTAACGTTGTCTGAGCTACCTTAACGAAGATATTCTCGAGTTTTCAAAAAAAATTTCACATGGTGACGAGGCATTTGGCTGCCTTAAGAAAGTCATAGTACCCCTGCCTGCTGCTCCCACTTTTTTAAGCCCTTTCTCTCTATCATTCTTGCTATGGCTGTCCTACAGAACCGATGTGCCACTATATGTCCAGGTTAACGTCGTCACTGTTACTCCCACTGCGAGTCTCTCGAGTTAGCAAATGTACCTCGCCGGGTGACGAGGCATTTGGCTACCTTAAGAGAGTCATAGTTACTGCAGCCAGCTGCTCCCCCTTCTTTGAATCTTTCCTCCCTTTAAATCGTACTGTGGTCAGTCCTGCAGAGCGATACGCCACCACCTGTGCATGTTACCGTTGTCTGATTTACTTCAACGACGATTTCCTCGAGTTTTCAAATAAATTTCGCCGAGTGACGAGGCATTTGGCTACCTTAAGAGAGTCACAGTTACTGCTGCCAGCTGCTCGACCTACTTTCATTCTTTCCACTCATTAATTATTACTGTGGTCAGTCCTGCAGGAGCAATATGCCACTACATGTAAACCTTAACGTTGTCTGAGCTACCTTAACGAAGATATTCTCGAGTTTTCAAAAAAAATTTCACATGGTGACGAGGCATTAGGCTACCTTAAGGGAGTCATAGTACCCCTGCCTGCTGTTCCCACTTTTCTAAGCCCTTTCTCACTATCATTCTTGCTATGGCTGTCCTACAGAACTGATGTATCACTATATGTCCACGTTAACGTCGTCTCTGTTACTCCCACTACGAGTCTCTCGAGTTAGCAAATGTACCTCGGCGGATGACGAGGCATTTTGCTACCTTATAAGCGTCATAGTTACTGCAGCCAGCTGCTCCCCCTTCTTTGAATCTTTCCTGTCTTTAATTCGTACTGTGGTCAGTCCTGCAGAAGCGATACGCCACCACCTGTACATGTTACTGTTGTCTGAGTTACCTCAACAACGAATTCCTCGAGTTTTCAAATAAATTTCGCTGAGTGACGAGGCATTTGGCTACCTTAAGAGAGTCATAGTTACTGCAGCCAGCTGCTCCCCCTTCTTTGAATCTTTCCTCCCTTTAAATCGTACTGTGGTCAGTCCTGCAGAGCGATACGCCACCACCTGTGCATGTTACCGTTGTCTGATTTACTTCAACGACGATTTCCTCGAGTTTTCAAATAAATTTCGCCGAGTGACGAGGCATTTGGCTACCTTAAGAGAGTCATAGTTACTGCTGCCAGCTGCTCGACCTACTTTCATTCTTTCCACTCATTAATTATTACTGTGGTCAGTCCTGCAGGAGCAATATGCCACTACATGTAAACCTTAACGTTGTCTGAGCTACCTTAACGAAGATATTCTTGAGTTTTCAAAAAAAATTTCACATGGTGATGAGGCATTTGGCTGCCTTAAGAGAGTCATAGTACCCCTGCCTGCTGCTCCCACTTTTCTAAGCCCATTCTCTCTATCATTCTTGCTATGGCTGTCCTACAGAACCGATGTGCCACTATATGTCCAGGTTAACGTCGTCACTGTCACTCCCACTACGAGTCTCTCGAGTTAGCAAATGTACCTCGCCGGGTGACGAGGCATTTGGCTACCTTAAGAGAGGCATAGTTACTGCAGCCAGCTGCTCCCCCTTCTTTGAATCTTTCCTCCCTTTAAATCGTACTGTGGTCAGTCCTGCAGAGCGATACGCCACCACCTGTGCATGTTACCGTTGTCTGATTTACTTCAACGACGATTTCCTCGAGTTTTCAAATAAATTTCGCCGAGTGACGAGGCATTTGGCTACCTTAAGAGAGTCACAGTTACTGCTGCCAGCTGCTCGACCTACTTTCATTCTTTCCAATCATTAATTATTACTGTGGTCAGTCCTGCAGGAGCAATATGCCACTACATGTTAACCTTAACGTTGTCTGAGCTACCTTAACGAAGATATTCCCGAGTTTTCAAAAAAACTTTCACATGGTGACGAGGCATTTGGCTGCCTTAAGAGAGTCGTAGTACCCCTGCCTGCTGCTCCCACTTTTCTTAGCCCATTCTCTCTATCATTCCTGCTATGGCTGTCCTACAGAACCGATGTGCCACTATATGTCCAGGTTAACGTCGTCACTGTTACTCCCACTACGAGTCTCTCGAGTTAGCAAATGTACCTCGCCGGGTGACGAGGCATTTGGCTACCTTAAGAGAGTCATAGTTACTGCAGCCAGCTGCTCCCCCTTCTTTGAATCTTTCCTCCCTTTAAATCGTACTGTGGTCAGTCCTGCAGAGCGATACGCCACCACCTGTGCATGTTACCGTTGTCTGATTTACTTCAACGACGATTTCCTCGAGTTTTCAAATAAATCTCGCCGACTGACGAGGCATTTGGCTACCTTAAGAGAGTCATAGTTACTGCCGCCAGCTGCTCGACCTACTTTCTTTCTTTGCACTCATTAATTATTACTGTGGTCAGTCCTGCAGGAGCAATATGCCACTACATGTAAACCTTAACGTTGTCTGAGCTACCTTAACGAAAATATCCTCGAGTTTTCAAAAAAAATTTCGCATGGTGACGAGGCATTTGGCTACCTTAAGGGAGTCATAGTACCCCTGCCTGCTGCTCCCACTTTACTAAGCCCTTTCTCTCTATCATTCTTGCTATGGCTGTCCTACAGAACCGATGTGCCACTATATGTCCAGGTTAACGTCGTCACTGTTACTCCCACTACGAGTCTCTCGAGTTAGCAAATGTACCTCGCCGGGTGACGAGGCATTTGGCTACCTTAAGAGAGTCATAGTTACTGCAGCCAGCTGCTCCCCCTTCTTTGAATCTTTCCTCCCTTTAAATCGTACTGTGGTCAGTCCTGCAGAGCGATACGCCACCACCTGTGCATGTTAGCGTTGTCTGATTTACTTCAACGACGATTTCCTCGAGTTTTCAAATAAATTTCGCCGAGTGACGAGGCATTTGGCTACCTTAAGAGAGTCATAGTTACTGCTGCCAGCTGCTCGACCTACTTTCATTCTTTCCACTCATTAATTATTACTGTGGTCAGTCCTGCAGGAGCAATATGCCACTACATGTAAACCTTAACGTTGTCTGAGCTACCTTAACGAAGATATTCTCGAGTTTTCAAAAAAAATTTCACATGGTGACGAGGCATTTGGCTGCCTTAAGAAAGTCATAGTACCCCTGCCTGCTGCTCCCACTTTTTTAAGCCCTTTCTCTCTATCATTCTTGCTATGGCTGTCCTACAGAACCGATGTGCCACTATATGTCCAGGTTAACGTCGTCACTGTTACTCCCACTGCGAGTCTCTCGAGTTAGCAAATGTACCTCGCCGGGTGACGAGGCATTTGGCTACCTTAAGAGAGTCATAGTTACTGCAGCCAGCTGCTCCCCCTTCTTTGAATCTTTCCTCCCTTTAAATCGTACTGTGGTCAGTCCTGCAGAGCGATACGCCACCACCTGTGCATGTTACCGTTGTCTGATTTACTTCAACGACGATTTCCTCGAGTTTTCAAATAAATTTCGCCGAGTGACGAGGCATTTGGCTACCTTAAGAGAGTCACAGTTACTGCTGCCAGCTGCTCGACCTACTTTCATTCTTTCCACTCATTAATTATTACTGTGGTCAGTCCTGCAGGAGCAATATGCCACTACATGTAAACCTTAACGTTGTCTGAGCTACCTTAACGAAGATATTCTCGAGTTTTCAAAAAAAATTTCACATGGTGACGAGGCATTTGGCTGCCTTAAGAGAGTCGTAGTACCAATGCCTGCTGCTCCCACTTTTCTTAGCCCATTCTCTCTATCATTCTTGCTATGGCTGTCCTACAGAACCGATGTGCCACTATATGTCCAGGTTAACGTCGTCACTGTTACTCCCACTACGAGTCTCTCGAGTTAGCAAATGTACCTCGCCAGGTGACGAGGCATTTGGCTACCTTAAGAGAGTCATAGTTACTGCAGCCAGCTGCTCCCCCTTCTTTGAATCTTTCCTCCCTTTAAATCGTACTGTGGTCAGTCCTGCAGAGCGATACGCCACCACCTGTGCATGTTACCGTTGTCTGATTTACTTCAACGACGATTTCCTCGAGTTTTCAAATAAATCTTGCCGAGTGACGAGGCATTTGGCTACCTTAAGAGAGTCATAGTTACTGCCGCCAGCTGCTCGACCTACTTTCTTTCTTTGCACTCATTATTTATTACTGTGGTCAGTCCTGCAGGAGCAATATGCCACTACATGTAAACCTTAACGTTGTCTGAGCTACCTTAACGAATATATCCTCGAGTTTTCAAAAAAAATTTCACATGGTGACGAGGCATTTGGCTACCTTAAGGGAGTCATAGTACCCCTGCCTGCTGCTCCCACTTTACTAAGCCCTTTCTCTCCATCATTCTTGCTATGGCTGTCCTACAGAACCGATGTGCCACTATATGTCCAGGTTAACGTCGTCACTGTTACTCCCACTACGAGTCTCTCGAGTTAGCAAATGTACCTCGCCGGGTGACGAGGCATTTGGCTACCTTAAGAGAGTCATAGTTACTGCAGCCAGCTGCTCCCCCTTCTTTGAATCTTTCCTCCCTTTAAATCGTACTGTGGTCAGTCCTGCAGAGCGATACGCCACCACCTGTGCATGTTAGCGTTGTCTGATTTACTTCAACGACGATTTCCTCGAGTTTTCAAATAAATTTCGCCGAGTGACGAGGCATTTGGCTGCCTTAAGAGAGTCATAGTTACTGCTGCCAGCTGCTCGACCTACTTTCATTCTTTCCACTCATTAATTATTACTGTGGTCAGTCCTGCAGGAGCAATATGCCACTACATGTAAACCTTAACGTTGTCTGAGCTACCTTAACGAAGATATTCTCGAGTTTTCAAAAAAAATTTCACATGGTGACGAGGCATTTGGCTGCCTTAAGAAAGTCATAGTACCCCTGCCTGCTGCTCCCACTTTTTTAAGCCCTTTCTCTCTATCATTCTTGCTATGGCTGTCCTACAGAACCGATGTGCCACTATATGTCCAGGTTAACGTCGTCACTGTTACTCCCACTGCGAATCTCTCGAGTTAGCAAATGTACCTCGCCGAATGACGAATCATTTGGCTACCTTAAGTGACTCATAGTTACTGCAGCCAGCTGCTCCCCCTTCTTTGAATCTTTCCTCCCTTTAAATCGTACTGAGGTCAGTCCTGCTGAAGCGATACGCCACCACCTGTGCATGTTACCGTTGTCTCAGTTACTTCAACGACGATTTCCTCGAGTTTTCAAATAAATTTCGCCGAGTGACGAGCCATTTGGCTACCTTAAGAGAGTCATAGTTACTGCTGCCAGCTGCTCGACCTACTTTCATTCTTTCCACTCATTAATTATTACTGTGGTCAGTCCTGCAGGAGCAATATGCCACTACATGTAAACCTTAACGTTGTCTGAGCTACCTTAACGAAGATATTCTCGAGTTTTCAAAAAAAATTTCACATGGTGACGAGGCATTTGGCTGCCTTAAGAGAGTCATAGTACCCCTGCCTGCTGCTCCCACTTTTCTAAGCCCATTCTCTCTATCATTCTTGCTATGGCTGTCCTACAGAACCGATGTGCCACTATATGTCCAGGTTAATGTCGTCACTGTTACTCCCACTACGAGTCTCTCGAGTTAGCAAATGTACCTCGCCGGGTGACGAGGCATTTGGCTACCTTAAGAGAGTCATAGTAAATGCAGCCAGCTGCTCCCCCTTCTTTGAATCTTTCCTCCCTTTAAATCGTACTGTGGTCAGTCCTGCAGAGCGATACGCCACCACCTGTGCATGTTACCGTTGTCTGATTTACTTCAACGACGATTTCCTCGAGTTTTCAAATAAATTTCGCCGAGTGACGAGGCATTTGGCTACCTTAAGAGAGTCATAGTTACTGCTGCCAGCTGCTCGACCTACTTTCATTCTTTCCACTCATTAATTATTACTGTGGTCAGTCCTGCAGGAGCAATATGCCACTACATGTAAACCTTAACGTTGTCTGAGCTACCTTAACGAAGATATTCTCGAGTTTTCAAAAAAAATTTCTCATGGTGACGAGGCATTTGGCTGCCTTAAGAGAGTCATAGTACCCCTGCCTGCTGCTCCCACTTTTCTAAGCCCATTCTCTCTATCATTCTTGCTATGGCTGTCCTACAGATCCGATGTGCCACTATATGTCCAGGTTAACGTCGTCACTGACACTCCCACTACGAGTCTCTCGAGTTAGCAAATGTACCTCGCCAGGTGACGAGGCATTTGGCTACCTTAAGAGAGTCATAGTTACTGCAGCCAGCTGCTCCCCCTTCTTTGAATCTTTCCTCTCTTTAAATCGTACTGTGGTCAGTCCTGCAGACCGATACGCCACCACCTGTGCATGTTACCGTTGTCTGATTTACTTCAACGACGATTTCCTCGAGTTTTCAAATAAATCTCGCCGAGTGACGAGGCATTTGGCTATAAATAGCCGTCTTTATTCACGTATGTGAACATACAAAAGATCATTACCCACATGGGTTTACAAAGGACATAGACATAACATACACTAGACATGACAGGAAAGAAATACGCGAATAAAGAGGCGTCTTGTGCCTGTGATAGGCGCCAGGCAGCAGCGCGAAGAAACATAAATTGGGCCCTCATCCGACACCAGTCCGGTCCATCGTGCGTGTAGTAGCAGTCATCGTCTCGAATCTCCTAGCAGCCATCACAGTACCAATGAGGACCTGTGTGGACATGGCCGCAAAATGATGGTCCTTGAAGCCTAGCCTGCGCAGATCACGTGCAGAGGCAGGTGACCACACCCCCCTCCATGAGATCGTCGCTGAGGTTGTGGTGACGTGCTGGACTGCTGGGTGTAGACCTCTAACTACCTGGTGGACGGCTTCCCTGTCATAGACCGCGACTTTCTCCTGATGACATTTGTCGACATCCAAGTTAACGCCCACAACTTGGGCATCGACAATGTGGGCTACATCGCCACGTACTGCCACGATGTCCGGCTTCTTTAGGCCCTCTGATGTTTTGAGGTGAGGCTCAAGATGGACGTCAAAGCCTCGGCGACGAAGGCCTTGCGCAACATAAGTTGCCAAGGCATTATGTCGCTTGATGCGGGCGTCATGACTCCTAAAGCAGTGCTGGACAACGTGGTTGGCAGTTTCTTTGGCGACGCAGCCTGCCTGGCAGTTGGTCTCCCCAGAACGACCACGAAGCAGCCTCGCCCGTGTTGGGAGGGCATTAATTCTGGTACGAATACAGGAGATAAAGTCGCGGCCACTAATATAGCGCCGGGGGTTATCCACCCAGCTGTGTTGCCCTGGTGTTCGGGCTGACTTCCTCAGGGCTGCGCCGTCCACCGATGAATGCAGCCGTTCGGCCCACATCCGGCCAAGCTGGTTGCTTGACCGTATGGCCCCGTCGTTCCACCGCAGATGTTGCTCTAGCCTCCCAATTTCACGCCCTAGAACGTCTTGTGTCGGCCCATCCAATTGGACTCCCACAGCTCGCATGTTGGCGAGCCGATTCCGACGCAGCAGAGGACCAAGCCAGCGAGCTGATGGTACTCCCAATCCCCCAGATGGAACAGGGGCGTGGAAGTACGCAACAGGGATGTCCGCTGGCAGGCACAGCCAAGTTCTAAGCGCTGTGCGGATGGCAATGTCCACTGCTGAGAGAGCCCCAAGGCGGGTCCTGGAGAGTGCCAGGCCGTGGTGGATCCCTGGCAAGACAACCGTTCTAAGGGCGTGAAGACGTTGTTGAGGTTTTAGTGGTGCCCTGGACAAGACGCTCAGCTGCCGCTCGACCTCCCGCCTCGGATGGAAGAGGCTACGTCCGCTGGTAGAGAACTCCAGACCAAGATACCGGAAAGTGCTCTCAACTGTCAGGGCAGGAATGGTGGTATATCCTGCCTTAAAGGTCGTGGTTCCATCGACCTTAACTTTTTTCTCGCGACCAGAGGCCGCGAGAGCGAGAGTAAAGCACTTTCCGGGATTGACTTGGAGACCAAGGTCCCCAAGAGCAGATGTAGATGCATCGATTAGGTCCTGGAGCCCTCCTTTGGTCTCAGCAAACAGCAGGAGGTCGTCGGCGAAGGCGGCAGCGTTGAGGCGTCGTCCCATGATGTTGGCACCAACATGATCTGGGAGGCGAGCAAGCATGAGGTCCAGAGAAAGGTTAAATAGGATAGGGGAAAGAGGGTCACCCTGCCGAATGCCCCTCGAGGGCCGCACTGGACCCAGCGACTTCTCAGGACCACAGATCACCGTTGCCCCCTCCTCGTAGCATCCCAGGATGTATCCAACGAACTCGTCTGGCAGACCATGAGCCCTCAGGGCAGGCCTCAGGGCACCATGGTCCAGAGAGTCGAATGCCTTGGACACATCCAGGGACGCGACATAGAGGGAACTACAGCTCACCCTGGCCTCAGTCATCGCCAGGTCCAACAAGAAGGAATTGTGCAGCATCCCATCCTGAGGAAGGAAAGCCCGCTGGCGTCCGTCCAACACACATGTCCGCATCAGACGACCCGCCAGGATCTTATGGAAGACCCTGGCGAGGACTGAGCAAACCGTGATCGGGCGGAAGTCAGCGGGGGATGCTGGGGCGGCCTTCTTGGGCAGCAGGGAGGTACGGGCTTGCAGGAGTCGGGATGGGAGGCGACGGGTTAGAAGGAAAAGGTTTAACACTTTCAAGAGGACCTCACGGGGAAGACGACGGAGCTGGGCAGGTGTTAATCCATCAGGGCCCGCGGCTGAGCGACGGGGTGGGAGTGCTGCAGCGATGTCCTCCAGTGAGATAGGTGCCCACAGCTGTTCAAAGGGCACCTCAGCGCAGGACGGTAACAGCCGGCTATCTAGACGGTCTACCCGGCCAGATGGACGCCGGGTAAAAAGATCCTTCCAAAAATCAACCAGCCCAGGGATAACAGGTGGTTGATGAAGGAGTGTGCCGTCTAGAAGGCCATTAATACACCGCGCCGCATTCTTGGAGAAGGCACGCTGGCAGATGGAATACTCCCACCTCCGCCGGGCTTGCTTACGCTCTGGTGGCTGGGACATCTGCTTGGGGGCGACAGGGTTGTGGGATGCCTCCTTACTACCTATGACATCAAGGGCAGGTGACAACATGCCCAAGATGACAGGTCTCGAAGCAGTTGGTCCCAGCGCCAAGATTTCATCTATCGAGGTATACTTTGGCCCTGATGGTGGTAAAGCTGCTAGGGCCGACCAGATAGCTTGGTCGACCAGATCCTCAGGTGAAGGGGAGGTCTCAGGTCTAGAGGGTAACCCAGCAGTCGATGCAGCAGCCACAGATGAGCGTGGCCGTTCCGCAGAGGCCGAGAGAGCAGTGACAAACTCTGCGACCTGATTCCTGTAGGCTCCCGCACGACGCTGACACTTGATAGATTCGAGTGAGCGGTGCGGGAAGGTCTTGACTAACTCTTGGTTCAGGAACCGGACGCCCTCGAGTGTCAGCACTGCTTCAGCGTGGGCCAGGCGTAGAAGTTCTTCACTAGACCACCTGGGCTTGGTCCTCTGGATGTTAACCTCTGCGTTGACTGCATCAGGATGAGCCCTGCGGCGGTGGACACCAAGACCAGTCTTGGTGCCAAAGCCACGATGGCACTCGGGGCACTGAAAGGCTGGCGGGGAGACTCGAGCCGGACCGGTAACTTCGGATGGTGGCCCAACAACTGGCGCGGCGCCTCCAGTGGGAGGACCGCTACCTATTCTATTCCGTTTGTTGGGGCCAGCTGAAACAAGAGGCAGGGGGGCAGGCAACCCCCAAGCCCCGAAAATTCACCCTGCTCTGTCGGTCGGAAAGCTTTGGGAAGGCACAGAGATCTGTGCCTCACCTCGGCTCCCCTCACGACTCTCGCCACGTGAAGGCCAGAGCTAGGATTTCCCATCGAGAGGCTAAGCGAACCATCATCCACCCGACATCGCTTGGATGCTAAGGAGTGGATTGAGAGGGCCCATATGTGACGCATCATATGAGCTTAAGAGAGTCATAGTTACTGCCGCCAGCTGCTCGACCTACTTTCTTTCTATCCACTCATTAATTATTACTGTGGTCAGTCCTGCAGGAGCAATATGCCACTACATGTAAACCTTAACGTTGTCTGAGCTACCTTAACGAAAATATCCTCGAGTTATCAAAAAAAATTTCACATGGTGACGAGGCATTAGGCTACCTTAAGGGAGTCATAGTACCCCTGCCTGCTGCTCCCACTTTTCTAAGCCCTTTCTCACTATCATTCTTGCTATGGCTGTCCTACAGAACCGATGTGTCACTATATGTCCACGTTAACGTCGTCTCTGTTACTCCCACTACGAGTCTCTCGAGTTAGCAAATGTACCTCGCCGGATGACGAGGCATTTTGCTACCTTATAAGCGTCATAGTTACTGCAGCCAGCTGCTCCCCCTTCTTTGAATCTTTCCTGCCTTTAATTCGTACGGTGGTCAGTCCTGCAGAAGCGATACGCCACCACCTGTACATGTTACTGTTGTCTGAGTTACCTCAACAACGAATTCCTCGAGTTTTCAAATAAATTTCGCTGAGTGACGAGGCATTTGGCTACCTTAAGAGAGTCATAGTTACTGCAGCCAGCTGCTCCCCCTTCTTTCAATCTTTCCTCCCTTTAAATCGTACTGTGGTCAGTCCTGCAGAGCGATACGCCACCACCTGTGCATGTTACCGTTGTCTGATTTACTTCAACGACGATTTCCTCGAGTTTTCAAATAAATCTCGCCGAGTGACGAGGCATTTGGCTACCTTAAGAGAGTCATAGTTACTGCCGCCAGCTGCTCGACCTACTTTCTTTCTTTCCACTCATTAATTATTACTGTGGTCAGTCCTGCAGGAGCAATATGCCACTACATGTAAACCTTAACGTTGTCTGAGCTACCTTAACGAAAATATCCTCGAGTCTTCAAAAAAAATTTCACATGGTGACGAGGCATTTGGCTACCTTAAGGGAGTCATAGTACCCCTGCCTGCTGCTCCCACTTTACTAAGCCCTTTCTCTCTATCATTCTTGCTATGGCTGTCCTACAGAACCGATGTGCCACTATATGTCCAGGTTAACGTCGTCACTGTTACTCCCACTACGAGTCTCTCGAGTTAGCAAATGTACCTCGCCGGGTGACGAGGCATTTGGCTAAATTAAGAGAGTCGTAGTTACTGCAGCCAGCTGCTCCCCCTTCTTTGAATCTTTCCTCCCTTTAAATCGTACTGTGGTCAGTCCTGCAGAGCGATACGCCACCACCTGTGCATGTTACCGTTGTCTGATTTACTTCAACGACGATTTCCTCGAGTTTTCAAATAAATTTCGCCGAGTGACGAGGCATTTGGCTACCTTAAGAGAGTCATAGTTACTGCTGCCAGCTGCTCGACCTACTTTCATTCTTTCCACTCGTTAATTATTACTGTGGTCAGTCCTGCAGGAGCAATATGCCACTACATGTAAACCTTAACGTTGTCTGAGCTACCTTAACGAACATATTCTTGAGCTTTCAAAAAAAATTTCACATGGTGACGAGGCATTTGGCTGCCTTAAGAGTGTCATAGTACCCCTGCCTGCTGCTCCCACTTTTTTAAGCCCTTTCTCTCTATCATTCTTGCTATGGCTGTCCTACAGAACCGATGTGCCACTATATGTCCAGGTTAATGTCGTCACTGTTACTCCCACTGCGAGTCTCTCGAGTTAGCAAATGTACCTCGCCGGGTGACGAGGCATTTGGCTACCTTAAGTGACTCATAGTTACTGCAGCCAGCTGCTCCACCTTCTTTGAATCTTTCCTCCCTTTAAATCGTACTGAGGTGAGTCCTGCTGAAGCGATACGCCACCACCTGTGCATGTTACCGTTGTGTGAGTTACTTCAACGACGATTTCCTCGAGTTTTCAAATAAATTTCGCCTAAAGAGAGTCATAGTTACTGCAGCCAGCTGCTCCCCCTTCTTTGAATCTTTCCTCCCTTTAAATCGTACTGTGGTCAGTCCTGCAGAGCGATACGCCACCACCTGTGCATGTTACCGTTGTCTGATTTACTTCAACGACGATTTCCTCGAGTTTTCAAATAAATTTCGCCGAGTGACGAGGCATTTGGCTACCTTAAGAGAGTCATAGTTACTGCTGCCAGCTGCTCGACCTACTTTCATACTTTCCACTCATTAATTATTACTGTGGTCAGTCCTGCAGGAGCAATATGCCACTACATGTAAACCTTAACGTTGTCTGAGCTACCTTAACGAAGATATTCTCGAGCTTTCAAAAAAAATTTCACATGGTGACGAGGCATTTGGCTGCCTTAAGAGAGTCATAGTACCCCTGCCTTCTGCTCCCACTTTACTAAGCCCTTTCTCTCTATCATTCTCGCTATGGCTGTCCTACAGAACCGATGTGCCTCTATATGTCCAGATTAACGTCGTCACTGTTACTCCCACTACGAGTCTCTCGAGTTAGCAAATGTACCTCGCCGGGTGACGAGGCATTTGGCTACCTTAAGAGAGTCATAGTTACTGCAGCCAGCTGCTCCCCCTTCTTTGAATCTTTCCTCCCTTTAAATCGTACTGTGGTCCGTCCTGCAGAGCGATACGCCACCACCTGTGCATGTTACCGTTGTCTGATTTACTTCAACGACGATTTCCTCGAGTTTTCAAATAAATATCGCCGAGTGACGAGGCATTTGGCTACCTTAAGAGAGTCATAGTTACTGCCGCCAGCTGCTCGACCTACTTTCTTTCTTTCCACTCATTAAATATTACTGTGGTCAGTCCTGCAGGAGCAATATGCCACTACATGTAAACCTTAACGTTGTCTGAGCTACCTTAACGAAAATATCCTCGAGTTTTCAAAAAAAATTTCACATGGTGACGAGGCATTTGGCTACCTTAAGGGAGTCATAGTACCCCTGCCTGCTGCTCCCACTTTACTAAGCCCTTTCTCTCTATCATTCTTGCTATGGCTGTCCTACAGAACCGATGTGCCACTATATGTCCAGGTTAACGTCGTCACTGTTACTCCCACTACGAGTCTCTCGAGTTAGCAAATGTACCTCGCCGGGTGACGAGGCATTTGGCTACCTTAAGAGAGTCATAGTTACTGCAGCCAGCTGCTCCCCCTTCTTTGAATCTTTCCTCCCTTTAAATCGTACTGTGGTCAGTCCTGCAGAGCGATACGCCACCACCTGTGCATGTTACCATTGTCTGATTTACTTCAACGACGATTTCCTCGAGTTTTCAAATAAATTTCGCCGAGTGACGAGGCATTTGGCTACCTTAAGAGAGTCATAGTTACTGCAGCCAGCTGCTCCCCCTTCTTTGAATCTTTCCTCCCTTTAAATCGTACTGTGGTCAGTCCTGCAGAGCGATACGCCACCACCTGTGCATGTTACCATTGTCTGATTTACTTCAACGACGATTTCCTCGAGTTTTCAAATAAATCTCGCCGAGTGACGAGGCATTTGGCTATAAATAGCCGTCTTTATTCACGTATGTGAACATACAAAAGATCATTACCCACATGGGTTTACAAAGGACATAGACATAACATACACTAGACATGACAGGAAAGAAATACGCGAATAAAGAGGCGTCTTGTGCCTGTGATAGGCGCCAGGCAGCAGCGCGAAGAAACATAAATTGGGCCCTCATCCGACACCAGTCCGGTCCATCGTGCGTGTAGTAGCAGTCATCGTCTCGAATCTCCTAGCAGCCATCACAGTACCAATAAGGACCTGTGTGGACATGGCCGCAAAATGATGGTCCTTGAAGCCTAGCCTGCGCAGATCACGTGCAGAGGCAGGTGACCACACCCCCCTCCATGAGATCGTCGCTGAGGTTGTGGTGACGTGCTGGACTGCTGGGTGTAGACCTCTAACTACCTGGTGGACGGCTTCCCTGTCATAGACCGCGACTTTCTCCTGATGACATTTGTCGACATCCAAGTTAACGCCCACAACTTGGGCATCGACAATGTGGGCTACATCGCCACGTACTGCCACGATGTCCGGCTTCTTTAGGCCCTCTGATGTTTTGAGGTGAGGCTCAAGATGGACGTCAAAGCCTCGGCGACGAAGGCCTTGCGCAACATAAGTTGCCAAGGCATTATGTCGCTTGATGCGGGCGTCATGACTCCTAAAGCAGTGCTGGACAACGTGGTTGGCAGTTTCTTTGGCGACGCAGCCTGCCTGGCAGTTGGTCTCCCCAGAACGACCACGAAGCAGCCTCGCCCGTGTTGGGAGGGCATTAATTCTGGTACGAATACAGGAGATAAAGTCGCGGCCACTAATATAGCGCCGGGGGTTATCCACCCAGCTGTGTTGCCCTGGTGTTCGGGCTGACTTCCTCAGGGCTGCGCCGTCCACCGATGAATGCAGCCGTTCGGCCCACATCCGGCCAAGCTGGTTGCTTGACCGTATGGCCCCGTCGTTCCACCGCAGATGTTGCTCTAGCCTCCCAATTTCACGCCCTAGAACGTCTTGTGTCGGCCCATCCAATTGGACTCCCACAGCTCGCATGTTGGCGAGCCGATTCCGACGCAGCAGAGGACCAAGCCAGCGAGCTGATGGTACTCCCAATCCCCCAGATGGAACAGGGGCGTGGAAGTACGCAACAGGGATGTCCGCTGGCAGGCACAGCCAAGTTCTAAGCGCTGTGCGGATGGCAATGTCCACTGCTGAGAGAGCCCCAAGGCGGGTCCTGGAGAGTGCCAGGCCGTGGTGGATCCCTGGCAAGACAACCGTTCTAAGGGCGTGAAGACGTTGTTGAGGTTTTAGTGGTGCCCTGGACAAGACGCTCAGCTGCCGCTCGACCTCCCGCCTCGGATGGAAGAGGCTACGTCCGCTGGTAGAGAACTCCAGACCAAGATACCGGAAAGTGCTCTCAACTGTCAGGGCAGGAATGGTGGTATATCCTGCCTTAAAGGTCGTGGTTCCATCGACCTTAACTTTTTTCTCGCGACCAGAGGCCGCGAGAGCGAGAGTAAAGCACTTTCCGGGATTGACTTGGAGACCAAGGTCCCCAAGAGCAGATGTAGATGCATCGATTAGGTCCTGGAGCCCTCCTTTGGTCTCAGCAAACAGCAGGAGGTCGTCGGCGAAGGCGGCAGCGTTGAGGCGTCGTCCCATGATGTTGGCACCAACATGATCTGGGAGGCGAGCAAGCATGAGGTCCAGAGAAAGGTTAAATAGGATAGGGGAAAGAGGGTCACCCTGCCGAATGCCCCTCGAGGGCCGCACTGGACCCAGCGACTTCTCAGGACCACAGATCACCGTTGCCCCCTCCTCGTAGCATCCCAGGATGTATCCAACGAACTCGTCTGGCAGACCATGAGCCCTCAGGGCAGGCCTCAGGGCACCATGGTCCAGAGAGTCGAATGCCTTGGACACATCCAGGGACGCGACATAGAGGGAACTACAGCTCACCCTGGCCTCAGTCATCGCCAGGTCCAACAAGAAGGAATTGTGCAGCATCCCATCCTGAGGAAGGAAAGCCCGCTGGCGTCCGTCCAACACACATGTCCGCATCAGACGACCCGCCAGGATCTTATGGAAGACCCTGGCGAGGACTGAGCAAACCGTGATCGGGCGGAAGTCAGCGGGGGATGCTGGGGCGGCCTTCTTGGGCAGCAGGGAGGTACGGGCTTGCAGGAGTCGGGATGGGAGGCGACGGGTTAGAAGGAAAAGGTTTAACACTTTCAAGAGGACCTCACGGGGAAGACGACGGAGCTGGGCAGGTGTTAATCCATCAGGGCCCGCGGCTGAGCGACGGGGTGGGAGTGCTGCAGCGATGTCCTCCAGTGAGATAGGTGCCCACAGCTGTTCAAAGGGCACCTCAGCGCAGGACGGTAACAGCCGGCTATCTAGACGGTCTACCCGGCCAGATGGACGCCGGGTAAAAAGATCCTTCCAAAAATCAACCAGCCCAGGGATAACAGGTGGTTGATGAAGGAGTGTGCCGTCTAGAAGGCCATTAATACACCGCGCCGCATTCTTGGAGAAGGCACGCTGGCAGATGGAATACTCCCACCTCCGCCGGGCTTGCTTACGCTCTGGTGGCTGGGACATCTGCTTGGGGGCGACAGGGTTGTGGGATGCCTCCTTACTACCTATGACATCAAGGGCAGGTGACAACATGCCCAAGATGACAGGTCTCGAAGCAGTTGGTCCCAGCGCCAAGATTTCATCTATCGAGGTATACTTTGGCCCTGATGGTGGTAAAGCTGCTAGGGCCGACCAGATAGCTTGGTCGACCAGATCCTCAGGTGAAGGGGAGGTCTCAGGTCTAGAGGGTAACCCAGCAGTCGATGCAGCAGCCACAGATGAGCGTGGCCGTTCCGCAGAGGCCGAGAGAGCAGTGACAAACTCTGCGACCTGATTCCTGTAGGCTCCCGCACGACGCTGACACTTGATAGATTCGAGTGAGCGGTGCGGGAAGGTCTTGACTAACTCTTGGTTCAGGAACCGGACGCCCTCGAGTGTCAGCACTGCTTCAGCGTGGGCCAGGCGTAGAAGTTCTTCACTAGACCACCTGGGCTTGGTCCTCTGGATGTTAACCTCTGCGTTGACTGCATCAGGATGAGCCCTGCGGCGGTGGACACCAAGACCAGTCTTGGTGCCAAAGCCACGATGGCACTCGGGGCACTGAAAGGCTGGCGGGGAGACTCGAGCCGGACCGGTAACTTCGGATGGTGGCCCAACAACTGGCGCGGCGCCTCCAGTGGGAGGACCGCTACCTATTCTATTCCGTTTGTTGGGGCCAGCTGAAACAAGAGGCAGGGGGGCAGGCAACCCCCAAGCCCCGAAAATTCACCCTGCTCTGTCGGTCGGAAAGCTTTGGGAAGGCACAGAGATCTGTGCCTCACCTCGGCTCCCCTCACGACTCTCGCCACGTGAAGGCCAGAGCTAGGATTTCCCATCGAGAGGCTAAGCGAACCATCATCCACCCGACATCGCTTGGATGCTAAGGAGTGGATTGAGAGGGCCCATATGTGACGCATCATATGAGCTTAAGAGAGTCATAGTTACTGCCGCCAGCTGCTCGACCTACTTTCTTTCTATCCACTCATTAATTATTACTGTGGTCAGTCCTGCAGGAGCAATATGCCACTACATGTAAACCTTAACGTTGTCTGAGCTACCTTAACGAAAATATCCTCGAGTTATCAAAAAAAATTTCACATGGTGACGAGGCATTAGGCTACCTTAAGGGAGTCATAGTACCCCTGCCTGCTGCTCCCACTTTTCTAAGCCCTTTCTCACTATCATTCTTGCTATGGCTGTCCTACAGAACCGATGTGTCACTATATGTCCACGTTAACGTCGTCTCTGTTACTCCCACTACGAGTCTCTCGAGTTAGCAAATGTACCTCGCCGGATGACGAGGCATTTTGCTACCTTATAAGCGTCATAGTTACTGCAGCCAGCTGCTCCCCCTTCTTTGAATCTTTCCTGCCTTTAATTCGTACGGTGGTCAGTCCTGCAGAAGCGATACGCCACCACCTGTACATGTTACTGTTGTCTGAGTTACCTCAACAACGAATTCCTCGAGTTTTCAAATAAATTTCGCTGAGTGACGAGGCATTTGGCTACCTTAAGAGAGTCATAGTTACTGCAGCCAGCTGCTCCCCCTTCTTTCAATCTTTCCTCCCTTTAAATCGTACTGTGGTCAGTCCTGCAGAGCGATACGCCACCACCTGTGCATGTTACCGTTGTCTGATTTACTTCAACGACGATTTCCTCGAGTTTTCAAATAAATCTCGCCGAGTGACGAGGCATTTGGCTACCTTAAGAGAGTCATAGTTACTGCCGCCAGCTGCTCGACCTACTTTCTTTCTTTCCACTCATTAATTATTACTGTGGTCAGTCCTGCAGGAGCAATATGCCACTACATGTAAACCTTAACGTTGTCTGAGCTACCGTAACGAAAATATCCTCGAGTTTTCAAAAAAAATTTCACATGGTGACGAGGTATTTGGCTACCTTAAGGGAGTCATAGTACCCCTGCCTGCTGCTCCCACTTTACTAAGCCCTTTCTCTCTATCATTCTTGCTATGGCTGTCCTACAGAACCGATGTGCCACTATATGTCCAGGTTAACGTCGTCACTGTTACTCCCACTACGAGTCTCTCGAGTTAGCAAATGTACCTCGCCGGGTGACGAGACATTTGGCTAAATTAAGAGAGTCGTAGTTACTGCAGCCAGCTGCTCCCCCTTCTTTGAATCTTTCCTCCCTTTAAATCGTACTGTGGTCAGTCCTGCAGAGCGATACGCCACCACCTGTGCATGTTACCGTTGTCTGATTTACTTCAACGACGATTTCCTCGAGTTTTCAAATAAATTTCGCCGAGTGACGAGGCATTTGGCTACCTTAAGAGAGTCATAGTTACTGCTGCCAGCTGCTCGACCTACTTTCATTCTTTCCACTCATTAATTATTACTGTGGTCAGTCCTGCAGGAGCAATGTGCCACTACATGTAAACCTTAACGTTGTCTGAGCTACCTTAACGAACATATTCTTGAGCTTTCAAAAAAAATTTCACATGGTGACGAGGCATTTGGCTGCCTTAAGAGAGTCATAGTACCCCTGCCTGCTGCTCCCACTTTTTTAAGCCCTCTCTCTCTATCATTCTTGCTATGGCTGTCCTACAGAACCGATGTGCCATTATATGTCCAGGTTAATGTCGTCACTGTTACTCCCACTGCGAGTCTCTCGAGTTAGCAAATGTACCTCGCCGGGTGACGAGGCATTTGGCTACCTTAAGTGACTCATAGTTACTGCAGCCAGCTGCTCCACCTTCTTTGAATCTTTCCTCCCTTTAAATCGTACTGAGGTGAGTCCTGCTGAAGCGATACGCCACCACCTGTGCATGTTACCGTTGTGTGAGTTACTTCAACGACGATTTCCTCGAGTTTTCAAATAAATTTCGCCTAAAGAGAGTCATAGTTACTGCAGCCAGCTGCTCCCCCTTCTTTGAATCTTTCCTCCCTTTAAATCGTACTGTGGTCAGTCCTGCAGAGCGATACGCCACCACCTGTGCATGTTACCGTTGTCTGATTTACTTCAACGACGATTTCCTCGAGTTTTCAAATAAATTTCGCCGAGTGACGAGGCATTTGGCTACCTTAAGAGAGTCATAGTTACTGCTGCCAGCTGCTCGACCTACTTTCATACTTTCCACTCATTAATTATTACTGTGGTCAGTCCTGCAGGAGCAATATGCCACTACATGTAAACCTTAACGTTGTCTGAGCTACCTTAACGAAGATATTCTCGAGCTTTCAAAAAAAATTTCACATGGTGACGAGGCATTTGGCTGCCTTAAGAGAGTCATAGTACCCCTGCCTTCTGCTCCCACTTTACTAAGCCCTTTCTCTCTATCATTCTCGCTATGGCTGTCCTACAGAACCGATGTGCCTCTATATGTCCAGGTTAACGTCGTCACTGTTACTCCCACTACGAGTCTCTCGAGTTAGCAAATGTACCTCGCCGGGTGACGAGGCATTTGGCTACCTTAAGAGAGTCATAGTTACTGCAGCCAGCTGCTCCCCCTTCTTTGAATCTTTCCTCCCTTTAAATCGTACTGTGGTCCGTCCTGCAGAGCGATACGCCACCACCTGTGCATGTTACCGTTGTCTGATTTACTTCAACGACGATTTCCTCGAGTTTTCAAATAAATCTCGCCGAGTGACGAGGCATTTGGCTACCTTAAGAGAGTCATAGTTACTGCCGCCAGCTGCTCGACCTACTTTCTTTCTTTCCACTCATTAAATATTACTGTGGTCAGTCCTGCAGGAGCAATATGCCACTACATGTAAACCTTAACGTTGTCTGAGCTACCTTAACGAAAATATCCTCGAGTTCTCAAAAAAAATTTCACATGGTGACGAGGCATTTGGCTACCTTAAGGGAGTCATAGTACCCCTGCCTGCTGCTCCCACTTTACTAAGCCCTTTCTCTCTATCATTCTTGCTATGGCTGTCCTACAGAACCGATGTGCCACTATATGTCCAGGTTAACGTCGTCACTGTTACTCCCACTACGAGTCTCTCGAGTTAGCAAATGTACCTCGCCGGGTGACGAGGCATTTGGCTACCTTAAGAGAGTCATAGTTACTGCAGCCAGCTGCTCCCCCTTCTTTGAATCTTTCCTCCCTTTAAATCGTACTGTGGTCAGTCCTGCAGAGCGATACGCCACCACCTGTGCATGTTACCATTGTCTGATTTACTTCAACGACGATTTCCTCGAGTTTTCAAATAAATTTCGCCGAGTGACGAGGCATTTGGCTACCTTAAGAGAGTCATAGTTACTGCTGCCAGCTGCTCGACCTACTTTCATTCTTTCCACTCATTAATTATTACTGTGGTCAGTCCTGCAGGAGCAATATGCCACTACATGTAAACCTTAACGTTGTCTGAGCTACCTTAACGAAGATATTCTCGAGTTTTCAAAAAAAATTTCACATGGTGACGAGGCATTTGGCTGCCTTAAGAGAGTCATAGTACCCCTGCCTGCTGCTCCCACTTTTTTAAGCCCTTTCACTCTATCATTCTTGCTATGGCTGTCCTACAGAACCGATGTGCCACTATATGTCCAGGTTAACGTCGTCACTGTTACTCCCACTGCGAGTCTCTCGAGTTAGCAAATGTACCTCGGCGAATGACGAATCATTTGGCTACCTTAAGTGACTTATAGTTACTGCAGCCAGCTGCTCCCCCTTCTTTGAATCTTTCCTCCCTTTAAATCGTACTGAGGTCAGTCCTGCTGAAGCGATACGCCACCACCTGTGCATGTTACCGTTGTTTGAGTTACTTCAACGACGATTTCCTCGAGTTTTCAAATAAATTTCGCCGAGTGACGAGGCATTTGGCTTCCTTAAGAGAGTCATAGTTACTGCCGCCAGCTGCTCGACCTACTTTCTTTCTTTCCACTCATTAAATATTACTGTGGTCAGTCCTGCAGGAGCAATATGCCACTACACGTAAACCTTAACGTTGTCTGAGCTACCTTAACGAAAATATCCTCGAGTTTTCAAAAAAAATTTCACATGGTGACGAGGCATTTGGCTACCTTAAGGGAGTCATAGTACCCCTGCCTGCTGCTCCCACTTTACTAAGCCCTTTCTCTCTATCATTCTTGCTATGGCTGTCCTACAGAACCGATGTGCCACTATATGTCAAGGTTAACGTCGTCACTGTTACTCCCACTACGAGTCTCTCGAGTTAGCAAATGTACCTCGCCGGGTGACGAGGCATTTGGCTACCTTAAGAGAGTCATAGTTACTGCAGCCAGCTGCTCCGACTTCTTTGAATCTTTCCTCCCTTTAAATCGTACTGAGGTCAGTCCTGCTGAAGCGATACGCCACCACCTGTGCATGTTACCGTTGTCTCAGTTAGTTCAACGACGATTTCCTCGAGTTTTCAAATAAATTTCGCCGAGTGACGAGGCATTTGGCTACCTTAAGAGAGTCATAGTTACTGCTGCCAGCTGCTCGACCTACTTTCATTCTTTCCACTCATTAATTATTACTGTGGTCAGTCCTGCAGGAGCAATATGCCACTACATGTAAACCTTAACGTTGTCTGAGCTACCTTAACGAAGATATTCTCGAGCTTTCAAAAAAAATTTCACATGGTGACGAGGCATTTGGCTGCCTTAAGAGAGTCATAGTACCCCTGCCTGCTGCTCCCACTTTTTTAAGCCCTTTCTCTCTATCATTCTTGCTATGGCTGTCCTACAGAACCGATGTGCAACTATATGTCCAGGTTAATGTCGTCACTGTTACTCCCACTGCGAGTCTCTCGAGTTAGCAAATGTACCTCGCCGGGTGACGAGGCATTTGGCTACCTTAAGTGACTCATAGTTACTGCAGCCAGCTGCTCCACCTTCTTTGAATCTTTCCTCCCTTTAAATCGCACTGAGGTCAGTCCTGCTGAAGCGATACGCCACCACCTGTGCATGTTACCGTTGTTTGAGTTACTTCAACGACGATTCCTCGAGTTTTCAAATAAATTTCGCCGAGTGACGAGGCATTTGGCTTCCTTAAGAGAGTCATAGTTACTGCAGCCAGCTGCTCCCCCTTCTTTGAATCTTTCCTCCCTTTAAATCGTACTGTGGTCAGTCCTGCAGAGCGATACGCCACCACCTGTGCATGTTACCGTTGTCTGATTTACTTCAACGACGATTTCCTCGAGTTTTCAAATAAATTTCGCCGAGTGACGAGGCATTTGGCTACCTTAAGAGAGTCATAGTTACTGCTGCCAGCTGCTCGACCTACTTTCATTCTTTCCACTCATTAATTATTACTGTGGTCAGTCCTGCAGGAGCAATATGCCACTACATGTAAACCTTAACGTTGTCTGAGCTACCTTAACGAAGATATTCTCGAGCTTTCAAAAAAAATTTCACAAGGTGACGAGGCATTTGGCTGCCTTAAGAGAGTCATAGTACCCCTGCCTTCTGCTCCCACTTTACTAAGCCCTTTCTCTCTATCATTCTTGCTATGGCTGTCCTACAGAACCGATGTGCCACTATATGTCCAGGTTAACATCGTCACTGTTACTCCCACTACGAGTCTCTCGAGTTAGCAAATGTACCTCGCCGGGTGACGAGGCATTTGGCTACCTTAAGAGAGTCATAGTTACTGCAGCCAGCTGCTCCCCCTTCTTTGAATCTTTCCTCCCTTTAAATCGTACTGTGGTCAGTCCTGCAGAGCGATACGCCACCACCTGTGCATGTTACCGTTGTCTGATTTACTTCAACGACGATTTCCTCGAGTTTTCAAATAAATTTCGCCGAGTGACGAGGCATTTGGCTACCTTAAGAGAGTCATGGTTACTGCCGCCAGCTGCTCGACCTACTTTCTTTCTTTCCACTCATTAAATATTACTGTGGTCAGTCCTGCAGGAGCAATATGCCACTACATGTAAACGTTAACGTTGTCTGAGCTACCTTAACGAAAATATCCTGGAGTTTTCAAAAAAAATTTCACATGGTGACGAGGCATTTGGCTACCTTAAGGGAGTCATAGTACCCCTGCCTGCTGCTCCCACTTTACTAAGCCCTTTCTCTCTATCATTCTTGCTATGGCTGTCCTACAGAACCGATGTGCCACTATATGTCCAGGTTAACGTCGTCACTGTTACTCCCACTACGAGTCTCTCGAGTTAGCAAATGTACCTCGCCGGGTGACGAGGCATTTGGCTACCTTAAGAGAGTCATAATTACTGCAGCCAGCTGCTCCCCCTTCTTTGAATCTTTCCTCTCTTTAAATCGTACTGTGGTCAGTCCTGCAGAGCGATACGCCACCACCTGTGCATGTTACCGTTGTCTGATTTACTTCAACGACGATTTCCTCGAGTTTTCAAATAAATTTCGCCGAGTGACGAGGCATTTGGCTACCTTAAGAGAGTCATAGTTACTGCTGCCAGCTGCTCGACCTACTTTCATTCTTTCCACTCATTAATTATTACTGTGGTCAGTCCTGCAGGAGCAATATGCCACTACATGTAAACCTTAACGTTGTCTGAGCTACCTTAACGAAGATATTCTCGAGCTTTCAAAAAAAATTTCACATGGTGACGAGGCATTTGGCTGCCTTAAGAGAGTCATAGTACCCCTGCCTTCTGCTCCCACTTTACTAAGCCCTTTCTCTCTATCATTCTTGCTATGGCTGTCCTACAGAACCGATGTGCCACTATATGTCCAGGTTAACATCGTCACTGTTACTCCCACTACGAGTCTCTCGAGTTAGCAAATGTACCTCGCCGGGTGACGAGGCATTTGGCTACCTTAAGAGAGTCATAGTTACTGCAGCCAGCTGCTCCCCCTTCTTTGAATCTTTCCTCCCTTTAAATCGTACTGTGGTCAGTCCTGCAGAGCGATACGCCACCACCTGTGCATGTTACCGTTGTCTGATTTACTTCAACGACGATTTCCTCGAGTTTTCAAATAAATTTCGCCGAGTGACGAGGCATTTGGCTACCTTAAGAGAGTCATAGTTACTGCCGCCAGCTGCTCGACCTACTTTCTTTCTTTCCACTCATTAAATATTACTGTGGTCAGTCCTGCAGGAGCAATATGCCACTACATGTAAACCTTAACGTTGTCTGAGCTACCTTAACGAAAATATCCTCGAGTTTTCAAAAAAAATTTCACATGGTGACGAGGCATTTGGCTACCTTAAGGGAGTCATAGTACCCCTGCCTGCTGCTCCCACTTTACTAAGCCCTTTCTCTCTATCATTCTTGCTATGGCTGTCCTACAGAACCGATGTGCCACTATATGTCCAGGTTAACGTCGTCACTGTTACTCCCACTACGAGTCTCTCGAGTTAGCAAACGTACCTCGCCGGGTGACGAGGCATTTGGCTACCTTAAGAGAGTCATAGTTACTGCAGCCAGCTGCTCCCCCTTCTTTGAATCTTTCCTCTCTTTAAATCGTACTGTGGTCATTCCTGCAGAGCGATACGCCACCACCTGTGCATGTTACCGTTGTCTGATTTACTTCAACGACGATTTCCTCGAGTTTTCAAATAAATTTCGCCGAGTGACGAGGCATTTGGCTACCTTAAGAGAGTCATAGTTACTGCTGCCAGCTGCTCGACCTACTTTCATTCTTTCCACTCATTAATTATTACTGTGGTCAGTCCTGCAGGAGCAATATGCCACTACATGTAAACCTTAACGTTGTCTGAGCTACCTTAACGAAGATATTCTCGAGCTTTCAAAAAAAATTTCACATGGTGACGAGGCATTTGGCTGCCTTAAGAGAGTCATAGTACCCCTGCCTGCTGCTCCCACTTTTTTAAGCCCTTTCTCTCTATCATTCTTGCTATGGCTGTCCTACAGAACCGATGTGCCACTATATGTCCAGGTTAATGTCGTCACTGTTACTCCCACTGCGAGTCTGTCGAGTTAGCAAATGTACCTCGCCAGGTGACGAGGCATTTGGCTACCTTAAGTGACTCATAGTTACTGCAGCCAGCTGCTCCACCTTCTTTGAATCTTTCCTCCCTTTAAATCGCACTGAGGTCAGTCCTGCTGAAGCGATACGCCACCACCTGTGCATGTTACCGTTGTTTGAGTTACTTCAACGACGATTTCCTCGAGTTTTCAAATAAATTTCGCCGAGTGACGAGGCATTTGGCTTCCTTAAGAGAGTCATAGTTACTGCAGCCAGCTGCTCCCCCTTCTTTGAATCTTTCCTCCCTTTAAATCGTACTGTGGTCAGTCCTGCAGAGCGATACGCCACCACCTGTGCATGTTACCGTTGTCTGATTTACTTCAGCGACGATTTCCTCGAGTTTTCAAATAAATTTCGCCGAGTGACGTGGCATTTGGCTACCTTAAGAGAGTCATAGTTACTGCTGCCAGCTGCTCGACCTACTTTCATTCTTTCCACTCATTAATTATTACTGTGGTCAGTCCTGCAGGAGCAATATGCCACTACATGTAAACCTTAACGTTGTCTGAGCTACCTTAACGAAGATATTCTCGAGCTTTCAAAAAAAATTTCACATGGTGACGAGGCATTTGGCTGCCTTAAGAGAGTCATAGTACCCCTGCCTGCTGCTCCCACTTTACTAAGCCCTTTCTCTCTATCATTCTTGCTATGGCTGTCCTACAGAACCGATGTGCCACTTTATGTCCAGGTTAACGTCGTCACTGTTACTCCCACTACGAGTCTCTCGAGTTAGCAAATGTACCTCGCCGGGTGACGAGGCATTTGGCTACCTTAAGAGAGTCATAGTTACTGCAGCCAGCTGCTCCCCCTTCTTTGAATCTTTCCTCCCTTTAAATCGTACTGTGGTCAGTCCTGCAGAGCGATACGCCACCACCTGTGCATGTTACCGTTGTCTGATTTACTTCAACGACGATTTCCTCGAGTTTTCAAATAAATCTCGCCGAGTGACGAGGCATTTGGCTACCTTAAGAGAGTCATAGTTACTGCCGCCAGCTGCTCGACCTACTTTGTTTCTTTCCACTCATTAAATATTACTGTGGTCAGTCCTGCAGGAGCAATATGCCACTACATGTAAACCTTAAAGTTGACTGAGCTACCTTAACGAAAATATCCTCGAGTTTTCAAAAAAAATTTCACATGGTGACGAGGCATTTGGCTACCTTAAGGGAGTCATAGTACCCCTGCCTGCTGCTCCCACTTTACTAAGCCCTTTCTCTCTATCATTCTTGCTATGGCTGTCCTACAGAACCGATGTGCCACTATATGTCCAGGTTAACGTCGTCACTGTTACTCCCACTACGAGTCTCTCGAGTTAGCAAATGTACCTCGCCGGGTGACGAGGCATTTGGCTACCTTAAGAGAGTCATAGTTACTGCAGCCAGCTGCTCCCCCTTCTTTGAATCTTTCCTCCCTTTAAATCGTACTGTGGTCAGTCCTGCAGAGCGATACGCCACCACCTGTGCATGTTACCGTTGTCTGATTTACTTCAACGACGATTTCCTCGAGTTTTCAAATAAATTTCGCCGAGTGACGAGGCATTTGGCTACCTTAAGAGAGTCATAGTTACTGCTGCCAGCTGCTCGACCTACTTTCATTCTTTCCACTCATTAATTATTACTGTGGTCAGTCCTGCAGGAGCAGTATGCCACTACATGTAAACCTTAACGTTGTCTGAGCTACCTTAACGAAGATATTCTCGAGTTTTCAAAAAAAATTTCACATGGTGACGAGGCATTTGGCTGCCTTAAGAGAGTCATAGTACCCCTGCCTGCAGCTCCCACTTTTTTAAGCCCTTTCTCTCTATCATTCTTGCTATGGCTGTCCTACAGAACCGATGTGCCACTATATGTCCAGGTTAACGTCGTCACTGTTACTCCCACTGCGAGTCTCTCGAGTTAGCAAATGTACCTCGCCGAATGACGAATCATTTGGCTACCTTAAGTGACTCGTAGTTACTGCAGCCAGCTGCTCCCCCTTCTTTGAATCTTTCCTCCCTTTAAATCGTACTGAGGTCAGTCCTGCTGAAGCGATACGCCACCGCCTGTGCATGTTACCGTTGTCTCAGTTACTTCAACGACGATTTCCTCGAGTTTTCAAATAAATTTCGCCGAGTGACGAGGCATTTGGCTACCTTAAGAGAGTCATAGTTACTGCTGCCAGCTCCTCGACCTACTTTCATTCTTTCCACTCATTAATTATTACTGTGGTCAGTCCTGCAGGAGCAATATGCCACTACATGTAAACCTTAACGTTGTCTGAGCTACCTTAACGAAGATATTCTCGAGCTTTCAAAAAAAATTTCACATGGTGACGAGGCATTTGGCTGCCTTAAGAGAGTCATAGTACCCCTGCCTGCTGCTCCCACTTTTTTAAGCCCTTTCTCTCTATCATTCTTGCTATGGCTGTCCTACAGAACCGATGTGCCACTATATGTCCAGGTTAATGTCGTCACTGTTACTCCCACTGCGAGTCTGTCGAGTTAGCAAATGTACCTCGCCGGGTGACGAGGCATTTGGCTACCTTAAGTGTCTCATAGTTACTGCAGCCAGCTGCTCCACCTTCTTTGAATCTTTCCTCCCTTTAAATCGTACTGTGGTCAGTCCTGCAGAGCGATACGCCACCACCTGTGCATGTTACCGTGGTCTGATTTACTTCAACGACAATTTCCTCGAGTTTTCAAATAAATTTCGCCGAGTGACGAGGCATTTGGCTACCTTAAGAGAGTCATAGTTACTGCTGCCAGCTGCTCGACCTACTTTCATTCTTTCCACTCATTAATTATTACTGTGGTCAGTCCTGCAGGAGCAATATGCCACTACATGTAAACCTTAACGTTGTCTGAGCTACCTTAACGAAGATATTCTCGAGCTTTCCAAAAAAATTTCACATGGTGACGAGGCATTTGGCTGCCTTAAGAGAGTCATAGTACCCCTGCCTGCTGCTCCCACTTTACTAAGCCCTTTCTCTCTATCATTCTTGCTATGGCTGTCCTACAGAACCGATGTGCCACTATATGTCCAGGTTAACGTCGTCACTGTTACTCCCACTACGAGTCTCTCGAGTTAGCAAATGTACCTCGCCGGGTGACGAGGCATTTGGCTACCTTAAGAGAGTCATAGTTACTGCAGCCAGCTGCTCCCCCTTCTTTGAATCTTTCCTCCCTTTAAATCGTACTGTGGTCAGTCCTGCAGAGCGATACGCCACCACCTGTGCATGTTACCGTTGTCTGATTTACTTCAACGACGATTTCCTCGAGTTTTCAAATAAATCTCACCGAGTGACGAGGCATTTGGCTACCTTAAGAGAGTCATAGTTACTGCCGCCAGCTGCTCGACCTACTTTCTTTCTTTCCACTCATTAAATATTACTGTGGTCAGTCCTGCAGGAGCAATATGCCACTACATGTAAACCTTAACGTTGTCTGAGCTACCTTAACGAAAATATCCTCGAGTTTTCAAAAAATATTTCACATGGTGACGAGGCATTTGGCTACCTTAAGGGAGTCATAGTACCCCTGCCTGCTGCTCCCACTTTACTAAGCCCTTTCTCTCTATCATTCTTGCTATGGCTGTCCTACAGAACCGATGTGCCACTATATGTCCAGGTTAACGTCGTCACTGTTACTCCCACTACGAGTCTCTCGAGTTAGCAAATGTACCTCGCCGGGTGACGAGGCATTTGGCTACCTTAAGAGAGTCATAGTTACTGCAGCCAGCTGCTCCCCCTTCTTTGAATCTTTCCTCCCTTTAAATCGTACTGTGGTCAGTCCTGCAGAGCGATACGCCACCACCTGTGCATGTTACCGTTGTCTGATTTACTTCAACGACGATTTCCTCGAGTTTTCAAATAAATTTCGCCGAGTGACGAGGCATTTGGCTACCTTAAGAGAGTCATAGTTACTGCTGCCAGCTGCTCGACCTACTTTCATTCTTTCCACTCATTAATTATTACTGTGGTCAGTCCTGCAGGAGCAATATGCCACTACATGTAAACCTTAACGTTGTCTGAGCTACCTTAACGAAGATATTCTCGAGCTTTCAAAAAAAATGTCACATGGTGACAAGGCATTTGGCTGCCTTAAGAGAGTCATAGTACCCCTGCCTGCTGCTCCCACTTTTTTAAGCCCATTCTTTCTATCATTCTTGCTATGGCTGTCCTACAGAACCGATGTGCCACTATATGTCCAGGTTAATGTCGTCACTGTTACTCCCACTGCGAGTCTGTCGAGTTAGCAAATGTACCTCGCCGGGTGACGAGGCATTTGGCTACCTTAAGTGACTCATAGTTACTGCAGCCAGCTGCTCCACCTTCTTTGAATCTTTCCTCCCTTTAAATCGCACTGAGGTCAGTCCTGCTGAAGCGATACGCCACCACCTGTGCATGTTACCGTTGATTGAGTTACTTCAACGACGATTTCCTCGAGTTTTCAAATAAATTTCGCCGAGTGACGAGGCATTTGGCTTCCTTAAGAGAGTCATAGTTACTGCAGCCAGCTGCTCCCCCTTCTTTGAATCTTTCTTCCCTTTAAATCGTACTGTGGTCAGTCCTGCAGAGCGATACGCCACCACCTGTGCATGTTACCGTTGTCTGATTTACTTCAACGACGATTTCCTCGAGTTTTCAAATAAATTTCGCCGAGTGACGAGGCATTTGGCTACCTTAAGAGAGTCATAGTTACTGCTGCCAGCTGCTCGACCTACTTTCATTCTTTCCACTCATTAATTATTACTGTGGTCAGTCCTGCAGGAGCAATATGCCACTACATGTAAACCTTAACGTTGTCTGAGCTACCTTAACGAAGATATTCTCGAGCTTTCAAAAAAAATTTCACATGGTGACGAGGCATTTGGCTGCCTTAAGAGAGTCATAGTACCCCTGCCTTCTGCTCCCACTTTTTTAAGCCCTTTCTCTCTATCATTCTTGCTATGGCTGTCCTACAGAACCGATGTGCCACTATATGTCCAGGTTAATGTCGTCACTGTTACTCCCACTGCGAGTCTGTCGAGTTAGCAAATGTACCTCGCCGGGTGACGAGGCATTTGGCTACCTTAAGTGACTCATAGTTACTGCAGCCAGCTGCTCCACCTTCTTTGAATCTTTCCTCCCTTTAAATCGTACTGTGGTCAGTCCTGCAGAGCGATACGCCACCACCTGTGCATGTTACCGTTGTCTGATTTACTTCAACGACGATTTCCTCGAGTTTTCAAATAAATTTCGCCGAGTGACGAGGCATTTGGCTACCTTAAGAGAGTCATAGTTACTGCTGCCAGCTGCTCGACCTACTTTCATTCTTTCCACTCATTAATTATTACTGTGGTCAGTCCTGCAGGAGCAATATGCCACTACATGTAAACCTTAACGTTGTCTGAGCTACCTTAACGAAGATATTCTCGAGCTTTCAAAAAAAATTTCACATGGTGACGAGGCATTTGGCTGCCTTAAGAGAGTCATAGTACCCCTGCCTGCTGCTCCCACTTTACTAAGCCCTTTCTCTCTATCATTCTTGCTATGGCTGTCCTACAGAACCGATGTGCCACTATATGTCCAGGTTAACGTCGTCACTGTTACTCCCACTACGAGTCTCTCGAGTTAGCAAATGTACCTCGCCGGGTGACGAGGCATTTGGCTACCTTAAGAGAGTCATAGTTACTGCAGTCAGCTGCTCCCCCTTCTTTGAATCTTTCCTCCCTTTAAATCGTACTGTGGTCAGTCCTGCAGAGCGATACGCCACCACCTGTGCATGTTACCGTTGTCTGATTTACTTCAACGACGATTTCCTCGAGTTTTCAAATAAATCTCGCCGAGTGACGAGGCATTTGGCTACCTTAAGAGAGTCATAGTTACTGCCGCCAGCTGCTCGACCTACTTTCTTTCTTTCCACTCATTAAATATTACTGTGGTCAGTCCTGCAGGAGCAATATGCCACTACATGTAAACCTTAACGTTGTCTGAGCTACCTTAACGAAAATATCCTCGAGTTTTCAAAAAAAATTTCACATGGTGACGAGGCATTTGGCTACCTTAAGGGAGTCATAGTACCCCTGCCTGCTGCTCCCACTTTACTAAGCCCTTTCTCTCTATCATTCTTGCTATGGCTGTCCTACAGAACCGATGTGCCACTATATGTCCAGGTTAACGTCATCACTGTTACTCCCACTGCGAGTCTCTCGAGTTAGCAAATGTACCTCGCCGAATGACGAATCATTTGGCTACCTTAAGTGACTCATAGTTACTGCAGCAAGCTGCTCCCCCTTCTTTGAATCTTTCCTCCCTTTAAATCGTACTGAGGTCAGTCCTGCTGAAGCGATACGCCACCGCCTGTGCATGTTACCGTTGTCTCAGTTACTTCAACGACGACTTTCCTCGAGTTTTCAAATAAATTTCGCCGAGTGACGAGGCATTTGGCTACCTTAAGAGAGTCATAGTTACTGCTGCCAGCTGCTCGACCTACTTTCATTCTTTCCACTCATTAATTATTACTGTGGTCAGTCCTGCAGGAGCAATATGCCACTACATGTAAACCTTAACGTTGTCTGAGCTACCTTAACGAAGATATTCTCGAGCTTTCAAAAAAAATGTCACATGGTGACGAGGCATTTGGCTGCCTTAAGAGAGTCATAGTACCCCTGCCTGCTGCTCCCACTTTTTTAAGCCCATTCTCTCTATCATTCTTGCTATGGCTGTCCTACAGAACCGATGTGCCACTATATATGTCCAGGTTAATGTCGTCACTGTTACTCCCACTGCGAGTCTGTCGAGTTAGCAAATGTACCTCGCCGGGTGACGAGGCATTTGGCTACCTTAAGTGACTCATAGTTACTGCAACCAGCTGCTCCACCTTCTTTGAATTTTTCCTCCCTTTAAATCGTACTGTGGTCAGTCCTGCAGAGCGATACGCCACCACCTGTGCATGTTACCGTTGTCTGATTTACTTCAACGACGATTTCCTCGAGTTTTCAAATAAATTTCGCCGAGTGACGAGGCATTTGGCTACCTTAAGAGAGTCATAGTTACTGCTGCCAGCTGCTCGACCTACTTTCATTCTTTCCACTCATTAATTATTACTGTGGTCAGTCCTGCAGGAGCAATATGCCACTACATGTAAACCTTAACGTTGTCTGAGCTACCTTAACGAAGATATTCTCGAGCTTTCAAAAAAAATTTCACATGGTGGCGAGGCATTTGGCTGCCTTAAGAGAGTCATAGTACCCCTGCCTGCTGCTCCCACTTTACTAAGCCCTTTCTCTCTATCATTCTTGCTATGGCTGTCCTACAGAACCGATGTGCCACTATATGTCCAGGTTAACGTCGTCACTGTTACTCCCACTACGAGTCTCTCGAGTTAGCAAATGTACCTCGCCGGGTGACGAGGCATTTGGCTACCTTAAGAGAGTCATAGTTACTGCAGCCAGCTGCTCCCCCTTCTTTGAATCTTTCCTCCCTTTAAATCGTACTGTGGTCAGTCCTGCAGAGCGATACGCCACCACCTGTGCATGTTACCGTTGTCTGATTTACTTCAACGACGATTTCCTCGAGTTTTCAAATAAATCTCGCCGAGTGACGAGGCATTTGGCTACCTTAAGAGAGTCATAGTTACTGCCGCCAGCTGCTCGACCTACTTTCTTTCTTTCCACTCATTAAATATTACTGTGGTCAGTCCTGCAGGAGCAATATGCCACTACATGTAAACCTTAACGTTGTCTGAGCTACCTTAACGAAAATATCCTCGAGTTTTCAAAAAAAATTTCACATGGTGACGAGGCATTTGGCTACCTTAAGGGAGTCATAGTACCCCTGCCTGCTGCTCCCACTTTACTAAGCCCTTTCTCTCTATCATTCTTGCTATGGCTGTCCTACAGAACCGATGTGCCACTATATGTCCAGGTTAACGTCGTCACTGTTACTCCCACTACGAGTCTCTCGAGTTAGCAAATGTACCTCGCCGGGTGACGAGGCATTTGGCTACCTTAAGAGAGTCATAGTTACTGCAGTCAGCTGCTCCCCCTTCTTTGAATCTTTCCTCCCTTTAAATCGTACTGTGGTCAGTCCTGCAGAGCGATACGCCACCACCTGTGCATGTTACCGTTGTCTGATTTACTTCAACGACGATTTCCTCGAGTTTTCAAATAAATCTCGCCGAGTGACGAGGCATTTGGCTACCTTAAGAGAGTCATAGTTACTGCCGCCAGCTGCTCGACCTACTTTCTTTCTTTCCACTCATTAAATATTACTGTGGTCAGTCCTGCAGGAGCAATATGCCACTACATGTAAACCTTAACGTTGTCTGAGCTACCTTAACGAAAATATCCTCGAGTTTTCAAAAAAAATTTCACATGGTGACGAGGCATTTGGCTACCTTAAGGGAGTCATAGTACCCCTGCCTGCTGCTCCCACTTTACTAAGCCCTTTCTCTCTATCATTCTTGCTATGGCTGTCCTACAGAACCGATGTGCCACTATATGTCCAGGTTAACGTCATCACTGTTACTCCCACTGCGAGTCTCTCGAGTTAGCAAATGTACCTCGCCGAATGACGAATCATTTGGCTACCTTAAGTGACTCATAGTTACTGCAGCAAGCTGCTCCCCCTTCTTTGAATCTTTCCTCCCTTTAAATCGTACTGAGGTCAGTCCTGCTGAAGCGATACGCCACCGCCTGTGCATGTTACCGTTGTCTCAGTTACTTCAACGACGACTTTCCTCGAGTTTTCAAATAAATTTCGCCGAGTGACGAGGCATTTGGCTACCTTAAGAGAGTCATAGTTACTGCTGCCAGCTGCTCGACCTACTTTCATTCTTTCCACTCATTAATTATTACTGTGGTCAGTCCTGCAGGAGCAATATGCCACTACATGTAAACCTTAACGTTGTCTGAGCTACCTTAACGAAGATATTCTCGAGCTTTCAAAAAAAATGTCACATGGTGACGAGGCATTTGGCTGCCTTAAGAGAGTCATAGTACCCCTGCCTGCTGCTCCCACTTTTTTAAGCCCATTCTCTCTATCATTCTTGCTATGGCTGTCCTACAGAACCGATGTGCCACTATATATGTCCAGGTTAATGTCGTCACTGTTACTCCCACTGCGAGTCTGTCGAGTTAGCAAATGTACCTCGCCGGGTGACGAGGCATTTGGCTACCTTAAGTGACTCATAGTTACTGCAACCAGCTGCTCCACCTTCTTTGAATTTTTCCTCCCTTTAAATCGTACTGTGGTCAGTCCTGCAGAGCGATACGCCACCACCTGTGCATGTTACCGTTGTCTGATTTACTTCAACGACGATTTCCTCGAGTTTTCAAATAAATTTCGCCGAGTGACGAGGCATTTGGCTACCTTAAGAGAGTCATAGTTACTGCTGCCAGCTGCTCGACCTACTTTCATTCTTTCCACTCATTAATTATTACTGTGGTCAGTCCTGCAGGAGCAATATGCCACTACATGTAAACCTTAACGTTGTCTGAGCTACCTTAACGAAGATATTCTCGAGCTTTCAAAAAAAATTTCACATGGTGGCGAGGCATTTGGCTGCCTTAAGAGAGTCATAGTACCCCTGCCTGCTGCTCCCACTTTACTAAGCCCTTTCTCTCTATCATTCTTGCTATGGCTGTCCTACAGAACCGATGTGCCACTATATGTCCAGGTTAACGTCGTCACTGTTACTCCCACTACGAGTCTCTCGAGTTAGCAAATGTACCTCGCCGGGTGACGAGGCATTTGGCTACCTTAAGAGAGTCATAGTTACTGCAGCCAGCTGCTCCCCCTTCTTTGAATCTTTCCTCCCTTTAAATCGTACTGTGGTCAGTCCTGCAGAGCGATACGCCACCACCTGTGCATGTTACCGTTGTCTGATTTACTTCAACGACGATTTCCTCGAGTTTTCAAATAAATCTCGCCGAGTGACGAGGCATTTGGCTACCTTAAGAGAGTCATAGTTACTGCCGCCAGCTGCTCGACCTACTTTCTTTCTTTCCACTCATTAAATATTACTGTGGTCAGTCCTGCAGGAGCAATATGCCACTACATGTAAACCTTAACGTTGTCTGAGCTACCTTAACGAAAATATCCTCGAGTTTTCAAAAAAAATTTCACATGGTGACGAGGCATTTGGCTACCTTAAGGGAGTCATAGTACCCCTGCCTGCTGCTCCCACTTTACTAAGCCCTTTCTCTCTATCATTCTTGCTATGGCTGTCCTACAGAACCGATGTGCCACTATATGTCCAGGTTAACGTCGTCACTGTTACTCCCACTACGAGTCTCTCGAGTTAGCAAATGTACCTCGCCGGGTGACGAGGCATTTGGCTACCTTAAGAGAGTCATAGTTACTGTAGCCAGCTGCTCCCCCTTCTTTGAATCTTTCCTGTCTTTAATTCGTACTGTGGTCAGTCCTGCAGAGCGATACGCCACCACCTGTGCATGTTACCGTTGTCTGATTTACTTCAACGACGATTTCCTCGAGTTTTCAAATAAATTTCGCCGAGTGACGAGGCATTTGGCTACCTTAAGAGAGTCATAGTTACTGCTGCCAGCTGCTCGACCTACTTTCATTCTTTCCACTCATTAATTATTACTGTGGTCAGTCCTGCAGGAGCAATATGCCACTACATGTAAACCTTAACGTTGTCTGAGCTACCTTAACGAAGATATTCTCGAGCTTTCAAAAAAAATGTCACATGGTGACGAGGCATTTGGCTGCCTTAAGAGAGTCATAGTATCCCTGCCTGCTGCTCCCACTTTTTTAAGCCCTTTCTCTCTATCATTCTTGCTATGGCTGTCCTACAGAACCGATGTGCCACTATATGTCCAGGTTAATGTCGTCACTGTTACTCCCACTGCGAGTCTGTCGAGTTAGCAAATGTACCTCGCCGGGTGACGAGGCATTTGGCTACCTTAAGTGACTCATAGTTACTGCAGCCAGCTGCTCCACCTTCTTTGAATCTTTCCTCCCTTTAAATCGCACTGAGGTCAGTCCTGCTGAAGCGATACGCCACCACCTGTGCATGTTACCGTTGTTTGAGTTACTTCAACGACGATTTCCTCGAGTTTTCAAATAAATTTCGCCGAGTGACGAGGCATTTGGCTTCCTTAAGAGAGTCATAGTTACTGCAGCCAGCTGCTCCCCCTTCTTTGAATCTTTCCTCCCTTTAAATCGTACTGTGGTCAGTCCTGCAGAGCGATACGCCACCACCTGTGCATGTTACCGTTGTCTGATTTACTTCAACGACGATTTCCTCGAGTTTTCAAATAAATTTCGCCGAGTGACGAGGCATTTGGCTACCTTAAGAGAGTCATAGTTACTGCTGCCAGCTGCTCGACCTACTTTCATTCTTTCCACTCATTAATTATTACTGTGGTCAGTCCTGCAGGAGCAATATGCCACTACATGTAAACCTTAACGTTGTCTGAGCTACCTTAACGAAGATATTCTCGAGCTTTCAAAAAAAATTTCACATGGTGACGAGGCATTTGGCTGCCTTAAGAGAGTCATAGTACCCCTGCCTGCTGCTCCCACTTTTTTAAGCCCATTCTCTCTATCATTCTTGCTATGGCTGTCCTACAGAACCGATGTGCCACTATATATGTCCAGGTTAATGTCGTCACTGTTACTCCCACTGCGAGTCTGTCGAGTTAGCAAATGTACCTCGCCGGGTGACGAGGCATTTGGCTACCTTAAGTGACTCATAGTTACTGCAACCAGCTGCTCCACCTTCTTTGAATTTTTCCTCCCTTTAAATCGTACTGTGGTCAGTCCTGCAGAGCGATACGCCACCACCTGTGCATGTTACCGTTGTCTGATTTACTTCAACGACGATTTCCTCGAGTTTTCAAATAAATTTCGCCGAGTGACGAGGCATTTGGCTACCTTAAGAGAGTCATAGTTACTGCTGCCAGCTGCTCGACCTACTTTCATTCTTTCCACTCATTAATTATTACTGTGGTCAGTCCTGCAGGAGCAATATGCCACTACATGTAAACCTTAACGTTGTCTGAGCTACCTTAACGAAGATATTCTCGAGCTTTCAAAAAAAATTTCACATGGTGGCGAGGCATTTGGCTGCCTTAAGAGAGTCATAGTACCCCTGCCTGCTGCTCCCACTTTACTAAGCCCTTTCTCTCTATCATTCTTGCTATGGCTGTCCTACAGAACCGATGTGCCACTATATGTCCAGGTTAACGTCGTCACTGTTACTCCCACTACGAGTCTCTCGAGTTAGCAAATGTACCTCGCCGGGTGACGAGGCATTTGGCTACCTTAAGAGAGTCATAGTTACTGCAGCCTGCTGCTCCCCCTTCTTTGAATCTTTCCTCCCTTTAAATCGTACTGTGGTCAGTCCTGCAGAGCGATACGCCACCACCTGTGCATGTTACCGTTGTCTGATTTACTTCAACGACGATTTCCTCGAGTTTTCAAATAAATCTCGCCGAGTGACGAGGCATTTGGCTACCTTAAGAGAGTCATAGTTACTGCCGCCAGCTGCTCGACCTACTTTCTTTCTTTCCACTCATTAAATATTACTGTGGTCAGTCCTGCAGGAGCAATATGCCACTACATGTAAACCTTAACGTTGTCTGAGCTACCTTAACGAAAATATCCTCGAGTTTTCAAAAAAAATTTCACATGGTGACGAGGCATTTGGCTACCTTAAGGGAGTCATAGTACCCCTGCCTGCTGCTCCCACTTTACTAAGCCCTTTCTCTCTATCATTCTTGCTATGGCTGTCCTACAGAACCGATGTGCCACTATATGTCCAGGTTAACGTCGTCACTGTTACTCCCACTACGAGTCTCTCGAGTTAGCAAATGTACCTCGCCGGGTGACGAGGCATTTGGCTACCTTAAGAGAGTCATAGTTACTGCAGCCAGCTGCTCCCCCTTCTTTGAATCTTTCCTGTCTTTAATTCGTACTGTGGTCAGTCCTGCAGAGCGATACGCCACCACCTGTGCATGTTACCGTTGTCTGATTTACTTCAACGACGATTTCCTCGAGTTTTCAAATAAATTTCGCCGAGTGACGAGGCATTTGGCTACCTTAAGAGAGTCATAGTTACTGCTGCCAGCTGCTCGACCTACTTTCATTCTTTCCACTCATTAATTATTACTGTGGTCAGTCCTGCAGGAGCAATATGCCACTACATGTAAACCTTAACGTTGTCTGAGCTACCTTAACGAAGATATTCTCGAGCTTTCAAAAAAAATGTCACATGGTGACGAGGCATTTGGCTGCCTTAAGAGAGTCATAGTATCCCTGCCTGCTGCTCCCACTTTTTTAAGCCCTTTCTCTCTATCATTCTTGCTATGGCTGTCCTACAGAACCGATGTGCCACTATATGTCCAGGTTAATGTCGTCACTGTTACTCCCACTGCGAGTCTGTCGAGTTAGCAAATGTACCTCGCCGGGTGACGAGGCATTTGGCTACCTTAAGTGACTCATAGTTACTGCAGCCAGCTGCTCCACCTTCTTTGAATCTTTCCTCCCTTTAAATCGCACTGAGGTCAGTCCTGCTGAAGCGATACGCCACCACCTGTGCATGTTACCGTTGTTTGAGTTACTTCAACGACGATTTCCTCGAGTTTTCAAATAAATTTCGCCGAGTGACGAGGCATTTGGCTTCCTTAAGAGAGTCATAGTTACTGCAGCCAGCTGCTCCCCCTTCTTTGAATCTTTCCTCCCTTTAAATCGTACTGTGGTCAGTCCTGCAGAGCGATACGCCACCACCTGTGCATGTTACCGTTGTCTGATTTACTTCAACGACGATTTCCTCGAGTTTTCAAATAAATTTCGCCGAGTGACGAGGCATTTGGCTACCTTAAGAGAGTCATAGTTACTGCTGCCAGCTGCTCGACCTACTTTCATTCTTTCCACTCATTAATTATTACTGTGGTCAGTCCTGCAGGAGCAATATGCCACTACATGTAAACCTTAACGTTGTCTGAGCTACCTTAACGAAGATATTCTCGAGCTTTCAAAAAAAATTTCACATGGTGACGAGGCATTTGGCTGCCTTAAGAGAGACATAGTACCCCTGCCTGCTGCTCCCACTTTACTAAGCCCTTTCTCTCTATCATTCTTGCTATGGCTGTCCTACAGAACCGATGTGCCACTATATGTCCAGGTTAACGTCGTCACTGTTACTCCCACTACGAGTCTCTCGAGTTAGCAAATGTACCTCGCCGGGTGACGAGGCATTTGGCTACCTTAAGAGAGTCATAGTTACTGCAGCCAGCTGCTCCCCCTTCTTTGAATCTTTCCTCCCTTTAAATCGTACAGTGGTCAGTCCTGCAGAGCGATACGCCACCACCTGTGCATGTTACCGTTGTCTGGTTTACTTCAACGACGATTTCCTCGAGTTTTCAAATAAATCTCGCCGAGTGACGAGGCATTTGGCTAGCTTAACAGAGTCATAGTTACTGCCGCCAGCTGCTCGACCTACTTTCTTTCTTTCCACTCATTAAATATTACTGTGGTCAGTCCTGCAGGAGCAATATGCCACTACATGTAAACCTTAACGTTGTCTGAGCTACCTTAACGAAAATATCCTCGAGTTTTCAAAAAAAATTTCACATGGTGACGAGGCATTTGGCTACCTTAAGGGAGTCATAGAACCCCTGCCTGCTGCTCCCACTTTACTAAGCCCTTTCTCTCTATCATTCTTGCTATGGCTGTCCTACAGAACCGATGTGCCACTATATGTCCAGGTTAACATCGTCACTGTTACTCCCACTACGAGTCTCTCGAGTTAGCAAATGTACCTCGCCGGGTGACGAGGCATTTGGCTACCTTAAGAGAGTCATAGTTACTGCAGCCAGCTGCTCCCCCTTCTTTGAATCTTTCCTCCCTTTAAATCGTACTGTGGTCAGTCCTGCAGAGCGATACGCCACCACCTGTGCATGTTACCGTTGTCTGATTTACTTCAACGACGATTTCCTCGAGTTTTCAAATAAATTTCGCCGAGTGACGAGGCATTTGGCTACCTTAAGAGAGTCATAGTTACTGCTGCCAGCTGCTCGACCTCCTTTCATTCTTTCCACTCATTAATTATTACTGTGGTCAGTCCTGCAGGAGCAATATGCCACTACATGTAAACCTTAACGTTGTCTGAGCTACCTTAACGAAGATATTCTCGAGCTTTCAAAAAAAATTTCACATGGGGACGAGGCATTTGGCTGCCTTAAGAGAGTCATAGTACCCCTGCCTGCTGCTCCCACTTTACTAAGCCCTTTCTCTCTATCATTCTTGCTATGGCTGTCCTACAGAACCGATGTGCCACTATATGTCCAGGTTAACGTCGTCACTGTTACTCCCACTACGAGTCTCTCGAGTTAGCAAATGTACCTCGCCGGGTGACGAGGCATTTGGCTACCTTGAGAGAGTCATAGTTACTGCAGCCAGCTGCTCCCCCTTCTTTGAATCTTTCCTCCCTTTAAATCGTACTATGGTCAGTCCTGCAGAGCGATACGCCACCACCTGTGCATGTTACCGTTGTCTGATTTACTTCAACGACGATTTCCTCGAGTTTTCAAATCAATTTCGCCGAGTGACGAGGCATTTGGCTACCTTAAGAGAGTCATAGTTACTGCTGCCAGCTGCTCGACCTACTTTCATTCTTTCCACTCATTAATTATTACTGTGGTCAGTCCTGCAGGAGCAATATGCCACTACATGTAAACCTTAACGTTGTCTGAGCTACCTTAACGAAGATATTCCCGAGTTTTCAAAAAAAATTTCACATGGTGACGAGGCATTTGGCTGCCTTAAGAGAGTCATAGTACCCCTGCCTGCTGCTCCCACTTTTTTAAGCCCTTTCTCTCTATCATTCTTGCTATGGCTGTCCTACAGAACCGATGTGCCACTATATGTCCAGGTTAACGTCGTCACTGTTACTCCCACTGCGAGTCTCTCGAGTTAGCAAATGTACCTCGCCGAATGACGAATCATTTGGCTACCTTAAGTGACTCATAGTTACTGCAGCCAGCTGCTCCCCCTTCTTTGAATCTTTCCTCCCTTTAAATCGTACTGTGGTCAGTCCTGCAGAGCGATACGCCACCACCTGTGCATGTTACCGTTGTCTGATTTACTTCAACGACGATTTCCTCGAGTTTTCAAATAAATTTCGCCGAGTGACGAGGCATTTGGCTACCTTAAGAGAGTCATAGTTACTGCTGCCAGCTGCTCGACCTACTTTCATTCTTTCCACTCATTAATTATTACTGTGGTCAGTCCTGCAGGAGCAATATGCCACTACATGTAAACCTTAACGTTGTCTGAGCTACCTTAACGAAAATATCCTCGAGTTTTCAAAAAAAATTTCACATGGTGACGAGGCATTTGGCTACCTTAAGGGAGTCATAGTACCCCTGCCTGCTGCTCCCACTTTACTAAGCCCTTTCTCTCTATCATTCTTGCTATGGCTGTCCTACAGAACCGATGTGCCACTATATGTCCAGGTTAACGTCGTCACTGTTACTCCCACTACGATTCTCTCGAGTTAGCAAATGTACCTCGCCGGGTGACGAGGCATTTGGCTACCTTGAGAGAGTCATAGTTACTGCAGCCAGCTGCTCCCCCTTCTTTGAATCTTTCCTCCCTTTAAATCGTACTGTGGTCAGTCCTGCTGAAGCGATACGCCACCACCTGTGCATGTTACCGTTCTTTGAGTTACTTCAACGACGATTTCCTCGAGTTTTCAAATAAATTTCGCCGAGTGACGAGGCATTTGGCTTCCTTAAGAGAGTCATAGTTACTGCAGCCAGCTGCTCCCCCTTCTTTGAATCTTTCCTCCCTTTAAATCGTACTGTGGTCAGTCCTGCAGAGCGATACGCCACCACCTGTGCATGTTACCGTTGTCTGATTTACTTCAACGACGATTTCCTCGAGTTTTCAAATAAATTTCGCCGAGTGACGAGGCATTTGGCTACCTTAAGAGAGTCATAGTTACTGCTGCCAGCTGCTCGACCTACTTTCATTCTTTCCACTCATTAATTATTACTGTGGTCAGTCCTGCAGGAGCAATATGCCACTACATGTAAACCTTAACGTTGTCTGAGCTACCTTAACGAAGATATTCTCGAGCTTTCAAAAAAAATTTCACATGGGGACGAGGCATTTGGCTGCCTTAAGAGAGTCATAGTACCCCTGCCTGCTGCTCCCACTTTACTAAGCCCTTTCTCTCTATCATTCATGCTATGGCTGTCCTACAGAACCGATGTGCCACTATATGTCCAGGTTAACGTCGTCACTGTTACTCCCACTACGAGTCTCTCGAGTTAGCAAATGTACCTCGCCGGGTGACGAGGCATTTGGCTACCTTGAGAGAGTCATAGTTACTGCAGCCAGCTGCTCCCCCTTCTTTGAATCTTTCCTCCCTTTAAATCGTACTATGGTCAGTCCTGCAGAGCGATACGCCACCACCTGTGCATGTTACCGTTGTCTGATTTACTTCAACGACGATTTCCTCGAGTTTTCAAATAAATTTCGCCGAGTGACGAGGCATTTGGCTACCTTAAGAGAGTCATAGTTACTGCTGCCAGCTGCTCGACCTACTTTCATTCTTTCCACTTATTAATTATTACTGTGGTCAGTCCTGCAGGAGCAATATGCCACTACATGTAAACCTTAACGTTGTCTGAGCTACCTTAACGAAGATATTCCCGAGTTTTCAAAAAAAATTTCACATGGTGACGAGGCATTTGGCTGCCTTAAGAGAGTCATAGTACCCCTGCCTGCTGCTCCCACTTTTTTAAGCCCTTTCTCTCTATCATTCTTGCTATGGCTGTCCTACAGAACCGATGTGCCACTATATGTCCAGGTTAACGTCGTCACTGTTACTCCCACTACGAGTCTCTCGAGTTAGCAAATGTACCTCGCCGAATGACGAATCATTTGGCTACCTTAAGTGACTCATAGTTACTGCAGCCAGCTGCTCCCCCTTCTTTGAATCTTTCCTCCCTTTAAATCGTACTGTGGTCAGTCCTGCAGAGCGATACGCCACCACCTGTGCATGTTACCGTTGTCTGATTTACTTCAACGACGATTTCCTCGAGTTTTCAAATAAATTTCGCCGAGTGACGAGGCATTTGGCTACCTTAAGAGAGTCATAGTTACTGCTGCCAGCTGCTCGACCTACTTTCATTCTTTCCACTCATTAATTATTACTGTGGTCAGTCCTGCAGGAGCAATATGCCACTACATGTAAACCTTAACGTTGTCTGAGCTACCTTAACGAAAATATCCTCGAGTTTTCAAAAAAAATTTCACATGGTGACGAGGCATTTGGCTACCTTAAGGGAGTCATAGTACCCCTGCCTGCTGCTCCCACTTTACTAAGCCCTTTCTCTCTATCATTCTTGCTATGGCTGTCCTACAGAACCGATGTGCCACTATATGTCCAGGTTAACGTCGTCACTGTTACTCCCACTACGATTCTCTCGAGTTAGCAAATGTACCTCGCCGGGTGACGAGGCATTTGGCTACCTTGAGAGAGTCATAGTTACTGCAGCCAGCTGCTCCCCCTTCTTTGAATCTTTCCTCCCTTTAAATCGTACTGTGGTCAGTCCTGCTGAAGCGATACGCCACCACCTGTGCATGTTACCGTTATTTGAGTTACTTCAACGACGATTTCCTCGAGTTTTCAAATAAATTTCGCCGAGTGACGAGGCATTTGGCTTCCTTAAGAGAGTCATAGTTACTGCAGTCAGCTGCTCCCCCTTCTTTGAATCTTTCCTCCCTTTAAATCGTACTGTGGTCAGTCCTGCAGAGCGATACGCCACCACCTGTGCATGTTACCGTTGTCTGATTTACTTCAACGACGATTTCCTCGAGTTTTCAAATAAATTTCGCCGAGTGACGAGGCATTTGGCTACCTTAAGAGAGTCATAGTTACCGCTGCCAGCTGCTCGACCTACTTTCATTCTTTCCACTCATTAATTATTACTGTGGTCAGTCCTGCAGGAGCAATATGCCACTACATGTAAACCTTAACGTTGTCTGAGCTACCTTAACGAAGATATTCTCGAGCTTTCAAAAAAAATTTCACATGGGGACGAGGCATTTGGCTGCCTTAAGAGAGTCATAGTACCCCTGCCTTCTGCTCCCACTTTACTAAGCCCTTTCTCTCTATCATTCTTGCTATGGCTGTCCTACAGAACCGATGTGCCACTATATGTCCAGGTTAACGTCGTCACTGTTACTCCCACTACGAGTCTCTCGAGTTAGCAAATGTACCTCGCCGGGTGACGAGGCATTTGGCTACCTTGAGAGAGTCATAGTTACTGCAGCCAGCTGCTCCCCCTTCATTGAATCTTTCCTCCCTTCAAATCGTACTGTGGTCAGTCCTGCAGAGCGATACGCCACCACCTGTGCATGTTACCGTTGTCTGATTTACTTCAACGACGATTTCCTCGAGTTTTCAAATAAATTTCGCCGAGTGACGAGGCATTTGGCTACCTTAAGAGAGTCATAGTTACTGCTGCCAGCTGCTCGACCTACTTTCATTCTTTCCACTCATTAATTATTACTGTGGTCAGTCCTGCAGGAGCAATATGCCACTACATGTAAACCTTAACGTTGTCTGAGCTACCTTAACGAAGATATTCTCGAGCTTTCAAAAAAAATTTCACATGGTGACGAGGCATTTGGCTACCTTAAGGGAGTCATAGTACCCCTGCCTGCTGCTCCCACTTTACTAAGCCCTTTCTCTCTATCATTCTTGCTATGGCTGTCCTACAGAACCGATGTGCCACTATATGTCCAGGTTAACGTCGTCACTGTTACTCCCACTACGAGTCTCTCGAGTTAGCAAATGTACCTCGCCGGGTGACGAGGCATTTGGCTACCTTGAGAGAGTCATAGTTACTGCAGCCAGCTGCTCCCCCTTCTTTGAATCTTTCCTCCCTTTAAATCGTACTGTGGTCAGTCCTGCAGAGCGATACGCCACCACCTGTGCATGTTACCGTTGTCTGATTTACTTCAACGACGATTTCCTCGAGTTTTCAAATAAATTTCGCCGAGTGACGAGGCATTTGGCTACCTTAAGAGAGTCATAGTTACTGCTGCCAGCTGCTCGACCTACTTTCATTCTTTCCACTCATTAATTATTACTGTGGTCAGTCCTGCAGGAGCAATATGCCACTACATGTAAACCTTAACGTTGTCTGAGCTACCTTAACGAAGATATTCTCGAGTTTTTAAAAAAAATTTCACATGGTGACGAGGCATTTGGCTGCCTTAAGAGAGTCATAGTACCCCTGCCTGCTGTTCCCACTTTTTTAAGCCCTTTCTCTCTATCATTCTTGCTATGGCTGTCCTACAGAACCGATGTGCCACTATATGTCCAGGTTAACGTCGTCACTGTTACTCCCACTGCGAGTCTCTCGAGTTAGCAAATGTACCTCGCCGAATGACGAATCATTTGGCTACCTTAAGTGACTCATAGTTACTGCAGCCAGCTGCTCCCCCTTCTTTGAATCTTTCCTCCCTTTAAATCGTACTGTGGTCAGTCCTGCAGAGCGATACGCCACCACCTGTGCATGTTACCGTTGTCTGATTTACTTCAACGACGATTTCCTCGAGTTTTCAAATAAATTTCGCCGAGTGACGAGGCATTTGGCTACCTTAAGAGAGTCATAGTTACTGCTGCCAGCTGCTCGACCTACTTTCATTCTTTCCACTCATTAATTATTACTGTGGTCAGTCCTGCAGGAGCAATATGCCACTACATGTAAACCTTAACGTTGTCTGAGCTACCTTAACGAAGATATTCTCGAGTTTTCAAAAAAAATTTCACATGGTGACGAGGCATTTGGCTGCCTTAAGAGAGTCATAGTACCCCTGCCTGCTGCTCCCACTTTTTTAAGCCCTTTCTCTCTATCATTCTTGCTATGGCTGTCCTACAGAACCGATGTGCCACTATATGTCCAGGTTAACGTCGTCACTGTTACTCCCACTGCGAGTCTCTCGAGTTAGCAAATGTACCTCGCCGAATGACGAATCATTTGGCTACCTTAAGTGACTCATAGTTACTGCAGCCAGCTGCTCCCCCTTCTTTGAATCTTTCCTCCCTTTAAATTGTACTGGGGTCAGTCCTGTTGAAGCGATACGCCACCTCCTGTGCATGTTACCGTTGTCTCAGTTACTTCAACGACGATTTCCTCGAGTTTTCAAATAAATTTCGCCGAGTGACGAGGCATTTGGCTACCTTAAGAGAGTCATAGTTACTGCTGCCAGCTGCTCGACCTACTTTCATTCTTTCCACTCATTAATTATTACTGTGGTCAGTCCTGCAGGAGCAATATGCCACTACATGTAAACCTTAACGTCGTCTGAGCTACCTTAACGAAGACATTCTCGAGTTTTCAAAAAAAATTTCACATGGTGACGAGGCATTTGGCTGCCTTAAGAGAGTCATAGTACCCCTGCCTGCTGCTCCCACTTTTTTAAGCCCTTTCTCTCTATCATTCTTGCTATGGCTGTCCTACAGAACCGATGTGCCACTATATGTCCAGGTTAATGTCGTCACTGTTACTCCCACTGCGAGTCTCTCGAGTTAGCAACTGTACCTCGCCGGGTGATGAGGCATTTGGCTACCTTAAGTGACTCATAGTTACTGCAGCCAGCTGCTCCACCTTCTTTGAATCTTTCCTCCCTTTAAATCGTACTGAGGTCAGTCCTGCTGAAGCGATACGCCACCACCTGTGCATGTTACCGTTGTTTGAGTTACTTCAACGACGATTTCCTCGAGTTTTCAAATAAATTTCGCCGAGTGACGAGGCATTTGGCTTCCTTACGAGAGTCATAGTTACTGCAGCCAGCTGCTCCCCCTTCTTTGAATCTTTCCTCCCTTCAAATCGTACTGTGGTCAGTCCTGCAGAGCGATACGCCACCACCTGTGCATGTTACCGTTGTCTGATTTACTTCAACGACGATTTCCTCGAGTTTTCAAATAAATTTCGCCGAGTGACGAGGCATTTGGCTACCTTAAGAGAGTCATAGTTACTGCTGCCAGCTGCTCGACCTACTTTCATTCTTTCCACTCATTAATTATTACTGTGGTCAGTCCAGCAGGAGCAATATGCCACTACATGTAAACCTTAGCGTTGTCTCAGCTACCTTAACGAAGATATTCTCGAGCTTTCAAAAAAAATTTCACATGGTGACGAGGCATTTGGCTACCTTAAGAGAGTCATAGTACCCCTGCCTGCTGCTCCCACTTTATTAAGCCCTTTTTCTCTATCATTCTTGCTATGGCTGTCCTACAGAACCGATGTGCCACTATATGTCCAGGTTAACGTCGTCACTGTTACTCCCACTACGAGTCTCTCGAGTTAGCAAATGTACCTCGCCGGGTGACGAGGCATTTGGCTACCTTAAGAGAGTCATAGTAACTGCAGCCAGCTGCTCCCCCTTCTTTGAATCTTTCCTCCCTTTAAATCGTACTGTGGTCAGTCCTGCAGAGCGATACGCCACCACCTGTGCATGTTACCGTTGTCTGATTTACTTCAACGACGATTTCCTCGAGTTTTCAAATAAATCTCGCCGAGTGACGAGGCATTTGGCTACCTTATGAGAGTCATAGTTACTGCCGCCAGCTGCTCGACCTACTTTTTCTCTTTCCACTCATTAAATATTACTGTGGTCAGTCCTGCAGGAGCAATATGCCACTACATGTAAACCTTAACGTTGTCTGAGCTACCTTAACGAAAATATCCTCGAGTTTTCAAAAAAAATTTCACATGGTGACGAGGCATTTGGCTACCTTAAGGGAGTCATAGTACCCCTGCCTGCTGCTCCCACTTTATTAAGCCCTTTTTCTCTATCATTCTTGCTATGGCTGTCCTACAGAACCGATGTGCCACTATATGTCCAGGTTAACGTCGTCACTGTTACTCCCACTACGAGTCTCTCGAGTTAGCAAATGTACCTCGCCGAATGACGAATCATTTGGCTACCTTAAGTGACTCATAGTTACTGCAGCCAGCTGCTCCCCCTTCTTTGAATCTTTCCTCCCTTTAAATTGTACTGGGGGGGGGGGGGTGTGTGTGTGTGTGTGTGTGTGTGTGTGTGTGTGTCAGTCCTGCTGAAGCGATACGCCACCTCCTGTGCATGTTACCGTTGTCTCAGTTACTTCAACGACGATTTCCTCGAGTTTTCAAATAAATTTCGCCGAGTGACGAGGCATTTGGCTACCTTAAGAGAGTCATAGTTACTGCTGCCAGCTGCTCGACCTACTTTCATTCTTTCCACTCATTAATTATTACTGTGGTCAGTCCTGCAGGAGCAATATGCCACTACATGTAAACCTTAACGTTGTCTGAGCTACCTTAACGAAGATATTCTCGAGTTTTCAAAAAAAATTTCACATGGTGACGAGGCATTTGGCTGCCTTAAGAGAGTCATAGTACCCCTGACTGCTGCTCCCACTTTTTTAAGCCCTTTCTCTCTATCATTCTTGCTATGGCTGTCCTACAGAACCGATGTGCCACTATATGTCCAGGTTAATGTCGTCACTGTTACTCCCACTGCGAGTCTCTCGAGTTAGCAACTGTACCTCGCCGGGTGACGAGGCATTTGGCTACTTTAAGTGACTCATAGTTACTGCAGCCAGCTGCTCCACCTTCTTTGAATCTTTCCTCCCTTTAAATCGTACTGAGGTCAGTCCTGCTGAAGCGATACGCCACCACCTGTGCATGTTACCGTTGTTTGAGTTACTTCAACGACGATTTCCTCGAGTTTTCAAATAAATTTCGCCGAGTGACGAGGCATTTGGCTACCTTAAGAGAGTCATAGTTACTGCAGCCAGCTGCTCCCCCTTCTTTGAATCTTTCCTCCCTTTAAATCGTACTGTGGTCAGTCCTGCAGAGCGATACGCCACCACCTGTGCATGTTACCGTTGTCTGATTTACTTCAACGACGATTTCCTCGAGTTTTCAAATAAATTTCGCCGAGTGACGAGGCATTTGGCTACCTTAAGAGAGTCATAGTTACTGCTGCCAGCTGCTCGACCTACTTTCATTCTTTCCACTCATTAATTATTACTGTGGTCAGTCCTGCAGGAGCAATATGCCACTACATGTAAACCTTAACGTTGTCTGAGCTACCTTAACGAAGATATTCTCGAGCTTTCAAAAAAAATTTCACATGGTGACGAGGCATTTGGCTGCCTTAAGAGAGTCATAGTACCCCTGCCTGCTGCTCCCACTTTTTTAAGCCCTTTCTCTCTATCATTCTTGCTATGGCTGTCCTACAGAACCGATGTGCCACTATATGTCCAGGTTAATGTCGTCACTGTTACTCCCACTGCGAGTCTCTCGAGTTAGCAACTGTACCTCGCCGGGTGACGAGGCATTTGGCTACCTTAAGTGACTCATAGTTACTGCAGCCAGCTGCTCCACCTTCTTTGAATCTTTCCTCCCTTTAAATCGTACTGAGGTCAGTCCTGCTGAAGCGATACGCCACCACCTGTGCATGTTACCGTTGTTTGAGTTACTTCAACGACGATTTCCTCGAGTTTTCAAATAAATTTCGCCGAGTGACGAGGCATTTGGCTACCTTAAGAGAGTCATAGTTACTGCAGCCAGCTGCTCCCCCTTCTTTGAATCTTTCCTCCCTTTAAATCGTACTGTGGTCAGTCCTGCAGAGCGATACGCCACCACCTGTGCATGTTACCGTTGTCTGATTTACTTCAACGACGATTTCCTCGAGTTTTCAAATAAATTTCGCCGAGTGACGAGGCATTTGGCTACCTTAAGAGAGTCATAGTTACTGCTGCCAGCTGCTCGACCTACTTTCATTCTTTCCACTCATTAATTATTACTGTGGTCAGTCCTGCAGGAGCAATATGCCACTACATGTAAACCTTAACGTTGTCTGAGCTACCTTAACGAAGATATTCTCGAGCTTTCAAAAAAAATTTCACATGGTGACGAGGCATTTGGCTGCCTTAAGAGAGTCATAGTACCCCTGCCTGCTGCTCCCACTTTTTTAAGCCCTTTCTCTCTATCATTCTTGCTATGGCTGTCCTACAGAACCGATGTGCCACTATATGTCCAGGTTAACGTCGTCACTGTTACTCCCACTGCGAGTCTCTCGAGATAGCCATTGTACCTCGCCGGGTGACGAGGCATTTGGCTACCTTAAGAGAGTCATAGTTACTGCAGCCAGCTGCTCCCCCTTCTTTGAATCTTTCCTCCCTTTAAATCGTACTGTGGTCAGTCCTGCAGAGCGATACGCCACCACCCGTGCATGTTACCGTTGTCTGATTTACTTCAACGACGATTTCCTCGAGTTTTCAAATAAATCTCGCCGAGTGACGAGGCATTTTGCTACCTTAAGAGAGTCATAGTTACTGCCGCCAGCTGCTCGACCTACTTTCTTTCTTTCCACTCACTAATTATTACTGTGGTCAGTCCTGCAGGAGCAATATGCCACTACATGTAAACCTTAACGTTGTCTGAGCTACCTTAACGAAAATATCCTCGAGATTTCAAAAAAAATTTCACATGGTGACGAGGCATTTGGCTACCTTAAGGGAGTCATAGTACCCCTGCCTGCTGCTCCCACTTTTCTAAGCCCTTTCTCTCTATCATTCTTGCTATGGCTGTCCTACAGAACCGATGTGCCACTATATGTCCACGTTAACGTCGTCTCTGTTACTCCCACTACGAGTCTCTCGAGTTAGCAAATGTACCTCGAAGGATGACGAGGCATTTTGCTACCTTATAAACGTCATAGTTACTGCAGCCAGCTGCTCCCCCTTCTTTGAATCTTTCCTGTCTTTAATTCGTACTGTGGTCAGTCCTGCAGAAGCGATACGCCACCACCTGTGCATGTTACCGTTGTCTGAGTTACCTCAACAACGAATTCCTCGAGTTTTCAAATAAATTTCGCCGAGTGACGATGCATTTGGCTACCTTAAGAGAGTCATAGTTACTGCAGCCAGCTGCTCCCCCTTCTTTGAATCTTTCCTCCCTTTAAATCGTACTGTGGTCAGTCCTGCAGAGCGATACGCCACCACCTGTGCATGTTACCGTTGTCTGATTTACTTCAACGACGATTTCCTCGAGTTTTCAAATAAATTTCGCCGAGTGACGAGGCATTTGGCTACCTTAAGAGAGTCATAGTTACTGCTGCCAGCTGCTCGACCTACTTTCATTCTTTCCACTCATTAATTATTACTGTGGTCAGTCCTGCAGGAGCAATATGCCACTACATGTAAACCTTAACGTTGTCTGAGCTACCTTAACGAAGATATTCTCGAGCTTTCAAAAAAAAATTTCACATGGTGACGAGGCATTTGGCTGCCTTAAGAGAGTCATAGTACCCCTGCCTGCTGCTCCCACTTTTTTAAGCCCTTTCTCTCTATCATTCTTGCTATGGCTGTCCTACAGAACCGATGTGCCACTATATGTCCAGGTTAACGTCGTCACTGTTACTCCCACTGCGAGTCTCTCGAGATAGCCATTGTACCTCGCCGGGTGACGAGGCATTTGGCTACCTTAAGAGAGTCATAGTTACTGCAGCCAGCTGCTCCCCCTTCTTTGAATCTTTCCTCCCTTTAAATCGTACTGTAGCCAGTCCTGCAGAGCGATACGCCACCACCTGTGCATGTTACCGTTGTCTGATTTACTTCAACGACGATTTCCTCGAGTTTTCAAATAAATTTCGCCGAGTGACGAGGCATTTGGCTACCTTAAGAGAGTCATAGTTACTGCTGCCAGCTGCTCGACCTACTTTCATTCTTTCCACTCATTAATTATTACTGTGGTCAGTCCTGCAGGAGCAATATGCCACTACATGTAAACCTTAACGTTGTCTGAGCTACCTTAACGAAGATATTCTCGAGTTTTCAAAAAAAATTTCACATGGTGACGAGGCATTTGGCTGCCTTAAGAGAGTCATAGTACCCCTGCCTGCTGCTCCCACTTTTTTAAGCCCTTTCTCTCTATCATTCTTGCTATGGCTGTCCTACAGAACCGATGTGCCACTATATGTCCAGGTTAACGTCGTCACTGTTACTCCCACTGCGAGTCTCTCGAGTTAGCAAATGTACCTCGCCGAATGACGAATCATTTGGCTACCTTAAGTGACTCATAGTTACTGCAGCCAGCTGCTCCCCCTTCTTTGAATCTTTCCTCCCTTTAAATCGTACTGTGGTCAGTCCTGCAGAGCGATACGCCACCACCTGTGCATGTTACCGTTGTCTGATTTACTTCAACGACGATTTCCTCGAGTTTTCAAATAAATTTCGCCGAGTGACGAGGCATTTGGCTACCTTAAGAGAGTCATAGTTACTGCTGCCAGCTGCTCGACCTACTTTCATTCTTTCCACTCATTAATTATTACTGTGGTCAGTCCTGCAGGAGCAATATGCCACTACATGTAAACCTTAACGTTGTCTGAGCTACCTTAACGAAGATATTCTCGAGTTTTCAAAAAAAATTTCACATGGTGACGAGGCATTTGGCTGCCTTAAGAGAGTCATAGTACCCCTGCCTGCTGCTCCCACTTTTTTAAGCCCTTTCTCTCTATCATTCTTGCTATGGCTGTCCTACAGAACCGATGTGCCACTATATGTCCAGGTTAACGTCGTCACTGTTACTCCCACTGCGAGTCTCTCGAGTTAGCAAATGTACTTCGCCGAATGACGAATCATTTGGCTACCTTAAGTGACTCATAGTTACTGCAGCCAGCTGCTCCCCCTTCTTTGAATCTTTCCTCCCTTTAAATTGTACTGGGGTCAGTCCTGCTGAAGCGATACGCCACCTCCTGTGCATGTTACCGTTGTCTCAGTTACTTCAACGACGATTTCCTCGAGTTTTCAAATAAATTTCGCCGAGTGACGAGGCATTTGGCTACCTTAAGAGAGTCATAGTTACTGCTGCCAGCTGCTCGACCTACTTTCATTCTTTCCACTCATTAATTATTACTGTGGTCAGTCCTGCAGGAGCAATATGCCACTACATGTAAACCTTAACGTTGTCTGAGCTACCTTAACGAAGATATTCTCGAGTTTTCAAAAAAAATTTCACATGGTGACGAGGCATTTGGCTGCCTTAAGAGAGTCATAGTACCCCTGCCTGCTGCTCCCACTTTTTTAAGCCCTTTCTCTCTATCATTCTTGCTATGGCTGTCCTACAGAACCGATGTGCCACTATATGTCCAGGTTAATGTCGTCACTGTTACTCCCACTGCGAGTCTCTCGAGTTAGCAACTGTACCTCGCCGGGTGACGAGGCATTTGGCTACCTTAAGTGACTCATAGTTACTGCAGCCAGCTGCTCCACCTTCTTTGAATCTTTCCTCCCTTTAAATCGTACTGAGGTCAGTCCTGCTGAAGCGATACGCCACCACCTGTGCATGTTACCGTTGTTTGAGTTACTTCAACGACGATTTCCTCGAGTTTTCAAATAAATTTCGCCGAGTGACGAGGCATTTGGCTTCCTTAAGAGAGTCATAGTTACTGCAGCCAGCTGCTCCCCCTTCTTTGAATCTTTCCTCCCTTCAAATCGTACTGTGGTCAGTCCTGCAGAGCGATACGCCACCACCTGTGCATGTTACCGTTGTCTGATTTACTTCAACGACGATTTCCTCGAGTTTTCAAATAAATTTCGCCGAGTGACGAGGCATTTGGCTACCTTAAGAGAGTCATAGTTACTGCTGCCAGCTGCTCGACCTACTTTCATTCTTTCCACTCATTAATTATTACTGTGGTCAGTCCAGCAGGAGCAATATGCCACTACATGTAAACCTTAACGTTGTCTGAGCTACCTTAACGAAGATATTCTCGAGCTTTCAAAAAAAATTTCACATGGTGACGAGGCATTTGGCTGCCTTAAGAGAGTCATAGTACCCCTGCCTGCTGCTCCCACTTTATTAAGCCCTTTTTCTCTATCATTCTTGCTATGGCTGTCCTACAGAACCGATGTGCCACTATATGTCCAGGTTAACGTCGTCACTGTTACTCCCACTACGAGTCTCTCGAGTTAGCAAATGTACCTCGCCGGGTGACGAGGCATTTGGCTACCTTAAGAGAGTCATAGTAACTGCAGCCAGCTGCTCCCCCTTCTTTGAATCTTTCCTCCCTTTAAATCGTACTGTGGTCAGTCCTGCAGAGCGATACGCCACCACCTGTGCATGTTACCGTTGTCTGATTTACTTCAACGACGATTTCCTCGAGTTTTCAAATAAATCTCGCCGAGTGACGAGGCATTTGGCTACCTTATGAGAGTCATAGGTACTGCCGCCAGCTGCTCGACCTACTTTCTTTCTTTCCACTCATTAAATATTACTGTGGTCAGTCCTGCAGGAGCAATATGCCACTACATGTAAACCTTAACGTTGTCTGAGCTACCTTAACGAAAATATCCTCGAGTTTTCAAAAAAAATTTCACATGGTGACGAGGCATTTGGCTACCTTAAGGGAGTCATAGTACCCCTGCCTGCTGCTCCCACTTTATTAAGCCCTTTTTCTCTATCATACTTGCTATGGCTGTCCTACAGAACCGATGTGCCACTATATGTCCAGGTTAACGTCGTCACTGTTACTCCCACTACGAGTCTCTCGAGTTAGCAAATGTACCTCGCCGAATGACGAATCATTTGGCTACCTTAAGTGACTCATAGTTACTGCAGCCAGCTGCTCCCCCTTCTTTGAATCTTTCCTCCCTTTAAATTGTACTGGGGTCAGTCCTGCTGAAGCGATACGCCACTTCCTGTGCATGTTACCGTTGTCTCAGTTACTTCAACGACGATTTCCTCGAGTTTTCAAATAAATTTCGCCGAGTGACGAGGCATTTGGCTACCTTAAGAGAGTCATAGTTACTGCTGCCAGCTGCTCGACCTACTTTCATTCTTTCCACTCATTAATTATTACTGTGGTCAGTCCTGCAGGAGCAATATGCCACTACATGTAAACCTTAACGTTGTCTGAGCTACCTTAACGAAGATATTCTCGAGTTTTCAAAAAAAATTTCACATGGTGACGAGGCATTTGGCTGCCTTAAGAGAGTCATAGTACCCCTGCCTGCTGCTCCCACTTTTCTAAGCCCTTTCTCTCTATCATTCTTGCTATGGCTGTCCTACAGAACCGATGTGCCACTATATGTCCACGTTAACGTCGTCTCTGTTACTCCCACTACGAGTCTCTCGAGTTAGCAAATGTACCTCGAAGGATGACGAGGCATTTTGCTACCTTATAAACGTCATAGTTACTGCAGCCAGCTGCTCCCCCTTCTTTGAATCTTTCCTGTCTTTAATTCGTACTGTGGTCAGTCCTGCAGAAGCGATACGCCACCACCTGTGCATGTTACCATTGTCTGAGTTACCTCAACAACGAATTCCTCGAGTTTTCAAATAAATTTCGCCGAGTGACGAGGCATTTGGCTACCTTAAGAGAGTCATAGTTACTGCAGCCAGCTGCTCCCCCTTCTTTGAATCTTTCCTCCCTTTAAATCGTACTGTGGTCAGTCCTGCAGAGCGATACGCCACCACCTGTGCATGTTACCGTTGTCTGATTTACTTCAACGACGATTTCCTCGAGTTTTCAAATAAATTTCGCCGAGTGACGAGGCATTTGGCTACCTTAAGAGAGTCATAGTTACTGCTGCCAGCTGCTCGACCTACTTTCATTCTTTCCACTCATTAATTATTACTGTGGTCAGTCCTGCAGGAGCAATATGCCACTACATGTAAACCTTAACGTTGTCTGAGCTACCTTAACGAAGATATTCTCGAGCTTTCAAAAAAAATTTCACATGGTGACGAGGCATTTGGCTGCCTTAAGAGAGTCATAGTACCCCTGCCTGCTGCTCCCACTTTTTTAAGCCCTTTCTCTCTATCATTCTTGCTATGGCTGTCCTACAGAACCGATGTGCCACTATATGTCCAGGTTAACGTCGTCACTGTTACTCCCACTGCGAGTCTCTCGAGATAGCCATTGTACCTCGCCGGGTGACGAGGCATTTGGCTACCTTAAGAGAGTCATAGTTACTGCAGCCAGCTGCTCCCCCTTCTTTGAATCTTTCCTCCCTTTAAATCGTACTGTGGTCAGTCCTGCAGAGCGATACGCCACCACCTGTGCATGTTACCGTTGTCTGATTTACTTCAACGACGATTTCCTCGAGTTTTCAAATAAATCTCGCCGAGTGACGAGGCATTTTGCTACCTTAAGAGAGTCATAGTTACTGCCGCCAGCTGCTCGACCTACTTTCTTTCTTTCCACTCACTAATTATTACTGTGGTCAGTCCTGCAGGAGCAATATGCCACTACATGTAAACCTTAACGTTGTCTGAGCTACCTTAACGAAAATATCCTCGAGATTTCAAAAAAAATTTCACATGGTGACGAGGCATTTGGCTACCTTAAGGGAGTCATTGTACCCCTGCCTGCTGCTCCCACTTTTCTAAGCCCTTTCTCTCTATCATTCTTGCTATGGCTGTCCTACAGAACCGATGTGTCACTATATGTCCACGTTAACGTCGTCTCTGTTACTCCCACTACGAGTCTCTCGAGTTAGCAAATGTACCTCGAAGGATGACGAGGCATTTTGCTACCTTATAAACGTCATAGTTACTGCAGCCAGCTGCTCCCCCTTCTTTGAATCTTTCCTGTCTTTAATTCGTACTGTGGTCAGTCCTGCAGAAGCGATACGCCACCACCTGTGCATGTTACCGTTGTCTGAGTTACCTCAACAACGAATTCCTCGAGTTTTCAAATAAATTTCGCCGAGTGACGAGGCATTTGGCTACCTTAAGAGAGTCATAGTTACTGCAGCCAGCTGCTCCCCCTTCTTTGAATCTTTCCTCCCTTTAAATCGTACTGTGGTCAGTCCTGCAGAGCGATACGCCACCACCTGTGCATTTACCGTTGTCTGATTTACTTCAACGACGATTTCCTCGAGTTTTCAAATAAATTTCACCGAGTGACGAGGCATTTGGCTACCTTAAGAGAGTCATAGTTACTGCTGCCAGCTGCTCGACCTACTTTCATTCTATCCACTCATTAATTATTACTGTGGTCAGTCCTGCAGGAGCAATATGCCACTACATGTAAACCAAAACGTTGTCTGAGCTACCTTAACGAAGATATTCTCGAGTTTTCAAAAAAAATTTCTCATGGTGACGAGACATTTGGCTGCCTTAAGAGAGTCATAGTACCCCTGCCTGCTGCTCCCACTTTTCTAAGCCCATTCTCTCTATCATTCTTGCTAAGGCTGTCCTACAGATCCGATGTGCCACTATATGTCCAGGTTAACGTCGTCACTGTCACTCCCACTACGAGTCTCTCGAGTTAGCAAATGTACCTCGCCAGGTGACGAGGCATTTGGCTACCTTAAGAGAGTCATAGTTACTGCAGCCAGCTGCTCCCCCTTCTTTGAATCTTTCCTCCCTTTAAATCGTACTGTGGTCAGTCCTGCAGAGCGATACGCCACCACCTGTGCATGTTACCGTTGTCTGATTTACTTCAGCGACGATTTCCTCGAGTTTTCGAATAAATTTCGCCGAGTGACGAGGCATTTGGCTACCTTAAGAGAGTCATAGTTACTGCTGCCAGCTGCTCGACCTACTTTCATTCTTTCCACTCATTAATTATTACTGTGGTCAGTCCTGCAGGAGTAATATGCCACTACATGTAAACCTTAACGTTGTCTGAGCTACCTTAACGAAGATATTCTTGAGTTTTCAAAAAAAATTTCACATGGTGACGAGGCATTTGGCTGCCTTAAGAGAGTCATAGTACCCCTGCCTGCTGCTCCCACTTTTCTAAGCCCATTCTCTCTATCATTCTTGCTATGGCTGTCCTACAGTACCGATGTGCCACTATATGTCCACGTTAACGTCGTCTCTGTTACTCCCACTACGAGTCTCTCGAGTTAGCAAATGTACCTCGAAGGATGACGAGGCATTTTGCTACCTTATAAACGTCATAGTTACTGCAGCCAGCTGCTCCCCCTTCTTTGAATCTTTCCTGTCTTTAATTCGTACTGTGGTCAGTCCTGCAGAAGCGATACGCCACCACCTGTGCATGTTACCGTTGTCTGAGTTACCTCAACAACGAATTCCTCGAGTTTTCAAATAAATTTCGCCGAGTGACGATGCATTTGGCTACCTTAAGAGAGTCATAGTTACTGCAGCCAGCTGCTCCCCCTTCTTTGAATCTTTCCTCCCTTTAAATCGTACTGTGGTCAGTCCTGCAGAGCGATACGCCACCACCTGTGCATGTTACCGTTGTCTGATTTACTTCAACGACGATTTCCTTGAGTTTTCAAATAAATTTCGCCGAGTGACGAGGCATTTGGCTACCTTAAGAGAGTCATAGTTACTGCTGCCAGCTGCTCGACCTACTTTCATTCTTTCCACTCATTAATTATTACTGTGGTCAGTCCTGCAGGAGCATTATGCCACTACATGTAAACCTTAACGTTGTCTGAGCTACCTTAACGAAGATATTCTCGAGCTTTCAAAAAAAATTTCACATGGTGACGAGGCATTTGGCTGCCTTAAGAGAGTCATAGTACCCCTGCCTGCTGCTCCCACTTTTTTAAGCCCTTTCTCTCTATCATTCTTGCTATGGCTGTCCTACAGAACCGATGTGCCACTATATGTCCAGGTTAACGTCGTCACTGTTACTCCCACTGCGAGTCTCTCGAGATAGCCATTGTACCTCGCCGGGTGACGAGGCATTTGGCTACCTTAAGAGAGTCATAGTTACTGCAGCCAGCTGCTCCCCCTTCTTTGAATCTTTCCTCCCTTTAAATCGTACTGTAGCCAGTCCTGCAGAGCGATACGCCACGACCTGTGCATGTTACCGTTGTCTGATTTACTTCAACGACGATTTCCTCGAGTTTTCAAATAAATTTCGCCGAGTGACGAGGCATTTGGCTACCTTAAGAGAGTCATAGTTACTGCTGCCAGCTGCTCGACCTACTTTCATTCTTTCCACTCATTAATTATTACTGTGGTCAGTCCTGCAGGAGCAATATGCCACTACATGTAAACCTTAACGTTGTCTGAGCTACCTTAACGAAGATATTCTCGAGTTTTCAAAAAAAATTTCACATGGTGACGAGGCATTTGGCTGCCTTAAGAGAGTCATAGTACCCCTGCCTGCTGCTCCCACTTTTTTAAGCCCTTTCTCTCTATCATTCTTGCTATGGCTGTCCTACAGAACCGATGTGCCACTATATGTCCAGGTTAACGTCGTCACTGTTACTCCCACTGCGAGTCTCTCGAGTTAGCAAATGTGCCTCGCCGAATGACGAATCATTTGGCTACCTTAAGTGACTCATAGTTACTGCAGCCAGCTGCTCCCCCTTCTTTGAATCTTTCCTCCCTTTAAATCGTACTGTGGTCAGTCCTGCAGAGCGATACGCCACCACCTGTGCATGTTACCGTTGTCTGATTTACTTCAACGACGATTTCCTCGAGTTTTCAAATAAATTTCGCCGAGTGACGAGGCATTTGGCTACCTTAAGAGAGTCATAGTTACTGCTGCCAGCTGCTCGACCTACTTTCATTCTTTCCACTCATTAATTATTACTGTGGTCAGTCCTGCAGGAGCAATATGCCACTACATGTAAACCTTAACGTTGTCTGAGCTACCTTAACGAAGATATTCTCGAGTTTTCAAAAAAAATTTCACATGGTGACGAGGCATTTGGCTGCCTTAAGAGAGTCATAGTACCCCTGCCTGCTGCTCCCACTTTTTTAAGCCCTTTCTCTCTATCATTCTTGCTATGGCTGTCCTACAGAACCGATGTGCCACTATATGTCCAGGTTAACGTCGTCACTGTTACTCCCACTGCGAGTCTCTCGAGTTAGCAAATGTACCTCGCCGAATGACGAATCATTTGGCTACCTTAAGTGACTCATAGTTACTGCAGCCAGCTGCTCCCCCTTCTTTGAATCTTTCCTCCCTTTAAATTGTACTGGGGTCAGTCCTGCTGAAGCGATACGCCACCTCCTGTGCATGTTACCGTTGTCTCAGTTACTTCAACGACGATTTCCTCGAGTTTTCAAATAAATTTCGCCGAGTGACGAGGCATTTGGCTACCTTAAGAGAGTCATAGTTACTGCTGCCAGCTGCTCGACCTACTTTCATTCTTTCCACTCATTAATTATTACTGTGGTCAGTCCTGCAGGAGCAATATGCCACTACATGTAAACCTTAACGTTGTCTGAGTTACCTTAACGAAGATATTCTCGAGTTTTCAAAAAAAATTTCACATGGTGACGAGGCATTTGGCTGCCTTAAGAGAGTCATAGTACCCCTGCCTGCTGCTCCCACTTTTTTAAGCCCTTTCTCTGTATCATTCTTGCTATGGCTGTCCTACAGAACCGATGTGCCACTATATGTCCAGGTTAATGTCGTCACTGTTACTCCCACTGCGAGTCTCTCGAGTTAGCAACTGTACCTCACCGGGTGACGAGGCATTTGGCTACCTTAAGTGACTCATAGTTACTGCAGCCAGCTGCTCCACCTTCTTTGAATCTTTCCTCCCTTTAAATCGTACTGAGGTCAGTCCTGCTGAAGCGATACGCCACCACCTGTGCATGTTACCGTTGTTTGAGTTACTTCAACGACGATTTCCTCGAGTTTTCAAATAAATTTCGCCGAGTGACGAGGCATTTGGCTTCCTTAAGAGAGTCATAGTTACTGCAGCCAGCTGCTCCCCCTTCTTTGAATCTTTCCTCCCTTCAAATCGTACTGTGGTCAGTCCTGCAGAGCGATACGCCACCACCTGTGCATGTTACCGTTGTCTGATTTACTTCAACGACGATTTCCTCGAGTTTTCAAATAAATTTCGCCGAGTGACGAGGCATTTGGCTACCTTAAGAGAGTCATAGTTACTGCTGCCAGCTGCTCGACCTACTTTCATTCTTTCCACTCATTAATTATTACTGTGGTCAGTCCAGCAGGAGCAATATGCCACTACATGTAAACCTTAACGTTGTCTGAGCTACCTTAACGAAGATATTCTCGAGCTTTCAAAAAAAATTTCACATGGTGACGAGGCATTTGGCTGCCTTAAGAGAGTCATAGTACCCCTGCCTGCTGCTCCCACTTTATTAAGCCCTTTTTCTCTATCATTCTTGCTATGGCTGTCCTACAGAACCGATGTGCCACTATATGTCCAGGTTAACGTCGTCACTGTTACTCCCACTACGAGTCTCTCGAGTTAGCAAATGTACCTCGCCGGGTGACGAGGCATTTGGCTACCTTAAGAGAGTCATAGTAACTGCAGCCAGCTGCTCCCCCTTCTTTGAATCTTTCCTCCCTTTAAATCGTACTGTGGTCAGTCCTGCAGAGCGATACGCCACCACCTGTGCATGTTACCGTTGTCTGATTTACTTCAACGACGATTTCCTCGAGTTTTCAAATAAATCTCGCCGAGTGACGAGGCATTTGGCTACCTTATGAGAGTCATAGTTACTGCCGCCAGCTGCTCGACCTACTTTCTTTCTTTCCACTCATTAAATATTACTGTGGTCAGTCCTGCAGGAGCAATATGCCACTACATGTAAACCTTAACGTTGTCTGAGCTACCTTAACGAAAATATCCTCGAGTTTTCAAAAAAAATTTCACATGGTGACGAGGCATTTGGCTACCTTAAGGGAGTCATAGTACCCCTGCCTGCTGCTCCCACTTTATTAAGCCCTTTTTCTCTATCATTCTTGCTATGGCTGTCCTACAGAACCGATGTGCCACTATATGTCCACGTTAACGTCGTCTCTGTTACTCCCACTACGAGTCTCTCGAGTTAGCAAATGTACCTCGAAGGATGACGAGGCATTTTGCTACCTTATAAACGTCATAGTTACTGCAGCCAGCTGCTCCCCCTTCTTTGAATCTTTCCTGTCTTTAATTCGTACTGTGGTCAGTCCTGCAGAAGCGATACGCCACCACCTGTGCATGTTACCGTTGTCTGAGTTACCTCAACAACGAATTCCTCGAGTTTTCAAATAAATTTCGCCGAGTGACGAGGCATTTGGCTACCTTAAGAAAGTCATAGTTACTGCAGCCAGCTGCTCCCCCTTCTTTGAATCTTTCCTCCCTTTAAATCGTACTGTGGTCAGTCCTGCAGAGCGATACGCCACCACCTGTGCATGTTACCGTTGTCTGATTTACTTCAACGACGATTTCCTCGAGTTTTCAAATAAATTTCGCCGAGTGACGAGGCATTTGGCTACCTTAAGAGAGTCATAGTTACTGCTGCCAGCTGCTCGACCTACTTTCATTCTTTCCACTCATTAATTATTACTGTGGTCAGTCCTGCAGGAGCAATATGCCACTACATGTAAACCTTAACGTTGTCTGAGCTACCTTAACGAAGATATTCTCGAGCTTTCAAAAAAAATTTCACATGGTGACGAGGCATTTGGCTGCCTTAAGAGAGTCATAGTACCCCTGCCTGCTGCTCCCACTTTTTTAAGCCCTTTCTCTCTATCATTCTTGCTATGGCTGTCCTACAGAACCGATGTGCCACTATATGTCCAGGTTAACGTCGTCACTGTTACTCCCACTGCGAGTCTCTCGAGATAGCCATTGTACCTCGCCGGGTGACGAGGCATTTGGCTACCTTAAGAGAGTCATAGTTACTGCAGCCAGCTGCTCCCCCTTCTTTGAATCTTTCCTCCCTTTAAATCGTACTGTGGTCAGTCCTGCAGAGCGATACGCCACCACCTGTGCATGTTACCGTTGTCTGATTTACTTCAACGACGATTTCCTCGAGTTTTCAAATAAATCTCGCCGAGTGACGAGGCATTTTGCTACCTTAAGAGAGTCATAGTTACTGCCGCCAGCTGCTCGACCTACTTTCTTTCTTTCCACTCACTAATTATTACTGTGGTCAGTCCTGCAGGAGCAATATGCCACTACATGTAAACCTTAACGTTGTCTGAGCTACCTTAACGAAAATATCCTCGAGATTTCAAAAAAAATTTCACATGGTGACGAGGCATTTGGCTACCTTAAGGGAGTCATAGTACCCCTGCCTGCTGCTCCCACTTTTCTAAGCCCTTTCTCTCTATCATTCTTGCTATGGCTGTCCTACAGAACCGATGTGTCACTATATGTCCACGTTAACGTCGTCTCTGTTACTCCCACTACGAGTCTCTCGAGTTAGCAAATGTACCTCGAAGGATGACGAGGCATTTTGCTACCTTATAAACGTCATAGTTACTGCAGCCAGCTGCTCCCCCTTCTTTGAATCTTTCCTGTCTTTAATTCGTACTGTGGTCAGTCCTGCAGAAGCGATACGCCACCACCTGTGCATGTTACCGTTGTCTGAGTTACCTCAACAACGAATTCCTCGAGTTTTCAAATAAATTTCGCCGAGTGACGAGGCATTTGGCTACCTTAAGAGAGTCATAGTTACTGCAGCCAGCTGCTCCCCCTTCTTTGAATCTTTCCTCCCTTTAAATCGTACTGTGGTCAGTCCTGCAGAGCGATACGCCACCACCTGTGCATTTACCGTTGTCTGATTTACTTCAACGACGATTTCCTCGAGTTTTCAAATAAATTTCGCCGAGTGACGAGGCATTTGGCTACCTTAAGAGAGTCATAGTTACTGCTGCCAGCTGCTCGACCTACTTTCATTCTTTCCACTCATTAAATATTACTGTGGTCAGTCCTGCAGGAGCAATATGCCACTACATGTAAACCAAAACGTTGTCTGAGCTACCTTAACGAAGATATTCTCGAGTTTTCAAAAAAAATTTCTCATGGTGACGAGACATTTGGCTGCCTTAAGAGAGTCATAGTACCCCTGCCCGCTGCTCCCACTTTTCTAAGCCCATTCTCTCTATCATTCTTGCTAAGGCTGTCCTACAGATCCGATGTGCCACTATATGTCCAGGTTAACGTCGTCACTGTCACTCCCACTACGAGTCTCTCGAGTTAGCAAATGTACCTCGCCAGGTGACGAGGCATTTGGCTACCTTAAGAGAGTCATAGTTACTGCAGCCAGCTGCTCCCCCTTCTTTGAATCTTTCCTCCCTCTAAATCGTACTGTGGTCAGTCCTGCAGAGCGATACGCCACCACCTGTGCATGTTACCGTTGTCTGATTTACTTCAGCGACGATTTCCTCGAGTTTTCGAATAAATTTCGCCGAGTGACGAGGCATTTGGCTACCTTAAGAGAGTCATAGTTACTGCTGCCAGCTGCTCGACCTACTTTCATTCTTTCCACTCATTAATTATTACTGTGGTCAGTCCTGCAGGAGTAATATGCCACTACATGTAAACCTTAACGTTGTCTGAGCTACCTTAACGAAGATATTCTTGAGTTTTCAAAAAAAATTTCACATGGTGACGAGGCATTTGGCTGCCTTAAGAGAGTCATAGTACCCCTGCCTGCTGCTCCCACTTTTCTAAGCCCATTCTCTCTATCATTCTTGCTATGGCTGTCCTACAGAACCGATGTGCCACTATACGTCCACGTTATCGTCGTCACTGTTACTCCCACTACGAGTCTCTCGAGTTAGCAAATGTACCTCGCCGGGTGACGAGGCATTTGGCTACCTTAAGAGAGTCATAGTTACTGCAGCCAGCTGCTCCCCCTTCTTTGAATCTTTCCTCCCTTTAAATCGTACTGTGGTCAGTCCTGCAGAGCGATACGCCACCACCTGTGCATGTTACCGTTGTCTGATTTACTTCAACGACGATTTCCTCGAGTTTTCAAATAAATTTCGCCGAGTGACGAGGCATTTGGCTTCCTTAAGCGAGTCATAGTTACTGCAGCCAGCTGCTCCCCCTTCTTTGAATCTTTCCTCCCTTCAAATCGTACTGTGGTCAGTCCTGCAGAGCGATACGCCACCACCTGTGCATGTTACCGTTGTCTGATTTACTTCAACGACGATTTCCTCGAGTTTTCAAATAAATTTCGCCGAGTGAAGAGGCATTTGGCTACCTTAAGAGAGTCATAGTTACTGCTGCCAGCTGCTCGACCTACTTTCATTCTTTCCACTCATTAATTATTACTGTGGTCAGTCCTGCAGGAGCAATATGCCACTACATGTAAACCTTAACGTTGTCTGAGCTACCTTAACGAAGATATTCTCGAGCTTTCAAAAAAAATTTCACATGGTGACGAGGCATTTGGCTGCCTTAAGAGAGTCATAGTACCCCCGCCTGCTGCTCCCACTTTACTAAGCCCTTTCTCTCTATCATTCTTGCTATGGCTGTCCTACAGAACCGATGTGCCACTATATGTCCAGGTTAACGTCGTCACTGTTACTCCCACTACGAGTCTCTCGAGTTAGCAAATGTACCTCGCCGAATGACGAATCATTTGGCTACCTTAAGTGACTCATAGTTACTGCAGCCAGCTGCTCCCCCTTCTTTGAATCTTTCCTCCCTTTAAATTGTACTGGGGTCAGTCCTGCTGAAGCGATACGCCACCTCCTGTGCATGTTACCGTTGTCTCAGTTACTTCAACGACGATTTCCTCGAGTTTTCAAATAAATTTCGCCGAGTGACGAGGCATTTGGCTACCTTAAGAGAGTCATAGTTACTGCTGCCAGCTGCTCGACCTACTTTCATTCTTTCCACTCATTAATTATTACTGTGGTCAGTCCTGCAGGAGCAATATGCCACTACATGTAAACCTTAACGTTGTCTGAGCTACCTTAACGAAGATATTCTCGAGTTTTCAAAAAAAATTTCACATGGTGACGAGGCATTTGGCTGCCTTAAGAGTGTCATAGTACCCCTGCCTGCTGCTCCCACTTTTCTAAGCCCTTTCTCTCTATCATTCTTGCTATGGCTGTCCTACAGAACCGATGTGCCACTATATGTCCACGTTAACGTCGTCTCTGTTACTCCCACTACGAGTCTCTCGAGTTAGCAAATGTACCTCGAAGGATGACGAGGCATTTTGCTACCTTATAAACGTCATAGTTACTGCAGCCAGCTGCTCCCCCTTCTTTGAATCTTTCCTGTCTTTAATTCGTACTGTGGTCAGTCCTGCAGAAGCGATACGCCACCACCTGTGCATGTTACCGTTGTCTGAGTTACCTCAACAACGAATTCCTCGAGTTTTCAAATAAATTTCGCCGAGTGACGAGGCATTTGGCTACCTTAAGAAAGTCATAGTTACTGCAGCCAGCTGCTCCCCCTTCTTTGAATCTTTCCTCCCTTTAAATCGTACTGTGGTCAGTCCTGCAGAGCGATACGCCACCACCTGTGCATGTTACCGTTGTCTGATTTACTTCAACGACGATTTCCTCGAGTTTTCAAATAAATTTCGCCGAGTGACGAGGCATTTGGCTACCTTAAGAGAGTCATAGTTACTGCTGCCAGCTGCTCGACCTACTTTCATTCTTTCCACTCATTAAATATTACTGTGGTCAGTCCTGCAGGAGCAATATGCCACTACATGTAAACCAAAACGTTGTCTGAGCTACCTTAACGAAGATATTCTCGAGTTTTCAAAAAAAATTTCTCATGGTGACGAGACATTTGGCTGCCTTAAGAGAGTCATAGTACCCCTGCCTGCTGCTCCCACTTTTCTAAGCCCATTCTCTCTATCATTCTTGCTAAGGCTGTCCTACAGATCCGATGTGCCACTATATGTCCAGGTTAACGTCGTCACTGTCACTCCCACTACGAGTCTCTCGAGTTAGCAAATGTACCTCGCCAGGTGACGAGGCATTTGGCTACCTTAAGAGAGTCATAGTTACTGCAGCCAGCTGCTCCCCCTTCTTTGAATCTTTCCTCCCTCTAAATCGTACTGTGGTCAGTCCTGCAGAGCGATACGCCACCACCTGTGCATGTTACCGTTGTCTGATTTACTTCAGCGACGATTTCCTCGAGTTTTCGAATAAATTTCGCCGAGTGACGAGGCATTTGGCTACCTTAAGAGAGTCATAGTTACTGCTGCCAGCTGCTCGACCTACTTTCATTCTTTCCACTCATTAATTATTACTGTGGTCAGTCCTGCAGGAGTAATATGCCACTACATGTAAACCTTAACGTTGTCTGAGCTACCTTAACGAAGATATTCTTGAGTTTTCAAAAAAAATTTCACATGGTGACGAGGCATTTGGCTGCCTTAAGAGAGTCATAGTACCCCTGCCTGCTGCTCCCACTTTTCTAAGCCCATTCTCTCTATCATTCTTGCTATGGCTGTCCTACAGAACCGATGTGCCACTATACGTCCACGTTAACGTCGTCACTGTTACTCCCACTACGAGTCTCTCGAGTTAGCAAATGTACCTCGCCGGGTGACGAGGCATTTGGCTACCTTAAGAGAGTCATAGTTACTGCAGCCAGCTGCTCCCCCTTCTTTGAATCTTTCCTCCCTTTAAATCGTACTGTGGTCAGTCCTGCAGAGCGATACGCCACCACCTGTGCATGTTACCGTTGTCTGATTTACTTCAACGACGATTTCCTCGAGTTTTCAAATAAATTTCGCCGAGTGACGAGGCATTTGGCTTCCTTAAGCGAGTCATAGTTACTGCAGCCAGCTGCTCCCCCTTCTTTGAATCTTTCCTCCCTTCAAATCGTACTGTGGTCAGTCCTGCAGAGCGATACGCCACCACCTGTGCATGTTACCGTTGTCTGATTTACTTCAACGACGATTTCCTCGAGTTTTCAAATAAATTTCGCCGAGTGACGAGGCATTTGGCTACCTTAAGAGAGTCATAGTTACTGCTGCCAGCTGCTCGACCTACTTTCATTCTTTCCACTCATTAATTATTACTGTGGTCAGTCCTGCAGGAGCAATATGCCACTACATGTAAACCTTAACGTTGTCTGAGCTACCTTAACGAAGATATTCTCGAGCTTTCAAAAAAAATTTCACATGGTGACGAGGCATTTGGCTGCCTTAAGAGAGTCATAGTACCCCCGCCTGCTGCTCCCACTTTACTAAGCCCTTTCTCTCTATCATTCTTGCTATGGCTGTCCTACAGAACCGATGTGCCACTATATGTCCAGGTTAACGTCGTCACTGTTACTCCCACTACGAGTCTCTCGAGTTAGCAAATGTACCTCGCCGAATGACGAATCATTTGGCTACCTTAAGTGACTCATAGTTACTGCAGCCAGCTGCTCCCCCTTCTTTGAATCTTTCCTCCCTTTAAATTGTACTGGGGGTCAGTCCTGCTGAAGCGATACGCCACCTCCTGTGCATGTTACCGTTGTCTCAGTTACTTCAACGACGATTTCCTCGAGTTTTCAAATAAATTTCGCCGAGTGACGAGGCATTTGGCTACCTTAAGAGAGTCATAGTTACTGCTGCCAGCTGCTCGACCTACTTTCATTCTTTCCACTCATTAATTATTACTGTGGTCAGTCCTGCAGGAGCAATATGCCACTACATGTAAACCTTAACGTTGTCTGAGCTACCTTAACGAAGATATTCTCGAGTTTTCAAAAAAAATTTCACATGGTGACGAGGCATTTGGCTGCCTTAAGAGTGTCATAGTACCCCTGCCTGCTGCTCCCACTTTTCTAAGCCCTTTCTCTCTATCATTCTTGCTATGGCTGTCCTACAGAACCGATGTGCCACTATATGTCCACGTTAACGTCGTCTCTGTTACTCCCACTACGAGTCTCTCGAGTTAGCAAATGTACCTCGAAGGATGACGAGGCATTTTGCTACCTTATAAACGTCATAGTTACTGCAGCCAGCTGCTCCCCCTTCTTTGAATCTTTCCTGTCTTTAATTCGTACTGTGGTCAGTCCTGCAGAAGCGATACGCCACCACCTGTGCATGTTACCGTTGTCTGAGTTACCTCAACAACGAATTCCTCGAGTTTTCAAATAAATTTCGCCGAGTGACGAGGCATTTGGCTACCTTAAGAAAGTCATAGTTACTGCAGCCAGCTGCTCCCCCTTCTTTGAATCTTTCCTCCCTTTAAATCGTACTGTGGTCAGTCCTGCAGAGCGATACGCCACCACCTGTGCATGTTACCGTTGTCTGATTTACTTCAACGACGATTTCCTCGAGTTTTCAAATAAATTTCGCCGAGTGACGAGGCATTTGGCTACCTTAAGAGAGTCATAGTTACTGCTGCCAGCTGCTCGACCTACTTTCATTCTTTCCACTCATTAATTATTACTGTGGTCAGTCCTGCAGGAGCAATATGCCACTACATGTAAACCTTAACGTTGTCTGAGCTACCTTAACGAAGATATTCTCGAGCTTTCAAAAAAAATTTCACATGGTGACGAGGCATTTGGCTGCCTTAAGAGAGTCATAGTACCCCTGCCTGCTGCTCCCACTTTTTTAAGCCCTTTCTCTCTATCATTCTTGCTATGGCTGTCCTACAGAACCGATGTGCCACTATATGTCCAGGTTAACGTCGTCACTGTTACTCTCACTGCGAGTCTCTCGAGATAGCCATTGTACCTCGCCGGGTGACGAGGCATTTGGCTACCTTAAGAGAGTCATAGTTACTGCAGCCAGCTGCTCCCCCTTCTTTGAATCTTTCCTCCCTTTAAATCGTACTGTGGTCAGTCCTGCAGAGCGATACGCCACCACCTGTGCATGTTACCGTTGTCTGATTTACTTCAACGACGATTTCCTCGAGTTTTCAAATAAATCTCGCCGAGTGACGAGGCATTTTGCTACCTTAAGAGAGTCATAGTTACTGCCGCCAGCTGCTCGACCTACTTTCTTTCTTTCCACTCACTAATTATTACTGTGGTCAGTCCTGCAGGAGCAATATGCCACTACATGTAAACCTTAACGTTGTCTGAGCTACCTTAACGAAAATATCCTCGAGATTTCAAAAAAAATTTCACATGGTGACGAGGCATTTGGCTACCTTAAGGGAGTCATAGTACCCCTGCCTGCTGCTCCCACTTTTCTAAGCCCTTTCTCTCTATCATTCTTGCTATGGCTGTCCTACAGAACCGATGTGTCACTATATGTCCACGTTAACGTCGTCTCTGTTACTCCCACTACGAGTCTCTCGAGTTAGCAAATGTACCTCGAAGGATGACGAGGCATTTTGCTACCTTATAAACGTCATAGTTACTGCAGCCAGCTGCTCCCCCTTCTTTGAATCTTTCCTGTCTTTAATTCGTACTGTGGTCAGTCCTGCAGAAGCGATACGCCACCACCTGTGCATGTTACCGTTGTCTGAGTTACCTCAACAACGAATTCCTCGAGTTTTCAAATAAATTTCGCCGAGTGACGAGGCATTTGGCTACCTTAAGAGAGTCATAGTTACTGCAGCCAGCTGCTCCCCCTTCTTTGAATCTTTCCTCCCTTTAAATCGTACTGTGGTCAGTCCTGCAGAGCGATACGCCACCACCTGTGCATTTACCGTTGTCTGATTTACTTCAACGACGATTTCCTCGAGTTTTCAAATAAATTTCGCCGAGTGACGAGGCATTTGGCTACCTTAAGAGAGTCATAGTTACTGCTGCCAGCTGCTCGACCTACTTTCATTCTTTCCACTCATTAAATATTACTGTGGTCAGTCCTGCAGGAGCAATATGCCACTACATGTAAACCAAAACGTTGTCTGAGCTACCTTAACGAAGATATTCTCGAGTTTTCAAAAAAAATTTCTCATGGTGACGAGACATTTGGCTGCCTTAAGAGAGTCATAGTACCCCTGCCTGCTGCTCCCACTTTTCTAAGCCCATTCTCTCTATCATTCTTGCTAAGGCTGTCCTACAGATCCGATGTGCCACTATATGTCCAGGTTAACGTCGTCACTGTCACTCCCACTACGAGTCTCTCGAGTTAGCAAATGTACCTCGCCAGGTGACGAGGCATTTGGCTACCTTAAGAGAGTCATAGTTACTGCAGCCAGCTGCTCCCCCTTCTTTGAATCTTTCCTCCCTCTAAATCGTACTGTGGTCAGTCCTGCAGAGCGATACGCCACCACCTGTGCATGTTACCGTTGTCTGATTTACTTCAGCGACGATTTCCTCGAGTTTTCGAATAAATTTCGCCGAGTGACGAGGCATTTGGCTACCTTAAGAGAGTCATAGTTACTGCTGCCAGCTGCTCGACCTACTTTCATTCTTTCCACTCATTAATTATTACTGTGGTCAGTCCTGCAGGAGTAATATGCCACTACATGTAAACCTTAACGTTGTCTGAGCTACCTTAACGAAGATATTCTTGAGTTTTCAAAAAAAATTTCACATGGTGACGAGGCATTTGGCTGCCTTAAGAGAGTCATAGTACCCCTGCCTGCTGCTCCCACTTTTCTAAGCCCATTCTCTCTATCATTCTTGCTATGGCTGTCCTACAGAACCGATGTGCCACTATACGTCCACGTTAACGTCGTCACTGTTACTCCCACTACGAGTCTCTCGAGTTAGCAAATGTACCTCGCCGGGTGACGAGGCATTTGGCTACCTTAAGAGAGTCATAGTTACTGCAGCCAGCTGCTCCCCCTTCTTTGAATCTTTCCTCCCTTTAAATCGTACTGTGGTCAGTCCTGCAGAGCGATACGCCACCACCTGTGCATGTTACCGTTGTCTGATTTACTTCAACGACGATTTCCTCGAGTTTTCAAATAAATTTCGCCGAGTGACGAGGCATTTGGCTTCCTTAAGCGAGTCATAGTTACTGCAGCCAGCTGCTCCCCCTTCTTTGAATCTTTCCTCCCTTCAAATCGTACTGTGGTCAGTCCTGCAGAGCGATACGCCACCACCTGTGCATGTTACCGTTGTCTGATTTACTTCAACGACGATTTCCTCGAGTTTTCAAATAAATTTCGCCGAGTGACGAGGCATTTGGCTACCTTAAGAGAGTCATAGTTACTGCTGCCAGCTGCTCGACCTACTTTCATTCTTTCCACTCATTAATTATTACTGTGGTCAGTCCTGCAGGAGCAATATGCCACTACATGTAAACCTTAACGTTGTCTGAGCTACCTTAACGAAGATATTCTCGAGCTTTCAAAAAAAATTTCACATGGTGACGAGGCATTTGGCTGCCTTAAGAGAGTCATAGTACCCCCGCCTGCTGCTCCCACTTTACTAAGCCCTTTCTCTCTATCATTCTTGCTATGGCTGTCCTACAGAACCGATGTGCCACTATATGTCCAGGTTAACGTCGTCACTGTTACTCCCACTACGAGTCTCTCGAGTTAGCAAATGTACCTCGCCGGGTGACGAGGCATTTGGCTACCTTAAGAGAGTCATAGTTACTGCAGCCAGCTGCTCCCCCTTCTTTGAATCTTTCCTCCCTTTAAATCGTACTGTGGTCAGTCCTGCAGAGCGATACGCCACCACCTGTGCATGTTACCGTTGTCTGATTTACTTCAACGACGATTTCCTCGAGTTTTCAAATAAATCTCGCCGAGTGACGAGGCATTTGGCTACCTTATGAGAGTCATAGTTACTGCCGCCAGCTGCTCGACCTACTTTCTTTCTTTCCACTCATTAAATATTACTGTGGTCAGTCCTGCAGGAGCAATATGCCACTACATGTAAACCTTAACGTTGTCTGAGCTACCTTAACGAAAATATCCTCGAGTTTTCAAAAAAAATTTCACATGGTGACGAGGCATTTGGCTGCCTTAAGAGAGTCATAGTACCCCTGCCTGCTGCTCCCACTTTTCTAAGCCCATTCTCTCTATCATTCTTGCTATGGCTGTCCTACAGAACCGATGTGCCACTATATGTCCACGTTAACGTCGTCACTGTTACTCCCACTACGAGTCTCTCGAGTTAGCAAATGTACCTCGCCGGGTGACGAGGCATTTGGCTACCTTAAGAGAGTCATAGTTACTGCAGCCAGCTGCTCCCCCTTCTTTGAATCTTTCCTCCCTTTAAATCGTACTGTGGTCAGTCCTGCAGAGCGATACGCCACCACCTGTGCATGTTACCGTTGTCTGATTTACTTCAACGACGATTTCCTCGAGTTTTCAAATAAATTTCGCCGAGTGACGAGGCATTTGGCTTCCTTAAGAGAGTCATAGTTACTGCAGCCAGCTGCTCCCCCTTCTTTGAATCTTTCCTCCCTTCAAATCGTACTGTGGTCAGTCCTGCAGAGCGATACGCCACCACCTGTGCATGTTACCGTTGTCTGATTTACTTCAACGACGATTTCCTCGAGTTTTCAAATAAATTTCGCCGAGTGACGAAGCATTTGGCTACCTTAAGAGAGTCATAGTTACTGCTGCCAGCTGCTCGACCTACTTTCATTCTTTCCACTCATTAATTATTACTGTGGTCAGTCCTGCAGGAGCAATATGCCACTACATGTAAACCTTAACGTTGTCTGAGCTACCTTAACGAAGATATTCTCGAGCTTTCAAAAAAAATTTCACATGGTGACGAGGCATTTGGCTGCCTTAAGAGAGTCATAGTACCCCCGCCTGCTGCTCCCACTTTACTAAGCCCTTTCTCTCTATCATTCTTGCTATGGCTGTCCTACAGAACCGATGTGCCACTATATGTCCAGGTTAACGTCGTCACTGTTACTCCCACTACGAGTCTCTCGAGTTAGCAAATGTACCTCGCCGGGTGACGAGGCATTTGGCTACCTTAAGAGAGTCATAGTTACTGCAGCCAGCTGCTCCCCCTTCTTTGAATCTTTCCTCCCTTTAAATCGTACTGTGGTCAGTCCTGCAGAGCGATACGCCACCACCTGTGCATGTTACCGTTGTCTGATTTACTTCAACGACGATTTCCTCGAGTTTTCAAATAAATCTCGCCGAGTGACGAGGCATTTGGCTACCTTATGAGAGTCATAGTTACTGCCGCCAGCTGCTCGACCTACTTTCTTTCTTTCCACTCATTAAATATTACTGTGGTCAGTCCTGCAGGAGCAATATGCCACTACATGTAAACCTTAACGTTGTCTGAGCTACCTTAACGAAAATATCCTCGAGTTTTCAAAAAAAATTTCACATGGTGACGAGGCATTTGGCTACCTTAAGGGAGTCATAGTACCCCTGCCTGCTGCTCCCACTTTACTAAGCCCTTTCTCTCTATCATTCTTGCTATGTCTGTCCTACAGTACCGATGTGCCACTATATGTCCAGGTTAACGTCGTCACTGTTACTCCCACTACGAGTCTCTCGAGTTAGCAAATGTACCTCGCCGGGTGACGAGGCATTTGGCTACCTTAAGAGAGTCATAGTTACTGCAGCCAGCTGCTCCCCCTTCTTTGAATCTTTCCTCCCTTTAAATCGTACTGTGGTCAGTCCTGCAGAGCGATACGCCACCACCTGTGCATGTTACCGTTGTCTGATTTACTTCAACGACGATTTCCTCGAGTTTTCAAATAAATTCCGCCGAGTGACGAGGCATTTGGCTACCTTAAGAGAGTCATAGTTACTGCTGCCAGCTGCTCGACCTACTTTCATTCTTTCCACTCATTAATTATTACTGTGGTCAGTCCTGCAGGAGCAATATGCCACTACATGTAAACCTTAACGTTGTCTGAGCTACCTTAACGAAGATATTCTCGAGTTTTCAAAAAAAATTTCACATGGTGACGAGGCATTTGGCTGCCTTAAGAGAGTCATAGTACCCCTGCCTGCTGCTCCCACTTTTTTAAGCCCTTTCTCTCTATCATTCTTGCTATGGCTGTCCTACAGAACCGATGTGCCACTATATGTCCAGGTTAACGTCGTCACTGTTACTCCCACTGCGAGTCTCTCGAGTTAGCAAATGTACCTCGCCGAATGACGAATCATTTGGCTACCTTAAGTGACTCATAGTTACTGCAGCCAGCTGCTCCCCCTTCTTTGAATCTTTCCTCCCTTTAAATTGTACTGGGGGTCAGTCCTGCTGAAGCGATACGCCACCTCCTGTGCATGTTACCGTTGTCTCAGTTACTTCAACGACGATTTCCTCGAGTTTTCAAATAAATTTCGCCGAGTGACGAGGCATTTGGCTACCTTAAGAGAGTCATAGTTACTGCTGCCAGCTGCTCGACCTACTTTCATTCTTTCCACTCATTAATTATTACTGTGGTCAGTCCTGCAGGAGCAATATGCCACTACATGTAAACCTTAACGTTGTCTGAGCTACCTTAACGAAGATATTCTCGAGTTTTCAAAAAAAATTTCACATGGTGACGAGGCATTTGGCTGCCTTAAGAGAGTCATAGTACCCCTGACTGCTGCTCCCACTTTTTTAAGCCCTTTCTCTCTATCATTCTTGCTATGGCTGTCCTACAGAACCGATGTGCCACTATATGTCCAGGTTAATGTCGTCACTGTTACTCCCACTGCGAGTCTCTCGAGTTAGCAACTGTACCTCGCCGGGTGACGAGGCATTTGGCTACCTTAAGTGACTCATAGTTACTGCAGCCAGCTGCTCCACCTTCTTTGAATCTTTCCTCCCTTTAAATCGTACTGAGGTCAGTCCTGCTGAAGCGATACGCCACCACCTGTGCATGTTACCGTTGTTTGAGTTACTTCAACGACGATTTCCTCGAGTTTTCAAATAAATTTCGCCGAGTGACGAGGCATTTGGCTACCTTAAGAGAGTCATAGTTACTGCAGCCAGCTGCTCCCCCTTCTTTGAATCTTTCCTCCCTTTAAATCGTACTGTGGTCAGTCCTGCAGAGCGATACGCCACCACCTGTGCATGTTACCGTTGTCTGATTTACTTCAACGACGATTTCCTCGAGTTTTCAAATAAATCTCGCCGAGTGACGAGGCATTTTGCTACCTTAAGAGAGTCATAGTTACTGCCGCCAGCCGCTCGACCTACTTTCTTTCTTTCCACTCACTAATTTTTACTGTGGTCAGTCCTGCAGGAGCAATATGCCACTACATGTAAACCTTAACGTTGTCTGAGCTACCTTAACGAAAATATCCTCGAGATTTCAAAAAAAATTTCACATGGTGACGAGGCATTTGGCTACCTTAAGGGAGTCATAGTACCCCTGCCTGCTGCTCCCACTTTTCTAAGCCCTTTCTCTCTATCATTCTTGCTATGGCTGTCCTACAGAACCGATGTGTCACTATATGTCCACGTTAACGTCGTCTCTGTTACTCCCACTACGAGTCTCTCGAGTTAGCAAATGTACCTCGCAGGATGACGAGGCATTTTGCTACCTTATAAACGTCATAGTTACTGCAGCCAGCTGCTCCCCCTTCTTTGAATCTTTCCTGTCTTTAATTCGTACTGTGGTCAGTCCTGCAGAAGCGATACGCCACCACCTGTGCATGTTACCGTTGTCTGAGTTACCTCAACAACGAATTCCTCGAGTTTTCAAATAAATTTCGCCGAGTGACGAGGCATTTGGCTACCTTAAGAGAGTCATAGTTACTGCAGCCAGCTGCTCCCCCTTCTTTGAATCTTTCCTCCCTTTAAATCGTACTGTGGTCAGTCCTGCAGAGCGATACGCCACCACCTGTGCATGTTACCGTTGTTCGATTTACTTCAACGACGATTTCCTCGAGTTTTCAAATAAATTTCGCCGAGTGACGAGGCATTTGGCTACCTTATGAGAGTCATAGTTACTGCTGCCAGCTGCTCGACCTACTTTCATTCTTTCCACTCATTAATTATTACTGTGGTCAGTCCTGCAGGAGTAATATGCCACTACATGTAAACCTTAACGTTGTCTGAGCTACCTTAACGAAGATATTCTTGAGTTTTCAAAAAAAATTTCACATGGTGACGAGGCATTTGGCTGCCTTAAGAGAGTCATAGTACCCCTGCCTGCTGCTCCCACTTTTCTAAGCCCATTCTCTCTATCATTCTTGCTATGGCTGTCCTACAGAACCGATGTGCCACTATATGTCCACGTTAACGTCGTCACTGTTACTCCCACTACGAGTCTCTCGAGTTAGCAAATGTACCTCGCCGGGTGACGAGGCATTTGGCTACCTTAAGAGAGTCATAGTTACTGCAGCCAGCTGCTCCCCCTTCTTTGAATCTTTCCTCCCTTTAAATCGTACTGTGGTCAGTCCTGCAGAGCGATACGCCACCACCTGTGCATGTTACCGTTGTCTGATTTACTTCAACGACGATTTCCTCGAGTTTTCAAATAAATTTCGCCGAGTGACGAGGCATTTGGCTTCCTTAAGAGAGTCATAGTTACTGCAGCCAGCTGCTCCCCCTTCTTTGAATCTTTCCTCCCTTCAAATCGTACTGTGGTCAGTCCTGCAGAGCGATACGCCACCACCTGTGCATGTTACCGTTGTCTGATTTACTTCAACGACGATTTCCTCGACTTTTCAAATAAATTTCGCCGAGTGACGAGGCATTTGGCTACCTTAAGGGAGTCATAGTTACTGCTGCCAGCTGCTCGACCTACTTTCATTCTTTCCACTCATTAATTATTACTGTGGTCAGTCCTGCAGGAGCAATATGCCACTACATGTAAACCTTAACGTTGTCTGAGCTACCTTAACGAAGATATTCTCGAGCTTTCAAAAAAAATTTCACATGGTGACGAGGCATTTGGCTGCCTTAAGAGAGTCATAGTACCCCCGCCTGCTGCTCCCACTTTACTAAGCCCTTTCTCTCTATCATTCTTGCTATGGCTGTCCTACAGAACCGATGTGCCACTATATGTCCAGGTTAACGTCGTCACTGTTACTCCCACTACGAGTCTCTCGAGTTAGCAAATGTACCTCGCCGGGTGACGAGGCATTTGGCTACCTTAAGAGAGTCATAGTTACTGCAGCCAGCTGCTCCCCCTTCTTTGAATCTTTCCTCCCTTTAAATCGTACTGTGGTCAGTCCTGCAGAGCGATACGCCACCACCTGTGCATGTTACCGTTGTCTGATTTACTTCAACGACGATTTCCTCGAGTTTTCAAATAAATCTCGCCGAGTGACGAGGCATTTGGCTACCTTATGAGAGTCATAGTTACTGCCGCCAGCTGCTCGACCTACTTTCTTTCTTTCCACTCATTAAATATTACTGTGGTCAGTCCTGCAGGAGCAATATGCCACTACATGTAAACCTTAACGTTGTCTGAGCTACCTTAACGAAAATATCCTCGAGTTTTCAAAAAAAATTTCACATGGTGACGAGGCATTTGGCTACCTTAAGGGAGTCATAGTACCCCTGCCTGCTGCTCCCACTTTACTAAGCCCTTCCTCTCTATCATTCTTGCTATGGCTGTCCTACAGAACCGATGTGCCACTATATGTCCAGGTTAACGTCGTCACTGTTACTCCCACTACGAGTCTCTCGAGTTAGCAAATGTACCTCGCCGGGTGACGAGGCATTTGGCTACCTTAAGAGAGTCATAGTTACTGCAGCCAGCTGCTCCCCCTTCTTTGAATCTTTCCTCCCTTTAAATCGTACTGTGGTCAGTCCTGCAGAGCGATACGCCACCACCTGTGCATGTTACCGTTGTCTGATTTACTTCAACGACGATTTCCTCGAGTTTTCAAATAAATTCCGCCGAGTGACGAGGCATTTGGCTACCTTAAGAGAGTCATAGTTACTGCTGCCAGCTGCTCGACCTACTTTCATTCTTTCCACTCATTAATTATTACTGTGGTCAGTCCTGCAGGAGCAATATGCCACTACATGTAAACCTTAACGTTGTCTGAGCTACCTTAACGAAGATATTCTCGAGTTTTCAAAAAAAATTTCACATGGTGACGAGGCATTTGGCTGCCTTAAGAGAGTCATAGTACCCCTGCCTGCTGCTCCCACTTTTCTAAGCCCATTCTCTCTATCATTCTTGCTATGGCTGTCCTACAGAACCGATGTGCCACTATATATCCACGTTAACGTCGTCACTGTTACTCCCACTACGAGTCTCTCGAGTTAGCAAATGTACCTCGCCGGGTGACGAGGCATTTGGCTACCTTAAGAGAGTCATAGTTACTGCAGCCAGCTGCTCCCCCTTCTTTGAATCTTTCCTCCCTTTAAATCGTACTGTGGTCCGTCCTGCAGAGCGATACGCCACCACCTGTGCATGTTACCGTTGTCTGATTTACTTCAACGACGATTTCCTCGAGTTTTCAAATAAATTTCGCCGAGTGACGAGGCATTTGGCTTCCTTAAGAGAGTCATAGTTACTGCAGCCAGCTGCTCCCCCTTCTTTGAATCTTTCCTCCCTTCAAATCGTACTGTGGTCAGTCCTGCAGAGCGATACGCCACCACCTGTGCATGTTACCGTTGTCTGATTTACTTCAACGACGATTTCCTCGAGTTTTCAAATAAATTTCGCCGAGTGACGAGGCATTTGGCTACCTTAAGAGAGTCATAGTTACTGCTGCCAGCTGCTCGACCTACTTTCATTCTTTCCACTCACTAATTATTACTGTGGTCAGTCCTGCAGGAGCAATATGCCACTACATGTAAACCTTAACGTTGTCTGAGCTACCTTAACGAAGATATTCTCGAGCTTTCAAAAAAAATTTCACATGGTGACGAGGCATTTGGCTGCCTTAAGAGAGTCATAGTACCCCCGCCTGCTGCTCCCACTTTACTAAGCCCTTTCTCTCTATCATTCTTGCTATGGCTGTCCTACAGAACCGATGTGCCACTATATGTCCAGGTTAACGTCGTCACTGTTACTCCCACTACGAGTCTCTCGAGTTAGCAAATGTACCTCGCCGGGTGACGAGGCATTTGGCTACCTTAAGAGAGTCATAGTTACTGCAGCCAGCTGCTCCCCCTTCTTTGAATCTTTCCTCCCTTTAAATCGTACTGTGGTCAGTCCTGCAGAGCGATACGCCACCACCTGTGCATGTTACCGTTGTCTGATTTACTTCAACGACGATTTCCTCGAGTTTTCAAATAAATCTCGCCGAGTGACGAGGCATTTGGCTACCTTATGAGAGTCATAGTTACTGCCGCCAGCTGCTCGACCTACTTTCTTTCTTTCCACTCATTAAATATTACTGTGGTCAGTCCTGCAGGAGCAATATGCCACTACATGTAAACCTTAACGTTGTCTGAGCTACCTTAACGAAAATATCCTCGAGTTTTCAAAAAAAATTTCACATGGTGACGAGGCATTTGGCTACCTTAAGGGAGTCATAGTACCCCTGCCTGCTGCTCCCACTTTACTAAGCCCTTCCTCTCTATCATTCTTGCTATGGCTGTCCTACAGAACCGATGTGCCACTATATGTCCAGGTTAACGTCGTCACTGTTACTCCCACTACGAGTCTCTCGAGTTAGCAAATGTACCTCGCCGGGTGACGAGGCATTTGGCTACCCTAAGAGAGTCATAGTTACTGCAGCCAGCTGCTCCCCCTTCTTTGAATCTTTCCTCCCTTTAAATCGTACTGTGGTCAGTCCTGCAGAGCGATACGCCACCACCTGTGCATGTTACCGTTGTCTGATTTACTTCAACGACGATTTCCTCGAGTTTTCAAATAAATTCCGCCGAGTGACGAGGCATTTGGCTACCTTAAGAGAGTCATAGTTACTGCTGCCAGCTGCTCGACCTACTTTCATTCTTTCCACTCATTAATTATTACTGTGGTCAGCCCTGCAGGAGCAATATGCCACTACATGTAAACCTTAACGTTGTCTGAGCTACCTTAACGAAGATATTCTCGAGTTTTCAAAAAAAATTTCACATGGTGACGAGGCATTTGGCTGCCTTAAGAGAGTCATAGTACCCCTGCCTGCTGCTCCCACTTTTTTAAGCCCTTTCTCTCTATCATTCTTGCTATGGCTGTCCTACAGAACCGATGTGCCACTATATGTCCACGTTAACGTCGTCACTGTTACTCCCACTACGAGTCTCTCGAGTTAGCAAATGTACCTCGCCGGGTGACGAGGCATTTGGCTACCTTAAGAGAGTCATAGTTACTGCAGCCAGCTGCTCCCCCTTCTTTGAATCTTTCCTCCCTTTAAATCGTACTGTGGTCCGTCCTGCAGAGCGATACGCCACCACCTGTGCATGTTACCGTTGTCTGATTTACTTCAACGACGATTTCCTCGAGTTTTCAAATAAATTTCGCCGAGTGACGAGGCATTTGGCTTCCTTAAGAGAGTCATAGTTACTGCAGCCAGCTGCTCCCCCTTCTTTGAATCTTTCCTCCCTTCAAATCGTACTGTGGTCAGTCCTGCAGAGCGATACGCCACCACCTGTGCATGTTACCGTTGTCTGATTTACTTCAACGACGATTTCCTCGAGTTTTCAAATAAATTTCGCCGAGTGACGAGGCATTTGGCTACCTTAAGGGAGTCATAGTTACTGCTGCCAGCTGCTCGACCTACTTTCATTCTTTCCACTCATTAATTATTACTGTGGTCAGTCCTGCAGGAGCAATATGCCACTACATGTAAACCTTAACGTTGTCTGAGCTACCTTAACGAAGATATTCTCGAGCTTTCAAAAAAAATTTCACATGGTGACGAGGCATTTGGCTGCCTTAAGAGAGTCATAGTACCCCCGCCTGCTGCTCCCACTTTACTAAGCCCTTTCTCTCTATCATTCTTGCTATGGCTGTCCTACAGAACCGATGTGCCACTATATGTCCAGGTTAACGTCGTCACTGTTACTCCCACTACGAGTCTCTCGAGTTAGCAAATGTACCTCGCCGGGTGACGAGGCATTTGGCTACCTTAAGAGAGTCATAGTTACTGCAGCCAGCTGCTCCCCCTTCTTTGAATCTTTCCTCCCTTTAAATCGTACTGTGGTCAGTCCTGCAGAGCGATACGCCACCACCTGTGCATGTTACCGTTGTCTGATTTACTTCAACGACGATTTCCTCGAGTTTTCAAATAAATCTCGCCGAGTGACGAGGCATTTGGCTACCTTATGAGAGTCATAGTTACTGCCGCCAGCTGCTCGACCTACTTTCTTTCTTTCCACTCATTAAATATTACTGTGGTCAGTCCTGCAGGAGCAATATGCCACTACATGTAAACCTTAACGTTGTCTGAGCTACCTTAACGAAAATATCCTCGAGTTTTCAAAAAAAATTTCACATGGTGACGAGGCATTTGGCTACCTTAAGGGAGTCATAGTACCCCTGCCTGCTGCTCCCACTTTACTAAGCCCTTCCTCTCTATCATTCTTGCTATGGCTGTCCTACAGAACCGATGTGCCACTATATGTCCAGGTTAACGTCGTCACTGTTACTCCCACTACGAGTCTCTCGAGTTAGCAAATGTACCTCGCCGGGTGACGAGGCATTTGGCTACCTTAAGAGAGTCATAGTTACTGCAGCCAGCTGCTCCCCCTTCTTTGAATCTTTCCTCCCTTTAAATCGTACTGTGGTCAGTCCTGCAGAGCGATACGCCACCACCTGTGCATGTTACCGTTGTCTGATTTACTTCAACGACGATTTCCTCGAGTTTTCAAATAAATTCCGCCGAGTGACGAGGCATTTGGCTACCTTAAGAGAGTCATAGTTACTGCTGCCAGCTGCTCGACCTACTTTCATTCTTTCCACTCATTAATTATTACTGTGGTCAGTCCTGCAGGAGCAATATGCCACTACATGTAAACCTTAACGTTGTCTGAGCTACCTTAACGAAGATATTCTCGAGTTTTCAAAAAAAATTTCACATGGTGACGAGGCATTTGGCTGCCTTAAGAGAGTCATAGTACCCCTGCCTGCTGCTCCCACTTTTTTAAGCCCTTTCTCTCTATCATTCTTGCTATGGCTGTCCTACAGAACCGATGTGCCACTATATGTCCAGGTTAACGTCGTCACTGTTACTCCCACTGCGAGTCTCTCGAGTTAGCAAATGGACCTCGCCGAATGACGAATCATTTGGCTACCTTAAGTGACTCATAGTTACTGCAGCCAGCTGCTCCCCCTTCTTTGAATCTTTCCTCCCTTTAAATTGTACTGGGGGTCAGTCCTGCTGAAGCGATACGCCACCTCCTGTGCATGTTACCGTTGTCTCAGTTACTTCAACGACGATTTCCTCGAGTTTTCTAATAAATTTCGCCGAGTGACGAGGCATTTTGCTACCTTAAGAGAGTCATAGTTACTGCTGCCAGCTGCTCGACCTACTTTCATTCTTTCCACTCATTAATTATTACTGTGGTCAGTCCTGCAGGAGTAATATGCCACTACATGTAAACCTTAACGTTGTCTGAGCTACCTTAACGAAGATATTCTTGAGTTTTCAAAAAAAATTTCACATGGTGACGAGGCATTTGGCTGCCTTAAGAGAGTCATAGTACCCCTGCCTGCTGCTCCCACTTTTCTAAGCCCATTCTCTCTATCATTCTTGCTATGGCTGTCCTACAGAACCGATGTGCCACTATATGTCCACGTTAACGTCGTCACTGTTACTCCCACTACGAGTCTCTCGAGTTAGCAAATGTACCTCGCCGGGTGACGAGGCATTTGGCTACCTTAAGAGAGTCATAGTTACTGCAGCCAGCTGCTCCCCCTTCTTTGAATCTTTCCTCCCTTTAAATCGTACTGTGGTCCGTCCTGCAGAGCGATACGCCACCACCTGTGCATGTTACCGTTGTCTGATTTACTTCAACGACGATTTCCTCGAGTTTTCAAATAAATTTCGCCGAGTGACGAGGCATTTGGCTTCCTTAAGAGAGTCATAGTTACTGCAGCCAGCTGCTCCCCCTTCTTTGAATCTTTCCTCCCTTCAAATCGTACTGTGGTCAGTCCTGCAGAGCGATACGCCACCACCTGTGCATGTTACCGTTGTCTGATTTACTTCAACGACGATTTCCTCGAGTTTTCAAATAAATTTCGCCGAGTGACGAGGCATTTGGCTACCTTAAGAGAGTCATAGTTACTGCTGCCAGCTGCTCGACCTACTTTCATTCTTTCCACTCATTAATTATTACTGTGGTCAGTCCTGCAGGAGCAATATGCCACTACATGTAAACCTTAACGTTGTCTGAGCTACCTTAACGAAGATATTCTCGAGCTTTCAAAAAAAATTTCACATGGTGACGAGGCATTTGGCTGCCTTAAGAGAGTCATAGTACCCCCGCCTGCTGCTCCCACTTTACTAAGCCCTTTCTCTCTATCATTCTTGCTATGGCTGTCCTACAGAACCGATGTGCCACTATATGTCCAGGTTAACGTCGTCACTGTTACTCCCACTACGAGTCTCTCGAGTTAGCAAATGTACCTCGCCGGGTGACGAGGCATTTGGCTACCTTAAGAGAGTCATAGTTACTGCAGCCAGCTGCTCCCCCTTCTTTGAATCTTTCCTCCCTTTAAATCGTACTGTGGTCAGTCCTGCAGAGCGATACGCCACCACCTGTGCATGTTACCGTTGTCTGATTTACTTCAACGACGATTTCCTCGAGTTTTCAAATAAATCTCGCCGAGTGACGAGGCATTTGGCTACCTTATGAGAGTCATAGTTACTGCCGCCAGCTGCTCGACCTACTTTCTTTCTTTCCACTCATTAAATATTACTGTGGTCAGTCCTGCAGGAGCAATATGCCACTACATGTAAACCTTAACGTTGTCTGAGCTACCTTAACGAAAATATCCACGAGTTTTCAAAAAAAATTTCACATGGTGACGAGGCATTTGGCTACCTTAAGGGAGTCATAGTACCCCTGCCTGCTGCTCCCACTTTACTAAGCCCTTTCTCTCTATCATTCTTGCTATGGCTGTCCTACAGAACCGATGTGCCACTATATGTCCAGGTTAACGTCGTCACTGTTACTCCCACTACGAGTCTCTCGAGTTAGCAAATGTACCTCGCCGGGTGACGAGGCATTTGGCTACCTTAAGAGAGTCATAGTTACTGCAGCCAGCTGCTCCCCCTTCTTTGAATCTTTCCTCCCTTTAAATCGTACTGTGGTCAGTCCTGCAGAGCGATACGCCACCACCTGTGCATGTTACCGTTGTCTGATTTACTTCAACGACGATTTCCTCGAGTTTTCAAATAAATTCCGCCGAGTGACGAGGCATTTGGCTACCTTAAGAGAGTCATAGTTACTGCTGCCAGCTGCTCGACCTACCTTCATTCTTTCCACTCATTAATTATTACTGTGGTCAGTCCTGCAGGAGCAATATGCCACTACATGTAAACCTTAACGTTGTCTGAGCTACCTTAACGAAGATATTCTCGAGTTTTCAAAAAAAATTTCACATGGTGACGAGGCATTTGGCTGCCTTAAGAGAGTCATAGTACCCCGGCCTGCTGCTCCCACTTTTTTAAGCCCTTTCTCTCTATCATTCTTGCTATGGCTGTCCTACAGAACCGATGTGCCACTATATGTCCAGGTTAACGTCGTCACTGTTACTCCCACTGCGAGTCTCTCGAGTTAGCAAATGTACCTCGCCGAATGACGAATCATTTGGCTACCTTAAGTGACTCATAGTTACTGCAGCCAGCTGCTCCCCCTTCTTTGAATCTTTCCTCCCTTTAAATTGTACTTGGGGGGGGGGTGGTGGTGGTGGTGGTGGTGGTGGTGGTGGTGGTGGTGGTGGTGGTGGTGGTGGTGGTGGTGGTGGTGGTGGTGGTGGTGGTCAGTCCTGCTGAAGCGATACGCCACCTCCTGTGCATGTTACCGTTGTCTCAGTTACTTCAACGACGATTTCCTCGAGTTTTCAAATAAATCTCGCCGAGTGACGAGGCATTTTGCTACCTTAAGAGAGTCATAGTTACTGCCGCCAGCTGCTCGACCTACTTTCTTTCTTTCCACTCACTAATTATTACTGTGGTCAGTCCTGCAGGAGCAATATGCCACTACATGTAAACCTTAACGTTGTCTGAGCTACCTTAACGAAAATATCCTCGAGATTTCAAAAAAAATTTCACATGGTGACGAGCCATTTGGCTACCTTAAGGGAGTCATAGTACCCCTGCCTGCTGCTCCCACTTTTCTAAGCCCTTTCTCTCTATCATTCTTGCTATGGCTGTCCTACAGAACCGATGTGTCACTATATGTCCACGTTAACGTCGTCTCTGTTACTCCCACTACGAGTCTCTCGAGTTAGCAAATGTACCTCGAAGGATGACGAGGCATTTTGCTACCTTATAAACGTCATAGTTACTGCAGCCAGCTGCTCCCCCTTCATTGAATCTTTCCTGTCTTTAATTCGTACTGTGGTCAGTCCTGCAGAAGCGATACGCCACCACCTGTGCATGTTACCGTTGTCTGAGTTACCTCAACAACGAATTCCTCGAGTTTTCAAATAAATTTCGCCGAGTGACGAGTCATTTGGCTACCTTAAGAGAGTCATAGTTACTGCAGCCAGCTGCTCCCCCTTCTTTGAATCTTTCCTCCCTTTAAATCGTACTGTGGTCAGTCCTGCAGAGCGATACGCCACCACCTGTGCATTTACCGTTGTCTGATTTACTTCAACGACGATTTCCTCGAGTTTTCAAATAAATTTCGCCAAGTGACGAGGCATTTGGCTACCTTAAGAGAGTCATAGTTACTGCTGCCAGCTGCTCGACCTACTTTCATTCTTTCCACTCATTAATTATTACTGTGGTCAGTCCTGCAGGAGCAATATGCCACTACATGTAAACCAAAACGTTGTCTGAGCTACCTTAACGAAGATATTCTCGAGTTTTCAAAAAAAATTTCTCATGGTGACGAGACATTTGGCTGCCTTAAGACAGTCATAGTACCCCTGCCTGCTGCTCCCACTTTTCTAAGCCCATTCTCTCTATCATTCTTGCTAAGGCTGTCCTACAGATCCGATGTGCCACTATATGTCCAGGTTAACGTCGTCACTGTCACTCCCACTACGAGTCTCTCGAGTTAGCAAATGTACCTCGCCAGGTGACGAGGCATTTGGCTACCTTAAGAGAGTCATAGTTACTGCAGCCAGCTGCTCCCCCTTCTTTGAATCTTTCCTCCCTTTAAATCGTACTGTGGTCAGTCCTGCAGAGCGATACGCCACCACCCGTGCATGTTACCGTTGTCTGATTTACTTCAACGACGATTTCCTCGAGTTTTCGAATAAATTTCGCCGAGTGACGAGGCATTTGGCTACCTTAAGAGAGTCATAGTTACTGCTGCCAGCTGCTCGACCTACTTTCATTCTTTCCACTCATTAATTATTACTGTGGTCAGTCCTGCAGGAGTAATATGCCACTACATGTAAACCTTAACGTTGTCTGAGCTACCTTAACGAAGATATTCTTGAGTTTTCAAAAAAAATTTCACATGGTGACGAGGCATTTGGCTGCCTTAAGAGAGTCATAGTACCCCTGCCTGCTGCTCCCACTTTTCTAAGCCCATTCTCTCTATCATTCTTGCTATGGCTGTCCTACAGAACCGATGTGCCACTATATGTCCACGTTAACGTCGTCACTGTTACTCCCACTACGAGTCTCTCGAGTTAGCAAATGTACCTCGCCGGGTGACGAGGCATTTGGCTCCCTTTAAGAGAGTCATAGTTACTGCAGCCAGCTGCTCCCCCTTCTTTGAATCTTTCCTCCCTTTAAATCGTACTGTGGTCAGTCCTGCAGAGCGATACGCCACCACCTGTGCATGTTACCGTTGTCTGATTTACTTCAACGACGATTTCCTCGAGTTTTCAAATAAATTTCGCCGAGTGACGAGGCATTTGGCTACCTTAAGAGAGTCACAGTTACTGCTGCCAGCTGCTCGACCTACTTTCATTCTTTCCACTCATTAATTATTACTGTGGTCAGTCCTGCAGGAGCAATATGCCACTACATGTAAACCTTAACGTTGTCTGAGCTACCTTAACGAAGATATTCTCGAGTTTTCAAAAAAAATTTCACATGGTGACGAGGCATTTGGCTGCCTTAAGAGAGTCATAGTACCCCTGCCTGCTGCTCCCACTTTTCTAAGCCCATTCTCTCTATCATTCTTGCTATGGCTGTCCTACAGAACCGATGTGCCACTATATGTCCAGGTTAACGTCGTCACTGTTACTCCCACTACGAGTCTCTCGAGTTAGCAAATGTACCTCGCAGGGTGACGAGGCATTTGGCTACCTTAAGAGAGTCATAGTTACTGCAGCCAGCTGCTCCCCCCTCTTTGAATCTTTCCTCCCTTTAAATCGGACTGTGGTCAGTCCTGCAGAGCGATACGCCACCACCTGTGCATGTTACCGTTGTCTGATTTACTTCAACGACGATTTCCTCGAGTTTTCAAATAAATCTCGCCGAGTGACGAGGCATTTGGATACCTTAAGAGAGTAATAGTTACTGCCGCCAGCTGCTCGACCTACTTTCTTTCTTTCCACTCATTAATTATTACTGTGGTCAGTCCTGCAGGAGCAATATGCCACTACATGTAAACCTTAACGTTGTCTGAGCTACCTTAACGAAAATATCCTCGAGTTTTCAAAAAAAATTTCACGTGGTGACGAGGCATTTGGCTACCTTAAGGGAGTCATAGTACCCCTGCCTAATGCTCCCACTTCTCTAAGCCCTTTCTCTCTATCATTCTTGCTATGGCTGTCCTACAGTCCTACAGAACCGATGTGCCACTATATGTCCAGGTTAACGTCGTCACTGTTACTCCCACTACGAGTCTCTCGAGTTAGCAAATGTACCTCGCCGGGTGACGAGGCATTTGGCTACCTTAAGAGAGTCATAGTTACTGCAGCCAGCTGCTCCCCCTTCTTTGAGTCTTTCCTCCCTTTAAATCGTACTGTGGTCAGTCCTGCAGAGCGATACGCCACCACCTGTGCATGTTACCGTTGTCTGATTTACTTCAACGACGATTTCCTCGAGTTTTCAAATAAATTTCGCCGAGTGACGAGGCATTTGGCTACCTTAAGAGAGTCACAGTTACTGCTGCCAGCTGCTCGACCTACTTTCATTCTTTCCACTCATTAATTATTACTGTGGTCAGTCCTGCAGGAGCAATATGCCACTACATGTAAACCTTAACGTTGTCTGAGCTACCTTAACGAAGATATTCTCGAGTTTTCAAAAAAAATTTCACATGGTGACGAGGCATTTGGCTGCCTTAAGAGAGTCATAGTACCCCTGCCTGCTGCTCCCACTTTTCTAAGCCCATTCTCTCTATCATTCTTGCTATGGCTGTCCTACAGAACCGATGTGCCACTATATGTCCAGGTTAACGTCGTCACTGTTACTCCCACTACGAGTCTCTCGAGTTAGCAAATGTACCTCGCCGGGTGACGAGGCATTTGGCTACCTTAAGAGAGTCATAGTTACTGCAGCCAGCTGCTCCCCCTTCTTTGAACCTTTCCTCCCTTTAAATCGTACTGTGGTCAGTCCTGCAGAGCGATACGCCACCACCTGTGCATGTTACCGTTGTCTGATTTACTTCAACGACGATTTCCTCGAGTTTTCAAATAAATTTCGCCGAGTGACGAGGCATTTGGCTACCTTAAGAGAGTCACAGTTACTGCTGCCAGCTGCTCGACCTACTTTCATTCTTTCCACTCATTAATTATTACTGTGGTCAGTCCTGCAGGAGCAATATGCCACTACATGTAAACCTTAACGTTGTCTGAGCTACCTTAACGAAGATATTCTCGAGTTTTCAAAAAAAATTTCACATGGTGACGAGGCATTTGGCTGCCTTAAGAGAGTCATAGTACCCCTGCCTGCTGCTCCCACTTTTCTAATCCCATTCTCTCTATCATTCTTGCTATGGCTGTCCTACAGAACCGATGTGCCACTATATGTCCAGGTTAACGTCGTCACTGTTACTCCCACTACGAGTCTCTCGAGTTAGCAAATGTACCTCGCCGGGTGACGAGGCATTTGGCTACCTTAAGAGAGTCATAGTTACTGCAGCCAGCTGCTCCCCCTTCTTTGAATCTTTCCTCCCTTTAAATCGTACTGTGGTCAGTCCTGCAGAGCGATACGCCACCACCTGTGCATGTTACCGTTGTCTGATTTACTTCAACGACGATTTCCTCGAGTTTTCAAATAAATTTCGCCGAGTGACGAGGCATTTGGCTACCTTAAGAGAGTCATAGTTACTGCTGCCAGCTGCTCGACCTACTTTCATTCTTTCCACTCATTAATTATTACTGTGGTCAGTCCTGCAGGAGCAATATGCCACTACATGTAAACCTTAACGTTGTCTGAGCTACCTTAACGAAGATATTCTCGAGTTTTCAAAAAAAATTTCACATGGTGACGAGGCATTTGGCTGCCTTAAGAGAGTCATAGTACCCCTGCCTGCTGCTCCCACTTTTCTAAGCCCATTCTCTCTATCATTCTTGCTACGGCTGTCCTACAGAACCGATGTGCCACTATATGTCCACGTTAACGTCGTCACTGTTACTCCCACTACGAGTCTCTCGAGATAGCAAATGTACCTCGCCGGGTGACGAGGCATTTGGCTACCTTAAGAGAGTCATAGTTACTGCAGCCAGCTGCTCCCCCTTCTTTGAATCTTTCCTCCCTTTAAATCGTACTGTGGTCAGTCCTGCAGAGCGATACGCCACCACCTGTGCGTGTTACCGTTGTCTGATTTACTTCAACGACGATTTCCTCGAGTTTTCAAATAAATTTCGCCGAGTGACGAGGCATTTGGCTACCTTAAGAGAGTCACAGTTACTGCTGCCAGCTGCTCGACCTACTTTCATTCTTTCCACTCATTAATTATTACTGTGGTCAGTCCTGCAGGAGCAATATGCCACTACATGTAAACCTTAACGTTGTCTGAGCTACCTTAACGAAGATATTCTCGAGTTTTCAAAAAAAATTTCACATGGTGACGAGGCATTTGGCTGCCTTAAGAGAGTCATAGTACCCCTGCATGCTGCTCCCACTTTTCTAAGCCCATTCTCTCTATCATTCTTGCTATAGCTGTCCTACAGAACCGATGTGCCACTATATGTCCACGTTAACGTCGTCACTGTTACTCCCACTACGAGTCTCTCGAGTTAGCAAATGTACCTCGCCGGGTGACGAGGCATTTGGCTACCTTAAGAGAGTCATAGTTACTGCAGCCAGCTGCTCCCCCTTCTTTGAATCTTTCCTCCCTTTAAATCGTACTGTGGTCAGTCCTGCAGAGCGATACGCCACCACCTGTGCATGTTACCGTTGTCTGATTTACTTCAACGACGATTTCCTCGAGTTTTCAAATAAATTTCGCCGAGTGACGAGGCATTTGGCTACGTTAAGAGAGTCACAGTTACTGCTGCCAGCTGCTCGACCTACTTTCATTCTTTCCACTCATTAATTATTACTGTGGTCAGTCCTGCAGGAGCAATATGCCACTACATGTAAACCTTAACGTTGTCTGAGCTACCTTAACGAAGATATTGTCGAGTTTTCAAAAAAAATTTCACATGGTGACGAGGCATTTGGCTGCCTTAAGAGAGTCATAGTACCCCTGCCTGCTGCTCCCACTTTTCTAAGCCCATTCTCTCTATCATTCTTGCTATGGCTGTCCTACAGAACCGATGTGCCACTATATGTCCAGGATAACGTCGTCACTGTTACTCCCACTACGAGTCTCTCGAGTTAGCAAATGTACCTCGCCGGGTGACGAGGCATTTGGCTACCTTAAGAGAGTCATAGTTACTGCAGCCAGCTGCTCCCCCTTCTTTGAATCTTTCCTCCCTTTAAATCGTACTGTGGTCAGTCCTGCAGAGCGATACGCCACCACCTGTGCATGTTACCGTTGTCTGATTTACTTCAACGACGATTTCCTCGAGTTTTCAAATAAATTTCGCCGAGTGACGAGGCATTTGGCTACCTTAAGAGAGTCATAGTTACTGCTGCCAGCTGCTCGACCTACTTTCATTCTTTCCACTCATTAATTATTACTGTGGTCAGTCCTGCAGGAGCAATATGCCACTACATGTAAACCTTAACGTTGTCTGAGCTACCTTAACGAAGATATTCTCGAGTTTTCAAAAAAAATTTCACATGGTGACGAGGCATTTGGCTGCCTTAAGAGAGTCATAGTACCCCTGCCTGCTGCTCCCACTTTTTTAAGCCCTTTCTATCTATCATTCTTGCTATGGCTGTCCTACAGAACCGATGTGCCACTATATGTCCAGGCTAACGTCGTCTCTGTTACTCCCACTACGAGTCTCTCGAGTTAGCAAATGTACCTCTCCGGATGACGAGGCATTTTGCTACCTTATAAGCGTCATAGTTACTGCAGCCAGCTGCTCCCCCTTCTTTGAATCTTTCCTGTCTTTAATTCGTACTGTGGTTCAGTCCTGCACAAGCGATACGCCACCACCTGTGCATGTTACTGTTGTCTGAGTTACCTCAACAACGAATTCCTCGAGTTTTCAAATAAATTTCGCCGAGTGACGAGGCATTTGGCTTCCTTAAGAGAGTCATAGTTACTGCAGCCAGCTGCTCCCCCTTCTTTGAATCTTTCCTCCCTTTAAATCGTACTGTGGTCAGTCCTGCAGAGCGATACGCCACCTCCTCTGCATGTTACCGTTGTCTGATTTACTTCAACGACGATTTCCTCGAGTTTTCAAATAAATTTCGCAGAGTGACGAGGCATTTGGCTACCTTAAGAGAGTCATAGTTACTGCTGCCAGCTGCTCGATCTACTTTCATTCTTTCCACTCATTAATTATTACTGTGGTCAGTCCTGCAGGAGCAATATGCCACTACATGTAAACCTTAACGTTGTCTGAGCTACCTTAACGAAGATAATCTCGAGTTTTCAAAAAAAATTTCACATGGTGACGAGGCATTTGGCTGCCTTAAGAGAGTCATAGTACCCCTGCCTGCTGCTCCCACTTTTCTAAGCCCATTCTCTCTATCATTCTTGCTATGGCTGTCCTACAGAACCGATGTGCCACTCTATGTCCAGGTTAACGTCGTCACTGTTACTCCCACTACGAGTCTCTCGAGTTAGCAAATGTACCTCGCCGGGTAACGAGGCATTTGGCTACCTTAAGAGAGTCATAGTTACTGCAGCCAGCTGCTCCCCCTTCTTTGAATCTTTCCTCCCTTTAAATCGTACTGTGGCCAGTCCTGCAGAGCGACACGCCACCACCTGTGCATGTTACCGTTGTCTGATTTACTTCAACGACGATTTCCTCGAGTTTTCAAATAAATTTCGCCGAGTGACGAGGCATTTGGCTACCTTAAGAGAGTCATAGTTACTGCTGCCAGCTGCTCGACCTACTTTCATTCTTTCCACTCATTAATTATTACTGTGGTCAGTCCTGCAGGAGCAATATGCCACTACATGTAAACCTTAACGTTGTCTGAGCTACCTTAACGAAGATATTCTCGAGTTTTCAAAAAATATTTCACATGGTGACAAGGCATTTGGCTGCCTTAAGAGAGTCATAGTACCCCTGCCTGCTGCTCCCACTTTTTTAAGCCCTTTCTCTCTATCATTCTTGCTATGGCTGTCCTACAGAACCGATGTGCCGCTATATGTCCAGGTTAACGTCGTCACTGTTACTCTCACTACGAGTCTCTCGAGTTAGCAAATGTACCTCGCCGGGTGACGAGGCATTTGGCTACCTTAAGAGAGTCATAGTTACTGCAGCCAGCTGCTCCCCCTTCTTTGAATCTTTCCTCCCTTTAAATCGTACTGTGGTCAGTCCTGCAGAGCGATACGCCACCACCTGTGCATGTTACCGTTGTCTGATTTACTTCAACGACGTTTTCCTCGACTTTTCAATTAAATCTCGCCGAGTGACGAGGCATTTGGCTACATTAAGAGAGTCATAGTTACTGCCGCCAGCTGCTCGACCTACTTTCTTTCTTTCCACTCATTAATTATTACTGTGGTCAGTCCTGCAGGAGCAATATGCCACTACTTGTAAACCTTAACGTTGTCTGAGCTACCTTAACGAAAATATCCTCGAGATTTCAAAGAAAATTTCACATGGTGACGAGCCATTTGGCTACCTTAAGGGAGTCATAGTACCCCTGCCTGCTGCTCCCACTTTTCTAAGCCCATTCTCTCTATCATTCTTGCTATGGCTGTCCTACAGAACCGATGTGCCACTCTATGTCCAGGTTGACGTCGTCACTGTTACTCCCACTACGAGTCTCTCGAGTTAGCAAATGTACCTCGCCGGGTGACGAGGCATTTGGCTACCTTAAGAGAGTCATAGTTACTGCAGCCAGCTGCTCCCCCTTCTTTGAATCTTTCCTCCCTTTAAATCGTACTGTGGCCAGTCCTGCAGAGCGACACGCCACCACCTGTGCATGTTACCGTTGTCTGATTTACTTCAACGACGATTTCCTCGAGTTTTCAAATAAATTTCGCCGAGTGACGAGGCATTTGGCTACCTTAAGAGAGTCACAGTTACTGCTGCCAGCTGCTCGACCTACTTTCATTCTTTCCACTCATTAATTATTACTGTGGTCAGTCCTGCAGGAGCAATATGCCACTACATGTAAACCTTAACGTTGTCTGAGCTACCTTAACGAAGATATTCTCGAGTTTTCAAAAAAAATTTCACATGGTGACGAGGCATTTGGCTGCCTTAAGAGAGTCATAGTACCCCTGCCTGCTGCTCCCACTTTTCTAAGCCCATTCTCTCTATCATTCTTGCTATGGCTGTCCTACAGAACCGATGTGCCACTATATGTCCAGGATAACGTCGTCACTGTTACTCCCACTACGAGTCTCTCGAGTTAGCAAATGTACCTCGCCGGGTGACGAGGCATTTGGCTACCTTAAGAGAGTCATAGTTACTGCAGCCAGCTGCTCCCCCTTCTTTGAATCTTTCCTCCCTTTAAATCGTACTGTGGTCAGTCCTGCAGAGCGATACGCCACCACCTGTGCATGTTACCGTTGTCTGATTTACTTCAACGACGATTTCCTCGAGTTTTCAAATAAATTTCGCCGAGTGACGAGGCATTTGGCAACCTTAAGAGAGTCATAGTTACTGCTGCCAGCTGCTCGACCTACTTTCATTCTTTCCACTCATTAATTATTACTGTGGTCAGTCCTGCAGGAGCAATATGCCACTACATGTAAACCTTAACGTTGTCTGAGCTACCTTAACGAAGATATTCTCGAGTTTTCAAAAAAAATTTCACATGGTGACGAGGCATTTGGCTGCCTTAAGAGAGTCATAGTACCCCTGCCTGCTGCTCCCACTTTTTTAAGCCCTTTCTATCTACCATTCTTGCTGTGGCTGTCCTACAGAACCGATGTGCCACTATATGTCCAGGTTAACGTCGTCTCTGTTACTCCCACTACGAGTCTCTCGAGTTAGCAAATGTACCTCTCCGGATGACGAGGCATTTTGCTACCTTATAAGCGTCATAGTTACTGCAGCCAGCTGCTCCCCCTTCTTTGAATCTTTCCTGTCTTTAATTCGTACTGTGGTTCAGTCCTGCACAAGCGATACGCCACCACCTGTGCATGTTACTGTTGTCTGAGTTACCTCAACAACGAATTCCTCGAGTTTTCAAATAAATTTCGCCGAGTGACGAGGCATTTGGCTTCCTTAAGAGAGTCATAGTTACTGCAGCCAGCTGCTCCCCCTTCTTTGAATCTTTCCTCCCTTTAAATCGTACTGTGGTCAGTCCTGCAGAGCGATACGCCACCACCTGTGCATGTTACCGTTGTCTGATTTACTTCAACGACGATTTCCTCGAGTTTTCAAATAAATTTCGCAGAGTGACGAGGCATTTGGCTACCTTAAGAGAGTCATAGTTACTGCTGCCAGCTGCTCGACCTACTTTCATTCTTTCCACTCATTAATTATTACTGTGGTCAGTCCTGCAGGAGCAATATGCCACTACATGTAAACCTTAACGTTGTCTGAGCTACCTTAACGAAGATAATCTCGAGTTTTCAAAAAAAATTTCACATGGTGACGAGGCATTTGGCTGCCTTAAGAGAGTCATAGTACCCCTGCCTGCTGCTCCCACTTTTCTAAGCCCATTCTCTCTATCATTCTTGCTATGGCTGTCCTACAGAACCGATGTGCCACTCTATGTCCAGGTTAACGTCATCACTGTTACTCCTACTACGAGTCTCTCGAGTTAGCAAATGTACCTCGCCGGGTGACGAGGCACTTGGCTACCTTAAGAGAGTCATAGTTACTGCAGCCAGCTGCTCCCCCTTCTTTGAATCTTTCCTCCCTTTAAATCGTACTGTGGCCAGTCCTGCAGAGCGACACGCCACCACCTGTGCATGTTACCGTTGTCTGATTTACTTCAACGACGATTTCCTCGAGTTTTCAAATAAATTTCGCCGAGTGACGAGGCATTTGGCTACCTTAAGAGAGTCATAGTTACTGCTGCCAGCTGCTCGACCTACTTTCATTCTTTCCACTCATTAATTATTACTGTGGTCAGTCCTGCAGAAGCAATATGCCACTACATGTAAACCTTAACGTTGTCTGAGCTACCTTAACGAAGATATTCTCGAGTTTTCAAAAAATATTTCACATGGTGACAAGGCATTTGGCTGCCTTAAGAGAGTCATAGTACCCCTGCCTGCTGCTCCCACTTTTTTAAGCTCTTTCTCTCTATCATTCTTGCTATGGCTGTCCTACAGAACCGATGTGCCACTATATGTCCAGGTTAACGTCGTCACTGTTACTCTCACTACGAGTCTCTCGAGTTAGCAAATGTACCTCGCCGGGTGACGAGGCATTTGGCTACCTTAAGAGAGTCATAGTTACTGCAGCCAGCTGCTCCCCCTTCTTTGAATCTTTCCTCCCTTTAAATCGTACTGTGGTCAGTCCTGCAGAGCGATACGCCACCACCTGTGCATGTTACCGTTGTCTGATTTACTTCAACGACGATTTCCTCGAGTTTTCAAATAAATTTCGCAGAGTGACGAGGCATTTGGCTACCTTAAGAGAGTCATAGTTACTGCTGCCAGCTGCTCGACCTACTTTCATTCTTTCCACTCATTAATTATTACTGTGGTCAGTCCTGCAGGAGCAATATGCCACTACATGTAAACCTTAACGTTGTCTGAGCTACCTTAACGAAGATAATCTCGAGTTTTCAAAAAAAATTTCACATGGTGACGAGGCATTTGGCTGCCTTAAGAGAGTCATAGTACCCCTGCCTGCTGCTCCCACTTTTCTAAGCCCATTCTCTCTATCATTCTTGCTATGGCTGTCCTACAGAACCGATGTGCCACTGTATGTCCAGGTTAACGTCGTCACTGTTACTCCCACTACGAGTCTCTCGAGTTAGCAAATGTACCTCGCCGGGTGACGAGGCATTTGGCTACCTTAAGAGAGTCATAGTTACTGCAGACAGCTGCTCCCCCTTCTTTGAATCTTTCCTCCCTTTAAATCGTACTGTGGCCAGTCCTGCAGAGCGACACGCCACCACCTGTGCATGTTACCGTTGTCTGATTTACTTCAACGACGATTTCCTCGAGTTTTCAAATAAATTTCGCCGAGTGACGAGGCATTTGGCTACCTTAAGAGAGTCATAGTTACTGCTGCCAGCTGCTCGACCTACTTTCATTCTTTCCACTCATTAATTATTACTGTGGTCAGTCCTGCAGGAGCAATATGCCACTACATGTAAACCTTAACGTTGTCTGAGCAACCTTAACGAAGATATTCTCGAGTTTTCAAAAAAAATTTCACATGGTGACGAGGCATTTGGCTGCCTTAAGAGTGTCATAGTACCCCTGCCTGCTCCTCCCACTTTTTTAAGCCCTTTCTCTCTATCATTCTTGCTATGGCTGTCCTGCAGAACCGATGTGCCACTATATGACCAGGTTAACGTCGTCACTGTTACTCCCACTGCGAGTCTCTCGAGTTAGCAAATGTACCTCGCCGGGTGACGAGGCTTTTGGCTTCCTTAAGTGACTCATAGTTACTGCAGCCAGCTGCTCCACCTTCTTTGAATCTTTCCTCCCTTTAAATCGTACTGAGGTCAGTCCTGCTGAAGCGATACGCCACCACCTGTGCATGTTACCGTTGTCTGATTTACTTCAACGACGATTTCCTCGAGTTTTCAAATAAATTTCGCCGAGTGACGAGGCATTTGGCTACCTTAAGAGAGTCATAGTTACTGCTGCCAGCTGCTCGACCTACTTTCATTCTTTCCACTCATTAATTATTACTGTGGTCAGTCCTGCAGGAGCAATATGCCACTACATGTAAACCTTAACGTTGTCTGAGCTACCTTAACGAAGATACTCTCGAGTTTTCAAAAAAAATTTCACATGGTGACGAGGCATTTGGATGCCTTAAGAGAGTCATAGTACCCCTGCCTGCTGCTCCCACTTTTTTAAGCCCTTTCTCTCTATCATTCTTGCTATGGCTGTCCTACAGAACCGATGTGCCACTATATGTCCAGGTTAACGTCGTCACTCTTACTCCCACTGCGAGTCTCTCGAGTTAGCAAATGTACCTCGCCGGGTGACGAGGCTTTTGGCTACCTTAAGTGACTCATAGTTACTGCAGCCAGCTGCTCCACCTTCTTTGAATGTTTCCTCCCTTTAAATCGTACTGAGGTCAGTCCTGCTGAAGCGATACGCCACCACCTGTGCATGTTACCGTTGTTTGAGTTACTTCAACGACGATTTCCTCGAGTTTTCAAATAAATTTCGCCAAGTGACGAGGCATTTGGCTACCTTAAGAGAGTCATAGTTACTGCTGCCAGCTGCTCGACCTACTTTCATTCTTTCCACTCATTAATTATTACTGTGGTCAGTCCTGCAGGAGCAATATGCCACTACATGTAAACCTTAACGTTGTCTGAGCTACCTTAACGAAGATATTCTCGAGTTTTCAAAAAAAATTTCACATGGTGACGAGGCATTTGGCTGCCTTAGGAGAGTCATAGTACCCCGGCCTGCTGCTCCCACTTTTCTAAGCCCATTCTCTCTATCATTCTTGCTATGGCTGTCCTACAGAACCGATGTGCCACTATATGTCCAGGTTAACGTCGTCACTGTTACTCCCACTACGAGGCTCTCGAGTTAGCAAATGTACCTCGCCGGGTGACGAGGCATTTGGCTACCTTAAGAGAGTCATAGTTACTGCAGCCAGCTGCTCCCCCTTCTTTGAATCTTTCCTCCCTTTAAATCGTACTGTGGTCAGTCCTGCAGAGCGACACGCCACCACCTGTGCATGTTACCGTTGTCTGATTTACTTCAACGACGATTTCCTCGAGTTTTCAAATAAATTTCGCCGAGTGACGAGGCATTTGGCTACCTTAAGAGAGTCATAGTTACTGCTGCCAGCTGCTCGACCTACTTTCATTCTTTCCACTCATTAATTATTACTGTGGTCAGTCCTGCAGGAGCAATATGCCACTACATGTAAACCTTAACGTTGTCTGAGCTACCTTAACGAAGATATTCTCGAGTTTTCAAAAAAAATTTCACATGGTGACGAGGCATTTGGCTGCCTTAGGAGAGTCATAGTACCCCGGCCTGCTGCTCCCACTTTTCTAAGCCCATTCTCTCTATCATTCTTGCTATGGCTGTCCTACAGAACCGATGTGCCACTATATGTCCAGGTTAACGTCGTCACTGTTACTCCCACTACGAGACTCTCGAGTTAGCAAATGTACCTCGCCGGGTGACGAGGCATTTGGCTACCTTAAGAGAGTCATAGTTACTGCAGCCAGCTGCTCCCCCTTCTTTGAATCTTTCCTCCCTTTAAATCGTACTGTGGTCAGTCCTGCAGAGCGACACGCCACCACCTGTGCATGTTACCGTTGTCTGATTTACTTCAACGACGATTTCCTCGAGTTTTCAAATAAATTTCGCCGAGTGACGAGGCATTTGGCTACCTTAAGAGAGTCATAGTTACTGCTGCCAGCTGCTCGACCTACTTTCATTCTTTCCACTCATTAATTATTACTGTGGTCAGTCCTGCAGGAGCAATATGCCACTACATGTAAACCTTAACGTTGTCTGAGCTACCTTAACGAAGATATTCACGAGTTTTCAAAAAAAATTTCACATGGTGACGAGGCATTTGGCTGCCTTAGGAGAGTCATAGTACCCCTGCCTGCTGCTCCCACTTTTCTAAGCCCATTCTCTCTATCATTCTTGCTATGGCTGTCCTACAGAACCGATGTGCCACTATATGTCCAGGTTAACGTCGTCACTGTTACTCCCACTACGAGACTCTCGAGTTAGCAAATGTACCTCGCCGGGTGACGAGGCATTTGGCTACCTTAAGAGAGTCATAGTTACTGCAGCCAGCTGCTCCCCGTTCTTTGAATCTTTCCTCCCTTTAAATCGTACTGTGGTCAGTCCTTCAGAAGCGACACGCCACCACCTGTGCATGTTACTGTTGTCTGAGTTACCTCAACAACGAATTCCTCGAGTTTTCAAATAAATTTCGCCGAGTGACGAGGCATTTGGCTACCTTAAGAGAGTCATAGTTACTGCAGCCAGCTGCTCCCCCTTCTTTGAATCTTTCCTCCCTTTAAATCGTACTGTGGTCAGTCCTGCAGAGCGACACGCCACCACCTGTGCATGTTACCGTTGTCTGATTTACTTCAACGACGATTTCCTCGAGTTTTCAAATAAATTTCGCCGAGTTACGAGGCATTTGGCTACCTTAAGAGAGTCATAGTTACTGCTGCCAGCTGCTCGACCTACTTTCATTCTTTCCACTCATTAATTATTACTGTGGTCAGTCCTGCAGGAGCAATATGCCACTACATGTAAACCTTAACGTTATCTGAGCTACCTTAACGAAGATATTCTCGAGTTTTCAAAAAAAATTTCACATGGTGACGAGGCATTTGGCTGCCTTAAGAGAGTCATAGTACCCCTGCCTGCTGCTCCCACTTTTCTAAGCCCATTCTCTCTATCATTCTTGCTATGGCTGTCCTACAGAACCGATGTGCCACTATATGTCCAGGTTAACGTCGTCACTGTTACTCCCACTACGAGTCTCTCGAGTTAGCAAGTGTACCTCGCCGAATGACGAGGCATTTGGCTACCTTAAGAGAGTCATAGTTACTGCAGCCAGCTGCTCCCCCTTCTTTGAATCTTTCTTCCCTTTAAATCGTACTGAGGTCAGTCCTGCTGAAGCGATACGCCACCACCTGTGCATGTTACCGTTGTCTGAGTTACTTCAACGACGATTTCCTCGAGTTTTCAAATAAATTTCGCCGAGTGACGAGGCATTTGGCTACCTTAAGAGAGTCATAGTTACTGCTGCCAGCTGCTCGACCTACTTTCATTCTTTCCACTCATTAATTATTACTGTGGTCAGTCCTGCAGGAGCAATATGCCACTACATGTAAACCTTAACGTTGTCTGAGCTACCTTAACGAAGATATTCTCGAGTTTTCAAAAAAAATTTCACATGGTGACGAGGCATTTGGCTGCCTTAGGAGAGTCATAGTACCCCTGCCTGCTGCTCCCACTTTTCTAAGCCCATTCTCTCTATCATTCTTGCTATGGCTGTCCTACAGAACCGATGTGCCACTATATGTCCAGGTTAACGTCGTCACTGTTACTCCCACTACGAGACTCTCGAGTTAGCAAATGTACCTCGCCGGGTGACGAGGCATTTGGCTACCTTAAGAGAGTCATAGTTACTGCAGCCAGCTGCTCCCCCTTCTTTGAATCTTTCCTCCCTTTAAATGGTACTGTGGTCAGTCCTGCAGAGCGATACGCCACCACCTGTGCATGTTACCGTTGTCTGATTTACTTCAACGACGATTTCCTCGAGTTTTCAAATAAATCTCGCCGAGTGACGAGGCATTTGCCTACCTTAAGAGAGACGTAGTTACTGCCGCCAGCTGCTCGATCTACTTTCTTTCTTTCCACTCATTAATTATTACTGTGGTCAGTCCTGCAGGAGCAATATGCCACTACATGTAAACCTTAACGTTGTCTGAGCTACCTTAACGAAAATATCCTCGAGATTTCAAAAAAAATTTCACATGGTGACGAGGCATTTGGCTACCTTCAGGGAGTCATAGTACCCCTGCCTGCTGCTCCCACTTTTCTAAGGCCTTTCTCTCTATCATTCTTGCTATGGCTGTCCTACAGAACCGATGTGTCACTATATGTCCACGTAAACGTCGTCTCTGTTACTCCCACTACGAGTCTCTCGAGTTAGCAAATGTACCTCGAAGGATGACGAGGCATTTTGCTACCTTATAAGCGTCATAGTTACTGCAGCCAGCTACTGCCCCTTCTTTGAATCTTTCCTGTCTTTAATTCGTACTGTGGTCAGTCCTGCAGAAGCGATACGCCACCACCTGTGCATGTTACTGTTGTCTGAGTTAACTCAACAACGAATTCCTCGAGTTTTCAAATAAATTTCGCCGAGTGACGAGGCACTTGGCTACCTTAAGAGAGTCATAGTTACTGCAGCCAGCTGCTCCCCCTTCTTTGAATCTTTCCTCCCTTTAAATCGTACTGTGGTCAGTCCTGCAGAGCGACACGCCACCACCTGTGCATGTTACCGTTGTCTGATTTACTTCAACGACGATTTCCTCGAGTTTTCAAATAAATTTCGCCGAGTGACGAGGCATTTGGCTACCTTAAGAGAGTCATAGTTACTGCTGCCAGCTGCTCGACCTACTTTCATTCTTTCCACTCATTAATTATTACTGTGGTCAGTCCTGCAGGAGCAATATGCCACTACATGTAAACCTTAACGTTGTCTGAGCTACCTTAACGAAGATATTCTCGAGTTTTCAAAAAAAATTTCACATGGTGACGAGGCATTTGGCTGCCTTAGGAGAGTCATAGTACCCCTGCCTGCTGCTCCCACTTTTCTAAGCCCATTCTCTCTATCATTCTTGCTATGGCTGTCCTACAGAACCGATGTGCCACTATATGTCCAGGTTAACGTCGTCACTGTTACTCCCACTACGAGAATCTCGAGTTAGCAAATGTACCTCGCCGGGTGACGAGGCATTTGGCTACCTTAAGAGAGTCATAGTTACTGCAGCCAGCTGCTCCCCCTACTTTGAATCTTTCCTCCCTTTAAATCGTACTGTGGTCAGTCCTGCAGAGCGACACGCCACCACCTGTGCATGTTACCGTTGTCTGATTTACTTCAACGACGATTTCCTCGAGTTTTCAAATAAATTTCGCCGAGTGACGAGGCATTTGGCTACCTTAAGAGAGTCATAGTTACTGCTGCCAGCTGCTCGACCTACTTTCATTCTTTCCACTCATTAATTATTACTGTGGTCAGTCCTGCAGGAGCAATATGCCACTACATGTAAACCTTAACGTTGTCTGAGCTACCTTAACGAAGATATTCTCGAGTTTTCAAAAAAAATTTCACATGGTGACGAGGCATTTGGCTGCCTTAGGAGAGTCATAGTACCCCTGCCTGCTGCTCCCACTTTTCTAAGCCCATTCTCTCTATCATTCTTGCTATGGCTGTCCTACAGAACCGATGTGCCACTATATGTCCAGGTTAACGTCGTCACTGTTACTCCCACTACGAGACTCTCGAGTTAGCAAATGTACCTCGCCGGGTGACGAGGCATTTAACTACCTTAAGAGAGTCATAGTTACTGCAGCCAGCTGCTCCCCCTTCTTTGAATCTTTCCTCCCTTTAAATCGTACTGTGGTCAGTCCTGCAGAGCGATACGCCACCACCTGTGCATGTTACCGTTGTCTGATTTACTTCAACGACGATTTCCTCGAGTTTTCAAATAAATTTCGCCGAGTGACGAGGCATTTGGCTACCTTAAGAGAGTCACAGTTACTGCTGCCAGCTGCTCGACCTACTTTCATTCTTTCCACTGATTAATTATTACTGTGGTCAGTCCTGCAGGAGCAATATGCCACTACATGTAAACCTTAACGTTGTCTGAGCTACTTTAACGAAGATATTCTCGAGTTTTCAAAAAAAATTTCACATGGTGACGAGGCATTTGGCTGCCTTAAGAGAGTCATAGTACCCCTGCCTGCTGCTCCCACTTTTCTAATCCCATTCTCTCTATCATTCTTGCTATGGCTGTCCTACAGAACCGATGTGCCACTATATGTCCAGGTTAACGTCGTCACTGTTACTCCCACTACGAGTCTCTCGAGTTAGCAAATGTACCTCGCCGGGTGACGAGGCATTTGGCTACCTTAAGAGAGTCATAGTTACTGCAGCCAGCTGCTCCCCCTTCTTTGAATCTTTCCACCCTTTAAATCGTACTGTGGTCAGTCCTGCAGAGCGATACGCCACCACCTGTGCATGTTACCGTTGTCTGATTTACTTCAACGACGATTTCCTCGAGTTTTCAAATAAATTTCGCCGAGTGACGAGGCATTTGGCTACCTTAAGAGAGTCATAGTTACTGCTGCCAGCTGCTCGACCTACTTTCATTCTTTCCACTCATTAATTATTACTGTGGTCAGTCCTGCAGGAGCAATATGCCACTACATGTAAACCTTAACGTTGTCTGAGCTACCTTAACGAAGATATTCTCGAGTTTTCAAAAAAAATTTCACATGGTGACGAGGCATTTGGCTGCCTTAAGAGAGTCATAGTACCCCTGCTTGCTGCTCCCACTTTTCTAAGCCCATTCTCTCTATCATTCTTGCTATGGCTGTCCTACAGAACCGATGTGCCACTATATGTCCACGTTAACGTCGTCACTGTTACTCCCACTACGAGTCTCTCGAGTTAGCAAATGTACCTCGCCGGGTGACGAGGCATTTGGCTACCTTAAGAGAGTCATAGTTACTGCAGCCAGCTGCTCCCCCTTCTTTGAATCTTTCCTCCCTTTAAATCGTACTGTGGTCAGTCCTGCAGAGCGATACGCCACCACCTGTGCGTGTTACCGTTGTCTGATTTACTTCAACGACGATTTCCTCGAGTTTTCAAATAAATTTCGCCGAGTGACGAGGCATTTGGCTACCTTAAGAGAGTCACAGTTACTGCTGCCAGCTGCTCGACCTACTTTCATTCTTTCCACTCATTAATTATTACTGTGGTCAGTCCTGCAGGAGCAATATGCCACTACATGTAAACCTTAACGTTGTCTGAGCTACCTTAACGAAGATATTCTCGAGTTTTCAAAAAAAAATTCACATGGTGACGAGGCATTTGGCTGCCTTAAGAGAGTCATAGTACCCCTGCCTGCTGCTCCCACTTTTCTAAGCCCATTCTCTCTATCATTCTTGCTATGGCTGTCCTACAGAACCGATGTGCCACTATATGTCCACGTTAACGTCGTCACTGTTACTCCCACTACGAGTCTCTCGAGTTAGCAAATGTACCTCGCCGGGTGACGAGGCATTTGGCTACCTTAAGAGAGTCATAGTTACTGCAGCCAGCTGCTCCCCCTTCTTTGAATCTTTCCTCCCTTTAAATCGTACTGTGGTCAGTCCTGCAGAGCGATACGCCACCACCTGTGCATGTTACCGTTGTCTGATTTACTTCAACGACGATTTCCTCGAGTTTTCAAATAAATTTCGCCGAGTGACGAGGCATTTGGCTACCTTAAGAGAGTCACAGTTACTGCTGCCAGCTGCTCGACCTACTTTCTTTCTTTCCACTCATTAATTATTACTGTGGTCAGTCCTGCAGGAGCAATATGCCACTACATGTAAACCTTAACGTTGTCTGAGCTACCTTAACGAAGATATTCTCGAGTTTTCAAAAAAAATTTCACATGGTGACGAGGCATTTGGCTGCCTTAAGAGAGTCATAGTACCCCTGCCTGCTGCTCCCACTTTTCTAAGCCCATTCTCTCTATCATTCTTGCTATGGCTGTCCTACAGAACCGATGTGCCACTATATGTCCAGGTTAACGTCGTCACTGTTACTCCCACTACGAGTCTCTCGAGTTAGCAAATGTACCTCGCCGGGTGACGAGGCATTTGGCTACCTTAAGAGAGTCATAGTTACTGCAGCCAGCTGCTCCCCCTTCTTTGAATCTTTCCTCCCTTTAAATCGTACTGTGGTCAGTCCTGCAGAGCGATACGCCACCACCTGTGCATGTTACCGTTGTCTGATTTACTTCAACGACGATTTCCTCGAGTTTTCAAATAAATTTCGCCGAGTGACGAGGCATTTGGCTACCTTAAGAGAGTCATAGTTACTGCTGCCAGCTGCTCGACCTACTTTCATTCTTTCCACTCATTAATTATTACTGTGGTCAGTCCTGCAGGAGCAATATGCCACTACATGTAAACCTTAACGTTGTCTGAGCTACCTTAACGAAGATATTCTCGAGTTTTCAAAAAAAATTTCACATGGTGACGAGGCATTTGGCTGCCTTAAGAGAGTCATAGTACCCCTGCCTGCTGCTCCCACTTTTTTAAGCCCTTTCTATCTATCATTCTTGCTATGGCTGTCCTACAGAACCGATGTGCCACTATATGTCCAGGTTAACGTCGTCTCTGTTACTCCCACTACGAGTCACTCGAGTTAGCAAATGTACCTCTCCGGATGACGAGGCATTTTGCTACCTTATAAGCGTCATAGTTACTGCAGCCAGCTGCTCCCCCTTCTTTGAATCTTTCCTGTCTTTAATTCGTACTGTGGTTCAGTCCTGCACAAGCGATACGCCACCACCTGTGCATGTTACTGTTGTCTGAGTTACCTCAACAACGAATTCCTCGAGTTTTCAAATAAATTTCGCCGAGTGACGAGGCATTTGGCTTCCTTAAGAGAGTCATAGTTACTGCAGCCAGCTGCTCCCCCTTCTTTGAATCTTTCCTCCCTTTAAATCGTACTGTGGTCAGTCCTGCAGAGCGATACGCCACCACCTGTGCATGTTACCGTTGTCTGATTTACTTCAACGACGATTTCCTCGAGTTTTCAAATAAATTTCGCCGAGTGACGAGGCATTTGGCTACCTTAAGAGAGTCATAGTTACTGCTGCCAGCTGCTCGACCTACTTTCATTCTTTCCACTCATTAATTATTACTGTGGTCAGTCCTGCAGGAGCAATATGCCACTACATGTAAACCTTAACGTTGTCTGAGCTACCTTAACGAAGATATTCTCGAGTTTTCAAAAAATATTTCACATGGTGACAAGGCATTTGGCTGCCTTAAGAGAGTCATAGTACCCCTGCCTGCTGCTCCCACTTTTTTAAGCCCTTTCTCTCTATCATTCTTGCTATGGCTGTCCTACAGAACCGATGTGCCACTATATGTCCAGGTTAACGTCGTCACTGTTACTCTCACTACGAGTCTCTCGAGTTAGCAAATGTACCTCGCCGGGTGACGAGGCATTTGGCTACCTTAAGAGAGTCATAGTTACTGCAGCCAGCTGCTCCCCCTTCTTTGAATCTTTCCTCCCTTTAAATCGTACTGTGGTCAGTCCTGCAGAGCGATACGCCACCACCTGTGCATGTTACCGTTGTCTGATTTACTTCAACGACGTTTTCCTCGACTTTTCAATTAAATCTCGCCGAGTGACGAGGCATTTGGCTACATTAAGAGAGTCATAGTTACTGCCGCCAGCTGCTCGACCTACTTTCTTTCTTTCCACTCATTAATTATTACTGTGGTCAGTCCTGCAGGAGCAATATGCCACTACTTGTAAACCTTAACGTTGTCTGAGCTACCTTAACGAAAATATCCTCGAGATTTCAAAGAAAATTTCACATGGTGACGAGCCATTTGGCTACCTTAAGGGAGTCATAGTACCCCTGCCTGCTGCTCCCACTTTTCTAAGCCCTTTCTCTATATCATTCTTGCTATGGCTGTCCTACAGAACCGATGTGTCACTATATGTCCACGTTAACGTCGTCTCTGTTACTCCCACTACGAGTCTCTCGAGTTAGCAAATGTACCTCTCCGGATGACGAGGCATTTTGCTACCTTATAAGCGTCATAGTTACTGCAGCCAGCTGCTCCCCCTTCTTTGAATCTTTCCTGTCTTCAATTCGTACTGTGGTTCAGTCCTGCACAAGCGATACGCCACCACCTGTGCATGTTACTGTTGTCTGAGTTACCTCAACAACGAATTCCTCGAGTTTTCAAATAAATTTCGCCGAGTGACGAGGCATTAGGCTTCCTTAAGAGAGTCATAGTTACTGCAGCCAGCTGCTCCCCCTTCTTTGAATCTTTCCTCCCTTTAAATCGTACTGTGGTCAGTCCTGCAGAGCGATACGCCACCACCTGTGCATGTTACCGTTGTCTGATTTACTTCAACGACGATTTCCTCGAGTTTTCAAATAAATTTCGCAGAGTGACGAGGCATTTGGCTACCTTAAGAGAGTCATAGTTACTGCTGCCAGCTGCTCGACCTACTTTCATTCTTTCCACTCATTAATTATTACTGTGGTCAGTCCTGCAGGAGCAATATGCCACTACATGTAAACCTTAACGTTGTCTGAGCTACCTTAACGAAGATATTCTCGAGTTTTCAAAAAAAATTTCACATGGTGACGAGGCATTTGGCTGCCTTAAGAGTGTCATAGTATCCCTGCCTGCTCCTCCCACATTTTTAAGCCCTTTCTCTCTATCATTCTTGCTATGGCTGTCCTGCAGAACCGATGTGCCACTATATGTCCAGGTTAACGTCGTCACTGTTACTCCCACTGCGAGTCTCTCGAGTTAGCAAATGTACCTCGCCGGGTGACGAGGCTTTTGGCTTCCTTAAGTGACTCATAGTTACTGCAGCCAGCTGCTCCACCTTCTTTGAATCTTTCCTCCCTTTAAATCGTACTGAGGTCAGTCCTGCTGAAGCGATACGCCACCACCTGTGCATGTTACCGTTGTCTGATTTACTTCAACGACGATTTCCTCGAGTTTTCAAATAAATTTCGCCGAGTGACGAGGCATTTGGCTACCTTAAGAGAGTCATAGTTACTGCTGCCAGCTGCTCGACCTACTTTCATTCTTTCCACTCATTAATTATTACTGTGGTCAGTCCTGCAGGAGCAATATGCCACTACATGTAAACCTTAACGTTGTCTGAGCTACCTTAACGAAGATACTCTCGAGTTTTCAAAAAAAATTTCACATGGTGACGAGGCATTTGGCTGCCTTAAGAGAGTCATAGTACCCCTGCCTGCTGCTCCCACTTTTTTAAGCCCTTTCTCTCTATCATTCTTGCTATGGCTGTCCTACAGAACCGATGTGCCACTATATGTCCAGGTTAACGTCGTCACTCTTACTCCCACTGCGAGTCTCTCGAGTTAGCAAATGTACCTCGCCGGGTGACGAGGCTTTTGGCTACCTTAAGTGACTCATAGTTAATGCAGCCAGCTGCTCCACCTTCTTTGAATGTTTCCTCCCTTTAAATCGTACTGAGGTCAGTCCTCCTGAAGCGATACGCCACCACCTGTGCATGTTACCGTTGTTTGAGTTACTTCAACGACGATTTCCTCGAGTTTTCAAATAAATTTCGCCAAGTGACGAGGCATTTGGCTACCTTAAGAGAGTCATAGTTACTGCTGCCAGCTGCTCGACCTACTTTCATTCTTTCCACTCATTAATTATTACTGTGGTCAGTCCTGCAGGAGCAATATGCCACTACATGTAAACCTTAACGTTGTCTGAGCTACCTTAACGAAGATATTCTCGAGTTTTCAAAAAAAATTTCACATGGTGACGAGGCATTTGGCTGCCTTAGGAGAGTCATAGTACCCCGGCCTGCTGCTCCCACTTTTCTAAGCCCATTCTCTCTATCATTCTTGCTATGGCTGTCCTACAGAACCGATGTGCCACTATATGTCCAGGTTAACGTCGTCACTGTTACTCCCACTACGAGACTCTCGAGTTAGCAAATGTACCTCGCCGGGTGACGAGGCATTTGGCTACCTTAAGAGAGTCATAGTTACTGCAGCCAGCTGCTCCCCCTTCTTTGAATCTTTCCTCCCTTTAAATCGTACTGTGGTCAGTCCTGCAGAGCGACACGCCACCACCTGTGCATGTTACCGTTGTCTGATTTACTTCAACGACGATTTCCTCGAGTTTTCAAATAAATTTCGCCGAGTGACGAGGCATTTGGCTACCTTAAGAGAGTCATAGTTACTGCTGCCAGCTGCTCGACCTACTTTCATTCTTTCCACTCATTAATTATTACTGTGGTCAGTCCTGCAGGAGCAATATGCCACTACATGTAAACCTTAACGTTGTCTGAGCTACCTTAACGAAGATATTCTCGAGTTTTCAAAAAAAATTTCACATGGTGACGAGGCATTTGGCTGCCTTAGGAGAGTCATAGTACCCCGGCCTGCTGCTCCCACTTTTCTAAGCCCATTCTCTCTATCATTCTTGCTATGGCTGTCCTACAGAACCGATGTGCCACTATATGTCCAGGTTAACGTCGTCACTGTTACTCCCACTACGAGACTCTCGAGTTAGCAAATGTACCTCGCCGGGTGACGAGGCATTTGGCTACCTTAAGAGAGTCATAGTTACTGCAGCCAGCTGCTCCCCCTTCTTTGAATCTTTCCTCCCTTTAAATCGTACTGTGGTCAGTCCTGCAGAGCGACACGCCACCACCTGTGCATATTACCGTTGTCTGATTTACTTCAACGACGATTTCCTCGAGTTTTCAAATAAATTTCGCCGAGTGACGAGGCATTTGGCTACCTTAAGAGAGTCATAGTTACTGCAGCCAGCTGCTCCCCCTTCTTTGAATCTTTCCTCCCTTTAAATCGTACTGTGGTCAGTCCTGCAGAGCGACACGCCACCACCTGTGCATGTTACCGTTGTCTGATTTACTTCAACGACGATTTCCTCGAGTTTTCAAATAAATTTCGCCGAGTGACGAGGCATTTGGCTACCTTAAGAGAGTCATAGTTACTGCTGCCAGCTGCTCGACCTACTTTCATTCTTTCCACTCATTAATTATTACTGTGGTCAGTCCTGCAGGAGCAATATGCCACTACATGTAAACCTTAACGTTGTCTGAGCTACCTTAACGAAGATATTCTCGAGTTTTCAAAAAAAATTTCACATGGTGACGAGGCATTTGGCTGCCTTAAGAGAGTCATAGTACCCCTGCCTGCTGCTCCCACTTTTCTAAGCCCATTCTCTCTATCATTCTTGCTATGGCTGTCCTACAGAACCGATGTGCCACTATATGTCCAGGTTAACGTCGTCACTGTTACTCCCACTACGAGTCTCTCGAGTTAGCAAATGTACCTCGCCGAATGACGAGGCATTTGGCTACCTTAAGTGACTCATAGTTACTGCAGCCAGCTGCTCCCCCTTCTTTGAATCTTTCCTCCCTTTAAATCGTACTGAGGTCAGTCCTGCTGAAGCGATACGCCACCACCTGTGCATGTTACCGTTGTCTGAGTTACTTCAACGACGATTTCCTCGAGTTTTCAAATAAATTTCGCCGAGTGACGAGGCATTTGGCTACCTTAAGAGAGTCATAGTTACTGCTGCCAGCTGCTCGACCTACTTTCGTTCTTTCCACTCATTAATTATTACTGTGGTCAGTCCTGCAGGAGCAATATGCCACTACATGTAAACCTTAACGTTGTCTGAGCTACCTTAACGAAGATATTCTCGAGTTTTCAAAAAAAATTTCACATGGTGACGAGGCATTTGGCTGCCTTAAGAGAGTCATAGTACCCCTGCCTGCTGCTCCCACTTTTTTAAGCCCTTTCTCTCTATCATTCTTGCTATGGCTCTCCTGCAGAACCGATGTGCCACTATATGTCCAGGTTAACGTCGTCACTGTTACTCCCACTGCGAGTCCCTCGAGTTAGCAAATGTACCTCGCCGGGTGACGAGGCTTTTGGCTTCCTTAAGTGACTCATAGTTACTGCAGCCAGCTGCTCCACCTTCTTTGAATCTTTCCTCCCTTTAAATCGTACTGAGGTCAGTCCTGCTGAAGCGATACGCCACCACCTGTGCATGTTACCGTTGTCTGAGTTACTTCAACGACGATTTCCTCGAGTTTTCAAATAAATTTCGCCGAGTGACGAGGCATTTGGCTACCTTAAGAGAGTCATAGTTACTGCTGCCAGCTGCTCGACCTACTTTCATTCTTTCCACTCATTAATTATTACTGTGGTCAGTCCTGCAGGAGCAATATGCCACTACATGTAAACCTTAACGTTGTCTGAGCTACCTTAACGAAGATATTCTCGAGTTTTCAAAAAAAATTTCACATGGTGACGAGGCATTTGGCTGCCTTAGGAGAGTCATAGTACCCCTGCCTGCTGCTCCCACTTTTCTAAGCCCATTCTCTCTATCATGCTTGCTATGGCTGTCCTACAGAACCGATGTGCCACTATATGTCCAGGTTAACGTCGTCACTGTTACTCCCACGACGAGACTCTCGAGTTAGCAAATGTACCTCGCCAGGTGACGAGGCATTTGGCTACCTTAAGAGAGTCATAGTTACTGCAGCCAGCTGCTCCCCCTTCTTTGAATCTTTCCTCCCTTTAAATGGTACTGTGGTCAGTCCTGCAGAGCGATACCTCACCACCTGTGCATGTTACCGTTGTCTGATTTACTTCAACGACGATTTCCTCGAGTTTTCAAATAAATCTCGCCGAGTGACGAGGCATTTGGCTACCTTAAGAGAGTCGTAGTTACTGCCGCCAGCTGCTCGACCTACTTTCTTTCTTTCCACTCATTAATTATTACTGTGGTCAGTCCTGCAGGAGCAATATGCCACTACATGTAAACCTTAACGTTGTCTGAGCTACCTTAACGAAAATATCCTCGAGATTTCAAAAAAAATTTCACATGGTGACGAGGCATTTGGCTACCTTCAGGGAGTCATAGTACCCCTGCCTGCTGCTCCCACTTTTCTAAGCCCTTTCTCTCTATCATTCTTGCTATGGCTGTCCTACAGAACCGATGTGTCACTATATGTCCACGTAAACGTCGTCTCTGTTACTCCCACTACGAGTCTCTCGAGTTAGCAAATGTACCTCGAAGGATGACGAGGCATTTTGCTACCTTATAAGCGTCATAGTTACTGCAGCCAGCTACTCCCCCTTCTTTGAATCTTTCCTGTCTTTAATTCGTACTGTGGTCAGTCCTGCAGAAGCGATACGCCACCACCTGTGCATGTTACTGTTGTCTGAGTTACCTCAACAACGAATTCCTCGAGTTTTCAAATAAATTTCGCCGAGTGACGAGGCACTTGGCTACCTTAAGAGAGTCATAGTTACTGCAGCCAGCTGCTCCCCCTTCTTTGAATCTTTCCTCCCTTTAAATCGTACTGTGGTCAGTCCTGCAGAGCGACACGCCACCACCTGTGCATGTTACCGTTGTCTGATTTACTTCAACGACGATTTCCTCGAGTTTTCAAATAAATTTCGCCGAGTGACGAGGCATTTGGCTACCTTAAGAGAGTCATAGTTACTGCTGCCAGCTGCTCGACCTACTTTCATTCTTTCCACTCATTAATTATTACTGTGGTCAGTCCTGCAGGAGCAATATGCCACTACATGTAAACCTTAACGTTGTCTGAGCTACCTTAACGAAGATATTCTCGAGTTTTCAAAAAAAATTTCACATGGTGACGAGGCATTTGGCTGCCTTAGGAGAGTCTTAGTACCCCTGCCTGCTGCTCCCACTTTTCTAAGCCCATTCTCTCTATCATTCTTGCTATGGCTGTCCTACAGAACCGATGTGCCACTATATGTCCAGGTTAACGTCGTCACTGTTACTCCCACTACGAGAATCTCGAGTTAGCAAATGTACCTCGCCGGGTGACGAGGCATTTGGCTACCTTAAGAGAGTCATAGTTACTGCAGCCAGCTGCTCCCCCTTCTTTGAATCTTTCCTCCCTTTAAATCGTACTGTGGTCAGTCCTGCAGAGCGACACGCCACCACCTGTGCATGTTACCGTTGTCTGATTTACTTCAACGACGATTTCCTCGAGTTTTCAAATAAATTTCGCCGAGTGACGAGGCATTTGGCTACCTTAAGAGAGTCATAGTTACTGCTGCCAGCTGCTCGACCTACTTTCATTCTTTCCACTCATTAATTATTACTGTGGTCAGTCCTGCAGGAGCAATATGCCACTACATGTAAACCTTAACGTTGTCTGAGCTACCTTAACGAAGATATTCTCGAGTTTTCAAAAAAAATTTCACATGGTGACGAGGCATTTGGCTGCCTTAGGAGAGTCATAGTACCCCTGCCTGCTGCTCCCACTTTTCTAAGCCCATTCTCTCTATCATTCTTGCTATGGCTGTCCTACAGAACCGATGTGCCACTATATGTTCAGGTTAACGTCGTCACTGTTACTCCCACTACGAGACTCTCGAGTTAGCAAATGTACCTCGCCGGGTGACGAGGCATTTGGCTACCTTAAGAGAGTCATAGTTACTGCAGCCAGCTGCTCCCCCTTCTTTGAATCTTTCCTCCCTTTAAATCGTACTGTGGTCAGTCCTGCAGAAGCGATACGCCACCACCTGTGCATGTTACTGTTGTCTGAGTTACCTCAACAACGAATTCCTCGAGTTTTCAAATAAATTTCGCCGAGTGACGAGGCATTTGGCTTCCTTAAGAGAGTCATAGTTACTGCAGCCAGCTGCTCCCCCTTCTTTGAATCTTTCCTCCCTTTAAATCGTACTGTGGTCAGTCCTGCAGAGCGATACGCCACCACCTGTGCATGTTACCGTTGTCTGATTTACTTCAACGACGATTTCCTCGAGTTTTCAAATAAATTTCGCCGAGTGACGAGGCATTTGGCTACCTTAAGAGAGTCATAGTTACTGCTGAAAGCTGCTCGACCTACTTTCATTCTTTCCACTCATTAATTATTACTGTGGTCAGTCCTGCAGGAGCAATATGCCACTACATGTAAACCTTAACGTTGTCTGAGCTACCTTAACGAAGATATTCTCGAGTTTTCAAAAAATATTTCACATGGTGACAAGGCATTTGGCTGCCTTAAGAGAGTCATAGTTACTGCAGCCAGCTGCTCCCCCTTCTTTGAATCTTTCCTCCCTTTAAATCGTACTGAGGTCAGTCCTGCTGAAGCGATACGCCACCACCTGTGCATGTTACCGTTGTCTGAGTTACTTCAACGACGATTTCCTCGAGTTTTCAAATAAATTTCGCCGAGTGACGAGGCATTTGGCTACCTTAAGAGAGTCATAGTTACTGCTGCCAGCTGCTCGACCTACTTTCATTCTTTCCACTCATTAATTATTACTGTGGTCAGTCCTGCAGGAGCAATATGCCACTACATGTAAACCTTAACGTTGTCTGAGCTACCTTAACGAAGATATTCTCGAGTTTTCAAAAAAAATTTCACATGGTGACGAGGCATTTGGCTGCCTTAAGAGAGTCATAGTACCCCTGCCTGCTGCTCCCACTTTTTTAAGCCCTTTCTCTCTATCATTCTTGCTATGGCTGTCCTGCAGAACCGATGTGCCACTATATGTCCAGGTTAACGTCGTCACTGTTACTCCCACTGCGAGTCTCTCGAGTTAGCAAATGTACCTCGCCGGGTGACGAGGCATTTGGCTACCTTAAGAGAGTCATAGTTACTGCAGCCAGCTGCTCCCCCTTCTTTGAATCTTTCCTCCCTTTAAATCGTACTGTGGTCAGTCCTGCAGAGCGATACGCCACCACCTGTGCATGTTACCGTTGTCTGAGTTACTTCAACGACGATTTCCTCGAGTTTTCAAATAAATTTCGCCGAGTGACGAGGCATTTGGCTACCTTAAGAGAGTCATAGTTACTGCTGCCAGCTGCTCGACCTACTTTCATTCTTTCCACTCATTAATTATTACTGTGGTCAGTCCTGCAGGAGCAATATGCCACTACATGTAAACCTTAACGTTGTCTGAGCTACCTTAACGAAGATATTCTCGAGTTTTCAAAAAAATTTCACATGGTGACGAGGCATTTGGCTGCCTTAGGAGAGTCATAGTACCCCTGCCTGCTGCTCCCACTTTTCTAAGCCCATTCTCTCTATCATTCTTGCTATGGCTGTCCTACAGAACCGATGTGCCACTATATGTCCAGGTTAACGTCGTCACTGTTACTCCCACTACGAGACTCTCGAGTTAGCAATTGTACCTCGCCGGGTGACGAGGCATTTGGCTACCTTAAGAGAGTCATAGTTACTGCAGCCAGCTGCTCCCCCTTCTTTGAATCTTTCCTCCCTTTAAATGGTACTGTGGTCAGTCCTGCAGAGCGATACGCCACCACCTGTGCATGTTACCGTTGTTTGATTTACTTAAACGACGATTTCCTCGAGTTTTCAAATAAATCTCGCCGAGTGACGAGGCATTTGGCTACCTTAAGAGAGTCGTAGTTACTGCCGCCAGCTGCTCGACCTACTTTCTTTCTTTCCACTCATTAATTATTACTGTGGTCAGTCCTGCAGGAGCAATATGCCACTACATGTAAACCTTAACGTTGTCTGAGCTACCTTAACGAAAATATCCTCGAGATTTCAAAAAAAATTTCACATGGTGACGAGGCATTTGGCTACCTTCAGGGAGTCATAGTACCCCTGCCTGCTGCTCCCACTTTTCTAAGCCCTTTCTCTCTATCATTCTTGCTATGGCTGTCCTACAGAACCGATGTGTCACTATATGTCCACGTAAACGTCGTCTCTGTTACTCCCACTACGAGTCTCTCGAGTTAGCAAATGTACCTCGAAGGATGACGAGGCATTTTGCTACCTTATAAGCGTCATAGTTACTGCAGCCAGCTACTCCCCCTTCTTTGAATCTTTCCTGTCTTTAATTCGTACTGTGGCCAGTCCTGCAGAAGCGATACGCCACCACCTGTGCATGTTACTGTTGTCTGAGTTACCTCAACAACGAATTCCTCGAGTTTTCAAATAAATTTCGCCGAGTGACGAGGCACTTGGCTACCTTAAGAGAGTCATAGTTACTGCAGCCAGCTGCTCCCCCTTCTTTGAATCTTTCCTCCCTTTAAATCGTACTGTGGTCAGTCCTGCAGAGCGACACGCCACCACCTGTGCATGTTACCATTGTCTGATTTACTTCAACGACGATTTCCTCGAGTTTTCAAATAAATTTCGCCGAGTGACGAGGCATTTGGCTACCTTAAGAGAGTCATAGTTACTGCTGCCAGCTGCTCGACCTACTTTCATTCTTTCCACTCATTAATTATTACTGTGGTCAGTCCTGCAGGAGCAATATGCCACTACATGTAAACCTTAACGTTGTCTGAGCTACCTTAACGAAGATATTCTCGAGTTTTCAAAAAAAATTTCACATGGTGACAAGGCATTTGGCTGCCTTAAGAGAGTCATAGTACCCCTGCCTGCTGCTCCCACTTTTTTAAGCCCTTTCTCTCTATCATTCTTGCTATGGCTGTCCTACAGAACCGATGTGCCACTATATGTCCAGGTTAACGTCGTCACTGTTACTCTCACTACGAGTCTCTCGAGTTAGCAAATGTACCTCGCCGGGTGACGAGGCATTTGGCTACCTTAAGAGAGTCATAGTTACTGCAGCCAGCTGCTCCCCCTTCTTTGAATCTTTCCTCCCTTTAAATCGTACTGTGGTCAGTCCTGCAGAGCGATACGCCACCACCTGTGCATGTTACCGTTGTCTGATTTACTTCAACGACGATTTCCTCGACTTTTCAATTAAATCTCGCCGAGTGACGAGGCATTTGGCTACCTTAAGAGAGTCATAGTTACTGCCGCCAGCTGCTCGACCTACTTTTTTTCTTTCCACTCATTAATTATTACTGTGGTCAGTCCTGCAGGAGCAATATGCCACTACTTGTAAACCTTAACGTTGTCTGAGCTACCTTAACGAAGATATTCTCGAGTTTTCAAAAAAAATTTCACATGGTGACGAGGCATTTGGCTGCCTTAAGAGAGTCATAGTACCCCTGCCTGCTGCTCCCACTTTTTTAAGCCCTTTCTCTCTATCATTCTTGCTATGGCTGTCCTGCAGAACCGATGTGCCACTATATGTCCAGGTTAACGTCGTCACTGTTACTCCCACTGCGAGTCTCTCGAGTTAGCAAATGTACCTCGCCGGGTGACGAGGCATTTGGCTACCTTAAGAGAGTCATAGTTACTGCAGCCAGCTGCTCCCCCTTCTTTGAATCTTTCCTCCCTTTAAATCGTACTGTGGTCAGTCCTGCAGAGCGATACGCCACCACCTGTGCATGTTACCGTTGTCTGAGTTACTTCAACGACGATTTCCTCGAGTTTTCAAATAAATTTCGCCGAGTGACGAGGCATTTGGCTACCTTAAGAGAGTCATAGTTACAGCCGCCAGCTGCTCGACCTACTTTCTTTCTTTCCACTCCTTAATTATTACTGTGGTCAGTCCTGCAGGAGCAATATGCCACTACATGTAAACCTTAACGTTGTCTGAGCTACCTTAACGAAAATATCCTCGAGATTTCAAAAAAATTTCACATGGTGACGAGGCATTTGGCTACCTTCAGGGAGTCATAGTACCCCTGCCTGCTGCTCCCACTTTTCTAAGCCCTTTCTCTCTATCATTCTTGCTATGGCTGTCCTACAGAACCGATGTGTCACTATATGTCCACGTAAACGTCGTCTCTGTTACTCCCACTACGAGTCTCTCGAGTTAGCAAATGTACCTCGAAGGATGACGAGGCATTTTGCTACCTTATAAGCGTCATAGTTACTGCAGCCAGCTACTCCCCCTTATTTGAATCTTTCCTGTCTTTAATTCGTACTGTGGCCAGTCCTGCAGAAGCGATACGCCACCACCTGTGCATGTTACTGTTGTCTGAGTTACCTCAACAACGAATTCCTCGAGTTTTCAAATAAATTTCGCCGAGTGACGAGGCACTTGGCTACCTTAAGAGAGTCATAGTTACTGCAGCCAGCTGCTCCCCCTTCTTTGAATCTTTCCTCCCTTTAAATCGTACTGTGGTCAGTCCTGCAGAGCGACACGCCACCACCTGTGCATGTTACCATTGTCTGATTTACTTCAACGACGATTTCCTCGAGTTTTCAAATAAATTTCGCCGAGTGACGAGGCATTTGGCTACCTTAAGAGAGTCATAGTTACTGCTGCCAGCTGCTCGACCTACTTTCATTCTTTCCACTCATTAATTATTACTGTGGTCAGTCCTGCAGGAGCAATATGCCACTACATGTAAACCTTAACGTTGTCTGAGCTACCTTAACGAAGATATTCTCGAGTTTTCAAAAAAAATTTCATATGGTGACAAGGCATTTGGCTGCCTTACGAGAGTCATAGTACCCCTGCCTGCTGCTCCCACTTTTTTAAGCCCTTTCTCTCTATCATTCTTGCTATGGCTGTCCTACAGAACCGATGTGCCACTATATGTCCAGGTTAACGTCGTCACTGTTACTCTCACTACGAGTCTCTCGAGTTAGCAAATGTACCTCGCCGGGTGACGAGGCATTTGGCTACCTTAAGAGAGTCATAGTTACTGCAGCCAGCTGCTCCCCCTTCTTTGAATCTTTCCTCCCTTTAAATCGTACTGTGGTCAGTCCTGCAGAGCGATACGCCACCACCTGTGCATGTTACCGTTGTCTGATTTACTTCAACGACGATTTCCTCGACTTTTCAATTAAATCTCGCCGAGTGACGAGGCATTTGGCTACCTTAAGAGAGTCATAGTTACTGCCGCCAGCTGCTCGACCTACTTTCTTTCTTTCCACTCATTAATTATTACTGTGGTCAGTCCTGCAGGAGCAATATGCCACTACTTGTAAACCTTAACGTTGTCTGAGCTACCTTAACGAAGATATTCTCGAGTTTTCAAAAAAAATTTCACATGGTGACGAGGCATTTGGCTGCCTTAAGAGAGTCATAGTACCCCTGCCTGCTGCTCCCACTTTTTTAAGCCCTTTCTCTCTATCATTCTTGCTATGGCTGTCCTGCAGAACCGATGTGCCACTATATGTCCAGGTTAACGTCGTCACTGTTACTCCCACTGCGAGTCTCTCGAGTTAGCAAATGTACCTCGCCGGGTGACGAGGCATTTGGCTACCTTAAGAGAGTCATAGTTACTGCAGCCAGCTGCTCCCCCTTCTTTGAATCTTTCCTCCCTTTAAATCGTACTGTGGTCAGTCCTGCAGAGCGATACGCCACCACCTGTGCATGTTACCGTTGTCTGAGTTACTTCAACGACGATTTCCTCGAGTTTTCAAATAAATTTCGCCGAGTGACGAGGCATTTGGCTACCTTAAGAGAGTCATAGTTACAGCCGCCAGCTGCTCGACCTACTTTCTTTCTTTCCACTCATTAATTATTACTGTGGTCAGTCCTGCAGGAGCAATATGCCACTACATGTAAACCTTAACGTTGTCTGAGCTACCTTAACGAAAATATCCTCGAGATTTCAAAAAAAATTTCACATGGTGACGAGGCATTTGGCTACCTTCAGGGAGTCATAGTACCCCTGCCTGCTGCTCCCACTTTTCTAAGCCCTTTCTCTCTATCATTCTTGCTATGGCTGTCCTACAGAACCGATGTGTCACTATATGTCCACGTAAACGTCGTCTCTGTTACTCCCACTACGAGTCTCTCGAGTTAGCAAATGTACCTCGAAGGATGACGAGGCATTTTGCTACCTTATAAGCGTCATAGTTACTGCAGCCAGCTACTCCCCCTTCTTTGAATCTTTCCTGTCTTTAATTCGTACTGTGGCCAGTCCTGCAGAAGCGATACGCCACCACCTGTGCATGTTACTGTTGTCTGAGTTACCTCAACAACGAATTCCTCGAGTTTTCAAATAAATTTCGCCGAGTGACGAGGCACTTGGCTACCTTAAGAGAGTCATAGTTACTGCAGCCAGCTGCTCCCCCTTCTTTGAATCTTTCCTCCCTTTAAATCGTACTGTGGTCAGTCCTGCAGAGCGACACGCCACCACCTGTGCATGTTACCATTGTCTGATTTACTTCAACGACGATTTCCTCGAGTTTTCAAATAAATTTCGCCGAGTGACGAGGCATTTGGCTACCTTAAGAGAGTCATAGTTACTGCTGCCAGCTGCTCGACCTACTTCCATTCTTTCCACTCATTAATTATTACTGTGGTCAGTCCTGCAGGAGCAATATGCCACTACATGTAAACCTTAACGTTGTCTGAGCTACCTTAACGAAGATATTCTCGAGTTTTCAAAAAAAATTTCACATGGTGACAAGGCATTTGGCTGCCTTAAGAGAGTCATAGTACCCCTGCCTGCTGCTCCCACCTTTTTAAGCCCTTTCTCTCTATCATTCTTGCTATGGCTGTCCTACAGAACCGATGTGCCACTATATGTCCAGGTTAACGTCGTCACTGTTACTCTCACTACGAGTCTCTCGAGTTAGCAAATGTACCTCGCCGGGTGACGAGGCATTTGGCTACCTTAAGAGAGTCATAGTTACTGCAGCCAGCTGCTCCCCCTTCTTTGAATCTTTCCTCCCTTTAAATCGTACTGTGGTCAGTCCTGCAGAGCGATACGCCACCACCTGTGCATGTTACCGTTGTCTGATTTACTTCAACGACGATTTCCTCGACTTTTCAATTAAATCTCGCCGAGTGACGAGGCATTTGGCTACCTTAAGAGAGTCATAGTTACTGCCGCCAGCTGCTCGACCTACTTTCTTTCTTTCCACTCATTAATTATTACTGTGGTCAGTCCTGCAGGAGCAATATGCCACTACTTGTAAACCTTAACGTTGTCTGAGCTACCTTAACGAAGATATTCTCGAGTTTTCAAAAAAAATTTCACATGGTGACGAGGCATTTGGCTGCCTTAAGAGAGTCATAGTACCCCTGCCTGCTGCTCCCACTTTTTTAAGCCCTTTCTCTCTATCATTCTTGCTATGGCTGTCCTGCAGAACCGATGTGCCACTATATGTCCAGGTTAACGTCGTCACTGTTACTCCCACTGCGAGTCTCTCGAGTTAGCAAATGTACCTCGCCGGGTGACGAGGCATTTGGCTACCTTAAGAGAGTCATAGTTACTGCAGCCAGCTGCTCCCCCTTCTTTGAATCTTTCCTCCCTTTAAATCGTACTGTGGTCAGTCCTGCAGAGCGATACGCCACCACCTGTGCATGTTACCGTTGTCTGAGTTACTTCAACGACGATTTCCTCGAGTTTTCAAATAAATTTCGCCGAGTGACGAGGCATTTGGCTACCTTAAGAGAGTCATAGTTACTGCTGCCAGCTGCTCGACCTACTTTCATTCTTTCCACTCATTAATTATTACTGTGGTCAGTCCTGCAGGAGCAATATGCCACTACATGTAAACCTTAACGTTGTCTGAGCTACCTTAACGAAGATATTCTCGAGTTTTCAAAAAAAATTTCACATGGTGACGAGGCATTTGGCTGCCTTAGGAGAGTCATAGTACCCCTGCCTGCTGCTCCCACTTTTCTAAGCCCATTCTCTCTATCATTCTTGCTATGGCTGTCCTACAGAACCGATGTGCCACTATATGTCCAGGTTAACGTCGTCACTGTTACTCCCACTACGAGACTCTCGAGTTAGCAAATGTACCTCGCCGGGTGACGAGGCATTTGGCTACCTTAAGAGAGTCATAGTTACTGCAGCCAGCTGCTCCCCCTTCTTTGAATCTTTCCTCCCTTTAAATGGTACTGTGGTCAGTCCTGCAGAGCGATACGCCACCACCTGTGCATGTTACCGTTGTCTGATTTACTTCAACGACGATTTCCTCGAGTTTTCAAATAAATCTCGCCGAGTGACGAGGCATTTGGCTACCTTAAGAGAGTCGTAGTTACTGCCGCCAGCTGCTCGACCTACTTTCTTTCTTTCCACTCATTAATTATTACTGTGGTCAGTCCTGCAGGAGCAATATGCCACTACATGTAAACCTTAACGTTGTCTGAGCTACCTTAACGAAAATATCCTCGAGATTTCAAAAAAAATTTCACATGGTGACGAGGCATTTGGCTACCTTCAGGGAGTCATAGTACCCCTGCCTGCTGCTCCCACTTTTCTAAGCCCTTTCTCTCTATCATTCTTGCTATGGCTGTCCTACAGAACCGATGTGTCACTATATGTCCACGTAAACGTCGTCTCTGTTACTCCCACTACGAGTCTCTCGAGTTAGCAAATGTACCTCGAAGGATGACGAGGCATTTTGCTACCTTATAAGCGTCATAGTTACTGCAGCCAGCTACTCCCCCTTCTTTGAATCTTTCCTGTCTTTAATTCGTACTGTGGTCAGTCCTGCAGAGCGATACGCCACCACCTGTGCATGTTACTGTTGTCTGAGTTACCTCAACAACGAAATCCTCGAGTTTTCAAATAAATTTCGCCGAGTGACGAGGCACTTGGCTACCTTAAGAGAGTCATAGTTACTGCAGCCAGCTGCTCCCCCTTCTTTGAATCTTTCCTCCCTTTAAATCGTACTGTGGTCAGTCCTGCAGAGCGACACGCCACCACCTGTGCATGTTACCGTTGTCTGATTTACTTCAACGACGATTTCCTCGAGTTTTCAAATAAATTTCGCCGAGTGACGAGGCATTTGGCTACCTTAAGAGAGTCATAGTTACTGCTGCCAGCTGCTCGACCTACTTTCAATCTTTCCACTCATTAATTATTACTGTGGTCAGTCCTGCAGGAGCAATATGCCACTACATGTAAACCTTAACGTTGTCTGAGCTACCTTAACGAAGATATTCTCGAGTTTTCAAAAAACATTTCACATGGTGACAAGGCATTTGGCTGCCTTAAGAGAGTCATAGTACCCCTGCCTGCTGCTCCCACTTTTTTAAGCCCTTTCTCTCTATCATTCTTGCTATGGCTGTCCTACAGAACCGATGTGCCACTATATGTCCAGGTTAACGTCGTCACTGTTACTCTCACTACGAGTCTCTCGAGTTAGCAAATGTACCTCGCCGGGTGACGAGGCATTTGGCTACCTTAAGAGAGTCATAGTTACTGCAGCCAGCTGCTCCCCCTTCTTTGAATCTTTCCTCCCTTTAAATCGTACTGTGGTCAGTCCTGCAGAGCGATACGCCACCACCTGTGCATGTTACCGTTGTCTGATTTACTTCAACGACGATTTCCTCGACTTTCCAATTAAATCTCGCCGAGTGACGAGGCATTTGGCTACCTTAAGAGAGTCATAGTTACTGCCGCCAGCTGCTCGACCTACTTTCTTTCTTTCCACTCATTAATTATTACTGTGGTCAGTCCTGCAGGAGCAATATGCCACTACTTGTAAACCTTAACGTTGTCTGAGCTACCTTAACGAAAATATCCTCGAGATTTCAAAGAAAATTTCACATGGTGACGAGCCATTTGGCTACCTTAAGGGAGTCATAGTACCCCTGCCTGCTGCTCCCACTTTTCTAAGCCCTTTCTCTCTATCATTCTTGCTATGGCTGTCCTACAGAACCGATGTGTCACTATATGTCCACGTTAACGTCGTCTCTGTTACTCCCACTACGAGTCTCTCGAGTTAGCAAATGTACCTCTCCGGATGACGAGGCATTTTGCTACCTTATAAGCGTCATAGTTACTGCAGCCAGCTGCTCCCCCTTTTTTGAATCTTTCCTGTCTTTAATTCGTACTGTGGTTCAGTCCTGCACAAGCGATACGCCACCACCTGTGCATGTTACTGTTGTCTGAGTTACCTCAACAACGAATTCCTCAAGTTTTCAAATAAATTTCGCCGAGTGACGAGGCATTTGGCTTCCTTAAGAGAGTCATAGTTACTGCAGCCAGCTGCTCCCCCTTCTTTGAATCTTTCCTCCCTTTAAATCGTACTGTGGTCAGTCCTGCAGAGCGATACGCCACCACCTGTGCATGTTACCGTTGTCTGAGTTACTTCAACGACGATTTCCTCGAGTTTTCAAATAAATTTCGCCGAGTGACGAGGCATTTGGCTACCTTAAGAGAGTCATAGTTACTGCTGCCAGCTGCTCGACCTACTTTCATTCTTTCCACTCATTAATTATTACTGTGGTCAGTCCTGCAGGAGCAATATGCCACTACATTTAAACCTTAACGTTGTCTGAGCTACCTTAACGAAGATATTCTCGAGTTTTCAAAAAAAATTTCACATGGTGACGAGGCATTTGGCTGCCTTAGGAGAGTCATAGTACCCCTGCCTGCTGCTCCCACTTTTCTAAGCCCATTCTCTCTATCATTCTTGCTATGGCTGTCCTACAGAACCGATGTGCCACTATATGTCCAGGTTAACGTCGTCACTGTTACTCCCACTACGAGACTCTCGAGTTAGCAAATGTACCTCGCCGGGTGACGAGGCATTTGGCTACCTTAAGAGAGTCATAGTTACTGCAGCCAGCTGCTCCCCCTTCTTTGAATCTTTCCTCCCTTTAAATGGTACTGTGGTCAGTCCTGCAGAGCGATACGCCACCACCTGTGCATGTTACCGTTGTCTGATTTACTTCAACGACGATTTCCTCGAGTTTTCAAATAAATTTCGCCGAGTGACGAGGCATTTGGCTACCTTAAGAGAGTCGTAGTTACTGCCGCCAGCTGCTCGACCTACTTTCTTTCTTTCCACTCATTAATTATTACTGTGGTCAGTCCTGCAGGAGCAATATGCCACTACATGTAAACCTTAACGTTGTCTGAGCTACCTTAACGAAAATATCCTCGAGATTTCAAAAAAAATTTCACATGGTGACGAGGCATTTGGCTACCTTCAGGGAGTCATAGTACCCCTGCCTGCTGCTCCCACATTTCTAAGCCCTTTCTCTCTATCATTCTTGCTATGGCTGTCCTACAGAACCGATGTGTCACTATATGTCCACGTAAACGTCGTCTCTGTTACTCCCACTACGAGTCTCTCGAGTTAGCAAATGTACCTCGAAGGATGACGAGGCATTTTGCTACCTTATAAGCGTCATAGTTACTGCAGCCAGCTACTCCCCCTTCTTTGAATCTTTCCTGTCTTTAATTCGTACTGTGGTCAGTCCTGCAGAAGCGATACGCCACCACCTGTGCATGTTACTGTTGTCTGAGTTACCTCAACAACGAATTCCTCGAGTTTTCAAATAAATTTCGCCGAGTGACGAGGCACTTGGCTACCTTAAGAGAGTCATAGTTACTGCAGCCAGCTGCTCCCCCTTCTTTGAATCTTTCCTCCCTTTAAATCGTACTGTGGTCAGTCCTGCAGAGCGACACGCCACCACCTGTGCATGTTACCGTTGTCTGATTTACTTCAACGACGATTTCCTCGAGTTTTCAAATAAATTTCGCCGAGTGACGAGGCATTTGGCTACCTTAAGAGAGTCATAGTTACTGCTGCCAGCTGCTCGACCTACTTTCATTCTTTCCACTCATTAATTATTACTGTGGTCAGTCCTGCAGGAGCAATATGCCACTACATGTAAACCTTAACGTTGTCTGAGCTACCTTAACGAAGATATTCTCGAGTTTTCAAAAAAAATTTCACATGGTGACAAGGCATTTGGCTGCCTTAAGAGAGTCATAGTACCCCTGCCTGCTGCTCCCACTTTTTTAAGCCCTTTCTCTCTATCATTCTTGCTATGGCTGTCCTACAGAACCGATGTGCCACTATATGTCCAGGTTAACGTCGTCACTGTTACTCTCACTACGAGTCTCTCGAGTTAGCAAATGTACCTCGCCGGGTGACGAGGCATTTGGCTACCTTAAGAGAGTCATAGTTACTGCAGCCAGCTGCTCCCCCTTCTTTGAATCTTTCCTCCCTTTAAATCGTACTGTGGTCAGTCCTGCAGAGCGATACGCCACCACCTGTGCATGTTACCGTTGTCTGATTTACTTCAACGACGATTTCCTCGACTTTTCAATTAAATCTCGCCGAGTGACGAGGCATTTGGCTACCTTAAGAGAGTCATAGTTACTGCCGCCAGCTGCTCGACCTACTTTCTTTCTTTCCACTCATTAATTATTACTGTGGTCAGTCCTGCAGGAGCAATATGCCACTACTTGTAAACCTTAACGTTGTCTGAGCTACCTTAACGAAAATATCCTCGAGATTTCAAAGAAAATTTCACATGGTGACGAGCCATTTGGCTACCTTAAGGGAGTCATAGTACCCCTGCCTGCTGCTCCCACTTTTCTAAGCCCTTTCTCTCTATCATTCTTGCTATGGCTGTCCTACAGAACCGATGTGTCACTATATGTCCACGTTAACGTCGTCTCTGTTACTCCCACTACGAGTCTCTCGAGTTAGCAAATGTACCTCTCCGGATGACGAGGCATTTTGCTACCTTATAAGCGTCATAGTTACTGCAGCCAGCTGCTCCCCCTTCTTTGAATCTTTCCTGTCTTTAATTCGTACTGTGGTTCAGTCCTGCACAAGCGATACGCCACCACCTGTGCATGTTACTGTTGTCTGAGTTACCTCAACAACGAATTCCTCGAGTTTACAAATAAAATTCGCCGAGTGACGAGGCATTTGGCTTCCTTAAGAGAGTCATAGTTACTGCAGCCAGCTGCTCCCCCTTCTTTGAATCTTTCCTCCCTTTAAATCGTACTGTGGTCAGTCCTGCAGAGCGATACGCCACCACCTGTGCATGTTACCGTTGTCTGAGTTACTTCAACGACGATTTCCTCGAGTTTTCAAATAAATTTCGCCGAGTGACGAGGCATTTGGCTACCTTAAGTGAGTCATAGTTACTGCTGCCAGCTGCTCGACCTACTTTCATTCTTTCCACTCATTAATTATTACTGTGGTCAGTCCTGCAGGAGCAATATGCCACTACATGTAAACCTTAACGTTGTCTGAGCTACCTTAACGAAGATATTCTCGAGTTTTCAAAAAAAATTTCACATGGTGACGAGGCATTTGGCTGCCTTAAGAGAGTCATAGTACCCCTGCCTGCTGCTCCCACTTTTTTAAGCCCTTTCTCTCTATCATTCTTGCTATGGCTGTCCTGCAGAACCGATGTGCCACTATATGTCCAGGTTAACGTCGTCACTGTTACTCCCACTGCGAGTCTCTCGAGTTAGCAAATGTACCTCGCCGGGTGACGAGGCTTTTGGCTTCCTTAAGTGACTCATAGTTACTGCAGCCAGCTGCTCCACCTTCTTTGAATCTTTCCTCCCTTTAAATCGTACTGAGGTCAGTCCTGCTGAAGCGATACGCCACCACCTGTGCATGTTACCGTTGTCTGAGTTACTTCAACGACGATTTCCTCGAGTTTTCAAATAAATTTCGCCGAGTGCCGAGGCATTTGGCTACCTTAAGAGAGTCATAGTTACTGCTGCCAGCTGCTCGACCTACTTTCATTCTTTCCACTCATTAATTATTACTGTGGTCAGTCCTGCAGGAGCAATATGCCACTACATGTAAACCTTAACGTTGTCTGAGCTACCTTAACGAAGATATTCTCGAGTTTTCAAAAAAAATTTCACATGGTGACGAGGCATTTGGCTGCCTTAGGAGAGTCATAGTACCCCTGCCTGCTGCTCCCACTTTTCTAAGCCCATTCTCTCTATCGATCTTGCTATGGCTGTCCTACAGAACCGATGTGCCACTATATGTCCAGGTTAACGTCGTCACTGTTACTCCCACTACGAGACTCTCGAGTTAGCAAATGTACCTCGCCGGGTGACGAGGCATTTGGCTACCTTAAGAGAGTCATAGTTACTGCAGCCAGCTGCTCCCCCTTCTTTGAATCTTTCCTCCCTTTAAATGGTACTGTGGTCAGTCCTGCAGAGCGATACGCCACCACCTGTGCATGTTACCGTTGTCTGATTTACTTCAACGTCGATTTCCTCGAGTTTTCAAATAAATCTCGCCGAGTGACGAGGCATTTGGCTACCTTAAGAGAGTCGTAGTTACTGCCGCCAGCTGCTCGACCTACTTTCTTTCTTTCCACTCATTAATTATTACTGTGGTCAGTCCTGCAGGAGCAATATGCCACTACATGTAAACCTTAACGTTGTCTGAGCTACCTTAACGAAAATATCCTCGAGATTTCAAAAAAAATTTCACATGGTGACGAGGCATTTGGCTACCTTCAGGGAGTCATAGTACCCCTGCCTGCTGCTCCCACTTTTCTAAGCCCTTTCTCTCTATCATTCTTGCTATGGCTGTCCTACAGAACCGATGTGTCACTATATGTCCACGTAAACGTCGTCTCTGTTACTCCCACTACGAGTCTCTCGAGTTAGCAAATGTACCTCGAAGGATGACGAGGCATTTTGCTACCTTATAAGCGTCATAGTTACTGCAGCCAGCTACTCCCCCTTCTTTGAATCTTTCCTGTCTTTAATTCGTACTGTGGTCAGTCCTGCAGAGCGACACGCCACCACCTGTGCATGTTACCGTTGTCTGATTTACTTCAACGACGATTTCCTCGAGTTTACAAATAAAATTCGCCGAGTGACGAGGCATTTGGCTACCTTAAGAGAGTCATAGTTACTGCTGCCAGCTGCTCGACCTACTTTCATTCTTTCCACTCATTAATTATTACTGTGGTCAGTCCTGCAGGAGCAATATGCCACTACATGTAAACCTTAACGTTGTCTGAGCTACCTTAACGAAGATATTCTCGAGTTTTCAAAAAAAATTTCACATGGTGACAAGGCATTTGGCTGCCTTAAGAGAGTCATAGTACCCCTGCCTGCTGCTCCCACTTTTTTAAGCCCTTTCTCTCTATCATTCTTGCTATGGCTGTCCTACAGAACCGATGTGCCACTATATGTCCAGGTTAACGTCGTCACTGTTACTCTCACTACGAGTCTCTCGAGTTAGCAAATGTACCTCGCCGGGTGACGAGGCATTTGGCTACCTTAAGAGAGTCATAGTTACTGCAGCCAGCTGCTCCCCCTTCTTTGAATCTTTCCTCCCTTTAAATCGTACTGTGGTCAGTCCTGCAGAGCGATACGCCACCACCTGTGCATGTTACCGTTGTCTGATTTACTTCAACGACGATTTCCTCGACTTTTCAATTAAATCTCGCCGAGTGACGAGGCATTTGGCTACCTTAAGAGAGTCATAGTTACTGCCGCCAGCTGCTCGACCTACTTTCTTTCTTTCCACTCATTAATTATTACTGTGGTCAGTCCTGCAGGAGCAATATGCCACTACTTGTAAACCTTAACGTTGTCTGAGCTACCTTAACGAAAATATCCTCGAGATTTCAAAGAAATTTTCACATGGTGACGAGCCATTTGGCTACCTTAAGGGAGTCATAGTACCCCTGCCTGCTGCTCCCACTTTTCTAAGCCCTTTCTCTCTATCATTCTTGCTATGGCTGTCCTACAGAACCGATGTGTCACTATATGTCCACGTTAACGTCGTCTCTGTTACTCCCACTACGAGTCTCTCGAGTTAGCAAATGTACCTCTCCGGATGACGAGGCATTTTGCTACCTTATAAGCGTCATAGTTACTGCAGCCAGCTGCTCCCCCTTCTTTGAATCTTTCCTGTCTTTAATTCGTACTGTGGTTCAGTCCTGCACAAGCGATACGCCACCACCTGTGCATGTTACTGTTGTCTGAGTTACCTCAACAACGAATTCCTCGAGTTTTCAAATAAATTTCGCCGAGTGACGAGGCATTTGGCTTCCTTAAGAGAGTCATAGTTACTGCAGCCAGCTGCTCCCCCTTCTTTGAATCTTTCCTCCCTTTAAATCGTACTGTGGTCAGTCCTGCAGAGCGATACGCCACCATCTGTGCATGTTACCGTTGTCTGAGTTACTTCAACGACGATTTCCTCGAGTTTTCAAATAAATTTCGCCGAGTGACGAGGCATTTGGCTACCTTAAGAGAGTCATAGTTACTGCTGCCAGCTGCTCGACCTACTTTCATTCTTTCCACTCATTAATTATTACTGTGGTCAGTCCTGCAGGAGCAATATGCCACTACATGTAAACCTTAACGTTGTCTGAGCTACCTTAACGAAGATATTCTCGAGTTTTCAAAAAAAATTTCACATGGTGACGAGGCATTTGGCTGCCTTAAGAGAGTCATAGTACCCCTGCCTGCTGCTCCCACTTTTTTAAGCCCTTTCTCTCTATCATTCTTGCTATGGCTGTCCTGCAGAACCGATGTGCCACTATATGTCCAGGTTAACGTCGTCACTGTTACTCCCACTGCGAGTCTCTCGAGTTAGCAAATGTACCTCGCCGGGTGACGAGGCTTTTGGCTTCCTTAAGTGACTCATAGTTACTGCAGCCAGCTGCTCCACCTTCTTTGAATCTTTCCTCCCTTTAAATCGTACTGTGGTCAGTCCTGCAGAGCGATACGCCACCACCTGTGCATGTTACCGTTGTCTGATTTACTTCAACGACGATTTCCTCGACTTTTCAATTAAATCTCGCCGAGTGACGAGGCATTTGGCTACCTTAAGAGAGTCATAGTTACTGCCGCCAGCTGCTCGACCTACTTTCTTTCTTTCCACTCATTAATTATTACTGTGGTCAGTCCTGCAGGAGCAATATGCCACTACATGTAAACCTTAACGTTGTCTGAGCTACCTTAACGAAAATATCCTCGAGATTTCAAAAAAAATTTCACATGGTGACGAGGCATTTGGCTACCTTCAGGGAGTCATAGTACCCCTGCCTGCTGCTCCCACTTTTCTAAGCCCTTTCTCTCTATCATTCTTGCTATGGCTGTCCTACAGAACCGATGTGTCACTATATGTCCACGTAAACGTCGTCTCTGTTACTCCCACTACGAGTCTCTCGAGTTAGCAAATGTACCTCGAAGGATGACGAGGCATTTTGCTACCTTATAAGCGTCATAGTTACTGCAGCCAGCTACTCCCCCTTCTTTGAATCTTTCCTGTCTTTAATTCGTACTGTGGTCAGTCCTGCAGAGCGACACGCCACCACCTGTGCATGTTACCGTTGTCTGATTTACTTCAACGACGATTTCCTCGAGTTTACAAATAAAATTCGCCGAGTGACGAGGCATTTGGCTACCTTAAGAGAGTCATAGTTACTGCTGCCAGCTGCTCGACCTACTTTCATTCTTTCCACTCATTAATTATTACTGTGGTCAGTCCTGCAGGAGCAATATGCCACTACATGTAAACCTTAACGTTGTCTGAGCTACCTTAACGAAGATATTCTCGAGTTTTCAAAAAAAATTTCACATGGTGACAAGGCATTTGGCTGCCTTAAGAGAGTCATAGTACCCCTGCCTGCTGCTCCCACTTTTTTAAGCCCTTTCTCTCTATCATTCTTGCTATGGCTGTCCTACAGAACCGATGTGCCACTATATGTCCAGGTTAACGTCGTCACTGTTACTCTCACTACGAGTCTCTCGAGTTAGCAAATGTACCTCGCCGGGTGACGAGGCATTTGGCTACCTTAAGAGAGTCATAGTTACTGCAGCCAGCTGCTCCCCCTTCTTTGAATCTTTCCTCCCTTTAAATCGTACTGTGGTCAGTCCTGCAGAGCGATACGCCACCACCTGTGCATGTTACCGTTGTCTGATTTACTTCAACGACGATTTCCTCGACTTTTCAATTAAATCTCGCCGAGTGACGAGGCATTTGGCTACCTTAAGAGAGTCATAGTTACTGCCGCCAGCTGCTCGACCTACTTTCTTTCTTTCCACTCTTTAATTATTACTGTGGTCAGTCCTGCAGGAGCAATATGCCACTACTTGTAAACCTTAACGTTGTCTGAGCTACCTTAACGAAAATATCCTCGAGATTTCAAAGAAATTTTCACATGGTGACGAGCCATTTGGCTACCTTAAGGGAGTCATAGTACCCCTGCCTGCTGCTCCCACTTTTCTAAGCCCTTTCTCTCTATCATTCTTGCTATGGCTGTCCTACAGAACCGATGTGTCACTATATGTCCACGTTAACGTCGTCTCTGTTACTCCCACTACGAGTCTCTCGAGTTAGCAAATGTACCTCTCCGGATGACGAGGCATTTTGCTACCTTATAAGCGTCATAGTTACTGCAGCCAGCTGCTCCCCCTTCTTTGAATCTTTCCTGTCTTTAATTCGTACTGTGGTTCAGTCCTGCACAAGCGATACGCCACCACCTGTGCATGTTACTGTTGTCTGAGTTACCTCAACAACGAATTCCTCGAGTTTTCAAATAAATTTCGCCGAGTGACGAGGCATTTGGCTTCCTTAAGAGAGTCATAGTTACTGCAGCCAGCTGCTCCCCCTTCTTTGAATCTTTCCTCCCTTTAAATCGTACTGTGGTCAGTCCTGCAGAGCGATACGCCACCATCTGTGCATGTTACCGTTGTCTGAGTTACTTCAACGACGATTTCCTCGAGTTTTCAAATAAATTTCGCCGAGTGACGAGGCATTTGGCTACCTTAAGAGAGTCATAGTTACTGCTGCCAGCTGCTCGACCTACTTTCATTCTTTCCACTCATTAATTATTACTGTGGTCAGTCCTGCAGGAGCAATATGCCACTACATGTAAACCTTAACGTTGTCTGAGCTACCTTAACGAAGATATTCTCGAGTTTTCAAAAAAAATTTCACATGGTGACGAGGCATTTGGCTGCCTTAAGAGAGTCATAGTACCCCTGCCTGCTGCTCCCACTTTTTTAAGCCCTTTCTCTCTATCATTCTTGCTATGGCTGTCCTGCAGAACCGATGTGCCACTATATGTCCAGGTTAACGTCGTCACTGTTACTCCCACTGCGAGTCTCTCGAGTTAGCAAATGTACCTCGCCGGGTGACGAGGCTTTTGGCTTCCTTAAGTGACTCATAGTTACTGCAGCCAGCTGCTCCACCTTCTTTGAATCTTTCCTCCCTTTAAATCGTACTGAGGTCAGTCCTGCTGAAGCGATACGCCACCACCTGTGCATGTTACCGTTGTCTGAGTTACTTCAACGACGATTTCCTCGAGTTTTCAAATAAATTTCGCCGAGTGCCAAGGCATTTGGCTACCTTAAGAGAGTCATAGTTACTGCTGCCAGCTGCTCGACCTACTTTCATTCTTTCCACTCATTAATTATTACTGTGGTCAGTCCTGCAGGAGCAATATGCCACTACATGTAAACCTTAACGTTGTCTGAGCTACCTTAACGAAGATATTCTCGAGTTTTCAAAAAAAATTTCACATGGTGACGAGGCATTTGGCTGCCTTAGGAGAGTCATAGTACCCCTGCCTGCTGCTCCCACTTTTCTAAGCCCATTCTCTCTATCGATCTTGCTATGGCTGTCCTACAGAACCGATGTGCCACTATATGTCCAGGTTAACGTCGTCACTGTTACTCCCACTACGAGACTCTCGAGTTAGCAAATGTACCTCGCCGGGTGACGAGGCATTTGGCTACCTTAAGAGAGTCATAGTTACTGCAGCCAGCTGCTCCCCCTTCATTGAATCTTTCCTCCCTTTAAATGGTACTGTGGTCAGTCCTGCAGAGCGATACGCCACCACCTGTGCATGTTACCGTTGTCTGATTTACTTCAACGTCGATTTCCTCGAGTTTTCAAATAAATCTCGCCGAGTGACGAGGCATTTGGCTACCTTAAGAGAGTCGTAGTTACTGCCGCCAGCTGCTCGACCTACTTTCTTTCTTTCCACTCATTAATTATTACTGTGGTCAGTCCTGCAGGAGCAATATGCCACTACATGTAAACCTTAACGTTGTCTGAGCTACCTTAACGAAAATATCCTCGAGATTTCAAAAAAAATTTCACATGGTGACGAGGCATTTGGCTACCTTCAGGGAGTCATAGTACCCCTGCCTGCTGCTCCCACTTTTCTAAGCCCTTTCTCTCTATCATTCTTGCTATGGCTGTCCTACAGAACCGATGTGTCACTATATGTCCACGTAAACGTCGTCTCTGTTACTCCCACTACGAGTCTCTCGAGTTAGCAAATGTACCTCGAAGGATGACGAGGCATTTTGCTACCTTATAAGCGTCATAGTTACTGCAGCCAGCTACTCCCCCTTCTTTGAATCTTTCCTGTCTTTAATTCGTACTGTGGTCAGTCCTGCAGAGCGACACGCCACCACCTGTGCATGTTACCGTTGTCTGATTTACTTCAACGACGATTTCCTCGAGTTTACAAATAAATTTCGCCGAGTGACGAGGCATTTGGCTACCTTAAGAGAGTCATAGTTACTGCTGCCAGCTGCTCGACCTACTTTCATTCTTTCCACTCATTAATTATTACTGTGGTCAGTCCTGCAGGAGCAATATGCCACTACATGTAAACCTTAACGTTGTCTGAGCTACCTTAACGAAGATATTCTCGAGTTTTCAAAAAAAATTTCACATGGTGACAAGGCATTTGGCTGCCTTAAGAGAGTCATAGTACCCCTGCCTGCTGCTCCCACTTTTTTAAGCCCTTTCTCTCTATCATTCTTGCTATGGCTGTCCTACAGAACCGATATGCCACTATATGTCCAGGTTAACGTCGTCACTGTTACTCTCACTACGAGTCTCTCGAGTTAGCAAATGTACCTCGCCGGGTGACGAGGCATTTGGCTACCTTAAGAGAGTCATAGTTACTGCAGCCAGCTGCTCCCCCTTCTTTGAATCTTTCCTCCCTTTAAATCGTACTGTGGTCAGTCCTGCAGAGCGATACGCCACCACCTGTGCATGTTACCGTTGTCTGATTTACTTCAACGACGATTTCCTCGACTTTTCAATTAAATCTCGCCGAGTGACGAGGCATTTGGCTACCTTAAGAGAGTCATAGTTACTGCCGCCAGCTGCTCGACCTACTTTCTTTCTTTCCACTCATTAATTATTACTGTGGTCAGTCCTGCAGGAGCAATATGCCACTACTTGTAAACCTTAACGTTGTCTGAGCTACCTTAACGAAAATATCCTCGAGATTTCAAAGAAATTTTCACATGGTGACGAGCCATTTGGCTACCTTAAGGGAGTCATAGTACCCCTGCCTGCTGCTCCCACTTTTCTAAGCCCTTTCTCTCTATCATTCTTGCTATGGCTGTCCTACAGAACCGATGTGTCACTATATGTCCACGTTAACGTCGTCTCTGTTACTCCCACTACGAGTCTCTCGAGTTAGCATATGTACCTCTCCGGATGACGAGGCATTTTGCTACCTTATAAGCGTCACAGTTACTGCAGCCAGCTGCTCCCCCTTCTTTGAATCTTTCCTGTCTTTAATTCGTACTGTGGTTCAGTGCTGTACAAGCGATACGCCACCACCTGTGCATGTTACTGTTGTCTGAGTTAACCTCAACAACGAATTCCTCGAGTTTTCAAATAAATTTCGCCGAGTGACGAGGCATTTGGCTTCCTTAAGAGAGTCATAGTTACTGCAGCCAGCTGCTCCCCCTTCTTTGAATCTTTCCTCCCTTTAAATCGTACTGTGGTCAGTCCTGCAGAGCGATACGCCACCACCTGTGCATGTTACCGTTGTCTGATTTACTTCAACGACGATTTCCTCGAGTTTTCAAATAAATTTCGCAGAGTGACGAGGCATTTGGCTACCTTAAGAGAGTCATAGTTACTGCTGCCAGCTGCTCGACCTACTTTCATTCTTTCCACTCATTAATTATTACTGTGGTCAGTCCTGCAGGAGCAATATGCCACTACATGTAAACCTTAACGTTGTCTGAGCTACCTTAACGAAGATAATCTCGAGTTTTCAAAAAAAATTTCACATGGTGACGAGGCATTTGGCTGCCTTAAGAGAGTCATAGTACCCCTGCCTGCTGCTCCCACTTTTCTAAGCCCATTCTCTCTATCATTCTTGCTATGGCTGTCCTACAGAACCGATGTGCCACTCTATGTCCAGGTTAACGTCGTCACTGTTACTCCCACTACGAGTCTCTCGAGTTAGCAAATGTACCTCGCCGGGTGCCGAGGCATTTGGCTACCTTAAGAGAGTCATAGTTACTGCAGCCAGCTGCTCCCCCTTCTTTGAATCTTTCCTCCCTTTAAATCGTACTGTGGCCAGTCCTGCAGAGCGACACGCCACCACCTGTGCATGTCACCGTTGTCTGATTTACTTCAACGACGATTTCCTCGAGTTTTCAAATAAATTTCGCCGAGTGACGAGGCATTTGGCTACCTTAAGAGAGTCATAGTTACTGCTGCCAGCTGCTCGACCTACTTTCATTCTTTCCACTCATTAATTATTACTGTGGTCAGTCCTGCAGGAGCAATATGCCACTACATGTAAACCTTAACGTTGTCTGAGCTACCTTAACGAAGATATTGTCGAGTTTTCAAAAAAAATTTCACATGGTGACGAGGCATTTGGCTGCCTTAAGAGTGTCATAGTACCCCTGCCTGCTGCTCCCACTTTTTTAAGCCCTTTCTCTCTATCATTCTTGCTATGGCTGTCCTGCAGAACCGATGTGCCACTATATGTCCAGGTTAACGTCGTCACTGTTACTCCCACTGCGAGTCTCTCGAGTTAGCAAATGTACCTCGCCGGGTGACGAGGCTTTTGGCTTCCTTAAGTGACTCATAGTTACTGCAGCCAGCTGCTCCACCTTCTTTGAATCTTTCCTCCCTTTAAATCGTACTGAGGTCAGTCCTGCTGAAGCGATACGCCACCACCTGTGCATGTTACCGTTGTCTGAGTTACTTCAACGACGATTTCCTCGAGTTTTCAAATAAATTTCGCCGAGTGACGAGGCATTTGGCTACCTTAAGAGAGTCATAGTTACTGCTGCCAGCTGCTCGACCTACTTTCATTCTTTCCACTCATTAATTATTACTGTGGTCAGTCTTGCAGGAGCAATATGCCACTACATGTAAACCTTAACGTTGTCTGAGCTACCTTAACGAAGATACTCTCGAGTTTTCAAAAAAAATTTCACATGGTGACGAGGCATTTGGCTGCCTTAAGAGAGTCATAGTACCCCTGCCTGCTGCTCCCACTTTTTTAAGCCCTTTCTCTCTATCATTCTTGCTATGGCTGTCCTACAGAACCGATGTGCCACTATATGTCCAGGTTAACGTCGTCACTCTTACTCCCACTGCGAGTCTCTCGAGTTAGCAAATGTACCTCGCCGGGTGACGAGGCTTTTGGCTACCTTAAGTGACTCATAGTTACTGCAGCCAGCTGCTCCACCTTCTTTGAATCTTTCCCCCCTTTAAATCGTACTGAGGTCAGTCCTGCTGAAGCGATACGCCACCACCTGTGCATGTTACCGTTGTCTGAGTTACTTCAACGACGATTTCCTCGAGTTTTCAAATAAATTTCGCCGAGTGACGAGGCATTTGGATACCTTAAGAGAGTCATAGTTACTGCTGCCAGCTGCTCGACCTACTTTCATTCTTTCCACTCATTAACTATTACTGTGGTCAGTCCTGCAGGAGCAATATGCCACTACATGTAAACCTTAACGTTGTCTGAGCTACCTTAACGAAGATATTCTCGAGTTTTCAAAAAAAATTTCACATGGTGACGAGGCATTTGGCTGCCTTAGGAGAGTCATAGTACCCCTGCCTGCTGCTCCCACTTTTCTAAGCCCATTCTCTCTATCATTCTTGCTATGGCTGTCCTACAGAACCGATGTGCCACTATATGTCCAGGTTAACGTCGTCACTGTTACTCCCACTACGAGTCTCTCGAGTTAGCAAATGTACCTCGCCGGGTGACGAGGCATTTGGCTACCTTAAGAGAGTCATAGTTACTGCAGCCAGCTGCTCCCCCTTCTTTGAATCTTTCCTCCCTTTAAATCGTACTGTGGCCAGTCCTGCAGAGCGACACGCCACCACCTGTGCATGTTACCGTTGTCTGATTTACTTCAAGGACGATTTCCTCGAGTTTTCAAATAAATTTCGCCGAGTGACGAGGCATTTGGCTACCTTAAGAGAGTCATAGTTACTGCTGCCAGCTGCTCGACCTACTTTCATTCTTTCCACTCATTAATTATAACTGTGGTCAGTCCTGCAGGAGCAATATGCCACTACATGTAAACCTTAACGTTGTCTGAGCTACCTTAACGAAGATATTCTCGAGTTTTCAAAAAAAATTTCACATGGTGACGAGGCATTTGGCTGCCTTAATAGTGTCATAGTACCCCTGCCTGCTGCTCCCACTTTTTTAAGCCCTTTCTCTCTATCATTCTTGCTATGGCTGTCCTGCAGAACCGATGTGCCACTATATGTCCAGGTTAACGTCGTCACTGTTACTCCCACTGCGAGTCTCTCGAGTTAGCAAATGTACCTCGCCGGGTGACGAGGCTTTTGGCTTCCTTAAGTGACTCATAGTTACTGCAGCCAGCTGCTCCACCTTCTTTGAATCTTTCCTCCCTTTAAATCGTACTGAGGTCAGTCCTGCTGAAGCGATACGCCACCACCTGTGCATGTTACCGTTGTCTGAGTTACTTCAACGACGATTTCCTCGAGTTTTCAAATAAATTTCGCCGAGTGACGAGGCATTTGGCTACCTTAAGAGAGTCATAGTTACTGCTGCCAGCTGCTCGACCTACTTTCATTCTTTCCACTCATTAATTATTACTGTGGTCAGTCCTGCAGGAGCAATATGCCACTACATGTAAACCTTAACGTTGTCTGAGCTACCTTAACGAAGATACTCTCGAGTTTTCAAAAAAAATTTCACATGGTGACGAGGCATTTGGCTGCCTTAAGAGAGTCATAGTACCCCTGCCTGCTGCTCCCACTTTTTTAAGCCCTTTCTCTCTATCATTCTTGCTATGGCTGTCCTACAGAACCGATGTGCCACTATATGTCCAGGTTAACGTCGTCACTCTTACTCCCACTGCGAGTCTCTCGAGTTAGCAAATGTACCTCGCCGGGTGACGAGGCTTTTGGCTACCTTAAGTGACTCATAGTTACTGCAGCCAGGTGCTCCACCTTCTTTGAATCTTTCCTCCCTTTAAATCGTACTGAGGTCAGTCCTGCTGAAGCGATACGCCACCACCTGTGCATGTTACCGTTGTCTGAGTTACTTCAACGACGATTTCCTCGAGTTTTCAAATAAATTTCGCCGAGTGACGAGGCATTTGGCTACCTTAAGAGAGTCATAGTTACTGCTGCCAGCTGCTCGACCTACTTTCATTCTTTCCACTCATTAACTATTACTGTGGTCAGTCCTGCAGGAGCAATATGCCACTACATGTAAACCTTAACGTTGTCTGAGCTACCTTAACGAAGATATTCTCGAGTTTTCAAAAAAAATTTCACATGGTGACGAGGCATTTGGCTGCCTTAGGAGAGTCATAGTACCCCTGCCTGCTGCTCCCACTTTTCTAAGCCCATTCTCTCTATCATTCTTGCTATGGCTGTCCTACAGAACCGATGTGCCACTATATGTCCAGGTTAACGTCGTCACTGTTACTCCCACTACGAGACTCTCGAGTTAGCAAATGTACCTCGCCGGGTGACGAGGCATTTGGCTACCTTAAGAGAGTCATAGTTACTGCAGCCAGCTGCTCCCCCTTCTTTGAATCTTTCCTCCCTTTAAATGGTACTGTGGTCAGTCCTGCAGAGCGATATGCCACCACCTGTGCATGTTACCGTTGTCTGATTTACTTCAACGACGATTTCCTCGAGTTTTCAAATAAATCTCGCCGAGTGACGAGGCATTTGGCTACCTTAAGAGAGTCGTAGTTACTGCCGCCAGCTGCTCGACCTACTTTCTTTCTTTCCACTCATTAATTATTACTGTGGTCAGTCCTGCAGGAGCAATATGCCACTACATGTAAACCTTAACGTTGTCTGAGCTACCTTAACGAAAATATCCTCGAGATTTCAAAAAAAATTTCACATGGTGACGAGGCATTTGGCTACCTTCAGGGAGTCGTAGTACCCCTGCCTGCTGCTCCCACTTTTCTAAGCCCTTTCTCTCTATCACTCTTGCTATGGCTGTCCTACAGAACCGATGTGTCACTATATGTCCACGTAAACGTCGTCTCTGTTACTCCCACTACGAGTCTCTCGAGTTAGCAAATGTACCTCGAAGGATGACGAGGCATTTTGCTACCTTATAAGCGTCATAGTTACTGCAGCCAGCTACTCCCCCTTCTTTGAATCTTTCCTGTCTTTAATTCGTACTGTGGTCAGTCCTGCAGAAGCGATACGCCACCACCTGTGCATGTTACTGTTGTCTGAGTTACCTCAACAACGAATTCCTCGAGTTTTCAAATAAATTTCGCCGAGTGACGAGGCACTTGGCTACCTTAAGAGAGTCATAGTTACTGCAGCCAGCTGCTCCCCCTTCTTTGAATCTTTCCTCCCTTTAAATCGTACTGTGGTCAGTCCTGCAGAGCGACACGCCACCACCTGTGCATGTTACCGTTGTCTGATTTACTTCAACGACGATTTCCTCGAGTTTACAAATAAATTTCGCCGAGTGACGAGGCATTTGGCTACCTTAAGAGAGTCATAGTTACTGCTGCCAGCTGCTCGACCTACTTTCATTCTTTCCACTCATTAATTATTACTGTGGTCAGTCCTGCAGGAGCAATATGCCACTACATGTAAACCTTAACGTTGTCTGAGCTACCTTAACGAAGATATTCTCGAGTTTTCAAAAAAAATTTCACATGGTGACAAGGCATTTGGCTGCCTTAAGAGAGTCATAGTACCCCTGCCTGCTGCTCCCACTTTTTTAAGCCCTTTCTCTCTATCATTCTTGCTATGGCTGTCCTACAGAACCGATGTGCCACTATATGTCCAGGTTAACGTCGTCACTGTTACTCTCACTACGAGTCTCTCGAGTTAGCAAATGTACCTCGCCGGGTGACGAGGCTTTTGGCTACCTTAAGTGACTCATAGTTACTGCAGCCAGCTGCTCCACCTTCTTTGAATCTTTCCTCCCTTTAAATCGTACTGAATTCAGTCCTGCTGAAGCGATACGCCACCACCTGTGCATGTTACCGTTGTCTGAGTTACTTCAACGACGATTTCCTCGAGTTTTCAAATAAATTTCGCCGAGTGACGAGGCATTTGGCTACCTTAAGAGAGTCATAGTTACTGCCGCCAGCTGCTCGACCTACTTTCATTCTTTCCACTCATTAATTATTACTGTGGTCAGTCCTGCAGGAGCAATATGCCACTACATGTAAACCTTAACGTTGTCTGAGCTACCTTAACGAAGATATTCTCGAGTTTTCAAAAAAAATTTCACATGGTGACGAGGCATTTGGCTGCCTTAGGAGAGTCATAGTACCCCTGCCTGCTGCTCCCACTTTTCTAAGCCCATTCTCTCTATCATTCTTGCTATGGCTGTCCTACAGAACCGATGTGCCACTATATGTCCAGGTTAACGTCGTCACTGTTACTCCCACTACGAGACTCTCGAGTTAGCAAATGTACCTCGCCGGGTGACGAGGCATTTGGCTACTTTAAGAGAGTCATAGTTACTGCAGCCAGCTGCTCCCCCTTCTTTGAATCTTTCCTCCCTTTAAATGGTACTGTGGTCAGTCATGCAGAGCGATATGCCACCACCTGTGCATGTTACCGTTGTCTGATTTACTTCAACGACGATTTCCTCGAGTTTTCACATAAATCTCGCCGAGTGACGAGGCATTTGGCTACCTTAAGAGAGTCGTAGTTACTGCCGCCAGCTGCTCGACCTACTTTCTTTCTTTCCACTCATTAATTATTACTGTGGTCAGTCCTGCAGGAGCAATATGCCACTACATGTAAACCTTAACGTTGTCTGAGCTACCTTAACGAAAATATCCTCGAGATTTCAAAAAAAATTTCACATGGTGACGAGGCATTTGGCTACCTTCAGGGAGTCATAGTACCCCTGCCTGCTGCTCCCACTTTTCTAAGCCCTTTCTCTCTATCATTCTTGCTATGGCTGTCCTACAGAACCGATGTGTCACTATATGTCCACGTAAACGTCGTCTCTGTTACTCCCACTACGAGTCTCTCGAGTTAGCAAATGTACCTCGAAGGATGACGAGGCATTTTGCTACCTTATAAGCGTCATAGTTACTGCAGCCAGCTACTCCCCCTTCTTTGAATCTTTCCTGTCTTTAATTCGTACTGTGGTCAGTCCTGCAGAAGCGATACGCCACCACCTGTGCATGTTACTGTTGTCTGAGTTACCTCAACAACGAATTCCTCGAGTTTTCAAATAAATTTCGCCGAGTGACGAGGCACTTGGCTACCTTAAGAGAGTCATAGTTACTGCAGCCAGCTGCTCCCCCTTCTTTGAATCTTTCCTCCCTTTAAATCGTACTGTGGTCAGTCCTGCAGAGCGACACGCCACCACCTGTGCATGTTACCGTTGTCTGATTTACTTCAACGACGATTTCCTCGAGTTTACAAATAAATTTCGCCGAGTGACGAGGCATTTGGCTACCTTAAGAGAGTCATAGTTACTGCTGCCAGCTGCTCGACCTACTTTCATTCTTTCCACTCATTAATTATTACTGTGGTCAGTCCTGCAGGAGCAATATGCCACTACATGTAAACCTTAACGTTGTCTGAGCTACCTTAACGAAGATATTCTCGAGTTTTCAAAAAAAATTTCACATGGTGACAAGGCATTTGGCTGCCTTAAGAGAGTCATAGTACCCCTGCCTGCTGCTCCCACTTTTTTAAGCCCTTTCTCTCTATCATTCTTGCTATGGCTGTCCTACAGAACCGATGTGCCACTATATGTCCAGGTTAACGTCGTCACTGTTACTCTCACTACGAGTCTCTCGAGTTAGCAAATGTACCTCGCCGGGTGACGAGGCATTTGGCTACCTTAAGAGAGTCATAGTTACTGCAGCCAGCTGCTCCCCCTTCTTTGAATCTTTCCTCCCTTTAAATCGTACTGTGGTCAGTCCTGCAGAGCGATACGCCACCACCTGTGCATGTTACCGTTGTCTGATTTACTTCAACGACGATTTCCTCGACTTTTCAATTAAATCTCGCCGAGTGACGAGGCATTTGGCTACCTTAAGAGAGTCATAGTTACTGCCGCCAGCTGCTCGACCTACTTTCTTTCTTTCCACTCATTAATTATTACTGTGGTCAGTCCTGCAGGAGCAATATGCCACTACTTGTAAACCTTAACGTTGTCTGAGCTACCTTAACGAAAATATCCTCAAGATTTCAAAGAAAATTTCACATGGTGACGAGCCATTTGGCTACCTTAAGGGAGTCATAGTACCCCTGCCTGCTGCTCCCACTTTTCTAAGCCCTTTCTCTCTATCATTCTTGCTATGGCTGTCCTACAGAACCGATGTGTCACTATATGTCCACGTTAACGTCGTCTCTGTTACTCCCTCTACGAGTCTCTCGAGTTAGCAAATGTACCTCTCCGGATGACGAGGCATTTTGCTACCTTATAAGCGTCATAGTTACTGCAGCCAGCTGCTCCCCCTTCTTTGAATCTTTCCTGTCTTTAATTCGTACTGTGGTTCAGTCCTGCACAAGCGATACGCCACCACCTGTGCATGTTACTGTTGTCTGAGTTACCTCAACAACGAATTCCTCGAGTTTTCAAATAAATTTCGCCGAGTGACGAGGCATTTGGCTTCCTTAAGAGAGTCATAGTTACTGCAGCCAGCTGCTCCCCCTTCTTTGAATCTTTCCTCCCTTTAAGTCGTACTGTGGTCAGTCCTGCAGAGCGATACGCCACCACCTGTGCATGTTACCGTTGTCTGATTTACTTCAACGACGATTTCCTCGAGTTTTCAAATAAATTTCGCAGAGTGACGAGGCATTTGGCTACCTTAAGAGAGTCATAGTTACTGCTGCCAGCTGCTCGACCTACTTTCATTCTTTCCACTCATTAATTATTACTGTGGTCAGTCCTGCAGGAGCAATATGCCACTACATGTAAACCTTAACGTTATCTGAGCTACCTTAACGAAGATAATCTCGAGTTTTCAAAAAAAATTTCACATGGTGACGAGGCATTTGGCTGCCTTAAGAGAGTCATAGTACCCCTTCCTGCTGCTCCCACTTTTCTAAGCCCATTCTCTCTATCATTCTTGCTATGGCTGTCCTACAGAACCGATGTGCCACTCTATGTCCAGGTTAACGTCGTCACTGTTACTCCCACTACGAGTCTCTCGAGTTAGCAAATGTACCTCGCCGGGTGACGAGGCATTTGGCTACCTTAAGAGAGTCATAGTTACTGCAGCCAGCTGCTCCCCCTTCTTTGAATCTTTCCTCCCTTTAAATCGTACTGTGGCCAGTCCTGCAGAGCGACACGCCACCACCTGTGCATGTTACCGTTGTCTGATTTACTTCAACGACGATTTCCTCGAGTTTTCAAATAAATTTCGCCGAGTGACGAGGCATTTGGCTACCTTAAGAGAGTCATAGTTACTGCTGCCAGCTGCTCGACCTACTTTCATTCTTTCCACTCATTAATTATTACTGTGGTCAGTCCTGCAGGAGCAATATGCCACTACATGTAAACCTTAACGTTGTCTGAGCTACCTTAACGAAGATATTCTCGAGTTTTCAAAAAAAATTTCACATGGTGACGAGGCATTTGGCTGCCTTAAGAGTGTCATAGTACCCCTGCCTGCTGCTCCCACTTTTTTAAGCCCTTTCTCTCTATCATTCTTGCTATGGCTGTCCTGCAGAACCGATGTGCCACTATATGTTAAGGTTAACGTCGTCACTGTTACTCCCACTGCGAGTCTCTCGAGTTAGCAAATGTACCTCGCCGGGTGACGAGGCTTTTGGCTTCCTTAAGTGACTCAAAGTTACTGCAGCCAGCTGCTCCACCTTCTTTGAATCTTTCCTCCCTTTAAATCGTACTGAGGTCAGTCCTGCTGAAGCGATACGCCACCACCTGTGCATGTTACCGTTGTCTGAGTTACTTCAACGACGATTTCCTCGAGTTTTCAAATAAATTTCGCCGAGTGACGAGGCATTTGGCTACCTTAAGAGAGTCATAGTTACTGCTGCCAGCTGCTCGACCTACTTTCATTTGTTCCACTCATTAATTATTACTGTGGTCAGTCCTGCAGGAGCAATATGCCACTACATGTAAACCTTAACGTTGTCTGAGCTACCTTAACGAAGATACTCTCGAGTTTTCAAAAAAAATTTCACATGGTGACGAGGCATTTGGCTGCCTTAAGAGAGTCATAGTACCCCTGCCTGCTGCTCCCACTTTTTTAAGCCCTTTCTCTCTATCATTCTTGCTATGGCTGTCCTACAGAACCGATGTGCCACTATATGTCCAGGTTAACGTCGTCACTCTTACTCCCACTGCGAGTCTCTCGAGTTAGCAAATGTACCTCGCCGGGTGACGAGGCTTTTGGCTACCTTAAGTGACTCATAGTTACTGCAGCCAGCTGCTCCACCTTCTTTGAATCTTTCCTCCCTTTAAATCGTACTGAGGTCAGTCCTGCTGAAGCGATACGACACCACCTGTGCATGTTACCGTTGATTGAGTTACTTCAACGACGATTTCCTCGAGTTTTCAAATAAATTTCGCCAAGTGACGAGGCATTTGGCTACCTTAAGAGAGTCATAGTTACTGCTGCCAGCTGCTCGACCTACTTTCATTCTTTTCACTCATTAATTATTACTGTGGTCAGTCCTGCAGGAGCAATATGCCACTACATGTAAACCTTAACGTTGTCTGAGCTACCTTAACGAAGATATTCTCGAGTTTTCAAAAAAAATTTCACATGGTGACGAGGCATTTGGCTGCCTTAGGAGAGTCATAGTACCCCTGCCTGCTGCTCCCACTTTTCTAAGCCCATTCTCTCTATCATTCTTGCTATGGCTGTCCTACAGAACCGATGTGCCACTATATGTCCAGGTTAACGTCGTCACTGTTACTCCCACTACGAGACTCTCGAGTTAGCAAATGTACCTCGCCGGGTACGAGGCATTTGGCTACCTTAAGAGAGTCATAGTTACTGCAGCCAGCTGCTCCCCCTTCTTTGAATCTTTCCTCCCTGTAAATCGTACTGTGGTCAGTCCTGCAGAGCGACACGCCACCACCTGTGCATGTTACCGTTGTCTGATTTACTTCAACGACGATTTCCTCGAGTTTTCAAATAAATTTCGCAGAGGGGCGAGGCATTTGGCTACCTTAAGAGAGTCATAGTTACTGCTGCCAGCTGCTCGACCTACTTTCATTCTTTCCACTCATTAACTATTACTGTGGTCAGTCCTGCTGGAGCAATATGCCACTACATGTAAACCTTAACGTTGTCTGAGCTACCTTAACGAAGATATTCTCGAGTTTTCAAAAAAAATTTCACATGGTGACGAGGCATTTGGCTGCCTTAGGAGAGTCATAGTACCCCTGCCTGCTGCTCCCACTTTTCTAAGCCCATTCTCTCTATCATTCTTGCTATGGCTGTCCTACAGAACCGATGTGCCACTATATGTCCAGGTTAACGTCGTTACTGTTACTCCCACTACGAGACTCTCGAGTTAGCAAATGTACCTCGCCGGGTGACGAGGCATTTGGCTACCTTAAGAGAGTCATAGTTACTGCAGCCAGCTGCTCCCCCTTCTTTGAATCTTTCCTCCCTTTAAATCGTACTGTGGTCAGTCCTGCAGAAGCGATACGCCACCACCTGTCCATGTTACTGTTGTCTGAGTTACCTCAACAACGAATTCCTCGAGTTTTCAAATAAATTTCGCCGAGTGACGAGGCATTTGGCTACCTTAAGAGAGTCATAGTTACTGCAGCCAGCTGCTCCCCCTTCTTTGAATCTTTCCTCCCTTTAAATCGTACTGTGGTCAGTCCTGCAGAGCGATACGCCACCACCTGTGCATGTTACCGTTGTCTGATTTACTTCAACGACGATTTCTTCGAGTTTTCAAATAAATTTCTCCGAGTGACGAGGCATTTGGCTACCTTAAGAGAGTCATAGTTACTGCTGCCAGCTGCTCGACCTACTTTCATTCTTTCCACTCATTAATTATTACTGTGGTCAGTCCTGCAGGAGCAATATGCCACTACATGTAAACCTTAACGTTGTCTGAGCTACCTTCACGAAGATATTCTTGAGTTTTCAAAAAAAATTTCACATGGTGACGAGGCATTTGGCTGCCTTAAGAGAGTCATAGTACCCCTGCCTGCTGCTCCCACTTTTCTAAGCCCATTCTCTCTATCATTCTTGCTATGGCTGTCCTACAGAACCGATGTGCCACTATATGTCCAGGTTAACGTCGTCACTGTTACTCCCACTACGAGTCTCTCGAGTTAGCAAATGTACCTCGCCGGGTGACGAGGCATTTGGCTACCTTAAGAGAGTCATAGTTACTGCAGCCAGCTGCTCCCCCTTCTTTGAATCTTTCCTCCCTTTAAATCGTACTGTGGTCAGTCCTGCAGAGCGACACGCCACCACCTGTGCATGTTACCGTTGTCTGATTTACTTCAACGACGATTTCCTCGAGTTTTCAAATAAATTTCGCCGAGTGACGAGGCATTTGGCTACCTTAAGAGAGTCATAGTTACTGCTGCCAGCTGCTCGACCTACTTTCATTCTTTCCACTCATTAATTATTACTGTGTTCAGTCCTGCAAGAGCAATATGCCACTACATGTAAACCTTAACGTTGTCTGAGCTACCTTAACGAAGATATTCTCGAGTTTTCAAAAAAAATTTCACATGGTGACGAGGCATTTGGCTGCCTTAAGAGAGTCATAGTACCCCTGCCTGCTGCTCCCACTTTTCTAAGCCCATTCTCTCTATCATTCTTGCTATGGCTGTCCTACAGAACCGATGTGCCACTATATGTCCAGGTTAACGTCGTCTCTGTTACTCCCACTACGAGTCTCTCGAGTTAGCAAATGTACCTCGCCGAATGACGAGGCATTTGGCTACCTTAAGTGACTCATAGTTACTGCAGCCAGCTGCTCCCCCTTCTTTGAATCTTTCCTCCCTTTAAATCGTACTGAGGTCAGTCCTGCTGAAGCGATACGCCACCACCTGTGCATGTTACCGTTGTCTGTGTTACTTCAACGACGATTTCCTCGAGTTTTCAAATAAATTTCGCCGAGTGACGAGGCATTTGGCTACCTTAAGAGAGTCATAGTTACTGCTGCCAGCTGCTCGACCTACTTTCATTTGTTCCACTCATTAATTATTACTGTGGTCAGTCCTGCAGGAGCAATATGCCACTACATGTAAACCTTAACGTTGTCTGAGCTACCTTAACGAAGATACTCTCGAGTTTTCAAAAAAAATTTCACATGGTGACGAGGCATTTGGCTGCCTTAAGAGAGTCATAGTACCCCTGCCTGCTGCTCCCACTTTTTTAAGCCCTTTCTCTCTATCATTCTTGCTATGGCTGTCCTACAGAACCGATGTGCCACTATATGTCCAGGTTAACGTCGTCACTCTTACTCCCACTGCGAGTCTCTCGAGTTAGCAAATGTACCTCGCCGGGTGACGAGGCTTTTGGCTACCTTAAGTGACTCATAGTTACTGCAGCCAGCTGCTCCACCTTCTTTGAATCTTTCCTCCCTTTAAATCGTACTGAGGTCAGTCCTGCTGAAGCGATACGACACCACCTGTGCATGTTACCGTTGTTTGAGTTACTTCAACGACGATTTCCTCGAGTTTTCAAATAAATTTCGCCAAGTGACGAGGCATTTGGCTACCTTAAGAGAGTCATAGTTACTGCTGCCAGCTGCTCGACCTACTTTCATTCTTTTCACTCATTAATTATTACTGTGGTCAGTCCTGCAGGAGCAATATGCCACTACATGTAAACCTTAACGTTGTCTGAGCTACCTTAACGAAGATATTCTCGAGTTTTCAAAAAAAATTTCACATGGTGACGAGGCATTTGGCTGCCTTAGGAGAGTCATAGTACCCCTGCCTGCTGCTCCCACTTTTCTAAGCCCATTCTCTCTATCATTCTTGCTATGGCTGTCCTACAGAACCGATGTGCCACTATATGTCCAGGTTAACGTCGTCACTGTTACTCCCACTACGAGACTCTCGAGTTAGCAAATGTACCTCGCCGGGTACGAGGCATTTGGCTACCTTAAGAGAGTCATAGTTACTGCAGCCAGCTGCTCCCCCTTCTTTGAATCTTTCCTCCCTGTAAATCGTACTGTGGTCAGTCCTGCAGAGCGACACGCCACCACCTGTGCATGTTACCGTTGTCTGATTTACTTCAACGACGATTTCCTCGAGTTTTCAAATAAATTTCGCAGAGGGGCGAGGCATTTGGCTACCTTAAGAGAGTCATAGTTACTGCTGCCAGCTGCTCGACCTACTTTCATTCTTTCCACTCATTAACTATTACTGTGGTCAGTCCTGCTGGAGCAATATGCCACTACATGTAAACCTTAACGTTGTCTGAGCTACCTTAACGAAGATATTCTCGAGTTTTCAAAAAAAATTTCACATGGTGACGAGGCATTTGGCTGCCTTAGGAGAGTCATAGTACCCCTGCCTGCTGCTCCCACTTTTCTAAGCCCATTCTCTCTATCATTCTTGCTATGGCTGTCCTACAGAACCGATGTGCCACTATATGTCCAGGTTAACGTCGTCACTGTTACTCCCACTACGAGACTCTCGAGTTAGCAAATGTACCTCGCCGGGTGACGAGGCATTTGGCTACCTTAAGAGAGTCATAGTTACTGCAGCCAGCTGCTCCCCCTTCTTTGAATCTTTCCTCCCTTTAAATCGTACTGTGGTCAGTCCTGCAGAAGCGATACGCCACCACCTGTCCATGTTACTGTTGTCTGAGTTACCTCAACAACGAATTCCTCGAGTTTTCAAATAAATTTCGCCGAGTGACGAGGCATTTGGCTACCTTAAGAGAGTCATAGTTACTGCAGCCAGCTGCTCCCCCTTCTTTGAATCTTTCCTCCCTTTAAATCGTACTGTGGTCAGTCCTGCAGAGCGATACGCCACCACCTGTGCATGTTACCGTTGTCTGATTTACTTCAACGACGATTTCTTCGAGTTTTCAAATAAATTTCTCCGAGTGACGAGGCATTTGGCTACCTTAAGAGAGTCATAGTTACTGCTGCCAGCTGCTCGACCTACTTTCATTCTTTCCACTCATTAATTATTACTGTGGTCAGTCCTGCAGGAGCAATATGCCACTACATGTAAACCTTAACGTTGTCTGAGCTACCTTCACGAAGATATTCTTGAGTTTTCAAAAAAAATTTCACATGGTGACGAGGCATTTGGCTGCCTTAAGAGAGTCATAGTACCCCTGCCTGCTGCTCCCACTTTTCTAAGCCCATTCTCTCTATCATTCTTGCTATGGCTGTCCTACAGAACCGATGTGCCACTATATGTCCAGGTTAACGTCGTCACTGTTACTCCCACTACGAGTCTCTCGAGTTAGCAAATGTACCTCGCCGGGTGACGAGGCATTTGGCTACCTTAAGAGAGTCATAGTTACTGCAGCCAGCTGCTCCCCCTTCTTTGAATCTTTCCTCCCTTTAAATCGTACTGTGGTCAGTCCTGCAGAGCGACACGCCACCACCTGTGCATGTTACCGTTGTCTGATTTACTTCAACGACGATTTCCTCGAGTTTTCAAATAAATTTCGCCGAGTGACGAGGCATTTGGCTACCTTAAGAGAGTCATAGTTACTGCTGCCAGCTGCTCGACCTACTTTCATTCTTTCCACTCATTAATTATTACTGTGTTCAGTCCTGCAAGAGCAATATGCCACTACATGTAAACCTTAACGTTGTCTGAGCTACCTTAACGAAGATATTCTCGAGTTTTCAAAAAAAATTTCACATGGTGACGAGGCATTTGGCTGCCTTAAGAGAGTCATAGTACCCCTGCCTGCTGCTCCCACTTTTCTAAGCCCATTCTCTCTATCATTCTTGCTATGGCTGTCCTACAGAACCGATGTGCCACTATATGTCCAGGTTAACGTCGTCTCTGTTACTCCCACTACGAGTCTCTCGAGTTAGCAAATGTACCTCGCCGAATGACGAGGCATTTGGCTACCTTAAGTGACTCATAGTTACTGCAGCCAGCTGCTCCCCCTTCTTTGAATCTTTCCTCCCTTTAAATCGTACTGAGGTCAGTCCTGCTGAAGCGATACGCCACCACCTGTGCATGTTACCGTTGTCTGAGTTACTTCAACGACGATTTCCTCGAGTTTTCAAATAAATTTCGCCGAGTGACGAGGCATTTGGCTACCTTAAGAGAGTCATAGTTACTGCTGCCAGCTGCTCGACCTACTTTCATTCTTTCCACTCATTAATTATTACTGTGGTCAGTCCTGCAGGAACAATATGCCACTACATGTAAACCTTAACGTTGTCTGAGCTACCTTAACGAAGATATTCTCGAGTTTTCAAAAAAAATTTCACATGGTGACGAGGCATTTGGCTGCCTTAGGAGAGTCATAGTACCCCTGCCTGCTGCTCCCACTTTTCTAAGCCCTTTCTCTCTATCATTCTTGCTATGGCTGTCCTACAGAACCGATGTGTCACTATATGTCCACGTAAACGTCGTCTCTGTTACTCCCACTACGAGTCTCTCGAGTTAGCAAATGTACCTCGAAGGATGACGAGGCATTTTGCTACCTTATAAGCGTCATAGTTACTGCAGCCAGCTGCTCCACCTTCTTTGAATCTTTCCTCCCTTTAAATCGTACTGAGTTCAGTCCTGCAGAAGCGATACGCCACCACCTGTGCATGTTACTGTTGTCTGAGTTACCTCAACAACGAATTCCTCGAGTTTTCAAATAAATTTCGCCGAGTGACGAGGCACTTGGCTACCTTAAGAGAGTCATAGTTACTGCAGCCAGCTGCTCCCCCTTCTTTGAATCTTTCCTCCCTTTAAATCGTACTGTGGTCAGTCCTGCAGAGCGACACGCCACCACCTGTGCATGTTACCGTTGTCTGATTTACTTCAACGACGATTTCCTCGAGTTTTCAAATAAATTTCGCCGAGTGACGAGGCATTTGGCTACCTTAAGAGAGTCATAGTTACTGCTGCCAGCTGCTCGACCTACTTTCATTCTTTCCACTCATTAACTATTACTGTGGTCAGTCCTGCAGGAGCAATATGCCACTACATGTAAACCTTAACGTTGTCAGAGCTACCTTAACAAAGATATTCTCGAGTTTTCAAAAAAAATTTCACATGGTGACGAGGCATTTGGCTGCCTTATGAGAGTCATAGTACCCCTGCCTGCTGCTCCCACTTTTCTAAGCCCATTCTCTCTATCATTCTGGCTATGGCTGTCCTACAGAACCGATGTGCCACTATATGTCCAGGTTAACGTCGTCACTGTTACTCCCACTACGAGTCTCTCGAGTTAGCAAATGTACCTCGCCGAATGACGAGGCATTTGGCTACCTTAAGTGACTCATAGTTACTGCAGCCAGCTGCTCCCCCTTCTTTGAATCTTTCCTCCCTTTAAATCGTACTGAGGTCAGTCCTGCTGAAGCGATACGCCACCACCTGTGCATGTTACCGTTGTCTGAGTTACTTCAACGACGATTTCCTCGAGTTTTCAAATAAATTTCGCCGAGTGACGAGGCATTTGGCTACCTTAAGAGAGTCATAGTTACTGCTGCCAGCTGCTCGACCTACTTTCATTCTTTCCACTCATTAATTATTACTGTGGTCAGTCCTGCAGGAGCAATATGCCACTACATGTAAACCTTAACGTAGTCTGAGCTACCTTAACGAAGATATTCTCGAGTTTTCAAAAAAAATTTCACATGGTGACGAGGCATTTGGCTGCCTTAAGAGAGTCATAGTACCCCTGCCTGCTGCTCCCACTTTTTTAAGCCCTTTCTCTCTATCATTCTTGCTATGGCTGTCCTGCAGAACCGATGTGCCACTATATGTCCAGGTTAACGTCGTCACTGTTACTCCCACTGCGAGTCTCTCGAGTTAGCAAATGTACCTCGCCGGGTGACGAGGCTTTTGGCTTCCTTAAGTGACTCATAGTTACTGCAGCCAGCTGCTCCACCTTCTTTGAATCTTTCCTCCCTTTAAATCGTACTGAGTTCAGTCCTGCTGAAGCGATACGCCACCACCTGTGCATGTTACCGTTGTCTGAGTTACTTCAACGACGATTTCCTCGAGTTTTCAAATAAATCTCGCCGAGTGACGAGGCATTTGGCTACCTTAAGAGAGTCATAGTTACTGCTGCCAGCTGCTCGACCTACTTTCATTCTTTCCACTCATTAATTATTACTGTGGTCAGTCCTGCAGGAGCAATATGCCACTACATGTAAACCTTAACGTTGTCTGAGCTACCTTAACGAAGATATTCTCGAGTTTTCAAAAAAAATTTCACATGGTGACGAGGCATTTGGCTGCCTTAGGAGAGTCATAGTACCCCTGCCTGCTGCTCCCACTTTTCTAAGCCCATTCTCTCTATCATTCTTGCTATGGCTGTCCTACAGAACCGATGTGCCACTATATGTCCAGGTTAACGTCGTCACTGTTACTCCCACTACGAGACTCTCGAGTTAGCAAATGTACCTCGCCGGGTGACGAGGCATTTGGCTACCTTAAGAGAGTCATAGTTACTGCAGCCAGCTGCTCCCCCTTCTTTGAATCTTTCCTCCCTTTAAATGGTACTGTGGTCAGTCCTGCAGAGCGATACGCCACCACCTGTGCATGTTACCGTTGTCTGATTTACTTCAACGACGATTTCCTCGAGTTTTCAAATAAATCTCGCCGAGTGACGAGGCATTTGGCTACCTTAAGAGAGTCGTAGTTACTGCCGCCAGCTGCTCGACCTACTTTCTTTCTTTCCACTCATTAATTATTACTGTGGTCAGTCCTGCAGGAGCAATATGCCACTACATGTAAACCTTAACGTTGTCTGAGCTACCTTAACGAAAATATCCTCGAGATTTCAAAAAAAATTTCACATGGTGACGAGGCATTTGGCTACCTTCAGGGAGTCATAGTACCCCTGCCTGCTGCTCCCACTTTTCTAAGCCCTTTCTCTCAATCATTCTTGCTATGGCTGTCCTACAGAACCGATGTGTCACTATATGTCCACGTAAACGTCGTCTCTGTTACTCCCACTACGAGTCTCTCGAGTTAGCAAATGTACCTCGAAGGATGACGAGGCATTTTGCTACCTTATAAGCGTCATAGTTACTGCAGCCAGCTACACCCCCTTCTTTGAATCTTTCCTGCCTTTAATTCGTACTGTGGTCAGTCCTGCAGAAGCGATACGCCACCACCTGTGCATGTTACTGTTGTCTGAGTTACCTCAACAACGAATTCCTCGAGTTTTCAAATAAATTTCGCCGAGTGACGAGGCACTTGGCTATCTTAAGAGAGTCATAGTTACTGCAGCCAGCTGCTCCCCCTTCTTTGAATCTTTCCTCCCTTTAAATCGTACTGTGGTCAGTCCTGCAGAGCGTTACGCCACCACCTGTGCATGTTACCGTTGTCTGATTTACTTCAACGACGATTTCCTCGATTTTTCAGATAAATTTCGCCGAGTGACGTGGCATTTGGCTACCTTAAGAGGGTCATAGTTACTGCTGCCAGCTGCTCGACCTACTTTCATTCTTTCCACTCATTAATTATTACTGTGGTCAGTCCTGCAGGAGCAATATGCCACTACATGTAAACCTTAACGTTGTCTGAGCTACCTTAACGAAGATATTCTCGAGTTTTCAAAAAAAATTTTACATGGTGACGAGGCATTTGGCTGCCTTAAGAGAGTCATAGTACCCCTGCCTGCTGCTCCCACTTTATAAAGCCCTTTCTCTCTATCATACTTGCTATGCCTGTCCTACAGAACCGATGTGCCACTATATGTCCAGGTTAACGTCGTCACTGTTACTCCCACTGCGAGTCTCTCGAGTTAGCAAATGTACTTTGCCGGGTGACGAGGCTTTTGGCTACCTTAAGTGGCTCATAGTTACTCCAGCCAGCTGCTCCACCTTCTTTGAATCTTTCCTCCCTTTAAATCGTACTGTGGTCAGTCCTGCAGAGCGATACGCCACCACCTGTGCATGTTACCGTTGTCTGAGTTACTTCAACGACGATTTCCTCGAGTTTTCAAATAAATTTCGCCGAGTGACGAGGCATTTGGCTACCTTAAGAGAGTCATAGTTACTGCTGCCAGCTGCTCGACCTACTTTCATTCTTTCCACTCATTAATTATTACTGTGGTCAGTCCTGCAGGAGCAATATGCCACTACATGTAAACCTTAACGTTGTCTGAGCTACCTTAACGAAGATATTCTCGAGTTTTCAAAAAAAATTTCACATGGTGACGAGGCATTTGGCTGCCTTAAGAGAGTCATAGTACCCCTGCCTGCTGCTCCCACTTTTTTAAGCCCTTTCTCTCTATCATTCTTGCTATGGCTGTCCTGCAGAACCGATGTGCCACTATATGTCCAGGTTAACGTCGTCACTGTTACTCCCACTGCGAGTCTCTCGAGTTAGCAAATGTACCTCGCCGGGTGACGAGGCTTTTGGCTTCCTTAAGTGACTCATAGTTACTGCAGCCAGCTGCTCCACCTTCTTTGAATCTTTCCTCCCTTTAAATCGTACTGAGGTCAGTCCTGCTGAAGCGATACGCCACCACCTGTGCATGTTACCGTTGTCTGAGTTACTTCAACGACGATATCCTCGAGTTTTCAAATAAATTTCGCCGAGTGACGAGGCATTTGGCTACCTTAAGAGAGTCATAGTTACTGCTGCCAGCTGCTCGACCTACTTTCATTCTTTCCACTCATTAATTATTACTGTGGTCAGTCCTGCAGGAGCAATATGCCACTACATGTAAACCTTAACGTTGTCTGAGCTACCTTAACGAAGATATTCTCGAGTTTTCAAAAAAAATTTCACATGGTGACGAGGCATTTGGCTGCCTTAGGAGAGTCATAGTACCCCTGCCTGCTGCTCCCACTTTTCTAAGCCCATTCTCTTTATCATTTTTGCTATGGCTGTCCTACAGAACCGATGTGCTACTATATGTCCAGGTTAACGTCGTCACTGTTACTCCCACTACGAGACTCTCGAGTTAGCAAATGTACCTCGCCGGGTGACGAGGCATTTGGCTACCTTAAGAGAGTCATAGTTACTGCAGCCAGCTGCTCCCCCTTCTTTGAATCTTTCCTCCCTTTAAATGGTACTGTGGTCAGTCCTGCAGAAGCGATACGCCACCACCTGTGCATGTTACTGTTGTCTGAGTTACCTCAACAACGAATTCCTCGAGTTTTCAAATAAATTTCGCCGAGTGACGAGGCACTTGGCTACCTTAAGAGAGTCACAGTTACTGCAGCCAGCTGCTCCCCCTTCTTTGAATCTTTCCTCCCTTTAAATCGTACTGTGGTCAGTCCTGCAGAGCGACACGCCACCACCTGTGCATGTCACCGTTGTCTGATTTACTTCAACGACGATTTCCTCGAGTTTTCAAATAAATTTCGCCGAGTGACGAGGCATTTGGCTACCTTAAGAGACTCATAGTTACTGCTGCCAGCTGCTCGACCTACTTTCATTCTTTCCACTCATTAATTATTACTGTGGTCAGTCCTGCAGGAGCAATATGCCACTACATGTAAACCTTAACGTTGTCTGAGCTACCTTAACGAAGATATTCTCGAGTTTTCAAAAAAAATTTCACATGGTGACGAGGCATTTGGCTGCCTTAAGAGAGTCATAGTACCCCTGCCTGCTGCTCCCACTTTTCTAAGCCCTTTCTCTCAATCATTCTTGCTATGTCTGTCCTACAGAACCGATGTGTCACTATATGTCCACGTAAACGTCGTCTCTGTTACTCCCACTACGAGTCTCTCTAGTTAGCAAATGTACCTCGAAGGATGACGAGGCATTTTGCTACCTTATAAGCGTCATAGTTACTGCAGCCAGCTACACCCCCTTCTTTGAATCTTTCCTGCCTTTAATTCGTACTGTGGTCAGTCCTGCAGAAGCGATACGCCACCACCTGTGCATGTTACTGTTGTCTGAGTTACCTCAACAACGAATTCCTCGAGTTTTCAAATAAATTTCGCCGAGTGACGAGGCACTTGGCTATCTTAAGAGAGTCATAGTTACTGCAGCCAGCTGCTCCCCCTTCTTTGAATCTTTCCTCCCTTTAAATCGTACTGTGGTCAGTCCTGCAGAGCGTTACGCCACCACCTGTGCATGTTACCGTTGTCTGATTTACTTCAACGACGATTTCCTCGATTTTTCAGATAAATTTCGCCGAGTGACGTGGCATTTGGCTACCTTAAGAGGGTCATAGTTACTGCTGCCAGCTGCTCGACCTACTTTCATTCTTTCCACTCATTAATTATTACTGTGGTCAGTCCTGCAGGAGCAATATGCCACTACATGTAAACCTTAACGTTGTCTGAGCTACCTTAACGAAGATATTCTCGAGTTTTCAAAAAAAATTTTACATGGTGACGAGGCATTTGGCTGGCTTAAGAGAGTCATAGTACCCCTGCCTGCTGCTCCCACTTTATAAAGCCCTTTCTCTCTATCATACTTGCTATGCCTGTCCTACAGAACCGATGTGCCACTATATGTCCAGGTTAACGTCGTTACTGTTACTCCCACTGCGAGTCTCTCGAGTTAGCAAATGTACTTTGCCGGGTGACGAGGCTTTTGGCTACCTTAAGTGGCTCATAGTTACTCCAGCCAGCTGCTCCACCTTCTTTGAATCTTTCCTCCCTTTAAATCGTACTGTGGTCAGTCCTGCAGAGCGATACGCCACCACCTGTGCATGTTACCGTTGTCTGAGTTACTTCAACGACGATTTCCTCGAGTTTTCAAATAAATTTCGCCGAGTGACGAGGCATTTGGCTACCTTAAGAGAGTCATAGTTACTGCTGCCAGCTGCTCGACCTACTTTCATTCTTTCCACTCATTAATTATTACTGTGGTCAGTCCTGCAGGAGCAATATGCCACTACATGTAAACCTTAACGTTGTCTGAGCTACCTTAACGAAGATATTCTCGAGTTTTCAAAAAAAATTTCACATGGTGACGAGGCATTTGGCTGCCTTAAGAGAGTCATAGTACCCCTGCCTGCTGCTCCCACTTTTTTAAGCCCTTTCTCTCTATCATTCTTGCTATGGCTGTCCTGCAGAACCGATGTGCCACTATATGTCCAGGTTAACGTCGTCACTGTTACTCCCACTGCGAGTCTCTCGAGTTAGCAAATGTACCTCGCCGGGTGACGAGGCTTTTGGCTTCCTTAAGTGACTCATAGTTACTGCAGCCAGCTGCTCCACCTTCTTTGAATCTTTCCTCCCTTTAAATCGTACTGAGGTCAGTCCTGCTGAAGCGATACGCCACCACCTGTGCATGTTACCGTTGTCTGAGTTACTTCAACGACGATTTCCTCGAGTTTTCAAATAAATTTCGCCGAGTGACGAGGCATTTGGCTACCTTAAGAGAGTCATAGTTACTGCTGCCAGCTGCTCGACCTACTTTCATTCTTTCCACTCATTAATTATTACTGTGGTCAGTCCTGCAGGAGCAATATGCCACTACATGTAAACCTTAACGTTGTCTGAGCTACCTTAACGAAGATATTCTCGAGTTTTCAAAAAAAATTTCACATGGTGACGAGGCATTTGGCTGCCTTAGGAGAGTCATAGTACCCCTGCCTGCTGCTCCCACTTTTCTAAGCCCATTCTCTTTATCATTTTTGCTATGGCTGTCCTACAGAACCGATGTGCTACTATATGTCCAGGTTAACGTCGTCACTGTTACTCCCACTACGAGACTCTCGAGTTAGCAAATGTACCTCGCCGGGTGACGAGGCATTTGGCTACCTTAAGAGAGTCATAGTTACTGCAGCCAGCTGCTCCCCCTTCTTTGAATCTTTCCTCCCTTTAAATGGTACTGTGGTCAGTCCTGCAGAAGCGATACGCCACCACCTGTGCATGTTACTGTTGTCTGAGTTACCTCAACAACGAATTCCTCGAGTTTTCAAATAAATTTCGCCGAGTGACGAGGCACTTGGCTACCTTAAGAGAGTCACAGTTACTGCAGCCAGCTGCTCCCCCTTCTTTGAATCTTTCCTCCCTTTAAATCGTACTGTGGTCAGTCCTGCAGAGCGACACGCCACCACCTGTGCATGTCACCGTTGTCTGATTTACTTCAACGACGATTTCCTCGAGTTTTCAAATAAATTTCGCCGAGTGACGAGGCATTTGGCTACCTTAAGAGAGTCATAGTTACTGCTGCCAGCTGCTCGACCTACTTTCATTCTTTCCACTCATTAATTATTACTGTGGTCAGTCCTGCAGGAGCAATATGCCACTACATGTAAACCTTAACGTTGTCTGAGCTACCTTAACGAAGATATTCTCGAGTTTTCAAAAAAAATTTCACATGGTGACGAGGCATTTGGCTGCCTTAAGAGAGTCATAGTACCCCTGCCTGCTGCTCCCACTTTTTTAAGCCCTTTCTCTCTATCATTCTTGCTATGGCTGTCCTGCAGAACCGATGTGCCACTATATGTCCAGGTTAACGTCGTCACTGTTACTCCCACTGCGAGTCTCTCGAGTTAGCAAATGTACCTCGCCGGGTGACGAGGCTTTTGGCTTCCTTAAGTGACTCATAGTTACTGCAGCCAGCTGCTCCACCTTCTTTGAATCTTTCCTCCCTTTAAATCGTACTGAGTTCAGTCCTGCTGAAGCGATACGCCACCACCTGTGCATGTTACCGTTGTCTGAGTTACTTCAACGACGATTTCCTCGAGTTTTCAAATAAATCTCGCCGAGTGACGAGGCATTTGGCTACCTTAAGAGAGTCATAGTTACTGCTGCCAGCTGCTCGACCTACTTTCATTCTTTCCACTCATTAATTATTACTGTGGTCAGTCCTGCAGGAGCAATATGCCACTACATGTAAACCTTAACGTTGTCTGAGCTACCTTAACGAAGATATTCTCGAGTTTTCAAAAAAAATTTCACATGGTGACGAGGCATTTGGCTGCCTTAGGAGAGTCATAGTACCCCTGCCTGCTGCTCCCACTTTTCTAAGCCCATTCTCTCTATCATTCTTGCTATGGCTGTCCTACAGAACCGATGTGCCACTATATGTCCAGGTTAACGTCGTCACTGTTACTCCCACTACGAGACTCTCGAGTTAGCAAATGTACCTCGCCGGGTGACGAGGCATTTGGCTACCTTAAGAGAGTCATAGTTACTGCAGCCAGCTGCTCCCCCTTCTTTGAATCTTTCCTCCCTTTAAATGGTACTGTGGTCAGTCCTGCAGAGCGATACGCCACCACCTGTGCATGTTACCGTTGTCTGATTTACTTCAACGACGATTTCCTCGAGTTTTCAAATAAATCTCGCCGAGTGACGAGGCATTTGGCTACCTTAAGAGAGTCGTAGTTACTGCCGCCAGCTGCTCGACCTACTTTCTTTCTTTCCACTCATTAATTATTACTGTGGTCAGTCCTGCAGGAGCAATATGCCACTACATGTAAACCTTAACGTTGTCTGAGCTACCTTAACGAAAATATCCTCGAGATTTCAAAAAAAATTTCACATGGTGACGAGGCATTTGGCTACCTTCAGGGAGTCATAGTACCCCTGCCTGCTGCTCCCACTTTTCTAAGCCCTTTCTCTCAATCATTCTTGCTATGGCTGTCCTACAGAACCGATGTGTCACTATATGTCCACGTAAACGTCGTCTCTGTTACTCCCACTACGAGTCTCTCGAGTTAGCAAATGTACCTCGAAGGATGACGAGGCATTTTGCTACCTTATAAGCGTCATAGTTACTGCAGCCAGCTACACCCCCTTCTTTGAATCTTTCCTGTCTTTAATTCGTACTGTGGTCAGTCCTGCAGAAGCGATACGCCACCACCTGTGCATGTTACTGTTGTCTGAGTTACCTCAACAACGAATTCCTCGAGTTTTCAAATAAATTTCGCCGAGTGACGAGGCACTTGGCTACCTTAAGAGAGTCATAGTTACTGCAGCCAGCTGCTCCCCCTTCTTTGAATCTTTCCTCCCTTTAAATCGTACTGTGGTCAGTCCTGCAGAGCGTTACGCCACCACCTGTGCATGTTACCGTTGTCTGATTTACTTCAACGACGATTTCCTCGATTTTTCAGATAAATTTCGCCGAGTGACGTGGCATTTGGCTACCTTAAGAGAGTCATAGTTACTGCTGCCAGCTGCTCGACCTACTTTCATTCTTTCCACTCATTAATTATTACTGTGGTCAGTCCTGCAGGAGCAATATGCCACTACATGTAAACCTTAACGTTGTCTGAGCTACCTTAACGAAGATATTCTCGAGTTTTCAAAAAAAATTTTACATGGTGACGAGGCATTTGGCTGCCTTAAGAGAGTCATAGTACCCCTGCCTGCTGCTCCCACTTTATAAAGCCCTTTCTCTCTATCATACTTGCTATGGCTGTCCTACAGAACCGATGTGCCACTATATGTCCAGGTTAACGTCGTCACTGTTACTCCCACTGCGAGTCTCTCGAGTTAGCAAATGTACCTCGCCGGGTGACGAGGCTTTTGGCTACCTTAAGTGGCTCATAGTTACTCCAGCCAGCTGCTCCACCTTCTTTGAATCTTTCCTCCCTTTAAATCGTACTGTGGTCAGTCCTGCAGAGCGATACGCCACCACCTGTGCATGTTACCGTTGTCTGAGTTACTTCAACGACGATTTCCTCGAGTTTTCAAATAAATTTCGCCGAGTGACGAGGCATTTGGCTACCTTAAGAGAGTCATAGTTACTGCTGCCAGCTGCTCGACCTACTTTCATTCTTTCCACTCATTAATTATTACTGTGGTCAGTCCTGCAGGAGCAATATGCCACTACATGTAAACCTTAACGTTGTCTGAGCTACCTTAACGAAGATATTCTCGAGTTTTCAAAAAAAATTTCACATGGTGACGAGGCATTTGGCTGCCTTAAGAGAGTCATAGTACCCCTGCCTGCTGCTTCCACTTTTTTAAGCCCTTTCTCTCTATCATTCTTGCTATGGCTGTCCTGCAGAACCGATGTGCCACTATATGTCCAGGTTAACGTCGTCACTGTTACTCCCACTGCGAGTCTCTCGAGTTAGCAAATGTACCTCGCCGGGTGACGAGGCTTTTGGCTTCCTTAAGTGACTCATAGTTACTGCAGCCAGCTGCTCCACCTTCTTTGAATCTTTCCTCCCTTTAAATCGTACTGAGGTCAGTCCTGCTGAAGCGATACGCCACCACCTGTGCATGTTACCGTTGTCTGAGTTACTTCAACGACGATTTCCTCGAGTTTTCAAATAAATTTCGCCGAGTGACGAGGCATTTGGCTACCTTAAGAGAGTCATAGTTACTGCTGCCAGCTGCTCGACCTACTTTCATTCTTTCCACTCATTAATTATTACTGTGGTCAGTCCTGCAGGAGCAATATGCCACTACATGTAAACCTTAACGTTGTCTGAGCTACCTTAACGAAGATATTCTCGAGTTTTCAAAAAAAATTTCACATGGTGACGAGGCATTTGGCTGCCTTAGGAGAGTCATAGTACCCCTGCCTGCTGCTCCCACTTTTCTAAGCCCATTCTCTCTATCATTCTTGCTATGGCTGTCCTACAGAACCGATGTGCCACTATATGTCCAGGTTAACGTCGTCACTGTTACTCCCACTACGAGACTCTCGAGTTAGCAAATGTACCTCGCCGGGTGACGAGGCATTTGGCTACCTTAAGAGAGTCATAGTTACTGCAGCCAGCTGCTCCCCCTTCTTTGAATCTTTCCTCCCTTTAAATGGTACTGTGGTCAGTCCTGCAGAGCGATACGCCACCACCTGTGCATGTTACCGTTGTCTGATTTACTTCAACGACGATTTCCTCGAGTTTTCAAATAAATCTCGCCGAGTGACGAGGCATTTGGCTACCTTAAGAGAGTCATAGTTACTGCAGCCAGCTGCTCCCCCTTCTTTGAATCTTTCCTCCCTTTAAATGGTACTGTGGTCAGTCCTGCAGAAGCGATACGCCACCACCTGTGCATGTTACTGTTGTCTGAGTTACCTCAACAACGAATTCCTCGAGTTTTCAAATAAATTTCGCCGAGTGACGAGGCACTTGGCTACCTTAAGAGAGTCATAGTTACTGCAGCCAGCTGCTCCCCCTTCTTTGAATCTTTCCTCCCTTTAAATCGTACTGTGGTCAGTCCTGCAGAGCGACACGCCACCACCTGTGCATGTCACCGTTGTCTGATTTACTTCAACGACGATTTCCTCGAGTTTTCAAATAAATTTCGCCGAGTGACGAGGCATTTGGCTACCTTATAAGCGTCATAGTTACTGCAGCCAGCTACTCCCCCTTCTTTGAATCTTTCCTCCCTTTAAATCGTACTGAGGTCAGTCCTGCTGAAGCGATACGCCACCACCTGTGCATGTTACCGTTGTCTGAGTTACTTCAACGACGATTTCCTCGAGTTTTCAAATAAATTTCGCCGAGTGACGAGGCATTTGGCTACCTTATAAGCGTCACAGTTACTGCAGCCAGCTACTCCCCCTTCTTTGAATCTTTCCTGTCTTTAATTCGTACTGTGGTCAGTCCTGCAGAAGCGATACGCCACCACCTGTGCATGTTACTGTTGTCTGAGTTACCTCAACAACGAATTCCTCGAGTTTTCAAATAAATTTCGCCGAGTGACGAGGCATTTGGCTACCTTAAGAGAGTCATAGTTACTGCTGCCAGCTGCTCGACCTACTTTCATTCTTTCCACTCATTAATTATTACTGTGGTCAGTCCTGCAGGAGCAATATGCCACTACATGTAAACCTTAACGTTGTCTGAGCTACCTTAACGAAGATATTCTCGAGTTTTCAAAAAAAATTTCACATGGTGACGAGGCATTTGGCTGCCTTAAGAGAGTCATAGTACCCCTGCCTGCTGCTCCCACTTTTTTAAGCCCTTTCTCTCTATCATTCTTGCTATGGCTGTCCTGCAGAACCGATGTGCCACTATATGTCCAGGTTAACGTCGTCACTCTTACTCCCACTGCGAGTCTCTCGAGTTAGCAAATGTACCTCGCCGGGTGACGAGGCTTTTGGCTTCCTTAAGTGACTCATAGTTACTGCAGCCAGCTGCTCCACCTTCTTTGAATCTTTCCTCCCTTTAAATCGTACTGAGGTCAGTCCTGCTGAAGCGATACGCCACCACCTGTGCATGTTACCGTTGTCTGAGTTACTTCAACGACGATTTCCTCGAGTTTTCAAATAAATTTCGCCGAGTGACGAGGCATTTGGCTACCTTAAGAGAGTCATAGTTACTGCTGCCAGCTGCTCGACCTACTTTCATTCTTTCCACTCATTAATTATTACTGTGGTCAGTCCTGCAGGAGCAATATGCCACTACATGTAAACCTTAACGTTGTCTGAGCTACCTTAACGAAGATATTCTCGAGTTTTCAAAAAAAATTTCACATGGTGACGAGGCATTTGGCTGCCTTAGGAGAGTCATAGTACCCCTGCCTGCTGCTCCCACTTTTCTAAGCCCATTCTCTTTATCATTCTTGCTATGGCTGTCCTACAGAACCGATGTGCTACTATATGTCCAGGTTAACGTCGTCACTGTTACTCCCACTACGAGACTCTCGAGTTAGCAAATGTACCTCGCCGGGTGACGAGGCATTTGGCTACCTTAAGAGAGTCATAGTTACTGCAGCCAGCTGCTCCCCCTTCTTTGAATCTTTCCTCCCTTTAAATGGTACTGTGGTCAGTCCTGCAGAAGCGATACGCCACCACCTGTGCATGTTACTGTTGTCTGAGATACCTCATCAACGAATTCCTCGAGTTTTCAAATAAATTTCGCCGAGTGACGAGGCACTTGGCTACCTTAAGAGAGTCATAGTTACTGCAGCCAGCTGCTCCACCTTCTTTGAATCTTTCCTCCCTTTAAATCGTACTGTGGTCAGTCCTGCAGAGCGACACGCCACCACCTGTGCATGTCACCGTTGTCTGATTTACTTCAACGACGATTTCCTCGAGTTTTCAAATAAATTTCGCCGAGTGACGAGGCATTTGGCTACCTTAAGAGAGTCATAGTTACTGCTGCCAGCTGCTCGACCTACTTTCATTCTTTCCACTCATTAATTATTACTGTGGTCAGTCCTGCAGGAGCAATATGCCACTACATGTAAACCTTAACGTTGTCTGAGCTACCTTAACGAAGATATTCTCGAGTTTTCAAAAAAAAATTCACATGGTGACGAGGCATTTGGCTGCCTTAAGAGAGTCATAGTACCCCTGCCTGCTGCTCCCACTTTTTTAAGCCCTTTCTCTCTATCATTCTTGCTATGGCTGTCCTGCAGAACCGATGTGCCACTATATGTCCAGGTTAACGTCGTCACTGTTATTCCCACTGCGAGTCTCTCGAGTTAGCAAATGTACCTCGCCGGGTGACGAGGCTTTTGGCTTCCTTAAGTGACTCATAGTTACTGCAGCCAGCTGCTCCACCTTCTTTGAATCTTTCCTCCCTTTAAATCGTACTGAGGTCAGTCCTGCTGAAGCGATACGCCACCACCTGTGCATGTTACCGTTGTCTGAGTTACTTCAACGACGATTTCCTCGAGTTTTCAAATAAATTTCGCCGAGTGACGAGGCATTTGGCTACCTTAAGAGAGTCGTAGTTACTGCCGCCAGCTGCTCGACCTACTTCCTTTCTTTCCACTCATTAATTATTACTGTGGTCAGTCCTGCAGGAGCAATATGCCACTACATGTAAACCTTAACGTTGTCTGAGCTACCTTAACGAAGATATTCTCGAGTTTTCAAAAAAAATTTCACATGGTGACGAGGCATTTGGCTGCCTTAGGAGAGTCATAGTACCCCTGCCTGCTGCTCCCACTTTTCTAAGCCCATTCTCTCTATCATTCTTGCTATGGCTGTCCTACAGAACCGATGTGCCACTATATGTCCAGATTAACGTCGTCACTGTTACTCCCACTACGAGACTCTCGAGTTAGCAAATGTACCTCGCCGGGTGACGAGGCATTTGGCTACCTTAAGAGAGTCATAGTTACTGCAGCCAGCTGCTCCCCCTTCTTTGAATCTTTCCTCCCTTTAAATGGTACTGTGGTCAGTCCTGCAGAGCGATACGCCACCACCTGTGCATGTTACCGTTGTCTGATTTACTTCAACGACGATTTCCTCGAGTTTTCAAATAAATCTCGCCGAGTGACGAGGCATTTGGCTACCTTAAGAGAGTCGTAGTTACTGCCGCCAGCTGCTCGACCTACTTTCTTTCTTTCCACTCATTAATTATTACTGTGGTCAGTCCTGCAGGAGCAATATGCCACTACATGTAAACCTTAACGTTGTCTGAGATACCTTAACGAAAATAATCTCGAGATTTCAAAAAAAATTTCACATGGTGACGAGGCATTTGGCTACCTTCAGGGAGTCATAGTACCCCTGCCTGCTGCTCCCACTTTTCTAAGCCCTTTCTCTCTATCATTCTTGCTATGGCTGTCCTACAGAACCGATGTGTCACTATATGTCCACGTAAACGTCGTCTCTGTTACGCCCACTACGAGTCTCTCGAGTTAGCAAATGTACCTCGAAGGATGACGAGGCATTTTGCTACCTTATAAGCGTCATAGTTACTGCAGCCAGCTACTCCCCCTTCTTTGAATCTTTCCTGTCTTTAATTCGTACTGTGGTCAGTCCTGCAGAAGCGATACGCCACCACCTGTGCATGTTACTGTTGTCTGAGTTACCTCAACAACGAATTCCTCGAGTTTTCAAATAAATTTCGCCGAGTGACGAGGCACTTGGCTACCTTAAGAGAGTCATAGTTACTGCAGCCAGCTGCTCCCCCTTCTTTGAATCTTTCCTCCCTTTAAATCGTACTGTGGTCAGTCCTGCAGAGCGATACGCCACCACCTGTGCATGTTACCGTTGTCTGATTTACTTCAACGACGATTTCCTCGATTTTTCAAATAAATTTCGCCGAGTGACGTGGCATTTGGCTACCTTAAGAGAGTCATAGTTACTGCTGCCAGCTGCTCGACCTACTTTCATTCTTTCCACTCATTAATTATTACTGTGGTCAGTCCTGCAGGAGCAATATGCCACTACATGTAAACCTTAACGTTGTCTGAGCTACCTTAACGAAGATATTCTCGAGTTTTCAAAAAAAATTTCACATGGTGACGAGGCATTTGGCTGCCTTAAGAGAGTCATAGTACCCCTGCCTGCTGCTCCCACTTTTTTAAGCCCTTTCTCTCTATCATTCTTGCTATGGCTGTCCTGCAGAACCGATGTGCCACTATATGTCCAGGTTAACGTCGTCACTGTTACTCCCACTGCGAGTCTCTCGAGTTAGCAAATGTACCTCGCCGGGTGACGAGGCTTTTGGCTTCCTTAAGTGACTCATAGTTACTGCAGCCAGCTGCTCCACCTTCTTTGAATCTTTCCTCCCTTTAAATCGTACTGAGGTCAGTCCTGCTGAAGCGATACGCCACCACCTGTGCATGTTACCGTTGTCTGAGTTACTTCAACGACGATTTCCTCGAGTTTTCAAATAAATTTCGCCGAGTGACGAGGCATTTGGCTACCTTAAGAGAGTCGTAGTTACTGCCGCCAGCTGCTCGACCTACTTCCTTTCTTTCCACTCATTAATTATTACTGTGGTCAGTCCTGCAGGAGCAATATGCCACTACATGTAAACCTTAACGTTGTCTGAGCTACCTTAACGAAGATATTCTCGAGTTTTCAAAAAAAATTTCACATGGTGACGAGGCATTTGGCTGCCTTAGGAGAGTCATAGTACCCCTGCCTGCTGCTCCCACTTTTCTAAGCCCATTCTCTCTATCATTCTTGCTATGGCTGTCCTACAGAACCGATGTGCCACTATATGTCCAGGTTAACGTCGTCACTGTTACTCCCACTACGAGACTCTCGAGTTAGCAAATGTACCTCGCCGGGTGACGAGGCATTTGGCTACCTTAAGAGAGTCATAGTTACTGCAGCCAGCTGCTCCCCCTTCTTTGAATCTTTCCTCCCTTTAAATGGTACTGTGGTCAGTCCTGCAGAGCGATACGCCACCACCTGTGCATGTTACCGTTGTCTGATTTACTTCAACGACGATTTCCTCGAGTTTTCAAATAAATCTCGCCGAGTGACGAGGCATTTGGCTACCTTAAGAGAGTCGTAGTTACTGCCGCCAGCTGCTCGACCTACTTTCTTTCTTTCCACTCATTAATTATTACTGTGGTCAGTCCTGCAGGAGCAATATGCCACTACATGTAAACCTTAACGTTGTCTGAGCTACCTTAACGAAAATATCCTCGAGATTTCAAAAAAAATTTCACATGGTGACGAGGCATTTTTCTACCTTCAGGGAGTCATAGTACCCCTGCCTGCTGCTCCCACTTTTCTAAGCCCTTTCTCTCTATCATTCTTGCTATGGCTGTCCTACAGAACCGATGTGTCACTATATGTCCACGTAAACGTCGTCTCTGTTACTCCCACTACGAGTCTCTCGAGTTAGCAAATGTACCTCGAAGGATGACGAGGCATTTTGCTACCTTATAAGCGTCATAGTTACTGCAGCCAGCTACTCCCCCTTCTTTGAATCTTTCCTGTCTTTAATTCGTACTGTGGTCAGTCCTGCAGAAGCGATACGCCACCACCTGTGCATGTTACTGTTGTCTGAGTTACCTCAACAACGAATTCCTCGAGTTTTCAAATAAATTTCGCCGAGTGACGAGGCACTTGGCTACCTTAAGAGAGTCATAGTTACTGCAGCCAGCTGCTCCCCCTTCTTTGAATCTTTCCTCCCTTTAAATCGTACTGTGGTCAGTCCTGCAGAGCGATACGCCACCACCTGTGCATGTTACCGTTGTCTGATTTACTTCAACGACGATTTCCTCGATTTTTCAAATAAATTTCGCCGAGTGACGTGGCATTTGGCTACCTTAAGAGAGTCATAGTTACTGCTGCCAGCTGCTCGACCTACTTTCATTCTTTCCACTCATTAATTATTACTGTGGTCAGTCCTGCAGGAGCAATATGCCACTACATGCAAACCTTAACGTTGTCTGAGCTACCTTAACGAAGATATTCTCGAGTTTTCAAAAAAAATTTCACATGGTGACGAGGCATTTGGCTGCCTTAAGAGAGTCATAGTACCCCTGCCTGCTGCTCCCACTTTTTTAAGCCCTTTCTCTCTATCATTCTTGCTATGGCTGTCCTGCAGAACCGATGTGCCACTATATGTCCAGGTTAACGTCGTCACTGTTACTCCCACTGCGAGTCTCTCGAGTTAGCAAATGTACCTCGCCGGGTGACGAGGCTTTTGGCTTCCTTAAGTGACTCATAGTTACTGCAGCCAGCTGCTCCACCTTCTTTGAATCTTTCCTCCCTTTAAATCGTACTGAGGTCAGTCCTGCTGAAGCGATACGCCACCACCTGTGCATGTTACCGTTGTCTGAGTTACTTCAACGACGATTTCCTCGAGTTTTCAAATAAATTTCGCCGAGTGACGAGGCATTTGGCTACCTTAAGAGAGTCGTAGTTACTGCCGCCAGCTGCTCGACCTACTTTCTTTCTTTCCACTCATTAATTATTACTGTGGTCAGTCCTGCAGGAGCAATATGCCACTACATGTAAACCTTAACGTTGTCTGAGCTACCTTAACGAAAATATCCTCGAGATTTCAAAAAAAATTTCACATGGTGACGAGGCATTTGGCTACCTTCAGGGAGTCATAGTACCCCTGCCTGCTGCTCCCACTTTTCTAAGCCCTTTCTCTCTATCATTCTTGCTATGGCTGTCCTACAGAACCGATGTGTCACTATATGTCCACGTAAACGTCGTCTCTGTTGCTCCCACTACGAGTCTCTCGAGTTAGCAAATGTACCTCGAAGGATGACGAGGCATTTTGCTACCTTATAAGCGTCATAGTTACTGCAGCCAGCTACTCCCCCTTCTTTGAATCTTTCCTGTCTTTAATTCGTACTGTGGTCAGTCCTGCAGAAGCGATACGCCACCACCTGTGCATGTTACTGTTGTCTGAGTTACCTCAACAACGAATTCCTCGAGTTTTCAAATAAATTTCGCCGAGTGACGAGGCACTTGGCTACCTTAAGAGAGTCATAGTTACTGCAGCCAGCTGCTCCCCCTTCTTTGAATCTTTCCTCCCTTTAAATCGTACTGTGGTCAGTCCTGCAGAGCGATACGCCACCACCTGTGCATGTTACCGTTGTCTGATTTACTTCAACGACGATTTCCTCGATTTTTCAAACAAATTTCGCCGAGTGACGTGGCATTTGGCTACCTTAAGAGAGTCATAGTTACTGCTGCCAGCTGCTCGACCTACTTTCATTCTTTCCACTCATTAATTATTACTGTGGTCAGTCCTGCAGGAGCAATATGCCACTACATGCAAACCTTAACGTTGTCTGAGCTACCTTAACGAAGATATTCTCGAGTTTTCAAAAAAAATTTCACATGGTGACGAGGCATTTGGCTGCCTTAAGAGAGTCATAGTACCCCTGCCTGCTGCTCCCACTTTTTTAAGCCCTTTCTCTCTATCATTCTTGCTATGGCTGTCCTGCAGAACCGATGTGCCACTATATGTCCAGGTTAACGTCGTCACTGTTACTCCCACTGCGAGTCTCTCGAGTTAGCAAATGTACCTCGCCGGGTGACGAGGCTTTTGGCTTCCTTAAGTGACTCATAGTTACTGCAGCCAGCTGCTCCACCTTCTTTGAATCTTTCCTCCCTTTAAATCGTACTGAGGTCAGTCCTGCTGAAGCGATACGCCACCACCTGTGCATGTTACCGTTGTCTGAGTTACTTCAACGACGATTTCCTCGAGTTTTCAAATAAATTTCGCCGAGTGACAAGGCATTTGGCTACCTTAAGAGAGTCGTAGTTACTGCCGCCAGCTGCTCGACCTACTTTCTTTCTTTCCACTCATTAATTATTACTGTGGTCAGTCCTGCAGGAGCAATATGCCACTACATGTAAACCTTAACGTTGTCTGAGCTACCTTAACGAAGATATTCTCGAGTTTTCAAAAAAAATTTCACATGGTGACGAGGCATTTGGCTGCCTTAGGAGAGTCATAGTACCCCTGCCTGCTGCTCCCACTTTTCTAAGCCCATTCTCTCTATCATTCTTGCTATGGCTGTCCTACAGAACCGATGTGCCACTATATGTCCAGGTTAACGTCGTCACTGTTACTCCCACTACGAGACTCTCGAGTTAGCAAATGTACCTCGCCGGGTGACGAGGCATTTGGCTACCTTCAGAGAGTCATAGTTACTGCAGCCAGCTGCTCCCCCTTCTTTAAATCTTTCCTCCCTTTAAATGGTACTGTGGTCAGTCCTGCAGAGCGATACGCCACCACCTGTGCATGTTACCGTTGTCTGATTTACTTCAACGACGATTTCCTCGAGTTTTCAAATAAATCTCGCCGAGTGACGAGGCATTTGGCTACCTTAAGAGAGTCGTAGTTACTGCCGCCAGCTGCTCGACCTACTTTCTTTCTTTCCACTCATTAATTATTACTGTGGTCAGTCCTGCAGGAGCAATATGCCACTACATGTAAACCTTAACGTTGTCTGAGCTACCTTAACGAAAATATCCTCGAGATTTCAAAAAAAATTTCACATGGTGACGAGGCATTTGGCTACCTTCAGGGAGTCATAGTACCCCTGCCTGCTGCTCCCACTTTTCTAAGCCCTTTCTCTCTATCATTCTTGCTATGGCTGTCCTACAGAACCGATGTGTCACTATATGTCCACGTAAACGTCGTCTCTGTTACTCCCACTACGAGTCTCTCGAGTTAGCAAATGTACCTCGAAGGATGACGAGGCATTTTGCTACCTTATAAGCGTCATAGTTACTGCAGCCAGCTACTCCCCCTTCTTTGAATCTTTCCTGTCTTTAATTCGTACTGTGGTCAGTCCTGCAGAAGCGATACGCCACCACCTGTGCATGTTACTGTTGTCTGAGTTACCTCAACAACGAATTCCTCGAGTTTTCAAATAAATTTCGCCGAGTGACGAGGCACTTGGCTACCTTAAGAGAGTCATAGTTACTGCAGCCAGCTGCTCCCCCTTCTTTGAATCTTTCCTCCCTTTAAATCGTACTGTGGTCAGTCCTGCAGAGCGATACGCCACCACCTGTGCATGTTACCGTTGTATGATTTACTTCAACGACGATTTCCTCGATTTTTCAAATAAATTTCGCCGAGTGACGTGGCATTTGGCTACCTTAAGAGAGTCATAGTTACTGCTGCCAGCTGCTCGACCTACTTTCATTCTTTCCACTCATTAATTATTACTGTGGTCAGTCCTGCAGGAGCAATATGCCACTACATGTAAACCTTAACGTTGTTTGAGCTACCTTAACGAAGATATTCTCGAGTTTTCAAAAAAAATTTCACATGGTGACGAGGCATTTGGCTGCCTTAAGAGAGTCATAGTACCCCTGCCAGCTGCTCCCACTTTTTTAAGCCCTTTCTCTCTATCATTCTTGCTATGGCTGTCCTGCAGAACCGATGTGCCACTATATGTCCCTGTTAACGTCGTCACTGTTACTCCCACTGCGAGTCTCTCGAGTTAGCAAATGTACCTCGCCGGGTGACGAGGCTTTTGGCTTCCTTAAGTGACTCATAGTTACTGCAGCCAGCTGCTCCACCTTCTTTGAATCTTTCCTCCCTTTAAATCGTACTGAGGTCAGTCCTGCTGAAGCGATACGCCACCACCTGTGCATGTTACCGTTGTCTGAGTTACTTCAACGACGATTTCCTCGAGTTTTCAAATAAATTTCGCCGAGTGACGAGCCATTGGGCTACCTTAAGAGAGTCGTAGTTACTGCTGCCAGCTGCTCGACCTACTTTCATTCTTTCCACTCATTAATTATTACTTTGGTCAGTCCTGCAGGAGCAATATGCCACTACATGTAAACCTTAACGTTGTCTGAGCTACCTTAACGAAGATATTCTCGAGTTTTCAAAAAAAATTTCACATGGTGACGAGGCATTTGGCTGCCTTAGGAGAGTCATAGTACCCCTGCCTGCTGCGCCCACTTTTCTAAGCCCATTCTCTCTATCATTCTTGCTATGGCTGTCCTACAGAACCGATGTGCCACTATATGTCCAGGTTAACGTCGTCACAGTTACTCCCACTACGAGACTCTCGAATTAGCAAATGTACCTCGCCGGGTGACGAGGCATTTGGCTACCTTAAGAGAGTCATAGTTACTGCAGCCAGCTGCTCCCCCTTCTTTATATCTTTCCTCCCTTTAAATGGTACTGTGGTCAGTCCTGCAGAGCGATACGCCACCACCTGTGCATGTTACCGTTGTCTGATTTACTTCAACGACGATTTCCTCGAGTTTTCAAATAAATCTCGCCGAGTGACGAGGCATTTGGCTACCTTAAGAGAGTCGTAGTTACTGCCGCCAGCTGCTGGACCTACTTTCTTTCTTTCCACTCATTAATTATTACTGTGGTCAGTCCTGCAGGAGCAATATGCCACTACATGTAAACCTTAACGTTGTCTGAGCTACCTTAACGAAAATATCCTCGAGATTTCAAAAAAAATTTCACATGGTGACGAGGCATTTGGCTACCTTCAGGGAGTCATAGTACCCCTGCCTGCTGCTCCCACTTTTCTAAGCCCTTTCTCTCTATCATTCTTGCTATGGCTGTCCTACAGAACCGATGTGTCACTATATGTCCACGTAAACGTCGTCTCTGTTACTCCCACTACGAGTCTCTCGAGTTAGCAAATGTACCTCGAAGGATGACGAGGCATTTTGCTACCTTATAAGCGTCATAGTTACTGCAGCCAGCTACTCCCCCTTCTTTGAATCTTTCCTGTCTTTAATTCGTACTGTGGTCAGTCCTGCAGAAGCGATACGCCACCACCTGTGCATGTTACTGTTGTCTGAGTTACCTCAACAACGAATTCCTCGAGTTTTCAAATAAATTTCGCCGAGTGACGAGGCACTTGGCTACCTTAAGAGAGTCATAGTTACTGCAGCCAGCTGCTCCCCCTTCTTTGAATCTTTCCTCCCTTTAAATCGTACTGTGGTCAGTCCTGCAGAGCGATACGCCACCACCTGTGCATGTTACCGTTGTATGATTTACTTCAACGACGATTTCCTCGATTTTTCAAATAAATTTCGCCGAGTGACGTGGCATTTGGCTACCTTAAGAGAGTCATAGTTACTGCTGCCAGCTGCTCGACCTACTTTCAATCTTTCCACTCATTAATTATTACTGTGGTCAGTCCTGCAGGAGCAATATGCCACTACATGTAAACCTTAACGTTGTCTGAGCTACCTTAACGAAGATATTCTCGAGCTTTCAAAAAAAATTTCACATGGTGACGAGGCATTTGGCTGCCTTAAGAGAGTCATAGTACCCCTGCCTGCTGCTCCCACTTTTTTAAGCCCTTTCTCTCTATCATTCTTGCTATGGCTGTCCTGCAGAACCGATGTGCCACTATATGTCCAGGTTAACGTCGTCACTGTTACTCCCACTGCGAGTCTCTCGAGTTAGCAAATGTACCTCGCCGGGTGACGAGGCTTTTGGCTTCCTTAAGTGACTCATAGTTACTGCAGCCAGCTGCTCCACCTTCTTTGAATCTTTCCTCCCTTTAAATCGTACTGAGGTCAGTCCTGCTGAAGCGATACGCCACCACCTGTGCATGTTACCGTTGTCTGAGTTACTTCAACGACGATTTCCTCGAGTTTTCAAATAAATTTCGCCGAGTGACGAGCCATTGGGCTACCTTAAGAGAGTCATAGTTACTGCTGCCAGCTGCTCGACCTACTTTCATTCTTTCCACTCATTAATTATTACTGTGGTCAGTCCTGCAGGAGCAATATGCCACTACATGTAAACCTTAACGTTGTCTGAGCTACCTTAACGAAGATATTCTCGAGTTTTCAAAAAAAATTTCACATGGTGACGAGGCATTTGGCTGCCTTAGGAGAGTCATAGTACCCCTGCCTGCTGCTCCCACTTTTCTAAGCCCATTCTCTCTATCATTCTTGCTATGGCTGTCCTACAGAACCGATGTGCCACTATATGTCCAGGTTAACGTCGTCACTGTTACTCCCACTACGAGACTCTCGAGTTAGCAAATGTACCTCGCCGGGTGACGAGGCATTTGGCTACCTTAAGAGAGTCATAGTTACTGCAGCCAGCTGCTCCCCCTTCTTTGAATCTTTCCTCCCTTTAAATGGTACTGTGGTCAGTCCTGCAGAGCGATACGCCACCACCTGTGCATGTTACCGTTGTCTGATTTACTTCAACGACGATTTCCTCGAGTTTTCAAATAAATCTCGCCGAGTGACGAGGCATTTGGCTACCTTAAGAGAGTCGTAGTTACTGACGCCAGCTGCTCGACCTACTTTCTTTCTTTCCACTCATTAATTATTACTGTGGTCAGTCCTGCAGGAGCAATATGCCACTACATGTAAACCTTAACGTTGTCTGAGCTACCTTAACGAAAATATCCTCGAGATTTCAAAAAAAATTTCACATGGTGACGAGGCATTTGGCTACCTTCAGGGAGTCATAGTACCCCTGCCTGCTGCGCCCACTTTTCTAAGCCCATTCTCTCTATCATTCTTGCTATGGCTGTCCTACAGAACCGATGTGCCACTATATGTCCAGGTTAACGTCGTCACAGTTACTCCCACTACGAGACTCTCGAATTAGCAAATGTACCTCGCCGGGTGACGAGGCATTTGGCTACCTTAAGAGAGTCATAGTTACTGCAGCCAGCTGCTCCCCCTTCTTTATATCTTTCCTCCCTTTAAATGGTACTGTGGTCAGTCCTGCAGAGCGATACGCCACCACCTGTGCATGTTACCGTTGTCTGATTTACTTCAACGACGATTTCCTCGAGTTTTCAAATAAATCTCGCCGAGTGACGAGGCATTTGGCTACCTTAAGAGAGTCGTAGTTACTGCCGCCAGCTGCTGGACCTACTTTCTTTCTTTCCACTCATTAATTATTACTGTGGTCAGTCCTGCAGGAGCAATATGCCACTACATGTAAACCTTAACGTTGTCTGAGCTACCTTAACGAAAATATCCTCGAGATTTCAAAAAAAATTTCACATGGTGACGAGGCATTTGGCTACCTTCAGGGAGTCATAGTACCCCTGCCTGCTGCTCCCACTTTTCTAAGCCCTTTCTCTCTATCATTCTTGCTATGGCTGTCCTACAGAACCGATGTGTCACTATATGTCCACGTAAACGTCGTCTCTGTTACTCCCACTACGAGTCTCTCGAGTTAGCAAATGTACCTCGAAGGATGACGAGGCATTTTGCTACCTTATAAGCGTCATAGTTACTGCAGCCAGCTACTCCCCCTTCTTTGAATCTTTCCTGTCTTTAATTCGTACTGTGGTCAGTCCTGCAGAAGCGATACGCCACCACCTGTGCATGTTACTGTTGTCTGAGTTACCTCAACAACGAATTCCTCGAGTTTTCAAATAAATTTCGCCGAGTGACGAGGCACTTGGCTACCTTAAGAGAGTCATAGTTACTGCAGCCAGCTGCTCCCCCTTCTTTGAATCTTTCCTCCCTTTAAATCGTACTGTGGTCAGTCCTGCAGAGCGATACGCCACCACCTGTGCATGTTACCGTTGTATGATTTACTTCAACGACGATTTCCTCGATTTTTCAAATAAATTTCGCCGAGTGACGTGGCATTTGGCTACCTTAAGAGAGTCATAGTTACTGCTGCCAGCTGCTCGACCTACTTTCAATCTTTCCACTCATTAATTATTACTGTGGTCAGTCCTGCAGGAGCAATATGCCACTACATGTAAACCTTAACGTTGTCTGAGCTACCTTAACGAAGATATTCTCGAGCTTTCAAAAAAAATTTCACATGGTGACGAGGCATTTGGCTGCCTTAAGAGAGTCATAGTACCCCTGCCTGCTGCTCCCACTTTTTTAAGCCCTTTCTCTCTATCATTCTTGCTATGGCTGTCCTGCAGAACCGATGTGCCACTATATGTCCAGGTTAACGTCGTCACTGTTACTCCCACTGCGAGTCTCTCGAGTTAGCAAATGTACCTCGCCGGGTGACGAGGCTTTTGGCTTCCTTAAGTGACTCATAGTTACTGCAGCCAGCTGCTCCACCTTCTTTGAATCTTTCCTCCCTTTAAATCGTACTGAGGTCAGTCCTGCTGAAGCGATACGCCACCACCTGTGCATGTTACCGTTGTCTGAGTTACTTCAACGACGATTTCCTCGAGTTTTCAAATAAATTTCGCCGAGTGACGAGCCATTGGGCTACCTTAAGAGAGTCATAGTTACTGCTGCCAGCTGCTCGACCTACTTTCATTCTTTCCACTCATTAATTATTACTGTGGTCAGTCCTGCAGGAGCAATATGCCACTACATGTAAACCTTAACGTTGTCTGAGCTACCTTAACGAAGATATTCTCGAGTTTTCAAAAAAAATTTCACATGGTGACGAGGCATTTGGCTGCCTTAGGAGAGTCATAGTACCCCTGCCTGCTGCTCCCACTTTTCTAAGCCCATTCTCTCTATCATTCTTGCTATGGCTGTCCTACAGAACCGATGTGCCACTATATGTCCAGGTTAACGTCGTCACTGTTACTCCCACTACGAGACTCTCGAGTTAGCAAATGTACCTCGCCGGGTGACGAGGCATTTGGCTACCTTAAGAGAGTCATAGTTACTGCAGCCAGCTGCTCCCCCTTCTTTGAATCTTTCCTCCCTTTAAATGGTACTGTGGTCAGTCCTGCAGAGCGATACGCCACCACCTGTGCATGTTACCGTTGTCTGATTTACTTCAACGACGATTTCCTCGAGTTTTCAAATAAATCTCGCCGAGTGACGAGGCATTTGGCTACCTTAAGAGAGTCGTAGTTACTGACGCCAGCTGCTCGACCTACTTTCTTTCTTTCCACTCATTAATTATTACTGTGGTCAGTCCTGCAGGAGCAATATGCCACTACATGTAAACCTTAACGTTGTCTGAGCTACCTTAACGAAAATATCCTCGAGATTTCAAAAAAAATTTCACATGGTGACGAGGCATTTGGCTACCTTCAGGGAGTCATAGTACCCCTGCCTGCTGCTCCCACTTTTCTAAGCCCTTTCTCTCTATCATTCTTGCTATGGCTGTCCTACAGAACCGATGTGTCACTATATGTCCACGTAAACGTCGTCTCTGTTACTCCCACTACGAGTCTCTCGAGTTAGCAAATGTACCTCGAAGGATGACGAGGCATTTTGCTACCTTATAAGCGTCATAGTTACTGCAGCCAGCAACTCCCCCTTCTTTGAATCATTCCTGTCTTTAATTCGTACTGTGGTCAGTCCTGCAGAAGCGATACGCCACCACCTGTGCATGTTACTGTTGTCTGAGTTACCTCAACAACGAATTCCTCGAGTTTTCAAATAAATTTCGCCGAGTGACGAGGCACTTGGCTACCTTAAGAGAGTCATAGTTACTGCAGCCAGCTGCTCCCCCTTCTTTGAATCTTTCCTCCCTTTAAATCGTACTGTGGTCAGTCCTGCAGAGCGATACGCCACCACCTGTGCATGTTACCGTTGTATGATTTACTTCAACGACGATTTCCTCGATTTTTCAAATAAATTTCGGCGAGTGACGTGGCATTTGGCTACCTTAAGAGAGTCATAGTTACTGCTGCCAGCTGCTCGACCTACTTTCAATCTTTCCACTCATTAATTATTACTGTGGTCAGTCCTGCAGGAGCAATATGCCACTACATGTAAACCTTAACGTTGTCTGAGCTACCTTAACGAAGATATTCTCGAGTTTTCAAAAAAAATTTCACATGGTGACGAGGCATTTGGCTGCCTTAGGAGAGCCATAGTACCCCTGCCTGCTGCTCCCACTTTTCTAAGCCCATTCTCTCTATCATTCTTGCTATGGCTGTCCTACAGAACCGATGTGCTACTATATGTCCAGGTTAACGTCGTCACTGTTACTCCCACTACGAGACTCTCGAGTTAGCAAATGTACCTCGCCGGGTGACGAGGCATTTGGCTACCTTAAGAGAGTCATAGTTACTGCAGCCAGCTGCTCCCCCTTCTTTGAATCTTTCCTCCCTTTAAATGGTACTGTGGTCAGTCCTGCAGAGCGATACGCCACCACCTGTGCATGTTACCGTTGTCTGATTTACTTCAACGACGATTTCCTCGAGTTTTCAAATAAATCTCGCCGAGTGACGAGGCATTTGGCTACCTTAAGAGAGTCGTAGTTACTGCCGCCAGCTGCTCGACCTACTTTCTTTCTTTCCACTCATTAATTATTACTGTGGTCAGTCCTGCAGGAGCAATATGCCACTACATGTAAACCTTAACGTTGTCTGAGCTACCTTAACGAAAATATCCTCGAGATTTCAAAAAAAAATTCACATGGTGACGAGGCATTTGGCTACCTTCAGGGAGTCATAGTACCCCTGCCTGCTGCTCCCACTTTTCTAAGCCCTTTCTCTCTATCATTCTTGCTATGGCTGTCCTACAGAACCGATGTGTCACTATATGTCCACGTAAACGTCGTCTCTGTTACTCCCACTACGAGTCTCTCGAGTTAGCAAATGTACCTCGAAGGATGACGAGGCATTTTGCTACCTTATAAGCGTCATAGTTACTGCAGCCAGCTACTCCCCCTTCTTTGAATCTTTCCTGTCTTTAATTCGTACTGTGGTCAGTCCTGCAGAAGCGATACGCCACCACCTGTGCATGTTACTGTTGTCTGAGTTACCTCAACAACGAATTCCTCGAGTTTTCAAATAAATTTCGCCGAGTGACGAGGCACTTGGCTACCTTAAGAGAGTCATAGTTACTGCAGCCAGCTGCTCCCCCTTCTTTGAATCTTTCCTACCTTTAAATCGTACTGTGGTCAGTCCTGCAGAGCGATACGCCACCACCTGTGCATGTTACCGTTGTATGATTTACTTCAACGACGATTTCCTCGATTTTTCAAATAAATTTCGCCGAGTGACGTGGCATTTGGCTACCTTAAGAGAGTCTTAGTTACTGCTGCCAGCTGCTCGACCTACTTTCAATCTTTCCACTCATTAATTATTACTGTGGTCAGTCCTGCAGGAGCAATATGCCACTACATGTAAACCTTAACGTTGTCTGAGCTACCTTAACGAAGATATTCTCGAGTTTTCAAAAAAAATTTCACATGGTGACGAGGCATTTGGCTGCCTTAAGAGAGTCATAGTACCCCTGCCTGCTGCTCCCACTTTTTTAAGCCCTTTCTCTCTATCATTCTTGCTATGGCTGTCCTGCAGAACCGATGTGCCACTATATGTCCAGGTTAACGTCGTCACTGTTACTCCCACTGCGAGTCTCTCGAGTTGGCAAATGTACCTCGCCGGGTGACGAGGCTTTTGGCTTCCTTAAGTGACTCATAGTTACTGCAGCCAGCTGCTCCACCTTCTTTGAATCTTTCCTCCCTTTAAATCGTACTGAGGTCAGTCCTGCTGAAGCGATACGCCACCACCTGTGCATGTTACCGTTGTCTGAGTTACTTCAACGACGATTTCCTCGAGTTTTCAAATAAATTTCGCCGAGTGACGAGCCATTGGGCTACCTTAAGAGAGTCATAGTTACTGCTGCCAGCTGCTCGACCTACTTTCATTCTTTCCACTCATTAATTATTACTGTGGTCAGTCCTGCAGGAGCAATATGCCACTACATGTAAACCTTAACGTTGTCTGAGCTACCTTAACGAAGATATTCTCGAGTTTTCAAAAAAAATTTCACATGGTGACGAGGCATTTGGCTGCCTTAGGAGAGTCATAGTACCCCTGCCTGCTGCTCCCACTTTTCTAAGCCCATTCTCTCTATCATTCTTGCTATGGCTGTCCTACAGAACCGATGTGCCACTATATGTCCAGGTTAACGTCGTCACTGTTACTCCCACTACGAGACTCTCGAGTTAGCAAATGTACCTCGCCGGGTGACGAGGCATTTGGCTACCTTAAGAGAGTCATAGTTACTGCAGCCAGCTGCTCCCCCTTCTTTGAATCTTTCCTCCCTTTAAATGGTACTGTGGTCAGTCCTGCAGAGCGATACGCCACCACCTGTGCATGTTACCGTTGTCTGATTTACTTCAACGACGATTTCCTCGAGTTTTCAAATAAATCTCGCCGAGTGACGAGGCATTTGGCTATTTAAGCCGTCTTTATTCACGTTAAGTGAACATACATAAAGAATGGTTACCCACTGAGTGGGTTTACAAAAGACATATACAATACAAACACTTGACGGACAGGAAAAAGAACGTGAACAAAGAAGGTGTTATGCCTGTGTATAGACGCCAGGCAGCAGCGTAGACACATATACTTGAGCCATCACCCGACACCAGTCCGGGGCATCGTGCTTCTCACAGCAGTCATTGTGTCGAACCGCCGTGCCGCCATCACAGTCCCGAGGAGTACCCGTGTAGACATCATCACGAGGTGGTAGTTCTTGAACCCAAGCTGCCGCAGGTCCTGTGCAGATGTGGGTGACCACACCCCCCTCCATGAGATGGTAGCTGAAGAGGTGGTGATGCTCTCGAATGCTGTGATCTGGCCGCTAATTGCCTGGTGGACGGCTTCCCTATTGTAGACCGCGACCTTCTGCTGGTGACACTCGTCGACGTCAAGGTTAACACCAACTACCTGGGCATCGATGATATGGGCTGCATCGCCACAAACTGCCACGATGTCCGGCTTCTTCAGTCCCTCGGATGTCCTGAGGTGGGGCTCCAGGTGAACGTCGAAGCCCCTGCGACGAAGTCCCTGCGCGATATAGGATGCAAGGGCGTTGTGTCGCTTCACTCTAGCGTCGTGACTCCTGAAGCAGTGCTGGACAACGTGATTTGCAGTTTCTTTAGCGATGCAGCCAGCCCGGCAGTTAGTGTCACCAGCACGACCTCGCTGCAACCGTGCCCGAGTTGGAAGGGCATTGATCCTAGTACGGATGCAGGAGATGAAGTCGCGGCCTGTCATAGCTAGTCGTGGGTTATCGACCCAGCTATGCTGCCCTGGTGTTCGGGCAGACTTCTTAAGGGCGGCGCCGTCCACCGACAGATGCAGCCGTTCAGCCCACATCCGGCCCATTTGGTTGGTAGTTCGTATGACCGTGTTGTTACCCCGTAGTTGCTGCTCAAGCCTCCCAATCTCACGCCCCAGAACGTCATCTGCAGTCCCGTCAGACAGGACACCCAATGCCCGCATCTTTGCGAGCCGATTCCGCCGCAGGAGAGGCCCAAGCCAGCGGGCTGATGGCACTCCCAGTCCCCCAGATGAAACAGGGGCATGGAAGTAGCCAACAGGGACGTCCGCTGGCAGGCACAGCCAAGATCTAATCGCTGCGCGGATGGTGGTGTCCATTGCTGACAGGGCTCCTAGGCGGGTCCTCGAAAGGGCCAAGCCATGATGTATTCCTGGCAGAATGACAGTTCTGAGGGCATGTAGACGCTGTTGGGGTTTAAGTGGTGCCTTGGACAGGACGCTCAACTGTCGCTCGACCTCCCGCCTCGGATGAAAGAGGCTGCGTCCGCTCGTGGAGAACTCCAGACCAAGATACCGGAAAGTGCTCTCAATCGCCAGGGCTGGGAGGATGGTGTGGCCAGCCCTGAAGGTCGCGGTGTCGTCGACCTTAATCTTCTTCTCGCGGCCAGACGCAGCGAGAGCGAGAGTGAAGCACTTTCCGGGATTAACTTGGAGACCGAGGTCTCCAAGGGCAGATGTTGCTGCATCAATAAGGTCCTGGAGCCCTCCTGGAGTTTCAGCGAACAGCAGGAGGTCATCAGCAAAGGCGGCAGCGTTGAGACGTCGTCCCATCACATTGGCACCAATGTATTCTGGGAGGCGAGCAAGCACGAGGTCCAAGGAAAGGTTAAAGAGGATGGGAGAGAGTGGATCACCCTGCCTAACACCTCTTGAAGGCCGCACTGGGCCCAGCGACTTCCCAGGACCAGAGATCATCGTCACCGCCTCCTCGTAGCATCCCAGGATGTATCCAATGAACTCGTCAGGTAGACCATGTGCCCTCAGGGCGGGCCTCAGGGCACCATGGTCTAGAGAGTCAAATGCCTTGGACACATCCAGGGATGCGACATAGAGAGAGCGACAGTTCACCCTGGCCTGAGTCATCGCCAAGTCCAACAGGAATGTGTTGTGCAGCATCCCATCCTGCGGAAGGAAGGCCCGCTGACGTCCGTCCAGCACACAGGTCCGCATCAGACGCCCCGCCAGGATCTTATGGAAGACCCTAGCGAGGACTGAGCATACTGTGATCGGACGGAAGTCAGCGGGGGATGCTGGGGCGGCCTTCTTAGGTAACAGGGATGTACGGGCTTGGAGAAGACGGGATGGGAGGCGACGGGTCAAGAGGAAAAGGTTAAGGATTTTGAGGAGGACCTCACGGGGTATACGGCGAATCTGGGCCGGAGTCAATCGGTCTGGGCCTGCAGCAGAGCGACGAGGGGGGAGCGCTGCAGCAACTTCCTCCATCGTAATAGGGGCCCACAGCTGTTCGAAGGGAACCTCGATGGAGGAAGGCAACAGCCGACCCTCCAGACGGCCCACCCGGCCAGATGGTCGCCGGGTGAACAGGTCCTTCCAAAACTCCACCAACCCAGGAATCGCTGGTGGTGGGTGAAGGAGCGTTCCGTCCAGAAGGCCGCTGATGCAGCGAGCAGCGCTCTTTGAGAATGCCTGCTGACAGAGGGCGTACTCCCTCCTCCGCAGGGCCCGCTTCGTCACTCGTGGCTCTGACATCTGGCGGGAGGCAACAGGATTGTTGGATGGCTCCTTGCTGCCAATAGCATCAAGGGCGGCCGATAGCATGCCCATGATGACTGAGGCCGATGTAGTTGCCCCAAGCGCCAGGATGTCATCCACTGCACTGAACTTAGGCCCAGACGACGGTAGGGCTGCCAGAGCCGACCAGACAGCCTGGTCGACTGCATCAACAGCTGAAGACACGGAGGGGGGTGCTGCACAGGAACTTGCAGGGTCCACAGCAGCAACAGATGGAGGTGGCCCCTCCCCAAGAGCAGAGAGGGCAGCAACAAACTCGGCGACCTGGTTCCTATAGGCTGTCCCACGGCGCTGTCCTTTAATGGACTCAACCGAACGGTTTGGGAACGCCTTAGCCAGTTCTTGATTTAGGAACCGGGTGCCTTTGAGCGTGAGTGCTGCCTCAGAGTGGGCCAGGCGTAGCAGCTCTTCACTTGACCACCTGGCCTTCACCCTCTCGGTGGTCACCTCTGCATTGGCTGCGGCAGGATGGGCACGGCGACGATGTACCCCAAGACCTGTCTTGGTGGAGAAGGTCCGGTGGCACTCAGGGCATGCGATGGCAGACACTGCGGCTCGACCCGAACTGGCGGCGTCGGATGCTGACCCAACAACTGGCGCGGCGTCTCCAGTGGGAGTACCGCTACCTGCTATCTTTCTGTCATTGGGGCCAGCTGAAACAAGGGCAGGGGGGGCGGCAACCCCCAAGCCCAAAAGGGTTCACCCCGCTCTGTCGGTCGAGGAACTTTGGAAGAGCTATACTCAAGTACTCAAGTAACCTTCCTAGGAACCTCTCACGACCCCTGCCACGAGAAGGCCAGAGCTAGGATTTCCCACCGAGAGGCTAAGCGAACCATCATCCACTCGACATCGCAAGGATGCTGAGGAGTGGATTGAGAGGATCCGTATGTGACGCATCATGTGGGCATTAAGAGAGTCGTAGTTACTGCCGCCAGCTGCTCGACCTACTTTCTTTCTTTCCACTCATTAATTATTACTGTGGTCAGTCCTGCAGGAGCAATATGCCACTACATGTAAACCTTAACGTTGTCTGAGCTACCTTCACGAAAATATCCTCGAGATTTCAAAAAAAATTTCACATGGTGACGAGGCATTTGGCTGCCTTCAGGGAGTCATAGTACCCCTGCCTGCTGCTCCAACTTTTCTAAGCCCATTCTCTCTATCATTCTTGCTATGGCTGTCCTACAGAACCGATGTGTCACTATATGTCCACGTAAACGTCGTCTCTGTTACTCCCACTACGAGTCTCTCGAGTTAGCAAATGTACCTCGAAGGATGACGAGGCATTTTGCTACCTTATAACCTCATAGTTACTGCAGCCAGCTACTCCCCCTTCTTTGAATCTTTCCTGTCTTTAATTCGTACTGTGGTCAGTCCTGCAGAAGCGATACGCCACCACCTGTGCATGTTACTGTTGTCTGAGTTACCTCAACAACGAATTCCTCGAGTTTTCAAATAAATTTCGCCGAGTGACGAGGCACTTGGCTACCTTAAGAGAGTCATAGTTACTGCAGCCAGCTGCTCCCCCTTCTTTGAATCTTTCCTCCCTTTAAATCGTACTGTGGTCAGTCCTGCAGAGCGATACGCCACCACCTGTGCATGTTACCGTTGTATGATTTACTTCAACGACGATTTCCTCGATTTTTCAAATAAATTTCGCCGAGTGACGTGGCATTTGGCTACCTTAAGAGAGTCATAGTTACTGCTGCCAGCTGCTCGACCTACTTTCAATCTTTCCACTCATTAATTATTACTGTGGTCAGTCCTGCAGGAGCAATATGCCACTACATGTAAACCTTAACGTTGTCTGAGCTACCTTAACGAAGATATTCTCGAGTTTTCAAAAAAAATTTCACATGGTGACGAGGCATTTGGCTGCCTTAAGAGAGTCATAGTACCCCTGCCTGCTGCTCCCACTTTTTTAAGGCCTTTCTCTCTATCATTCTTGCTATGGCTGTCCTGCAGAGCCGATGTGCCACTATATGTCCAGGTTAACGTCGTCACTGTTACTCCCACTGCGAGTCTCTCGAGTTAGCAAATGTACCTCGCCGGGTGACGAGGCTTTTGGCTTCCTTAAGTGACTCATAGTTACTGCAGCCAGCTGCTCCACCTTCTTTGAATCTTTCCTCCCTTTAAATCGTACTGAGGTCAGTCCTGCAGAAGCGATACGCCACCACCTGTGCATGTTACTGTTGTCTGAGTTACCTCAACAACGAATTCCTCGAGTTTTCAAATAAATTTCGCCGAGTGACGAGCCACTTGGCTACCTTAAGAGAGTCATAGTTACTGCAGCCAGCTGCTCCCCCTTCTTTGAATCTTTCCTCCCTTTAAATCGTACTGTGGTCAGTCCTGCAGAGCGATACGCCACCACCTGTGCATGTTACCGTTGTATGATTTACTTCAACGACGATTTCCTCGATTTTTCAAATAAATTTCGCTGAGTGACGTGGCATTTGGCTACCTTAAGAGAGTCATAGTTACTGCTGCCAGCTGCTCGACCTACTTTCAATCTTTCCACTCATTAATTATTACTGTGGTCAGTCCTGCAGGAGCAATATGCCACTACATGTAAACCTTAACGTTGTCTGAGCTACCTTAACGAAGATATTCTCGAGCTTTCAAAAAAAATTTCACATGGTGACGAGGCATTTGGCTGCCTTAAGAGAGTCATAGTACCCCTGCCTGCTGCTCCCACTTTTTTAAGCCCTTTCTCTCTATCATTCTTGCTATGGCTGTCCTGCAGAACCGATGTGCCACTATATGTCCAGGTTAACGTCGTCACTGTTACGCCCACTGCGAGTCTCTCGAGTTAGCAAATGTACCTCGCCGGGTGACGAGGCTTTTGGCTTCCTTAAGTGACTCATAGTTACTGCAGCCAGCTGCTCCACCTTCTTTGAATCTTTCCTCCCTTTAAATCGTACTGAGGTCAGTCCTGCTGAAGCGATACGCCACCACCTGTGCATGTTACCGTTGTCTGAGTTACTTCAACGACGATTTCCTCGAGTTTTCAAATAAATTTCGCCGAGTGACGAGCCATTGGGCTACCTTAAGAGAGTCATAGTTACTGCTGCCAGCTGCTCGACCTACTTTCATTCTTTCCACTCATTAATTATTACTGTGGTCAGTCCTGCAGGAGCAATATGCCACTACATGTAAACCTTAACGTTGTCTGAGCTACCTTAACGAAGATATTCTCGAGTTTTCAAAAAAAATTTCACATGGTGACGAGGCATTTGGCTGCCTTAGGAGAGTCATAGTACCCCTGCCTGCTGCTCCCACTTTTCTAAGCCCATTCTCTCTATCATTCTTGCTATGGCTGTCCTACAGAACCGATGTGCCACTATATGTCCAGGTTAACGTCGTCACTGTTACTCCCACTGCGAGTCTCTCGAGTTAGCAAATGTACCTCGCCGGGTGACGAGGCATTTGGCTACCTTAAGAGAGTCATAGTTACTGCAGCCAGCTGCTCCCCCTTCTTTGAATCTTTCCTCCCTTTAAATGGTACTGTGGTCAGTCCTGCAGAGCGATACGCCACCACCTGTGCATGTTACCGTTGTCTGATTTACTTCAACGACGATTTCCTCGAGTTTTCAAATAAATCTCGCCGAGTGACGAGGCATTTGGCTACCTTAAGAGAGTCGTAGTTACTGCCGCCAGCTGCTCGACCTACTTTCTTTCTTTCCACTCATTAATTATTACTGTGGTCAGTCCTGCAGGAGCAATATGCCACTACATGTAAACCTTAACGTTGTCTGAGCTACCTTAACGAAAATATCCTCGAGATTTCAAAAAAAATTTCACATGGTGACGAGGCATTTGGCTACCTTCAGGGAGTCATAGTACCCCTGCCTGCTGCTCCCACTTTTCTAAGCCCTTTCTCTCTATCATTCTTGCTATGGCTGTCCTACAGAACCGATGTGTCACTATATGTCCACGTAAACGTCGTCTCTGTTACTCCCACTACGAGTCTCTCGAGTTAGCAAATGTACCTCGAAGGATGACGAGGCATTTTGCTACCTTATAAGCGTCATAGTTACTGCAGCCAGCAACTCCCCCTTCTTTGAATCGCTTCTTTGAAGCGATACGCCACCACCTGTGCATGTTACTGTTGTCTGAGTTACCTCAACAACGAATTCCTCGAGTTTTCAAATAAATTTCGCCGAGTGACGAGGCACTTGGCTACCTTAAGAGAGTCATAGTTACTGCAGCCAGCTGCTCCCCCTTCTTTGAATCTTTCCTCCCTTTAAATCGTACTGTGGTCAGTCCTGCAGAGCGATACGCCACCACCTGTGCATGTTACCGTTGTATGATTTACTTCAACGACGATTTCCTCGATTTTTCAAATAAATTTCGGCGAGTGACGTGGCATTTGGCTACCTTAAGAGAGTCATAGTTACTGCTGCCAGCTGCTCGACCTACTTTCAATCTTTCCACTCATTAATTATTACTGTGGTCAGTCCTGCAGGAGCAATATGCCACTACATGTAAACCTTAACGTTGTCTGAGCTACCTTAACGAAGATATTCTCGAGTTTTCAAAAAAAATTTCACATGGTGACGAGGCATTTGGCTGCCTTAGGAGAGCCATAGTACCCCTGCCTGCTGCTCCCACTTTTCTAAGCCCTTTCTCTCTATCATTCTTGCTATGGCTGTCCTACAGAACCGATGTGTCACTATATGTCCACGTAAACGTCGTCTCTGTTACTCCCACTACGAGTCTCTCGAGTTAGCAAATGTACCTCGAAGGATGACGAGGCATTTTGCTACCTTATAAGCGTCATAGTTACTGCAGCCAGCTACTCCCCCTTCTTTGAATCTTTCCTGTCTTTAATTCGTACTGTGGTCAGTCCTGCAGAAGCGATACGCCACCACCTGTGCATGTTACTGTTGTCTGAGTTACCTCAACAACGAATTCCTCGAGTTTTCAAATAAATTTCGCCGAGTGACGAGGCACTTGGCTACCTTAAGAGAGTCATAGTTACTGCAGCCAGCTGCTCCCCCTTCTTTGAATCTTTCCTCCCTTTAAATCGTACTGTGGTCAGTCCTGCAGAGCGATACGCCACCACCTGTGCATGTTACCGTTGTATGATTTACTTCAACGACGATTTCCTCGATTTTTCAAATAAATTTCGCCGAGTGACGTGGCATTTGGCTACCTTAAGAGAGTCTTAGTTACTGCTGCCAGCTGCTCGACCTACTTTCAATCTTTCCACTCATTAATTATTACTGTGGTCAGTCCTGCAGGAGCAATATGCCACTACATGTAAACCTTAACGTTGTCTGAGCTACCTTAACGAAGATATTCTCGAGTTTTCAAAAAAAATTTCACATGGTGACGAGGCATTTGGCTGCCTTAAGAGAGTCATAGTACCCCTGCCTGCTGCTCCCACTTTATTAAGCCCTTTTTCTCTATCATTCTTGCTATGGCTGTCCTACAGAACCGATGTGCCACTATATGTCCAGGTTAACGTCGTCACTGTTACTCCCACTGCGAGTCTCTCGAGTTAGCAAATGTACCTCGCCGGGTGACGAGGCTTTTGGCTTCCTTAAGTGACTCATAGTTACTGCAGCCAGCTGCTCCACCTTCTTTGAATCTTTCCTCCCTTTAAATCGTACTGAGGTCAGTCCTGCTGAAGCGATACGCCACCACCTGTGCATGTTACCGTTGTCTGAGTTACTTCAACGACGATTTCCTCGAGTTTTCAAATAAATTTCGCCGAGTGACGAGCCATTGGGCTACCTTAAGAGAGTCATAGTTACTGCTGCCAGCTGCTCGACCTACTTTCATTCTTTCCACTCATTAATTATTACTGTGGTCAGTCCTGCAGGAGCAATATGCCACTACATGTAAACCTTAACGTTGTCTGAGCTACCTTAACGAAGATATTCTCGAGTTTTCAAAAAAAATTTCACATGGTGACGAGGCATTTGGCTGCCTTAGGAGAGTCATAGTACCCCTGCCTGCTGCTCCCACTTTTCTAAGCCCATTCTCTCTATCATTCTTGCTATGGCTGTCCTACAGAACCGATGTGCCACTATATGTCCAGGTTAACGTCGTCACTGTTACTCCCACTACGAGACTCTCGAGTTAGCAAATGTACCTCGTCGGGTGACGAGGCATTTGGCTACCTTAAGAGAGTCATAGTTACTGCAGCCAGCTGCTCCCCCTTCTTTGAATCTTTCCTCCCTTTAAATGGTACTGTGGTCAGTCCTGCAGAGCGATACGCCACCACCTGTGCATGTTACCGTTGTCTGATTTACTTCAACGACGATTTCCTCGAGTTTTCAAATAAATCTCGCCGAGTGACGAGGCATTTGGCTATTTAAGCCGTCTTTATTCACGTTAAGTGAACATACATAAAGAATGGTTACCCACTGAGTGGGTTTACAAAAGACATATACAATACAAACACTTGACGGACAGGAAAAAGAACGTGAACAAAGAAGGTGTTATGCCTGTGTATAGACGCCAGGCAGCAGCGTAGACACATATACTTGAGCCATCACCCGACACCAGTCCGGGGCATCGTGCTTCTCACAGCAGTCATTGTGTCGAACCGCCGTGCCGCCATCACAGTCCCGAGGAGTACCCGTGTAGACATCATCACGAGGTGGTAGTTCTTGAACCCAAGCTGCCGCAGGTCCTGTGCAGATGTGGGTGACCACACCCCCCTCCATGAGATGGTAGCTGAAGAGGTGGTGATGCTCTCGAATGCTGTGATCTGGCCGCTAATTGCCTGGTGGACGGCTTCCCTATTGTAGACCGCGACCTTCTGCTGGTGACACTCGTCGACGTCAAGGTTAACACCAACTACCTGGGCATCGATGATATGGGCTGCATCGCCACAAACTGCCACGATGTCCGGCTTCTTCAGTCCCTCGGATGTCCTGAGGTGGGGCTCCAGGTGAACGTCGAAGCCCCTGCGACGAAGTCCCTGCGCGATATAGGATGCAAGGGCGTTGTGTCGCTTCACTCTAGCGTCGTGACTCCTGAAGCAGTGCTGGACAACGTGATTTGCAGTTTCTTTAGCGATGCAGCCAGCCCGGCAGTTAGTGTCACCAGCACGACCTCGCTGCAACCGTGCCCGAGTTGGAAGGGCATTGATCCTAGTACGGATGCAGGAGATGAAGTCGCGGCCTGTCATAGTTAGTCGTGGGTTATCGACCCAGCTATGCTGCCCTGGTGTTCGGGCAGACTTCTTAAGGGCGGCGCCGTCCACCGACAGATGCAGCCGTTCAGCCCACATCCGGCCCATTTGGTTGGTAGTTCGTATGACCGTGTTGTTACCCCGTAGTTGCTGCTCAAGCCTCCCAATCTCACGCCCCAGAACGTCATCTGCAGTCCCGTCAGACAGGACACCCAATGCCCGCATCTTTGCGAGCCGATTCCGCCGCAGGAGAGGCCCAAGCCAGCGGGCTGATGGCACTCCCAGTCCCCCAGATGAAACAGGGGCATGGAAGTAGCCAACAGGGACGTCCGCTGGCAGGCACAGCCAAGATCTAATCGCTGCGCGGATGGTGGTGTCCATTGCTGACAGGGCTCCTAGGCGGGTCCTCGAAAGGGCCAAGCCATGATGTATTCCTGGCAGAATGACAGTTCTGAGGGCATGTAGACGCTGTTGGGGTTTAAGTGGTGCCTTGGACAGGACGCTCAACTGTCGCTCGACCTCCCGCCTCGGATGAAAGAGGCTGCGTCCGCTCGTGGAGAACTCCAGACCAAGATACCGGAAAGTGCTCTCAATCGCCAGGGCTGGGAGGATGGTGTGGCCAGCCCTGAAGGTCGCGGTGTCGTCGACCTTAATCTTCTTCTCGCGGCCAGACGCAGCGAGAGCGAGAGTGAAGCACTTTCCGGGATTAACTTGGAGACCGAGGTCTCCAAGGGCAGATGTTGCTGCATCAATAAGGTCCTGGAGCCCTCCTGGAGTTTCAGCGAACAGCAGGAGGTCATCAGCAAAGGCGGCAGCGTTGAGACGTCGTCCCATCACATTGGCACCAATGTATTCTGGGAGGCGAGCAAGCACGAGGTCCAAGGAAAGGTTAAAGAGGATGGGAGAGAGTGGATCACCCTGCCTAACACCTCTTGAAGGCCGCACTGGGCCCAGCGACTTCCCAGGACCAGAGATCATCGTCACCGCCTCCTCGTAGCATCCCAGGATGTATCCAATGAACTCGTCAGGTAGACCATGTGCCCTCAGGGCGGGCCTCAGGGCACCATGGTCTAGAGAGTCAAATGCCTTGGACACATCCAGGGATGCGACATAGAGAGAGCGACAGTTCACCCTGGCCTGAGTCATCGCCAAGTCCAACAGGAATGTGTTGTGCAGCATCCCATCCTGCGGAAGGAAGGCCCGCTGACGTCCGTCCAGCACACAGGTCCGCATCAGACGCCCCGCCAGGATCTTATGGAAGACCCTAGCGAGGACTGAGCATACTGTGATCGGACGGAAGTCAGCGGGGGATGCTGGGGCGGCCTTCTTAGGTAACAGGGATGTACGGGCTTGGAGAAGACGGGATGGGAGGCGACGGGTCAAGAGGAAAAGGTTAAGGATTTTGAGGAGGACCTCACGGGGTATACGGCGAATCTGGGCCGGAGTCAATCGGTCTGGGCCTGCAGCAGAGCGACGAGGGGGGAGCGCTGCAGCAACTTCCTCCATCGTAATAGGGGCCCACAGCTGTTCGAAGGGAACCTCGATGGAGGAAGGCAACAGCCGACCCTCCAGACGGCCCACCCGGCCAGATGGTCGCCGGGTGAACAGGTCCTTCCAAAACTCCACCAACCCAGGAATCGCTGGTGGTGGGTGAAGGAGCGTTCCGTCCAGAAGGCCGCTGATGCAGCGAGCAGCGCTCTTTGAGAATGCCTGCTGACAGAGGGCGTACTCCCTCCTCCGCAGGGCCCGCTTCGTCACTCGTGGCTCTGACATCTGGCGGGAGGCAACAGGATTGTTGGATGGCTCCTTGCTGCCAATAGCATCAAGGGCGGCCGATAGCATGCCCATGATGACTGAGGCCGATGTAGTTGCCCCAAGCGCCAGGATGTCATCCACTGCACTGAACTTAGGCCCAGACGACGGTAGGGCTGCCAGAGCCGACCAGACAGCCTGGTCGACTGCATCAACAGCTGAAGACACGGAGGGGGGTGCTGCACAGGAACTTGCAGGGTCCACAGCAGCAACAGATGGAGGTGGCCCCTCCCCAAGAGCAGAGAGGGCAGCAACAAACTCGGCGACCTGGTTCCTATAGGCTGTCCCACGGCGCTGTCCTTTAATGGACTCAACCGAACGGTTTGGGAACGCCTTAGCCAGTTCTTGATTTAGGAACCGGGTGCCTTTGAGCGTGAGTGCTGCCTCAGAGTGGGCCAGGCGTAGCAGCTCTTCACTTGACCACCTGGCCTTCACCCTCTCGGTGGTCACCTCTGCATTGGCTGCGGCAGGATGGGCACGGCGACGATGTACCCCAAGACCTGTCTTGGTGGAGAAGGTCCGGTGGCACTCAGGGCATGCGATGGCAGACACTGCGGCTCGACCCGAACTGGCGGCGTCGGATGCTGACCCAACAACTGGCGCGGCGTCTCCAGTGGGAGTACCGCTACCTGCTATCTTTCTGTCATTGGGGCCAGCTGAAACAAGGGCAGGGGGGGCGGCAACCCCCAAGCCCAAAAGGGTTCACCCCGCTCTGTCGGTCGAGGAACTTTGGAAGAGCTATACTCAAGTACTCAAGTAACCTTCCTAGGAACCTCTCACGACCCCTGCCACGAGAAGGCCAGAGCTAGGATTTCCCACCGAGAGGCTAAGCGAACCATCATCCACTCGACATCGCAAGGATGCTGAGGAGTGGATTGAGAGGATCCGTATGTGACGCATCATGTGGGCATTAAGAGAGTCGTAGTTACTGCCGCCAGCTGCTCGACCTACTTTCTTTCTTTCCACTCATTAATTATTACTGTGGTCAGTCCTGCAGGAGCAATATGCCACTACATGTAAACCTTAACGTTGTCTGAGCTACCTTCACGAAAATATCCTCGAGATTTCAAAAAAAATTTCACATGGTGACGAGGCATTTGGCTACCTTCAGGGAGTCATAGTACCCCTGCCTGCTGCTCCAACTTTTCTAAGCCCATTCTCTCTATCATTCTTGCTATGGCTGTCCTACAGAACCGATGTGTCACTATATGTCCACGTAAACGTCGTCTCTGTTACTCCCACTACGAGTCTCTCGAGTTAGCAAATGTACCTCGAAGGATGACGAGGCATTTTGCTACCTTATAAGCGTCATAGTTACTGCAGCCAGCTACTCCCCCTTCTTTGAATCTTTCCTGTCTTTAATTCGTACTGTGGTCAGTCCTGCAGAAGCGATACGCCACCACCTGTGCATGTTACTGTTGTCTGAGTTACCTCAACAACGAATTCCTCGAGTTTTCAAATAAATTTCGCCGAGTGACGAGGCACTTGGCTACCTTAAGAGAGTCATAGTTACTGCAGCCAGCTGCTCCCCCTTCTTTGAATCTTTCCTCCCTTTAAATCGTACTGTGGTCAGTCCTGCAGAGCGATACGCCACCACCTGTGCATGTTACCGTTGTATGATTTACTTCAACGACGATTTCCTCGATTTTTCAAATAAATTTCGCCGAGTGACGTGGCATTTGGCTACCTTAAGAGAGTCATAGTTACTGCTGCCAGCTGCTCGACCTACTTTCAATCTTTCCACTCATTAATTATTACTGTGGTCAGTCCTGCAGGAGCAATATGCCACTACATGTAAACCTTAACGTTGTCTGAGCTACCTTAACGAAGATATTCTCGAGTTTTCAAAAAAAATTTCACATGGTGACGAGGCATTTGGCTGCCTTAAGAGAGTCATAGTACCCCTGCCTGCTGCTCCCACTTTTTTAAGCCCTTTCTCTCTATCATTCTTGCTATGGCTGTCCTGCAGAGCCGATGTGCCACTATATGTCCAGGTTAACGTCGTCACTGTTACTCCCACTGCGAGTCTCTCGAGTTAGCAAATGTACCTCGCCGGGTGACGAGGCTTTTGGCTTCCTTAAGTGACTCATAGTTACTGCAGCCAGCTGCTCCACCTTCTTTGAATCTTTCCTCCCTTTAAATCGTACTGAGGTCAGTCCTGCAGAAGCGATACGCCACCACCTGTGCATGTTACTGTTGTCTGAGTTACCTCAACAACGAATTCCTCGAGTTTTCAAATAAATTTCGATGAGTGACGAGGCACTTGGCTACCTTAAGAGAGTCATAGTTACTGCAGCCAGCTGCTCCCCCTTCTTTGAATCTTTCCTCCCTTTAAATCGTACTGTGGTCAGTCCTGCAGAGCGATACGCCACCACCTGTGCATGTTACCGTTGTCTGATTTACTTCAACGACGATTTCCTCGATTTTTCAAATAAATTTCGCCGAGTGACGTGGCATTTGGCTACCTTAAGAGAGTCATAGTTACTGCTGCCAGCTGCTCGACCTACTTTCATTCTTTCCACTCATTAATTATTACTGTGGTCAGTCCTGCAGGAGCAATATGCCACTACATGTAAACCTTAACGTTGTCTGAGCTACCTTAACGAAGATATTCTCGAGTTTTCAAAAAAAATTTTACATGGTGACGAGGCATTTGGCTGCCTTAAGAGAGTCATAGTACCCCTGCCTGCTGCTCCCACTTTATTAAGCCCTTTCTCTCTATCATTCTTGCTATGGCTGTCCTACAGAACCGATGTGCCACTACATGTCCAGGTTAACGTCGTCACTGTTACTCCCACTGCGAGTCTCTCGAGTTAGCAAATGTACCTCGCCGGGTGACGAGGCTTTTGGCTACCTTAAGTGGCTCATAGTTACTCCAGCCAGCTGCTCCACCTTCTTTGAATCTTTCCTCCCTTTAAATCGTACTGTGGTCTGTCCTGCAGAGCGATACGCCACCACCTGTGCATGTTACCGTTGTCTGAGTTACTTCAACGACGATTTCCTCGAGTTTTCAAATAAATTTCGCCGAGTGACGAGGCATTTGGCTACCTTAAGAGAGTCATAGTTACTGCTGCCAGCTGCTCGACCTACTTTCATTCTTTCCACTCATTAATTATTACTGTGGTCAGTCCTGCAGGAGCAATATGCCACTACATGTAAACCTAAACGTTGTCGGAGCTACCTTAACGAAGATATTCTCGAGTTTTCAAAAAAAATTTTACATGGTGACGAGCCATTTGGCTGCCTTAAGAGACTCATAGTACCCCTGCCTGCTGCTCCCACTTTTCTAAGCCCTTTCTCTCTATCATTCTTGCTATGGCTGTCCTACAGAACCGATGTGTCACTATATGTCCACGTAAACGTCGTCTCTGTTACTCCCACTACGAGACTCTCGAGTTAGCAAATGTACCTCGAAGGATGACGAGGCATTTTGCTACCTTATAAGCGTCATAGTTACTGCAGCCAGCTACTCCCCCTTCTTTGAATCTTTCCTGTCTTTATTTCGTACTGTGGGCAGTCCTGCAGAAGCGATACGCCACCACCTGTGCATGTTACTGTTGTCTGAGCTTCCTCAACAACGAATTCCTCGAGTTTTCAAATAAATTTCGCCGAGTGACGAGGCATTTGGCTACCTTAAGAGAGTCATAGTTACTGCAGCCAGCTGCTCCCCCTTCTTTGAATCTTTCCTCCCTTTAAATCGTACTGTGGTCAGTCCTGCAGAGCGATACGCCACCACCTGTGCATGTTACCGTTGTCTGATTTACTTCAACGACGATTTCCTCGAGTTTTTAAAATAAATTTCGCCGAGTGACGAGGCATTTGGCTACCTTAAGAGAGTCATAGTTACTGCTGCCAGCTGCTCGACCTACTTTCATTCTTTCCACTCATTAATTATTACTGTGGTCAGTCCTGCAGGAGCAATATGCCACTACATGTAAACCTTAACGTTGTCTGAGCTACCTTAACGAAGATATTCTCGAGTTTTCAAAAAAAATTTCACATGGTGACGAGGCATTTGGCTGCCTTAAGAGAGTCATAGTACCCCTGCCTGCTGCTCCCACTTTTTTAAGCCCTTTCTATCTATCATTCTTGCTATGGCTGTCCTACAGAACCGATGTGCCCCTATATGTCCAGGTTAACGTCGTCACTGTTACTCCCACTACGAGTCTCTCGAGTTAGCAAATGTACCTCGCCGAATGACGAGGCATTTGGCTACCTTAAGTGACTCATAGTTACTGCAGCCAGCTGCTCCCCCTTCTTTGAATCTTTCCTCCCTTTAAATCGTACTGAGGTCAGTCCTGCTGAAGCGATACGCCACCACCTGTGCATGTTACCGTTGTCTGAGTTACTTCAACGACGATTTCCTCGAGTTTTCAAATAAATTTCGCCGAGTGACGAGGCATTTGGCTACCTTAAGAGAGTCATAGTTACTGCTGCCAGCTGCTCGACCTACTTTCATTCTTTCCACTCATTAATTATTACTGTGGTCAGTCCTGCAGGAGCAATATGCCACTACATGTAAACCTTAACGTTGTCTGAGCTACCTTAACGAAGATATTCTCGAGTTTTCAAAAAAAATTTCACATGGTGACGAGGCATTTGGCTGCCTTAAGAGAGTCATAGTACCCCTGCCTGCTGCTCCCACTTTTTTAAGCCCTTTCTCTCTATCATTCTTGCTATGGCTGTCCTACAGAACCGATGTGCCACTATATGTCCAGGTTAACGTCGTCACTGTTACTCCCACTGCGAGTCTCTCGAGTTAGCAAATGTACCTCGCAGGGTGACGAGGCTTTTGGCTACCTTAAGTGGCTCATAGTTACTCCAGCCAGCTGCTCCACCTTCTTTGAATCTTTCCTCCCTTTAAATCGTACTGTGGTCAGTCCTGCAGAGCGATACGCCACCACCTGTGCATGTTACCGTTGTCTGATTTACTTCAACGACGATTTCCTCGAGTTTTCAAATAAATCTCGCCGAGTGACAAGGCATTTGGCTACCTTAAGAGAGTCATAGTTACTGCAGCCAGCTGCTCCCCCTTCTTTGAATCTTTCCTCCGTTTAAATCGTACTGTGGTCAGTCCTGCAGAGCGATACGCCACCACCTGTGCATGTTACCGTTGTCTGATTTACTTCAACGACGATTTCCTCGAGTTTTTAAAATAAATTTCGCCGAGTGACGAGGCATTTGGCTACCTTAAGAGAGTCATAGTTACTGCTGCAGCTGCTCGACCTACTTTCATTCTTTCCACTCATTAATTATTACTGTGGTCAGTCCTGCAAGAGCAATATGCCACTACATGTAAATCTTAACGTTGTCTGAGCTACCTTAACGAAGATATTCTCGAGTTTTCAAAAAAAATTTTACATGATGACGAGGCATTTGGCTGCCTTGAGAGAGTCATAGTACCCCTGCCTGCTGCTCCCACTTTATTAAGCCCTTTCTCTCTATCATTCTTGCTATGGCTGTCCTACAGAACCGATGTGCCACTATATGACCAGGTTAACGTCGTCACTGTTACTCCCACTGCGAGTCTCTCGAGTTAGCGAATGTACCTCGCCGGGTGACGAGGCTTTTGGCTACCTTAAGTGGCTCATAGTTACTCCAGCCAGCTGCTCCACCTTCTTTGAATCTTTCCTCCCTTTAAATCGTACTGTGGTCAGTCCTGCAGAGCGATACGCCACCACCTGTGCATGTTACCGTTGTCTGATTTACTTCAACGACGATTTCCTCGAGTTTTCAAATAAATCTCGCCGAGTGACGAGGCATTTGGCTACCTTAAGAGAGTCATAGTTACTGCCGCCAGCTGCTCGACCTACTTTCTTTCTTTCCACTCATTAATTATTACTGTGGTCAGTCCTGCAGGAGCAATATGTCACTACATGTAAACCTTAACGTTGTCTGAGCTACCTTAACGAAGATATTCTCGAGTTTTCAAAAAAAATTTCACATGGTGACGAGGCATGTGGCTGCCTTAGGAGAGTCATAGTACCCCTGCCTGCTGCTCCCACTTTTCTAAGCCCATTCTCTCTATCATTCTTGCTATGGCTGTCCTACAGAACCGATGTGCCACTATATGTCCAGGTTAACGTCGTCACTGTTACTCCCACTACGAGACTCTCTAGTTAGCAAATGTACCTCGCCGGGTGACGAGGCATTTGGCTACCTTAAGAGAGTCATAGTTACTGCAGCCAGCTGCTCCCCCTTCTATGAATCTTTCCTCCCTTTAAATGGTACTGTGGTCAGTCCTGCAGAGCGATACGCCACCACCTGTGCATGTTACCGTTGTCTGATTTACTTCAACGACGATTTCCTCGAGTTTTCAAATAAATCTCGCCGAGTGACGAGGCATTTGGCTACCTTAAGAGAGTCGTAGTTACTGCCGCCAGCTGCTCGACCTACTTTCTTTCTTTCCACTCATTAATTATTACTGTGGTCAGTCCTGCAGGAGCAATATGCCACTACATGTAAACCTTAACGTTGTCTGAGCTACCTTAACGAAAATATCCTCGAGATTTCAAAAAAAATTTCACATGGTGACGAGGCATTTGGCTACCTTCAGGGAGTCATAGTACCCCTGCCTGCTGCTCCCACTTTTCTAAGCCCTTTCTCTCTATCATTCTTGCTATGGCTGTCCTACAGAACCTATGTGTCACTATATGTCCACGTAAACGTCGTCTCTGTTACTCCCACTACGAGTCTCTCGAGTTAGCAAATGTACCTCGAAGGATGACGAGGCATTTTGCTACCTTATAAGCGTCATAGTTACTGCAGCCAGCTACTCCACCTTCTTTGAATCTTTCCTGTCTTTATTTCGTACTGTGGTCAGTCCTGCAGAAGCGATACGACACCACCTGTGCATGTTACTGTTGTCTGAGTTACCTCAACAACGAATTCCTCGAGTTTTCAAATAAATTTCGCCGAGTGACGAGGCATTTGGCTACCTTAAGAGAGTCATAGTTACTGCAGCCAGCTGCTCCCCCTTCTTTGAATCTTTCCTCCCTTTAAATCGTACTGTGGTCAGTCCTGCAGAGCGATACGCCACCACCTGCGCATGTTACCGTTGTCTGATTTACTTCAACGACGATTTCCTCGAGTTTTTAAAATAAATTTCGCCGAGTGACGAGGCATTTGGCTACCTTAAGAGAGTCATAGTTACTGCTGCCAGCTGCTCGACCTACTTTCATTCTTTCCACTCATTAATTATTACTGTGGTCAGTCCTGCAGGAGCAATATGCCACTACATGTAAACCTTAACGTTGTCTGAGCTACCTTAACGAAGATATTCTCGAGTTTTCAAAAACAATTTCACATGGTGACGAGGCATTTGGCTGCCTTAAGAGAGTCATAGTACCCCTGCCTGCTGCTCCCACTTTTTTAAGCCCTTTCTATCTATCATTCTTGCTATGGCTGTCCTACAGAACCGATGTGCCACTATATGTCCAGGTTAACGTTGTCACTGTTACTCCCACTACGAGTCTCTCGAGTTAGCAAATGTACCTCGCCGAATGACGAGGCATTTGGCTACCTTATGTGACTCATAGTTACTGCAGCCAGCTGCTCCCCCTTCTTTGAATCTTTCCTCCCTTTAAATCGTACTGAGGTCAGTCCTGCTGAAGCGATACGCCACCACCTGTGCATGTTACCGTTGTCTGAGTTACTTCAACGACGATTTCCTCGAGTTTTCAAATAAATTTCGCCGAGTGACGAGGCATTTGGCTACCTTAAGAGAGTCATAGTTACTGCTGCCAGCTGCTCGACCTACTTTCATTCTTTCCACTCATTAATTATTACTGTGGTCAGTCCTGCAGGAGCAATATGCCACTACATGTAAACCTTAACGTTGTCTGAGCTACCTTAACGAAGATATTCTCGAGTTTTCAAAAAAAATTTCACATGGTGACGAGGCATTTGGCTGCCTTAAGAGAGTCATAGTACCCCTGCCTGCTGCTCCCACTTTATTAAGCAGTTTCTCTCTATCATTCTTGCTATGGCTGTCCTACAGAACCGATGTGCCACTATATGTCCAGGTTAACGTCGTCACTGTTACTCCCACTGCGAGTCTCTCGAGTTAGCAAATGTACCTCGCCGGGTGACGAGGCTTTTGGCTACCTTAAGTGGCTCATAGTTACTCCAGCCAGCTGCTCCACCTTCTTTGAATCTTTCCTCCCTTTAAATCGTACTGTGGTCAGTCCTGCAGAGCGATACGCCACCACCTGTGCATGTTACCGTTGTCTGATTTACTTCAACGACGATTTCCTCGAGTTTTCAAATAAATCTCGCCGAGTGACGAGGCATTTGGCTACCTTAAGAGAGTCATAGTTACTGCAGCCAGCTGCTCCCCCTTCTTTGAATCTTTCCTCCCTTTAAATCGTACTGTGGTCAGTCCTGCAGAGCGATACGCCACCACCTGTGCATGTTACCGTTGTCTGATTTACTTCAACGACGATTTCCTCGAGTTTTCAAATAAATCTCGCCGAGTGACGAGGCATTTGGCTACCTTAAGAGAGTCGTAGTTACTGCCGCCAGCTGCTCGACCTACTTTCTTTCTTTCCACTCATTAATTATTACTGTGGTCAGTCCTGCAGGAGCAATATGCCACTACATGTAAACCTTAACGTTGTCTGAGCTACCTTAACGAAAATATCCTCGAGATTTCAAAAAAAATTTCACATGGTGACGAGGCATTTGGCTACCTTCAGGGAGTCATAGTACCCCTGCCTGCTGCTCCCACTTTCTTAAGCCCTTTCTATCTATCATTCTTGCTATGGCTGTCCTACAGAACCGATGTGCCACTATATGTCCAGGTTAACGTTGTCACTGTTACTCCCACTACGAGTCTCTCGAGTTAGCAAATGTACCTCGCCGAATGACGAGGCATTTGGCTACCTTAAGTGACTCATAGTTACTGCAGCCAGCTGCTCCCCCTTCTTTGAATCTTTCCTCCCTTTAAATCGTACTGAGGTCAGTCCTGCTGAAGCGATACGCCACCACCTGTGCATGTTACCGTTGTCTGAGTTACCTCAACAACGAATTCCTCGAGTTTTCAAATAAATTTCGCCGAGTGACGCAGCATTTGGCTACCTTAAGAGAGTCATAGTTACTGCAGCCAGCTGCTCCCCCTTCTTTGAATCTTTCCTCCCTTTAAATCGTACTGTGGTCAGTCCTGCAGAGCGATACGCCACCACCTGTGCATGTTACCGTTGTCTGATTTACTTCAACGACGATTTCCTCGAGTTTTTAAAATAAATTTCGCCGAGTGACGAGGCATTTGGCTACCTTAAGAGAGTCATAGTTACTGCTGCCAGCTGCTCGACCTACTTTCATTCTTTCCACTCATTAATTATTACTGTGGTCAGTCCTGCAGGAGCAATATGCCACTACATGTAAACCTTAACGTTGTCTGAGCTACCTTAACGAAGATATTCTCGAGTTTTCAAAAAAAATTTCACATGGTGACGAGGCATTTGGCTGCCTTAAGAGAGTCATAGTACCCCTGCCTGCTGCTCCCACTTTATTAAGCCCTTTCTCTCTATCATTCTTGCTATGGCTGTCCTACAGAACCGATGTGCCACTATATGTCCAGGTTAACGTCGTCACTGTTACTCCCACTGCGAGTCTCTCGAGTTAGCAAATGTACCTCGCCGGGTGACGAGGCTTTTGGCTACCTTAAGTGGCTCATAGTTACTCCAGCCAGCTGCTCCACCTTCTTTGAATCTTTCCTCCCTTTAAATCGTACTGTGGTCAGTCCTGCAGAGCGATACGCCACCACCTGTGCATGTTACCGTTGTCTGATTTACTTCAACGACGATTTCCTCGAGTTTTCAAATAAATCTCGCCGAGTGACGAGGCATTTGGCTACCTAAAGAGAGTCATAGTTACTGCAGCCAGCTGCTCCCCCTTCTTTGAATCTTTCCTCCCTTTAAATCGTACTGTGGTCAGTCCTGCAGAGCGATACGCCACCACCTGTGCATGTTAGCGTTGTCTGATTTACTTCAACGACGATTTCCTCGAGTTTTCAAATAAATCTCGCCGAGTGACGAGGCATTTGGCTACCTTAAGAGAGTCGTAGTTACTGCCGCCAGCTGCTCGACCTACTTTCTTTCTTTCCACTCATTAATTATTACTGTGGTCAGTCCTGCAGGAGCAATATGCCACTACATGTAAACCTTAACGTTGTCTGAGCTACCTTAACGAAAATATCCTCGAGATTTCAAAAAAAATTTCACATGGTGACGAGGCATTTGGCTACCTTCAGGGAGTCATAGTACCCCTGCCTGCTGCTCCCACTTTTCTAAGCCCTTTCTCTCTATCATTCTTGCTATGGCTGTCCTACAGAACCGATGTGTCACTATATGTCCACGTAAACGTCGTCTCTGTTACTCCCACTACGAGTCTCTCGAGTTAGCAAATGTACCTCGAAGGATGACGAGGCATTTTGCTACCTTATAAGCGTCATAGTTACTGCAGCCAGCTACTCCCCCTTCTTTGAATCTTTCCTGTCTTTATTTCGTACTGTGGTCAGTCCTGCAGAAGCGATACGACACCACCTGTGCATGTTACTGTTGTCTGAGTTACCTCAACAACGAATTCCTCGAGTTTTCAAATAAATTTCGCCGAGTGACGAGGCATTTGGCTACCTTAAGAGAGTCATAGTTACTGCAGCCAGCTGCTCCCCCTTCTTTGAATCTTTCCTCCCTTTAAATCGTACTGTGGTCAGTCCTGCAGAGCGATACGCCACCACCTGTGCATGTTACCGTTGTCTGATTTACTTCAACGACGATTTCCTCGAGTTTTTAAAATAAATTTCGCCGAGTGACGAGGCATTTGGCTACCTTAAGAGAGTCATAGTTACTGCTGCCAGCTGCTCGACCTACTTTCATTCTTTCCACTCATTAATTATTACTGTGGTCAGTCCTGCAGGAGCAATATGCCACTACATGTAAACCTTAACGTTGTCTGAGCTACCTTAACGAAGATATTCTCGAGTTTTCAAAAACAATTTCACATGGTGACGAGGCATTTGGCTGCCTTAAGAGAGTCATAGTACCCCTGCCTGCTGCTCCCACTTTTTTAAGCCCTTTCTATCTATCATACTTGCTATGGCTGTCCTACAGAACCGATGTGCCACTATATGTCCAGGTTAACGTTGTCACTGTTACTCCCACTACGAGTCTCTCGAGTTAGCAAATGTACCTCGCCGAATGACGAGGCATTTGGCTACCTTAAGTGACTCATAGTTACTGCAGCCAGCTGCTCCCCCTTCTTTGAATCTTTCCTCCCTTTAAATCGTACTGAGGTCAGTCCTGCTGAAGCGATACGCCACCACCTGTGCATGTTACCGTTGTCTGAGTTACTTCAACGACGATTTCCTCGAGTTTTCAAATAAATTTCGCCGAGTGACGAGGCATTTGGCTACCTTAAGAGAGTCATAGTTACTGCTGCCAGCTGCTCGACCTACTTTCATTCTTTCCACTCATTAATTATTACTGTGGTCAGTCCTGCAGGAGCAATATGCCACTACATGTAAACCTTAACGTTGTCTGAGCTACCTTAACGAAGATATTCTCGAGTTTTCAAAAAAAATTTCACATGGTGACGAGGCATTTGGCTGCCTTAAGAGAGTCATAGTACCCCTGCCTGCTGCTCCCACTTTATTAAGCAGTTTCTCTCTATCATTCTTGCTATGGCTGTCCTACAGAACCGATGTGCCACTATATGTCCAGGTTAACGTCGTCACTGTTACTCCCACTGCGAGTCTCTCGAGTTAGCAAATGTACCTCGCCGGGTGACGAGGCTTTTGGCTACCTTAAGTGGCTCATAGTTACTCCAGCCAGCTGCTCCACCTTCTTTGAATCTTTCCTCCCTTTAAATCGTACTGTGGTCAGTCCTGCAGAGCGATACGCCACCACCTGTGCATGTTACCGTTGTCTGATTTACTTCAACGACGATTTCCTCGAGTTTTCAAATAAATCTCGCCGAGTGACGAGGCATTTGGCTACCTTAAGAGAGTCATAGTTACTGCAGCCAGCTGCTCCCCCTTCTTTGAATCTTTCCTCCCTTTAAATCGTACTGTGGTCAGTCCTGCAGAGCGATACGCCACCACCTGTGCATGTTACCGTTGTCTGATTTACTTCAACGACGATTTCCTCGAGTTTTTAAAATAAATTTCGCCGAGTGACGAGGCATTTGGCTACCTTAAGAGAGTCATAGTTACTGCTGCCAGCTGCTCGACCTACTTTCATTCTTTCCACTCATTAATTATTACTGTGGTCAGTCCTGCAAGAGCAATATGCCACTACATGTAAACCTTAACGTTGTCTGAGCTACCTTAACGAAGATATTCTCGAGTTTTCAAAAAAAATTTTACATGGTGACGAGGCATTTGGCTGCCTTAAGAGAGTCATAGTACCCCTGCCTGCTGCTCCCACTTTATTAAGCCCTTTCTCTCTATCATTCTTGCTATGGCTGTCCTACAGAACCGATGTGCCACTATATGTCCAGGTTAACGTCGTCACTGTTACTCCCACTGCGAGTCTCTCGAGTTAGCAAATGTACCTCGCCGGGTGACGAGGCTTTTGGCTACCTTAAGTGGCTCATAGTTACTCCAGCCAGCTGCTCCACCTTCTTTGAATCTTTCCTCCCTTTAAATCGTACTGTGGTCAGTCCTGCAGAGCGATACGCCACCACCTGTGCATGTTACCGTTGTCTGATTTACTTCAACGACGATTTCCTCGAGTTTTCAAATAAATCTCGCCGAGTGACGAGGCATTTGGCTACCTTAAGAGAGTCATAGTTACTGCCGCCAGCTGCTCGACCTACTTTCTTTCTTTCCACTCATTAATTATTACTGTGGTCAGTCCTGCAGGAGCAATATGCCACTACATGTAAACCTTAACGTTGTCTGAGCTACCTTAACGAAGATATTCTCGAGTTTTCAAAAAAAATTTCACATGGTGACGAGGCATTTGGCTGCCTTAGGAGAGTCATAGTACCCCTGCCTGCTGCTCCCACTTTTCTAAGCCCATTCTCTCTATCATTCTTGCTATGGCTGTCCTACAGAACCGATGTGCCACTATATGTCCAGGTTAACGTCGTCACTGTTACTCCCACTACGAGACTCTCGAGTTAGCAAATGTGCCTCGCCGGGTGACGAGGCATTTGGCTACCTTAAGAGAGTCATAGTTACTGCAGCCAGCTGCTCCCCCTTCTTTGAATCTTTCCTCCCTTTAAATGGTACTGTGGTCAGTCCTGCAGAGCGATACGCCACCACCTGTGCATGTTACCGTTGTCTGATTTACTTCAACGACGATTTCCTCGAGTTTTCAAATAAATCTCGCCGAGTGACGAGGCATTTGGCTACCTTAAGAGAGTCGTAGTTACTGCCGCCAGCTGCTCGACCTACTTTCTTTCTTTCCACTCATTAATTATTACTGTGGTCAGTCCTGCAGGAGCAATATGCCACTACATGTAAACCTTAACGTTGTCTGAGCTACCTTAACGAAAATATCCTCGAGATTTCAAAAAAAATTTCACATGGTGACGAGGCATTTGGCTACCTTCAGGGAGTCATAGTACCCCTGCCTGCTGCTCCCACTTTTTTAAGCCCTTTCTATCTATCATTCTTGCTATGGCTGTCCTACAGAACCGATGTGCCACTATATGTCCAGGTTAACGTTGTCACTGTTACTCCCACTACGAGTCTCTCGAGTTAGCAAATGTACCTCGCCGAATGACGAGGCATTTGGCTACCTTAAGTGACTCATAGTTACTGCAGCCAGCTGCTCCCCCTTCTTTGAATCTTTCCTCCCTTTAAATCGTACTGAGGTCAGTCCTGCTGAAGCGATACGCCACCACCTGTGCATGTTACCGTTGTCTGATTTACTTCAACGACGATTTCCTCGAGTTTTCAAATAAATCTCGCCGAGTGACGAGGCATTTGGCTACCTAAAGAGAGTCATAGTTACTGCAGCCAGCTGCTCCCCCTTCTTTGAATCTTTCCTCCCTTTAAATCGTACTGTGGTCAGTCCTGCAGAGCGATACGCCACCACCTGTGCATGTTAGCGTTGTCTGATTTACTTCAACGACGATTTCCTCGAGTTTTCAAATAAATCTCGCCGAGTGACGAGGCATTTGGCTACCTTAAGAGAGTCGTAGTTACTGCCGCCAGCTGCTCGACCTACTTTCTTTCTTTCCACTCATTAATTATTACTGTGGTCAGTCCTGCAGGAGCAATATGCCACTACATGTAAACCTTAACGTTGTCTGAGCTACCTTAACGAAAATATCCTCGAGATTTCAAAAAAAATTTCACATGGTGACGAGGCATTTGGCTACCTTCAGGGAGTCATAGTACCCCTGCCTGCTGCTCCCACTTTTCTAAGCCCTTTCTCTCTATCATTCTTGCTATGGCTGTCCTACAGAACCGATGTGTCACTATATGTCCACGTAAACGTCGTCTCTGTTACTCCCACTACGAGTCTCTCGAGTTAGCAAATGTACCTCGAAGGATGACGAGGCATTTTGCTACCTTATAAGCGTCATAGTTACTGCAGCCAGCTACTCCCCCTTCTTTGAATCTTTCCTGTCTTTATTTCGTACTGTGGTCAGTCCTGCAGAAGCGATACGACACCACCTGTGCATGTTACTGTTGTCTGAGTTACCTCAACAACGAATTCCTCGAGTTTTCAAATAAATTTCGCCGAGTGACGAGGCATTTGGCTACCTTAAGAGAGTCATAGTTACTGCAGCCAGCTGCTCCCCCTTCTTTGAATCTTTCCTCCCTTTAAATCGTACTGTGGTCAGTCCTGCAGAGCGATACGCCACCACCTGTGCATGTTACCGTTGTCTGATTTACTTCAACGACGATTTCCTCGAGTTTTTAAAATAAATTTCGCCGAGTGACGAGACATTTGGCTACCTTAAGAGAGTCATAGTTACTGCTGCCAGCTGCTCGACCTACTTTCACTCTTTCCACTCATTAATTATTACTGTGGTCAGTCCTGCAGGCGCAATATGCCACTACATGTAAACCTTAACGTTGTCTGAGCTACCTTAACGAAGATATTCTCGAGTTTTCAAAAACAATTTCACATGGTGACGAGGCATTTGGCTGCCTTAAGAGAGTCATAGTACCCCTGCCTGCTGCTCCCACTTTTTTAAGCCCTTTCTATCTATCATTCTTGCTATGGCTGTCCTACAGAACCGATGTGCCACTATATGTCCAGGTTAACGTTGTCACTGTTACTCCCACTACGAGTCTCTCGAGTTAGCAAATGTACCTCGCCGGGTGACGAGGCTTTTGGCTACCTTAAGTGGCTCATAGTTACTCCAGCCAGCTGCTCCACCTTCTTTGAATCTTTCCTCCCTTTAAATCGTACTGTGGTCAGTCCTGCAGAGCGATACGCCACCACCTGTGCATGTTACCGTTGTCTGATTTACTTCAACGACGATTTCCTCGAGTTTTCAAATAAATCTCGCCGAGTGACGAGGCATTTGGCTACCTTAAGAGAGTCATAGTTACTGCAGCCAGCTGCTCCCCCTTCTTTGAATCTTTCCTCCCTTTAAATCGTACTGTGGTCAGTCCTGCAGAGCGATACGCCACCACCTGTGCATGTTACCGTTGTCTGATTTACTTCAACGACGATTTCCTCGAGTTTTTAAAATAAATTTCGCCGAGTGACGAGGCATTTGGCTACCTTAAGAGAGTCATAGTTACTGCTGCCAGCTGCTCGACCTACTTTCATTCTTTCCACTCATTAATTATTACTGTGGTCAGTCCTGCAAGAGCAATATGCCACTACATGTAAACCTTAACGTTGTCTGAGCTACCTTAACGAAGATATTCTCGAGTTTTCAAAAAAAATTTTACATGGTGACGAGGCATTTGGCTGCCTTAAGAGAGTCATAGTACCCCTGCCTGCTGCTCCCACTTTATTAAGCCCTTTCTCTCTATCATTCTTGCTATGGCTGTCCTACAGAACCGATGTGCCACTATATGTCCAGGTTAACGTCGTCACTGTTACTCCCACTGCGAGTCTCTCGAGTTAGCAAATGTACCTCGCCGGGTGACGAGGCTTTTGGCTACCTTAAGTGGCTCATAGTTACTCCAGCCAGCTGCTCCACCTTCTTTGAATCTTTCCTCCCTTTAAATCGTACTGTGGTCAGTCCTGCAGAGCGATACGCCACCACCTGTGCATGTTACCGTTGTCTGATTTACTTCAACGACGATTTCCTCGAGTTTTCAAATAAATCTCGCCGAGTGACGAGGCATTTGGCTACCTTAAGAGAGTCATAGTTACTGCCGCCAGCTGCTCGACCTACTTTCTTTCTTTCCACTCATTAATTATTACTGTGGTCAGTCCTGCAGGAGCAATATGCCACTACATGTAAACCTTAACGTTGTCTGAGCTACCTTAACGAAGATATTCTCGAGTTTTCAAAAAAAATTTCACATGGTGACGAGGCATTTGGCTGCCTTAGGAGAGTCATAGTACCCCTGCCTGCTGCTCCCACTTTTCTAAGCCCATTCTCTCTATCATTCTTGCTATGGCTGTCCTACAGAACCGATGTGCCACTATATGTCCAGGTTAACGTCGTCACTGTTACTCCCACTACGAGACTCTCGAGTTAGCAAATGTGCCTCGCCGGGTGACGAGGCATTTGGCTACCTTAAGAGAGTCATAGTTACTGCAGCCAGCTGCTCCCCCTTCTTTGAATCTTTCCTCCCTTTAAATGGTACTGTGGTCAGTCCTGCAGAGCGATACGCCACCACCTGTGCATGTTACCGTTGTCTGATTTACTTCAACGACGATTTCCTCGAGTTTTCAAATAAATCTCGCCGAGTGACGAGGCATTTGGCTACCTTAAGAGAGTCGTAGTTACTGCCGCCAGCTGCTCGACCTACTTTCTTTCTTTCCACTCATTAATTATTACTGTGGTCAGTCCTGCAGGAGCAATATGCCACTACATGTAAACCTTAACGTTGTCTGAGCTACCTTAACGAAAATATCCTCGAGATTTCAAAAAAAATTTCACATGGTGACGAGGCATTTGGCTACCTTCAGGGAGTCATAGTACCCCTGCCTGCTGCTCCCACTTTTTTAAGCCCTTTCTATCTATCATTCTTGCTATGGCTGTCCTACAGAACCGATGTGCCACTATATGTCCAGGTTAACGTTGTCACTGTTACTCCCACTACGAGTCTCTCGAGTTAGCAAATGTACCTCGCCGAATGACGAGGCATTTGGCTACCTTAAGTGACTCATAGTTACTGCAGCCAGCTGCTCCCCCTTCTTTGAATCTTTCCTCCCTTTAAATCGTACTGAGGTCAGTCCTGCTGAAGCGATACGCCACCACCTGTGCATGTTACCGTTGTCTGAGTTACCTCAACAACGAATTCCTCGAGTTTTCAAATAAATTTCGCCGAGTGACGAGGCATTTGGCTACCTTAAGAGAGTCATAGTTACTGCAGCCAGCTGCTCCCCCTTCTTTGAATCTTTCCTCCCTTTAAATCGTACTGTGGTCAGTCCTGCAGAGCGATACGCCACCACCTGTGCATGTTACCGTTGTCTGATTTACTTCAACGACGATTTCCTCGAGTTTTTAAAATAAATTTCGCCGAGTGACGAGGCATTTGGCTACCTTAAGAGAGTCATAGTTACTGCTGCCAGCTGCTCGACCTACTTTCATTCTTTCCACTCATTAATTATTACTGTGGTCAGTCCTGCAGGAGCAATATGCCACTACATGTAAACCTTAACGTTGTCTGAGCTACCTTAACGAAGATATTCTCGAGTTTTCAAAAAAAATTTCACATGGTGACGAGGCATTTGGCTGCCTTAAGAGAGTCATAGTACCCCTGCCTGCTGCTCCCACTTTATTAAGCCCTTTCTCTCTATCATTCTTGCTATTTCTGTCCTACAGAACCGATGTGCCACTATATGTCCAGGTTAACGTCGTCACTGTTACTCCCACTGCGAGTCTCTCGAGTTAGCAAATGTACCTCGCCGGGTGACGAGGCTTTTGGCTACCTTAAGTGGCTCATAGTTACTCCAGCCAGCTGCTCCACCTTCTTTGAATCTTTCCTCCCTTTAAATCGTACTGTGGTCAGTCCTGCAGAGCGATACGCCACCACCTGTGCATGTTACCGTTGTCTGATTTACTTCAACGACGATTTCCTCGAGTTTTCAAATAAATCTCGCCGAGTGACGAGGCATTTGGCTACCTAAAGAGAGTCATAGTTACTGCAGCCAGCTGCTCCCCCTTCTTTGAATCTTTCCTCCCTTTAAATCGTACTGTGGTCAGTCCTGCAGAGCGATACGCCACCACCTGTGCATGTTAGCGTTGTCTGATTTACTTCAACGACGATTTCCTCGAGTTTTCAAATAAATCTCGCCGAGTGACGAGGCATTTGGCTACCTTAAGAGAGTCGTAGTTACTGCCGCCAGCTGCTCGACCTACTTTCTTTCTTTCCACTCATTAATTATTACTGTGGTCAGTCCTGCAGGAGCAATATGCCACTACATGTAAACCTTAACGTTGTCTGAGCTACCTTAACGAAAATATCCTCGAGATTTCAAAAAAAATTTCACATGGTGACGAGGCATTTGGCTACCTTCAGGGAGTCATAGTACCCCTGCCTGCTGCTCCCACTTTTCTAAGCCCTTTCTCTCTATCATTCTTGCTATGGCTGTCCTACAGAACCGATGTGTCACTATATGTCCACGTAAACGTCGTCTCTGTTACTCCCACTACGAGTCTCTCGAGTTAGCAAATGTACCTCGAAGGATGACGAGGCATTTTGCTACCTTATAAGCGTCATAGTTACTGCAGCCAGCTACTCCCCCTTCTTTGAATCTTTCCTGTCTTTATTTCGTACTGTGGTCAGTCCTGCAGAAGCGATACGACACCACCTGTGCATGTTACTGTTGTCTGAGTTACCTCAACAACGAATTCCTCGAGTTTTCAAATAAATTTCGCCGAGTGACGAGGCATTTGGCTACCTTAAGAGAGTCATAGTTACTGCAGCCAGCTGCTCCCCCTTCTTTGAATCTTTCCTCCCTTTAAATCGTACTGTGGTCAGTCCTGCAGAGCGATACGCCACCACCTGTGCATGTTACCGTTGTCTGATTTACTTCAACGACGATTTCCTCGAGTTTTTAAAATAAATTTCGCCGAGTGACGAGGCATTTGGCTACCTTAAGAGAGTCATAGTTACTGCTGCCAGCTGCTCGACCTACTTTCATTCTTTCCACTCATTAATTATTACTGTGGTCAGTCCTGCAGGAGCAATATGCCACTACATGTAAACCTTAACGTTGTCTGAGCTACCTTAACGAAGATATTCTCGAGTTTTCAAAAACAATTTCACATGGTGACGAGGCATTTGGCTGCCTTAAGAGAGTCATAGTACCCCTGCCTGCTGCTCCCACTTTTTTAAGCCCTTTCTATCTATCATTCTTGCTATGGCTGTCCTACAGAACCGATGTGCCACTATATGTCCAGGTTAACGTTGTCACTGTTACTCCCACTACGAGTCTCTCGAGTTAGCAAATGTACCTCGCCGAATGACGAGGCATTTGGCTACCTTAAGTGACTCATAGTTACTGCAGCCAGCTGCTCCCCCTTCTTTGAATCTTTCCTCCCTTTAAATCGTACTGAGGTCAGTCCTGCTGAAGCGATACGCCACCACCTGTGCATGTTACCGTTGTCTGAGTTACTTCAACGACGATTTCCTCGAGTTTTCAAATAAATTTCGCCGAGTGACGAGGCATTTGGCTACCTTAAGAGAGTCATAGTTACTGCTGCCAGCTGCTCGACCTACTTTCATTCTTTCCACTCATTAATTATTACTGTGGTCAGTCCTGCAGGAGCAATATGCCACTACATGTAAACCTTAACGTTGTCTGAGCTACCTTAACGAAGATATTCTCGAGTTTTCAAAAAAAATTTCACATGGTGACGAGGCATTTGGCTGCCTTAAGAGAGTCATAGTACCCCTGCCTGCTGCTCCCACTTTATTAAGCAGTTTCTCTCTATCATTCTTGCTATGGCTGTCCTACAGAACCGATGTGCCACTATATGTCCAGGTTAACGTCGTCACTGTTACTCCCACTGCGAGTCTCTCGAGTTAGCAAATGTACCTCGCCGGGTGACGAGGCTTTTGGCTACCTTAAGTGGCTCATAGTTACTCCAGCCAGCTGCTCCACCTTCTTTGAATCTTTCCTCCCTTTAAATCGTACTGTGGTCAGTCCTGCAGAGCGATACGCCACCACCTGTGCATGTTACCGTTGTCTGATTTACTTCAACGACGATTTCCTCGAGTTTTCAAATAAATCTCGCCGAGTGACGAGGCATTTGGCTACCTTAAGAGAGTCATAGTTACTGCAGCCAGCTGCTCCCCCTTCTTTGAATCTTTCCTCCCTTTAAATCGTACTGTGGTCAGTCCTGCAGAGCGATACGCCACCACCTGTGCATGTTACCGTTGTCTGATTTACTTCAACGACGATTTCCTCGAGTTTTTAAAATAAATTTCGCCGAGTGACGAGGCATTTGGCTACCTTAAGAGAGTCATAGTTACTGCTGCCAGCTGCTCGACCTACTTTCATTCTTTCCACTCATTAATTATTACTGTGGTCAGTCCTGCAAGAGCAATATGCCACTACATGTAAACCTTAACGTTGTCTGAGCTACCTTAACGAAGATATTCTCGAGTTTTCAAAAAAAATTTTACATGGTGACGAGGCATTTGGCTGCCTTAAGAGAGTCATAGTACCCCTGCCTGCTGCTCCCACTTTATTAAGCCCTTTCTCTCTATCATTCTTGCTATGGCTGTCCTACAGAACCGATGTGCCACTATATGTCCAGGTTAACGTCGTCACTGTTACTCCCACTGCGAGTCTCTCGAGTTAGCAAATGTACCTCGAGGGGGGACGAGGCTTATGGCTACCTTAAGTGGCTCATAGTTACTCCAGCCAGCTGCTCCACCTTCTTTGAATCTTTCCTCCCTTTAAATCGTACTGTGGTCAGTCCTGCAGAGCGATACGCCACCACCTGTGCATGTTACCGTTGTCTGATTTACTTCAACGACGATTTCCTCGAGTTTTCAAATAAATCTCGCCGAGTGACGAGGCATTTGGCTACCTTAAGAGAGTCATAGTTACTGCCGCCAGCTGCTCGACCTACTTTCTTTCTTTCCACTCATTAATTATTACTGTGGTCAGTCCTGCAGGAGCAATATGCCACTACATGTAAACCTTAACGTTGTCTGAGCTACCTTAACGAAGATATTCTCGAGTTTTCAAAAAAAATTTCGCATGGTGACGAGGCATTTGGCTGCCTTAGGAGAGTCATAGTACCCCTGCCTGCTGCTCCCACTTTTCTAAGCCCATTCTCTCTATCATTCTTGCTATGGCTGTCCTACAGAACCGATGTGCCACTATATGTCCAGGTTAACGTCGTCACTGTTACTCCCACTACGAGACTCTCGAGGTAGCAAATGTGCCTCGCCGGGTGACGAGGCATTTGGCTACCTTAAGAGAGTCATAGTTACTGCAGCCAGCTGCTCCCCCTTCTTTGAATCTTTCCTCCCTTTAAATGGTACTGTGGTCAGTCCTGCAGAGCGATACGCCACCACCTGTGCATGTTACCGTTGTCTGATTTACTTCAACGACGATTTCCTCGAGTTTTCAAATAAATCTCGCCGAGTGACGAGGCATTTGGCTACCTTAAGAGAGTCGTAGTTACTGCCGCCAGCTGCTCGACCTACTTTCTTTCTTTCCACTCATTAATTATTACTGTGGTCAGTCCTGCAGGAGCAATATGCCACTACATGTAAACCTTAACGTTGTCTGAGCTACCTTAACGAAAATATGCTCGAGATTTCAAAAAAAATTTCACATGGTGACGAGGCATTTGGCTACCTTCAGGGAGTCATAGTACCCCTGCCTGCTGCTCCCACTTTTCTAAGCCCTTTCTGTCTATCATTCTTGCTATGGCTGTCCTACTGAACCGATGTGTCACTATATGTCCACGTAAACGTCGTCTCTGTTACTCCCACTACGAGTCTCTCGAGTTAGCAAATGTACCTCGAAGGATGACGAGGCATTTTGCTACCTTATAAGCGTCATAGTTACTGCAGCCAGCTACTCCCCCTTCTTTGAATCTTTCCTGTCTTTATTTCGTACTGTGGTCAGTCCTGCAGAAGCGATACGCCACCACCTGTGCATGTTACTGTTGTCTGAGTTACCTCAACAACGAATTCCTCGAGTTTTCAAATAAATTTCGCCGAGTGACGAGGCATTTGGCTACCTTAAGAGAGTCATAGTTACTGCAGCCAGCTGCTCCCCCTTCTTTGAATCTTTCCTCCCTTTAAATCGTACTGTGGTCAGTCCTGCAGAGCAATACGCCACCACCTGTGCATGTTACCGTTGTCTGATTTACTTCAACGACGATTTCCTCGAGTTTTTAAAATAAATTTCGCCGAGTGACGAGGCATTTGGCTACCTTAAGAGAGTCATAGTTACTGCTGCCAGCTGCTCGACCTACTTTCATTCTTTCCACTCATTAATTATTACTGTGGTCAGTCCTGCAGGAGCAATATGCCACTACATGTAAACCTTAACGTTGCCTGAGCTACCTTAACGAAGATATTCTCGAGTTTTCAAAAAAAATTTCACATGGTGACGAGGCATTTGGCTGCCTTAAGAGAGTCATAGTACCCCTGCCTGCTGCTCCCACTTTTTTAAGCCCTTTCTATCTATCATTCTTGCTATGGCTGTCCTACAGAACCGATGTGCCACTATATGTCCAGGTTAACGTCGTCACTGTTACTCCCACTACGAGTCTCTCGAGTTAGCAAATGTACCTCGCCGAATGACGAGGCATTTGGCTACCTTAAGTGACTCATAGTTACTGCAGCCAGCTGCTCCCCCTTCTTTGAATCTTTCCTCCCTTTAAATCGTACTGTGGTCAGTCCTGCAGAGCGATACGCCACCACCTGTGCATGTTACCGTTGTCTGATTTACTTCAACGACGATTTCCTCGAGTTTTCAAATAAATCTCGCCGAGTGACGAGGCATTTGGCTACCTTAAGAGAGTCATAGTTACTGCCGCCAGCTGCTCGACCTACTTTCTTTCTTTCCACTCATTAATTATTACTGTGGTCAGTCCTGCAGGAGCAATATGCCACTACATGTAAACCTTAACGTTGTCTGAGCTACCTTAACGAAGATATTCTCGAGTTTTCAAAAAAAATTTCACATGGTGACGAGGCATTTGGCTGCCTTAGGAGAGTCATAGTACCCCTGCCTGCTGCTCCCACTTTTCTAAGCCCATTCTCTCTATCATTCTTGCTATGGCTGTCCTACAGAACCGATGTGCCACTATATGTCCTGGTTAACGTCGTCACTGTTACTCCCACTACGAGACTCTCGAGTTAGCAAATGTACCTCGCCGGGTGACGAGGCATTTGGCTACCTTAAGAGAGTCATAGTTACTGCAGCCAGCTGCTCCCCCTTCTTTGAATCTTTCCTCCCTTTAAATGGTACTGTGGTCAGTCCTGCAGAGCGATACGCCACCACCTGTGCATGTTACCGTTGTCTGATTTACTTCAACGACGATTTCCTCGAGTTTTCAAATAAATCTCGCCGAGTGACGAGGCATTTGGCTACCTTAAGAGAGTCGTAGTTACTGCCGCCAGCTGCTCGACCTACTTTCTTTCTTTCCACTCATTAATTATTACTGTGGTCAGTCCTGCAGGAGCAATATGCCACTACATGTAAACCTTAACGTTGTCTGAGCTACCTTAACGAAAATATCCTCGAGATTTCAAAAAAAATTTCACATGGTGACGAGGCATTTGGCTACCTTCAGGGAGTCATAGTACCCCTGCCTGCTGCTCCCACTTTTCTAAGCCCTTTCTGTCTATCATTCTTGCTATGGCTGTCCTACAGAACCGATGTGTCACTATATGTCCACGTAAACGTCGTCTCTGTTACTCCCACTACGAGTCTCTCGAGTTAGCAAATGTACCTCGAAGGATGACGAGGCATTTTGCTACCTTATAAGCGTCATAGTTACTGCAGCCAGCTACTCCTCCTTCTTTGAATCTTTCCTGTCTTTATTTCGTACTGTGGTCAGTCCTGCAGAAGCGATACGCCACCACCTGTGCATGTTACTGTTGTCTGAGTTACCTCAACAACGAATTCCTCGAGTTTTCAAATAAATTTCGCCGAGTGACGAGGCATTTGGCTACCTTAAGAGAGTCATAGTTACTGCAGCCAGCTGCTCCCCCTTCTTTGAATCTTTCCTCCCTTTAAATCGTACTGTGGTCAGTCCTGCAGAGCGATACGCCACCACCTGTGCATGTTACCGTTGTCTGATTTACTTCAACGACGATTTCCTCGAGTTTTTAAAATAAATTTCGCCGAGTGACGAGGCATTTGGCTACATTAAGAGAGTCATAGTTACTGCTGCCAGCTGCTCGACCTACTTTCATTCTTTCCACTCATTAATTATTACTGTGGTCAGTCCTGCAGGAGCAATATGCCACTACATGTAAACCTTAACGTTGTCTGAGCTACCTTAACGAAGATATTCTCGAGTTTTCAAAAAAAATTTCACATGGTGACGAGGCATTTGGCTGCCTTAAGAGAGTCATAGTACCCCTGCCTGCTGCTCCCACTTTATTAAGCCCTTTCTCTCTATCATTTTTGCTATGGCTGTCCTACAGAACCGATGTGCCACTATATGTCCAAATTAACGTCGTCACTGTTACTCCCACTGCGAGTCTCTCGAGTTAGCAAATGTACCTCGCCGGGTGACAAGGCTTTTGGCTACCTTAAGTGGCTCATAGTTACTCCAGCCAGCTGCTCCACCTTCTTTGAATCTTTCCTCCCTTTAAATCGTACTGTGGTCAGTCCTGCAGAGCGATACGCCACCACCTGTGCATGTTACCGTTGTCTGATTTACTTCAACGACGATTTCCTCGAGTTTTCAAATAAATCTCGCCGAGTGACGAGGCATTTGGCTACCTTAAGAGAGTCATAGTTACTGCAGCGAGCTGCTCCCCCTTCTTTGAATCTTTCCTCCCTTTAAATCGTACTGTGGTCAGTCCTGCAGAGCGATACGCCACCACCTGTGCATGTTACCGTTGTCTGATTTACTTCAACGACGATTTCCTCGAGTTTTTAAAATAAATTTCGCCGAGTGACGAGGCATTTGGCTACCTTAAGAGAGTCATAGTTACTGCTGCCAGCTGCTCGACCTACTTTCATTCTTTCCACTCATTAATTATTACTGTGGTCAGTCCTGCAGGAGCAATATGCCACTACATGTAAACCTTAACGTTGTCTGAGCTACCTTAACGAAGATATTCTCGAGTTTTCAAAAAAAATTTCACATGGTGACGAGGCATTTGGCTGCCTTAAGAGAGTCATAGTACCCCTGCCTGCTGCTCGCACTTTTTTAAGCCCTTTCTATCTATCATTCTTGCTATGGCTGTCCTACAGAACCGATGTGCCACTATATGTCCAGGTTAACGTCGTCACTGTTACTCCCACTACGAGTCTCTCGAGTTAGCAAATGTACCTCGCCGAATGACGAGGCATTTGGCTACCTTAAGTGACTCATAGTTACTGCAGCCAGATGCTCCCCCTTCTTTGAATCTTTCCTCCCTTTAAATCGTACTGAGGTCAGTCCTGCTGAAGCGATACGCCACCACCTGTGCATGTTACCGTTGTCTGAGTTACTTCAACGACGATTTCCTCGAGTTTTCAAATAAATTTCGCCGAGTGACGAGGCATTTGGCTACCTTAAGAGAGTCATAGTTACTGCTGCCAGCTGCTCGACCTACTTTCATTCTTTCCACTCATTAATTATTACTGTGGTCAGTCCTGCAGGAGCAATATGCCACTACATGTAAACCTTAACGTTGTCTGAGCTACCTTAACGAAGATATTCTCGAGTTTTCAAAAAAAATTTCACATGGTGACGAGGCATTTGGCTGCCTTAAGAGAGTCATAGTACCCCTGCCTGCTGCTCCCACTTTTTTAAGCCCTTTCTCTCTATCATTCTTGCTATGGCTGTCCTACAGAACCGATGTGCCACTATATGTCCAGGTTAACGTCGTCACTGTTACTCCCACTGCGAGTCTCTCGAGTTAGCAAATGTACCTCGCCGGGTGACGAGGCTTTTGGCTACCTTAAGTGACTCATAGTTACTGCAGCCAGCTGCTCCACCTTCTTTGAATCTTTCCTCCCTTTAAATCGTACTGAGGTCAGTCCTGCTGAAGCGATACGCCACCACCTGTGCATGTTACCGTTGTCTGAGTTACATCAACGACGATTTCCTCGAATTTTCAAATAAATTTCGCCGAGTGACGAGGCATTTGGCTACCTTAAGAGAGTCATAGTTACTGCTGCCAGCTGCTCGACCTACTTTCATTCTTTCCACTCATTAATTATTACTGTGGTCAGTCCTGCAGGAGCAATATGCCACTACATGTAAACCTTAACGTTGTCTGAGCTACCTTAACGAAGATATTCTCGAGTTTTCAAAAAAAATTTCACATGGTGACGAGGCATTTGGCTGCCTTAAGAGAGTCATAGTACCCCTGCCTGCTGCTCCCACTTTATTAAGCCCTTTCTCTCTATCATTCTTGCTATGGCTGTCCTACAGAACCGATGTGCCACTATATGTCCAGGTTAACGTCGTCACTGTTACTCCCACTGCGAGTCTCTCGAGTTAGCAAATGTACCTCGCCGGGTGACGAGGCTTTTGGCTACCTTAAGTGGCTCACAGTTACTCCAGCCAGCTGCTCCACCTTCTTTGAATCTTTCCTCCCTTTAAATCGTACTGTGGTCAGTCCTGCAGAGCGATACGCCACCACCTGTGCATGTTACCGTTGTCTGATTTACTTCAACGACGATTTCCTCGAGTTTTCAAATAAATCTCGCCGAGTGACGAGGCATTTGGCTACCTTAAGTGAGTCATAGTTACTGCAGCCAGCTGCTCCCCCTTCTTTGAATCTTTCCTCCCTTTAAATCGTACTGTGGTCAGTCCTGCAGAGCGATACGCCACCACCTGTGCATGTTACCGTTGTCTGATTTACTTCAACGACGATTTCCTCGAGTTTTTAAAATAAATTTCGCCGAGTGACGAGGCATTTGGCTACCTTAAGAGAGTCATAGTTACTGCTGCCAGCTGCTCGACCTACTTTCATTCTTTCCACTCATTAATTATTACTGTGGTCAGTCCTGCAGGAGCAATATGCCACTACATGTAAACCTTAACGTTGTCTGAGCTACCTTAACGAAGATATTCTCGAGTTTTCAAAAAAAATTTCACATGGTGACGAGGCATTTGGCTGCCTTAAGAGAGTCATAGTACCCCTGCCTGCTGCTCCCACTTTTTTAAGCCCTTTCTATCTATCATTCTTGCTATGGCTGTCCTACAGAACCGATGTGCCACTATATGTCCAGGTTAACGTCGTCACTGTTACTCCCACTACGAGTTTCTCGAGTTAGCAAATGTACCTCGCCGAATGACGAGGCATTTGGCTACCTTAAGTGACTCATAGTTACTGCAGCCAGCTGCTCCCCCTTCTTTGAATCTTTCCTCCCTTTAAATCGTACTGAGGTCAGTCCTGCTGAAGTGATACGCCACCACCTGTGCATGTTACCGTTGTCTGAGTTACTTCAACGACGATTTCCTCGAGTTTTCAAATAAATTTCACCGAGTGACGAGGCATTTGGCTACCTTAAGAGAGTCATAGTTACTGCTGCCAGCTGCTCGACCCACTTTCATTCTTTCCACTCATTAATTATTACTGTGGTCAGTCCTGCAGGAGCAATATGCCACTACATGTAAACCTTAACGTTGTCTGAGCTACCTTAACGAAGATATTCTCGAGTTTTCAAAAAAAATTTCACATGGTGACGAGGCATTTGGCTGCCTTAAGAGAGTCATAGTACCCCTGCCTGCTGCTCCCACTTTTTTAAGCCCTTTCTATCTATCATTCTTGCTATGGCTGTCCTACAGAACCGATGTGCCACTATATGTCCAGGTTAACGTCGTCACTGTTACTCCCACTACGAGTCTCTCGAGTTAGCAAATGTACCTCGCCGAATGACGAGGCATTTGGCTACCTTAAGTGACTCATAGTTACTGCAGCCAGCTGCTCCCCCTTCTTTGAATCTTTCCTCCCTTTAAATCGTACTGAGGTCAGTCCTGCTGAAGCGATACGCCACCACCTGTGCATGTTACCGTTGTCTGAGTTACTTCAACGACGATTTCCTCGAGTTTTCAAATAAATTTCGCCGAGTGACGAGGCATTTGGCTACCTTAAGAGAGTCATAGTTACTGCTGCCAGCTGCTCGACCTACTTTCATTCTTTCCACTCATTAATTATTACTGTGGTCAGTCCTGCAGGAGCAATATGCCACTACATGTAAACCTTAACGTTGTCTGAGCTACCTTAACGAAGATATTCTCGAGTTTTCAAAAAAAATTTCACATGGTGACGAGGCATTTGGCTGCCTTAAGAGAGTCATAGTACCCCTGCCTGCTGCTCCCACTTTATTAAGCCCTTTCTCTCTATCATTCTTGCTATGGCTGTCCTACAGAACCGATGTGCCACTATATGTCCAGGTTAACGTCGTCACTGTTACTCCCACTGCGAGTCTCTCGAGTTAGCAAATGTACCTCGCCGGGGGACGAGGCTTTTGGCTACCTTAAGTGGCTCATAGTTACTCCAGCCAGCTGCTCCACCTTCTTTGAATCTTTCCTCCCTTTAAATCGTACTGTGGTCAGTCCTGCAGAGCGATACGCCACCACCTGTGCATGTTACCGTTGTCTGATTTACTTCAACGACGATTTCCTCGAGTTTTCAAATAAATCTCGCCGAGTGACGAGGCATTTGGCTACCTTAAGAGAGTCATAGTTACTGCAGCGAGCTGCTCCCCCTTCTTTGAATCTTTCCTCCCTTTAAATCGTACTGTGGTCAGTCCTGCAGAGCGATACGCCACCACCTGTGCATGTTACCGTTGTCTGATTTACTTCAACGACGATTTCCTCGAGTTTTTAAAATAAATTTCGCCGAGTGACGAGGCATTTGGCTACCTTAAGAGAGTCATAGTTACTGCTGCCAGCTGCTCGACCTACTTTCATTCTTTCCACTCATTAATTATTACTGTGGTCAGTCCTGCAGGAGCAATATGCCACTACATGTAAACCTTAACGTTGTCTGAGCTACCTTAACGAAGATATTCTCGAGTTTTCAAAAAAAATTTCACATGGTGACGAGGCATTTGGCTGCCTTAAGAGAGTCATAGTACCCCTGCCTGCTGCTCGCACTTTTTTAAGCCCTTTCTATCTATCATTCTTGCTATGGCTGTCCTACAGAACCGATGTGCCACTATATGTCCAGGTTAACGTCGTCACTGTTACTCCCACTACGAGTCTCTCGAGTTAGCAAATGTACCTCGCCGAATGACGAGGCATTTGGCTACCTTAAGTGACTCATAGTTACTGCAGCCAGCTGCTCCCCCTTCTTTGAATCTTTCCTCCCTTTAAATCGTACTGAGGTCAGTCCTGCTGAAGCGATACGCCACCACCTGTGCATGTTACCGTTGTCTGAGTTACTTCAACGACGATTTCCTCGAGTTTTCAAATAAATTTCGCCGAGTGACGAGGCATTTGGCTACCTTAAGAGAGTCATAGTTACTGCTGCCAGCTGCTCGACCTACTTTCATTCTTTCCACTCATTAATTATTACTGTGGTCAGTCCTGCAGGAGCAATATGCCACTACATGTAAACCTTAACGTTGTCTGAGCTACCTTAACGAAGATATTCTCGAGTTTTCAAAAAAAATTTCACATGGTGACGAGGCATTTGGCTGCCTTAAGAGAGTCATAGTACCCCTGCCTGCTGCTCCCACTTTTTTAAGCCCTTTCTCTCTATCATTCTTGCTATGGCTGTCCTACAGAACCGATGTGCCACTATATGTCCAGGTTAACGTCGTCACTGTTACTCCCACTGCGAGTCTCTCGAGTTAGCAAATGTACCTCGCCGGGTGACGAGGCTTTTGGCTACCTTAAGTGACTCATAGTTACTGCAGCCAGCTGCTCCACCTTCTTTGAATCTTTCCTCCCTTTAAATCGTACTGAGGTCAGTCCTGCTGAAGCGATACGCCACCACCTGTGCATGTTACCGTTGTCTGAGTTACATCAACGACGATTTCCTCGAATTTTCAAATAAATTTCGCCGAGTGACGAGGCATTTGGCTACCTTAAGAGAGTCATAGTTACTGCTGCCAGCTGCTCGACCTACTTTCATTCTTTCCACTCATTAATTATTACTGTGGTCAGTCCTGCAGGAGCAATATGCCACTACATGTAAACCTTAACGTTGTCTGAGCTACCTTAACGAAGATATTCTCGAGTTTTCAAAAAAAATTTCACATGGTGACGAGGCATTTGGCTGCCTTAAGAGAGTCATAGTACCCCTGCCTGCTGCTCCCACTTTATTAAGCCCTTTCTCTCTATCATTCTTGCTATGGCTGTCCTACAGAACCGATGTGCCACTATATGTCCAGGTTAACGTCGTCACTGTTACTCCCACTGCGAGTCTCTCGAGTTAGCAAATGTACCTCGCCGGGTGACGAGGCTTTTGGCTACCTTAAGTGGCTCATAGTTACTCCAGCCAGCTGCTCCACCTTCTTTGAATCTTTCCTCCCTTTAAATCGTACTGTGGTCAGTCCTGCAGAGCGATACGCCACCACCTGTGCATGTTACCGTTGTCTGATTTACTTCAACGACGATTTCCTCGAGTTTTCAAATAAATCTCGCCGAGTGACGAGGCATTTGGCTACCTTAAGTGAGTCATAGTTACTGCAGCCAGCTGCTCCCCCTTCTTTGAATCTTTCCTCCCTTTAAATCGTACTGTGGTCAGTCCTGCAGAGCGATACGCCACCACCTGTGCATGTTACCGTTGTCTGATTTACTTCAACGACGATTTCCTCGAGTTTTTAAAATAAATTTCGCCGAGTGACGAGGCATTTGGCTACCTTAAGAGAGTCATAGTTACTGCTGCCAGCTGCTCGACCTACTTTCATTCTTTCCACTCATTAATTATTACTGTGGTCAGTCCTGCAGGAGCAATATGCCACTACATGTAAACCTTAACGTTGTCTGAGCTACCCTAACGAAGATATTCTCGAGTTTTCAAAAAAAATTTCACATGGTGACGAGGCATTTGGCTGCCTTAAGAGAGTCATAGTACCCCTGCCTGCTGCTCCCACTTTTTTAAGCCCTTTCTATCTATCATTCTTGCTATGGCTGTCCTACAGAACCGATGTGCCACTATATGTCCAGGTTAACGTCGTCACTGTTACTCCCACTACGAGTTTCTCGAGTTAGCAAATGTACCTCGCCGAATGACGAGGCATTTGGCTACCTTAAGTGACTCATAGTTACTGCAGCCAGCTGCTCCCCCTTCTTTGAATCTTTCCTCCCTTTAAATCGTACTGAGGTCAGTCCTGCTGAAGCGATACGCCACCACCTGTGCATGTTACCGTTGTCTGAGTTACTTCAACGACGATTTCCTCGAGTTTTCAAATAAATTTCGCCGAGTGACGAGGCATTTGGCTACCTTAAGAGAGTCATAGTTACTGCTGCCAGCTGCTCGACCTACTTTCATTCTTTCCACTCATTAATTATTACTGTGGTCAGTCCTGCAGGAGCAATATGCCACTACATGTAAACCTTAACGTTGTCTGAGCTACCTTAACGAAGATATTCTCGAGTTTTCAAAAAAAATTTCACATGGTGACGAGGCATTTGGCTGCCTTAAGAGAGTCATAGTACCCCTGCCTGCTGCTCCCACTTTTTTAAGCCCTTTCTATCTATCATTCTTGCTATGGCTGTCCTACAGAACCGATGTGCCACTATATGTCCAGGTTAACGTCGTCACTGTTACTCCCACTACGAGTCTCTCGAGTTAGCAAATGTACCTCGCCGAATGACGAGGCATTTGGCTACCTTAAGTGACTCATAGATACTGCAGCCACCTGTCCCCCTTCTTTGAATCTTTCCTCCCTTTAAATCGTACTGAGGTCAGTCCTGCTGAAGCGATACGCCACCACCTGTGCATGTTACCGTTGTCTGAGTTACTTCAACGACGATTTCCTCGAGTTTTCAAATAAATTTCGCCGAGTGACGAGGCATTTGGCTACCTTAAGAGAGTCATAGTTACTGCTGCCAGCTGCTCGACCTACTTTCATTCTTTCCACTCATTAATTATTACTGTGGTCAGTCCTGCAGGAGCAATATGCCACTACATGTAAACCTTAACGTTGTCTGAGCTACCTTAACGAAGATATTCTCGAGTTTTCAAAAAAAATTTCACATGGTGACGAGGCATTTGGCTGCCTTAAGAGAGTCATAGTACCCCTGCCTGCTGCTCCCACTTTTTTAAGCCCTTTCTCTCTATCATTCTTGCTATGGCTGTCCTACAGAACCGATGTGCCACTATATGTCCAGGTTAACGTCGTCACTGTTACTCCCACTGCGAGTCTCTTGAGTTAGCAAATGTACCTCGCCGGGTGACGAGGCTTTTGGCTACCTTAAGTGGCTCATAGTTACTCCAGCCAGCTGCTCCACCTTCTTTGAATCTTTCCTCCCTTTAAATCGTACTGTGGTCAGTCCTGCAGAGCGATACGCCACCACCTGTGCATGTTACCGTTGTCTGATTTACTTCAACGACGATTTCCTCGAGTTTTCAAATAAATCTCGCCGAGTGACGAGGCATTTGGCTACCTTAAGAGAGTCATAGTTACTGCAGCCAGCTGCTCCCCCTTCTTTGAATCTTTCCTCCCTTTAAATCGTACTGTGGTCAGTCCTGCAGAGCGATACGCCACCACCTGTGCATGTTACCGTTGTCTGATTTACTTCAACGACGATTTCCTCGAGTTTTTAAAATAAATTTCGCCGAGTGACGAGGCATTTGGCTACCTTAAGAGAGTCATAGTTACTGCTGCCAGCTGCTCGACCTACTTTCATTCTTTCCACTCATTAATTATTACTGTGGTCAGTCCTGCAGGAGCAATATGCCACTACATGTAAACCTTAACGTTGTCTGAGCTACCTTAACGAAGATATTCTCGAGTTTTCAAAAAAAATTTCACATGGTGACGAGGCATTTGGCTGCCTTAAGAGAGTCATAGTACCCCTGCCTGCTGCTCCCACTTTTTTAAGCCCTTTCTCTCTATCATTCTTGCTATGGCTGTCCTACAGAACCGATGTGCCACTATATGTCCAGGTTAACGTCGTCACTGTTACTCCCACTGCGAGTCTCTTGAGTTAGCAAGTGTACCTCGCCGGGTGACGAGGCTTTTGGCTACCTTAAGTGGCTCATAGTTACTCCAGCCAGCTGCTCCACCTTCTTTGAATCTTTCCTCCCTTTAAATCGTACTGTGGTCAGTCCTGCAGAGCGATACGCCACCACCTGTGCATGTTACCGTTGTCTGATTTACTTCAACGACGATTTCCTCGAGTTTTCAAATAAATCTCGCCGAGTGACGAGGCATTTGGCTATTTAAGCCGTCTTTATTCACGTCTAAGTGAACATACAAACAGATATAAGTACCCACGAAGTGGGTTTACAAATGACAAAAACAAAACAAACACTAGACGGACAGGAAAAGACGTGAATAGAGAAGGGGTTGTGCCTGTAGACAGACGCCAGGCAGCAGCGTAGACGACATATAATTGGGCCCTCACCCAACACCAGTCCGGGGCATCGTGCGCCTAATGGCAGTCATAGTGTCGAACCGCCGTGCCGCCATCACAGTCCCGATGAGTACTCTTGTTGACATCGCCGCGAAGTGGTGGTCCTTGAATCCAAGCTGCCGCAGATCCTGTGCAGATGTGGGTGACCACACCCCCCTCCATGAGATGGTAGCTGAAGAGGTGGTGATGGTCTTGGCTGCTGGGGTCTGACTCCTAATCGCCTGGTGGACGGCATCCCTGTTATAAACCGCGACTTCCTGCTGGTGACACTCTTCGATGTCAAGATTGACACCAACCACCTGGGCATCGATGATATAGGCTGCATCGCCTCGAACTGCCACGATGTCCGGCTTCCTCAGTCCCTCGGATGTCCTGAGGTGGGGCTCCAGGTCGACGTCGAAGCCCCTGCGACGAAGTCCCTGCGCGACGTAAGACGCCAGGGCGTTGTGTCGCTTCACTCGTGCGTCGTGACTTCGGAAGCAGTCATAGTTACTGCCGCCAGCTGCTCGACCTACTTTCTTTCTTTCCACTCATTAATTATTACTGTGGTCAATCCTGCAGGAGCAATATGCCACTACATGTAAACCTTAACGTTGTCTGAGCTACCTTAACGAAGATATTCTCGAGTTTTCAAAAAAAATTTCACATGGTGACGAGGCATTTGGCTGCCTTAGGAGAGTCATAGTACCCCTGCCTGCTGCTCCCACTTTTCTAAGCCCATTCTCTCTATCATTCTTGCTATGGCTGTCCTACAGAACCGATGTGCCACTATATGTCCAGGTTAACGTCGTCACTGTTACTCCCACTACGAGACTCTCGAGTTAGCAAATGTACCTCGCCGGGTGACGAGGCATTTGGCTACCTTAAGAGAGTCATAGTTACTGCAGCCAGCTGCTCCCCCTTCTTTGAATCTTTCCTCCCTTTAAATGGTACTGTGGTCAGTCCTGCAGAGCGATACGCCACCACCTGTGCATGTTACCGTTGTCTGATTTACTTCAACGACGATTTCCTCGAGTTTTCAAATAAATCTCGCCGAGTGACGAGGCATTTGGCTACCTTAAGAGAGTCGTAGTTACTGCCGCCAGCTGCTCGACCTACTTTCTTTCTTTCCACTCATTAATTATTACTGTGGTCAGTCCTGCAGGAGCAATATGCCACTACATGTAAACCTTAACGTTGTCTGAGCTACCTTAACGAAAATATCCTCGAGATTTCAAAAAAAATTTCACATGGTGACGAGGCATTTGGCTACCTTCAGGGAGTCATAGTACCCCTGCCTGCTGCTCCCACTTTTCTAAGCCCTTTCTCTCTATCATTCTTGCTATGGCTGTCCTACAGAACCGATGTGTCACTATATGTCCACGTAAACGTCGTCTCTGTTACTCCCACTACGAGTCTCTCGAGTTAGCAAATGTACCTCGAAGGATGACGAGGCATTTTACTACCTTATAAGCGTCATAGTTACTGCAGCCAGCTACTCCCCCTTCTTTGAATCTTTCCTGTCTTTATTTCGTACTGTGGTCAGTCCTGCAGAAGCGATACGCCACCACCTGTGCATGTTACTGTTGTCTGAGTTACCTCAACAACGAATTCCTCGAGTTTTCAAATAAATTTCGCCGAGTGACGAGGCATTTGGCTACCTTAAGAGAGTCATAGTTACTGCAGCCAGCTGCTCCCCCTTCTTTGAATCTTTCCTCCCTTTAAATCGTACTGTGGTCAGTCCTGCAGAGCGATACGCCACCACCTGTGCATGTTACCGTTGTCTGATTTACTTCAACGACGATTTCCTCGAGTTTTTAAAATAAATTTCGCCGAGTGACGAGGCATTTGGCTACCTTAAGAGAGTCATAGTTACTGCTGCCAGCTGCTCGACCTACTTTCATTCTTTCCACTCATTAATTATTACTGTGGTCAGTCCTGCAGGAGCAATATGCCACTACATGTAAACCTTAACGTTGTCTGAGCTACCTTAACGAAGATATTCTCGAGTTTTCAAAAAAAATTTCACATGGTGACGAGGCATTTGGCTGCCTTAAGAGAGTCATAGTACCCCTGCCTGCTGCTCCCACTTTTTTAAGCCCTTTCTATCTATCATTCTTGCTATGGCTGTCCTACAGAACCGATGTGCCACTATATGTCCAGGTTAACGTCGTCACTGTTACTCCCACTACGAGTCTCTCGAGTTAGCAAATGTACCTCGCCGAATGACGAGGCATTTGGCTACCTTAAGTGACTCATAGTTACTGCAGCCAGCTGCTCCCCCTTCTTTGAATCTTTCCTCCCTTTAAATCGTACTGAGGTCAGTCCTGCTGAAGCGATACGCCACCACCTGTGCATGTTACCGTTGTCTGAGTTACTTCAACGACGATTTCCTCGAGTTTTCAAATAAATTTCGCCGAGTGACGAGGCATTTGGCTACCTTAAGAGAGTCATAGTTACTGCTGCCAGCTGCTCGACCTACTTTCATTCTTTCCACTCATTAATTATTACTGTGGTCAGTCCTGCAGGAGCAATATGCCACTACATGTAAACCTTAACGTTGTCTGAGCTACCTTAACGAAGATATTCTCGAGTTTTCAAAAAAAATTTCACATGGTGACGAGGCATTTGGCTGCCTTAAGAGAGTCATAGTACCCCTGCCTGCTGCTCCCACTTTATTAAGCCCTTTCTCTCTATCATTCTTGCTATGGCTGTCCTACAGAACCGATGTGCCACTATATGTCCAGGTTAACGTCGTCACTGTTACTCCCACTGCGAGTCTCTCGAGTTAGCAAATGTACCTCGCCGGGTGACGAGGCTTTTGGCTACCTTAAGTGGCTCATAGTTACTCCAGCCAGCTGCTCCACCTTCTTTGAATCTTTCCTCCCTTTAAATCGTACTGTGGTCAGTCCTGCAGAGCGATACGCCACCACCTGTGCATGTTACCGTTGTCTGATTTACTTCAACGACGATTTCCTCGAGTTTTCAAATAAATCTCGCCGAGTGACGAGGCATTTGGCTACCTTAAGAGAGTCATAGTTACTGCAGCCAGCTGCTCCCCCTTCTTTGAATCTTTCCTCCCATTAAATCGTACTGTGGTCAGTCCTGCAGAGCGATACGCCACCACCTGTGCATGTTACCGTTGTCTGATTTACTTCAACGACGATTTCCTCGAGTTTTTAAAATAAATTTCGCCGAGTGACGAGGCATTTGGCTACCTTAAGAGAGTCATAGTTACTGCTGCCAGCTGCTCGACCTACTTTCATTCTTTCCACTCATTAATTATTACTGTGGTCAGTCCTGCAGGAGCAATATGCCACTACATGTAAACCTTAACGTTGTCTGAGCTACCTTAACGAAGATATTCTCGAGTTTTCAAAAAAAAATTTCACATGGTGACGAGGCATTTGGCTGCCTTAAGAGAGTCATAGTACCCCTGCCTGCTGCTCCCACTTTATTAAGCCCTTTCTCTCTATCATTCTTGCTATGGCTGTCCTATAGAACCGATGTGCCACTATATGTCCAGGTTAACGTCGTCACTGTTACTCCCACTGCGAGTCTCTCGAGTTAGCAAATGTACCTCGCAGGGTGACGAGGCTTTTGGCTACCTTAAGTGGCTCATAGTTACTCCAGCCAGCTGCTCCACCTTCTTTGAATCTTTCCTCCCTTTAAATCGTACTGTGGTCAGTCCTGCAGAGCGATACGCCACCACCTGTGCATGTTACCGTTGTCTGATTTACTTCAACGACGATTTCCTCGAGTTTTCAAATAAATCTCGCCGAGTGACGAGGCATTTGGCTACCTTAAGAGAGTCATAGTTACTGCAGCCAGCTGCTCCCCCTTCTTTGAATCTTTCCTCCCTTTAAATCGTACTGTGGTCAGTCCTGCAGAGCGATACGCCACCACCTGTGCATGTTACCGTTGTCTGATTTACTTCAACGACGATTTCCTCGAGTTTTTAAAATAAATTTCGCCGAGTGACGAGGCATTTGGCTACCTTAAGAGAGTCATAGTTACTGCTGCCAGCTGCTCGACCTACTTTCATTCTTTCCACTCATTAATTATTACTGTGGTCAGTCCTGCAGGAGCAATATGCCACTACATGTAAACCTTAACGTTGTCTGAGCTACCTTAACGAAGATATTCTCGAGTTTTCAAAAAAAATTTCACATGGTGACGAGGCATTTGGCTGCCTTAAGAGAGTCATAGTACCCCTGCCTGCTGCTCCCACTTTATTAAGCCCTTTCTCTCTATCATTCTTGCTATGGCTGTCCTACAGAACCGATGTGCCACTATATGTCCAGGTTAACGTCGTCACTGTTACTCCCACTGCGAGTCTCTCGAGTTAGCAAATGTACCTCGCCGGGTGACGAGGCTTTTGGCTACCTCAAGTGGCTCATAGTTACTCCAGCCAGCTGCTCCACCTTCTTTGAATCTTTCCTCCCTTTAAATCGTACTGTGGTCAGTCCTGCAGAGCGATACGCCACCACCTGTGCATGTTACCGTTGTCTGATTTACTTCAACGACGATTTCCTCGAGTTTTCAAATAAATCTCGCCGAGTGACGAGGCATTTGGCTACCTTAAGAGAGTCATAGTTACTGCAGCCAGCTGCTCCCCCTTCTTTGAATCTTTCCTCCCTTTAAATCGTACTGTGGTCAGTCCTGCAGAGCGATACGCCACCACCTGTGCATGTTACCGTTGTCTGATTTACTTCAACGACGATTTCCTCGAGTTTTTAAAATAAATTTCGCCGAGTGACGAGGCATTTGGCTACCTTAAGAGAGTCATAGTTACTGCTGCCAGCTGCTCGACCTACTTTCATTCTTTCCACTCATTAATTATTACTGTGGTCAGTCCTGCAGGAGCAATATGCCACTACATGTAAACCTTAACGTTGTCTGAGCTACCTTAACGAAGATATTCTCGAGTTTTCAAAAAAAATTTCACATGGTGACGAGGCATTTGGCTGCCTTAAGAGAGTCATAGTACCCCTGCCTGCTGCTCCCACTTTATTAAGCCCTTTCTCTCTATCATTCTTGCTATGGCTGTCCTACAGAACCGATGTGCCACTATATGTCCAGGTTAACGTCGTCACTGTTACTCCCACTGCGAGTCTCTCGAGTTAGCAAATGTACCTCGCAGGGTGACGAGGCTTTTGGCTACCTTAAGTGGCTCATAGTTACTCCAGCCAGCTGCTCCACCTTCTTTGAATCTTTCCTCCCTTTAAATCGTACTGTGGTCAGTCCTGCAGAGCGATACGCCACCACCTGTGCATGTTACCGTTGTCTGATTTACTTCAACGACGATTTCCTCGAGTTTTCAAATAAATCTCGCCGAGTGACGAGGCATTTGGCTACCTTAAGAGAGTCATAGTTACTGCAGCCAGCTGCTCCCCCTTCTTTGAATCTTTCCTCCCTTTAAATCGTACTGTGGTCAGTCCTGCAGAGCGATACGCCACCACCTGTGCATGTTACCGTTGTCTGAGTTACTTCAACGACGATTTCCTCGAGTTTTCAAATAAATTTCGCCGAGTGACGAGGCATTTGGCTACCTTAAGAGAGTCATAGTTACTGCTGCCAGCTGCTCGACCTACTTTCATTCTTTCCACTCATTAATTATTACTGTGGTCAGTCCTGCAGGAGCAATATGCCACTACATGTAAACCTTAACGTTGTCTGAGCTACCTTAACGAAGATATTCTCGAGTTTTCAAAAAAAATTTCACATGGTGACGAGGCATTTGGCTGCCTTAAGAGAGTCATAGTACCCCTGCCTGCTGCTCCCACTTTATTAAGCCCATTCTCTCTATCATTCTTGCTATGGCTGTCCTACAGAACCGATGTGCCACTATATGTCCAGGTTAACGTCGTCACTGTTACTCCCACTGCGAGTCTCTCGAGTTAGCAATTGTACCTCGCCGGGTGACGAGGCTTTTGGCTACCTTAAGTGGCTCATAGTTACTCCAGCCAGCTGCTCCACCTTCTTTGAATCTTTCCTCCCTTTAAATCGTACTGTGGTCAGTCCTGCAGAGCGATACGCCACCACCTGTGCATGTTACCGTTGTCTGATTTACTTCAACGACGATTTCCTCGAGTTTTCAAATAAATCTCGCCGAGTGACGAGGCATTTGGCTACCTTAAGAGAGTCATAGTTACTGCAGCCAGCTGCTCCCCCTTCTTTGAATCTTTCCTCCCTTTAAATCGTATTGTGGTCAGTCCTGCAGAGCGATACGCCACCACCTGTGCATGTTACCGTTGTCTGATTTACTTCAACGACGATTTCCTCGAGTTTTTAAAATAAATTTCGCCGAGTGACGAGGCATTTGGCTACCTTAAAAGAGTCATAGTTACTGCTGCCAGCTGCTCGACCTACTTTCATTCTTTCCACTCATTAATTATTACTGTGGTCAGTCCTGCAGGAGCAATATGCCACTACATGTAAACCTTAACGTTGTCTGAGCTACCTTAACGAAGATATTCTCGAGTTTTCAAAAAAAATTTCACATGGTGACGAGGCATTTGGCTGCCTTAAGAGAGTCATAGTACCCCTGCCTGCTGCTCCCACTTTATTAAGCCCTTTCTCTCTATCATTCTTGCTATGGCTGTCCTACAGAACCGATGTGCCACTATATGTCCAGGTTAACGTCGTCACTGTTACTCCCACTGCGAGTCTCTCGAGTTAGCAAATGTACCTCGCAGGGTGACGAGGCTTTTGGCTACCTTAAGTGGCTCATAGTTACTCCAGCCAGCTGCTCCACCTTCTTTGAATCTTTCCTCCCTTTAAATCGTACTGTGGTCAGTCCTGCAGAGCGATACGCCACCACCTGTGCATGTTACCGTTGTCTGATTTACTTCAACGACGATTTCCTCGAGTTTTCAAATAAATCTCGCCGAGTGACGAGGCATTTGGCTACCTTAAGAGAGTCATAGTTACTGCAGCCAGCTGCTCCCCCTTCTTTGAATCTTTCCTCCCTTTAAATCGTACTGTGGTCAGTCCTGCAGAGCGATACGCCACCACCTGTGCATGTTACCGTTGTCTGATTTACTTCAACGACGATTTCCTCGAGTTTTTAAAATAAATTTCGCCGAGTGACGAGGCATTTGGCTACCTTAAGAGAGTCATAGTTACTGCTGCCAGCTGCTCGACCTACTTTCATTCTTTCCACTCATTAATTATTACTGTGGTCAGTCCTGCAGGAGCAATATGCCACTACATGTAAACCTTAACGTTGTCTGAGCTACCTTAACGAAGATATTCTCGAGTTTTCAAAAAAAATTTCACATGGTGACGAGGCATTTGGCTGCCTTAAGAGAGTCATAGTACCCCTGCCTGCTGCTCCCACTTTTTTAAGCCCTTTCTATCTATCATTCTTGCTATGGCTGTCCTACAGAACCGATGTGCCACTATATGTCCAGGTTAACGTCGTCACTGTTACTCCCACTACGAGTCTCTCGAGTTAGCAAATGTACCTCGCCGAATGACGAGGCATTTGGCTACCTTAAGTGACTCATAGTTACTGCAGCCAGCTGCTCCCCCTTCTTTGAATCTTTCCTCCCTTTAAATCGTACTGAGGTCAGTCCTGCTGAAGCGATACGCCACCACCTGTGCATGTTACCGTTGTCTGAGTTACTTCAACGACGATTTCCTCGAGTTTTCAAATAAATTTCGCCGAGTGACGAGGCATTTGGCTACCTTAAGAGAGTCATAGTTACTGCTGCCAGCTGCTCGACCTACTTTCATTCTTTCCACTCATTAATTATTACTGTGGTCAGTCCTGCAGGAGCAATATGCCACTACATGTAAACCTTAACGTTGTCTGAGCTACCTTAACGAAGATATTCTCGAGTTTTCAAAAAAAATTTCACATGGTGACGAGGCATTTGGCTGCCTTAAGAGAGTCATAGTACCCCTGCCTGCTGCTCCCACTTTTTTAAGCCCTTTCTCTCTATCATTCTTGCTATGGCTGTCCTACAGAACCGATGTGCCACTATATGTCCAGGTTAACGTCGTCACTGTTACTCCCACTGCGAGTCTCTCGAGTTAGCAAATGTACCTCGCCGGGTGACGAGGCTTTTGGCTACCTTAAGTGACTCATAGTTACTGCAGCCAGCTGCTCCACCTTCTTTGAATCTTTCCTCCCTTTAAATCGTACTGAGGTCAGTCCTGCTGAAGCGATACGCCACCACCTGTGCATGTTACCGTTGTCTGAGTTACATCAACGACGATTTCCTCGAATTTTCAAATAACTTTTCGCCGAGTGACGAGGCATTTGGCTACCTTAAGAGAGTCATAGTTACTGCTGCCAGCTGCTCGACCTACTTTCATCCTTTCTACTCATTAATTATTACTGTGGTCAGTCCTGCAGGAGCAATATGCCACTACATGTAAACCTTAACGTTGTCTGAGCTACCTTAACGAAGATATTCTCGAGTTTTCAAAAAAAATTTCACGTGGTGACGAGGCATTTGGCTGCCTTAAGAGAGTCATAGTACCCCTGCCTGCTGCTCCCACTTTATTAAGCCCTTTCTCTCTATCATTCTTGCTATGGCTGTCCTACAGAACCGATGTGCCACTATATGTCCAGGTTAACGTCGTCACTGTTACTCCCACTGCGAGTCTCTCGAGTTAGCAAATGTACCTCGCCGGGTGACGAGGCTTTTGGCTACCTTAAGTGGCTCATAGTTACTCCAGCCAGCTGCTCCACCTTCTTTGAATCTTTCCTCCCTTTAAATCGTACTGTGGTCAGTCCTGCAGAGCGATACGCCACCACCTGTGCATGTTACCGTTGTCTGATTTACTTCAACGACGATTTCCTCGAGTTTTCAAATAAATCTCGCCGAGTGACGAGGCATTTGGCTACCTTAAGAGAGTCATAGTTACTGCAGCCAGCTGCTCCCCCTTCTTTGAATCTTTCCTCCCTTTAAATCGTACTGTGGTCAGTCCTGCAGAGCGATACGCCACCACCTGTGCATGTTACCGTTGTCTGATTTACTTCAACGACGATTTCCTCGAGTTTTTAAAATAAATTTCGCCGAGTGACGAGGCATTTGGCTACCTTAAGAGAGTCATAGTTACTGCTGCCAGCTGCTCGACCTACTTTCATTCTTTCCACTCATTAATTATTACTGTGGTCAGTCCTGCAGGAGCAATATGCCACTACATGTAAACCTTAACGTTGTCTGAGCTACCTTAACGAAGATATTCTCGAGTTTTCAAAAAAAATTTCACATGGTGACGAGGCATTTGGCTGCCTTAAGAGAGTCATAGTACCCCTGCCTGCTGCTCCCACTTTATTAAGCCCTTTCTCTCTATCATTCTTGCTATGGCTGTCCTACAGAACCGATGTACCACTATATGTCCAGGTTAACGTCGTCACTGTTACTCCCACTGCGAGTCTCTCGAGTTAGCAAATGTACCTCGCAGGGTGACGAGGCTTTTGGCTACCTTAAGTGGCTCATAGTTACTCCAGCCAGCTGCTCCACCTTCTTTGAATCTTTCCTCCCTTTAAATCGTACTGTGGTCAGTCCTGCAGAGCGATACGCCACCACCTGTGCATGTTACCGTTGTATGATTTACTTCAACGACGATTTCCTCGAGTTTTCAAATAAATCTCGCCGAGTGACGAGGCATTTGGCTACCTTAAGAGAGTCATAGTTACTGCAGCGAGCTGCTCCCCCTTCTTTGAATCTTTCCTCCCTTTAAATCGTACTGTGGTCAGTCCTGCAGAGCGATACGCCACCACCTGTGCATGTTACCGTTGTCTGATTTACTTCAACGACGATTTCCTCGAGTTTTTAAAATAAATTTCGCCGAGTGACGAGGCATTTGGCTACCTTAAGAGAGTCATAGTTACTGCTGCCAGCTGCTCGACCTACTTTCATTCTTTCCACTCATTAATTATTACTGTGGTCAGTCCTGCAGGAGCAATATGCCACTACATGTAAACCTTAACGTTGTCTGAGCTACCTTAACGAAGATATTCTCGAGTTTTCAAAAAAAATTTCACATGGTGACGAGGCATTTGGCTGCCTTAAGAGAGTCATAGTACCCCTGCCTGCTGCTCGCACTTTTTTAAGCCCTTTCTATCTATCATTCTTGCTATGGCTGTCCTACAGAACCGATGTGCCACTATATGTCCAGGTTAACGTCGTCACTGTTACTCCCACTACGAGTCTCTCGAGTTAGCAAATGTACCTCGCCGAATGACGAGGCATTTGGCTACCTTAAGTGACTCATAGTTACTGCAGCCAGCTGCTCCCCCTTCTTTGAATCTTTCCTCCCTTTAAATCGTACTGAGGTCAGTCCTGCTGAAGCGATACGCCACCACCTGTGCATGTTACCGTTGTCTGAGTTACTTCAACGACGATTTCCTCGAGTTTTCAAATAAATTTCGCCGAGTGACGAGGCATTTGGCTACCTTAAGAGAGTCATAGTTACTGCTGCCAGCTGCTCGACCTACTTTCATTCTTTCCACTCATTAATTATTACTGTGGTCAGTCCTGCAGGAGCAATATGCCACTACATGTAAACCTTAACGTTGTCTGAGCTACCTTAACGAAGATATTCTCGAGTTTTCAAAAACAATTTCACATAGTGACGAGGCATTTGGCTGCCTTAAGAGAGTCATAGTACCCCTGCCTGCTGCTCCCACTTTATTAAGCCCTTTCTCTCTATCATTCTTGCTATGGCTGTCCTACAGAACCGATGTGCCACTATATGTCCAGGTTAACGTCGTCACTGTTACTCCCACTGCGAGTCTCTCGAGTTAGCAAATGTACCTCGCCGGGTGACGAGGCTTTTGGCTACCTTAAGTGGCTCATAGTTACTCCAGCCAGCTGCTCCACCTTCTTTGAATCTTTCCTCCCTTTAAATCGTACTGTGGTCAGTCCTGCAGAGCGATACGCCACCACCTGTGCATGTTACCGTTGTCTGATTTACTTCAACGACGATTTCCTCGAGTTTTCAAATAAATCTCGCCGAGTGACGAGGCATTTGGCTACCTTAAGAGAGTCATAGTTACTCCAGCCAGCTGCTCCCCCTTCTTTGAATCTTTCCTCCCTTTAAATCGTACTGTGGTCAGTCCTGCAGAGCGATACGCCACCACCTGTGCATGTTACCGTTGTCTGATTTACTTCAACGACGATTTCCTCGAGTTTTTAAAATAAATTTCGCCGAGTGACGAGGCATTTGGCTACCTTAAAAGAGTCATAGTTACTGCTGCCAGCTGCTCGACCTACTTTCATTCTTTCCACTCATTAATTATTACTGTGGTCAGTCCTGCAGGAGCAATATGCCACTACATGTAAACCTTAACGTTGTCTGAGCTACCTTAACGAAGATATTCTCGAGTTTTCAAAAAAAATTTCACATGGTGACGAGGCATTTGGCTGCCTTAAGAGAGTCATAGTACCCCTGCCTGCTGCTCCCACTTTATTAAGCCCTTTCTCTCTATCATTCTTGCTATGGCTGTCCTACAGAACCGATGTGCCACTATATGTCCAGGTTAACGTCGTCACTGTTACTCCCACTGCGAGTCTCTCGAGTTAGCAAATGTACCTCGCAGGGTGACGAGGCTTTTGGCTACCTTAAGTGGCTCATAGTTACTCCAGCCAGCTGCTCCACCTTCTTTGAATCTTTCCTCCCTTTAAATCGTACTGTGGTCAGTCCTGCAGAGCGATACGCCACCACCTGTGCATGTTACCGTTGTCTGATTTACTTCAACGACGATTTCCTCGAGTTTTCAAATAAATCTCGCCGAGTGACGAGGCATTTGGCTACCTTAAGAGAGTCATAGTTACTGCAGCCAGCTGCTCCCCCTTCTTTGAATCTTTCCTCCCTTTAAATCGTACTGTGGTCAGTCCTGCAGAGCGATACGCCACCACCTGTGCATGTTACCGTTGTCTGATTTACTTCAACGACGATTTCCTCGAGTTTTTAAAATAAATTTCGCCGAGTGACGAGGCATTTGGCTACCTTAAGAGAGTCATAGTTACTGCTGCCAGCTGCTCGACCTACTTTCATTCTTTCCACTCATTAATTATTACTGTGGTCAGTCCTGCAGGAGCAATATGCCACTACATGTAAACCTTAACGTTGTCTGAGCTACCTTAACGAAGATATTCTCGAGTTTTCAAAAAAAATTTCACATGGTGACGAGGCATTTGGCTGCCTTAAGAGAGTCATAGTACCCCTGCCTGCTGCTCCCACTTTTTTAAGCCCTTTCTCTCTATCATTCTTGCTATGGCTGTCCTACAGAACCGATGTGCCACTATATGTCCAGGTTAACGTCGTCACTGTTACTCCCACTGCGAGTCTCTCGAGTTAGCAAATGTACCTCGCCGGGTGACGAGGCTTTTGGGTACCTTAAGTGACTCATAGTTACTGCAGCCAGCTGCTCCACCTTCTTTGAATCTTTCCTCCCTTTAAATCGTACTGAGGTCAGTCCTGCTGAAGCGATACGCCACCACCTGTGCATGTTACCGTTGTCTGAGTTACATCAACGACGATTTCCTCGAATTTTCAAATAACTTTTCGCCGAGTGACGAGGCATTTGGCTACCTTAAGAGAGTCATAGTTACTGCTGCCAGCTGCTCGACCTACTTTCATCCTTTCCAATCATTAATTATTACTGTGGTCAGTCCTGCAGGAGCAATATGCCACTACATGTAAACCTTAACGTTGTCTGAGCTACCTTAACGAAGATATTCTCGAGTTTTCAAAAAAAATTTCACGTGGTGACGAGGCATTTGGCTGCCTTAAGAGAGTCATAGTACCCCTGCCTGCTGCTCCCACTTTATTAAGCCCTTTCTCTCTATCATTCTTGCTATGGCTGTCCTACAGAACCGATGTGCCACTATATGTCCAGGTTAACGTCGTCACTGTTACTCCCACTGCGAGTCTCTCGAGTTAGCAAATGTACCTCGCCGGGTGACGAGGCTTTTGGCTCATAGTTACTCCAGCCAGCTGCTCCACCTTCTTTGAATCTTTCCTCCCTTTAAATCGTACTGTGGTCAGTCCTGCAGAGCGATACGCCACCACCTGTGCATGTTACCGTTGTCTGATTTACTTCAACGACGATTTCCTCGAGTTTTCAAATAAATCTCGCCGAGTGACGAGGCATTTGGCTACCTTAAGAGAGTCATAGTTACTGCAGCCAGCTGCTCCCCCTTCTTTGAATCTTTCCTCCCTTTAAATCGTACTGTGGTCAGTCCTGCAGAGCGATACGCCACCACCTGTGCATGTTACCGTTGTCTGATTTACTTCAACGACGATTTCCTCGAGTTTTTAAAATAAATTTCGCCGAGTGACGAGGCATTTGGCTACCTTAAGAGAGTCATAGTTACTGCTGCCAGCTGCTCGACCTACTTTCATTCTTTCCACTCATTAATTATTACTGTGGTCAGTCCTGCAGGAGCAATATGCCACTACATGTAAACCTTAACGTTGTCTGAGCTACCTTAACGAAGATATTCTCGAGTTTTCAAAAAAAATTTCACATGGTGACGAGGCATTTGGCTGCCTTAAGAGAGTCATAGTACCCCTGCCTGTTGCTCCCACTTTATTAAGCCCTTTCTCTCTATCATTCTTGCTATGGCTGTCCTACAGAACCGATGTGCCACTATATGTCCAGGTTAACGTCGTCATTGTTACTCCCACTGCGAGTCTCTCGAGTTAGCTAATGTACCTCGCAGGGTGACGAGGCTTTTGGCTACCTTAAGTGGCTCATAGTTACTCCAGCCAGCTGCTCCACCTTCTTTGAATCTTTCCTCCCTTTAAATCGTACTGTGGTCAGTCCTGCAGAGCGATACGCCACCACCTGTGCATGTTACCGTTGTCTGATTTACTTCAACGACGATTTCCTCGAGTTTTCAAATAAATCTCGCCGAGTGACGAGGCATTTGGCTACCTTAAGAGAGTCATAGTTACTGCAGCGAGCTGCTCCCCCTTCTTTGAATCTTTCCTCCCTTTAAATCGTACTGTGGTCAGTCCTGCAGAGCGATACGCCACCACCTGTGCATGTTACCGTTGTCTGATTTACTTCAACGACGATTTCCTCGAGTTTTTAAAATAAATTTCGCCGAGTGACGAGGCATTTGGCTACCTTAAGAGAGTCATAGTTACTGCTGCCAGCTGCTCGACCTACTTTCATTCTTTCCACTCATTAATTATTACTGTGGTCAGTCCTGCAGGAGCAATATGCCACTACATGTAAATCTTAACGTTGTCTGAGCTACCTTAACGAAGATATTCTAGAGTTTTCAAAAAAAATTTCACATGGTGACGAGGCATTTGGCTGCCTTAAGAGAGTCATAGTACCCCTGCCTGCTGCTCCCACTTTTTTAAGCCCTTTCTCTCTATCATTCTTGCTATGGCTATCCTACAGAACCGATGTGCCACTATATGTCCAGGTTAACGTCGTCACTGTTACTCCCACTGCGAGTCTCTCGAGTTAGCAAATGTACCTCGCCGGGTGACGAGGCTTTTGGCTACCTTAAGTGACTCATAGTTACTGCAGCCAGCTGCTCCACCTTCTTTGAATCTTTCCTCCCTTTAAATCGTACTGAGGTCAGTCCTGCTGAAGCGATACGCCACCACCTGTGCATGTTACCGTTGTCTGAGTTACATCAACGACGATTTCCTCGAATTTTCAAATAAATTTCGCCGAGTGACGAGGCATTTGGCTACCTTAAGAGAGTCATAGTTACTGCTGCCAGCTGCTCGACCTACTTTCATTCTTTCCAATCATTAATTATTACTGTGGTCAGTCCTGCAGGAGCAATATGCCACTACATGTAAACCTTAACGTTGTCTGAGCTACCTTAACGAAGATATTCTCGAGTTTTCAAAAAAAATTTCACATAGTGACGAGGCATTTGGCTGCCTTAAGAGAGTCATAGTACCCCTGCCTGCTGCTCCCACTTTATTAAGCCCTTTCTCTCTATCATTCTTGCTATGGCTGTCCTACAGAACCGATGTGCCACTATATGTCCAGGTTAACGTCGTCACTGTTACTCCCACTGCGAGTCTCTCGAGTTAGCAAATGTACCTCGCCGGGTGACGAGGCTTTTGGCTACCTTAAGTGGCTCATAGTTACTCCAGCCAGCTGCTCCACCTTCTTTGAATCTTTCCTCCCTTTAAATCGTACTGTGGTCAGTCCTGCAGAGCGATACGCCACCACCTGTGCATGTTACCGTTGTCTGATTTACTTCAACGACGATTTCCTCGAGTTTTCGAATAAATCTCGCCGAGTGACGAGGCATTTGGCTACCTTAAGAGAGTCATAGTTACTGCAGCCAGCTGCTCCCCCTTCTTTGAATCTTTCCTCCCTTTAAATCGTACTGTGGTCAGTCCTGCAGAGCGATACGCCACCACCTGTGCATGTTACCGTTGTCTGATTTACTTCAACGACGATTTCCTCGAGTTTTTAAAATAAATTTCGCCGAGTGACGAGGCATTTGGCTACCTTAAAAGAGTCATAGTTACTGCTGCCAGCTGCTCGACCTACTTTCATTCTTTCCACTCATTAATTATTACTGTGGTCAGTCCTGCAGGAGCAATATGCCACTACATGTAAACCTTAACGTTGTCTGAGCTACCTTAACGAAGATATTCTCGAGTTTTCAAAAAAAATTTCACATGGTGACGAGGCATTTGGCTGCCTTAAGAGAGTCATAGTACCCCTGCCTGCTGCTCCCACTTTATTAAGCCCTTTCTCTCTATCATTCTTGCTATGGCTGTCCTACAGAACCGATGTGCCACTATATGTCCAGGTTAACGTCGTCACTGTTACTCCCACTGCGAGTCTCTCGAGTTAGCAAATGTACCTCGCAGGGTGACGAGGCTTTTGGCTACCTTAAGTGGCTCATAGTTACTCCAGCCAGCTGCTCCACCTTCTTTGAATCTTTCCTCCCTTTAAATCGTACTGTGGTCAGTCCTGCAGAGCGATACGCCACCACCTGTGCATGTTACCGTTGTCTGATTTACTTCAACGACGATTTCCTCGAGTTTTCAAATAAATCTCGCCGAGTGACGAGGCATTTTTCTACCTTAAGAGAGTCATAGTTACTGCAGCCAGCTGCTCCCCCTTCTTTGAATCTTTCCTCCCTTTAAATCGTACTGTGGTCAGTCCTGCAGAGCGATACGCCACCACCTGTGCATGTTACCGTTGTCTGATTTACTTCAACGACGATTTCCTCGAGTTTTTAAAATAAATTTCGCCGAGTGACGAGGCATTTGGCTACCTTAAGAGAGTCATAGTCACTGCTGCCAGCTGCTCGACCTACTTTCATTCTTTCCACTCATTAATTATTACTGTGGTCAGTCCTGCAGGAGCAATATGCCACTACATGTAAACCTTAACGTTGTCTGAGCTACCTTAACGAAGATATTCTCGAGTTTTCAAAAAAAATTTCACATGGTGACGAGGCATTTGGCTGCCTTAAGAGAGTCATAGTACCCCTGCCTGCTGCTCCCACTTTTTTAAGCCCTTTCTATCTATCATTCTTGCTATGGCTGTCCTACAGAACCGATGTGCCACTATATGTCCAGGTTAACGTCGTCACTGTTACTCCCACTACGAGTCTCTCGAGTTAGCAAATGTACCTCGCCGAATGACGAGGCATTTGGCTACCTTAAGTGACTCATAGTTACTGCAGCCAGCTGCTCCCCCTTCTTTGAATCTTTCCTCCCTTTAAATCGTACTGAGGTCAGTCCTGCTGAAGCGATACGCCACCACCTGTGCATGTTACCGTTGTCTGAGTTACATCAACGACGATTTCCTCGAATTTTCAAATAAATTTCGCCGAGTGACGAGGCATTTGGCTACCTTAAGAGAGTCATAGTTACTGCTGCCAGCTGCTCGACCTACTTTCATTCTTTCCAATCATTAATTATTACTGTGGTCAGTCCTGCAGGAGCAATATGCCACTACATGTAAACCTTAACGTTGTCTGAGCTACCTTAACGAAGATATTCTCGAGTTTTCAAAAAAAATTTCACATAGTGACGAGGCATTTGGCTGCCTTAAGAGAGTCATAGTACCCCTGCCTGCTGCTCCCACTTTATTAAGCCCTTTCTCTCTATCATTCTTGCTATGGCTGTCCTACAGAACCGATGTGCCACTATATGTCCAGGTTAACGTCGTCACTGTTACTCCCACTGCGAGTCTCTCGAGTTAGCAAATGTACCTCGCCGGGTGACGAGGCTTTTGGCTACCTTAAGTGGCTCATAGTTACTCCAGCCAGCTGCTCCACCTTCTTTGAATCTTTCCTCCCTTTAAATCGTACTGTGGTCAGTCCTGCAGAGCGATACGCCACCACCTGTGCATGTTACCGTTGTCTGATTTACTTCAACGACGATTTCCTCGAGTTTTCGAATAAATCTCGCCGAGTGACGAGGCATTTGGCTACCTTAAGAGAGTCATAGTTACTGCAGCCAGCTGCTCCCCCTTCTTTGAATCTTTCCTCCCTTTAAATCGTACTGTGGTCAGTCCTGCAGAGCGATACGCCACCACCTGTGCATGTTACCGTTGTCTGATTTACTTCAACGACGATTTCCTCGAGTTTTTAAAATAAATTTCGCCGAGTGACGAGGCATTTGGCTACCTTAAAAGAGTCATAGTTACTGCTGCCAGCTGCTCGACCTACTTTCATTCTTTCCACTCATTAATTATTACTGTGGTCAGTCCTGCAGGAGCAATATGCCACTACATGTAAACCTTAACGTTGTCTGAGCTACCTTAACGAAGATATTCTCGAGTTTTCAAAAAAAATTTCACATGGTGACGAGGCATTTGGCTGCCTTAAGAGAGTCATAGTACCCCTGCCTGCTGCTCCCACTTTATTAAGCCCTTTCTCTCTATCATTCTTGCTATGGCTGTCCTACAGAACCGATGTGCCACTATATGTCCAGGTTAACGTCGTCACTGTTACTCCCACTGCGAGTCTCTCGAGTTAGCAAATGTACCTCGCAGGGTGACGAGGCTTTTGGCTACCTTAAGTGGCTCATAGTTACTCCAGCCAGCTGCTCCACCTTCTTTGAATCTTTCCTCCCTTTAAATCGTACTGTGGTCAGTCCTGCAGAGCGATACGCCACCACCTGTGCATGTTACCGTTGTCTGATTTACTTCAACGACGATTTCCTCGAGTTTTCAAATAAATCTCGCCGAGTGACGAGGCATTTGGCTACCTTAAGAGAGTCATAGTTACTGCAGCCAGCTGCTCCCCCTTCTTTGAATCTTTCCTCCCTTTAAATCGTACTGTGGTCAGTCCTGCAGAGCGATACGCCACCACCTGTGCATGTTACCGTTGTCTGATTTACTTCAACGACGATTTCCTCGAGTTTTTAAAATAAATTTCGCCGAGTGACGAGGCATTTGGCTACCTTAAGAGAGTCATAGTCACTGCTGCCAGCTGCTCGACCTACTTTCATTCTTTCCACTCATTAATTATTACTGTGGTCAGTCCTGCAGGAGCAATATGCCACTACATGTAAACCTTAACGTTGTCTGAGCTACCTTAACGAAGATATTCTCGAGTTTTCAAAAAAAATTTCACATGGTGACGAGGCATTTGGCTGCCTTAAGAGAGTCATAGTACCCCTGCCTGCTGCTCCCACTTTTTTAAGCCCTTTCTATCTATCATTCTTGCTATGGCTGTCCTACAGAACCGATGTGCCACTATATGTCCAGGTTAACGTCGTCACTGTTACTCCCACTACGAGTCTCTCGAGTTAGCAAATGTACCTCGCCGAATGACGAGGCATTTGGCTACCTTAAGTGACTCATAGTTACTGCAGCCAGCTGCTCCCCCTTCTTTGAATCTTTCCTCCCTTTAAATCGTACTGAGGTCAGTCCTGCTGAAGCGATACGCCACCACCTGTGCATGTTACCGTTGTCTGAGTTACATCAACGACGATTTCCTCGAATTTTCAAATAAATTTCGCCGAGTGACGAGGCATTTGGCTACCTTAAGAGAGTCATAGTTACTGCTGCCAGCTGCTCGACCTATTTTCATCCTTTCCACTCATTAATTATTACTGTGGTCAGTCCTGCAGGAGCAATATGCCACTACATGTAAACCTTAACGTTGTCTGAGCTACCTTAACGAAGATATTCTCGAGTTTTCAAAAAAAATTTCACGTGGTGACGAGGCATTTGGCTGCCTTAAGAGAGTCATAGTACCCCTGCCTGCTGCTCCCACTTTATTAAGCCCTTTCTCTCTATCATTCTTGCTATGGCTGTCCTACAGAACCGATGTGCCACTATATGTCCAGGTTAACGTCGTCACTGTTACTCCCACTGCGAGTCTCTCGAGTTAGCAAATGTACCTCGCCGGGTGACGAGGCTTTTGGCTACCTTAAGTGGCTCATAGTTACTCCAGCCAGCTGCTCCACCTTCTTTGAATCTTTCCTCCCTTTAAATCGTACTGTGGTCAGTCCTGCAGAGCGATACGCCACCACCTGTGCATGTTACCGTTGTCTGATTTACTTCAACGACGATTTCCTCGAGTTTTCAAATAAATCTCGCCGAGTGACGAGGCATTTGGCTACCTTAAGAGAGTCATAGTTACTCCAGCCAGCTGCTCCCCCTTCTTTGAATCTTTCCTCCCTTTAAATCGTACTGTGGTCAGTCCTGCAGAGCGATACGCCACCACCTGTGCATGTTACCGTTGTCTGATTTACTTCAACGACGATTTCCTCGAGTTTTTAAAATAAATTTCGCCGAGTGACGAGGCATTTGGCTACCTTAAAAGAGTCATAGTTACTGCTGCCAGCTGCTCGACCTACTTTCATTCTTTCCACTCATTAATTATTACTGTGGTCAGTCCTGCAGGAGCAATATGCCACTACATGTAAACCTTAACGTTGTCTGAGCTACCTTAACGAAGATATTCTCGAGTTTTCAAAAAAAATTTCACATGGTGACGAGGCATTTGGCTGCCTTAAGAGAGTCATAGTACCCCTGCCTGCTGCTCCCACTTTATTAAGCCCTTTCTCTCTATCATTCTTGCTATGGCTGTCCTACAGAACCGATGTGCCACTATATGTCCAGGTTAACGTCGTCACTGTTACTCCCACTGCGAGTCTCTCGAGTTAGCAAATGTACCTCGCAGGGTGACGAGGCTTTTGGCTACCTTAAGTGGCTCATAGTTACTCCAGCCAGCTGCTCCACCTTCTTTGAATCTTTCCTCCCTTTAAATCGTACTGTGGTCAGTCCTGCAGAGCGATACGCCACCACCTGTGCATGTTACCGTTGTCTGATTTACTTCAACGACGATTTCCTCGAGTTTTCAAATAAATCTCGCCGAGTGACGAGGCATTTGGCTACCTTAAGAGAGTCATAGTTACTGCAGCCAGCTGCTCCCCCTTCTTTGAATCTTTCCTCCCTTTAAATCGTACTGTGGTCAGTCCTGCAGAGCGATACGCCACCACCTGTGCATGTTACCGTTGTCTGATTTACTTCAACGACGATTTCCTCGAGTTTTTAAAATAAATTTCGCCGAGTGACGAGGCATTTGGCTACCTTAAGAGAGTCATAGTTACTGCTGCCAGCTGCTCGACCTACTTTCATTCTTTCCACTCATTAATTATTACTGTGGTCAGTCCTGCAGGAGCAATATGCCACTACATGTAAACCTTAACGTTGTCTGAGCTACCTTAACGAAGATATTCTCGAGTTTTCAAAAAAAATTTCACATGGTGACGCGGCATTTGGCTGCCTTAAGAGAGTCATAGTACCCCTGCCTGCTGCTCCCACTTTTTTAAGCCCTTTCTATCTATCATTCTTGCTATGGCTGTCCTACAGACCCGATGTGCCACTATATGTCCAGGTTAACGTCGTCACTGTTACTCCCACTACGAGTCTCTCGAGTTAGCAAATGTACCTCGCCGAATGACGAGGCATTTGGCTACCTTAAGTGACTCATAGTTACTGCAGCCAACTGCTCCCCCTTCTTTGAATCTTTCCTCCCTTTAAATCGTACTGAGGTCAGTCCTGCTGAAGCGATACGCCACCACCTGTGCATGTTACCGTTGTCTGAGTTACATCAACGACGATTTCCTCGAATTTTCAAATAAATTTCGCCGAGTGACGAGGCATTTGGCTACCTTAAGAGAGTCATAGTTACTGCTGCCAGCTGCTCGACCTACTTTCATCCTTTCCACTCATTAATTATTACTGTGGTCAGTCCTGCAGGAGCAATATGCCACTACATGTAAACCTTAACGTTGTCTGAGCTACCTTAACGAAGATATTCTCGAGTTTTCAAAAAAAATTTCACGTGGTGACGAGGCATTTGGCTGCCTTAAGAGAGTCATAGTACCCCTGCCTGCTGCTCCCACTTTATTAAGCCCTTTCTCTCTATCATTCTTGCTATGGCTGTCCTACAGAACCGATGTGCCACTATATGTCCAGGTTAACGTCGTCACTGTTACTCCCACTGCGAGTCTCTCGAGTTAGCAAATGTACCTCGCCGGGTGACGAGGCTTTTGGCTACCTTAAGTGGCTCATAGTTACTCCAGCCAGCTGCTCCACCTTCTTTGAATCTTTCCTCCCTTTAAATCGTACTGTGGTCAGTCCTGCAGAGCGATACGCCACCACCTGTGCATGTTACCGTTGTCTGATTTACTTCAACGACGATTTCCTCGAGTTTTCAAATAAATCTCGCCGAGTGACGAGGCATTTGGCTACCTTAAGAGAGTCATAGTTACTGCAGCCAGCTGCTCCCCCTTCTTTGAATCTTTCCTCCCTTTAAATCGTACTGTGGTCAGTCCTGCAGAGCGATACGCCACCACCTGTGCATGTTACCGTTGTCTGATTTACTTCAACGACGATTTCCTCGAGTTTTTAAAATAAATTTCGCCGAGTGACGAGGCATTTGGCTACCTTAAGAGAGTCATAGTTACTGCTGCCAGCTGCTCGACCTACTTTCATTCTTTCCACTCATTAATTATTACTGTGGTCAGTCCTGCAGGAGCAATATGCCACTACATGTAAACCTTAACGTTGTCTGAGCTACCTTAACGAAGATATTCTCGAGTTTTCAAAAAAAATTTCACATGGTGACGAGGCATTTGGCTGCCTTAAGAGAGTCATAGTACCCCTGCCTGCTGCTCCCACTTTTTTAAGCCCTTTCTATCTATCATTCTTGCTATGGCTGTCCTACAGAAATGATGTGCCACTATATGTCCAGGTTAACGTCGTCACTGTTACTCCCACAACGAGTCTCTCGAGTTAGCAAATGTACCTCGCCGAATGACGAGGCATTTGGCTACCTTAAGTGACTCATAGGTACTGCAGCCAGCTGCTCCCCCTTCTTTGAATCTTTCCTCCCTTTAAATCGTACTGAGGTCAGTCCTGCTGAAGCGATACGCCACCACCTGTGCATGTTACCGTTGTCTGAGTTACTTCAACGACGATTTCCTCGAGTTTTCAAATAAATTTCGCCGAGTGACGAGGCATTTGGCTACCTTAAGAGAGTCATAGTTATCGCTGCCAGCTGCTCGACCTACTTTCATTCTTTCCACTCATTAATTATTACTGTGGTCAGTCCTGCAGGAGCAATATGCCACTACATGTAAACCTTAACGTTGTCTGAGCTACCTTAACGAAGATATTCTCGAGTTTTCAAAAAAAATTTCACATAGTGACGAGGCATTTGGCTGCCTTAAGAGAGTCATAGTACCCCTGCCTGCTGCTCCCACTTTATTAAGCCCTTTCTCTCTATCATTCTTGCTATGGCTGTCCTACAGAACCGATGTGCCACTATATGTCCAGGTTAACGTCGTCACTGTTACTCCCACTGCGAGTCTCTCGAGTTAGCAAATGTACCTCGCCGGGTGACGAGGCTTTTGGCTACCTTAAGTGGCTCATAGTTACTCTAGCCAACTGCTCCACCTTCTTTGAATCTTTCCTCCCTTTAAATCGTACTGTGGTCAGTCCTGCAGAGCGATACGCCACCACCTGTGCATGTTACCGTTGTCTGATTTACTTCAACGACGATTTCCTCGAGTTTTCAAATAAATCTCGCCGAGTGACGAGGCATTTGGCTACCTTAAGAGAGTCATAGTTACTGCAGCCAGCTGCTCCCCCTTCTTTGAATCTTTCCTCCCTTTAAATCGTACTGTGGTCAGTCCTGCAGAGCGATACGCCACCACCTGTGCATGTTACCGTTGTCTGATTTACTTCAACGACGATTTCCTCGAGTTTTTAAAATAAATTTCGCCGAGTGACGAGGCATTTGGCTACCTTAAAAGAGTCATAGTTACTGCTGCCAGCTGCTCGACCTACTTTCATTCTTTCCACTCATTAATTATTACTGTGGTCAGTCCTGCAGGAGCAATATGCCACTACATGTAAACCTTAACGTTGTCTGAGCTACCTTAACGAAGATATTCTCGAGTTTTCAAAAAAAATTTCACATGGTGACGAGGCATTTGGCTGCCTTAAGAGAGTCATAGTACCCCTGCCTGCTGCTCCCACTTTATTAAGCCCTTTCTCTCTATCATTCTTGCTATGGCTGTCCTACAGAACCGATGTGCCACTATATGTCCAGGTTAACGTCGTCACTGTTACTCCCACTGCGAGTCTCTCGAGTTAGCAAATGTACCTCGCAGGGTGACGAGGCTTTTGGCTACCTTAAGTGGCTCATAGTTACTCCAGCCAGCTGCTCCACCTTCTTTGAATCTTTCCTCCCTTTAAATCGTACTGTGGTCAGTCCTGCAGAGCGATACGCCACCACCTGTGCATGTTACCGTTGTCTGATTTACTTCAACGACGATTTCCTCGAGTTTTCAAATAAATCTCGCCGAGTGACGAGGCATTTGGCTACCTTAAGAGAGTCATAGTTACTGCAGCCAGCTGCTCCCCCTTCTTTGAATCTTTCCTCCCTTTAAATCGTACTGTGGTCAGTCCTGCAGAGCGATACGCCACCACCTGTGCATGTTACCGTTGTCTGATTTACTTCAACGACGATTTCCTCGAGTTTTTAAAATAAATTTCGCCGAGTGACGAGGCATTTGGCTACCTTAAGAGAGTCATAGTTACTGCTGCCAGCTGCTCGACCTACTTTCATTCTTTCCACTCATTAATTATTACTGTGGTCAGTCCTGCAGGAGCAATATGCCACTACATGTAAACCTTAACGTTGTCTGAGCTACCTTAACGAAGATATTCTCGAGTTTTCAAAAAAAATTTCACATGGTGACGAGGCATTTGGCTGCCTTAAGAGAGTCATAGTACCCCTGCCTGCTGCTCCCACTTTTTTAAGCCCTTTCTATCTATCATTCTTGCTATGGCTGTCCTACAGAAATGATGTGCCACTATATGTCCAGGTTAACGTCGTCACTGTTACTCCCACTACGAGTCTCTCGAGTTAGCAAATGTACCTCGCCGAATGACGAGGCATTTGGCTACCTTAAGTGACTCATAGGTACTGCAGCCAGCTGCTCCCCCTTCTTTGAATCTTTCCTCCCTTTAAATCGTACTGAGGTCAGTCCTGCTGAAGCGATACGCCACCACCTGTGCATGTTACCGTTGTCTGAGTTACTTCAACGACGATTTCCTCGAGTTTTCAAATAAATTTCGCCGAGTGACGAGGCATTTGGCTACCTTAAGAGAGTCATAGTTACTGCTGCCAGCTGCTCGACCTACTTTCATTCTTTCCACTCATTAATTATTACTGTGGTCAGTCCTGCAGGAGCAATATGCCACTACATGTAAACCTTAACGTTGTCTGAGCTACCTTAACGAAGATATTCTCGAGTTTTCAAAAAAAATTTCACATAGTGACGAGGCATTTGGCTGCCTTAAGAGAGTCATAGTACCCCTGCCTGCTGCTCCCACTTTATTAAGCCCTTTCTCTCTATCATTCTTGCTATGGCTGTCCTACAGAACCGATGTGCCACTATATGTCCAGGTTAACGTCGTCACTGTTACTCCCACTGCGAGTCTCTCGAGTTAGCAAATGTACCTCGCCGGGTGACGAGGCTTTTGGCTACCTTAAGTGGCTCATAGTTACTCCAGCCAGCTGCTCCACCTTCTTTGAATCTTTCCTCCCTTTATATCGTACTGTGGTCAGTCCTGCAGAGCGATACGCCACCACCTGTGCATGTTACCGTTGTCTGATTTACTTCAACGACGATTTCCTCGAGTTTTCAAATAAATCTCGCCGAGTGACGAGGCATTTGGCTACCTTAAGAGAGTCATAGTTACTGCAGCCAGCTGCTCCCCCTTCTTTGAATCTTTCCTCCCTTTAAATCGTACTGTGGTCAGTCCTGCAGAGCGATACGCCACCACCTGTGCATGTTACCGTTGTCTGATTTACTTCAACGACGATTTCCTCGAGTTTTTAAAATAAATTTCGCCGAGTGACGAGGCATTTGGCTACCTTAAAAGAGTCATAGTTACTGCTGCCAGCTGCTCGACCTACTTTCATTCTTTCCACTCATTAATTATTACTGTGGTCAGTCCTGCAGGAGCAATATGCCACTACATGTAAACCTTAACGTTGTCTGAGCTACCTTAACGAAGATATTCTCGAGTTTTCAAAAAAAATTTCACATGGTGACGAGGCATTTGGCTGCCTTAAGAGAGTCATAGTACCCCTGCCTGCTGCTCCCACTTTATTAAGCCCTTTCTCTCTATCATTCTTGCTATGGCTGTCCTACAGAACCGATGTGCCACTATATGTCCAGGTTAACGTCGTCACTGTTACTCCCACTGCGAGTCTCTCGAGTTAGCAAATGTACCTCGCAGGGTGACGAGGCTTTTGGCTACCTTAAGTGGCTCATAGTTACTCCAGCCAGCTGCTCCACCTTCTTTGAATCTTTCCTCCCTTTAAATCGTACTGTGGTCAGTCCTGCAGAGCGATACGCCACCACCTGTGCATGTTACCGTTGTCTGATTTACTTCAACGACGATTTCCTCGAGTTTTCAAATAAATCTCGCCGAGTGACGAGGCATTTGGCTACCTTAAGAGAGTCATAGTTACTGCAGCCAGCTGCTCCCCCTTCTTTGAATCTTTCCTCCCTTTAAATCGTACTGTGGTCAGTCCTGCAGAGCGATACGCCACCACCTGTGCATGTTACCGTTGTCTGATTTACTTCAACGACGATTTCCTCGAGTTTTTAAAATAAATTTCGCCGAGTGACGAGGCATTTGGCTACCTTAAGAGAGTCATAGTTACTGCTGCCAGCTGCTCGACCTACTTTAATTCTTTCCACTCATTAATTATTACTGTGGTCAGTCCTGCAGGAGCAATATGCCACTACATGTAAACCTTAACGTTGTCTGAGCTACCTTAACGAAGATATTCTCGAGTTTTCAAAAAAAATTTCACATGGTGACGAGGCATTTGGCTGCCTTAAGAGAGTCATAGTACCCCTGCCTGCTGCTCCCACTTTTTTAAGCCCTTTCTATCTATCATTCTTGCTATGGCTGTCCTACAGAACCGATGTGCCACTATATGTCCAGGTTAACGTCGTCACTGTTACTCCCACTACGAGTCTCTCGAGTTAGCAAATGTACCTCGCCGAATGACGAGGCATTTGGCTACCTTAAGTGACTCATAGTTACTGCAGCCAGCTGCTCCCCCTTCTTTGAATCTTTCCTCCCTTTAAATCGTACTGAGGTCAGTCCTGCTGAAGCGATACGCCACCACCTGTGCATGTTACCGTTGTCTGAGTTACATCAACGACGATTTCCTCGAATTTTCAAATACATTTCGCCGAGTGACGAGGCATTTGGCTACCTTAAGAGAGTCATAGTTACTGCTGCCAGCTGCTCGACCTACTTTCATCCTTTCCACTCATTAATTATTACTGTGGTCAGTCCTGCAGGAGCAATATGCCACTACATGTAAACCTTAACGTTGTCTGAGCTACCTTAACGAAGATATTCTCGAGTTTTCAAAAAAAATTTCACGTGGTGACGAGGCATTTGGCTGCCTTAAGAGAGTCATAGTACCCCTGCCTGCTGCTCCCACTTTATTAAGCCCTTTCTCTCTATCATTCTTGCTATGGCTGTCCTACAGAACCGATGTGCCACTATATGTCCAGGTTAACGTCGTCGATGTTACTCCCACTGCGAGTCTCTCGAGTTAGCAAATGTACCTCGCCGGGTGACGAGGCTTTTGGCTACCTTAAGTGGCTCATAGTTACTCCAGCCAGCTGCTCCACCTTCTTTGAATCTTTCCTCCCTTTAAATCGTACTGTGGTCAGTCCTGCAGAGCGATACGCCACCACCTGTGCATGTTACCGTTGTCTGATTTACTTCAACGACGATTTCCTCGAGTTTTCAAATAAATCTCGCCGAGTGACGAGGCATTTGGCTACCTTAAGAGAGTCATAGTTACTGCAGCCAGCTGCTCCCCCTTCTTTGAATCTTTCCTCCCTTTAAATCGTACTGTGGTCAGTCCTGCAGAGCGATACGCCACCACCTGTGCATGTTACCGTTGTCTGATTTACTTCAACGACGATTTCCTCGAGTTTTTAAAATAAATTTCGCCGAGTGACGAGGCATTTGGCTACCTTAAGAGAGTCATAGTTACTGCTGCCAGCTGCTCGACCTACTTTAATTCTTTCCACTCATTAATTATTACTGTGGTCAGTCCTGCAGGAGCAATATGCCACTACATGTAAACCTTAACGTTGTCTGAGCTACCTTAACGAAGATATTCTCGAGTTTTCAAAAAAAATTTCACATGGTGACGAGGCATTTGGCTGCCTTAAGAGAGTCATAGTACCCCTGCCTGCTGCTCCCACTTTTTTAAGCCCTTTCTATCTATCATTCTTGCTATGGCTGTCCTACAGAAATGATGTGCCACTATATGTCCAGGTTAACGTCGTCACTGTTACTCCCACTGCGAGTCTCTCGAGTTAGCAAATGTACCTCGCCGGGTGACGAGGCTTTTGGCTACCTTAAGTGGCTCGTAGTTACTCCAGCCAGCTGCTCCACCTTCTTTGAATCTTTCCTCCCTTTAAATCGTACTGTGGTCAGTCCTGCAGAGCGATACGCCACCACCTGTGCATGTTACCGTTGTCTGATTTACTTCAACGACGATTTCCTCGAGTTTTCAAATAAATCTCGCCGAGTGACGAGGCATTTGGCTACCTTAAGAGAGTCATAGTCACTGCAGCCAGCTGCTCCCCCTTCTTTGAATCTTTCCTCCCTTTAAATCGTACTGTGGTCAGTCCTGCAGAGCGATACGCCACCACCTGTGCATGTTACCGTTGTCTGATTTACTTCAACGACGATTTCCTCGAGTTTTTAAAATAAATTTCGCCGAGTGACGAGGCATTTGGCTACCTTAAAAGAGTCATAGTTACTGCTGCCAGCTGCTCGACCTACTTTCATTCTTTCCACTCATTAATTATTACTGTGGTCAGTCCTGCAGGAGCAATATGCCACTACATGTAAACCTTAACGTTGTCTGAGCTACCTTAACGAAGATATTCTCGAGTTTTCAAAAAAAATTTCACATGGTGACGAGGCATTTGGCTGCCTTAAGAGAGTCATAGTACCCCTGCCTGCTGCTCCCACTTTACTAAGCCCTTTCTCTCTATCATTCTTGCTATGGCTGTCCTACAGAACCGATGTGCCACTATATGTCCAGGTTAACGTCGTCACTGTTACTCCCACTGCGAGTCTCTCGAGTTAGCAAATGTACCTCGCAGGGTGACGAGGCTTTTGGCTACCTTAAGTGGCTCATAGTTACTCCAGCCAGCTGCTCCGCCTTCTTTGAATCTTTCCTCCCTTTAAATCGTACTGTGGTCAGTCCTGCAGAGCGATACGCCACCACCTGTGCATGTTACCGTTGTCTGATTTACTTCAACGACGATTTCCTCGAGTTTTCAAATAAATCTCGCCGAGTGACGAGGCATTTGGCTACCTTAAGAGAGTCATAGTTACTGCAGCCAGCTGCTCCCCCTTCTTTGAATCTTTCCTCCCTTTAAATCGTACTGTGGTCAGTCCTGCAGAGCGATACGCCACCACCTGTGCATGTTACCGTTGTCTGATTTACTTCAACGACGATTTCCTCGAGTTTTTAAAATAAATTTCGCCGAGTGACGAGGCATTTGGCTACCTTAAGAGAGTCATAGTTACTGCTGCCAGCTGCTCGACCTACTTTCATTCTTTCCACTCATTAATTATTACTGTGGTCAGTCCTGCAGGAGCAATATGCCACTACATGTAAACCTTAACGTTGTCTGAGCTACCTTAACGAAGATATTCTCGAGTTTTCAAAAAAAATTTCACATGGTGACGAGGCATTTGGCTGCCTTAAGAGAGTCATAGTACCCCTGCCTGCTGCTCCCACTTTTTTAAGCCCTTTCTATCTATCATTCTTGCTATGGCTGTCCTACAGAACCGATGTGCCACTATATGTCCAGGTTAACGTCGTCACTGTTACTCCCACTACGAGTCTCTCGAGTTAGCAAATGTACCTCGCCGAATGACGAGGCATTTGGCTACCTTAAGTGACTCATAGTTACTGCAGCCAGCTGCTCCCCCTTCTTTGAATCTTTCCTCCCTTTAAATCGTACTGAGGTCAGTCCTGCTGAAGCGATACGCCACCACCTGTGCATGTTACCGTTGTCTGAGTTACATCAACGACGATTTCCTCGAATTTTCAAATAAATTTCGCCGAGTGACGAGGCATTTGGCTACCTTAAGAGAGTCATAGTTACTGCTGCCAGCTGCTCGACCTACTTTCATCCTTTCCACTCATTAATTGTTACTGTGGTCAGTCCTGCAGGAGCAATATGCCACTACATGTAAACCTTAACGTTGTCTGAGCTACCTTAACGAAGATATTCTCGAGTTTTCAAAAAAAATTTCACGTGGTGACGAGGCATTTGGCTGCCTTAAGAGAGTCATAGTACCCCTGCCTGCTGCTCCCACTTTATTAAGCCCTTTCTCTCTATCATTCTTGCTATGGCTGTCCTACAGAACCGATGTGCCACTATATGTCCAGGTTAACGTCGTCACTGTTACTCCCACTGCGAGTCTCTCGAGTTAGCAAATGTACCTCGCCGGGTGACGAGGCTTTTGGCTACCTTAAGTGGCTCATAGTTACTCCAGCCAGCTGCTCCACCTTCTTTGAATCTTTCCTCCCTTTAAATCGAACTGTGGTCAGTCCTGCAGAGCGATACGCCACCACCTGTGCATGTTACCGTTGTCTGATTTACTTCAACGACGATTTCCTCGAGTTTTCAAATAAATCTCGCCGAGTGACGAGGCATTTGGCTACCTTAAGAGAGTCATAGTTACTGCAGCCAGCTGCTCCCCCTTCTTTGAATCTTTCCTCCCTTTAAATCGTACTGTGGTCAGTCCTGCAGAGCGATACGCCACCACCTGTGCATGTCACCGTTGTCTGATTTACTTCAACGACGATTTCCTCGAGTTTTTAAAATAAATTTCGCCGAGTGACGAGGCATTTGGCTACCTTAAGAGAGTCATAGTTACTGCTGCCAGCTGCTCGACCTACTTTCATTCTTTCCACTCATTAATTATTACTGTGGTCAGTCCTGCAGGAGCAATATGCCACTACATGTAAACCTTAACGTTGTCTGAGCTACCTTAACGAAGATTTTCTCGAGTTTTCAAAAAAAATTTCACATGGTGACGAGGCATTTGGCTGCCTTAAGAGAGTCATAGTACCCCTGCCTGCTGCTCCCACTTTTTTAAGCCCTTTCTATCTATCATTCTTGCTATGGCTGTCCTACAGAAATGATGTGCCACTATATGTCCAGGTTAACGTCGTCACTGTTACTCCCACTACGAGTCTCTCGAGTTAGCAAATGTACCTCGCCGAATGACGAGGCATTTGGCTACCTTAAGTGACTCATAGGTACTGCAGCCAGCTGCTCCCCCTTCTTTGAATCTTTCCTCCCTTTAAATCGTACTGAGGTCAGTCCTGCTGAAGCGATACGCCACCACCTGTGCATGTTACCGTTGTCTGAGTTACTTCAACGACGATTTCCTCGAGTTTTCAAATAAATTTCGCCGAGTGACGAGGCATTTGGCTACCTTAAGAGAGTCATAGTTACTGCTGCCAGCTGCTCGACCTACTTTCATTCTTTCCACTCATTAATTATTACTGTGGTCAGTCCTGCAGGAGCAATATGCCACTACATGTAAACCTTAACGTTGTCTGAGCTACCTTAACGAAGATATTCTCGAGTTCTCAAAAAAAATTTCACATGGTGACGAGGCATTTGGCTGCCTTAAGAGAGTCATAGTACCCCTGCCTGCTGCTCCCACTTTTTTAAGCCCTTTCTCTCTATCATTCTTGCTATGGCTGTCCTACAGAACCGATGTGCCACTATATGTCCAGGTTAACGTCGTCACTGTTACTCCCACTGCGAGTCTCTCGAGTTAGCAAATGTACCTCGCCTGGTGACGAGGCTTTTGGCTACCTTAAGTGACTCATAGTTACTGCAGCCAGCTGCTCCACCTTCTTTGAATCTTTCCTCCCTTTAAATCGTACTGAGGTCAGCCCTGCTGAAGCGATACGCCAACACCTGTGCATGTTACCTTTGTCTGAGTTACATCAACGACGATTTCCTCGAATTTTCAAATAAATTTCGCCGAGTGACGAGGCATTTGGCTACCTTAAGAGAGTCATAGTTACTGCTGCCAGCTGCTCGACCTACTTTCATTCTTTCCACTCATTAATTATTACTGTGGTCAGTCCTGCAGGAGCAATATGCCACTACATGTAAACCTTAACGTTGTCTGAGCTACCTTAACGAAGATATTCTCGAGTTTTCAAAAAAAATTTCACATGGTGACGAGGCATTTGGCTGCCTTAAGAGAGTCATAGTACCCCTGCCTGCTGCTCCCACTTTATTAAGCCCTTTCTCTCTATCATTCTTGCTATGGCTGTCCTACAGAACCGATGTGCCACTATATGTCCAGGTTAACGTCGTCACTGTTACTCCCACTGCGAGTCTCTCGAGTTAGCAAATGTACCTCGCCGGGTGACGAGGCTTTTGGCTACCTTAAGTGGCTCATAGTTACTCCAGCCAGCTGCTCCACTTTCTTTGAATCTTTCCTCCCTTTAAATCGTACTGTGGTCAGTCCTGCAGAGCGATACGCCACCACCTGTGCATGTTACCGTTGTCTGATTTACTTCAACGACGATTTCCTCGAGTTTTCAAATAAATCTCGCCGAGTGACGAGGCATTTGGCTACCTTAAGAGAGTCATAGTTATTGCAGCCAGCTGCTCCCCCTTCTTTGAATCTTTCCTCCCTTTAAATCGTACTGTGGTCAGTCCTGCAGAGCGATACGCCACCACCTGTGCATGTTACCGTTGTCTGATTTACTTCAACGACGATTTCCTCGAGTTTTTAAAATAAATTTCGCCGAGTGACGAGGCATTTGGCTACCTTAAGAGAGTCATAGTTACTGCTGCCAGCTGCTCGACCTACTTTCATTCTTTCCACTCATTAATTATTACTGTGGTCAGTCCTGCAGGAGCAATATGCCACTACATGTAAACCTTAACGTTGTCTGAGCTACCTTAACGAAGATTTTCTCGAGTTTTCAAAAAAAATTTCACATGGTGACGAGGCATTTGGCTGCCTTAAGAGAGTCATAGTACCCCTGCCTGCTGCTCCCACTTTTTTAAGCCCTTTCTATCTATCATTCTTGCTATGGCTGTCCTACAGAAATGATGTGCCACTATATGTCCAGGTTAACGTCGTCACTGTTACTCCCACTACGAGTCTCTCGAGTTAGCAAATGTACCTCGCCGAATGACGAGGCATTTGGCTACCTTAAGTGACTCATAGGTACTGCAGCCAGCTGCTCCCCCTTCTTTGAATCTTTCCTCCCTTTAAATCGTACTGAGGTCAGTCCTGCTGAAGCGATACGCCACCACCTGTGCATGTTACCGTTGTCTGAGTTACTTCAACGACGATTTCCTCGAGTTTTCAAATAAATTTCGCCGAGTGACGAGGCATTTGGCTACCTTAAGAGAGTCATAGTTACTGCTGCCAGCTGCTCGACCTACTTTCATTCTTTCCACTCATTAATTATTACTGTGGTCAGTCCTGCAGGAGCAATATGCCACTACATGTAAACCTTAACGTTGTCTGAGCTACCTTAACGAAGATATTCTCGAGTTTTCAAAAAAAATTTCACATGGTGACGAGGCATTTGGCTGCCTTAAGAGAGTCATAGTACCCCTGCCTGCTGCTCCCACTTTTTTAAGCCCTTTCTCTCTATCATTCTTGCTATGGCTGTCCTACAGAACCGATGTGCCACTATATGTCCAGGTTAACGTCGTCACTGTTACTCCCACTGCGAGTCTCTCGAGTTAGCAAATGTACCTCGCCTGGTGACGAGGCTTTTGGCTACCTTAAGTGACTCATAGTTACTGCAGCCAGCTGCTCCACCTTCTTTGAATCTTTCCTCCCTTTAAATCGTACTGAGGTCAGCCCTGCTGAAGCGATACGCCAACACCTGTGCATGTTACCTTTGTCTGAGTTACATCAACGACGATTTCCTCGAATTTTCAAATAAATTTCGCCGAGTGACGAGGCATTTGGCTACCTTAAGAGAGTCATAGTTACTGCTGCCAGCTGCTCGACCTACTTTCATTCTTTCCACTCATTAATTATTACTGTGGTCAGTCCTGCAGGAGCAATATGCCACTACATGTAAACCTTAACGTTGTCTGAGCTACCTTAACGAAGATATTCTCGAGTTTTCAAAAAAAATTTCACATGGTGACGAGGCATTTGGCTGCCTTAAGAGAGTCATAGTACCCCTGCCTGCTGCTCCCACTTTATTAAGCCCTTTCTCTCTATCATTCTTGCTATGGCTGTCCTACAGAACCGATGTGCCACTATATGTCCAGGTTAACGTCGTCACTGTTACTCCCACTGCGAGTCTCTCGAGTTAGCAAATGTACCTCGCCGGGTGACGAGGCTTTTGGCTACCTTAAGTGGCTCATAGTTACTCCAGCCAGCTGCTCCACTTTCTTTGAATCTTTCCTCCCTTTAAATCGTACTGTGGTCAGTCCTGCAGAGCGATACGCCACCACCTGTGCATGTTACCGTTGTCTGATTTACTTCAACGACGATTTCCTCGAGTTTTCAAATAAATCTCGCCGAGTGACGAGGCATTTGGCTACCTTAAGAGAGTCATAGTTATTGCAGCCAGCTGCTCCCCCTTCTTTGAATCTTTCCTCCCTTTAAATCGTACTGTGGTCAGTCCTGCAGAGCGATACGCCACCACCTGTGCATGTTACCGTTGTCTGATTTACTTCAACGACGATTTCCTCGAGTTTTTAAAATAAATTTCGCCGAGTGACGAGGCATTTGGCTACCTTAAGAGAGTCATAGTTACTGCTGCCAGCTGCTCGACCTACTTTCATTCTTTCCACTTATTAATTACACTGTGGTCAGTCCTGCAAGAGCAATATGCCACTACATGTAAACCTTAACGTTGTCTGAGCTACCTTAACGAAGATATTCTCGAGTTTTCAAAAAAAATTTCACATGGTGACGAGGCATTTGGCTGCCTCAAGAGAGTCATAGTACCCCTGCCTGCTGCTCCCACTTTATTAAGCCCTTTCTCTCTATCATTCTTGCTATGGCTGTCCTACAGAACCGATGTGCCACTATATGTCCAGGTTAACGTCGTCACTGTTACTCCCACTGCGAGTCTCTCGAGTTAGCAAATGTACCTCGCCGGGTGACGAGGCTTTTGGCTACCTTAAGTGGCTCATAGTTACTCCAGCCAGCTGCTCCACCTTCTTTGAATCTTTCCTCCCTTTAAATCGTATTGTGGTCAGTCCTGCAGAGCGATACGCCACCACCTGTGCATGTTACCGTTGTCTGATTTACTTCAACGACGATTTCCTCGAGTTTTCAAATAAATCTCGCCGAGTGACGAGGCATTTGGCTACCTTAAGAGAGTCATAGTTACTGCAGCCAGCTGCTCCCCCTTCTTTGAATCTTTCCTCCCTTTAAATCGTACTGTGGTCAGTCCTGCAGAGCGATACGCCACCACCTGTGCATGTTACCGTTGTCTGAGTTACATAAACGACGATTTCCTCGAATTTTCAAATAAATTTCGCCGAGTGACGAGGCATTGGGCTACCTTAAGAGAGTCATAGTTACTGCTGCCAGCTGCTCGACCTACTTTCATTCTTTCCACTCATTAATTATTACTGTGGTCAGTCCTGCAGGAGCAATATGCCACTACATGTAAATCTTAACGTTGTCTGAGCTACCTTAACGAAGATATTCTAGAGTTTTCAAAAAAAATTTCACATGGTGACGAGGCATTTGGCTGCCTTAAGAGAGTCATAGTACCCCTGCCTGCTGCTCCCACTTTTTTAAGCCCTTTCTCTCTATCATTCTTGCTATGGCTATCCTACAGAACCGATGTGCCACTATATGTCCAGGTTAACGTCGTCACTGTTACTCCCACTGCGAGTCTCTCGAGTTAGCAAATGTACCTCGCCGGGTGACGAGGCTTTTGGCTACCTTAAGTGACTCATAGTTACTGCAGCCAGCTGCTCCACCTTCTTTGAATCTTTCCTCCCTTTAAATCGTACTGAGGTCAGTCCTGCTGAAGCGATACGCCACCACCTGTGCATGTTACCGTTGTCTGAGTTACATCAACGACGATTTCCTCGAATTTTCAAATAAATTTCGCCGAGTGACGAGGCATTTGGCTACCTTAAGAGAGTCATAGTTACTGCTGCCAGCTGCTCGACCTACTTTCATTCTTTCCAATCATTAATTATTACTGTGGTCAGTCCTGCAGGAGCAATATGCCACTACATGTAAACCTTAACGTTGTCTGAGCTACCTTAACGAAGATATTCTCGAGTTTTCAAAAAAAATTTCACATGGTGACGAGGCATTTGGCTGCCTTAAGAGAGTCATAGTACCCCTGCCTGCTGCTCCCACTTTATTAAGCCCTTTCTCTCTATCATTCTTGCTATGGCTGTCCTACAGAACCGATGTGCCACTATATGTCGAGGTTAACGTCGTCACTGTTACTCCCACTGCGAGTCTCTCGAGTTAGCAAATGTACCTCGCCGGGTGACGAGGCTTTTGGCTACCTTAAGTGGCTCATAGTTACTCCAGCCAGCTGCTCCACCTTCTTTGAATCTTTCCTCCCTTTAAATCGTACTGTGGTCAGTCCTGCAGAGCGATACGCCACCACCTGTGCATGTTACCGTTGTCTGATTTACTTCAACGACGATTTCCTCGAGTTTTCAAATAAATCTCGCCGAGTGACGAGGCATTTGGCTACCTTAAGAGAGTCATAGTTACTGCAGCCAGCTGCTCCCCCTTCTTTGAATCTTTCCTCCCTTTAAATCGTACTGTGGTCAGTCCTGCAGAGCGATACGCCACCACCTGTGCATGTTACCGTTGTCTGATTTACTTCAACGACGATATCCTCGAGTTTTTAAAATAAATTTCGCCGAGTGACGAGGCATTTGGCTACCTTAAGAGAGTCATAGTTACTGCTGCCAGCTGCTCGACCTACTTTCATTCTTTCCACTCATTAATTATTACTGTGGTCAGTCCTGCAAGAGCAATATGCCACTACATGTAAACCTTAACGTTGTCTGAGCTACCTTAACGAAGATATTCTCGAGTTTTCAAAAAAAATTTTACATGGTGACGAGGCATTTGGCTGCCTTAAGAGAGTCATAGTACCCCTGCCTGCTGCTCCCACTTTATTAAGCCCTTTCTCTCTATCATTCTTGCTATGGCTGTCCTACAGAACCGATGTGCCACTATATGTCCAGGTTAACGTCGTCACTGTTACTCCCACTGCGAGTCTCTCGAGTTAGCAAATGTACCTCGCCGGGTGACGAGGCTTTTGGCTACCTTAAGTGGCTCATAGTTACTCCAGCCAGCTGCTCCACCTTCTTTGAATCTTTCCTCCCTTTAAATCGTACTGTGGTCAGTCCTGCAGAGCGATACGCCACCACCTGTGCACGTTACCGTTGTCTGATTTACTTCAACGACGATTTCCTCGAGTTTTCAAATAAATCTCGCCGAGTGACGAGGCATTTGGCTACCTTAAGAGAGTCATAGTTACTGCCGCCAGCTGCTCGACCTACTTTCTTTCTTTCCACTCATTAATTATTACTGTGGTCAGTCCTGCAGGAGCAATATGCCACTACATGTAAACCTTAACGTTGTCTGAGCTACCTTAACGAAGATATTCTCGAGTTTTCAAAAAAAATTTCACATGGTTACGAGGCATTTGGCTGCCTTAGGAGAGTCATAGTACCCCAACCTGCTGCTCCCACTTTTCTAAGCCCATTCTCTCTATCATTCTTGCTATGGCTGTCCTACAGAACCGATGTGCCACTATATGTCCAGGTTAACGTCGTCACTGTTACTCCCACTACGAGACTCTCGAGTTAGCAAATGTACCTCGCCGGGTGACGAGGCATTTGGCTACCTTAAGAGAGTCATAGTTACTGCAGCCAGCTGCTCCCCCTTCTTTGAATCTTTCCTCCCTTTAAATGGTACTGTGGTCAGTCCTGCAGAGCGATACGCCACCACCTGTGCATGTTACCGTTGTCTGATTTACTTCAACGACGATTTCCTCGAGTTTTCAAATAAATCTCGCCGAGTGACGAGGCATTTGGCTACCTTAAGAGAGTCGTAGTTACTGCCGCCAGTTGCTCGACCTACTTTCTTTCCTTCCACTCATTAATTATTACTGTGGTCAGTCCTGCAGGAGCAATATGCCACTACATGTAAACCTTAACGTTGTCTGAGCTACCTTAACGAAAATATCCTCGAGATTTCAAAAAAAATTTCACATGGTGACGAGGCATTTGGCTACCTTCAGGGAGTCATAGTACCCCTGCCTGCTGCTCCCACTTTTCTAAGCCCTTTCTCTCTATCATTCTTGCTATGGCTGTCCTACAGAACCGATGTGTCACTATATGTCCACGTAAACGTCGTCTCTGTTACTCCCACTACGAGTCTCTCGAGTTAGCAAATGTACCTCGAAGGATGACGAGGCATTTTGCTACCTTATAAGCGTCATAGTTACTGCAGCCAGCTACTCCCCCTTCTTTGAATCTTTCCTGTCTTTATTTCGTACTGTGGTCAGTCCTGCAGAAGCGATACGCCACCACCTGTGCATGTTACTGTTGTCTGAGTTACCTCAACAACGAATTCCTCGAGTTTTCAAATAAATTTCGCCGAGTGACGAGGCATTTGGCTACCTTAAGAGAGTCATAGTTACTGCAGCCAGCTGCTCCCCCTTCTTTGAATCTTTCCTCCCTTTAAATCGTACTGTGGTCAGTCCTGCAGAGCGATACGCCACCACCTGTGCATGTTACCGTTGTCTGATTTACTTCAACGACGATTTCCTCGAGTTTTTAAAATAAATTTCGCCGAGTGACGAGGCATTTGGCTACCTTAAGAGAGTCATAGTTACTGCTGCCAGCTGCTCGACCTACTTTCATTCTTTCCACTCATTAATTATTACTGTGGTCAGTCCTGCAGGAGCAATATGATACTACATGTAAACCTTAACGTTGTCTGAGCTACCTTAACGAAGATATTCTCGAGTTTTCAAAAAAAATTTCACATGGTGACGAGGCATTTGGCTGCCTTAAGAGAGTCATAGTACCCCTGCCTGCTGCTCCCACTTTTTTAAGCCCTTTCTATCTATCATTCTTGCTATGGCTGTCCTACAGAACCGATGTGCCACTATATGTCCAGGTTAACGTCGTCACTGTTACTCCCACTACGAGTCTCTCGAGTTAGCAAATGTACCTCGCCGAATGACGAGGCATTTGGCTACCTTAAGTGACTCATAGTTACTGCAGCCAGCTGCTCCCCCTTCTTTGAATCTTTCCTCCCTTTAAATCGTACTGAGGTCAGTCCTGCTGAAGCGATACGCCACCACCTGTGCATGTTACCGTTGTCTGAGTTACTTCAACGACGATTTCCTCGAGTTTTCAAATAAATTTCGCCGAGTGACGAGGCATTTGGCTACCTTAAGAGAGTCATAGTTACTGCTGCCAGCTGCTCGACCTACTTTCATTCTTTCCACTCATTAATTATTACTGTGTTCAGTCCTGCAGGAGCAATATGCCACTACATGTAAACCTTAACGTTGTCTGAGCTACCTTAACGAAGATATTCTCGAGTTTTCAAAAAAAATTTCACATGGTGACGAGGCATTTGGCTGCCTTAAGAGAGTCATAGTACCCCTGCCTGCTGCTCCCACTTTTTTAAGCCCTTTCTCTCTATCATTCTTGCTATGGCTGTCCTACAGAACCGATGTGCCACTATATGTCCAGGTTAACGTCGTCACTGTTACTCCCACTGTGAGTCTCTCGAGTTAGCAAATGTACCTCGCCGGGTGACGAGGCTTTTGGCTACCTTAAGTGACTCATAGTTACTGCAGCCAGCTGCTCCACCTTCTTTGAATCTTTCCTCCCTTTAACTGTACTGAGGTCAGTCCTGCTGAAGCGATACGCCACCACCTGTGCATGTTACCGTTGTCTGAGTTACATCAACGACGATTTCCTCGAATTTTCAAATAAATTTCGCCGAGTGACGAGGCATTTGACTACCTTAAGAGAGTCATAGTTACTGCTGCCAGCTGCTCGACCTACTTTCATTCTTTCCACTCATTAATTATTACTGTGGTCAGTCCTGCAGGAGCAATATGCCACTACATGTAAACCTTAACGTTGTCTGAGCTACCTTAACGAAGATATTCTCGAGTTTTCAAAAAAAATTTCACATGGTGACGAGGCATTTGGCTGCCTTAAGAGAGTCATAGTACCCCTGCCTGCTGCTCCCACTTTATTAAGCCCTTTCTCTCTATCATTCTTGCTATGGCTGTCCTACAGAACCGATGTGCCACTATATGTCCAGGTTAACGTCGTCACTGTTACTCCCACTGCGAGTCTTTCGAGTTAGCAAATGTACCTCGCCGGGTGACGAGGCTTTTGGCTACCTTAAGTGGCTCATAGTTACTCCAGCCAGCTGCTCCACCTTCTTTGAATCTTTCCTCCCTTTAAATCGTACTGTGGTCAGTCCTGCAGAGCGATACGCCACCACCTGTGCATGTTACCGTTGTCTGATTTACTTCAACGACGATTTCCTCGAGTTTTCAAATAAATCTCGCCGAGTGACGAGGCATTTGGCTACCTTAAGAGAGTCATAGTTACTGCAGCCAGCTGCTCCCCCTTCTTTGAATCTTTCCTCCCTTTAAATCGTACTGTGGTCAGTCCTGCAGAGCGATACGCCACCACCTGTGCATGTTACCGTTGTCTGATTTACTTCAACGACGATTTCCTCGAGTTTTTAAAATAAATTTCGCCGAGTGACGAGGCATTTGGCTACCTTAAGAGAGTCATAGTAACTGCTGCCAGCTGCTCGACCTACTTTCTTTCTTTCCACTCATTAATTATTACTGTGGTCAGTCCTGCAGGAGCAATATGCCACTACATGTAATCCTTAACGTTGTCTGAGCTACCTTAACGAAGATATTCTCGAGTTTTCAAAAAAAATTTCACATGGTGACGAGGCATTTGGCTGCCTTAAGAGAGTCATAGTACCCCTGCCTGCTGCTCCCACTTTTTTAAGCCCTTTCTATCTATCATTCTTGCTATGGCTGTCCTACAGAACCGATGTGTCACTATATGTCCAGGATAACGTCGTCACTGTTACTCCCACTACGAGTCTCTCGAGTTAGCAAATGTACGTCGCCGAATGACGAGGCTTTTGGCTACCTTAAGTGACTCATAGTTACTGCAGCCAGCTGCTCCCCCTTCTTCGAATCTTTCCTCCCTTTAAATCGTACTGAGGTCAGTCCTGCTGAAGCGATACGCCACCACCTGTGCATGTTACCGTTGTCTGAGTTACTTCAACGACGATTTCCTCGAGTTTTCAAATAAATTTCGCCGAGTGACGAGGCATTTGGCTACCTTAAGAGAGTCATAGTTACTGCTGCCAGCTGCTCGACCTACTTTCATTCTTTCCACTCATTAATTATTACTGTGGTCAGTCCTGCAGGAGCAATATGCCACTACATGTAAACCTTAACGTTGTCTGAGCTACCTTAACGAAGATATTCTCGAGTTTTCAAAAAAAATTTTACATGGTGACGAGGCATTTGGCTGCCTTAAGAGAGTCATAGTACCCCTGCCTGCTGCTCCCACTTTATTAAGCCCTTTCTCTCTATCATTCTTGCTATGGCTGTCCTACAGAACCGATGTGCCACTACATGTCCAGGTTAACGTCGTCACTGTTACTCCCACTGCGAGTCTCTCGAGTTAGCAAATGTACCTCGCCGGGTGACGAGGCTTTTGGCTACCTTAAGTGGCTCATAGTTACTCCAGCCAGCTGCTCCACCTTCTTTGAATCTTTCCTCCCTTTAAATCGTACTGTGGTCAGTCCTGCAGAGCGATACGCCACCACCTGTGCATGTTACCGTTGTCTGAGTTACTTCAACGACGATTTCCTCGAGTTTTCAAATAAATTTCGCCGAGTGACGAGGCATTTGGCTACCTTAAGAGAGTCATAGTTACTGCTGCCAGCTGCTCGACCTACTTTCATTCTTTCCACTCATTAATTATTACTGTGGTCAGTCCTGCAGGAGCAATATGCCACTACATGTAAACCTTAACGTTGTCTGAGCTACCTTAACGAAGATATTCTCGAGTTTTCAAAAAAAATTTTACATGGTGACGAGCCATTTGGCTGCCTTAAGAGAGTCATAGTACCCCTGCCTGCTGCTCCCACTTTTCTAAGCCCTTTCTCTCTATCATTCTTGCTATGGCTGTCCTACAGAACCGATGTGTCACTATATGTCCACGTAAACGTCGTCTCTGTTACTCCCACTACGAGACTCTCGAGTTAGCAAATGTACCTCGAAGGATGACGAGGCATTTTGCTACCTTATAAGCGTCATAGTTACTGCAGCCAGCTACTCCCCCTTCTTTGAATCTTTCCTGTCTTTATTTCGTACTGTGGGCAGTCCTGCAGAAGCGATACGCCACCACCTGTGCATGTTACTGTTGTCTGAGCTACCTCAACAACGAATTCCTCGAGTTTTCAAATAAATTTCGCCGAGTGACGAGGCATTTGGCTACCTTAAGAGAGTCATAGTTACTGCAGCCAGCTGCTCCCCCTTCTTTGAATCTTTCCTCCCTTTAAATCGTACTGTGGTCAGTCCTGCAGAGCGATACGCCACCACCTGTGCATGTTACCGTTGTCTGATTTACTTCAACGACGATTTCCTCGAGTTTTTAAAATAAATTTCGCCGAGTGACGAGGCATTTGGCTACCTTAAGAGAGTCATAGTTACTGCTGCCAGCTGCTCGACCTACTTTCATTCTTTCCACTCATTAATTATTACTGTGGTCAGTCCTGCAGGAGCAATATGCCACTACATGTAAACCTTAACGTTGTCTGAGCTACCTTAACGAAGATATTCTCGAGTTTTCAAAAAAAATTTCACATGGTGACGAGGCATTTGGCTGCCTTAAGAGAGTCATAGTACCCCTGCCTGCTGCTCCCACTTTTTTAAGCCCTTTCTATCTATCATTCTTGCTATGGCTGTCCTACAGAACCGATGTGCCACTATATGTCCAGGTTAACGTCGTCACTGTTACTCCCACTACGAGTCTCTCGAGTTAGCAAATGTACCTCGCCGAATGACGAGGCATTTGGCTACCTTAAGTGACTCATAGTTACTGCAGCCAGCTGCTCCCCCTTCTTTGAATCTTTCCTCCCTTTAAATCGTACTGAGGTCAGTCCTGCTGAAGCGATACGCCACCACCTGTGCATGTTACCGTTGTCTGAGTTACTTCAACGACGATTTCCTCGAGTTTTCAAATAAATTTCGCCGAGTGACGAGGCATTTGGCTACCTTAAGAGAGTCATAGTTACTGCTGCCAGCTGCTCGACCTACTTTCATTCTTTCCACTCATTAATTATTACTGTGTTCAGTCCTGCAGGAGCAATATGCCACTACATGTAAACCTTAACGTTGTCTGAGCTACCTTAACGAAGATATTCTCGAGTTTTCAAAAAAAATTTCACATGGTGACGAGGCATTTGGCTGCCTTAAGAGAGTCATAGTACCCCTGCCTGCTGCTCCCACTTTTTTAAGCCCTTTCTCTCTATCATTCTTGCTATGGCTGTCCTACAGAACCGATGTGCCACTATATGTCCAGGTTAACGTCGTCACTGTTACTCCCACTGTGAGTCTCTCGAGTTAGCAAATGTACCTCGCCGGGTGACGAGGCTTTTGGCTACCTTAAGTGACTCATAGTTACTGCAGCCAGCTGCTCCACCTTCTTTGAATCTTTCCTCCCTTTAACTGTACTGAGGTCAGTCCTGCTGAAGCGATACGCCACCACCTGTGCATGTTACCGTTGTCTGAGTTACATCAACGACGATTTCCTCGAATTTTCAAATAAATTTCGCCGAGTGACGAGGCATTTGACTACCTTAAGAGAGTCATAGTTACTGCTGCCAGCTGCTCGACCTACTTTCATTCTTTCCACTCATTAATTATTACTGTGGTCAGTCCTGCAGGAGCAATATGCCACTACATGTAAACCTTAACGTTGTCTGAGCTACCTTAACGAAGATATTCTCGAGTTTTCAAAAAAAATTTCACATGGTGACGAGGCATTTGGCTGCCTTAAGAGAGTCATAGTACCCCTGCCTGCTGCTCCCACTTTATTAAGCCCTTTCTCTCTATCATTCTTGCTATGGCTGTCCTACAGAACCGATGTGCCACTATATGTCCAGGTTAACGTCGTCACTGTTACTCCCACTGCGAGTCTCTCGAGTTAGCAAATGTACCTCGCCGGGTGACGAGGATTTTGGCTACCTTAAGTGGCTCATAGTTACTCCAGCCAGCTGCTCCACCTTCTTTGAATCTTTCCTCCCTTTAAATCGTACTGTGGTCAGTCCTGCAGAGCGATACGCCACCACCTGTGCATGTTACCGTTGTCTGATTTACTTCAACGACGATTTCCTCGAGTTTTCAAATAAATCTCGCCGAGTGACGAGGCATTTGGCTACCTTAAGAGAGTCATAGTTACTGCAGCCAGCTGCTCCCCCTTCTTTGAATCTTTCCTCCCTTTAAATCGTACTGTGGTCAGTCCTGCAGAGCGATACGCCACCACCTGTGCATGTTACCGTTGTCTGATTTACTTCAACGACGATTTCCTCGAGTTTTTAAAATAAATTTCGCCGAGTGACGAGGCATTTGGCTACCTTAAGAGAGTCATAGTAACTGCTGCCAGCTGCTCGACCTTCTTTCTTTCTTTCCACTCATTAATTATTACTGTGGTCAGTCCTGCAGGAGCAATATGCCACTACATGTAATCCTTAACGTTGTCTGAGCTACCTTAACGAAGATATTCTCGAGTTTTCAAAAAAAATTTCACATGGTGACGAGGCATTTGGCTGCCTTAAGAGAGTCATAGTACCCCTGCCTGCTGCTCCCACTTTTTTAAGCCCTTTCTATCTATCATTCTTGCTATGGCTGTCCTACAGAACCGATGTGCCACTATATGTCCAGGTTAACGTCGTCACTGTTACTCCCACTGCGAGTCTCTCGAGTTAGCAAATGTACCTCGCCGGGTGACGAGGCTTTTGGCTACCTTAAGTGACTCATAGTTACTGCAGCCAGCTGCTCCACCTTCTTTGAATCTTTCCTCCCTTTAAATCGTACTGAGGTCAGTCCTGCTGAAGCGATACGCCACCACCTGTGCATGTTACCGTTGTCTGAGTTACATCAACGACGATTTCCTCGAATTTTCAAATAAATTTCGCCGAGTGACGAGGCATTTGACTACCTTAAGAGAGTCATAGTTACTGCTGCCAGCTGCTCGACCTACTTTCATTCTTTCCACTCATTAATTATTACTGTGGTCAGTCCTGCAGGAGCAATATGCCACTACATGTAAACCTTAACGTTGTCTGAGCTACCTTAACGAAGATATTCTCGAGTTTTCAAAAAAAATTTCACATGGTGACGAGGCATTTGGCTGCCTTAAGAGAGTCATAGTACCCCTGCCTGCTGCTCCCACTTTATTAAGCCCTTTCTCTCTATCATTCTTGCTATGGCTGTCCTACAGAACCGATGTGCCACTATATGTCCAGGTTAACGTCGTCACTGTTACTCCCACTGCGAGTCTCTCGAGTTAGCAAATGTACCTCGCCGGGTGACGAGGCTTTTGGCTACCTTAAGTGGCTCATAGTTACTCCAGCCAGCTGCTCCACCTTCTTTGAATCTTTCCTCCCTTTAAATCGTACTGTGGTCAGTCCTGCAGAGCGATACGCCACCACCTGTGCATGTTACCGTTGTCTGATTTACTTCAACGACGATTTCCTCGAGTTTTCAAATAAATCTCGCCGAGTGACGAGGCATTTGGCTACCTTAAGAGAGTCATAGTTACTGCAGCCAGCTGCTCCCCCTTCTTTGAATCTTTCCTCCCTTTAAATCGTACTATGGTCAGTCCTGCAGAGCGATACGCCACCACCTGTGCATGTTACCGTTGCCTGATTTACTTCAACGACGATTTCCTCGAGTTTTTAAAATAAATTTCGCCGAGTGACGAGGCATTTGGCTACCTTAAGAGAGTCATAGTTACTGCTGCCAGCTGCTCGACCTACTTTCTTTCTTTCCACTCATTAATTATTACTGTGGTCAGTCCTGCAGGAGCAATATGCCACTACATGTAATCCTTAACGTTGTCTGAGCTACCTTAACGAAGATATTCTCGAGTTTTCAAAAAAAATTTCACATGGTGACGAGGCATTTGGCTGCCTTAAGAGAGTCATAGTACCCCTGCCTACTGCTCCCACTTTTTTAAGCTTTTTCTATCTATCATTCTTGCTATGGCTGTCCTACAGAACCGATGTGTCACTATATGTCCAGGATAACGTCGTCACTGTTACTCCCACTACGAGTCTCTCGAGTTAGCAAATGTACGTCGCCGAATGACGAGGCTTTTGGCTACCTTAAGTGACTCATAGTTACTGCAGCCAGCTGCTCCCCCTTCTTTGAATCTTTCCTCCCTTTAAATCGTACTGAGGTCAGTCCTGCTGAAGCGATACGCCACCACCTGTGCATGTTACCGTTGTCTGAGTTACTTCAACGACGATTTCCTCGAGTTTTCAAATAAATTTCGCCGAGTGACGAGGCATTTGGCTACCTTAAGAGAGTCATAGTTACTGCTGCCAGCTGCTCGACCTACTTTCATTCTTTCCACTCATTAATTATTACTGTGGTCAGTCCTGCAGGAGCAATATGCCACTACATGTAAACCTTAACGTTGTCTGAGCTACCTTAACGAAGATATTCTCGAGTTTTCAAAAAAAATTTCACATGGTGACGAGGCATTTGGCTGCCTTAAGAGAGTCATAGTACCCCTGCCTGCTGCTCCCACTTTTTTAAGCCCTTTCTCTCTATCATTCTTGCTATGGCTGTCCTACAGAACCGATGTGCCACTATATGTCCAGGTTAACGTCGTCACTGTTACTCCCACTGCGAGTCTCTCGAGTTAGCAAATGTACCTCGCCGGGTGACGAGGCTTTTGGCTACCTTAAGTGACTCATAGTTACTGCAGCCAGCTGCTCCACCTTCTTTGAATCTTTCCTCCCTTTAAATCGTACTGAGGTCAGTCCTGCTGAAGCGATACGCCACCACCTGTGCATGTTACCGTTGTCTGAGTTACATCAACGACGATTTCCTCGAATTTTCAAATAAATTTCGCCGAGTGACGAGGCATTTGACTACCTTAAGAGAGTCATAGTTACTGCTGCCAGCTGCTCGACCTACTTTCATTCTTTCCACTCATTAATTATTACTGTGGTCAGTCCTGCAGGAGCAATATGCCACTACATGTAAACCTTAACGTTGTCTGAGCCACCTTAACGAAGATATTCTCGAGTTTTCAAAAAAAATTTCACATGGTGACGAGGCATTTGGCTGCCTTAAGAGAGTCATAGTACCCCTGCCTGCTGCTCCCACTTTATTAAGCCCTTTCTCTCTATCATTCTTGCTATGGCTGTCCTACAGAACCGATGTGCCACTATATGTCCAGGTTAACGTCGTCACTGTTACTCCCACTGCGAGTCTCTCGAGTTAGCAAATGTACCTCGCCGGGTGACGAGGCTTTTGGCTACCTTAAGTGACTCATAGTTACTGCAGCCAGCTGCTCCACCTTCTTTGAATCTTTCCTCCCTTTAAATCGTACTGAGGTCAGTCCTGCTGAAGCGATACGCCACCACCTGTGCATGTTACCGTTGTCTGAGTTACATCAACGACGATTTCCTCGAATTTTCAAATAAATTTCGCCGAGTGACGAGGCATTTGACTACCTTAAGAGAGTCATAGTTACTGCTGCCAGCTGCTCGACCTACTTTCATTCTTTCCACTCATTAATTATTACTGTGGTCAGTCCTGCAGGAGCAATATGCCACTACATGTAAACCTTAACGTTGTCTGAGCCACCTTAACGAAGATATTCTCGAGTTTTCAAAAAAAATTTCACATGGTGACGAGGCATTTGGCTGCCTTAAGAGAGTCATAGTACCCCTGCCTGCTGCTCCCACTTTATTAAGCCCTTTCTCTCTATCATTCTTGCTATGGCTGTCCTACAGAACCGATGTGCCACTATATGTCCAGGTTAACGTCGTCACTGTTACTCCCACTGCGAGTCTCTCGAGTTAGCAAATGTACCTCGCCGGGTGACGAGGCTTTTGGCTACCTTAAGTGGCTCATAGTTACTCCAGCCAGCTGCTCCACCTTCTTTGAATCTTTCCTCCCTTTAAATCGTACTGTGGTCAGTCCTGCAGAGCGATACGCCACCACCTGTGCATGTTACCGTTGTCTGATTTACTTCAACGACGATTTCCTCGAGTTTTCAAATAAATTTCGCCGAGTGACGAGGCATTTGACTACCTTAAGAGAGTCATAGTTACTGCTGCCAGCTGCTCGACCTACTTTCATTCTTTCCACTCATTAATTATTACTGTGGTCAGTCCTGCAGGAGCAATATGCCACTACATGTAAACCTTAACGTTGTCTGAGCCACCTTAACGAAGATATTCTCGAGTTTTCAAAAAAAATTTCACATGGTGACGAGGCATTTGGCTGCCTTAAGAGAGTCATAGTACCCCTGCCTGCTGCTCCCACTTTATTAAGCCCTTTCTCTCTATCATTCTTGCTATGGCTGTCCTACAGAACCGATGTGCCACTATATGTCCAGGTTAACGTCGTCACTGTTACTCCCACTGCGAGTCTCTCGAGTTAGCAAATGTACCTCGCCGGGTGACGAGGCTTTTGGCTACCTTAAGTGACTCATAGTTACTGCAGCCAGCTGCTCCACCTTCTTTGAATCTTTCCTCCCTTTAAATCGTACTGAGGTCAGTCCTGCTGAAGCGATACGCCACCACCTGTGCATGTTACCGTTGTCTGAGTTACATCAACGACGATTTCCTCGAATTTTCAAATAAATTTCGCCGAGTGACGAGGCATTTGACTACCTTAAGAGAGTCATAGTTACTGCTGCCAGCTGCTCGACCTACTTTCATTCTTTCCACTCATTAATTATTACTGTGGTCAGTCCTGCAGGAGCAATATGCCACTACATGTAAACCTTAACGTTGTCTGAGCCACCTTAACGAAGATATTCTCGAGTTTTCAAAAAAAATTTCACATGGTGACGAGGCATTTGGCTGCCTTAAGAGAGTCATAGTACCCCTGCCTGCTGCTCCCACTTTATTAAGCCCTTTCTCTCTATCATTCTTGCTATGGCTGTCCTACAGAACCGATGTGCCACTATATGTCCAGGTTAACGTCGTCACTGTTACTCCCACTGCGAGTCTCTCGAGTTAGCAAATGTACCTCGCCGGGTGACGAGGCTTTTGGCTACCTTAAGTGGCTCATAGTTACTCCAGCCAGCTGCTCCACCTTCTTTGAATCTTTCCTCCCTTTAAATCGTACTGTGGTCAGTCCTGCAGAGCGATACGCCACCACCTGTGCATGTTACCGTTGTCTGATTTACTTCAACGACGATTTCCTCGAGTTTTCAAATAAATCTCGCCGAGTGACGAGGCATTTGGCTACCTTAAGAGAGTCATAGTTACTGCAGCCAGCTGCTCCCCCTTCTTTGAATCTTTCCTCCCTTTAAATCGTACTGTGGTCAGTCCTGCAGAGCGATACGCCACCACCTGTGCATGTTACCGTTGTCTGATTTACTTCAACGACGATTTCCTCGAGTTTTTAAAATAAATTTCGCCGAGTGACGAGGCATTTGGCTACCTTAAGAGAGTCATAGTAACTGCTGCCAGCTGCTCGACCTACTTTCTTTCTTTCCACTCATTAATTATTACTGTGGTCAGTCCTGCAGGAGCAATATGCCACTACATGTAAACCTTAACGTTGTCTGAGCTACCTTAACGAAGATATTCTCGAGTTTTCAAAAAACATTTCACATGGTGACGAGGCATTTGGCTGCCTTAAGAGAGTCATAGTACCCCTGCCTGCTGCTCCCACTTTTTTAAGCCCTTTCTCTCTATCATTCTTGCTATGGCTGTCCTACAGAACCGATGTGCCACTATATGTCCAGGTTAACGTCGTCACTGTTACTCCCACTGCGAGTCTCTCGAGTTAGCAAATGTACCTCGCCGGGTGACGAGGCTTTTGGCTACCTTAAGTGACTCATAGTTACTGCAGCCAGCTGCTCCACCTTCTTTGAATCTTTCCTCCCTTTAAATCGTACTGAGGTCAGTCCTGCTGAAGCGATACGCCACCACCTGTGCATGTTACCGTTGTCTGAGTTACATCAACGACGATTTCCTCGAATTTTCAAATAAATTTCGCCGAGTGACGAGGCATTTGACTACCTTAAGAGAGTCATAGTTACTGCTGCCAGCTGCTCGACCTACTTTCATTCTTTCCACTCATTAATTATTACTGTTTTCAGTCCTGCAGGAGCAATATGCCACTACATGTAAACCTTAACGTTGTCTGAGCTACCTTAACGAAGATATTCTCGAGTTTTCAAAAAAAATTTCACATGGTGACGAGGCATTTGGCTGCCTTAAGAGAGTCATAGTACCCCTGCCTGCTGCTCCCACTTTATTAAGCCCTTTCTCTCTATCATTCTTGCTATGGCTGTCCTACAGAACCGATGTGCCACTATATGTCCAGGTTAACGTCGTCACTGTTACTCCCACTGCGAGTCTCTCGAGTTAGCAAATGTACCTCGCCGGGTGACGAGGATTTTGGCTACCTTAAGTGGCTCATAGTTACTCCAGCCAGCTGCTCCACCTTCTTTGAATCTTTCCTCCCTTTAAATCGTACTGTGGTCAGTCCTGCAGAGCGATACGCCACCACCTGTGCATGTTACCGTTGTCTGATTTACTTCAACGACGATTTCCTCGAGTTTTCAAATAAATCTCGCCGAGTGACGAGGCATTTGGCTACCTTAAGAGAGTCATAGTTACTGCAGCCAGCTGCTCGACCTACTTTCATTCTTTCCACTCATTAATTATTACTGTGGTCAGTCCTGCAGGAGCAATATGCCACTACATGTAAACCTTAACGTTGTCTGAGCCACCTTAACGAAGATATTCTCGAGTTTTCAAAAAAAATTTCACATGGTGACGAGGCATTTGGCTGCCTTAAGAGAGTCATAGTACCCCTGCCTGCTGCTCCCACTTTATTAAGCCCTTTCTCTCTATCATTCTTGCTATGGCTGTCCTACAGAACCGATGTGCCACTATATGTCCAGGTTAACGTCGTCACTGTTACTCCCACTGCGAGTCTCTCGAGTTAGCAAATGTACCTCGCCGGGTGACGAGGCTTTTGGCTACCTTAAGTGGCTCATAGTTACTCCAGCCAGCTGCTCCACCTTCTTTGAATCTTTCCTCCCTTTAAATCGTACTGTGGTCAGTCCTGCAGAGCGATACGCCACCACCTGTGCATGTTACCGTTGTCTGATTTACTTCAACGACGATTTCCTCGAGTTTTCAAATAAATCTCGCCGAGTGACGAGGCATTTGGCTACCTTAAGAGAGTCATAGTTACTGCAGCCAGCTGCTCCCCCTTCTTTGAATCTTTCCTCCCTTTAAATCGTACTGAGGTCAGTCCTGCAGAGCGATACGCCACCACCTGTGCATGTTACCGTTGTCTGATTTACTTCAACGACGATTTCCTCGAGTTTTTAAAATAAATTTCGCCGAGTGACGAGGCATTTGGCTACCTTAAGAGAGTCATAGTAACTGCTGCCAGCTGCTCGACCTACTTTCTTTCTTTCCACTCATTAATTATTACTGTGGTCAGTCCTGCAGGAGCAATATGCCACTACATGTAATCCTTAACGTTGTCTGAGCTACCTTAACGAAGATATTCTCGAGTTTTCAAAAAAAATTTCACATGGTGACGAGGCATTTGGCTGAATTAAGAGAGTCATAGTACCCCTGCCTGCTGCTCCCACTTTTTTAAGCCCTTTCTCTCTATCATTCTTGCTATGGCTGTCCTACAGAACCGATGTGCCACTATATGTCCAGGTTAACGTCGTCACTGTTACTCCCACTGCGAGTCTCTCGAGTTAGCAAATGTACCTCGCCGGGTGACGAGGCTTTTGGCTACCTTAAGTGACTCATAGTTACTGCAGCCAGCTGCTCCACCTTCTTTGAATCTTTCCTCCCTTTAAATCGTACTGAGGTCAGTCCTGCTGAAGCGATACGCCACCACCTGTGCATGTTACCGTTGTCTGAGTTACATCAACGACGATTTCCTCGAATTTTCAAATAAATTTCGCCGAGTGACGAGGCATTTGACTACCTTAAGAGAGTCATAGTTACTGCTGCCAGCTGCTCGACCTACTTTCATTCTTTCCACTCATTAATTATTACTGTGGTCAGTCCTGCAGGAGCAATATGCCACTACATGTAAACCTTAACGTTGTCTGAGCTACCTTAACGAAGATATTCTCGAGTTTTCAAAAAAAATTTCACATGGTGACGAGGCATTTGGCTGCCTTAAGAGAGTCATAGTACCCCTGCCTGCTGCTCCCACTTTATTAAGCCCTTTCTCTCTATCATTCTTGCTATGGCTGTCCTACAGAACCGATGTGCCACTATATGTCCAGGTTAACGTCGTCACTGTTACTCCCACTGCGAGTCTCTCGAGTTAGCAAATGTACCTCGCCGGGTGACGAGGCTTTTGGCTACCTTAAGTGGCTCATAGTTACTCCAGCCAGCTGCTCCACCTTCTTTGAATCTTTCCTCCCTTTAAATCGTACTGTGGTCAGTCCTGCAGAGCGATACGCCACCACCTGTGCATGTTACCGTTGTCTGATTTACTTCAACGACGATTTCCTCGAGTTTTCAAATAAATGTCGCCGAGTGACGAGGCATTTGGCTACCTTAAGAGAGTCATAGTTACTGCAGCCAGCTGCTCCCCCTTCTTTGAATCTTTCCTCCCTTTAAATCGTACTATGGTCAGTCCTGCAGAGCGATACGCCACCACCTGTGCATGTTACCGTTGTCTGATTTACTTCAACGACGATTTCCTCGAGTTTTTAAAATAAATTTCGCCGAGTGACGAGGCATTTGGCTACCTTAAGAGAGTCATAGTTACTGCTGCCAGCTGCTCGACCTACTTTCTTTCTTTCCACTCATTAATTATTACTGTGGTCAGTCCTGCAGGAGCAATATGCCACTACATGTAATCCTTAACGTTGTCTGAGCTACCTTAACGAAGATATTCTCGAGTTTTCAAAAAAAATTTCACATGGTGACGAGGCATTTGGCTGCCTTAAGAGAGTCATAGTACCCCTGCCTGCTGCTCCCACGTTTTTAAGCCCTTTCTATCTATCATTCTTGCTATGGCTGTCCTACAGAACCGATGTGTCACTATATGTCCTGGATAACGTCGTCACTGTTACTCCCACTACGAGTCTCTCGAGTTAGCAAATGTACGTCGCCGAATGACGAGGCTTTTGGCTACCTTAAGTGACTCATAGTTACTGCAGCCAGCTGCTCCCCCTTCTTTGAATCTTTCCTCCCTTTAAATCGTACTGAGGTCAGTCCTGCTGAAGCGATACGCCACCACCTGTGCATGTTACCGTTGTCTGAGTTACTTCAACGACGATTTCCTCGAGTTTTCAAATAAATCTCGCCGAGTGACGAGGCATTTGGCTACCTTAAGAGAGTCATAGTTACTGCAGCGAGCTGCTCCCCCTTCTTTGAATCTTTCCTCCCTTTAAATCGTACTGTGGTCAGTCCTGCAGAGCGATACGCCACCACCTGTGCATGTTACCGTTGTCTGATTTACTTCAACGACGATTTCCTCGAGTTTTTAAAATAAATTTCGCCGAGTGACGAGGCATTTGGCTACCTTAAGAGAGTCATAGTTACTGCAGCCAGCTGCTCCCCCTTCTTTGAATCTTTCCACTCTTTAATTAGTACCTTGGTGTCCTGCAGAAGCGATACGCCACCACCTGTATATGTTACCGTTGTCTGAGTTACTTCGACGACGATTTCCTCGAGTTTTCAAATAAATTTCGCCGAGTGACGAGGCATTTGGCTACCACTAGAGAGTCATAGTTACTGCTGCCAGCTGCTCGACCTACTTTCTTTCTTTCCACTCATTAATTATTACTGTGGTCAGTCCTGCAGGAGCAATATGCCACTACATGTAAACCTTAACGTTGTCTGAGCTACCTTAACGAAGATATTCTCGAGTTTTCAAAAAAAATTTCACATGGTGACGAGGCATTTGGCTGCCTTAAGAGAGTCATAGTACCCCTGCCTGCTGCTCCCACTTTTTTAAGCCCTTTCTATCTATCATTCTTGCTATGGCTGTCCTACAGAACCGATGTGTCACTATATGTCCAGGATAACGTCGTCACTGTTACTCCCACTACGAGTCTCTCGAGTTAGCAAATGTACCTCGCCGAATGACGAGGCATTTGGCTACCTTAAGTGACTCATAGTTACTGCAGCCAGCTGCTCCCCCTTCTTTGAATCTTTCCTCCCTTTAAATCGTACTGAGGTCAGTCCTGCTGAAGCGATACGCCACCACCTGTGCATGTTACCGTTGTCTGAGTTACTTCAACGACGATTTCCTCGAGTTTTCAAATAAATTTCGCCGACTGACGAGGCATTTGGCTACCTTAAGAGAGTCATAGTTACTGCTGCCAGCTGCTCGACCTACTTTCATTCTTTCCACTCATTAATTATTACTGTGGTCAGTCCTGCAGGAGCAATATGCCACTACATGTAAACCTTAACGTTGTCTGAGCTACCTTAACGAAGATATTCTCGAGTTTTCAAAAAAAATTTCACATGGTGACGAGGCATTTGGCTGCCTTAAGAGAGTCATAGTACCCCTGCCTGCTTTTCCCACTTTTTAAGCCCTTTCTCTCTATCATTCTTGCTATGGCTGTCCTACAGAACCGATGTGCCACTATATGTCCAGGTTAACGTCGTCACTGTTACTCCCACTGCGAGTCTCTCGAGTTAGCAAATGTACCTCGCCGGGTGACGAGGCTTTTGGCTACCTTAAGTGACTTATAGTTACTGCAGCCAGCTGCTCCACCTTCTTTGAATCTTTCCTCCCTTTAAATCGTACTGAGGTCAGTCTTGCTGAAGCGATACGCCACCACCTGTGCATGTTACCGTTGTCTGAGTTACATCAACGACGATTTCCTCGAATTTTCAAATAAATTTCGCCGAGTGACGAGGTATTTGACTACCTTAAGAGAGTCATAGTTACTGCTGCCAGCTGCTCGACCTACTTTCATTCTTTCCACTCATTAATTATTACTGTGGTCAGTCCTGCAGGAGCAATATGCCACTACATGTAAACCTTAACGTTGTCTGAGCTACCTTAACGAAGATATTCTCGAGTTTTCAAAAAAAATTTCACATGGTGACGAGGCATTTGGCTGCCTTAAGAGAGTCATAGTACCCCTGCCTGCTGCTCCCACTTTATTAAGCCCTTTCTCTCTATCATTCATGCTATGGCTGTCCTACAGAACCGATGTGCCACTATATGTCCAGGTTAACGTCGTCACTGTTACTCCCACTGCGAGTCTCTCGAGTTAGCAAATGTACCTCGCCGGGTGACGTGGCTTTTGGCTACCTTAAGTGACTCATAGTTACTGCAGCCAGCTGCTCCACCTTCTTTGAATCTTTCCTCCCTTTAAATCGTACTGTGGTCAGTCCTGCAGAGCGATACGCCACCACCTGTGCATGTTACCGTTGTCTGAGTTACTTCAACGACGATTTCCTCGAGTTTTCAAATAAATTTCGCCGAGTGACGAGGCATTTGGCTACCTTAAGAGAGTCATAGTTACTGCTGCCAGCTGCTCGACCTACTTTCATTCTTTCCACTCATTAATTATTACTGTGGTCAGTCCTGCAGGAGCAATATGCCACTACATGTAAACCTTAACGTTGTCTGAGCTACCTTAACGAAGATATTCTCGAGTTTTCAAAAAAAATTTCACATGGTGACGAGGCATTTGGCTGCCTTAAGAGAGTCATAGTACCCCTGCCCGCTGCTCCCACTTTTTTAAGCCCTTTCTCTCTATCATTCTTGCTATGGCTGTCCTACAGAACCGATGTGCCACTATATGTCCAGGTTAACGTCGTCACTGTTACTCCCACTGCGAGTCTCTCGAGTTAGCAAATGTACCTCGCCGGGTGACGAGGCTTTTGGCTACCTTAAGTGACTCATAGTTACTGCAGCCAGCTGCTCCACCTTCTTTGAATCTTTCCTCCCTTTAAATCGTACTGAGGTCAGTCCTGCTGAAGCGATACGCCACCACCTGTGCATGTTACCGTTGTCTGAGTTACATCAACGACGATTTCCTCGAATTTTCAAATAAATTTCGCCGAGTGACGAGGCATTTGACTACCTTAAGAGAGTCATAGTTACTGCTGCCAGCTGCTCGACCTACTTTCATTCTTTCCACTCATTAATTATTACTGTGGTCAGTCCTGCAGGAGCAATATGCCACTACATGTAAACCTTAACGTTGTCTGAGCTACCTTAACGAAGATATTCTCGAGTTTTCAAAAAACATTTCACATGGTGACGAGGCATTTGGCTGCCTTAAGAGAGTCATTGTACCCCTGCCTGCTGCTCCCACTTTATTAAGCCCTTTCTCTCTATCATTCTTGCTATGGCTGTCCTACAGAACCGATGTGCCACTATATGTCCAGGTTAACGTCGTCACTGTTACTCCCACTGCGAGTCTCTCGAGTTAGCAAATGTACCTCGCCGGGTGACGAGGCTTTTGGCTACCTTAAGTGGCTCATAGTTACTCCAGCCAGCTGCTCCACCTTCTTTGAATCTTTCCTCCCTTTAAATCGTACTGTGGTCAGTCCTGCAGAGCGATACGCCACCACCTGTGCATGTTACCGTTGTCTGATTTACTTCAACGACGATTTCCTCGAGTTTTCAAATAAATCTCGCCGAGTGACGAGGCATTTGGCTACCTTAAGAGAGTCATAGTTACTGCAGCCAGCTGCTCCCCCTTCTTTGAATCTTTCCTCCCTTTAAATCGTACTGTGGTCAGTCCTGCAGAGCGATACGCCACCACCTGTGCATGTTACCGTTGTCTGATTTACTTCAACGACGATTTCCTCGAGTTTTTAAAATAAATTTCGCCGAGTGACGAGGCATTTGGCTACCTTAAGAGAGTCATAGTTACTGCTGCCAGCTGCTCGACCTACTTTCTTTCTTTCCACTCATTAATTATTACTGTGGTCAGTCCTGCAGGAGCAATATGCCACTACATGTAAACCTTAACGTTGTCTGAGCTACCTTAACGAAGATATTCTCGAGTTTTCAAAAAAAATTTCACATGGTGACGAGGCATTTGGCTGCCTTAAGAGAGTCATAGTACCCCTGCCTGCTGCTCCCACTTTTTTAAGCCCTTTCTATCTATCATTCTTGCTATGGCTGTCCTACAGAACCGATGTGTCACTATATGTCCAGGATAACGTCGTCACTGTTACTCCCACTACGAGCCTCTCGAGTTAGCAAATGTACCTCGCCGAATGACGAGGCATTTGGCTACCTTAAGTGACTCATAGTTACTGCAGCCAGCTGCTCCCCCTTCTTTGAATCTTTCCTCCCTTTAAATCGTACTGAGGTCAGTCCTGCTGAAGCGATACGCCACCACCTGTGCATGTTACCGTTGTCTGAGTTACTTCAACGACGATTTCCTCGAGTTTTCAAATAAATTTCGCCGAGTGACGAGGCATTTGGCTACCTTAAGAGAGTCATAGTTACTGCTGCCAGCTGCTCGACCTACTTTCATTCTTTCCACTCATTAATTATTACTGTGGTCAGTCCTGCAGGAGCAATATGCCACTACATGTAAACCTTAACGTTGTCTGAGCTACCTTAACGAAGATATTCTCGAGTTTTCAAAAAAAATTTCACATGGTGACGAGGCATTTGGCTGCCTTAAGAGAGTCATAGTACCCCTGCATGCTTTTCCCACTTTTTAAGCCCTTTCTCTCTATCATTCTTGCTATGGCTGTCCTACAGAACCGATGTGCCACTATATGTCCAGGTTAACGTCGTCACTGTTACTCCCACTGCGAGTCTCTCGAGTTAGCAAATGTACCTCGCCGGGTGACGAGGCTTTTGGCTACCTTAAGTGACTCATAGTTACTGCAGCCAGCTGCTCCACCTTCTTTGAATCTTTCCTCCCTTTAAATCGTACTGAGGTCAGTCTTGCTGAAGCGATACGCCACCACCTGTGCATGTTACCGTTGTCTGAGTTACATCAACGACGATTTCCTCGAATTTTCAAATAAATTTCGCCGAGTGACGAGGCATTTGACTACCTTAAGAGAGTCATAGTTACTGCTGCCAGCTGCTCGACCTACTTTCATTTTTTCCACTCATTAATTATTACTGTGGTCAGTCCTGCAGGAGCAATATGCCACTACATGTAAACCTTAACGTTGTCTGAGCTACCTTAACGAAGATATTCTCGAGTTTTCAAAAAAAATTTCACATGGTGACGAGGCATTTGGCTGCCTTAAGAGAGTCATAGTACCCCTGCCTGCTGCTCCCACTTTATTAAGCCCTTTCTCTCTATCATTCTTGCTATGGCTGTCCTACAGAACCGATGTGCCACTATATGTCCAGGTTAACGTCGTCACTGTTACTCCCACTGCGAGTCTCTCGAGTTAGCAAATGTACCTCGCCGGGTGACGAGGCTTTTGGCTACCTTAAGTGGCTCATAGTTACTCCAGCCAGCTGCTCCACCTTCTTTGAATCTTTCCTCCCTTTAAATCGTACTGTGGTCAGTCCTGCAGAGCGATACGCCACCACCTGTGCATGTTACCGTTGTCTGAGTTACTTCAACGACGATTTCCTCGAGTTTTCAAATAAATTTCGCCGAGTGACGAGGCATTTGGCTACCTTAAGAGAGTCATAGTTACTGCTGCCAGCTGCTCGACCTACTTTCATTCTTTCCACTCATTAATTATTACTGTGGTCAGACCTGCAGGAGCAATATGCCACTACATGTAAACCTTAACGTTGTCTGAGCTACCTTAACGAAGATATTCTCGAGTTTTCAAAAAAAATTTCACATGGTGACGAGGCATTTGGCTGCCTTAAGAGAGTCATAGTACCCCTGCCTGCTTTTCCCACTTTTTAAGCCCTTTCTCTCTATCATTCTTGCTATGGCTGTCCTACAGAACCGATGTGCCACTATATGTCCAGGTTAACGTCGTCACTGTTACTCCCACTGCGAGTCTCTCGAGTTAGCAAATGTACCTCGCCGGGTGACGAGGCTTTTGGCTACCTTAAGTGACTCATAGTTACTGCAGCCAGCTGCTCCACCTTCTTTGAATCTTTCCTCCCTTTAAATCGTACTGAGGTCAGTCTTGCTGAAGCGATACGCCACCACCTGTGCATGTTACCGTTGTCTGAGTTACATCAACGACGATTTCCTCGAATTTTCAAATAAATTTCGCCGAGTGACGAGGCATTTGACTACCTTAAGAGAGTCATAGTTACTGCTGCCAGCTGCTCGACCTACTTTCATTCTTTCCACTCATTAATTATTACTGTGGTCAGTCCTGCAGGAGCAATATGCCACTACATGTAAACCTTAACGTTGTCTGAGCTACCTTAACGAAGATATTCTCGAGTTTTCAAAAAAAATTTCACATGGTGACGAGGCATTTGGCTGCCTTAAGAGAGTCATAGTACCCCTGCCTGCTGCTCCCACTTTATTAAGCCCTTTCTCTCTATCATTCTTGCTATGGCTGTCCTACAGAACCGATGTGCCACTATATGTCCAGGTTAACGTCGTCACTGTTACTCCCACTGCGAGTCTCTCGAGTTAGCAAATGTACCTCGCCGGGTGACGAGGCTTTTGGCTACCTTAAGTGGCTCATAGTTACTCCAGCCAGCTGCTCCACCTTCTTTGAATCTTTCCTCCCTTTAAATCGTACTGTGGTCAGTCCTGCAGAGCGATACGCCACCACCTGTGCATGTTACCGTTGTCTGAGTTACTTCAACGACGATTTCCTCGAGTTTTCAAATAAATTTCGCCGAGTGACGAGGCATTTGGCTACCTTAAGAGAGTCATAGTTACTGCTGCCAGCTGCTCGACCTACTTTCATTCTTTCCACTCATTAATTATTACTGTGGTCAGTCCTGCAGGAGCAATATGCCACTACATGTAAACCTTAACGTTGTCTGAGCTACCTTAACGAAGATATTCTCGAGTTTTCAAAAAAAATTTCACATGGTGACGAGGCATTTGGCTGCCTTAAGAGAGTCATAGTACCCCTGCCTGCTTTTCCCACTTTTTAAGCCCTTTCTCTCTATCATTCTTGCTATGGCTGTCCTACAGAACCGATGTGCCACTATATGTCCAGGTTAACGTCGTCACTGTTACTCCCACTGCGAGTCTCTCGAGTTAGCAAATGTACCTCGCCGGGTGACGAGGCTTTTGGCTACCTTAAGTGACTCATAGTTACTGCAGCCAGCTGCTCCACCTTCTTTGAATCTTTCCTCCCTTTAAATCGTACTGAGGTCAGTCTTGCTGAAGCGATACGCCACCACCTGTGCATGTTACCGTTGTCTGAGTTACATCAACGACGATTTCCTCGAATTTTCAAATAAATTTCGCCGAGTGACGAGGCATTTGACTACCTTAAGAGAGTCATAGTTACTGCTGCCAGCTGCTCGACCTACTTTCATTCTTTCCACTCATTAATTATTACTGTGGTCAGTCCTGCAGGAGCAATATGCCACTACATGTAAACCTTAACGTTGTCTGAGCTACCTTAACGAAGATATTCTCGAGTTTTCAAAAAAAATTTCACATGGTGACGAGGCATTTGGCTGCCTTAAGAGAGTCATAGTACCCCTGCCTGCTGCTCCCACTTTATTAAGCCCTTTCTCTCTATCATTCTTGCTATGGCTGTCCTACAGAACCGATGTGCCACTATATGTCCAGGTTAACGTCGTCACTGTTACTCCCACTGCGAGTCTCTCGAGTTAGCAAATGTACCTCGCCGGGTGACGAGGCTTTTGGCTACCTTAAGTGGCTCATAGTTACTCCAGCCAGCTGCTCCACCTTCTTTGAATCTTTCCTCCCTTTAAATCGTACTGTGGTCAGTCCTGCAGAGCGATACGCCACCACCTGTGCATGTTACCGTTGTCTGAGTTACTTCAACGACGATTTCCTCGAGTTTTCAAATAAATTTCGCCGAGTGACAAGGCATTTGGCTACCTTAAGAGAGTCATAGTTACTGCTGCCAGCTGCTCGACCTACTTTCATTCTTTCCACTCATTAATTATTACTGTGGTCAGTCCTGCAGGAGCAATATGCCACTACATGTAAACCTTAACGTTGTCTGAGCTACCTTAACGAAGATATTCTCGAGTTTTCAAAAAAAATTTCACATGGTGACGAGGCATTTGGCTGCCTTAAGAGAGTCATAGTACCCCTGCCTGCTGCTCCCACTTTTTTAAGCCCTTTCTCTCTATCATTCTTGCTATGGCTGTCCTACAGAACCGATGTGCCACTATATGTCCAGGTTAACGTCGTCACTGTTACTCCCACTGCGAGTCTCTCGAGTTAGCAAATGTACCTCGCCGGGTGACGAGGCTTTTGGCTACCTTAAGTGGCTCATAGTTACTGCAGCCAGCTGCTCCACCTTCTTTGAATCTTTCCTCCCTTTAAATCGTACTGTGGTCAGTCCTGCAGAGCGATACGCCACCACCTGTGCATGTTACCGTTGTCTGAGTTACTTCAACGACGATTTCCTCGAGTTTTCAAATAAATTTCGCCGAGTGACGAGGCATTTGGCTACCTTAAGAGAGTCATAGTTACTGCTGCCAGCTGCTCGACCTACTTTCATTCTTTCCACTCATTAATTATTACTGTGGTCAGTCCTGCAGGAGCAATATGCCACTACATGTAAACCTTAACGTTGTCTGAGCTACCTTAACGAAGATATTCTCGAGTTTTCAAAAAACATTTCACATGGTGACGAGGCATTTGGCTGCCTTAAGAGAGTCATAGTACCCCTGCCTGCTGCTCCCACTTTTTTAAGCCCATTCTCTCATTCATTCTTGCTATGGCTGTCCTACAGAACCGATGTGCCACTATATGTCCAGGTTAACGTCGTCACTGTTACTCCCACTGCGAGTCTCTCGAGTTAGCAAATGTACCTCGCCGGGTGACGAGGCTTTTGGCTACCTTAAGTGACTCATAGTTACTGCAGCCAGCTGCTCCACCTTCTTTGAATCTTTCCTCCCTTTAAATCGTACTGAGGTCAGTCCTGCTGAAGCGATACGCCACCACCTGTGCATGTTACCGTTGTCTGAGTTACATCAACGACGATTTCCTCGAATTTTCAAATAAATTTCGCCGAGTGACGAGGCATTTGGCTACCTTAAGAGAGTCATAGTTACTGCTGCCAGCTGCTCGACCTACTTTCATTCTTTCCACTCATTAATTATTACTGTGGTCAGTCCTGCAGGAGCAATATGCCACTACATGTAAACCTTAACGTTGTCTGAGCTACCTTAACGAAGATATTCTCGAGTTTTCAAAAAAAATTTCACATGGTGACGAGGCATTTGGCTGCCTTAAGAGAGTCATAGTACCCCTGCCTGCTGCTCCCACTTTATTAAGCCCTTTCTCTCTATCATTCTTGCTATGGCTGTCCTACAGAACCGATGTGCCACTATATGTCCAGGTTAACGTCGTCACTGTTACTCCCACTGCGAGTCTTTCGAGTTAGCAAATGTACCTCGCCGGGTGACGAGGCTTTTGGCTACCTTAAGTGGCTCATAGTTACTCCAGCCAGCTGCTCCACCTTCTTTGAATCTTTGCTCCCTTTAAATCGTACTGTGGTCAGTCCTGCAGAGCGATACGCCACCACCTGTGCATGTTACCGTTGTCTGATTTACTTCAACGACGATTTCCTCGAGTTTTCAAATAAATCTCGCCGAGTGACGAGGCATTTGGCTACCTTAAGAGAGTCATAGTTACTGCAGCCAGCTGCTCCCCCTTCTTTGAATCTTTCCTCCCTTTAAATCGTACTGTGGTCAGTCCTGCAGAGCGATACGCCACCACCTGTGCATGTTACCGTTGTCTGATTTACTTCAACGACGATTTCCTCGAGTTTTTAAAATAAATTTCGCCGAGTGACGAGGCATTTGGCTACCTTAAGAGAGTCATAGTTACTGCTGCCAGCTGCTCGACCTACTTTCTTTCTTTCCACTCATTAATTATTACTGTGGTCAGTCCTGCAGGAGCAATATGCCACTACATGTAAACCTTAACGTTGTCTGAGCTACCTTAACGAAGATATTCTCGAGTTTTCAAAAAAAATTTCACATGGTGACGAGGCATTTGGCTGCCTTAAGAGAGTCATAGTACCCCTGCCTGCTGCTCCCACTTTTTTAAGCCCTTTCTATCTATCATTCTTGCTATTGCTGTCCTACAGAACCGATGTGTCACTATATGTCCAGGATAACGTCGTCACTGTTACTCCCACTACGAGTCTCTCGAGTTAGCAAATGTACGTCGCCGAATGACGAGGCTTTTGGCTACCTTAAGTGACTCATAGTTACTGCAGCCAGCTGCTCCCCCTTCTTTGAATCTTTCCTCCCTTTAAATCGTACTGAGGTCAGTCCTGCTGAAGCGATACGCCACCACCTGTGCATGTTACCGTTGTCTGAGTTACTTCAACGACGATTTCCTCGAGTTTTCAAATAAATTTCGCCGAGTGACGAGGCATTTGGCTACCTTAAGAGAGTCATAGTTACTGCTGCCAGCTGCTCGACCTACTTTCATTCTTTCCACTCATTAATTATTACTGTGGTCAGTCCTGCAGGAGCAATATGCCACTACATGTAAACCTTAACGTTGTCTGAGCTACCTTAACGAAGATATTCTCGAGTTTTCAAAAAAAATTTCACATGGTGACGAGGCATTTGGCTGCCTTAAGAGAGTCATAGTACCCCTGCCTGCTGCTCCCACTTTTTTAAGCCCTTTCTCTCTATCATTCTTGCTATGGCTGTCCTACAGAACCGATGTGCCACTATATGTCCAGGTTAACGTCGTCACTGTTACTCCCACTGCGAGTCTCTCGAGTTAGCAAATGTACCTCGCCGGGTGACGAGGCTTTTGGCTACCTTAAGTGACTCATAGTTACTCCAGCCAGCTGCTCCACCTTCTTTGAATCTTTCCTCCCTTTAAATCGTACTGTGGTCAGTCCTGCAGAGCGATACGCCACCACCTGTGCATGTTACCGTTGTCTGAGTTACTTCAACGACGATTTCCTCGAGTTTTCAAATAAATTTCGCCGAGTGACGAGGCATTTGGCTACCTTAAGAGAGTCATAGTTACTGCTGCCAGCTGCTCGACCTACTTTCATTCTTTCCACTCATTAATTATTACTGTGGTCAGTCCTGCAGGAGCAATATGCCACTACATGTAAACCTTAACGTTGTCTGAGCTACCTTAACGAAGATATTCTCGAGTTTTCAAAAAACATTTCACATGGTGACGAGGCATTTGGCTGCCTTAAGAGAGTCATAGTACCCCTGCCTGCTGCTCCCACTTTTTTAAGCCCTTTCTCTCTATCATTCTTGCTATGGCTGTCCTACAGAACCGATGTGCCACTATATGTCCAGGTTAACGTCGTCACTGTTACTCCCACTGCGAGTCTCTCGAGTTAGCAAATGTACCTCGCCGGGTGACGAGGCTTTTGGCTACCTTAAGTGACTCATAGTTACTGCAGCCAGCTGCTCCACCTTCTTTGAATCTTTCCTCCCTTTAAATCGTACTGAGGTCAGTCCTGCTGAAGCGATACGCCACCACCTGTGCATGTTACCGTTGTCTGAGTTACATCAACGACGATTTCCTCGAATTTTCAAATAAATTTCACCGAGTGACGAGGCATTTGGCTACCTTAAGAGAGTCATAGTTACTGCTGCCAGCTGCTCGACCTACTTTCATTCTTTCCACTCATTAATTATTACTGTGGTCAGTCCTGCAGGAGCAATATGCCACTACATGTAAACCTTAACGTTGTCTGAGCTACCTTAACGAAGATATTCTCGAGTTTTCAAAAAACATTTCACATGGTGACGAGGCATTTGGCTGCCTTAAGAGAGTCATAGTACCCCTGCCTGCTGCTCCCACTTTTTTAAGCCCTTTCTATCTATCATTCTTGCTATGGCTGTCCTACAGAACCGATGTGTCACTATATGTCCAGGATAACGTCGTCACTGTTACTCCCACTACGAGTCTCTCGAGTTAGCAAATGTACGTCGCCGAATGACGAGGCTTTTGGCTACCTTAAGTGACTCATAGTTACTGCAGCCAGCTGCTCCCCCTTCTTTGAATCTTTCCTCCCTTTAAATCGTACTGAGGTCAGTCCTGCTGAAGCGATACGCCACCACCTGTGCATGTTACCGTTGTCTGAGTTACTTCAACGACGATTTCCTCGAGTTTTCAAATAAATTTCGCCGAGTGACGAGGCATTTGGCTACCTTAAGAGAGTCATAGTTACTGCTGCCAGCTGCTCGACCTACTTTCATTCTTTCCACTCATTAATTATTACTGTGGTCAGTCCTGCAGGAGCAATATGCCACTACATGTAAACCTTAACGTTGTCTGAGCTACCTTAACGAAGATATTCTCGAGTTTTCAAAAAACATTTCACATGGTGACGAGGCATATGGCTGCCTTAAGAGAGTCATAGTACCCCTGCCTGCTGCTCCCACTTTTTTAAGCCCTTTCTCTCTATCATTCTTGCTATGGCTGTCCTACAGAACCGATGTGCCACTATATGTCCAGGTTAACGTCGTCACTGTTACTCCCACTGCGAGTCTCTCGAGTTAGCAAATGTACCTCGCCGGGTGACGAGGCTTTTGGCTACCTTAAGTGACTCATAGTTACTGCAGCCAGCTGCTCCACCTTCTTTGAATCTTTCCTCCCTTTAAATCGTACTGAGGTCAGTCCTGCTGAAGCGATACGCCACCACCTGTGCATGTTACCGTTGTCTGAGTTACATCAACGACGATTTCCTCGAATTTTCAAATAAATTTCGCCGAGTGACGAGACATTTGGCTACCTTAAGAGAGTCATAGTTACTGCTGCCAGCTGCTCGACCTACTTTCATTCTTTCCACTCATTAATTATTACTGTGGTCAGTCCTGCAGGAGCAATATGCCACTACATGTAAACCTTAACGTTGTCTGAGCTACCTTAACGAAGATATTCTCGAGTTTTCAAAAAAAATTTCACATGGTGACGAGGCATTTGGCTGCCTTAAGAGAGTCATAGTACCCCTGCCTGCTGCTCCCACTTTATTAAGCCCTTTCTCTCTATCATTCTTGCTATGGCTGTCCTACAGAACCGATGTGCCACTATATGTCCAGGTTAACGTCGTCACTGTTACTCCCACTGCGAGTCTTTCGAGTTAGCAAATGTACCTCGCCGGGTGACGAGGCTTTTGGCTACCTTAAGTGGCTCATAGTTACTCCAGCCAGCTGCTCCACCTTCTTTGAATCTTTCCTCCCTTTAAATCGTACTGTGGTCAGTCCTGCAGAGCGATACGCCACCACCTGTGCATGTTACCGTTGTCTGATTTACTTCAACGACGATTTCCTCGAGTTTTCAAATAAATCTCGCCGAGTGACGAGGCATTTGGCTACCTTAAGAGAGTCATAGTTACTGCAGCCAGCTGCTCCCCCTTCTTTGAATCTTTCCTCCCTTTAAATCGTACTGTGGTCAGTCCTGCAGAGCGATACGCCACCACCTGTGCATGTTACCGTTGTCTGATTTACTTCAACGACGATTTCCTCGAGTTTTTAAAATAAATTTCGCCGAGTGACGAGGCATTTGGCTACCTTAAGAGAGTCATAGTTACTGCTGCCAGCTGCTCGACCTACTTTCTTTCTTTCCACTCATTAATTATTACTGTGGTCAGTCCTGCAGGAGCAATATGCCACTACATGTAAACCTTAACGTTGTCATAGCTACCTTAACGAAGATATTCTCGAGTTTTCAAAAAAAATTTCACATGGTGACGAGGCATTTGGCTGCCTTAAGAGAGTCATAGTACCCCTGCCTGCTGCTCCCACTTTTTTAAGCCCTTTCTATCTATCATTCTTGCTATGGCTGTCCTACAGAACCGATGTGTCACTATATGTCCAGGATAACGTCGTCACTGTTACTCCCACTACGAGTCTCTCGAGTTAGCAAATGTACGTCGCCGAATGACGAGGCTTTTGGCTACCTTAAGTGACTCATAGTTACTGCAGCCAGCTGCTCCCCCTTCTTTGAATCTTTCCTCCCTTTAAATCGTACTGAGGTCAGTCCTGCTGAAGCGATACGCCACCACCTGTGCATGTTACCGTTGTCTGAGTTACTTCAACGACGATTTCCTCGAGTTTTCAAATAAATTTCGCCGAGTGACGAGGCATTTGGCTACCTTAAGAGAGTCATAGTTACTGCTGCCAGCTGCTCGACCTACTTTCATTCTTTCCACTCATTAATTATTACTGTGGTCAGTCCTGCAGGAGCAATATGCCACTACATGTAAACCTTAACGTTGTCTGAGCTACCTTAACGAAGATATTCTCGAGTTTTCAAAAAAAATTTCACATGGTGACGAGGCATTTGGCTGCCTTAAGAGAGTCATAGTACCCCTGCCTGCTGCTCCCACTTTTTTAAGCCCTTTCTCTCTATCATTCTTGCTATGGCTGTCCTACAGAACCGATGTGCCACTATATGTCCAGGTTAACGTCGTCACTGTTACTCCCACTGCGAGTCTCTCGAGTTAGCAAATGTACCTCGCCGGGTGACGAGGCTTTTGGCTACCTTAAGTGACTCATAGTTACTCCAGCCAGCTGCTCCACCTTCTTTGAATCTTTCCTCCCTTTAAATCGTACTGTGGTCAGTCCTGCAGAGCGATACGCCACCACCTGTGCATGTTACCGTTGTCTGAGTTACTTCAACGACGATTTCCTCGAGTTTTCAAATAAATTTCGCCGAGTGACGAGGCATTTGGCTACCTTAAGAGAGTCATAGTTACTGCTGCCAGCTGCTCGACCTACTTTCATTCTTTCCACTCATTAATTATTACTGTGGTCAGTCCTGCAGGAGCAATATGCCACTACATGTAAACCTTAACGTTGTCTGAGCTACCTTAACGAAGATATTCTCGAGTTTTCAAAAAACATTTCACATGGTGACGAGGCATTTGGCTGCCTTAAGAGAGTCATAGTACCCCTGCCTGCTGCTCCCACTTTTTTAAGCCCTTTCTCTCTATCATTCTTGCTATGGCTGTCCTACAGAACCGATGTGCCACTATATGTCCAGGTTAACGTCGTCACTGTTACTCCCACTGCGAGTCTCTCGAGTTAGCAAATGTACCTCGCCGGGTGACGAGGCTTTTGGCTACCTTAAGTGACTCATAGTTACTGCAGCCAGCTGCTCCACCTTCTTTGAATCTTTCCTCCCTTTAAATCGTACTGAGGTCAGTCCTGCTGAAGCGATACGCCACCACCTGTGCATGTTACCGTTGTCTGAGTTACATCAACGACGATTTCCTCGAATTTTCAAATAAATTTCGCCGAGTGACGAGGCATTTGGCTACCTTAAGAGAGTCATAGTTACTGCTGCCAGCTGCTCGACCTACTTTCATTCTTTCCACTCATTAATTATTACTGTGGTCAGTCCTGCAGGAGCAATATGCCACTACATGTAAACCTTAACGTTGTCTGAGCTACCTTAACGAAGATATTCTCGAGTTTTCAAAAAACATTTCACATGGTGACGAGGCATATGGCTGCCTTAAGAGAGTCATAGTACCCCTGCCTGCTGCTCCCACTTTTTTAAGCCCTTTCTCTCTATCATTCTTGCTATGGCTGTCCTACAGAACCGATGTGCCACTATATGTCCAGGTTAACGTCGTCACTGTTACTCCCACTGCGAGTCTCTCGAGTTAGCAAATGTACCTCGCCGGGTGACGAGGCTTTTGGCTACCTTAAGTGACTCATAGTTACTGCAGCCAGCTGCTCCACCTTCTTTGAATCTTTCCTCCCTTTAAATCGTACTGAGGTCAGTCCTGCTGAAGCGATACGCCACCACCTGTGCATGTTACCGTTGTCTGAGTTACATCAACGACGATTTCCTCGAATTTTCAAATAAATTTCGCCGAGTGACGAGACATTTGGCTACCTTAAGAGAGTCATAGTTACTGCTGCCAGCTGCTCGACCTACTTTCATTCTTTCCACTCATTAATTATTACTGTGGTCAGTCCTGCAGGAGCAATATGCCACTACATGTAAACCTTAACGTTGTCTGAGCTACCTTAACGAAGATATTCTCGAGTTTTCAAAAAAAATTTCACATGGTGACGAGGCATTTGGCTGCCTTAAGAGAGTCATAGTACCCCTGCCTGCTGCTCCCACTTTATTAAGCCCTTTCTCTCTATCATTCTTGCTATGGCTGTCCTACAGAACCGATGTGCCACTATATGTCCAGGTTAACGTCGTCACTGTTACTCCCACTGCGAGTCTTTCGAGTTAGCAAATGTACCTCGCCGGGTGACGAGGCTTTTGGCTACCTTAAGTGGCTCATAGTTACTCCAGCCAGCTGCTCCACCTTCTTTGAATCTTTCCTCCCTTTAAATCGTACTGTGGTCAGTCCTGCAGAGCGATACGCCACCACCTGTGCATGTTACCGTTGTCTGATTTACTTCAACGACGATTTCCTCGAGTTTTCAAATAAATCTCGCCGAGTGACGAGGCATTTGGCTACCTTAAGAGAGTCATAGTTACTGCAGCCAGCTGCTCCCCCTTCTTTGAATCTTTCCTCCCTTTAAATCGTACTGTGGTCAGTCCTGCAGAGCGATACGCCACCACCTGTGCATGTTACCGTTGTCTGATTTACTTCAACGACGATTTCCTCGAGTTTTTAAAATAAATTTCGCCGAGTGACGAGGCATTTGGCTACCTTAAGAGAGTCATAGTTACTGCTGCCAGCTGCTCGACCTACTTTCTTTCTTTCCACTCATTAATTATTACTGTGGTCAGTCCTGCAGGAGCAATATGCCACTACATGTAAACCTTAACGTTGTCTGAGCTACCTTAACGAAGATATTCTCGAGTTTTCAAAAAAAATTTCACATGGTGACGAGGCATTTGGCTGCCTTAAGAGAGTCATAGTACCCCTGCCTGCTGCTCCCACTTTTTTAAGCCCTTTCTATCTATCATTCTTGCTATGGCTGTCCTACAGAACCGATGTGTCACTATATGTCCAGGATAACGTCGTCACTGTTACTCCCACTACGAGTCTCTCGAGTTAGCAAATGTACGTCGCCGAATGACGAGGCTTTTGGCTACCTTAAGTGACTCATAGTTACTGCAGCCAGCTGCTCCCCCTTCTTTGAATCTTTCCTCCCTTTAAATCGTACTGAGGTCAGTCCTGCTGAAGCGATACGCCACCACCTGTGCATGTTACCGTTGTCTGAGTTACTTCAACGACGATTTCCTCGAGTTTTCAAATAAATTTCGCCGAGTGACGAGGCATTTGGCTACCTTAAGAGAGTCATAGTTACTGCTGCCAGCTGCTCGACCTACTTTCATTCTTTCCACTCATTAATTATTACTGTGGTCAGTCCTGCAGGAGCAATATGCCACTACATGTAAACCTTAACGTTGTCTGAGCTACCTTAACGAAGATATTCTCGAGTTTTCAAAAAAAATTTCACATGGTGACGAGGCATTTGGCTGCCTTAAGAGAGTCATAGTACCCCTGCCTGCTGCTCCCACTTTTTTAAGCCCTTTCTCTCTATCATTCTTGCTATGGCTGTCCTACAGAACCGATGTGCCACTATATGTCCAGGTTAACGTCGTCACTGTTACTCCCACTGCGAGTCTCTCGAGTTAGCAAATGTACCTCGCCGGGTGACGAGGCTTTTGGCTACCTTAAGTGACTCATAGTTACTCCAGCCAGCTGCTCCACCTTCTTTGAATCTTTCCTCCCTTTAAATCGTACTGTGGTCAGTCCTGCAGAGCGATACGCCACCACCTGTGCATGTTACCGTTGTCTGAGTTACTTCAACGACGATTTCCTCGAGTTTTCAAATAAATTTCGCCGAGTGACGAGGCATTTGGCTACCTTAAGAGAGTCATAGTTACTGCTGCCAGCTGCTCGACCTACTTTCATTCTTTTCACTCATTAATTATTACTGTGGTCAGTCCTGCAGGAGCAATATGCCACTACATGTAAACCTTAACGTTGTCTGAGCTACCTTAACGAAGATATTCTCGAGTTTTCAAAAAACATTTCACATGGTGACGAGGCATTTGGCTGCCTTAAGAGAGTCATAGTACCCCTGCCTGCTGCTCCCACTTTTTTAAGCCCTTTCTCTCTATCATTCTTGCTATGGCTGTCCTACAGAACCGATGTGCCACTATATGTCCAGGTTAACGTCGTCACTGTTACTCCCACTGCGAGTCTCTCGAGTTAGCAAATGTACCTCGCCGGGTGACGAGGCTTTTGGCTACCTTAAGTGACTCATAGTTACTGCAGCCAGCTGCTCCACCTTCTTTGAATCTTTCCTCCCTTTAAATCGTACTGAGGTCAGTCCTGCTGAAGCGATACGCCACCACCTGTGCATGTTACCGTTGTCTGATTTACTTCAACGACGATTTCCTCGAGTTTTCAAATAAATCTCGCCGAGTGACGAGGCATTTGGCTACCTTAAGAGAGTCATAGTTACTGCAGGCAGCTGCTCCCCCTTCTTTGAATCTTTCCTCCCTTTAAATCGTACTGTGGTCAGTCCTGCAGAGCGATACGCCACCACCTGTGCATGTTACCGTTGTCTGATTTACTTCAACGACGATTTCCTCGAGTTTTTAAAATAAATTTCGCCGAGTGACGAGGCATTTGGCTACCTTAAGAGAGTCATAGTTACTGCTGCCAGCTGCTCGACCTACTTTCTTTCTTTCCACTCATTAATTATTACTGTGGTCAGTCCTGCAGGAGCAATATGCCACTACATGTAAACCTTAACGTTGTCTGAGCTACCTTAACGAAGATATTCTCGAGTTTTCAAAAAAAATTTCACATGGTGACGAGGCATTTGGCTGCCTTAAGAGAGTCATAGTACCCCTGCCTGCTGCTCCCACTTTTTTAAGCCCTTTCTATCTATCATTCTTGCTATGGCTGTCCTACAGAACCGATGTGTCACTATATGTCCAGGATAACGTCGTCACTGTTACTCCCACTACGAGTCTCTCGAGTTAGCAAATGTACGTCGCCGAATGACGAGGCTTTTGGCTACCTTAAGTGACTCATAGTTACTGCAGCCAGCTGCTCCCCCTTCTTTGAATCTTTCCTCCCTTTAAATCGTACTGAGGTCAGTCCTGCTGAAGCGATACGCCACCACCTGTGCATGTTACCGTTGTCTGAGTTACTTCAACGACGATTTCCTCGAGTTTTCAAACAAATTTCGCCGAGTGACGAGGCATTTGGCTACCTTAAGAGAGTCATAGTTACTGCTGCCAGCTGCTCGACCTACTTTCATTCTTTCCACTCATTAATTATTACTGTGGTCAGTCCTGCAGGAGCAATATGCCACTACATGTAAACCTTAACGTTGTCTGAGCTACCTTAACGAAGATATTCTCGAGTTTTCAAAAAAAATTTCACATGGTGACGAGGCATTTGGCTGCCTTAAGAGAGTCATAGTACCCCTGCCTGCTGCTCCCACTTTATTAAGCCCTTTCTCTCTATCATTCTTGCTATGGCTGTCCTACAGAACCGATGTGCCACTATATGTCCAGGTTAACGTCGTCACTGTTACTCCCACTGCGAGTCTTTCGAGTTAGCAAATGTACCTCGCCGGGTGACGAGGCTTTTGGCTACCTTAAGTGGCTCATAGTTACTCCAGCCAGCTGCTCCACCTTCTTTGAATCTTTCCTCCCTTTAAATCGTACTGTGGTCAGTCCTGCAGAGCGATACGCCACCACCTGTGCATGTTACCGTTGTCTGATTTACTTCAACGACGATTTCCTCGAGTTTTCAAATAAATCTCGCCGAGTGACGAGGCATTTGGCTACCTTAAGAGAGTCATAGTTACTGCAGGCAGCTGCTCCCCCTTCTTTGAATCTTTCCTCCCTTTAAATCGTACTGTGGTCAGTCCTGCAGAGCGATACGCCACCACCTGTGCATGTTACCGTTGTCTGATTTACTTCAACGACGATTTCCTCGAGTTTTTAAAATAAATTTCGCCGAGTGACGAGGCATTTGGCTACCTTAAGAGAGTCATAGTTACTGCTGCCAGCTGCTCGACCTACTTTCTTTCTTTCCACTCATTAATTATTACTGTGGTCAGTCCTGCAGGAGCAATATGCCACTACATGTAAACCTTAACGTTGTCTGAGCTACCTTAACGAAGATATTCTCGAGTTTTCAAAAAAAATTTCACATGGTGACGAGGCATTTGGCTGCCTTAAGAGAGTCATAGTACCCCTGCCTGCTGCTCCCACTTTTTTAAGCCCTTTCTATCTATCATTCTTGCTATGGCTGTCCTACAGAACCGATGTGTCACTATATGTCCAGGATAACGTCGTCACTGTTACTCCCACTACGAGTCTCTCGAGTTAGCAAATGTACGTCGCCGAATGACGAGGCTTTTGGCTACCTTAAGTGACTCATAGTTACTGCAGCCAGCTGCTCCCCCTTCTTTGAATCTTTCCTCCCTTTAAATCGTACTGAGGTCAGTCCTGCTGAAGCGATACGCCACCACCTGTGCATGTTACCGTTGTCTGAGTTACTTCAACGACGATTTCCTCGAGTTTTCAAACAAATTTCGCCGAGTGACGAGGCATTTGGCTACCTTAAGAGAGTCATAGTTACTGCTGCCAGCTGCTCGACCTACTTTCATTCTTTCCACTCATTAATTATTACTGTGGTCAGTCCTGCAGGAGCAATATGCCACTACATGTAAACCTTAACGTTGTCTGAGCTACCTTAACGAAGATATTCTCGAGTTTTCAAAAAAAATTTCACATGGTGACGAGCATTTGGCTGCCTTAAGAGAGTCATAGTACCCCTGCCTGCTGCTCCCACTTTTTTAAGCCCTTTCTCTCTATCATTCTTGCTATGGCTGTCCTACAGAACCGATGTGCCACTATATGTCCAGGTTAACGTCGTCACTGTTACTCCCACTGCGAGTCTCTCGAGTTAGCAAATGTACCTCGCCGGGTGACGAGGCTTTTGGCTACCTTAAGTGACTCATAGTTACTGCAGCCAGCTGCTCCACCTTCTTTGAATCTTTCCTCCCTTTAAATCGTACTGAGGTCAGTCCTGCTGAAGCGATACGCCACCACCTGTGCATGTTACCGTTGTCTGAGTTACATCAACGACGATTTCCTCGAATTTTCAAATAAATTTCGCTGAGTGACGAGGCATTTGACTACCTTAAGAGAGTCATAGTTACTGCTGCCAGCTGCTCGACCTACTTTCATTCTTTCCACTCATTAATTATTACTGTGGTCAGTCCTGCAGGAGCAATATGCCACTACATGTAAACCTTAACGTTGTCTGAGCTACCTTAACGAAGATATTCTAGAGTTTTCAAAAAAAATTTCACATGGTGACGAGGCATTTGGCTGCCTTAAGAGAGTCATAGTACCCCTGCCTGCTGCTCCCACTTTATTAAGCCCTTTCTCTCTATCATTCTTGCTATGGCTGTCCTACAGAACCGATGTGCCACTATATGTCCAGGTTAACGTCGTCACTGTTACTCCCACTGCGAGTCTCTCGAGTTAGCAAATGTACCTCGCCGGGTGACGAGGCTTTTGGCTACCTTAAGTGGCTCATAGTTACTCCAGCCAGCTGCTCCACCTTCTTTGAATCTTTCCTCCCTTTAAATCGTACTGTGGTCAGTCCTGCAGAGCGATACGCCACCACCTGTGCATGTTACCGTTGTCTGATTTACTTCAACGACGATTTCCTCGAGTTTTCAAATAAATCTCGCCGAGTGACGAGGCATTTGGCTACCTTAAGAGAGTCATAGTTACTGAAGCCAGCTGCTCCCCCTTCTTTGAATCTTTCCTCCCTTTAAATCGTACTGTGGTCAGTCCTGCAGAGCGATACGCCACCACCTGTGCATGTTACCGTTGTCTGATTTACTTCAACGACGATTTCCTCGAGTTTTTAAAATAAATTTCGCCGAGTGACGAGGCATTTGGCTACCTTAAGAGAGTCATAGTCACTGCTGCCAGCTGCTCGACCTACTTTCTTTCTTTCCACTCATTAATTATTACTGTGGTCAGTCCTGCAGGAGCAATATGCCACTACATGTAAACCTTAACGTTGTCTGAGCTACCTTAACGAAGATATTCTCGAGTTTTCAAAAAAAATTTCACATGGTGACGAGGCATTTGGCTGCCTTAAGAGAGTCATAGTACCCCTGCCTGCTGCTCCCACTTTATTAAGCCCTTTCTCTCTATCATTCTTGCTATGGCTGTCCTACAGAACCGATGTGCCACTATATGTCCAGGTTAACGACGTCACTGTTACTCCCACTGCGAGTCTCTCGAGTTAGCAAATGTACCTCGCCGGGTGACGAGGCTTTTGGCTACCTTAAGTGGCTCATAGTTACTCCAGCCAGCTGCTCCACCTTCTTTGAATCTTTCCTCCCTTTAAATCGTACTGTGGTCAGTCCTGCAGAGCGATACGGCACCACCTGTGCTTGTTACCGTTGTCTGATTTACTTCAACGACGATTTCCTCGAGTTTTCAAATAAATCTCGCCGAGTGACGAGGCATTTGGCTACCTTAAGAGAGTCATAGTTACTGCAGCCTGCTGCTCCCCCTTCTTTGAATCTTTCCTCCCTTTAAATCGTACTGTGGTCAGTCCTGCAGAGCGATACGCCACCACCTGTGCATGTTACCGTTGTCTGATTTACTTCAACGACGATTTCCTCGAGTTTTTAAAATAAATTTCGCCGAGTGACGAGGCATTTGGCTACCTTAAGAGAGTCATAGTTACTGCTGCCAGCTGCTCGACCTACTTTCTTTCTTTCCACTCATTAATTATTACTGTGGTCAGTCCTGCAGGAGCAATATGCCACTACATGTAAACCTTAACGTTGTCTGAGCTACCTTAACGAAGATATTCTCGAGTTTTCAAAAAAAATTTCACATGGTGACGAGGCATTTGGCTGCCTTAAGAGAGTCATAGTACCCCTGCCTGCTGCTCCCACTTTTTTAAGCCCTTTCTATCTATCATTCTTGCTATGGCTGTCCTACAGAACCGATGTGTCACTATATGTCCAGGATAACGTCGTCACTGTTACTCCCACTACGAGTCTCTCGAGTTAGCAAATGTACCTCGCCGAATGACGAGGCATTTGGCTACCTTAAGTGACTCATAGTTACTGCAGCCAGCTGCTCCCCCTTCTTTGAATCTTTCCTCCCTTTAAATCGTACTGAGGTCAGTCCTGCTGAAGCGATACGCCACCACCTGTGCATGTTACCGTTGTCTGAGTTACATCAACGACGATTTCCTCGAATTTTCAAATAAATTTCGCCGAGTGACGAGGCATTTGGCTACCTTAAGAGAGTCATAGTTACTGCTGCCAGCTGCTCGACCTACTTTCATTCTTTCCACTCATTAATTATTACTGTGGTCAGTCCTGCAGGAGCAATATGCCACTACATGTAAACCTTAACGTTGTCTGAGCTACCTTAACGAAGATATTCTCGAGTTTTCAAAAAAAATTTCACATGGTGACGAGGCATTTGGCTGCCTTAAGAGAGTCATAGTACCCCTGCCTGCTGCTCCCACTTTTTTAAGCCCTTTCTCTCTATCATTCTTGCTATGGCGGTCCTACAGAACCGATGTGCCACTATATGTCCAGGTTAACGTCGTCACTGTTACTCCCACTGCGAGTCTCTCGAGTTAGCAAATGTACCTCGCCGGGTGACGAGGCTTTTGGCTACCTTAAGTGACTCATAGTTACTGCAGCCAGCTGCTCCACCTTCTTTGAATCTTTCCTCCCTTTAAATCGTACTGAGGTCAGTCCTGCTGAAGCGATACGCCACCACCTGTGCATGTTACCGTTGTCTGAGTTATATCAACGACGATTTCCTCGAATTTTCAAATAAATTTCGCCGAGTGACGAGGCATTTGACTACCTTAAGAGAGTCATAGTTACTGCTGCCAGCTGCTCGACCTACTTTCATTCTTTCCACTCATTAATTATTACTGTGGTCAGTCCTGCAGGAGCAATATGCCACTACATGTAAACCTTAACGTTGTCTGAGCTACCTTAACGAAGATATTCTCGAGTTTTCAAAAAAAATTTCACATGGTGACGAGGCATTTGGCTGCCTTAAGAGAGTCATAGTACCCCTGCCTGCTGCTCCCACTTTATTAAGCCCTTTCTCTCTATCATTCTTGCTATGGCTGTCCTACAGAACCGATGTGCCACTATATGTCCAGGTTAACGTCGTCACTGTTACTCCCACTGCGAGTCTCTCGAGTTAGCAAATGTACCTCGCCGGGTGACGAGGCTTTTGGCTACCTTAAGTGGCTCATAGTTACTCCAGCCAGCTGCTCCACCTTCTTTGAATCTTTCCTCCCTTTAAATCGTACTGTGGTCAGTCCTGCAGAGCGATACGCCACCACCTGTGCATGTTACCGTTGTCTGATTTACTTCAACGACGATTTCCTCGAGTTTTCAAATAAATCTCGCCGAGTGACGAGGCATTTGGCTACCTTAAGAGAGTCATAGTTACTGCAGCCAGCTGCTCCCCCTTCTTTGAATCTTTCCTCCCTTTAAATCGTACTGTGGTCAGTCCTGCAGAGCGATACGCCACCACCTGTGCATGTTACCGTTGTCTGATTTACTTCAACGACGATTTCCTCGAGTTTTTAAAATAAATTTCGCCGAGTGACGAGGCATTTGGCTACCTTAAGAGAGTCATAGTTACTGCTGCCAGCTGCTCGACCTACTTTCTTTCTTTCCACTCATTAATTATTACTGTGGTCAGTCCTGCAGGAGCAATATGCCACTACATGTAAACCTTAACGTTGTCTGAGCTACCTTAACGAAGATATTCTCGAGTTTTCAAAAAAAATTTCACATGGTGACGAGGCATTTGGCGGCCTTAAGAGAGTCATAGTACCCCTGCCTGCTGCTCCCACTTTATTAAGCCCTTTCTCTCTATCATTCTTGCTATGGCTGTCCTACAGAACCGATGTGCCACTATATGTCCAGGTTAACGTCGTCACTGTTACTCCCACTGCGAGTCTCTCGAGTTAGCAAATGTACCTCGCCGGGTGACGAGGCTTTTGGCTACCTTAAGTAGCTCATAGTTACTCCAGCCAGCTGCTCCACCTTCTTTGAATCTTTCCTCCCTTTAAATCGTACTGTGGTCAGTCCTGCAGAGCGATACGCCACCACCTGTGCATGTTACCGTTGTCTGATTTACTTCAACGACGATTTCCTCGAGTTTTCAAATAAATCTCGCCGAGTGACGAGGCATTTGGCTACCTTAAGAAAGTCATAGTTACTGCAGCCAGCTGCTCCCCCTTCTTTGAATCTTTCCTCCCTTTAAATCGTACTGTGGTCAGTCCTGCAGAGCGATACGCCACCACCTGTGCATGTTACCGTTGTCTGATTTACTTCAACGACGATTTCCTCGAGTTTTTAAAATAAATTTCGCCGAGTGACGAGGCATTTGGCTACCTTAAGAGAGTCATAGTTACTGCTGCCAGCTGCTCGACCTACTTTCTTTCTTTCCACTCATTAATTATTACTGTGGTCAGTCCTGCAGGAGCAATATGCCACTACATGTAAACCTTAACGTTGTCTGAGCTACCTTAACGAAGATATTCTCGAGTTTTCAAAAAAAATTTCACATGGTGACGAGGCATTTGGCTGCCTTAAGAGAGTCATAGTACCCCTGCCTGCTGCTCCCACTTTATTAAGCCCTTTCTCTCTATCATTCTTGCTATGGCTGTCCTACAGAACCGATGTGCCACTATATGTCCAGGTTAACGACGTCACTGTTACTCCCACTGCGAGTCTCTCGAGTTAGCAAATGTACCTCGCCGGGTGACGAGGCTTTTGGCTACCTTAAGTGGCTCATAGTTACTCCAGCCAGCTGCTCCACCTTCTTTGAATCTTTCCTCCCTTTAAATCGTACTGTGGTCAGTCCTGCAGAGCGATACGCCACCACCTGTGCATGTTACCGTTGTCTGATTTACTTCAACGACGATTTCCTCGAGTTTTCAAATAAATCTCGCCGAGTGACGAGGCATTTGGCTACCTTAAGAGAGTCATAGTTACTGCAGCCAGCTGCTCCCCCTTCTTTGAATCTTTCCTCCCTTTAAATCGTACTGTGGTCAGTCCTGCAGAGCGATACGCCACCACCTGTGCATGTTACCGTTGTCTGATTTACTTCAACGACGATTTCCTCGAGTTTTTAAAATAAATTTCGCCGAGTGATGAGGCATTTGGTTACCTTAAGAGAGTCATAGTTACTGCTGCCAGCTGCTCGACCTACTTTCTTTCTTTCCACTCATTAATTATTACTGTGGTCAGTCCTGCAGGAGCAATATGCCACTACATGTAAACCTTAACGTTGTCTGAGCTACCTTAACGAAGATATTCTCGAGTTTTCAAAAAAAATTTCACATGGTGACGAGGCATTTGGCTGCCTTAAGAGAGTCATAGTACCCCTGCCTGCTGCTCCCACTTTTTTAAGCCCTTTCTATCTATCATTCTTGCTATGGCTGTCCTACAGAACCGATGTGTCACTATATGTCCAGGATAACGTCGTCACTGTTACTCCCACTACGAGTCTCTCGAGTTAGCAAATGTACCTCGCCGAATGACGAGGCATTTGGCTACCTTAAGTGACTCATAGTTACTGCAGCCAGCTGCTCCACCTTCTTTGAATCTTTCCTCCCTTTAAATCGTACTGAGGTCAGTCCTGCTGAAGCGATACGCCACCACCTGTGCATGTTACCGTTGTCTGAGTTACATCAACGACGATTTCCTCGAATTTACAAATAAATTTCGCCGAGTGACGAGGCATTTGACTACCTTAAGAGAGTCATAGTTACTGCTGCCAGCTGCTCGACCTACTTTCATTCTTTCCACTCATTAATTATTACTGTGGTCAGTCCTGCAGGAGCAATATGCCACTACATGTAAACCTTAACGTTGTCTGAGCTACCTTAACGAAGATATTCTCGAGTTTTCAAAAAAAATTTCACATGGTGACGAGGCATTTGGCTGCCTTAAGAGAGTCATAGTACCCCTGCCTGCTGCTCCCACTTTATTAAGCCCTTTCTCTCTATCATTCTTGCTATGGCTGTCCTACAGAACCGATGTGCCACTATATGTCCAGGTTAACGTCGTCACTGTTACTCCCACTGCGAGTCTCTCGAGTTAGCAAATGTACCTCGCCGGGTGACGAGGCTTTTGGCTACCTTAAGTGGCTCATAGTTACTCCAGCCAGCTGCTCCACCTTCTTTGAATCTTTCCTCCCTTTAAATCGTACTGTGGTCAGTCCTGCAGAGCGATACGCCACCACCTGTGCATGTTACCGTTGTCTGATTTACTTCAACGACGATTTCCTCGAGTTTTCAAATAAATCTCGCCGAGTGACGAGGCATTTGGCTACCTTAAGAAAGTCATAGTTACTGCAGCCAGCTGCTCCCCCTTCTTTGAATCTTTCCTCCCTTTAAATCGTACTGTGGTCAGTCCTGCAGAGCGATACGCCACCACCTGTGCATGTTACCGTTGTCTGATTTACTTCAACGACGATTTCCTCGAGTTTTTAAAATAAATTTCGCCGAGTGACGAGGCATTTGGCTACCTTAAGAGAGTCATAGTTACTGCTGCCAGCTGCTCGACCTACTTTCTTTCTTTCCACTCATTAATTATTACTGTGGTCAGTCCTGCAGGAGCAATATGCCACTACATGTAAACCTTAACGTTGTCTGAGCTACCTTAACGAAGATATTCTCGAGTTTTCAAAAAAAATTTCACATGGTGACGAGGCATTTGGCTGCCTTAAGAGAGTCATAGTACCCCTGCCTGCTGCTCCCACTTTTTTAAGCCCTTTCTATCTATCATTCTTGCTATGGCTGTCCTACAGAACCGATGTGTCACTATATGTCCAGGATAACGTCGTCACTGTTACTCCCACTACGAGTCTCTCGAGTTAGCAAATGTACCTCGCCGAATGACGAGGCATTTGGCTACCTTAAGTGACTCATAGTTACTGCAGCCAGCTGCTCCATCTTCTTTGAATCTTTCCTCCCTTTAAATCGTACTGAGGTCAGTCCTGCTGAAGCGATACGCCACCACCTGTGCATGTTACCGTTGTCTGAGTTACATCAACGACGATTTCCTCGAATTTTCAAATAAATTTCGCCGAGTGACGAGGCATTTGGCTACCTTAAGAGAGTCATAGTTACTGCCGCCAGCTGCTCGACCTACTTTCATTCTTTCCACTCATTAATTATTACTGTGGTCAGTCCTGCAGGAGCAATATGCCACTACATGTAAACCTTAACGTTGTCTGAGCTACCTTAACGAAGATATTCTCGAGTTTTCAAAAAAAATTTCACATGGTGACGAGGCATTTGGCTGCCTTAAGAGAGTCATAGTACCCCTGCCAGCTGCTCCCACTTTATTAAGCCCTTTCTCTCTATCATTCTTGCTATGGCTGTCCTACAGAACCGATGTGCCACTATATGTCCAGGTTAACGTCGTCACTGTTACTCCCACTGCGAGTCTCTCGAGTTAGCAGATGTACCTCGCCGGGTGACGAGGCTTTTGGCTACCTTAAGTGGCTCATAGTTACTCCAGCCAGCTGCTCCACCTTCTTTGAATCTTTCCTCCCTTTAAATCGTACTGTGGTCAGTCCTGCAGAGCGATACGCCACCACCTGTGCATGTTACCGTTGTCTGATTTACTTCAACGACGATTTCCTCGAGTTTTCAAATAAATCTCGCCGAGTGACGAGGCATTTGGCTACCTTAAGAGAGTCATAGTTACTGCAGCCAGCTGCTCCCCCTTCTTTGAATCTTTCCTCCCTTTAAATCGTACTGTGGTCAGTCCTGCAGAGCGATACGCCACCACCTGTGCATGTTACCGTTGTCTGATTTACTTCAACGACGATTTCCTCGAGTTTTCAAATAAATCTCGCCGAGTGACGAGGCATTTGGCTACCTTAAGAGAGTCATAGTTACTGCAGCCAGCTGCTCCCCCTTCTTTGAATCTTTCCTCCTTTTAAATCGTACTGTGGTCAGTCCTGCAGAGCGATACGCCACCACCTGTGCATGTTACCGTTGTCTGATTTACTTCAACGACGATTTCCTCGAGTTTTTAAAATAAATTTCGCCGAGTGACGAGGCATTTGGCTACCTTAAGAGAGTCATAGTTACTGCTGCCAGCTGCTCGACCTACTTTCATTCTTTCCACTCATTAATTATTACTGTGGTCAGTCCTGCAGGAGCAATATGCCACTACATGTAAACCTTAACGTTGTCTGAGCTACCTTAACGAAGATATTCTCGAGTTTTCAAAAAAAATTTCACATGGTGACGAGGCATTTGGCTGCCTTAAGAGAGTCATAGTACCCCTGCCTGCTGCTCCCACTTTATTAAGCCCTTTCTCTCTATCATTCTTGCTATGGCTGTCCTACAGAACCGATGTGCCACTATATGTCCAGGTTAACGTCGTCACTGTTACTCCCACTGCGAGTCTCTCGAGTTAGCAAATGTACCTCGCCGGGTGACGAGGCTTTTGGCTACCTTAAGTGGCTCATAGTTACTCCAGCCAGCTGCTCCACCTTCTTTGAATCTTTCCTCCCTTTAAATCGTACTGTGGTCAGTCCTGCAGAGCGATACGCCACCACCTGTGCATGTTACCGTTGTCTGATTTACTTCAACGACGATTTCCTCGAGTTTTCAAATAAATCTCGCCGAGTGACGAGGCATTTGGCTACCTTAAGAGAGTCATAGTTACTGCAGCCAGCTGCTCCCCCTTCTTTGAATCTTTCCTCCTTTTAAATCGTACTGTGGTCAGTCCTGCAGAGCGATACGCCACCACCTGTGCATGTTACCGTTGTCTGATTTACTTCAACGACGATTTCCTCGAGTTTTTAAAATAAATTTCGCCGAGTGACGAGGCATTTGGCTACCTTAAGAGAGTCATAGTTACTGCTGCCAGCTGCTCGACCTACTTTCATTCTTTCCACTCATTAATTATTACTGTGGTCAGTCCTGCAGGAGCAATATGCCACTACATGTAAACCTTAACGTTGTCTGAGCTACCTTAACGAAGATATTCTCGAGTTTTCAAAAAAAATTTCACATGGTGACGAGGCATTTGGCTGCCTTAAGAGAGTCATAGTACCCCTGCCTGCTGCTCCCACTTTATTAAGCCCTTTCTCTCTATCATTCTTGCTATGGCTGTCCTACAGAACCGATGTGCCACTATATGTCCAGGTTAACGTCGTCACTGTTACTCCCACTGCGAGTCTCTCGAGTTAGCAAATGTACCTCGCCGGGTGACGAGGCTTTTGGCTACCTTAAGTGGCTCATAGTTACTCCAGCCAGCTGCTCCACCTTCTTTGAATCTTTCCTCCCTTTAAATCGTACTGTGGTCAGTCCTGCAGAGCGATACGCCACCACCTGTGCATGTTACCGTTGTCTGATTTACTTCAACGACGATTTCCTCGAGTTTTCAAATAAATCTCGCCGAGTGACGAGGCATTTGGCTACCTTAAGAGAGTCATAGTTACTGCTGCCAGCTGCTCGACCTACTTTCATTCTTTCCACTCATTAATTATTACTGTGGTCAGTCCTGCAGGAGCAATATGCCACTACATGTAAACCTTAACGTTGTCTGAGCTACCTTAACGAAGATATTCTCGAGTTTTCAAAAAAAATTTCACATGGTGACGAGGCATTTGGCTGCCTTAAGAGAGTCATAGTACCCCTGCCTGCTGCTCCCACTTTTTTAAGCCCTTTCTCTCTATCATTCTTGCTATGGCTGTCCTACAGAACCGATGTGCCACTATATGTCCAGGATAACGTCGTCACTGTTACTCCCACTACGAGTCTCTCGAGTTAGCAAATGTACCTCGCCGAATGACGAGGCATTTGGCTACCTTAAGTGACTCATAGTTACTGCAGCCAGCTGCTCCCCCTTCTTTGAATCTTTCCTCCCTTTAAATCGTACTGAGGTCAGTCCTGCTGAAGCGATACGCCACCACCTGTGCATGTTACCGTTGTCTGAGTTACATCAACGACGATTTCCTCGAATTTTCAAATAAATTTCGCCGAGTGACGAGGCATTTGGCTACCTTAAGAGAGTCATAGTTACTGCTGCCAGCTGCTCGACCTACTTTCATTCTTTCCACTCATTAATTATTACTGTGGTCAGTCCTGCAGGAGCAATATGCCACTACATGTAAACCTTAACGTTGTCTGAGCTACCTTAACGAAGATATTCTCGAGTTTTCAAAAAAAATTTCACATGGTGACGAGGCATTTGGCTGCCTTAAGAGAGTCATAGTACCCCTGCCTGCTGCTCCCACTTTATTAAGCCCTTTCTCTCTATCATTCTTGCTATGGCTGTCCTACAGAACCGATGTGCCACTATATGTCCAGGTTAACGTCGTCACTGTTACTCCCACTGCGAGTCTCTCGAGTTAGCAAATGTACCTCGCCGGGTGACGAGGCTTTTGGCTACCTTAAGTGGCTCATAGTTACTCCAGCCAGCTGCTCCACCTTCTTTGAATCTTTCCTCCCTTTAAATCGTACTGTGGTCAGTCCTGCAGAGCGATACGCCACCACCTGTGCATGTTACCGTTGTCTGATTTACTTCAACGACGATTTCCTCGAGTTTTCAAATAAATCTCGCCGAGTGACGAGGCATTTGGCTACCTTAAGAGAGTCATAGTTACTGCAGCCAGCTGCTCCCCCTTCTTTGAATCTTTCCTCCCTTTAAATCGTACTGTGGTCAGTCCTGCAGAGCGATACGCCACCACCTGTGCATGTTACCGTTGTCTGATTTACTTCAACGACGATTTCCTCGAGTTTTTAAAATAAATTTCGCCGAGTGACGAGGCATTTGGCTACCTTAAGAGAGTCATAGTTACTGCTGCCAGCTGCTCGACCTACTTTCATTCTTTCCACTCATTAATTATTACTGTGGTCAGTCCTGCAGGAGCAATATGCCACTACATGTAAACCTTAACGTTGTCTGAGCTACCTTAACGAAGATATTCTCGAGTTTTCAAAAAAAATTTCACATGGTGACGAGGCATTTGGCTGCCTTAAGAGAGTCATAGTACCCCTGCCTGCTGCTCCCACTTTTTTAAGCCCTTTCTCTCTATCATTCTTGCTATGGCTGTCCTACAGAACCGATGTGCCACTATATGTCCAGGTTAACGTCGTCACTGTTACTCCCACTGCGAGTCTCTCGAGTTAGCAAATGTACCTCGCCGGGTGACGAGGCTTTTGGCTACCTTAAGTGACTCATAGTTACTGCAGCCAGCTGCTCCAACCTTCTTTGAATCTTTCCTCCCTTTAAATCGTACTGAGGTCAGTCCTGCTGAAGCGATACGCCACCACCTGTGCATGTTACCGTTGTCTGAGTTACATCAACGACGATTTCCTCGAATTTTCAAATAAATTTCGCCGAGTGACGAGGCATTTGACTACCTTAAGAGAGTCATAGTTACTGCTGCCAGCTGCTCGACCTACTTTCATTCTTTCCACTCATTAATTATTACTGTGGTCAGTCCTGCAGGAGCAATATGCCACTACATGTAAACCTTAACGTTGTCTGAGCTACCTTAACGAAGATATTCTCGAGTTTTCAAAAAAAATTTCACATGGTGACGAGGCATTTGGCTGCCTTAAGAGAGTCATAGTACCCCTGCCTGCTGCTCCCACTTTATTAAGCCCTTTCTCTCTATCATTCTTGCTATGGCTGTCCTACAGAACCGATGTGCCACTATATGTCCAGGTTAACGTCGTCACTGTTACTCCCACTGCGAGTCTCTCGAGTTAGCAAATGTACCTCGCCGGGTGACGAGGCTTTTGGCTACCTTAAGTGGCTCATAGTTACTCCAGCCAGCTGCTCCACCTTCTTTGAATCTTTCCTCCCGTTAAATCGTACTGTGGTCAGTCCTGCAGAGCGATACGCCACCACCTGTGCATGTTACCGTTGTCTGATTTACTTCAACGACGATTTCCTCGAGTTTTCAAATAAATCTCGCCGAGTGACGAGGCATTTGGCTACCTTAAGAGAGTCATAGTTACTGCAGGCAGCTGCTCCCCCTTCTTTGAATCTTTCCTCCCTTTAAATCGTACTGTGGTCAGTCCTGCAGAGCGATACGCCACCACCTGTGCATGTTACCGTTGTCTGATTTACTTCAACGACGATTTCCTCGAGTTTTTAAAATAAATTTCGCCGAGTGACGAGGCATTTGGCTACCTTAAGAGAGTCATAGTTACTGCTGCCAGCTGCTCGACCTACTTTCATTCTTTCCACTCATTAATTATTACTGTGGTCAGTCCTGCAGGAGCAATATGCCACTACATGTAAACCTTAACGTTGTCTGAGCTACCTTAACGAAGATATTCTCGAGTTTTCAAAAAAAATTTCACATGGTGACGAGGCATTTGGCTGCCTTAAGAGAGTCATAGTACCCCTGCCTGCTGCTCCCACTTTTTTAAGCCCTTTCTCTCTATCATTCTTGCTATGGCTGTCCTACAGAACCGATGTGCCACTATATGTCCAGGTTAACGTCGTCACTGTTACTCCCACTGCGAGTCTCTCGAGTTAGCAAATGTACCTCGCCGGGTGACGAGGCTTTTGGCTACCTTAAGTGACTCATAGTTACTGCAGCCAGCTGCTCCACCTTCTTTGAATCTTTCCTCCCTTTAAATCGTACTGAGGTCAGTCCTGCTGAAGCGATACGCCACCACCTGTGCATGTTACCGTTGTCTGAGTTACATCAACGACGATTTCCTCGAATTTTCAAATAAATTTCGCCGAGTGACGAGGCATTTGACTACCTTAAGAGAGTCATAGTTACTGCTGCCAGCTGCTCGACCTACTTTCATTCTTTCCACTCATTAATTATTACTGTGGTCAGTCCTGCAGGAGCAATATGCCACTACATGTAAACCTTAACGTTGTCTGAGCTACCTTAACGAAGATATTCTCGAGTTTTCAAAAAAAATTTCACATGGTGACGAGGCATTTGGCTGCCTTAAGAGAGTCATAATACCCCTGCCTGCTGCTCCCACTTTATTAAGCCCTTTCTCTCTATCATTCTTGCTATGGCTGTCCTACAGAACCGATGTGCCACTATATGTCCAGGTTAACGTCGTCACTGTTACTCCCACTGCGAGTCTCTCGAGTTAGCAAATGTACCTCGCCGGGTGACGAGGCTTTTGGCTACCTTAAGTGGCTCATAGTTACTCCAGCCAGCTGCTCCACCTTCTTTGAATCTTTCCTCCCTTTAAATCGTACTGTGGTCAGTCCTGCAGAGCGATACGCCACCACCTGTGCATGTTACCCTTGTCTGATTTACTTCAACGACGATTTCCTCGAGTTTTCAAATAAATCTCGCCGAGTGACGAGGCATTTGGCTACCTTAAGAGAGTCATAGTTACTGCAGCCAGCTGCTCCCCCTTCTTTGAATCTTTCCTCCCTTTAAATCGTACTGTGGTCAGTCCTGCAGAGCGATACGCCACCACCTGTGCATGTTACCGTTGTCTGATTTACTTCAACGACGATTTCCTCGAGTTTTTAAAATAAATTTCGCCGAGTGACGAGGCATTTGGCTACCTTAAGAGGGTCATAGTTACTGCTGCCAGCTGCTCGACCTACTTTCTTTCTTTCCACTCATTAATTATTACTGTGGTCAGTCCTGCAGGAGCAATATGCCACTACATGTAAACCTTAACGTTGTCTGAGCTACCTTAACGAAGATATTCTCGAGTTTTCAAAAAAAATTTCACATGGTGACGAGGCATTTGGCTGCCTTAAGAGAGTCATAGTACCCCTGCCTGCTGCTCCCACTTTTTTAAGCCCTTTCTATCTATCATTCTTGCTATGGCTGTCCTACAGAACCGATGTGTCACTATATGTCCAGGATAACGTCGTCACTGTTACTCCCACTACGAGTCTCTCGAGTTAGCAAATGTACCTCGCCGAATGACGAGGCATTTGGCTACCTTAAGAGAGCCATAGTTACTGCAGCCAGCTGCTCCCCCTTCTTTGAATCTTTCCTCCCTTTAAATCGTACTGTGGTCAGTCCTGCAGAGCGATACGCCACCACCTGTGCATGTTACCGTTGTCTGATTTACTTCAACGACGATTTCCTCGAGTTTTTAAAATAAATTTCGCCGAGTGACGAGGCATTTGGCTACCTTAAGAGAGTCATAGTTACTGCTGCCAGCTGCTCGACCTACTTTCTTTCTTTCCACTCATTAATTATTACTGTGGTCAGTCCTGCAGGAGCAATATGCCACTACATGTAAACCTTAACGTTGTCTGAGCTACCTTAACGAAGATTTTCTCGAGTTTTCAAAAAAAATTTCACATGGTGACGAGGCATTTGGCTGCCTTAAGAGAGTCATAGTACCCCTGCCTGCTGCTCCCACTTTTTTAAGCCCTTTCTATCTATCATTCTTGCTATGGCTGTCCTACAGAACCGATGTGCCACTATATGTCCAGGTTAACGTCGTCACTGTTACTCCCACTGCGAGTCTCTCGAGTTAGCAAATGTACCTCGCCGGGTGACGAGGCTTTTGGCTACCTTAAGTGACTCATAGTTACTGCAGCCAGCTGCTCCACCTTCTTTGAATCTTTCCTCCCTTTAAATCGTACTGAGGTCAGTCCTGCTGAAGCGATACGCCACCACCTGTGCATGTTACCGTTGTCTGAGTTACATCAACGACGATTTCCTCGAATTTTCAAATAAATTTCGCCGAGTGACGAGGCATTTGACTACCTTAAGAGAGTCATAGTTACTGCTGCCAGCTGCTCGACCTACTTTCATTCTTTCCACTCATTAAATATTACTGTGGTCAGTCCTGCAGGAGCAATATGCCACTACATGTAAACCTTAACGTTGTCTGAGCTATCTTAACGAAGATATTCTTGAGTTTTCAAAAAAAATTTCACATGGTGACGAGGCATTTGGCTGCCTTAAGAGAGTCATAGTACCCCTGCCTGCTGCTCCCACTTTATTAATCCCTTTCTCTCTATCATTCTTGCTATGGCTGTCCTACAGAACCGATGTGCCACTATATTTCCAGGTTAACGTCGTCACTGTTACTCCCACTGCGAGTCTCTCGAGTTAGCAAATGTACCTCGCCGGGTGACGAGGCTTTTGGCTACCTTAAGTGGCTCATAGTTACTCCAGCCAGCTGCTCCACCTTCTTTGAATCTTTCCTCCCTTTAAATCGTACTGTGGTCAGTCCTGCAGAGCGATACGCCACCACCTGTGCATGTTACCGTTGTCTGATTTACTTCAACGACGATTTCCTCGAGTTTTCAAATAAATCTCGCCGAGTGACGAGGCATTTGGCTACCTTAAGAGAGTCATAGTTACTGCAGCCAGCTGCTCCCCCTTCTTTGAATCTTTCCTCCCTTTAAATCGTACTGTGGTCAGTCCTGCAGAGCGATACGCCACCACCTGTGCATGTTACCGTTGTCTGATTTACTTCAACGACGATTTCCTCGAGTTTTTAAAATAAATTTCGCCGAGTGACGAGGCATTTGGCTACCTTAAGAGAGTCATAGTTACTGCTGCCAGCTGCTCGACCTACTTTCTTTCTTTCCACTCATTAATTATTACTGTGGTCAGTCCTGCAGGAGCAATATGCCACTACATGTAAACCTTAACGTTGTCTGGGCTACCTTAACGAAGATATTCTCGAGTTTTCAAAAAAAATTTCACATGGTGACGAGGCATTTGGCTGCCTTAAGAGAGTCATAGTACCCCTGCCTGCTGCTCCCACTTTTTTAAGCCCTTTCTATCTATCATTCTTGCTATGGCTGTCCTACAGAACAGATGTGTCACTATATGTCCAGGATAACGTCGTCACTGTTACTCCCACTACGAGTCTCTCGAGTTAGCAAATGTACCTCGCCGAATGACGAGGCATTTGGCTACCTTAAGTGACTCATAGTTACTGCAGCCAGCTGCTCCCCCTTCTTTGAATCTTTCCTCCCTTTAAATCGTACTGAGGTCAGTCCTGCTGAAGCGATACGCCACCACCTGTGCATGTTACCGTTGTCTGAGTTACTTCAACGACGATTTCCTCGAGTTTTCAAATAAATTTCGCCGAGTGACGAGGCATTTGGCTACCTTAAGAGAGTCATAGTTACTGCTGCCAGCTGCTCGACCTACTTTCATTCTTTCCACTCATTAATTATTACTGTGGTCAGTCCTGCAGGAGCAATATGCCACTACATGTAAACCTTAACGTTGTCTGAGCTACCTTAACGAAGATATTCTCGAGTTTTCAAAAAAAATTTCACATGGTGACGAGGCATTTGGCTGCCTTAAGAGAGTCATAGTACCCCTGCCTGCTGCTCCCACTTTTTAAGCCCTTTCTCTCTATCATTATTGCTATGGCTGTCCTACAGAACCGATGTGCCACTATATGTCCAGGTTAACGTCGTCACTGTTACTCCCACTGCGAGTCTCTCGAGTTAGCAAATGTACCTCGCCGGGTGACGAGGCTTTTGGCTACCTTAAGTGGCTCATAGTTACTCCAGCCAGCTGCTCCACCTTCTTTGAATCTTTCCTCCCTTTAAATCGTACTGTGGTCAGTCCTGCAGAGCGATACGCCACCACCTGTGCATGTTACCGTTGTCTGATTTACTTCAACGACGATTTCCTCGAGTTTTCAAATAAATCTCGCCGAGTGACGAGGCATTTGGCTACCTTAAGAGAGCCATAGTTACTGCAGCCAGCTGCTCCCCCTTCTTTGAATCTTTCCTCCCTTTAAATCGTACTGTGGTCAGTCCTGCAGAGCGATACGCCACCACCTGTGCATGTTACCGTTGTCTGATTTACTTCAACGACGATTTCCTCGAGTTTTTAAAATAAATTTCGCCGAGTGACGAGGCATTTGGCTACCTTAAGAGAGTCATAGTTACTGCTGCCAGCTGCTCGACCTACTTTCTTTCTTTCCACTCATTAATTATTACTGTGGTCAGTCCTGCAGGAGCAATATGCCACTACATGTAAACCTTAACGTTGTCTGAGCTACCTTAACGAAGATTTTCTCGAGTTTTCAAAAAAAATTTCACATGGTGACGAGGCATTTGGCTGCCTTAAGAGAGTCATAGTACCCCTGCCTGCTGCTCCCACTTTTTTAAGCCCTTTCTATCTATCATTCTTGCTATGGCTGTCCTACAGAACCGATGTGTCACTATATGTCCAGGATAACGTCGTCACTGTTACTCCCACTACGAGTCTCTCGAGTTAGCAAATGTACCTCGCCGAATGACGAGGCATTTGGCTACCTTAAGTGACTCATAGTTACTGCAGCCAGCTGCTCCCCCTTCTTTGAATCTTTCCTCCCTTTAAATCGTACTGAGGTCAGTCCTGCTGAAGCGATACGCCACCACCTGTGCATGTTACCGTTGTCTGAGTTACTTCAACGACGATTTCCTCGAGTTTTCAAATAAATTTCGCCGAGTGACGAGGCATTTGGCTACCTTAAGAGAGTCATAGTTACTGCTGCCAGCTGCTCGACCTACTTTCATTCTTTCCACTCATTAATTATTACTGTGGTCAGTCCTGCAGGAGCAATATGCCACTACATGTAAACCTTAACGTTGTCTGAGCTACCTTAACGAAGATATTCTCGAGTTTTCAAAAAAAATTTCACATGGTGACGAGGCATTTGGCTGCCTTAAGAGAGTCATAGTACCCCTGCCTGCTGCTCCCACTTTTTAGGCCCTTTCTCTCTATCATTCTTGCTATGGCTGTCCTACAGAACCGATGTGCCACTATATGTCCAGGTTAACGTCGTCACTGTTACTCCCACTGCGAGTCTCTCGAGTTAGCAAATGTACCTCGCCGGGTGACGAGGCTTTTGGCTACCTTAAGTGACTCATAGTTACTGCAGCCAGCTGCTCCACCTTCTTTGAATCTTTCCTCCCTTTAAATCGTACTGAGGTCAGTCCTGCTGAAGCGATACGCCACCACCTGTGCATGTTACCGTTGTCTGAGTTACATCAACGACGATTTCCTCGAATTTTCAAATAAATTTCGCCGAGTGACGAGGCATTTGACTACCTTAAGAGAGTCATAGTTACTGCTGCCAGCTGCTCGACCTACTTTCATTCTTTCCACTCATTAATTATTACTGTGGTCAGTCCTGCAGGAGCAATATGCCACTACATGTAAACCTTAACGTTGTCTGAGCTACCTTAACGAAGATATTCTCGAGTTTTCAAAAAAAATTTCACATGGTGACGAGGCATTTGGCTGCCTTAAGAGAGTCATAGTACCCCTGCCTGCTGCTCCCACTTTATTAAGCCCTTTCTCTCTATCATTCTTGCTATGGCTGTCCTACAGAACCGATGTGCCACTATATGTCCAGGTTAACGTCGTCACTGTTACTCCCACTGCGAGTCTCTCGAGTTAGCAAATGTACCTCGCCGGGTGACGAGGCTTTTGGCTCCCTTAAGTGGGTCATAGTTACTCCAGCCAGCTGCTCCACCTTCTTTGAATCTTTCCTCCCTTTAAATCGTACTGTGGTCAGTCCTGCAGAGCGATACGCCACCACCTGTGCATGTTACCGTTGTCTGATTTACTTCAACGACGATTTCCTCGAGTTTTCAAATAAATCTCGCCGAGTGACGAGGCATTTGGCTACCTTAAGAGATTCATAGTTACTGCCGCCAGCTGCTCGTCCTACTTTCTTTCTTTCCACTCATTAATTATTACTGTGGTCAGTCCTGCAGGAGCAATATGCCACTACATGTAAACCTTAACGTTGTCTGAGCTACCTTAACGAAGATATTCTCGAGTTTTCAAAAAAAATTTCACATGGTGACGAGGCATTTGGCTGCCTTAAGAGAGTCATAGTACCCCTGCCTGCTGCTCCCACTTTTTAAGCCCTTTCTCTCTATCATTATTGCTATGGCTGTCCTACAGAACCGATGTGCCACTATATGTCCAGGTTAACGTCGTCACTGTTACTCCCACTGCGAGTCTCTCGAGTTAGCAAATGTACCTCGCCGGGTGACGAGGCTTTTGGCTACCTTAAGTGGCTCATAGTTACTCCAGCCAGCTGCTCCACCTTCTTTGAATCTTTCCTCCCTTTAAATCGTACTGTGGTCAGTCCTGCAGAGCGATACGCCACCACCTGTGCATGTTACCGTTGTCTGATTTACTTCAACGACGATTTCCTCGAGTTTTCAAATAAATCTCGCCGAGTGACGAGGCATTTGGCTACCTTAAGAGAGCCATAGTTACTGCAGCCAGCTGCTCCCCCTTCTTTGAATCTTTCCTCCCTTTAAATCGTACTGTGGTCAGTCCTGCAGAGCGATACGCCACCACCTGTGCATGTTACCGTTGTCTGATTTACTTCAACGACGATTTCCTCGAGTTTTTAAAATAAATTTCGCCGAGTGACGAGGCATTTGGCTACCTTAAGAGAGTCATAGTTACTGCTGCCAGCTGCTCGACCTACTTTCTTTCTTTCCACTCATTAATTATTACTGTGGTCAGTCCTGCAGGAGCAATATGCCACTACATGTAAACCTTAACGTTGTCTGAGCTACCTTAACGAAGATTTTCTCGAGTTTTCAAAAAAAATTTCACATGGTGACGAGGCATTTGGCTGCCTTAAGAGAGTCATAGTACCCCTGCCTGCTGCTCCCACTTTTTAAGCCCTTTCTCTCTATCATTATTGCTATGGCTGTCCTACAGAACCGATGTGCCACTATATGTCCAGGTTAACGTCGTCACTGTTACTCCCACTGCGAGTCTCTCGAGTTAGCAAATGTACCTCGCCGGGTGACGAGGCTTTTGGCTACCTTAAGTGGCTCATAGTTACTCCAGCCAGCTGCTCCACCTTCTTTGAATCTTTCCTCCCTTTAAATCGTACTGTGGTCAGTCCTGCAGAGCGATACGCCACCACCTGTGCATGTTACCGTTGTCTGATTTACTTCAACGACGATTTCCTCGAGTTTTCAAATAAATCTCGCCGAGTGACGAGGCATTTGGCTACCTTAAGAGAGCCATAGTTACTGCAGCCAGCTGCTCCCCCTTCTTTGAATCTTTCCTCCCTTTAAATCGTACTGTGGTCAGTCCTGCAGAGCGATACGCCACCACCTGTGCATGTTACCGTTGTCTGATTTACTTCAACGACGATTTCCTCGAGTTTTCAAATAAATCTCGCCGAGTGACGAGGCATTTGGCTACCTTAAGAGAGCCATAGTTACTGCAGCCAGCTGCTCCCCCTTCTTTGAATCTTTCCTCCCTTTAAATCGTACTGTGGTCAGTCCTGCAGAGCGATACGCCACCACCTGTGCATGTTACCGTTGTCTGATTTACTTCAACGACGATTTCCTCGAGTTTTTAAAATAAATTTCGCCGAGTGACGAGGCATTTGGCTACCTTAAGAGAGTCATAGTTACTGCTGCCAGCTGCTCGACCTACTTTCTTTCTTTCCACTCATTAATTATTACTGTGGTCAGTCCTGCAGGAGCAATATGCCACTACATGTAAACCTTAACGTTGTCTGAGCTACCTTAACGAAGATTTTCTCGAGTTTTCAAAAAAAATTTCACATGGTGACGAGGCATTTGGCTGCCTTAAGAGAGTCATAGTACCCCTGCCTGCTGCTCCCACTTTTTTAAGCCCTTTCTATCTATCATTCTTGCTATGGCTGTCCTACAGAACCGATGTGTCACTATATGTCCAGGATAACGTCGTCACTGTTACTCCCACTACGAGTCTCTCGAGTTAGCAAATGTACCTCGCCGAATGACGAGGCATTTGGCTACCTTAAGTGACTCATAGTTACTGCAGCCAGCTGCTCCCCCTTCTTTGAATCTTTCCTCCCTTTAAATCGTACTGAGGTCAGTCCTGCTGAAGCGATACGCCACCACCTGTGCATGTGTCCGTTGTCTGAGTTACTTCAACGACGATTTCCTCGAGTTTTCAAATAAATTTCGCCGAGTGACGAGGCATTTGGCTACCTTAAGAGAGTCATAGTTACTGCTGCCAGCTGCTCGACCTACTTTCATTCTTTCCACTCATTAATTATTACTGTGGTCAGTCCTGCAGGAGCAATATGCCACTACATGTAAACCTTAACGTTGTCTGAGCTACCTTAACGAAGATATTCTCGAGTTTTCAAAAAAAATTTCACATGGTGACGAGGCATTTGGCTGCCTTAAGAGAGTCATAGTACCCCTGCCTGCTGCTCCCACTTTTTAAGCCCTTTCTCTCTATCATTCTTGCTATGGCTGTCCTACAGAACCGATGTGCCACTATATGTCCAGGTTAACGTCGTCACTGTTACTCCCACTGCGAGTCTCTCGAGTTAGCAAATGTACCTCGCCGGGTGACGAGGCTTTTGGCTACCTTAAGTGACTCATAGTTACTGCAGCCAGCTGCTCCACCTTCTTTGAATCTTTCCTCCCTTTAAATCGTACTGAGGTCAGTCCTGCTGAAGCGATACGCCACCACCTGTGCATGTTACCGTTGTCTGAGTTACATCAACGACGATTTCCTCGAATTTTCAAATAAATTTCGCCGAGTGACGAGGCATTTGACTACCTTAAGAGAGTCATAGTTACTGCTGCCAGCTGCTCGACCTACTTTCATTCTTTCCACTCATTAATTATTACTGTGGTCAGTCCTGCAGGAGCAATATGCCACTACATGTAAACCTTAACGTTGTCTGAGCTACCTTAACGAAGATATTCTCGAGTTTTCAAAAAAAATTTCACATGGTGACGAGGCATTTGGCTGCCTTAAGAGAGTCATAGTACCCCTGCCTGCTGCTCCCACTTTATTAAGCCCTTTCTCTCTATCATTCTTGCTATGGCTGTCCTACAGAACCGATGTGCCACTATATGTCCAGGTTAACGTCGTCACTGTTACTCCCACTGCGAGTCTCTCGAGTTAGCAAATGTACCTCGCCGGGTGACGAGGCTTTTGGCTCCCTTAAGTGGGTCATAGTTACTCCAGCCAGCTGCTCCACCTTCTTTGAATCTTTCCTCCCTTTAAATCGTACTGTGGTCAGTCCTGCAGAGCGATACGCCACCACCTGTGCATGTTACCGTTGTCTGATTTACTTCAACGACGATTTCCTCGAGTTTTCAAATAAATCTCGCCGAGTGACGAGGCATTTGGCTACCTTAAGAGATTCATAGTTACTGCCGCCAGCTGCTCGTCCTACTTTCTTTCTTTCCACTCATTAATTATTACTGTGGTCAGTCCTGCAGGAGCAATATGCCACTACATGTAAACCTTAACGTTGTCTGAGCTACCTTAACGAAGATATTCTCGAGTTTTCAAAAAAAATTTCACATGGTGACGAGGCATTTGGCTGCCTTAAGAGAGTCATAGTACCCCTGCCTGCTGCTCCCACTTTTTAAGCCCTTTCTCTCTATCATTATTGCTATGGCTGTCCTACAGAACCGATGTGCCACTATATGTCCAGGTTAACGTCGTCACTGTTACTCCCACTGCGAGTCTCTCGAGTTAGCAAATGTACCTCGCCGGGTGACGAGGCTTTTGGCTACCTTAAGTGGCTCATAGTTACTCCAGCCAGCTGCTCCACCTTCTTTGAATCTTTCCTCCCTTTAAATCGTACTGTGGTCAGTCCTGCAGAGCGATACGCCACCACCTGTGCATGTTACCGTTGTCTGATTTACTTCAACGACGATTTCCTCGAGTTTTCAAATAAATCTCGCCGAGTGACGAGGCATTTGGCTACCTTAAGAGAGCCATAGTTACTGCAGCCAGCTGCTCCCCCTTCTTTGAATCTTTCCTCCCTTTAAATCGTACTGTGGTCAGTCCTGCAGAGCGATACGCCACCACCTGTGCATGTTACCGTTGTCTGATTTACTTCAACGACGATTTCCTCGAGTTTTTAAAATAAATTTCGCCGAGTGACGAGGCATTTGGCTACCTTAAGAGAGTCATAGTTACTGCTGCCAGCTGCTCGACCTACTTTCTTTCTTTCCACTCATTAATTATTACTGTGGTCAGTCCTGCAGGAGCAATATGCCACTACATGTAAACCTTAACGTTGTCTGAGCTACCTTAACGAAGATTTTCTCGAGTTTTCAAAAAAAATTTCACATGGTGACGAGGCATTTGGCTGCCTTAAGAGAGTCATAGTACCCCTGCCTGCTGCTCCCACTTTTTTAAGCCCTTTCTATCTATCATTCTTGCTATGGCTGTCCTACAGAACCGATGTGTCACTATATGTCCAGGATAACGTCGTCACTGTTACTCCCACTACGAGTCTCTCGAGTTAGCAAATGTACCTCGCCGAATGACGAGGCATTTGGCTACCTTAAGTGACTCATAGTTACTGCAGCCAGCTGCTCCCCCTTCTTTGAATCTTTCCTCCCTTTAAATCGTACTGAGGTCAGTCCTGCTGAAGCGATACGCCACCACCTGTGCATGTTACCGTTGTCTGAGTTACTTCAACGACGATTTCCTCGAGTTTTCAAATAAATTTCGCCGAGTGACGAGGCATTTGGCTACCTTAAGAGAGTCATAGTTACTGCTGCCAGCTGCTCGACCTACTTTCATTCTTTCCACTCATTAATTATTACTGTGGTCAGTCCTGCAGGAGCAATATGCCACTACATGTAAACCTTAACGTTGTCTGAGCTACCTTAACGAAGATATTCTCGAGTTTTCAAAAAAAATTTCACATGGTGACGAGGCATTTGGCTGCCTTAAGAGAGTCATAGTACCCCTGCCTGCTGCTCCCACTTTTTAAGCCCTTTCTCTCTATCATTCTTGCTATGGCTGTCCTACAGAACCGATGTGCCACTATATGTCCAGGTTAACGTCGTCACTGTTACTCCCACTGCGAGTCTCTCGAGTTAGCAAATGTACCTCGCCGGGTGACGAGGCTTTTGGCTACCTTAAGTGACTCATAGTTACTGCAGCCAGCTGCTCCACCTTCTTTGAATCTTTCCTCCCTTTAAATCGTACTGAGGTCAGTCCTGCTGAAGCGATACGCCACCACCTGTGCATGTTACCGTTGTCTGAGTTACATCAACGACGATTTCCTCGAATTTTCAAATAAATTTCGCCGAGTGACGAGGCATTTGACTACCTTAAGAGAGTCATAGTTACTGCTGCCAGCTGCTCGACCTACTTTCATTCTTTCCACTCATTAATTATTACTGTGGTCAGTCCTGCAGGAGCAATATGCCACTACATGTAAACCTTAACGTTGTCTGAGCTACCTTAACGAAGATATTCTCGAGTTTTCAAAAAAAATTTCACATGGTGACGAGGCATTTGGCTGCCTTAAGAGAGTCATAGTACCCCTGCCTGCTGCTCCCACTTTATTAAGCCCTTTCTCTCTATCATTCTTGCTATGGCTGTCCTACAGAACCGATGTGCCACTATATGTCCAGGTTAACGTCGTCACTGTTACTCCCACTGCGAGTCTCTCGAGTTAGCAAATGTACCTCGCCGGGTGACGAGGCTTTTGGCTCCCTTAAGTGGGTCATAGTTACTCCAGCCAGCTGCTCCACCTTCTTTGAATCTTTCCTCCCTTTAAATCGTACTGTGGTCAGTCCTGCAGAGCGATACGCCACCACCTGTGCATGTTACCGTTGTCTGATTTACTTCAACGACGATTTCCTCGAGTTTTCAAATAAATCTCGCCGAGTGACGAGGCATTTGGCTACCTTAAGAGATTCATAGTTACTGCCGCCAGCTGCTCGTCCTACTTTCTTTCTTTCCACTCATTAATTATTACTGTGGTCAGTCCTGCAGGAGCAATATGCCACTACATGTAAACCTTAACGTTGTCTGAGCTACCTTAACGAAGATATTCTCGAGTTTTCAAAAAAAATTTCACATGGTGACGAGGCATTTGGCTGCCTTAAGAGAGTCATAGTACCCCTGCCTGCTGCTCCCACTTTTTAAGCCCTTTCTCTCTATCATTCTTGCTATGGCTGTCCTACAGAACCGATGTGCCACTATATGTCCAGGTTAACGTCGTCACTGTTACTCCCACTGCGAGTCTCTCGAGTTAGCAAATGTACCTCGCCGGGTGACGAGGCTTTTGGCTACCTTAAGTGGCTCATAGTTACTCCAGCCAGCTGCTCCACCTTCTTTGAATCTTTCCTCCCTTTAAATCGTACTGTGGTCAGTCCTGCAGAGCGATACGCCACCACCTGTGCATGTTACCGTTGTCTGATTTACTTCAACGACGATTTCCTCGAGTTTTCAAATAAATCTCGCCGAGTGACGAGGCATTTGGCTACCTTAAGAGAGCCATAGTTACTGCAGCCAGCTGCTCCCCCTTCTTTGAATCTTTCCTCCCTTTAAATCGTACTGTGGTCAGTCCTGCAGAGCGATACGCCACCACCTGTGCATGTTACCGTTGTCTGATTTACTTCAACGACGATTTCCTCGAGTTTTTAAAATAAATTTCGCCGAGTGACGAGGCATTTGGCTACCTTAGGAGAGTCATAGTTACTGCTGCCAGCTGCTCGACCTACTTTCTTTCTTTCCACTCATTAATTATTACTGTGGTCAGTCCTGCAGGAGCAATATGCCACTACATGTAAACCTTAACGTTGTCTGAGCTACCTTAACGAAGATATTCTCGAGTTTTCAAAAAAAATTTCACATGGTGACGAGGCATTTGGCTGCCTTAAGAGAGTCATAGTACCCCTGCCTGCTGCTCCCACTTTATTAAGCCCTTTCTCTCTATCATTCTTGCTATGGCTGTCCTACAGAACCGATGTGCCACTATATGTCCAGGTTAACGTCGTCACTGTTACTCCCACTGCGAGTCTCTCGAGTTAGCAAATGTACCTCGCCGGGTGACGAGGCTTTTGGCTACCTTAAGTGGGTCATAGTTACTCCAGCCAGCTGCTCCACCTTCTTTGAATCTTTCCTCCCTTTAAATCGTACTGTGGTCAGTCCTGCAGAGCGATACGCCACCACCTGTGCATGTTACCGTTGTCTGATTTACTTCAACGACGATTTCCTCGAGTTTTCAAATAAATCTCGCCGAGTGACGAGGCATTTGGCTACCTTAAGAGATTCATAGTTACTGCCGCCAGCTGCTCGACCTACTTTCTTTCTTTCCACTCATTAATTATTACTGTGGTCAGTCCTGCAGGAGCAATATGCCACTACATGTAAACCTTAACGTTGTCTGAGCTACCTTAACGAAGATATTCTCGAGTTTTCAAAAAAAATTTCACATGGTGACGAGGCATTTGGCTGCCTTAAGAGAATCATAGTACCCCTGCCTGCTGCTCCCACTTTTTAAGCCCTTTCTCTCTATCATTCTTGCTATGGCTGTCCTACAGAACCGATGTGCCACTATATGTCCAGGTTAACGTCGTCACTGTTACTCCCACTGCGAGTCTCTCGAGTTAGCAAATGTACCTCGCCGGGTGACGAGGCTTTTGGCTACCTTAAGTGGCTCATAGTTACTCCAGCCAGCTGCTCCACCTTCTTTGAATCTTTCCTCCCTTTAAATCGTACTGTGGTCAGTCCTGCAGAGCGATACGCCACCACCTGTGCATGTTACCGTTGTCTGATTTACTTCAACGACGATTTCCTCGAGTTTTCAAATAAATCTCGCCGAGTGACGAGGCATTTGGCTACCTTAAGAGAGCCATAGTTACTGCAGCCAGCTGCTCCCCCTTCTTTGAATCTTTCCTCCCTTTAAATCGTACTGTGGTCAGTCCTGCAGAGCGATACGCCACCACCTGTGCATGTTACCGTTGTCTGATTTACTTCAACGACGATTTCCTCGAGTTTTTAAAATAAATTTCGCCGAGTGACGAGGCATTTGGCTACCTTAGGAGAGTCATAGTTACTGCTGCCAGTTGCTCGACCTACTTTCTTTCTTTCCACTCATTAATTATTACTGTGGTCAGTCCTGCAGGAGCAATATGCCACTACATGTAAACCTTAACGTTGTCTGAGCTACCTTAACGAAGATTTTCTCGAGTTTTCAAAAAAAATTTCACATGGTGACGAGGCATTTGGCTGCCTTAAGAGAGTCATAGTACCCCTGCCTGCTGCTCCCACATTTTTAAGCCCTTTCTATCTATCATTCTTGCTATGGCTGTCCTACAGAACCGATGTGTCACTATATGTCCAGGATAACGTCGTGACTGTTACTCCCACTACGAGTCTCTCGAGTTAGCAAATGTACCTCGCCGAATGACGAGGCATTTGGCTACCTTAAGTGACTCATAGTTACTGCAGCCAGCTGCTCCCCCTTCTTTGAATCTTTCCTCCCTTTAAATCGTACTGAGGTCAGTCCTGCTGAAGCGATACGCCACCACCTGTGCATGTTACCGTTGTCTGAGTTACATCAACGACGATTTCCTCGAGTTTTCAAATAAATTTCTCCGAGTGACGAGGCATTTGGCTACCTTAAGAGAGTCATAGTTACTGCTGCCAGCTGCTCGACCTACTTTCATTCTTTCCACTCATTAATTATTACTGTGGTCAGTCCTGCAGGAGCAATATGCCACTACATGTAAACCTTAACGTTGTCTGAGCTACCTTAACGAAGATATTCTCGAGTTTTCAAAAAAAATTTCACATGGTGACGAGGCATTTGGCTGCCTTAAGAGAGTCATAGTACCCCTGCCTGCTGCTCCCACTTTATTAAGCCCTTTCTCTCTATCATTCTTGCTATGGCTGTCCTACAGAACCGATGTGCCACTATATGTCCAGGTTAACGTCGTCACTGTTACTCCCACTGCGAGTCTCTCGAGTTAGCAAATGTACCTCGCCGGGTGACGAGGCTTTTGGCTACCTTAAGTGGGTCATAGTTACTCCAGCCAGCTGCTCCACCTTCTTTGAATCTTTCCTCCCTTTAAATCGTACTGTGGTCAGTCCTGCAGAGCGATACGCCACCACCTGTGCATGTTACCGTTGTCTGATTTACTTCAACGACGATTTCCTCGAGTTTTCAAATAAATCTCGCCGAGTGACGAGGCATTTGGCTACCTTAAGAGATTCATAGTTACTGCCGCCAGCTGCTCGACCTACTTTCTTTCTTTCCACTCATTAATTATTACTGTGGTCAGTCCTGCAGGAGCAATATGCCACTACATGTAAACCTTAACGTTGTCTGAGCTACCTTAACGAAGATATTCTCGAGTTTTCAAAAAAAATTTCACATGGTGACGAGGCATTTGGCTGCCTTAAGAGAGTCATAGTACCCCTGCCTGCTGCTCCCACTTTTTAAGCCCTTTCTCTCTATCATTCTTGCTATGGCTGTCCTACAGAACCGATGTGCCACTATATGTCCAGGTTAACGTCGTCACTGTTACTCCCACTGCGAGTCTCTCGAGTTAGCAAATGTACCTCGCCGGGTGACGAGGCTTTTGGCTACCTTAAGTGGCTCATAGTTACTCCAGCCAGCTGCTCCACCTTCTTTGAATCTTTCCTCCCTTTAAATCGTACTGTGGTCAGTCCTGCAGAGCGATACGCCACCACCTGTGCATGTTACCGTTGTCTGATTTACTTCAACGACGATTTCCTCGAGTTTTCAAATAAATCTCGCCGAGTGACGAGGCATTTGGCTACCTTAAGAGAGCCATAGTTACTGCAGCCAGCTGCTCCCCCTTCTTTGAATCTTTCCTCCCTTTAAATCGTACTGTGGTCAGTCCTGCAGAGCGATACGCCACCACCTGTGCATGTTACCGTTGTCTGATTTACTTCAACGACGATTTCCTCGAGTTTTTAAAATAAATTTCGCCGAGTGACGAGGCATTTGGCTACCTTAGGAGAGTCATAGTTACTGCTGCCAGCTGCTCGACCTACTTTCTTTCTTTCCACTCATTAATTATTACTGTGGTCAGTCCTGCAGGAGCAATATGCCACTACATGTAAACCTTAACGTTGTCTGAGCTACCTTAACGAAGATTTTCTCGAGTTTTCAAAAAAAATTTCACATGGTGACGAGGCATTTGGCTGCCTTAAGAGAGTCATAGTACCCCTGCCTGCTGCTCCCACTTTTTTAAGCCCTTTCTATCTATCATTCTTGCTATGGCTGTCCTACAGAACCGATGTGTCACTATATGTCCGGGATAACGTCGTCACTGTTACTCCCACTACGAGTCTCTCGAGTTAGCAAATGTACCTCGCCGAATGACGAGGCATTTGGCTACCTTAAGTGACTCATAGTTACTGCAGCCAGCTGCTCCCCCTTCTTTGAATCTTTCCTCCCTTTAAATCATACTGAGGTCAGTCCTGCTGAAGCGATACGCCACCACCTGTGCATGTTACCGTTGTCTGAGTTACTTCAACGACGATTTCCTCGAGTTTTCAAATAAATTTCGCCGAGTGACGAGGCATTTGGCTACCTTAAGAGAGTCATAGTTACTGCTGCCAGCTGCTCGACCTACTTTCATTCTTTCCACTCATTAATTATTACTGTGGTCAGTCCTGCAGGAGCAATATGCCACTACATGTAAACCTTAACGTTGTCTGAGCTACCTTAACGAAGATATTCTCGAGTTTTCAAAAAAAATTTCACATGGTGACGAGGCATTTGGCTGCCTTAAGAGAGTCATAGTACCCCTGCCTGCTGCTCCCACTTTTTAATTCCTTTCTCTCTATCATTCTTGCTATGGCTGTCCTACAGAACCGATGTGCCACTATATGTCCAGGTTAACGTCGTCACTGTTACTCCCACTGCGAGTCTCTCGAGTTAGCAAATGTACCTCGCCGGGTGACGAGGCTTTTGGCTACCTTAAGTGACTCATAGTTACTGCAGCCAGCTGCTCCACCTTCTTTGAATCTTTCCTCCCTTTAAATCGTACTGAGGTCAGTCCTGCTGAAGCGATACGCCACCACCTGTGCATGTTACCGTTGTCTGAGTTACATCAACGACGATTTCCTCGAATTTTCAAATAAATTTCGCCGAGTGACGAGGCATTTGACTACCTTAAGAGAGTCATAGTTACTGCTGCCAGCTGCTCGACCTACTTTCATTCTTTCCACTCATTAATTATTACTGTGGTCAGTCCTGCAGGAGCAATATGCCACTACATGTAAACCTTAACGTTGTCTGAGCTACCTTAACGAAGATATTCTCGAGTTTTCAAAAAAAATTTCACATGGTGACGAGGCATTTGGCTGCCTTAAGAGAGTCATAGTACCCCTGCCTGCTGCTCCCACTTTATTAAGCCCTTTCTCTCTATCATTCTTGCTATGGCTGTCCTACAGAACCGATGTGCCACTATATGTCCAGGTTAACGTCGTCACTGTTACTCCCACTGCGAGTCTCTCGAGTTAGCAAATGTACCTCGCCGGGTGACGAGGCTTTTGGCTACCTTAAGTGGGTCATAGTTACTCCAGCCAGCTGCTCCACCTTCTTTGAATCTTTCCTCCCTTTAAATCGTACTGTGGTCAGTCCTGCAGAGCGATACGCCACCACCTGTGCATGTTACCGTTGTCTGATTTACTTCAACGACGATTTCCTCGAGTTTTCAAATAAATCTCGCCGAGTGACGAGGCATTTGGCTACCTTAAGAGATTCATAGTTACTGCCACCAGCTGCTCGACCTACTTTCTTTCTTTCCACTCATTAATTATTACTGTGGTCAGTCCTGCAGGAGCAATATGCCACTACATGTAAACCTTAACGTTGTCTGAGCTACCTTAACGAAAATATCCTCGAGATTTCAAAAAAAATTTCTCATGGTGACGAGGCATTTGGCTACCTTCTGGGAGTCATAGTACCCCTGCCTGCTGCTCCCACTTTTCTAAGCCCTTTCTCTCTATCATTCTTGGTATGGCTGTCCTACAGAACCGATGTGTCACTATATGTCCACGTAAACGTCGTCTCTGTTACTCCCACTACGAGTCTCTCGAGTTAGCAAATGTACCTCGAAGGATGACGAGGCATTTTGCTACCTTATAAGCGTCATAGTTACTGCAGCCAGCTACTCCCCCTTCTTTGAATCTTTCCTGTCTTTATTTCGTACTGTGGTCAGTCCTGCAGAAGCGATACGCCACCACCTGTGCATGTTACTGTTGTCTGAGTTACCTCAACAACGAATTCCTCGAGTTTTCAAATAAATTTCGCCGAGTGACGAGGCATTTGGCTACCTTAAGAGAGTCATAGTTACTGCAGCCAGCTGCTCCCCCTTCTTTGAATCTTTCCTCCCTTTAAATCGTACTGTGGTCAGTCCTGCAGAGCGATACGCCACCACCTGTGCATGTTACCGTTGTCTGATTTACTTCAACGACGATTTCCTCGAGTTTTTAAAATAAATTTCGCCGAGTGACGAGGCATTTGGCTACCTTAAGAGAGTCATAGTTACTGCTGCCAGCTGCTCGACCTACTTTCATTCTTTCCACTCATTAATTATTACTGTGGTCAGTCCTGCAGGAGCAATATGCCACTACATGTAAACCTTAACGTTGTCTGAGCTACCTTAACGAAGATATTCTCGAGTTTTCAAAAAAAATTTCACATGGTGACGAGGCATTTGGCTGCCTTAAGAGAGTCATAGTACCCCTGCCTGCTGCTCCCACTTTATTAAGCCCTTTCTCTCTATCATTCTTGCTATGGCTGTCCTACAGAACCGATGTGCCACTATATGTCCAGGTTAACGTCGTCACTGTTACTCCCACTGCGAGTCTCTCGAGTTAGCAAATGTACCTCGCCGGGTGACGAGGCTTTTGGCTACCTTAAGTGGGTCATAGTTACTCCAGCCAGCTGCTCCACCTTCTTTGAATCTTTCCTCCCTTTAAATCGTACTGTGGTCAGTCCTGCAGAGCGATACGCCACCACCTGTGCATGTTACCGTTGTCTGATTTACTTCAACGACGATTTCCTCGAGTTTTCAAATAAATCTCGCCGAGTGACGAGGCATTTGGCTACCTTAAGAGATTCATAGTTACTGCCACCAGCTGCTCGACCTACTTTCTTTCTTTCCACTCATTAATTATTACTGTGGTCAGTCCTGCAGGAGCAATATGCCACTACATGTAAACCTTAACGTTGTCTGAGCTACCTTAACGAAGATATTCTCGAGTTTTCAAAAAAAATTTCACATGGTGACGAGGCATTTGGCTGCCTTAGGGGAGTCATAGTACCCCTGCCTGCTGCTCCCACTTTTCTAAGCCCATTCTCTCTATCATTCTTGCTATGGCTGTCCTACAGAACCGATGTGCCACTATATGTCCAGGTCAACGTCGTCACTGTTACTCCCACTACGAGACTCTCGAGTTAGCAAATGTACCTCGCCGGGTGACGAGGCATTTGGCTACCTTAAGAGAGTCATAGTTACTGCAGCCAGCTGCTCCCCCTTCTTTGAATCTTTCCTCCCTTTAAATGGTACTGTGGTCAGTCCTGCAGAGCGATACGCCACCACCTGTGCATGTTACCGTTGTCTGATTTACTTCATCGACGATTTCCTCGAGTTTTCAAATAAATCTCGCCGAGTGACGAGGCATTTGGCTACCTTAAGAGAGTCGTAGTTACTGCCGCCAGCTGCTCGACCTACTTTCTTTCTTTCCACTCATTAATTATTACTGTGGTCAGTCCTGCAGGAGCAATATGCCACTACATGTAAACCTTAACGTTGTCTGAGCTACCTTAACGAAAATATCCTCGAGATTTCAAAAAAAATTTCTCATGGTGACGAGGCATTTGGCTACCTTCTGGGAGTCATAGTACCCCTGCCTGCTGCTCCCACTTTTCTAAGCCCTTTCTCTCTATCATTCTTGGTATGGCTGTCCTACAGAACCGATGTGTCACTATATGTCCACGTAAACGTCGTCTCTGTTACTCCCACTACGAGTCTCTCGAGTTAGCAAATGTACCTCGAAGGATGACGAGGCATTTTGCTACCTTATAAGCGTCATAGTTACTGCAGCCAGCTACTCCCCCTTCTTTGAATCTTTCCTGTCTTTATTTCGTACTGTGGTCAGTCCTGCAGAAGCGATACGCCACCACCTGTGCATGTTACTGTTCTCTGAGTTACCTCAACAACGAATTCCTCGAGTTTTCAAATAAATTTCGCCGAGTGACGAGGCATTTGGCTACCTTAAGAGAGTCATAGTTACTGCAGCCAGCTGCTCCCCCTTCTTTGAATCTTTCCTCCCTTTAAATCGTACTGTGGTCAGTCCTGCAGAGCGATACGCCACCACCTGTGCATGTTACCGTTGTCTGATTTACTTCAACGACGATTTCCTCGAGTTTTTAAAATAAATTTCGCCGAGTGACGAGGCATTTGGCTACCTTAAGAGAGTCATAGTTACTGCTGCCAGCTGCTCGACCTACTTTCATTCTTTCCACTCATTAATTATTACTGTGGTCAGTCCTGCAGGAGCAATATGCCACTACATGTAAACCTTAACGTTGTCTGAGCTACCTTAACGAAGATATTCTCGAGTTTTCAAAAAAAATTTCACATGGTGACGAGGCATTTGGCTGCCTTAAGAGAGTCATAGTACCCCTGCCTGCTGCTCCCACTTTTTTAAGCCCTTTCTCTCTATCATTCTTGCTATGGCTGTCCTACAGAACCGATGTGCCACTATATGTCCAGGTTAACGTCGTCACTGTTACTCCCACTGCGAGTCTCTCGAGTTAGCAAATGTACCTCGCCGGGTGACGAGGCTTTTGGCTACCTTAAGTGACTCATAGTTACTGCAGCCAGCTGCTCCACCTTCTTTGAATCTTTCCTCCCTTTAAATCGTACTGAGGTCAGTCCTGCTGAAGCGATACGCCACCACCTGTGCATGTTACCGTTGTCTGAGTTACATCAACGACGATTTCCTCGAATTTTCAAATAAATTTCGCCGAGTGACGAGGCATTTGGCTACCTTAAGAGAGTCATAGTTACTGCTGCCAGCTGCTCGACCTACTTTCATTCTTTCCACTCATTAATTATTACTGTGGTCAGTCCTGCAGGAGCAATATGCCACTACATGTAAACCTTAACGTTGTCTGAGCTACCTTAACGAAGATATTCTCGAGTTTTCAAAAAAAATTTCACATGGTGACGAGGCATTTGGCTGCCTTAAGAGAGTCATAGTACCCCTGCCTGCTGCTCCCACTTTTTTAATCCCTTTCTCTCTATCATTCTTGTTATGGCTGTCCTACAGAACAGATGTGCCACTATATGTCCAGGTTAACGTCGTCACTGTTCCTCCCACTGCGAGTCTCTCGAGTTAGCAAATGTACCTCGCCGGGTGACGAGGCTTTTGGCTACCTTAAGTGGCTCATAGTTACTCCAGCCAGCTGCTCCACCTTCTTTGAATCTTTCCTCCCTTTAAATCGTACTGTGGTCAGTCCTGCAGAGCGATACGCCACCACCTGTGCATGTTACCGTTGTCTGATTTACTTCATCGACGATTTCCTCGAGTTTTCAAATAAATCTCGATGAGTGACGAGGCATTTGGCTACCTTAAGAGAGTCGTAGTTACTGCCGCAAGCTGCTCGACCTACTTTCTTTCTTTCCACTCATTAATTATTACTGTGGTCAGTCCTGCAGGAGCAATATGCCACTACATGTAAACCTTAACGTTGTCTGAGCTACCTTAACGAAAATATCCTCGAGATTTCAAAAAAAATTTCACATGGTGACGAGGCATTTGGCTACCTTCAGGGAGTCATAGTACCCCTGCCTGCTGCTCCCACTTTTCTAAGCCCTTTCTCTCTATCATTCTTGGTATGGCTGTCCTACAGAACCGATGTGTCACTATATGTCCACGTAAACGTCGTCTCTGTTACTCCCACTACGAGTCTCTCGAGTTAGCAAATGTACCTCGAAGGATGACGAGGCATTTTGCTACCTTATAAGCGTCATAGTTACTGCAGCCAGCTACTCCCCCTTCTTTGAATCTTTCCTGTCTTTATTTCGTACTGTGGTCAGTCCTGCAGAAGCGATACGCCACCACCTGTGCATGTTACTGTTGTCTGAGTTACCTCAACAACGAATTCCTCGAGTTTTCAAATAAATTTCGCCGAGTGACGAGGCATTTGGCTACCTTAAGAGAGTCATAGTTACTGCAGCCAGCTGCTCCCCCTTCTTTGAATCTTTCCTCCCTTTAAATCGTACTGTGGTCAGTCCTGCAGAGCGATACGCCACCACCTGTGCATGTTACCGTTGTCTGATTTACTTCAACGACGATTTCCTCGAGTTTTTAAAATAAATTTCGCCGAGTGACGAGGCATTTGGCTACCTTAAGAGAGTCATAGTTACTGCTGCCAGCTGCTCGACCTACTTTCATTCTTTCCACTCATTAATTATTACTGTGGTCAGTCCTGCAGGAGCAATATGCCACTACATGTAAACCTTAACGTTGTCTGAGCTACCTTAACGAAGATATTCTCGAGTTTTCAAAAAAAAATTCACATGGTGACGAGGCATTTGGCTGCCTTAAGAGAGTCATAGTACCCCTGCCTGCTGCTCCCACTTTTTTAAGCCCTTTCTCTCTATCATTCTTGCTATGGCTGTCCTACAGAACCGATGTGCCACTATATGTCCAGGTTAACGTCGTCACTGTTACTCCCACTGCGAGTCTCTCGAGTTAGCAAATGTACCTCGCCGGGTGACGAGGCTTTTGGCTACCTTAAGTGACTCATAGTTACTGCAGCCAGCTGCTCCACCTTCTTTGAATCTTTCCTCCCTTTAAATCGTACTGAGGTCAGTCCTGCTGAAGCGATACGCCACCACCTGTGCATGTTACCGTTGTCTGAGTTACATCAACGACGATTTCCTCGAATTTTCAAATAAATTTCGCCGAGTGACGAGGCATTTGGCTACCTTAAGAGAGTCATAGTTACTGCTGCCAGCTGCTCGACCTACTTTCATTCTTTCCACTCATTAATTATTACTGTGGTCAGTCCTGCAGGAGCAATATGCCACTACATGTAAACCTTAACGTTGTCTGAGCTACCTTAACGAAGATATTCTCGAGTTTTCAAAAAAAATTTCACATGGTGACGAGGCATTTGGCTGCCTTAAGAGAGTCATAGTACCCCTGCCTGCTGCTCCCACTTTTTAAGCCCTTTCTCTCTATCATTCTTGCTATGGCTGTATTACAGAACCGATGTGTCACTATATGTCCACGTAAACGTCGTCTCTGTTACTCCCACTACGAGTCTCTCGAGTTAGCAAATGTACCTCGAAGGATGACGAGGCATTTTGCTACCTTATAAGCGTCATAGTTACTGCAGCCAGCTACTCCCCCTTCTTTGAATCTTTCCTGTCTTTATTTCGTACTGTGGTCAGTCCTGCAGAAGCGATACGCCACCACCTGTGCATGTTACTGTTGTCTGAGTTACCTCAACAACGAATTCCTCGAGTTTTCAAATAAATTTCGCCGAGTGACGAGGCATTTGGCTACCTTAAGAGAGTCATAGTTACTGCAGCCAGCTGCTCCCCCTTCTTTGAATCTTTCCTCCCTTTAAATCGTACTGTGGTCAGTCCTGCAGAGCGATACGCCACCACCTGTGCATGTTACCGTTGTCTGATTTACTTCAACGACGATTTCCTCGAGTTTTTAAAATAAATTTCGCCGAGTGACGAGGCATTTGGCTACCTTAAGAGAGTCATAGTTACTGCTGCCAGCTGCTCGACCTACTTTCATTCTTTCCACTCATTAATTATTACTGTGGTCAGTCCTGCAGGAGCAATATGCCACTACATGTAAACCTTAACGTTGTCTGAGCTACCTTAACGAAGATATTCTCGAGTTTTCAAAAAAAATTTCACATGGTGACGAGGCATTTGGCTGCCTTAAGAGAGTCATAGTACCCCTGCCTGCTGCTCCCACTTTTTTAAGCCCTTTCTCTCTATCATTCTTGCTATGGCTGTCCTACAGAACCGATGTGCCACTATATGTCCAGGTTAACGTCGTCACTGTTACTCCCACTGCGAGTCTCTCGAGTTAGCAAATGTACCTCGCCGGGTGACGAGGCTTTTGGCTACCTTAAGTGACTCATAGTTACTGCAGCCAGCTGCTCCACCTTCTTTGAATCTTTCCTCCCTTTAAATCGTACTGAGGTCGGTCCTGCTGAAGCGATACGCCACCACCTGTGCATGTTACCGTTGTCTGAGTTACATCAACGACGATTTCCTCGAATTTTCAAATAAATTTCGCCGAGTGACGAGGCATTTGGCTACCTTAAGAGAGTCATAGTTACTGCTGCCAGCTGCTCGACCTACTTTCATTCTTTCCACTCATTAATTATTACTGTGGTCAGTCCTGCAGGAGCAATATGCCACTACATGTAAACCTTAACGTTGTCTGAGCTACCTTAACGAAGATATTCTCGAGTTTTCAAAAAAAATTTCACATGGTGACGAGGCATTTGGCTGCCTTAAGAGAGTCATAGTACCCCTGCCTGCTGCTCCCACTTTTTTAATCCCTTTCTCTCTATCATTCTTGTTATGGCTGTCCTACAGAACAGATGTGCCACTATATGTCCAGGTTAACGTCGTCACTGTTCCTCCCACTGCGAGTCTCTCGAGTTAGCAAATGTACCTCGCCGGGTGACGAGGCTTTTGGCTACCTTAAGTGGCTCATAGTTACTCCAGCCAGCTGCTCCACCTTCTTTGAATCTTTCCTCCCTTTAAATCGTACTGTGGTCAGTCCTGCAGAGCGATACGCCACCACCTGTGCATGTTACCGTTGTCTGATTTACTTCAACGACGATTTCCTCGAGTTTTCAAATAAATCTCGCCGAGTGACGAGGCATTTGGCTACCTTAAGAGATTCATAGTTACTGCCGCCAGCTGCTCGACCTACTTTCTTTCTTTCCACTCATTAATTATTACTGTGGTCAGTCCTGCAGGAGCAATATGCCACTACATGTAAACCTTAACGTTGTCTGAGCTACCTTAACGAAGATATTCTCCAGTTTTCAAAAAAAATTTCACATGGTGACGAGACATTTGGCTGCCTTAGGAGAGTCATAGTACCCCTGCCTGCTGCTCCCACTTTTCTAAGCCCATTCTCTCTATCATTCTTGCTATGGCTGTCCTACAGAACCGATGTGCCACTATATGTCCAGGTTAACGTCGTCACTGTTACTCCCACTACGAGACTCTCGAGTTAGCAAATGTACCTCGCCGGGTGACGAGGCATTTGGCTACCTTAAGAGAGTCATAGTTACTGCAGCCAGCTGCTCCCCCTTCTTTGAATCTTTCCTCCCTTTAAATCGTACTGTGGTCAGTCCTGCAGAGCGATACGCCACCACCTGTGCATGTTACCGTTGTCTGATTTACTTCATCGACGATTTCCTCGAGTTTTCAAATAAATCTCGATGAGTGACGAGGCATTTGGCTACCTTAAGAGAGTCGTAGTTACTGCCGCAAGCTGCTCGACCTACTTTCTTTCTTTCCACTCATTAATTATTACTGTGGTCAGTCCTGCAGGAGCAATATGCCACTACATGTAAACCTTAACGTTGTCTGAGCTACCTTAACGAAAATATCCTCGAGATTTCAAAAAAAATTTCACATGGTGACGAGGCATTTGGCTACCTTCAGGGAGTCATAGTACCCCTGCCTGCTGCTCCCACTTTTCTAAGCCCTTTCTCTCTATCATTCTTGGTATGGCTGTCCTACAGAACCGATGTGTCACTATATGTCCACGTAAACGTCGTCTCTGTTACTCCCACTACGAGTCTCTCGAGTTAGCAAATGTACCTCGAAGGATGACGAGGCATTTTGCTACCTTATAAGCGTCATAGTTACTGCAGCCAGCTACTCCCCCTTCTTTGAATCTTTCCTGTCTTTATTTCGTACTGTGGTCAGTCCTGCAGAAGCGATACGCCACCACCTGTGCATGTTACTGTTGTCTGAGTTACCTCAACAACGAATTCCTCGAGTTTTCAAATAAATTTCGCCGAGTGACGAGGCATTTGGCTACCTTAAGAGAGTCATAGTTACTGCAGCCAGCTGCTCCCCCTTCTTTGAATCTTTCCTCCCTTTAAATCGTACTGTGGTCAGTCCTGCAGAGCGATACGCCACCACCTGTGCATGTTACCGTTGTCTGATTTACTTCAACGACGATTTCCTCGAGTTTTTAAAATAAATTTCGCCGAGTGACGAGGCATTTGGCTACCTTAAGAGAGTCATAGTTACTGCTGCCAGCTGCTCGACCTACTTTCATTCTTTCCACTCATTAATTATTACTGTGGTCAGTCCTGCAGGAGCAATATGCCACTACATGTAAACCTTAACGTTGTCTGAGCTACCTTAACGAAGATATTCTCGAGTTTTCAAAAAAAATTTCACATGGTGACGAGGCATTTGGCTGCCTTAAGAGAGTCATAGTACCCCTGCCTGCTGCTCCCACTTTTTTAAGCCCTTTCTCTCTATCATTCTTGCTATGGCTGTCCTACAGAACCGATGTGCCACTATATGTCCAGGTTAACGTCGTCACTGTTACTCCCACTGCGAGTCTCTCGAGTTAGCAAATGTACCTCGCCGGGTGACGAGGCTTTTGGCTACCTTAAGTGACTCATAGTTACTGCAGCCAGCTGCTCCACCTTCTTTGAATCTTTCCTCCCTTTAAATCGTACTGAGGTCAGTCCTGCTGAAGCGATACGCCACCACCTGTGCATGTTACCGTTGTCTGAGTTACATCAACGACGATTTCCTCGAATTTTCAAATAAATTTCGCCGAGTGACGAGGCATTTGGCTACCTTAAGAGAGTCATAGTTACTGCTGCCAGCTGCTCGACCTACTTTCATTCTTTCCACTCATTAATTATTACTGTGGTCAGTCCTGCAGGAGCAATATGCCACTACATGTAAACCTTAACGTTGTCTGAGCTACCTTAACGAAGATATTCTCGAGTTTTCAAAAAAAATTTCACATGGTGACGAGGCATTTGGCTGCCTTAAGAGAGTCATAGTACCCCTGCCTGCTGCTCCCACTTTATTAAGCCCTTTCTCTCTATCATTCTTGCTATGGCTGTCCTACAGAACCGATGTGCCACTATATGTCCAGGTTAACGTCGTCACTGTTACTCCCACTACGAGTCTCTCGAGTTAGCAAATGTACCTCGAAGGATGATGAGGCATTTTGCTACCTTATAAGCGTCATAGTTACTGCAGCCAGCTACTCCCCCTTCTTTGAATCTTTCCTGTCTTTAATTCGTACTGTGGTCAGTCCTGCAGAAGCGATACGCCACCACCTGTGCATGTTACCGTTGTCTGAGTTACATCAACGACGATTTCCTCGAATTTTCAAATAAATTTCGCCGAGTGACGAGGCATTTGACTACCTTAAGAGAGTCATAGTTACTGCTGCCAGCTGCTCGACCAACTTTCATTCTTTCCACTCATTAATTATTACTGTGGTCAGTCCTGCAGGAGCAATATGCCACTACATGTAAACCTTAACGTTGTCTGAGCTACCTTAACGAAGATATTCTCGAGTTTTCAAAAAAAATTTCACATGGTGACGAGGCATTTGGCTGCCTTAAGAGAGTCATAGTACCCCTGCCTGCTGCTCCCACTTTATTAAGCCCTTTCTCTCTATCATTCTTGCTATGGCTGTCCTACAGAACCGATGTGCCACTATATGTCCAGGTTAACGTCGTCACTGTTACTCCCACTGCGAGTCTCTCGAGTTAGCAAATGTACCTCGCCAGGTGACGAGGCTTTTGGCTACCTTAAGTGGCTCATAGTTACTCCAGCCAGCTGCTCCACCTTCTTTGAATCTTTCCTCCCTTTAAATCGTACTGTGGTCAGTCCTGCAGAGCGATACGCCACCACCTGTGCATCTTACCGTTGTCTGATTTACTTCAACGACGATTTCCTCGAGTTTTCAAATAAATCTCGCCGGGTGACGAGGCATTTGGCTACCTTAAGAGATTCATAGTTACTGCCGCCAGCTGCTCGACCTACTTTCTTTCTTTCCACTCATTAATTATTACTGTGGTCAGTCCTGCAGGAGCAATATGCCACTACATGTAAACCTTAACGTTGTCTGAGCTACCTTAACGAAAATATCCTCGAGATTTCAAAAAAAATTTCACATGGTGACGAGGCATCTGGCTACCTTCAGGGAGTCATAGTACCCCTGCCTGCTGCTCCCACTTTTCTAAGCCCTTTCTCTCTATCATTCTTGGTATGGCTGTCCTACAGAACCGATGTGTCACTATATGTCCACGTAAACGTCGTCTCTGTTACTCCCACTGCAAGTCTCTCGAGTTAGCAAATGTACCTCGAAGGATGACGACGCATTTTGCTACCTTATAAGCGTCATAGTTACTGCAGCCAGCTACTCCCCCTTCTTTGAATCTTTCCTGTCTTTATTTCGTACTGTGGTCAGTCCTGCAGAAGCGATACGCCACCACCTATGCATGTTACTGTTGTCTGAGTTACCTCAACAACGAATTCCTCGAGTTTTCAAATAAATTTCGCCGAGTGACGAGGCATTTGGCTACCTTAAGAGAGTCATAGTTACTGCAGCCAGCTGCTCCCCCTTCTTTGAATCTTTCCTCCCTTTAAATCGTACTGTGGTCAGTCCTGCAGAGCGATACGCCACCACCTGTGCATGTTACCGTTGTCTGATTTACTTCAACGACGATTTCCTCGAGTTTTTAAAATAAATTTCGCCGAGTGACGAGGCATTTGGCTACCTTAAGAGAGTCATAGTTACTGCTGCCAGCTGCTCGACCTACTTTCATTCTTTCCACTCATTAATTATTACTGTGGTCAGTCCTGCAGGAGTAATATGCCACTACATGTAAACCTTAACGTTGTCTGAGCTACCTTAACGAAGATATTCTCGAGTTTTCAAAAAAAATTTCACATGGTGACGAGGCATTTGGCTGCCTTAAGAGAGTCATAGTACCCCTGCCTGCTGCTCCCACTTTTTTAAGCCCTTTCTATCTATCATTCTTGCTATGGCTGTCCTACAGAACCGATGTGCCACTATATGTCCAGGTTAACGTCGTCACTGTTACTCCCACTACGAGTCTCTCGAGTTAGCAAATGTACCTCGCCGAATGACGAGGCATTTGGCTACCTTAAGTGACTCATAGTTACTGCAGCCAGCTGCTCCCCCTTCTTTGAATCTTTCCTCCCTTTAAATCGTACTGAGGTCAGTCCTGCTGAAGCGATACGCCACCACCTGTGCATGTTACCGTTGTCTGAGTTACTTCAACGACGATTTCCTCGAGTTTTCAAATAAATTTCGCCGAGTGACGAGGCATTTGGCTACCTTAAGAGAGTCATAGTTACTGCTGCCAGCTGCTCGACCTACTTTCATTCTTTCCACTCATTAATTATTACTGTGGTCAGTCCTGCAGGAGCAATATGCCACTACATGTAAACCTTAACGTTGTCTGAGCTACCTTAACGAAGATATTCTCGAGTTTTCAAAAAAAATTTCACATGGTGACGAGGCATTTGGCTGCCTTAAGAGAGTCATAGTACCTCTGCCTGCTGCTCCCACTTTTTTAAGCCCTTTCTCTCTATCATTCTTGCTATGGCTGTCCTACAGAACCGATGTGCCACTATATGTCCAGATTAACGTCGTCACTGTTACTCCCACTGCGAGTCTCTCGAGTTAGCAAATGTACCTCGCCGGGTGACGAGGCTTTTGGCTACCTTAAGTGACTCATAGTTACTGCAGCCAGCTGCTCCACCTTCTTTGAATCTTTCCTCCCTTTAAATCGTACTGAGGTCAGTCCTGCTGAAGCGATACGCCACCACCTGTGCATGTTACCGTTCTCTGAGTTACATCAACGACGATTTCCTCGAATTTTCAAATAAATTTCGCCGAGTGACGAGGCATTTGGCTACCTTAAGAGAGTCATAGTTACTGCTGCCAGCTGCTCGACCTACTTTCATTCTTTCCACTCATTAATTATTACTGTGGTCAGTCCTGCAGGAGCAATATGCCACTACATGTAAACCTTAACGTTGTCTGAGCTACCTTAACGAAGATATTCTCGAGTTTTCAAAAAAAATTTCACATGGTGACGAGGCATTTGGCTGCCTTAAGGGAGTCATAGTACCCCTGCCTGCTGCTCCCACTTTATTAAGCCCTTTCTCTCTATCATTCTTGCTATGGCTGTCCTACAGAACCGATGTGCCACTATATGTCCACGTAAACGTCGTCTCTGTTACTCCCACTACGAGTCTCTCGAGTTAGCAAATGTACCTCGAAGGATGATGAGGCATTTTGCTACCTTATAAGCATCATAGTTACTGCAGCCCGCTACTCCCCCTTCTTTGAATCTTTCCTGTCTTTAATTCGTACTGTGGTCAGTCCTGCAGAAGCGATACGCCACCACCTGTGCATGTTACTGTTGTCTGAGTTACCTCAACAACGAATTCCTCGAGTTTTCAAATAAATTTCGCCGAGTGACGAGGCATTTGGCTACCTTAAGAGAGTCATAGTTACTGCAGCCAGCTGCTCCACCTTCTTTGAATCTTTCCTCCCTTTAAATCGTACTGTGGTCAGTCCTGCAGAGCGATACGCCACCACCTGTGCATGTTACCGTTGTCTGAGTTACTTCAACGACGATTTCCTCGAGTTTTTAAAATAAATTTCGCCGAGTGACGAGGCATTTGGCTACCTTAAGAGAGTCATAGTTACTGCTGCCAGCTGCTCGACCTACTTTCATTCTTTCCACTCATTAATTATTACTGTGGTCAGTCCTGCAGGAGCAATATGCCACTACATGTAAACCATAACGTTGTCTGAGCTACCTTAACGAAGATATTCTCGAGTTTTCAAAAAAAATTTCACATGGTGACGAGGCATTTGGCTGCCTTAAGAGAGTCATAGTACCCCTGCCTGCTGCTCCCACTTTTTTAAGCCCTTTCTATCTATCATTCTTGCTATGGCTGTCCTACAGACCCGATGTGCCACTATATGTCCAGGTTAACGTCGTCACTGTTACTCCCACTACGAGTCTCTCGAGTTAGCAAATGTACCTCGCCGAATGACGAGGCATTTGGCTACCTTAAGTGACTCATAGTTACTGCAGCCAGCTGCTCCCCCTTCTTTGAATCTTTCCTCCCTTTAAATCGTACTGAGGTCAGTCCTGCTGAAGCGATACGCCACCACCTGTGCATGTTACCGTTGTCTGAGTTACTTCAACGACGATTTCCTCGAGTTTTCAAATAAATTTCGCCGAGTGACGAGGCATTTGGCTACCTTAAGAGAGTCATAGTTACTGCTGCCAGCTGCTCGACCTACTTTCATTCTTTCCACTCATTAATTATTACTGTGGTCAGTCCTGCAGGAGCAATATGCCACTACATGTAAACCTTAACGTTGTCTGAGCTACCTTAACGAAGATATTCTCGAGTTTTCAAAAAAAATTTCACATGGTGACGAGGCATATGGCTGCCTTAAAAGAGTCATAGTACCCCTGCCTGCTGCTCCCACTTTTTTAAGCCCTTTCTCTCTATCATTCTTGCTATGGCTGTCCTACAGAACCGATGTGCCACTATATGTCCAGGTTAACGTCGTCACTGTTACTCCCACTGCGAGTCTCTCGAGTTAGCAAATGTACCTCGCCGGGTGACGAGGCTTTTGGCTACCTTAAGTGACTCATAGTTACTCCAGCCAGCTGCTCCACCTTCTTTGAATCTTTCCTCCCTTTAAATCGTACTGTGGTCAGTCCTGCAGAGCGATACGCCACCACCTGTGCATGTTACCGTTGTCTGATTTACTTCAACGACGGTTTCCTCGAGTTTTCAAATAAATCTCGCCGAGTGACGAGGCATTTGGCTACCTTAAGAGAGTCATAGTTACTGCCGCCAGCTGCTCGACCTACTTTCTTTCTTTCCACTCATTAATTATTACTGTGGTCAGTCCTGCAGGAGCAATATGCCACTACATGTAAACCTTAACGTTGTCTGAGCTACCTTAACGAAAATATCCTCGAGATTTCAAAAAAAATTTCACATGGTGACGAGGCATTTGGCTACCTTCAGGGAGTCATAGTACCCCTGCCTGCTGCTCCCACTTTTCTAAGCCCTTTCTCTCTATCATTCTTGCTATGGCTGTCCTACAGAACCGATGTGTCACTATATGTCCACGTAAACGTCGTCTCTGTTACTCCCACTACGAGTCTCTCGAGTTAGCAAATGTACCTCGAAGGATGATGAGGCATTTTGCTACCTTATAAGCGTCATAGTTACTGCAGCCAGCTACTCCCCCTTCTTTGAATCTTTCCTGTCTTTAATTCGTACTGAGGTCAGTCCTGCAGAAGCGATACGCCACCACCTGTGCATGTTACTGTTGTCTGAGTTACCTCAACAACGAATTCCTCGAGTTTTCAAATAAATTTCGCCGAGTGACGAGGCATTTGGCTACCTTAAGAGAGTCATAGTTACTGCAGCCAGCTGCTCCCCCTTCTTTGAATCTTTCCTCCCTTTAAATCGTACTGTGGTCAGTCCTGCAGAGCGATACGCCACCACCTGTGCATGTTACCGTTGTCTGAGTTACTTCAACGACGATTTCCTCGAGTTTTTAAAATAAATTTCGCCGAGTGACGAGGCATTTGGCTACCTTAAGAGAGTCATAGTTACTGCTGCCAGCTGCTCGACCTACTTTCATTCTTTCCACTCATTAATTATTACTGTGGTCAGTTCAGCAGGAGCAATATGCCACTACATGTAAATCTTAACGTTGTCTGAGCTACCTTAACGAAGATATTCTCGAGTTTTCAAAAAAAATTTCACATGGTGACGAGGCATTTGGCTGCCTTAAGAGAGTCATAGTACCCCTGCCTGCTGCTCCCACTTTTTTAAGCCCTTTCTATCTATCATTCTTGCTATGGCTGTCCTACAGACCCGATGTGCCACTATATGTCCAGGTTAACGTCGTCACTGTTACTCCCACTACGAGTCTCTCGAGTTAGCAAATGTACCTCGCCGAATGACGAGGCATTTGGCTAACTTAAGTGACTCATAGTTACTGCAGCCAGCTGCTCCCCCTTCTTTGAATCTTTCCTCCCTTTAAATCGTACTGAGGTCAGTCCTGCTGAAGCGATACGCCACCACCTGTGCATGTTACCGTTGTCTGAGTTACTTCAACGACGATTTCCTCGAGTTTTCAAATAAATTTCGCCGAGTGACGAGGCATTTGGCTACCTTAAGAGAGTCATAGTTACTGCTGCCAGCTGCTCGACCTACTTTCATTCTTTCCACTCATTAATTATTACTGTGGTCAGTCCTGCAGGAGCAATATGCCACTACATGTAAACCTTAACGTTGTCTGAGCTACCTTAACGAAGATATTCTCGAGTTTTCAAAAAAAATTTCACATGGTGACGAGGCATTTGGCTGCCTTAAAAGAGTCATAGTACCCCTGCCTGCTGCTCCCACTTTTTTAAGCCCTTTCTCTCTATCATTCTTGCTATGGCTGTCCTACAGAACCGATGTGCCACTATATGTCCAGGTTAACGTCGTCACTGTTACTCCCACTGCGAGTCTCTCGAGTTAGCAAATGTACCTCGCCGGGTGACGAGGCTTTTGGCTACCTTAAGTGACTCATAGTTACTGCAGCCAGCTGCTCCACCTTCTTTGAATCTTTCCTCCCTTTAAATCGTACTGAGGTCAGTCCTGCTGAAGCGATACGCCACCACCTGTGCATGTTACCGTTGTCTGAGTTACATCAACGACGATTTCCTCGAGTTTTCAAATAAATCTCGCCGAGTGACGAGGCATTTGGCTACCTTAAGAGAGTCATAGTTACTGCCGCCAGCTGCTCGACCTACTTTCTTTCTTTCCACTCATTAATTATTACTGTGGTCAGTCCTGCAGGAGCAATATGCCACTACATGTAAACCTTAACGTTGTCTGAGCTACCTTAACGAAAATATCCTCGAGATTTCAAAAAAAATTTCACATGGTGACGAGGCATTTGGCTACCTTCAGGGAGTCATAGTACCCCTGCCTGCTGCTCCCACTTTTCTAAGCCCTTTCTCTCTATCATTCTTGCTATGGCTGTCCTACAGAACCGATGTGTCACTATATGTCCACGTAAACGTCGTCTCTGTTACTCCCACTACGAGTCTCTCGAGTTAGCAAATGTACCTCGAAGGATGATGAGGCATTTTGCTACCTTATAAGCGTCATAGTTACTGCAGCCAGCTACTCCCCCTTCTTTGAATCTTTCCTGTCTTTAATTCGTACTGTGGTCAGTCCTGCAGAAGCGATACGCCACCACCTGTGCATGTTACTGTTGTCTGAGTTACCTCAACAACGAATTCCTCGAGTTTTCAAATAAATTTCGCCGAGTGACGAGGCATTTGGCTACCTTAAGAGAGTCATAGTTACTGCAGCCAGCTGCTCCCCCTTCTTTGAATCTTTCCTCCCTTTAAATCGTACTGAGGTCAGTCCTGCTGAAGCGATACGCCACCACCTGTGCATGTTACCGTTGTCTGAGTTACTTCAACGACGATTTCCTCGAGTTTTCAAATAAATTTCGCCGAGTGACGAGGCATTTGGCTACCTTAAGAGAGTCATAGTTACTGCTGCCAGCTGCTCGACCTACTTTCATTCTTTCCACTCATTAATTATTACTGTGGTCAGTCCTGCAGGAGCAATATGCCACTACATGTAAACCTTAACGTTGTCTGAGCTACCTTAACGAAGATATTCTCGAGTTTTCAAAAAAAATTTCACATGGTGACGAGGCATTTGGCTGCCTTAAGAGAGTCATAGTACCCCTGCCTGCTGCGCCCACTTTTTTAAGCCCTTTCTCTCTATCATTCTTGCTATGGCTGTCCTACAGAACCGATGTGCCACTATATGTCCAGGTTAACGTCGTCACTGTTACTCCCACTGCGAGTCTCTCGAGTTAGCAAATGTACCTCGCCGGGTGACGAGGCTTTTGGCTACCTTAAGTGACTCATAGTTACTGCAGCCAGCTGCTCCACCTTCTTTGAATCTTTCCTCCCTTTAAATCGTACTGAGGTCAGTATTGCTGAAGCGATACGCCACCACCTGTGCATGTTACCGTTGTCTGAGTTACATCAACGACGATTTCCAAGAATTTTCAAATAAATTTAGCCGAGTGACGAGGCATTTGGCTACCTTAAGAGAGTCATAGTTACTGCTGCCAGCTGCTCGACCTACTTTCATTCTTTCCACTCATTAATTATTACTGTGGTCAGTCCTGCAGGAGCAATATGCCACTACATGTAAACCTTAACGTTGTCTGAGCTACCTTAACGAAGATATTCTCGAGTTTTCAAAAAAAATTTCACTTGGTGACGAGGCATTTGGCTGCCTTAAGAGAGTCATAGTACCCCTGCCTGCTGCTCCCACTTTATTAAGCCCTTTCTCTCTATCATTCTTGCTATGGCTGTCCTACAGAACCGATGTGCCACTATATGTCCAGGTTAACGTCGTCACTGTTACTCCCACTGCGAGTCTCTCGAGTTAGCAAATGTACCTCGCCGGGTGACGAGGCTTTTGGCTACCTTAAGTGACTCATAGTTACTCCAGCCAGCTGCTCCACCTTCTTTGAATCTTTCCTCCCTTTAAATCGTACTGTGGTCAGTCCTGCAGAGCGATACGCCACCACCTGTGCATGTTACCGTTGTCTGATTTACTTCAACGACGATTTCCTCGAGTTTTCAAATAAATATCGCCGAGTGACGAGGCATTTGGCTACCTTAAGAGAGTCATAGTTACTGCCGCCAGCTGCTCGACCTACTTTCTTTCTTTCCACTCATTAATTATTACTGTGGTCAGTCCTGCAGGAGCAATATGCCACTACATGTAAACCTTAACGTTGTCTGAGCTACCTTAACGAAAATATCCTCGAGATTTCAAAAAAAATTTCACATGGTGACGAGGCATTTGGCTACCTTCAGGGAGTCATAGTACCCCTGCCTGCTGCTCCCACTTTTCTAAGCCCTTTCTCTCTATCATTCTTGCTATGGCTGTCCTACAGAACCGATGTGTCACTATATGTCCACGTAAACGTCGTCTCTGTTACTCCCACTACGAGTCTCTCGAGTTAGCAAATGTACCTCGAAGGATGATGAGGCATTTTGCTACCTTATAAGCGTCATAGTTACTGCAGCCAGCTACTCCCCCTTCTTTGAATCTTTCCTGTCTTTAATTCGTACTGTGGTCAGTCCTGCAGAAGCGTTACGCCACCACCTGTGCATGTTACTGTTGTCTGAGTTACCTCAACAACGAATTCCTCGAGTTTTCAAATAAATTTCGCCGAGTGACGAGGCATTTGGCTACATTAAGAGAGTCATAGTTACTGCAGCCAGCTGCTCCCCCTTCTTTGAATCTTTCCTCCCTTTAAATCGTACTGAGGTCAGTCCTGCTGAAGCGATACGCCACCACCTGTGCATGTTACCGTTGTCTGAGTTACTTCAACGACGATTTCCTCGAGTTTTCAAATAAATTTCGCCGAGTGACGAGGCATTTGGCTACCTTAAGAGAGTCATAGTTACTGCTGCCAGCTGCTCGACCTACTTTCATTCTTTCCACTCATTAATTATTACTGTGGTCAGTCCTGCAGGAGCAATATGCCACTACATGTAAACCTTAACGTTGTCTGAGCTACCTTAACGAAGATATTCTCGAGTTTTCAAAAAAAATTTCACATGGTGACGAGGCATTTGGCTGCCTTAAGAGAGTCATAGTACCCCTGCCTGCTGCTCCCACTTTTTTAAGCCCTTTCTCTCTATCATTCTTGCTATGGCTGTCCTACAGAACCGATGTGCCACTATATGTCCAGGTTAACGTCGTCACTGTTACTCCCACTGCGAGTCTCTCGAGTTAGCAAAAGTACCTCGCCGGGTGACGAGGCTTTTGGCTACCTTAAGTGACTCATAGTTACTGCAGCCAGCTGCTCCACCTTCTTTGAATCTTTCCTCCCTTTAAATCGTACTGAGGTCAGTCCTGCTGAAGCGATACGCCACCACCTGTGCATGTTACCGTTGTCTGAGTTACATCAACAACGATTTCCTCGAATTTTCAAATAAATTTCGCCGAGTGACGAGGCATTTGGCTACCTTAAGAGAGTCATAGTTACTGCTGCCAGCTGCTCGACCTACTTTCATTCTTTGCACTCATTAATTATTACTGTGGTCAGTCCTGCAGGAGCAATATGCCACTACATGTAAACCTTAACGTTGTCTGAGCTACCTTAACGAAGATATTCTCGAGTTTTCAAAAAAAATTTCACATGGGGACGAGGCATTTGGCTGCCTTAAGAGAGTCATAGTACCCCTGCCTGCTGCTCCCACTTTATTAAGCCCTTTCTCTCTATCATTCTTGCTATGGCTGTCCTACAGAACCGATGTGCCACTATATGTCCAGGTTAACGTCGTCACTGTTACTCCCACTGCGAGTCTCTCGAGTTAGCAAATGTACCTCGCCGGGTGACGAGGCTTTTGGCTACCTTAAGTGGCTCATAGTTACTCCAGCCAGCTGCTCCACCTTCTTTGAATCTTTCCTCCCTTTAAATCGTACTGTGGTCAGTCCTGCAGAGCGATACGCCACCACCTGTCGTTGTTACCGTTGTCTGATTTACTTCAACGACGATTTCCTCGAGTTTTCAAATAAATCTCGCCGAGTGACGAGGCATTTGGCTACCTTAAGAGATTCATAGTTACTGCCGCCAGCTGCTCGACCTACTTTCTTTCTTTCCACTCATTAATTATTACTGTGGTCAGTCCTGCAGGAGCAATATGCCACTACATGTAAACCTTAACGTTGTCTGAGCTACCTTAACGAAGATATTCTCGAGTTTTCAAAAAAAATTTCACATGGTGACGAGGCATTTGGCTGCCTTAGGAGAGTCATAGTACCCCTGCCTGCTGCTCCCACTTTTCTAAGCCCATTCTCTCTATCATTCTTGCTATGGCTGTCCTACAGAACCGATGTGCCACTATATGTCCAGGTTAACGTCGTCACTGTTACTCCCACTACGAGACTCTCGAGTTAGCAAATGTACCTCGCCGGGTGACGAGGCATTTGGCTACCTTAAGAGAGTCATAGTTACTGCAGCCAGCTGCTCCCCCTTCTTTGAATCTTTCCTCCCTTTAAATCGTACTGTGGTCAGTCCTGCAGAGCGATACGCCACCACCTGTGCATGTTACCGTTGTCTGATTTACTTCAACGACGATTTCCTCGAGTTTTCAAATAAATATCGCCGAGTGACGAGGCATTTGGCTACCTTAAGAGAGTCGTAGTTACTGCCGCCAGCTGCTCGACCTACTTTCTTTCTTTCCACTCATTAATTATTACTGTGGTCAGTGCTGCAGGAGCAATATACCACTACATGTAAACCTTAACGTTGTCTGAGCTACCTTAACGAAAATATCCTCGAGATTTCAAAAAAAATTTCACATGGTGACGAGGCATTTGGCTACCTTCAGGGAGTCATAGTACCCCTGCCTGCTGTTCCCACTTTTCTAAGCCCTTTCTCTCTATCATTCTTGCTATGGCTGTCCTACAGAACCGATGTGTCACTATATGTCCACGTAAACGTCGTCTCTGTTACTCCCACTACGAGTCTCTCGAGTTAGCAAATGTACCTCGAAGGATGACGAGGCATTTTGCTACCTTATAAGCGTCATAGTTACTGCAGCCAGCTACTCCCCCTTCTTTGAATCTTTCCTGTCTTTATTTCGTACTGTGGTCAGTCCTGCAGAAGCGATACGCCACCACCTGTGCATGTTACTGTTGTCTGAGTTACCTCAACAACGAATTCCTCGAGTTTTTAAATAAATTTCGCCGAGTGACGAGGCATTTGGCTACCTTAAGAGAGTCATAGTTACTGCAGCCAGCTGCTCCCCCTTCTTTGAATCTTTCCTCCCTTTAAATCGTACTGTGGTCAGTCCTGCAGAGCGATACGCCACCACCTGTGCATGTTACTGTTGTCTGAGTTACCTCAACAACGAATTCCTCGAGTTTTCAAATAAATTTCGCCGAGTGACGAATCATTTGGCTACCTTAAGAGAGTCATAGTTACTGCAGCCAGCTGCTCCCCCTTCTTTGAATCTTTCCTCCCTTTATATCGTACTGAGGTCAGTCCTGCTGAAGCGATACGCCACCACCTGTGCATGTTACCGTTGTCTGAGTTACTTCAACGACGATTTCCTCAAGTTTTCAAATAAATTTCGCCGAGTGACGAGGCATTTGGCTACCTTAAGAGAGTCATAGTTACTGCTGCCAGCTGCTCGACCTACTTTCATTCTTTCCACTCATTAATTATTACTGTGGTCAGTCCTGCAGGAGCAATATGCCACTACATGTAAACCTTAACGTTGTCTGAGCTACCTTAACGAAGATATTCTCGAGTTTTCAGAAAAAATTTCACATGGTGACGAGGCATTTGGCTGCCTTAAGAGAGTCATAGTACCCCTGCCTGCTGCTCCCACTTTTTTAAGCCCTTTCTCTCTATCATTCTTGCTATGGCTGTCCTACAGAACCGATGTGCCACTATATGTCCAGGTTAACGTCGTCACTGTTACTCCCACTGCGAGTCTCTCGAGTTAGCAAAAGTACCTCGCCGGGTGACGAGGCTTTTGGCTACCTTAAGTGACTCATAGTTACTGCAGCCAGCTGCTCCACCTTCTTTGAATCTTTCCTCCCTTTAAATCGTACTGAGGTCAGTCCTGCTGAAGCGATACGCCACCACCTGTGCATGTTACCGTTGTCTGAGTTACATCAACGACGATTTCCTCGAATTTTCTAATAAATTTTGCCGAGTGACGAGGCATTTGGCTACCTTAAGAGAGTCATAGTTACTGCTGCCAGCTGCTCGACCTACTTTCATTCTTTCCACTCATTAATTATTACTGTGGTCAGTCCTGCAGGAGCAATATGCCACTACATGTAAACCTTAACGTTGTCTGAGCTACCTTAACGAAGATATTCTCGAGTTTTCAAAAAAAATTTCACATGGGGACGAGGCATTTGGCTGCCTTAAGAGAGTCATAGTACCCCTGCCTGCTGCTCCCACTTTATTAAGCCCTTTCTCTCTATCATTCTTGCTATGGCTGTCCTACAGAACCGATGTGCCACTATATGTCCAGGTTAACGTCGTCACTGTTACTCCCACTGCGAGTCTCTCGAGTTAGCAAATGTACCTCGCCGGGTGACGAGGCTTTTGGCTACCTTAAGTGGCTCATAGTTACTCCAGCCAGCTGCTCCACCTTCTTTGAATCTTTCCTCCCTTTAAATCGTACTGTGGTCAGTCCTGCAGAGCGATACGCCACCACCTGTGCATGTTACCGTTGTCTGATTTACTTCAACGACGATTTCCTCGAGTTTTCAAATAAATCTCGCCGAGTGACGAGGCATTTGGCTACATTAAGAGATTCATCGTTACTGCCGCCAGCTGCTCGACCTACTTTCTTTCTTTCCACTCATTAATTATTACTGTGGTCAGTCCTGCAGGAGCAATATGCCACTACATGTAAACCTTAACGTTGTCTGAGCTACCTTAACGAAGATATTCTCGAGTTTTCAAAAAAAATTTCACATGGTGACGAGGCATTTGGCTGCCTTAGGAGAGTCATAGTACCCCTGCCTGCTGCTCCCACTTTTCTAAGCCCATTCTCTCTATCATTCTTGCTATGGCTGTCCTACAGAACCGATGTGCCACTATATGTCCAGGTTAACGTCGTCACTGTTACTCCCACTACGAGTCTCTCGAGTTAGCAAATGTACCTCGAAGGATGACGAGGCATTTTGCTACCTTATAAGCGTCATAGTTACTGCAGCCAGCTGCTCCCCCTTCTTTGAATCTTTCCTCCCTTTAAATCGTACTGTGGTCAGTCCTGCAGAAGCGATACGCCACCACCTGTGCATGTTACTGTTGTCTGAGTTACCTCAACAACGAATTCCTCGAGTTTTTAAACAAATTTTGCCGAGTGACGAGGCATTTGGCTACCTTAAGAGAGTCATAGTTACTGCAGCCAGCTGCTCCCCCTTCTTTGAGTCTTTCCTCCCTTTAAATCGTACTGTGGTCAGTCCTGCAGAGCGATACGCCACCACCTGTGCATGTTACCGTTGTCTGATTTACTTCAACGACGATTTCCTCGAGTTTTTAAAATAAATTTCGCCGAGTGACGAGGCATTTGGCTACCTTAAGAGAGTCATAGTTACTGCTGCCAGCTGCTCGACCTACTTTCATTCTTTCCACTCATTAATTATTACTGTGGTCAGTCCTGCAGGAGCAATATGCCACTACATGTAAACCTTAACGTTGTCTGAGCTACCTTAACGAAGATATTCTCGAGTTTTCAAAAAAAAATTCACATGGGGACGAGGCATTTGGCTGCCTTAAGAGAGTCATAGTACCCCTGCCTGCTGCTCCCACTTTATTAAGCCCTTTCTCTCTATCATTCTTGCTATGGCTGTCCTACAGAACCGATGTGCCACTATATGTCCAGGTTAACGTCGTCACTGTTACTCCCACTGCGAGTCTCTCGAGTTAGCAAATGTACCTCGCCGGGTGACGAGGCTTTTGGCTACCTTAAGTGGCTCATAGTTACTCCAGCCAGCTGCTCCACCTTCTTTGAATCTTTCCTCCCTTTAAATCGTACTGTGGTCAGTCCTGCAGAGCGATACGCCACCACCTGTGCATGTTACCGTTGTCTGATTTACTTCAACGACGATTTCCTCGAGTTTTCAAATAAATCTCGCCGAGTGACGAGGCATTTGGCTACCTTAAGAGATTCATAGTTACTGCCGCCAGCTGCTCGACCTACTTTCTTTCTTTCCACTCATTAATTATTACTGTGGTCAGTCCTGCAGGAGCAATATGCCACTACATGTAAACCTTAACGTTGTCTGAGCTACCTTAACGAAGATATTCTCGAGTTTTCAAAAAAAATTTCACATGGTGACGAGGCATTTGGCTGCCTTAGGAGAGTCATAATACCCCTGCCTGCTGCTCCCACTTTTCTAAGCCCATTCTCTCTATCATTCTTGCTATGGCTGTCCTACAGAACCGATGTGCCACTATATGTCCAGGTTAACGTCGTCACTGTTACTCCCACTACGAGACTCTCGAGTAAGCAAATGTACCTCGCCGGGTGACGAGGCATTTGGTTACCTTAAGAGAGTCATAGTTACTGCAGCCAGCTGCTCCCCCTTCTTTGAATCTTTCCTCCCTTTAAATGGTACTGTGGTCAGTCCTGCAGAGCGATACGCCACCACCTGTGCATGTTACCGTTGTCTGATTTACTTCAACGACGATTTCCTCGAGTTTTCAAATAAATCTCGCCGAGTGACTAGGCATTTGGCTACCTTAAGAGAGTCGTAGTTACTGCCGCCAGCTGCTCGACCTACTTTCTTTCTTTCCACTCATTAATTATTACTGTGGTCAGTCCTGCAGGAGCAATATACCACTACATGTAAACCTTAACGTTGTCTGAGCCACCTTAACGAAAATATCCTCGAGATTTCAAAAAAAATTTCACATGGTGACGAGGCATTTGGCTACCTTCAGGGAGTCATAGTACCCCTGCCTGCTGCTCCCACTTTTCTAAGCCCTTTCTCTCTATCATTCTTGCTATGGCAGTCCTACAGAACCGATGTGTCACTATATGTCCACGTAAACGTCGTCTCTGTTACTCCCACTACGAGTCTCTCGAGTTAGCAAATGTACCTCGAAGGATGACGAGGCATTTTGCTACCTTATAAGCGTCATAGTTACTGCAGCCAGCTACTCCCCCTTCTTTGAATCTTTCCTGTCTTATTTCGTACTGTGGTCAGTCCTGCAGAAGCGATACGCCACCACCTGTGCATGTTACTGTTGTCTGAGTTACTTCAACGACGATTTCCTCGAGTTTTCAAATAAATTTCGCCGAGTGACGAGGCATTTGGCTACCTTAAGAGAGTCATAGTTACTGCAGCCAGCTGCTCCCCCTTCTTTGAATCTTTCGTCCCTTTAAATCGTACTGTGGTCAGTCCTGCAGAGCGATACGCCACCACCTGTGCATGTTACCGTTGTCTGATTTACTTCAACGACGATTTCCTCGAGTTTTTAAAATAAATTTCGCCGAGTGACGAGGCATTTGGCTACCTTAAGAGAGTCATAGTTACTGCTGCCAGCTGCTCGACCTACTTTCATTCTTTCCACTCATTAATTATTACTGTGGTCAGTCCTGCAGGAGCAATATGCCACTACATGTAAACCTTAACGTTGTCTGAGCTACCTTAACGAAGATATTCTCGAGTTTTCAAAAAAAATTTCACATGGTGACGAGGCATTTGGCTGCCTTAGGAGAGTCATAGTACCCCTGCCTGCTGCTCCCACTTTTCTAAGCCCATTCTCCCTATCATTCTTGCTATGGCTGTCCTACAGAACCGATGTGCCACTATATGTCCAGGTTAACGTCGTCACTGTTACTCCCACTACGAGACTCTCGAGTTAGCAAATGTACCTCGCCGGGTGACGAGGCATTTGGCTACCTTAAGAGAGTCATAGTTACTGCAGCCAGCTGCTCCCCCTTCTTTGAATCTTTCCTCCCTTTAAATGGTACTGTTGTCAGTCCTGCAGAGCGATACGCCACCACCTGTGCATGTTACCGTTGTCTGATTTACTTCAACGACGATTTCCTCGAGTTATCAAATAAATCTCGCCGAGTGACGAGGCATTTGGCTACCTTAAGAGAGTCATAGTTACTGCTGCCAGCTGCTCGACCTACTTTCTTTCTTTCCACTCATTAATTATTACTGTGGTCAGTCCTGCAGGAGCAATATGCCACTACATGTAAACCTTAACGTTGTCTGAGCTACCTTAACGAAGATATTCTCGAGTTTTCAAAAAAAATTTCACATGGTGACGAGGCATTTGGCTGCCTTAAGAGAGTCATAGTACCCCTGCCTGCTGCTCCCACTTTTTTAAGCCCTTTCTCTCTATCATTCTTGCTATGGCTGTCCTACAGAACCGATGTGCCACTATATGTCCAGGTTAACGTCGTCACTGTTACTCCCACTGCGAGTCTCTCGAGTTAGCAAATGTACCTCGCCGGGTGACGAGGCTTTTGGCTACCTTAAGTGACTCATAGTTACTGCAGCCAGCTGCTCCACCTTCTTTGAATCTTTCCTCCCTTTAAATCGTACTGAGGTCAGTCCTGCTGAAGCGATACGCCACCACCTGTGCATGTTACCGTTGTCTGAGTTACATCAACGACGATTTCCTCGAATTTTCAAATAAATTTCGCCGAGTGACGAGGCATTTGGCTACCTTAAGAGAGTCATAGTTACTGCTGCCAGCTGCTCGACCTACTTTCATTCTTTCCACTCATTAATTATTACTGTGGTCAGTCCTGCAGGAGCAATATGCCACTACATGTAAACCTTAACGTTGTCTGAGCTACCTTAACGAAGATATTCTCGAGTTTTCAAAAAAAATTTCACATGGTGACGAGGCATTTGGCTGCCTTAAGAGAGTCATAGTACCCCTGCCTGCTGCTCCCACTTTATTAAGCCCTTTCTCTCTATCATTCTTGCTATGGCTGTCCTACAGAACCGATGTGCTACTATATGTCCAGGTTAACGTCGTCACTGTTACTCCCACTGCGAGTCTCTCGAGTTAGCAAATGTACCTCGCCGGGTGACGAGGCTTTTGGCTACCTTAAGTGACTCATAGTTACTCCAGCCAGCTGCTCCACCTTCTTTGAATCTTTCCTCCCTTTAAATCGTACTGTGGTCAGTCCTGCAGAGCGATACGCCACCACCTGTGCATGTTACCGTTGTCTGATTTACTTCAACGACGATTTCCTCGAGTTTTCAAATAAATCTCGCCGAGTGACGAGGCATTTGGCTACCTTAAGAGAGTCATAGTTACTGCCGCCAGCTGCTCGACCTACTTTCTTTCTTTCCACTCATTAATTATTACTGTGGTCAGTCCTGCAGGAGCAATATGCCACTACATGTAAACCTTAACGTTGTCTGAGCTACCTTAACGAAAATATCCTCGAGATTTCAAAAAAAATTTCACATGGTGACGAGGCATTTGGCTACCTTCAGGGAGTCATAGTACCCCTGCCTGCTGCTCCCACTTTTCTAAGCCCTTTCTCTCTATCATTCTTGCTATGGCTGTCCTACAGAACCGATGTGTCACTATATGTCCACGTAAACGTCGTCTCTGTTACTCCCACTACGAGTCTCTCGAGTTAGCAAATGTACCTCGAAGGATGATGAGGCATTTTGCTACCTTATAAGCGTCATAGTTACTGCAGCCAGCTACTCCCCCTTCTTTGAATCTTTCCTGTCTTTAATTCGTACTGTGGTCAGTCCTGCAGAGCGACACGCCACCACCTGTGCATGTTACCGTTGTCTGATTTACTTCAACGACGATTTCCTCGAGTTTTCAAATAAATTTCGCCGAGTGACGAGGCATTTGGCTACCTCAAGAGAGTCATAGTTACTGCTGCCAGCTGCTCGACCTACTTTCTTTCTTTCCACTCATTAATTATTACTGTGGTCAGTCCTGCAGGAGCAATATGCCACTACATGTAAACCTTAACGTTGTCTGAGCTACCTTAACGAAGATATTCTCGAGTTTTCAAAAAAAATTTCACATGGTGACGAGGCATTTGGCTGCCTTAAGAGAGTCATAGTACCCATGCCTGCTGCTCCCACTTTTCTAAGCCCTTTCTCTCTATCATTCTTGCTATGGCTGTCCTACAGAACCGATGTGTCACTATATGTCCACGTAAACGTCGTCTCTGTTACTCCCACTACGAGTCTCTGGAGTTAGCAAATGTACCTCGAAGGATGACGAGGCATTTTGCTACCTTATAAGCGTCATAGTTACTGCAGCCAGCTACTCCCCCTTCTTTGAATCTTTCCTGTCTTTATTTCGTACTGTGGTCAGTCCTGCAGAAGCGATACGCCACCACCTGTGCATGTTACTGTTGTCTGAGTTACCTCAACAACGAATTCCTCGAGTTTTTAAATAAATTTCGCCGAGTGACGAGGCATTTGGCTACCTTAAGAGAGTCATAGTTACTGCAGCCAGCTGCTCCCCCTTCTTTGAATCTTTCCTCCCTTTAAATCGTACTGTGGTCAGTCCTGCAGAGCGATACGCCAACACCTGTGCATGTTACCGTTGTCTGATTTACTTCAACGACGATTTCCTCGAGTTTTTAAAATAAATTTCGCCGAGTGACGAGGCATTTGGCTACCTTAAGAGAGTCATAGTTACTGCTGCCAGCTGCTCGACCTACTTTCATTCTTTCCTCTCATTAATTATTACTGTGGTCAGTCCTGCAGGAGCAATATGCCACTACATGTAAACCTTAACGTTGTCTGAGCTACCTTAACGAAGATATTCTCGAGTTTTCAAAAAAAAGTTCACATGGTGACGAGGCATTTGGCTGCCTTAAGAGAGTCATAGTACCCCTGCCTGCTGCTCCCACTTTTTTAAGCCCTTTCTATCTATCATTCTTGCTATGGCTGTCCTACAGAACCGATGTGCCACTATATGTCCAGGTTAACGTCGTCACTGTTACTCCCACTACGAGTCTCTCGAGTTAGCAAATGTACCTCGCCGAATGACGAGGCATTTGGCTACCTTAAGTGACTCATAGTTACTGCAGCCAGCTGCTCCCCCTTCTTTGAATCTTTCCTCCCTTTAAATCGTACTGAGGTCAGTCCTGCTGAAGCGATACGCCACCACCTGTGCATGTTACCGTTGTCTGAGTTACTTCAACGACGATTTCCTCGAGTTTTCAAATAAATTTCGGCGAGTGACGAGGCATTTGGCTACCTTAAGAGAGTCATAGTTACTGCTGCCAGCTGCTCGACCTACTTTCATTCTTTCCACTCATTAATTATTACTGTGGTCAGTCCTGCAGGAGCAATATGCCACTACATGTAAACCTTAACGTTGTCTGAGCTACCTTAACGAAGATATTCTCGAGTTTTCAAAAAAAATTTCACATGGTGACGAGGCATTTGGCTGCCTTAGGAGAGTCATAGTACCCCTGCCTGCTGCTCCCACTTTTCTAAGCCCATTCTCTCTATCATTCTTGCTATGGCTGTCCTACAGAACCGATGTGCCACTATATGTCCAGGTTAACGTCGTCACTGTTACTCCCACTACGAGACTCTCGAGTTAGCAAATGTACCTCGCCGGGTGACGAGGCATTTGGCTACCTTAAGAGAGTCATAGTTACTGCAGCCAGCTGCTCCCCCTTCTTTGAATCTTTCCTCCCTTTAAATGGTACTGTGGTCAGTCCTGCAGAGCGATACGCCACCACCTGTGCATGTTACCGTTGTCTGATTTACTTCAACGACGATTTCCTCGAGTTTTCAAATAAATCTCGCCGAGTGACGAGGCATTTGGCTACCTTAAGAGAGTCATAGTTACTGCTGCCAGCTGCTCGACCTACTTTCTTTCTTTCCACTCATTAATTATTACTGTGGTCAGTCCTGCAGGAGCAATATGCCACTACATGTAAACCTTAACGTTGTCTGAGCTACCTTAACGAAGATATTCTCGAGTTTTCAAAAAAAATTTCACATGGTGACGAGGCATTTGGCTGCCTTAAGAGAGTCATAGTACCCCTGCCTGCTGCTCCCACTTTTCTAAGCCCTTTCTCTCTATCATTCTTGCTATGGCTGTCCTACAGAACCGATGTGTCACTATATGTCCACGTAAACGTCGTCTCTGTTACTCCCACTACGAGTCTCTCGAGTTAGCAAATGTACCTCGAAGGATGACGAGGCATTTTGCTGCCTTATAAGCGTCATAGTTACTGCAGCCAGCTACTCCCCCTTCTTTGAATCTTTCCTGTCTTTATTTCGTACTGTGGTCAGTCCTGCAGAAGCGATACGCCACCACCTGTGCATGTTACTGTTGTCTGAGTTACCTCAACAACGAATTCCTCGAGTTTTTAAATAAATTTCGCCGAGTGACGAGGCATTTGGCTACCTTAAGAGAGTCATAGTTACTGCAGCCAGCTGCTCCCCCTTCTTTGAATCTTTCCTCCCTTTAAATCGTACTGTGGTCAGTCCTGCAGAGCGATACGCCACCACCTGTGCATGTTACCGTTGTCTGATTTACTTCAACGACGATTTCCTCGAGTTTTTAAAATAAATTTCGCCGAGTGACGAGGCATTTGGCTACCTTAAGAGAGTCATAGTTACTGCTGCCAGCTGCTCGACCTACTTTCATTCTTTCCACTCATTAATTATTACTGTGGTCAGTCCTGCAGGAGCAATATGCCACTACATGTAAACCTTAACGTTGTCTGATCTACCTTAACGAAGATATTCTCGAGTTTTCAAAAAAAATTTCACATGGTGACGAGGCATTTGGCTGCCTTAAGAGAGTCATAGTACCCCTGCCTGCTGCTCCCACTTTATTAAGCCCTTTCTCTCTATCATTCTTGCTATGGCTGTCCTACAGAACCGATGTGCCACTATATGTCCAGGTTAACGTCGTCACTGTTACTCCCACTGCGAGTCTCTCGAGTTAGCAAATGTACCTCGCCGGGTGACGAGGCTTTTGGCTACCTTAAGTGACTCATAGTTACTCCAGCCAGCTGCTCCACCTTCTTTGAATCTTTCCTCCCTTTAAATCGTACTGCGGTCAGTCCTGCAGAGCGATACGCCACCACCTGTGCATGTTACCGTTGTCTGATTTACTTCAACGACGATTTCCTCGAGTTTTCAAATAAATCTCGCCGAGTGACGAGGCATTTGGCTACCTTAAGAGAGTCATAGTTACTGCCGCCAGCTGCTCGACCTACTTTCTTTCTTTCCACTCATTAATTATTACTGTGGTCAGTCCTGCAGGAGCAATATGCCACTACATGTAAACCTTAACGTTGTCTGAGCTACCTTAACGAAAATATCCTCGAGATTTCAAAAAAAATTTCACATGGTGACGAGGCATTTGGCTACCTTCAGGGAGTCATAGTACCCCTGCCTGCTGCTCCCACTTTTCTAAGCCCTTTCTCTCTATCATTCTTGCTATGGCTTTCCTACAGAACCGATGTGTCACTATATGTCCACGTAAACGTCGTCTCTGTTACTCCCACTACGAGTCTCTCGAGTTAGCAAATGTACCTCGAAGGATGATGAGGCATTTTGCTACCTTATAAGCGTCATAGTTACTGCAGCCAGCTACTCCCCCTTCTTTGAATCTTTCCTGTCTTTAATTCGTACTGTGGTCAGTCCTGCAGAGCGACACGCCACCACCTGTGCATGTTACCGTTGTCTGATTTACTTCAACGACGATTTCCTCGAGTTTTCAAATAAATCTCGCCGAGTGACGAGGCATTTGGCTACCTTAAGAGAGTCATAGTTACTGCTGCCAGCTGCTCGACCTACTTTCTTTCTTTCCACTCATTAATTATTACTGTGGTCAGTCCTGCAGGAGCAATATGCCACTACATGTAAACCTTAACGTTGTCTGAGCTACCTTAACGAAGATATTCTCGAGTTTTCAAAAAAAATTTCACATGGTGACGAGGCATTTGGCTGCCTTAAGAGAGTCATAGTACCCCTGCCTGCTGCTCCCACTTTTCTAAGCCCTTTCTCTCTATCATTCTTGCTATGGCTGTCCTACAGAACCGATGTGTCACTATATGTCCACGTAAACGTCGTCTCTGTTACTCCCACTACGAGTCTCTCGAGTTAGCAAATGTACCTCGAAGGATGACGAGGCATTTTGCTGCCTTATAAGCGTCATAGTTACTGCAGCCAGCTACTCCCCCTTCTTTGAATCTTTCCTGTCTTTATTTCGTACTGTGGTCAGTCCTGCAGAAGCGATACGCCACCACCTGTGCATGTTACTGTTGTCTGAGTTACCTCAACAACGAATTCCTCGAGTTTTTAAATAAATTTCGCCGAGTGACGAGGCATTTGGCTACCTTAAGAGAGTCATAGTTACTGCAGCCAGCTGCTCCCCCTTCTTTGAATCTTTCCTCCCTTTAAATCGTACTGTGGTCAGTCCTGCAGAGCGATACGCCACCACCTGTGCATGTTACCGTTGTCTGATTTACTTCAACGACGATTTCCTCGAGTTTTTAAAATAAATTTCGCCGAGTGACGAGGCATTTGGCTACCTTAAGAGAGTCATAGTTACTGCTGCCAGCTGCTCGACCTACTTTCATTCTTTCCACTCATTAATTATTACTGTGGTCAGTCCTGCAGGAGCAATATGCCACTACATGTAAACCTTAACGTTGTCTGATCTACCTTAACGAAGATATTCTCGAGTTTTCAAAAAAAATTTCACATGGTGACGAGGCATTTGGCTGCCTTAAGAGAGTCATAGTACCCCTGCCTGCTGCTCCCACTTTATTAAGCCCTTTCTCTCTATCATTCTTGCTATGGCTGTCCTGCAGAACCGATGTGCCACTATATGTCCAGGTTAACGTCGTCACTGTTACTCCCACTGCGAGTCTCTCGAGTTAGCAAATGTACCTCGCCGGGTGACGAGGCTTTTGGCTACCTTAAGTGACTCATAGTTACTCCAGCCAGCTGCTCCACCTTCTTTGAATCTTTCCTCCCTTTAAATCGTACTGCGGTCAGTCCTGCAGAGCGATACGCCACCACCTGTGCATGTTACCGTTGTCTGATTTACTTCAACGACGATTTCCTCGAGTTTTCAAATAAATCTCGCCGAGTGACGAGGCATTTGGCTACCTTAAGAGAGTCATAGTTACTGCCGCCAGCTGCTCGACCTACTTTCTTTCTTTCCACTCATTAATTATTACTGTGGTCAGTCCTGCAGGAGCAATATGCCACTACATGTAAACCTTAACGTTGTCTGAGCTACCTTAACGAAAATATCCTCGAGATTTCAAAAAAAATTTCACATGGTGACGAGGCATTTGGCTACCTTCAGGGAGTCATAGTACCCCTGCCTGCTGCTCCCACTTTTCTAAGCCCTTTCTCTCTATCATTCTTGCTATGGCTTTCCTACAGAACCGATGTGTCACTATATGTCCACGTAAACGTCGTCTCTGTTACTCCCACTACGAGTCTCTCGAGTTAGCAAATGTACCTCGAAGGATGATGAGGCATTTTGCTACCTTATAAGCGTCATAGTTACTGCAGCCAGCTACTCCCCCTTCTTTGAATCTTTCCTGTCTTTAATTCGTACTGTGGTCAGTCCTGCAGAGCGACACGCCACCACCTGTGCATGTTACCGTTGTCTGATTTACTTCAACGACGATTTCCTCGAGTTTTCAAATAAATTTCGCCGAGTGACGAGGCATTTGGCTACCTTAAGAGAGTCATAGTTACTGCTGCCAGCTGCTCGACCTACTTTCTTTCTTTCCACTCATTAATTATTACTGTGGTCAGTCCTGCAGGAGCAATATGCCACTACATGTAAACCTTAACGTTGTCTGAGCTACCTTAACGAAGATATTCTCGAGTTTTCAAAAAAAATTTCACATGGTGACGAGGCATTTGGCTGCCTTAAGAGAGTCATAGTACCCCTGCCTGCTGCTCCCACTTTTCTAAGCCCTTTCTCTCTATCATTCTTGCTATGGCTGTCCTACAGAACCGATGTGTCACTATATGTCCACGTAAACGTCGTCTCTGTTACTCCCACTACGAGTCTCTGGAGTTAGCAAATGTACCTCGAAGCATGACGAGGCATTTTGCTACCTTATAAGCGTCATAGTTACTGCTGCCAGCTACTCCCCCTTCTTTGAATCTTTCCTGTCTTTATTTCGTACTGTGGTCAGTCCTGCAGAAGCGATACGCCACCACCTGTGCATGTTACTGTTGTCTGAGTTACCTCAACAACGAATTCCTCGAGTTTTTAAATAAATTTCGCCGAGTGACGAGGCATTTGGCTACCTTAAGAGAGTCATAGTTACTGCAGCCAGCTGCTCCCCCTTCTTTGAATCTTTCCTCCCTTTAAATCGTACTGTGGTCAGTCCTGCAGAGCGATACGCCACCACCTGTGCATGTTACCGTTGTCTGATTTACTTCAACGACGATTTCCTCGAGTTTTTAAAATAAATTTCGCCGAGTGACGAGGCATTTGGCTACCTTAAGAGAGTCATAGTTACTGCTGCCAGCTGCTCGACCTACTTTCATTCTTTCCACTCATTAATTATTACTGTGGTCAGTCCTGCAGGAGCAATATGCCACTACATGTAAACCTTAACGTTGTCTGATCTACCTTAACGAAGATATTCTCGAGTTTTCAAAAAAAATTTCACATGGTGACGAGGCATTTGGCTGCCTTAAGAGAGTCATAGTACCCCTGCCTGCTGCTCCCACTTTATTAAGCCCTTTCTCTCTATCATTCTTGCTATGGCTGTCCTACAGAACCGATGTGCCACTATATGTCCAGGTTAACGTCGTCACTGTTACTCCCACTGCGAGTCTCTCGAGTTAGCAAATGTACCTCGCCGGGTGACGAGGCTTTTGGCTACCTTAAGTGACTCATAGTTACTCCAGCCAGCTGCTCCACCTTCTTTGAATCTTTCCTCCCTTTAAATCGTACTGTGGTCAGTCCTGCAGAGCGATACGCCACCACCTGTGCATGTTACCGTTGTCTGATTTACTTCAACGACGATTTCCTCGAGTTTTCAAATAAATCTCGCCGAGTGACGAGGCATTTGGCTACCTTAAGAGAGTCATAGTTACTGCCGCCAGCTGCTCGACCTACTTTCTTTCTTTCCACTCATTAATTATTACTGTGGTCAGTCCTGCAGGAGCAATATGCCACTACATGTAAACCTTAACGTTGTCTGAGCTACCTTAACGAAAATATCCTCGAGATTTCAAAAAAAATTTCACATGGTGACGAGGCATTTGGCTACCTTCAGGGAGTCATAGTACCCCTGCCTGCTGCTCCCACTTTTCTAAGCCCTTTCTCTCTATCATTCTTGCTATGGCTTTCCTACAGAACCGATGTGTCACTATATGTCCACGTAAACGTCGTCTCTGTTACTCCCACTACGAGTCTCTCGAGTTAGCAAATGTACCTCGAAGGATGATGAGGCATTTTGCTACCTTATAAGCGTCATAGTTACTGCAGCCAGCTACTCCCCCTTCTTTGAATCTTTCCTGTCTTTAATTCGTACTGTGGTCAGTCCTGCAGAGCGACACGCCACCACCTGTGCATGTTACCGTTGTCTGATTTACTTCAACGACGATTTCCTCGAGTTTTCAAATAAATTTCGCCGAGTGACGAGGCATTTGGCTACCTTAAGAGAGTCATAGTTACTGCTGCCAGCTGCTCGACCTACTTTCTTTCTTTCCACTCATTAATTATTACTGTGGTCAGTCCTGCAGGAGCAATATGCCACTACATGTAAACCTTAACGTTGTCTGAGCTACCTTAACGAAGATATTCTCGAGTTTTCAAAAAAAATTTCACATGGTGACGAGGCATTTGGCTGCCTTAAGAGAGTCATAGTACCCCTGCCTGCTGCTCCCACTTTTCTAAGCCCTTTCTCTCTATCATTCTTGCTATGGCTGTCCTACAGAACCGATGTGTCACTATATGTCCACGTAAACGTCGTCTCTGTTACTCCCACTACGAGTCTCTGGAGTTAGCAAATGTACCTCGAAGGATGACGAGGCATTTTGCTACCTTATAAGCGTCATAGTTACTGCTGCCAGCTACTCCCCCTTCTTTGAATCTTTCCTGTCTTTATTTCGTACTGTGGTCAGTCCTGCAGAAGCGATACGCCACCACCTGTGCATGTTACTGTTGTCTGAGTTACCTCAACAACGAATTCCTGGAGTTTTTAAATAAATTTCGCCGAGTGACGAGGCATTTGGCTACCTTAAGAGAGTCATAGTTACTGCAGCCAGCCTCTCCCCCTTCTTTGAATCTTTCCTCCCTTTAAATCGTACTGTGGTCAGTCCTGCAGAGCGATACGCCACCACCTGTGCATGTTACCGTTGTCTGATTTACTTCAACGACGATTTCCTCGAGTTTTTAAAATAAATTTCGCCGAGTGACGAGGCATTTGGCTACCTTAAGAGAGTCATAGTTACTGCTGCCAGCTGCTCGACCTACTTTCATTCTTTCCTCTCATTAATTATTACTGTGGTCAGTCCTGCAGGAGCAATATGCCACTACATGTAAACCTTAACGTTGTCTGAGCTACCTTAACGAAGATATTCTCGAGTTTTCAAAAAAAATTTCACATGGTGACGAGGCATTTGGCTGCCTTAAGAGAGTCATAGTACCCCTGCCTGCTGCTCCCACTTTTTTAAGCCCTTTCTATCTATCATTCTTGCTATGGCTGTCCTACAGAACCGATGTGCCACTATATGTCAAGGTTAACGTCGTCACTGTTACTCCCACTACGAGTCTCTCGAGTTAGCAAATGTACCTCGCCGAATGACGAGGCATTTGGCTACCTTAAGTGACTCGTAGTTACTGCAGCCAGCTGCTCCCCCTTCTTTGAATCTTTCCTCCCTTTAAATCGTACTGAGGTCAGTCCTGCTGAAGCGATACGCCACCACCTGTGCATGTTACCGTTGTCTGAGTTACTTCAACGACGATTTCCTCGAGTTTTCAAATAAATTTCGCCGAGTGACGAGGCATTTGGCTACCTTAAGAGAGTCATAGTTACTGCTGCCAGCTGCTCGACCTACTTTCATTCTTTCCACTCATTAATTATTACTGTGGTCAGTCCTGCAGGAGCAATATGCCACTACATGTAAACCTTAACGTTGTCTGAGCTACCTTAACGAAGATATTCTCGAGTTTTCAAAAAAAATTTCACATGGTGACGAGGCATTTGGCTGCCTTAGGAGAGTCATAGTACCCCTGCCTGCTGCTCCCACTTTTCTAAGCCCATTCTCTCTATCATTCTTGCTATGGCTGTCCTACAGAACCGATGTGCCACTATATGTCCAGGTTAACGTCGTCACTGTTACTCCCACTACGAGACTCTCGAGTTAGCAAATGTACCTCGCCGGGTGACGAGGCATTTGGCTACCTTAAGAGAGTCATAGTTACTGCAGCCAGCTGCTCCCCCTTCTTTGAATCTTTCCTCCCTTTAAATGGTACTGTGGTCAGTCCTGCAGAGCGATACGCCACCACCTGTGCATGTTACCGTTGTCTGATTTACTTCAACGACGATTTCCTCGAGTTTTCAAATAAATCTCGCCGAGTGACGAGGCATTTGGCTACCTTAAGAGAGTCATAGTTACTGCTGCCAGCTGCTCGACCTGCTTTCTTTCTTTCCACTCATTAATTATTACTGTGGTCAGTCCTGCAGGAGCAATATGCCACTACATGTAAACCTTAACGTTGTCTGAGCTACCTTAACGAAGATATTCTCGAGTTTTCAAAAAAAATTTCACATGGTGACGAGGCATTTGGCTGCCTTAAGAGAGTCATAGTACCCCTGCCTGCTGCTCCCACTTTTCTAAGCCCTTTCTCTCTATCATTCTTGCTATGGCTGTCCTACAGAACCGATGTGTCACTATATGTCCACGTAAACGTCGTCTCTGTTACTCCCACTACGAGTCTCTCGAGTTAGCAAATGTACCTCGAAGGATGACGAGGCATTTTGCTGCCTTATAAGCGTCATAGTTACTGCAGCCAGCTACTCCCCCTTCTTTGAATCTTTCCTGTCTTTATTTCGTACTGTGGTCAGTCCTGCAGAAGCGATACGCCACCACCTGTGCATGTTACTGTTGTCTGAGTTACCTCAACAACGAATTCCTCGAGTTTTTAAATAAATTTCGCCGAGTGACGAGGCATTTGGCTACCTTAAGAGAGTCATAGTTACGGCAGCCAGCTGCTCCCCCTTCTTTGAATCTTTCCTCCCTTTAAATCGTACTGTGGTCAGTCCTGCAGAGCGATACGCCACCACCTGTGCATGTTACCGTTGTCTGATTTACTTCAACGACGATTTCCTCGAGTTTTTAAAATAAATTTCGCCGAGTGACGAGGCATTTGGCTACCTTAAGAGAGTCATAGTTACTGCTGCCAGCTGCTCGACCTACTTTCATTCTTTCCACTCATTAATTATTACTGTGGTCAGTCCTGCAGGAGCAATATGCCACTACATGTAAACCTTAACGTTGTCTGAGCTACCTTAACGAAGATATTCTCGAGTTTTCAAAAAAAATTTCACATGGTGACGAGGCATTTGGCTGCCTTAAGAGAGTCATAGTACCCCTGCCTGCTGCTCCCACTTTATTAAGCCCTTTCTCTCTATCATTCTTGCTATGGCTGTCCTACAGAACCGATGTGCCACTATATGTCCAGGTTAACGTCGTCACTGTTACTCCCACTGCGAGTCTCTCGAGTTAGCAAATGTACCTCGCCGGGTGACGAGGCTTTTGGCTACCTAAAGTGACTCATAGTTACTCCAGCCAGCTGCTCCACCTTCTTTGAATCTTTCCTCCCTTTAAATCGTACTGTGGTCAGTCCTGCAGAGCGATACGCCACCACCTGTGCATGTTACCGTTGTCTGATTTACTTCAACGACGATTTCCTCGAGTTTTCAAATAAATCTCGCCGAGTGACGAGGCATTTGGCTACCTTAAGAGAGTCATAGTTACTGCCGCCAGCTGCTCGACCTACTTTCTTTCTTTCCACTCATTAATTATTACTGTGGTCAGTCCTGCAGGAGCAATATGCCACTACATGTAAACCTTAACGTTGTCTGAGCTACCTTAACGAAGATATTCTCGAGTTTTCAAAAAAAATTTCACATGAAGACGAGGCATTTGGCTGCCTTAAGAGAGTCATAGTACCCCTGCCTGCTGCTCCCACTTTTTTAAGCCCTTTCTATCTATCATTCTTGCTATGGCTGTCCTGCAGAACCGATGTGCCACTATATGTCCAGGTTAACGTCGTCACTGTTACTCCCACTACGAGTCTCTCGAGTTAGCAAATGTACCTCGCCGAATGACGAGGCATTTGGCTACCTTAAGTGACTCATAGTTACTGCAGCCAGCTGCTCCCCCTTCTTTGAATCTTTCCTCCCTTTAAATCGTACTGAGGTCAGTCCTGCTGAAGCGATACGCCACCACCTGTGCATGTTGCCGTTGTCTGAGTTACTTCAACGACGATTTCCTCGAGTTTTCAAATAAATTTCGCCGAGTGACGAGGCATTTGGCTACCTTAAGAGAGTCATAGTTACTGCTGCCAGCTGCTCGACCTACTTTCATTCTTTCCACTCATTAATTATTACTGTGGTCAGTCCTGCAGGAGCAATATGCCACTACATGTAAACCTTAACGTTGTCTGAGCTACCTTAACGAAGATATTCTCGAGTTTTCAAAAAAAATTTCACATGGTGACGAGGCATTTGGCTGCCTTAAGAGAGTCATAGTACCCCTGCCTGCTGCTCCCACTTTTCTAAGCCCTTTCTCTCTATCATTCTTGCTATGGCTGTCCTACAGAACCGATGTGTCACTATATGTCCACGTAAACGTCGTCTCTGTTACTCCCACTACGAGTCTCTCAAGTTAGCAAATGTACCTCGAAGGATGATGAGGCATTTTGCTACCTTATAAGCGTCATAGTTACTGCAGCCAGCTACTCCCCCTTCTTTGAATCTTTCCTGTCTTTAATTCGTACTGTGGTCAGTCCTGCAGAGCGACACGCCACCACCTGTGCATGTTACCGTTGTCTGATTTACTTCAACGACGATTTCCTCGAGTTTTCAAATAAATTTCGCCGAGTGACGAGGCATTTGGCTACCTTAAGAGAGTCATAGTTACTGCTGCCAGCTGCTCGACCTACTTTCTTTCTTTCCACTCATTAATTTTTACTGTGGTCAGTCCCGCAGGAGCAATATGCCACTACATGTAAACCTTAACGTTGTCTGAGCTACCTTAACGAAGATATTCTCGAGTTTTCAAAAAAAATTTCACATGGTGACGAGGCATTTGGCTGCCTTAAGAGAGTCATAGTACCCCTGCCTGCTGCTCCCACTTTTCTAAGCCCTTTCTCTCTATCATTCTTGCTATGGCTGTCCTACAGAACCGATGTGTCACTATATGTCCACGTAAACGTCGTCTCTGTTACTCCCACTACGAGTCTCTCGAGTTAGCAAATGTACCTCGAAGGATGACGAGGCATTTTGCTACCTTATAAGCGTCATAGTTACTGCAGCCAGCTACTCCCCCTTCTTTGAATCTTTCCTGTCTTTATTTCGTACTGTGGTCAGTCCTGCAGAAGCGATACGCCACCACCTGTGCATGTTACTGTTGTCTGAGTTACCTCAACAACGAATTCCTCGAGTTTTTAAATAAATTTCGCCGAGTGACGAGGCATTTGGCTACCTTAAGAGAGTCATAGTTACTGCAGCCAGCTGCTCCCCCTTCTTTGAATCTTTCCTCCCTTTAAATCGTACTGTGGTCAGTCCTGCAGAGCGATACGCCACCACCTGTGCATGTTACCGTTGTCTGATTTACTTCAACGACGATTTCCTCGAGTTTTTAAAATAAATTTCGCCGAGTGACGAGGCATTTGGCTACCTTAAGAGAGTCATAGTTACTGCTGCCAGCTGCTCGACCTACTTTCATTCTTTCCTCTCATTAATTATTACTGTGGTCAGTCCTGCAGGAGCAATATGCCACTACATGTAAACCTTAACGTTGTCTGAGCTACCTTAACGAAGATATTCTCGAGTTTTCAAAAAAAATTTCACATGGTGACGAGGCATTTGGCTGCCTTAAGAGAGTCATAGTACCCCTGCCTGCTGCTCCCACTTTTTTAAGCCCTTTCTATCTATCATTCTTGCTATGGCTGTCCTACAGAACCGATGTGCCACTATATGTCCAGGTTAACGTCGTCACTGTTACTCCCACTACGAGTCTCTCGAGTTAGCAAATGTACCTCGCCGAATGACGAGGCATTTGGCTACCTTAAGTGACTCATAGTTACTGCAGCCAGCTGCTCCCCCTTCTTTGAATCTTTCCTCCCTTTAAATCGTACTGAGGTCAGTCCTGCTGAAGCGATACGCCACCACCTGTGCATGTTACCGTTGTCTGAGTTACTTCAACGACGATTTCCTCGAGTTTTCAAATAAATTTCGCCGAGTGACGAGGCATTTGGCTACCTTAAGAGAGTCATAGTTACTGCTGCCAGCTGCTCGACCTACTTTCATTCTTTCCACTCATTAATTATTACTGTGGTCAGTCCTGCAGGAGCAATATGCCACTACATGTAAACCTTAACGTTGTCTGAGCTACCTTAACGAAGATATTCTCGAGTTTTCAAAAGAAATTTCACATGGTGACGAGGCATTTGGCTGCCTTAAGAGAGTCATAGTACCCCTGCCTGCTGCTCCCACTTTTTTAAGCCCTTTCTCTCTATCATTCTTGCTATGGCTGTCCTACAGAACCGATGTGCCACTATATGTCCAGGTTAACGTCGTCACTGTTACTCCCACTGCGAGTCTCTCGAGTTAGCAAATGTACCTCGCCGGGTGACGAGGCTTTTGGCTACCTTAAGTGACTCATAGTTACTGCAGCCAGCTGCTCCACCTTCTTTGAATCTTTCCTCCCTTTAAATCGTACTGAGGTCAGTCCTGCTGAAGCGATACGCCACCACCTGTGCATGTTACCGTTGTCTGAGTTACATCAACGACGATTTCCTCGAATTTTCAAATAAATTTCGCCGAGTGACGAGGCATTTGGCTACCTTAAGAGAGTCATAGTTACTGCTGCCAGCTGCTCGACCTACTTTCATTCTTTCCACTCATTAATTATTACTGTGGTCAGTCCTGCAGGAGCAATATGCCACTACATGTAAACCTTAACGTTGTCTGAGCTACCTTAACGAAGATATTCTCGAGTTTTCAAAAAAAATTTCACATGGTGACGAGGCATTTGGCTGCCTTAAGAGAGTCATAGTACCCCTGCCTGCTGCTCCCACTTTATTAAGCCCTTTCTCTCTATCATTCTTGCTATGGCGGTCCTACAGAACCGATGTGCCACTATATGTCCAGGTTAACGTCGTCACTGTTACTCCCACTGCGAGTCTCTCGAGTTAGCAAATGTACCTCGCCGGGTGACGAGGCTTTTGGCTACCTTAAGTGACTCATAGTTACTCCAGCCAGCTGCTCCACCTTCTTTGAATCTTTCCTCCCTTTAAATCGTACTGTGGTCAGTCCTGCAGAGCGATACGCCACCACCTGTGCATGTTACCGTTGTCTGATTTACTTCAACGACGATTTCCTCGAGTTTTCAAATAAATCTCGCCGAGTGACGAGGCATTTGGCTACCTTAAGAGAGTCATAGTTACTGCCGCCAGCTGCTCGACCTACTTTCTTTCTTTCCACTCATTAATTATTACTGTGGTCAGTCCTGCAGGAGCAATATGCCACTACATGTAAACCTTAACGTTGTCTGAGCTACCTTAACGAAAATATTCTCGAGATTTCAAAAAAAATTTCACATGGTGACGAGGCATTTGGCTACCTTCAGGGAGTCATAGTACCCCTGCCTGCTGCTCCCACTTTTCTAAGCCCTTTCTCTCTATCATTCTTGCTATGGCTGTCCTACAGAACCGATGTGTCACTATATGTCCACGTAAACGTCGTCTCTGTTACTCCCACTACGAGTCTCTCGAGTTAGCAAATGTACCTCGAAGGATGATGAGGCATTTTGCTACTTTATAAGCGTCATAGTTACTGCAGCCAGCTACTCCCCCTTCTTTGAATCTTTCCTGTCTTTAATTCGTACTGTGGTCAGTCCTGCAGAGCGACACGCCACCACCTGTGCATGTTACCGTTGTCTGATTTACTTCAACGACGATTTCCTCGAGTTTTCAAATAAATTTCGCCGAGTGACGAGGCATTTGGCTACCTTAAGAGAGTCATAGTTACTGCTGCCAGCTGCTCGACCTACTTTCTTTCTTTCCACTCATTAATTTTTACTGTGGTCAGTCCTGCAGGAGCAATATGCCACTACATGTAAACCTTAACGTTGTCTGAGCTACCTTAACGAAGATATTCTCGAGTTTTCAAAAAAAATTTCACATGGTGACGAGGCATTTGGCTGCCTTAAGAGAGTCATAGTACCCCTGCCTGCTGCTCCCACTTTTCTAAGCCCTTTCTCTCTATCATTCTTGCTATGGCTGTCCTACAGAACCGATGTGTCACTATATGTCCACGTAAACGTCGTCTCTGTTACTCCCACTACGAGTCTCTCGAGTTAGCAAATGTACCTCGAAGGATGACGAGGCATTTTGCTACCTTATAAGCGTCATAGTTACTGCAGCCAGCTACTCCCCCTTCTTTGAATCTTTCCTGTCTTTATTTCGTACTGTGGTCAGTCCTGCAGAAGCGATACGCCACCACCTGTGCATGTTACTGTTGTCTGAGTTACCTCAACAACGAATTCCTCGAGTTTTTAAATAAATTTCGCCGAGTGACGAGGCATTTGGCTACCTTAAGAGAGTCATAGTTACTGCAGCCAGCTGCTCCCCCTTCTTTGAATCTTTCCTCCCTTTAAATCGTACTGTGGTCAGTCCTGCAGAGCGATACGCCACCACCTGTGCATGTTACCGTTGTCTGATTTACTTCAACGACGATTTCCTCGAGTTTTTAAAATAAATTTCGCCGAGTGACGAGGCATTTGGCTACCTTAAGAGAGTCATAGTTACTGCTGCCAGCTGCTCGACCTACTTTCATTCTTTCCTCTCATTAATTATTACTGTGGTCAGTCCTGCAGGAGCAATATGCCACTACATGTAAACCTTAACGTTGTCTGAGCTACCTTAACGAAGATATTCTCGAGTTTTCAAAAAAAATTTCACATGGTGACGAGGCATTTGGCTGCCTTAAGAGAGTCATAGTACCCCTGCCTGCTGCTCCCACTTTTTTAAGCCCTTTCTATCTATCATTCTTGCTATGGCTGTCCTACAGAACCGATGTGCCACTATATGTCCAGGTTAACGTCGTCACTGTTACTCCCACTACGAGTCTCTCGAGTTAGCAAATGTACCTCGCCGAATGACGAGGCATTTGGCTACCTTAAGTGACTCATAGTTACTGCAGCCAGCTGCTCCCCCTTCTTTGAATCTTTCCTCCCTTTAAATCGTACTGAGGTCAGTCCTGCTGAAGCGATACGCCACCACCTGTGCATGTTACCGTTGTCTGAGTTACTTCAACGACGATTTCCTCGAGTTTTCAAATAAATTTCGCTGAGTGACGAGGCATTTGGCTACCTTAAGAGAGTCATAGTTACTGCTGCCAGCTGCTCGACCTACTTTCATTCTTTCCACTCATTAATTATTACTGTGGTCAGTCCTGCAGAAGCAATATGCCACTACATGTAAACCTTAACGTTGTCTGAGCTACCTTAACGAAGATATTCTCGAGTTTTCAAAAGAAATTTCACATGGTGACGAGGCATTTGGCTGCCTTAAGAGAGTCATAGTACCCCTGCCTGCTGCTCCCACTTTTTTAAGCCCTTTCTCTCTATCATTCTTGCTATGGCTGTCCTACAGAACCGATGTGCCACTATATGTCCAGGTTAACGTCGTCACTGTTACTCCCACTGCGAGTCTCTCGAGTTAGCAAATGTACCTCGCCGGGTGACGAGGCTTTTGGCTACCTTAAGTGACTCATAGTTACTGCAGCCAGCTGCTCCACCTTCTTTGAATCTTTCCTCCCTTTAAATCGTACTGAGGTCAGTCCTGCTGAAGCGATACGCCACCACCTGTGCATGTTACCGTTGTCTGAGTTACATCAACGACGATTTCCTCGAATTTTCAAATAAATTTCGCCGAGTGACGAGGCATTTGGCTACCTTAAGAGAGTCATAGTTACTGCTGCCAGCTGCTCGACCTACTTTCATTCTTTCCACTCATTAATTATTACTGTGGTCAGTCCTGCAGGAGCAATATGCCACTACATGTAAACCTTAACGTTGTCTGAGCTACCTTAACGAAGATATTCTCGAGTTTTCAAAAAAAATTTCACATGGTGACGAGGCATTTGGCTGCCTTAAGAGAGTCATAGTACCCCTGCCTGCTGCTCCCACTTTATTAAGCCCTTTCTCTCTATCATTCTTGCTATGGCGGTCCTACAGAACCGATGTGCCACTATATGTCCAGGTTAACGTCGTCACTGTTACTCCCACTGCGAGTCTCTCGAGTTAGCAAATGTACCTCGCCGGGTGACGAGGCTTTTGGCTACCTTAAGTGACTCATAGTTACTCCAGCCAGCTGCTCCACCTTCTTTGAATCTTTCCTCCCTTTAAATCGTACTGTGGTCAGTCCTGCAGAGCGATACGCCACCACCTGTGCATGTTACCGTTGTCTGATTTACTTCAACGACGATTTCCTCGAGTTTTCAAATAAATCTCGCCGAGTGACGAGGCATTTGGCTACCTTAAGAGAGTCATAGTTACTGCCGCCAGCTGCTCGACCTACTTTCTTTCTTTCCACTCATTAATTATTACTGTGGTCAGTCCTGCAGGAGCAATATGCCACTACATGTAAACCTTAACGTTGTCTGAGCTACCTTAACGAAAATATCCTCGAGATTTCAAAAAAAAATTTCACATGGTGACGAGGCATTTGACTACCTTCAGGGAGTCATAGTACCCCTGCCTGCTGCTCCCACTTTTCTAAGCCCTTTCTCTCTATCATTCTTGCTATGGCTGTCCTACAGAACCGATGTGTCACTATATGTCCACGTAAACGTCGTCTCTGTTACTCCCACTACGAGTCTCTCGAGTTAGCAAATGTACCTCGAAGGATGATGAGGCATTTTGCTACCTTATAAGCGTCATAGTTACTGCAGCCAGCTACTCCCCCTTCTTTGAATCTTTCCTGTCTTTAATTCGTACTGTGGTCAGTCCTGCAGAGCGACACGCCACCACCTGTGCATGTTACCGTTGTCTGATTTACTTCAACGACGATTTCCTCGAGTTTTCAAATAAATTTCGCCGAGTGACGAGGCATTTGGCTACCTTAAGAGAGTCATAGTTACTGCTGCCAGCTGCTCGACCTACTTTCTTTCTTTCCACTCATTAATTTTTACTGTGGTCAGTCCTGCAGGAGCAATATGCCACTACATGTAAACCTTAACGTTGTCTGAGCTACCTTAACGAAGATATTCTCGAGTTTTCAAAAAAAATTTCACATGGTGACGAGGCATTTGGCTGCCTTAAGAGAGTCATAGTACCCCTGCCTGCTGCTCCCACTTTTCTAAGCCCTTTCTCTCTATCATTCTTGCTATGGCTGTCCTACAGAACCGATGTGTCACTATATGTCCACGTAAACGTCGTCTCTGTTACTCCCACTACGAGTCTCTCGAGTTAGCAAATGTACCTCGAAGGATGACGAGGCATTTTGCTACCTTATAAGCGTCATAGTTACTGCAGCCAGCTACTCCCCCTTCTTTGAATCTTTCCTGTCTTTATTTCGTACTGTGGTCAGTCCTGCAGAAGCGATACGCCACCACCTGTGCATGTTACTGTTGTCTGAGTTACCTCAACAACGAATTCCTCGAGTTTTTAAATAAATTTCGCCGAGTGACGAGGCATTTGGCTACCTTAAGAGAGTCATAGTTACTGCAGCCAGCTGCTCCCCCTTCTTTGAATCTTTCCTCCCTTTAAATCGTACTGTGGTCAGTCCTGCAGAGCGATACGCCACCACCTGTGCATGTTACCGTTGTCTGATTTACTTCAACGACGATTTCCTCGAGTTTTTAAAATAAATTTCGCCGAGTGACGAGGCATTTGGCTACCTTAAGAGAGTCATAGTTACTGCTGCCAGCTGCTCGACCTACTTTCATTCTTTCCTCTCATTAATTATTACTGTGGTCAGTCCTGCAGGAGCAATATGCCACTACATGTAAACCTTAACGTTGTCTGAGCTACCTTAACGAAGATATTCTCGAGTTTTCAAAAAAAATTTCACATGGTGACGAGGCATTTGGCTGCCTTAAGAGAGTCATAGTACCCCTGCCTGCTGCTCCCACTTTTTTAAGCCCTTTCTATCTATCATTCTTGCTATGGCTGTCCTACAGAACCGATGTGCCACTATATGTCCAGGTTAACGTCGTCACTGTTACTCCCACTACGAGTCTCTCGAGTTAGCAAATGTACCTCGCCGAATGACGAGGCATTTGGCTACCTTAAGTGACTCATAGTTACTGCAGCCAGCTGCTCCCCCTTCTTTGAATCTTTCCTCCCTTTAAATCGTACTGAGGTCAGTCCTGCTGAAGCGATACGCCACCACCTGTGCATGTTACCGTTGTCTGAGTTACTTCAACGACGATTTCCTCGAGTTTTCAAATAAATTTCGCCGAGTGACGAGGCATTTGGCTACCTTAAGAGAGTCATAGTTACTGCAGCCAGCTGCTCCCCCTTCTTTGAATCTTTCCTCCCTTTAAATCGTACTGTGGTCAGTCCTGCAGAGCGATACGCCACCACCTGTGCATGTTACCGTTGTCTGATTTACTTCAACGACGATTTCCTCGAGTTTTTAAAATAAATTTCGCCGAGTGACGAGGCATTTGGCTACCTTAAGAGAGTCATAGTTACTGCTGCCAGCTGCTCGACCTACTTTCATTCTTTCCACTCATTAATTATTACTGTGGTCAGTCCTGCAGGAGCAATATGCCACTACATGTAAACCTTAACGTTGTCTGAGCTACCTTAACGAAGATATTCTCGAGTTTTCAAAAAAAATTTCACATGGTGACGAGGCATTTGGCTGCCTTAAGAGAGTCATAGTACCCCTGCCTGCTGCTCCCACTTTTTTAAGCCCTTTCTATCTATCATACTTGCTATGGCTGTCCTACAGAACCGATGTGCCACTATATGTCCAGGTTAACGTCGTCACTGTTACTCCCACTACGAGTCTCTCGAGTTAGCAAATGTACCTCGCCGAATGACGAGGCATTTGGCTACCTTAAGTGACTCATAGTTACTGCAGCCAGCTGCTCCCCCTTCTTTGAATCTTTCCTCCCTTTAAATCGTACTGAGGTCAGTCCTGCTGAAGCGATACGCCACCACCTGTGCATGTTACCGTTGTCTGAGTTACTTCAACGACGATTTCCTCGAGTTTTCAAATAAATTCCACCGAGTGACGAGGCATTTGGCTACCTTAAGAGAGTCATAGTTACTGCTGCCAGCTGCTCGACCTACTTTCATTCTTTCCACTCATTAATTATTACTGTGGTCAGTCCTGCAGGAGCAATATGCCACTACATGTAAACCTTAACGTTGTCTGAGCTACCTTAACGAAGATATTCTCGAGTTTTCAAAAAAAATTTCACATGGTGACGAGGCATTTGGCTGCCTTAAGAGAGTCATAGTACCCCTGCCTGCTGCTCCCACTTTTTTAAGCCCTTTCTCTCTATCATTCTTGCTATGGCTGTCCTACAGAACCGATGTGCCACTATATGTCCAGGTTAACGTCGTCACTGTTACTCCCACTGCGAGTCTCTCGAGTTAGCAAATGTACCTCGCCGGGTGACGAGGCTTTTGGCTACCTTAAGTGACTCATAGTTACTGCAGCCAGCTGCTCCACCTTCTTTGAATCTTTCCTCCCTTTAAATCGTACTGAGGTCAGTCCTGCTGAAGCGATACGCCACCACCTGTGCATGTTACCGTTGTCTGAGTTACATCAACGACGATTTCCTCGAATTTTCAAATAAATTTCGCCGAGTGACGAGGCATTTGGCTACCTTAAGAGAGTCATAGTTACTGCTGCCAGCTGCTCGACCTACTTTCATTCTTTCCACTCATTAATTATTACTGTGGTCAGTCCTGCAGGAGCAATATGCCACTACATGTAAACCTTAACGTTGTCTGAGCTACCTTAACGAAGATATTCTCGAGTTTTCAAAAAAAATTTCACATGGTGACGAGGCATTTGGCTGCCTTAAGAGAGTCATAGTACCCCTGCCTGCTGCTCCCACTTTATTAAGCCCTTTCTCTCTATCATTCTTGCTATGGCGGTCCTACAGAACCGATGTGCCACTATATGTCCAGGTTAACGTCGTCACTGTTACTCCCACTGCGAGTCTCTCGAGTTAGCAAATGTACCTCGCCGGGTGACGAGGCTTTTGGCTACCTTAAGTGACTCATAGTTACTCCAGCCAGCTGCTCCACCTTCTTTGAATCTTTCCTCCCTTTAAATCGTACTGTGGTCAGTCCTGCAGAGCGATACGCCACCACCTGTGCATGTTACCGTTGTCTGATTTACTTCAACGACGATTTCCTCGAGTTTTCAAATAAATCTCGCCGAGTGACGAGGCATTTGGCTACCTTAAGAGAGTCATAGTTACTGCCGCCAGCTGCTCGACCTACTTTCTTTCTTTCCACTCATTAATTATTACTGTGGTCAGTCCTGCAGGAGCAATATGCCACTACATGTAAACCTTAACGTTGTCTGAGCTACCTTAACGAAAATATCCTCGAGATTTCAAAAAAAATTTCACATGGTGACGAGGCATTTGACTACCTTCAGGGAGTCATAGTACCCCTGCCTGCTGCTCCCACTTTTCTAAGCCCTTTCTCTCTATCATTCTTGCTATGGCTGTCCTACAGAACCGATGTGTCACTATATGTCCACGTAAACGTCGTCTCTGTTACTCCCACTACGAGTCTCTCGAGTTAGCAAATGTACCTCGAAGGATGATGAGGCATTTTGCTACCTTATAAGCGTCATAGTTACTGCAGCCAGCTACTCCCCCTTCTTTGAATCTTTCCTGTCTTTAATTCGTACTGTGGTCAGTCCTGCAGAGCGACACGCCACCACCTGTGCATGTTACCGTTGTCTGATTTACTTCAACGACGATTTCCTCGAGTTTTCAAATAAATTTCGCCGAGTGACGAGGCATTTGGCTACCTTAAGAGAGTCATAGTTACTGCTGCCAGCTGCTCGACCTACTTTCTTTCTTTCCACTCATTAATTTTTACTGTGGTCAGTCCTGCAGGAGCAATATGCCACTACATGTAAACCTTAACGTTGTCTGAGCTACCTTAACGAAGATATTCTCGAGTTTTCAAAAAAAATTTCACATGGTGACGAGGCATTTGGCTGCCTTAAGAGAGTCATAGTACCCCTGCCTGCTGCTCCCACTTTTCTAAGCCCTTTCTCTCTATCATTCTTGCTATGGCTGTCCTACAGAACCGATGTGTCACTATATGTCCACGTAAACGTCGTCTCTGTTACTCCCACTACGAGTCTCTCGAGTTAGCAAATGTACCTCGAAGGATGACGAGGCATTTTGCTACCTTATAAGCGTCATAGTTACTGCAGCCAGCTACTCCCCCTTCTTTGAATCTTTCCTGTCTTTATTTCGTACTGTGGTCAGTCCTGCAGAAGCGATACGCCACCACCTGTGCATGTTACTGTTGTCTGAGTTACCTCAACAACGAATTCCTCGAGTTTTTAAATAAATTTCGCCGAGTGACGAGGCATTTGGCTACCTTAAGAGAGTCATAGTTACTGCAGCCAGCTGCTCCCCCTTCTTTGAATCTTTCCTCCCTTTAAATCGTACTGTGGTCAGTCCTGCAGAGCGATACGCCACCACCTGTGCATGTTACCGTTGTCTGATTTACTTCAACGACGATTTCCTCGAGTTTTTAAAATAAATTTCGCCGAGTGACGAGGCATTTGGCTACCTTAAGAGAGTCATAGTTACTGCTGCCAGCTGCTCGACCTACTTTCATTCTTTCCTCTCATTAATTATTACTGTGGTCAGTCCTGCAGGAGCAATATGCCACTACATGTAAACCTTAACGTTGTCTGAGCTACCTTAACGAAGATATTCTCGAGTTTTCAAAAAAAATTTCACATGGTGACGAGGCATTTGGCTGCCTTAAGAGAGTCATAGTACCCCTGCCTGCTGCTCGCACTTTTTTAAGCCCTTTCTATCTATCATTCTTGCTATGGCTGTCCTACAGAACCGATGTGCCACTATATGTCCAGGTTAACGTCGTCACTGTTACTCCCACTACGAGTCTCTCGAGTTAGCAAATGTACCTCGCCGAATGACGAGGCATTTGGCTACCTTAAGTGACTCATAGTTACTGCAGCCAGCTGCTCCCCCTTCTTTGAATCTTTCCTCCCTTTAAATCGTACTGAGGTCAGTCCTGCTGAAGCGATACGCCACCACCTGTGCATGTTACCGTTGTCTGAGTTACTTCAACGACGATTTCCTCGAGTTTTCAAATAAATTTCGCCGAGTGACGAGGCATTTGGCTACCTTAAGAGAGTCATAGTTACTGCAGCCAGCTGCTCCCCCTTCTTTGAATCTTTCCTCCCTTTAAATCGTACTGTGGTCAGTCCTGCAGAGCGATACGCCACCACCTGTGCATGTTACCGTTGTCTGATTTACTTCAACGACGATTTCCTCGAGTTTTTAAAATAAATTTCGCCGAGTGACGAGGCATTTGGCTACCTTAAGAGAGTCATAGTTACTGCTGCCAGCTGCTCGACCTACTTTCATTCTTTCCACTCATTAATTATTACTGTGGTCAGTCCTGCAGGAGCAATATGCCACTACATGTAAACCTTAACGTTGTCTGAGCTACCTTAACGAAGATATTCTCGAGTTTTCAAAAAAAATTTCACATGGTGACGAGGCATTTGGCTGCCTTAAGAGAGTCATAGTACCCCTGCCTGCTGCTCCCACTTTTTTAAGCCCTTTCTATCTATCATACTTGCTATGGCTGTCCTACAGAACCGATGTGCCACTATATGTCCAGGTTAACGTCGTCACTGTTACTCCCACTACGAGTCTCTCGAGTTAGCAAATGTACCTCGCCGAATGACGAGGCATTTGGCTACCTTAAGTGACTCATAGTTACTGCAGCCAGCTGCTCCCCCTTCTTTGAATCTTTCCTCCCTTTAAATCGTACTGAGGTCAGTCCTGCTGAAGCGATACGCCACCACCTGTGCATGTTACCGTTGTCTGAGTTACTTCAACGACGATTTCCTCGAGTTTTCAAATAAATTCCGCCGAGTGACGAGGCATTTGGCTACCTTAAGAGAGTCATAGTTACTGCTGCCAGCTGCTCGACCTACTTTCATTCTTTCCACTCATTAATTATTACTGTGGTCAGTCCTGCAGGAGCAATATGCCACTACATGTAAACCTTAACGTTGTCTGAGCTACCTTAACGAAGATATTCTCGAGTTTTCAAAAAAAATTTCACATGGTGACGAGGCATTTGGCTGCCTTAAGAGAGTCATAGTACCCCTGCCTGCTGCTCCCACTTTTTTAAGCCCTTTCTCTCTATCATTCTTGCTATGGCTGTCCTACAGAACCGATGTGCCACTATATGTCCAGGTTAACGTCGTCACTGTTACTCCCACTGCGAGTCTCTCGAGTTAGCAAATGTACCTCGCCGGGTGACGAGGCTTTTGGCTACCTTAAGTGACTCATAGTTACTGCAGCCAGCTGCTTCACCTTCTTTGAATCTTTCCTCCCTTTAAATCGTACTGAGGTCAGTCCTGCTGAAGCGATACGCCACCACCTGTGCATGTTACCGTTGTCTGAGTTACATCAACGACGATTTCCTCGAATTTTCAAATAAATTTCGCCGAGTGACGAGGCATTTGGCTACCTTAAGAGAGTCATAGTTACTGCTGCCAGCTGCTCGACCTACTTTCATTCTTTCCACTCATTAATTATTACTGTGGTCAGTCCTGCAGGAGCAATATGCCACTACATGTAAACCTTAACGTTGTCTGAGCTACCTTAACGAAGATATTCTCGAGTTTTCAAAAAAAATTTCACATGGTGACGAGGCATTTGGCTGCCTTAAGAGAGTCATAGTACCCCTGCCTGCTGCTCCCACTTTATTAAGCCCTTTCTCTCTATCATTCTTGCTATGGCTGTCCTACAGAACCGATGTGCCACTATATGTCCAGGTTAACGTCGTCACTGTTACTCCCACTGCGAGTCTCTCGAGTTAGCAAATGTACCTCGCCGGGTGACGAGGCTTTTGGCTACCTTAAGTGACTCATAGTTACTCCAGCCAGCTGCTCCACCTTCTTTGAATCTTTCCTCCCTTTAAATCGTACTGTGGTCAGTCCTGCAGAGCGATACGCCACCACCTGTGCATGTTACCGTTGTCTGATTTACTTCAACGACGATTTCCTCGAGTTTTCAAATAAATCTCGCCGAGTGACGAGGCATTTGGCTACCTTAAGAGAGTCATAGTTACTGCCGCCAGCTGCTCGACCTACTTTCTTTCTTTCCACTCATTAATTATTACTGTGGTCAGTCCTGCAGGAGCAATATGCCACTACATGTAAACCTTAACGTTGTCTGAGCTACCTTAACGAAAATATCCTCGAGATTTCAAAAAAAATTTCACATGGTGACGAGGCATTTGGCTACCTTCAGGGAGTCATAGTACCCCTGCCTGCTGCTCCCACTTTTCTAAGCCCTTTCTCTCTATCATTCTTGCTATGGCTGTCCTACAGAACCGATGTGTCACTATATGTCCACGTAAACGTCGTCTCTGTTACTCCCACTACGAGTCTCTCGAGTTAGCAAATGTACCTCGAAGGATGATGAGGCATTTTGCTACCTTATAAGCGTCATAGTTACTGCAGCCAGCTACTCCCCCTTCTTTGAATCTTTCCTGTCTTTAATTCGTACTGTGGTCAGTCCTGCAGAGCGACACGCCACCACCTGTGCATGTTACCGTTGTCTGATTTACTTCAACGACGATTTCCTCGAGTTTTCAAATAAATTTCGCCGAGTGACGAGGCATTTGGCTACCTTAAGAGAGTCGTAGTTACTGCTGCCAGCTGCTCGACCTACTTTCTTTCTTTCCACTCATTAATTATTACTGTGGTCAGTCCTGCAGGAGCAATATGCCACTACATGTAAACCTTAACGTTGTCTGAGCTACCTTAACGAAGATATTCTCGAGTTTTCAAAAAAAATTTCACATGGTGACGAGGCATTTGGCTGCCTTAAGAGAGTCATAGTACCCCTGCCTGCTGCTCCCACTTTTCTAAGCCCTTTCTCTCTATCATTCTTGCTATGGCTGTCCTACAGAACCGATGTGTCACTATATGTCCACGTAAACGTCGTCTCTGTTACTCCCACTACGAGTCTCTCGAGTTAGCAAATGTACCTCGAAGGATGACGAGGCATTTTGCTACCTTATAAGCGTCATAGTTACTGCAGCCAGCTACTCCCCCTTCTTTGAATCTTTCCTGTCTTTATTTCGTACTGTGGTCAGTCCTGCAGAAGCGATACGCCACCACCTGTGCATGTTACTGTTGTCTGAGTTACCTCAACAACGAATTCCTCGAGTTTTTAAATAAATTTCGCCGAGTGACGAGGCATTTGGCTACCTTAAGAGAGTCATAGTTACTGCAGCCAGCTGCTCCCCCTTCTTTGAATCTTTCCTCCCTTTAAATCGTACTGTGGTCAGTCCTGCAGAGCGATACGCCACCACCTGTGCATGTTACCGTTGTCTGATTTACTTCAACGACGATTTCCTCGAGTTTTTAAAATAAATTTCGCCGAGTGACGAGGCATTTGGCTACCTTAAGAGAGTCATAGTTACTGCTGCCAGCTGCTCGACCTACTTTCATTCTTTCCTCTCATTAATTATTACTGTGGTCAGTCCTGCAGGAGCAATATGCCACTACACGTAAACCTTAACGTTGTCTGAGCTACCTTAACGAAGATATTCTCGAGTTTTCAAAAAATATTTCACATGGTGACGAGGCATTTGGCTGCCTTAAGAGAGTCATAGTACCCCTGCCTGCTGCTCCCACTTTTTTAAGCCCTTTCTATCTATCATTCTTGCTATGGCTGTCCTACAGAACCGATGTGCCACTATATGTCCAGGTTAACGTCGTCACTGTTACTCCCACTACGAGTCTCTCGAGTTAGCAAATGTACCTCGCCGAATGACGAGGCATTTGGCTACCTTAAGTGACTCATAGTTACTGCAGCTAGCTGCTCCCCCTTCTTTGAATCTTTCCTCCCTTTAAATCGTACTGAGGTCAGTCCTGCTGAAGCGATACGCCACCACCTGTGCATGTTACCGTTGTCTGAGTTACTTCAACGACGATTTCCTCGAGTTTTCAAATAAATTTCGCCGAGTGACGAGGCATTTGGCTACCTTAAGAGAGTCATAGTTACTGCTGCCAGCTGCTCGACCTACTTTCATTCTTTCCACTCATTAATTATTACTGTGGTCAGTCCTGCAGGAGCAATATGCCACTACATGTAAACCTTAACGTTGTCTGAGCTACCTTAACGAAGATATTCTCGAGTTTTCAAAAAAAATTTCACATGGTGACGAGGCATTTGGCTGCCTTAAGAGAGTCATAGTACCCCTGCCTGCTGCTCCCACTTTTTTAAGCCCTTTCTCTCTATCATTCTTGCTATGGCTGTCCTACAGAACCGATGTGCCACTATATGTATAGGTTAACGTCGTCACTGTTACTCCCACTGCGAGTCTCTCGAGTTAGCAAATGTACCTCGCCGGGTGACGAGGCTTTTGGCTACCTTAAGTGACTCATAGTTACTGCAGCCAGCTGCTCCACCTTCTTTGAATCTTTCCTCCCTTTAAATCGTACTGAGGTCAGTCCTGCTGAAGCGATACGCCACCACCTGTGCATGTTACCGTTGTCTGAGTTACATCAACGACGATTTCCTCGAATTTTCAAATAAATTTCGCCGAGTGACGAGGCATTTGGCTACCTTAAGAGAGTCATAGTTACTGCTGCTAGCTGCTCGACCTACTTTCATTCTTTCCACTCATTAATTATTACTGTGGTCAGTCCTGCAGGAGCAATATGCCACTACATGTAAACCTTAACGTTGTCTGAGCTACCTTAACGAAGATATTCTCGAGTTTTCAAAAAAAATTTCACATGGTGACGAGGCATTTGGCTGCCTTAAGAGAGTCATAGTACCCCTGCCTGCTGCTCCCACTTTATTAAGCCCTTTCTCTCTATCATTCTTGCAATGGCTGTCTTACAGAACCGATGTGCCACTATATGTCCAGGTTAACGTCGTCACTGTTACTCCCACTGCGAGTCTCTCGAGTTAGCAAATGTACCTCGCCGGGTGACGAGGCTTTTGGCTACCTTAAGTGACTCATAGTTACTCCAGCCAGCTGCTCCACCTTCTTTGAATCTTTCCTCCCTTTAAATCGTACTGTGGTCAGTCCTGCAGAGCGATACGCCACCACCTGTGCATGTTACCGTTGTCTGATTTACTTCAACGACGATTTCCTCGAGTTTTCAAATAAATCTCGCCGAGTGACGAGGCATTTGGCTACCTTAAGAGAGTCATAGTTACTGCCGCCAGCTGCTCGACCTACTTTCTTTCTTTCCACTCATTAATTATTACTGTGGTCAGTCCTGCAGGAGCAATATGCCACTACATGTAAACCTTAACGTTGTTTGAGCTACCTTAACGAAAATATCCTCGAGATTTCAAAAAAAATTTCACATGGTGACGAGGCATTTGGCTACCTTCAGGGAGTCATAGTACCCCTGCCTGCTGCTCCCACTTTTCTAAGCCCTTTCTCTCTATCATTCTTGCTATGGCTGTCCTACAGAACCGATGTGTCACTATATGTCCACGTAAACGTCGTCTCTGTTACTCCCACTACGAGTCTCTCGAGTTAGCAAATGTACCTCGAAGGATGATGAGGCATTTTGCTACCTTATAAGCGTCATAGTTACTGCAGCCAGCTACTCCCCCTTCTTTGAATCTTTCCTGTCTTTAATTCGTACTGTGGTCAGTCCTGCAGAGCGACACGCCACCACCTGTGCATGTTACCGTTGTCTGATTTACTTCAACGACGATTTCCTCGAGTTTTCAAATAAATTTCGCCGAGTGACGAGGCATTTGGCTACCTTAAGAGAGTCGTAGTTACTGCTGCCAGCTGCTCGACCTACTTTCTTTCTTTCCACTCATTAATTATTACTGTGGTCAGTCCTGCAGGAGCAATATGCCACTACATGTAAACCTTAACGTTGTCTGAGCTACCTTAACGAAGATATTCTCGAGTTTTCAAAAAAAATTTCACATGGTGACGAGGCATTTGGCTGCCTTAAGAGAGTCATAGTACCCCTGCCTGCTGCTCCCACTTTTCTAAGCCCTTTCTCTCTATCATTCTTGTTATGGCTGTCCTACAGAACCGATGTGTCACTATATGTCCACGTAAACGTCGTCTCTGTTACTCCCACTACGAGTCTCTCGAGTTAGCAAATGTACCTCGAAGGATGACGAGGCATTTTGCTACCTTATAAGCGTCATAGTTACTGCAGCCAGCTACTCCCCCTTCTTTGAATCTTTCCTGTCTTTATTTCGTACTGTGGTCAGTCCTGCAGAAGCGATACGCCACCACCTGTGCATGTTACTGTTGTCTGAGTTACCTCAACAACGAATTCCTCGAGTTTTTAAATAAATTTCGCCGAGTGACGAGGCATTTGGCTACCTTAAGAGAGTCATAGTTACTGCAGCCAGCTGCTCCCCCTTCTTTGAATCTTTCCTCCCTTTAAATCGTACTGTGGTCAGTCCTGCAGAGCGATACGCCACCACCTGTGCATGTTACCGTTGTTTGATTTACTTCAACGACGATTTCCTCGAGTTTTTAAAATAAATTTCGCCGAGTGACGAGGCATTTGGCTACCTTAAGAGAGTCATAGTTACTGCTGCCAGCTGCTCGACCTACTTTCATTCTTTCCTCTCATTAATTATTACTGTGGTCAGTCCTGCAGGAGCAATATGCCACTACATGTAAACCTTAACGTGTCTGAGCTACCTTAACGAAGATATTCTCGAGTTTTCAAAAAATATTTCACATGGTGACGAGGCATTTGGCTGCCTTAAGAGAGTCATAGTACCCCTGCCTGCTGCTCCCACTTTTTTAAGCCCTTTCTATCTATCATTCTTGCTATGGCTGTCCTACAGAACCGATGTGCCACTATATGTCCAGGTTAACGTCGTCACTGTTACTCCCACTACGAGTCTCTCGAGTTAGCAAATGTACCTCGCCGAATGACGAGGCATTTGGCTACCTTAAGTGACTCATAGTTACTGCAGCCAGCTGCTCCCCCTTCTTTGAATCTTTCCTCCTTTTAAATCGTACTGAGGTCAGTCCTGCTGAAGCGATACGCCACCACCTGTGCATGTTACCGTTGTCTGAGTTACTTCAACGACGATTTCCTCGAGTTTTCAAATAAATTTCGCCGAGTGACGAGGCATTTGGCTACCTTAAGAGAGTCATAGTTACTGCTGCCAGCTGCTCGACCTACTTTCATTCTTTCCACTCATTAATTATTACTGTGGTCAGTCCTGCAGGAGCAATATGCCACTACATGTAAACCTTAACGTTGTCTGAGCTACCTTAACGAAGATATTCTCGAGTTTTCAAAAAAAATTTCACATGGTGACGAGGCATTTGGCTGCCTTAAGAGAGTCATAGTACCCCTGCCTGCTGCTCCCACTTTTTTAAGCCCTTTCTCTCTATCATTCTTGCTATGGCTGTCCTACAGAACCGATGTGCCACTATATGTCCAGGTTAACGTCGTCACTGTTACTCCCACTGCGAGTCTCTCGAGTTAGCAAATGTACCTCGCCGGGTGACGAGGCTTTTGGCTACCTTAAGTGACTCATAGTTACTGCAGCCAGCTGCTCCACCTTCTTTGAATCTTTCCTCCCTTTAAATCGTACTGAGGTCAGTCCTGCTGAAGCGATACGCCACCACCTGTGCATGTTACCGTTGTCTGAGTTACTTCAACGACGATTTCCTCGAGTTTTCAAATAAATTTCGCCGAGTGACGAGGCATTTGGCTACCTTAAGAGAGTCATAGTTACTGCTGCCAGCTGCTCGACCTACTTTCATTCTTTCCACTCATTAATTATTACTGTGGTCAGTCCTGCAGGAGCAATATGCCACTACATGTAAACCTTAACGTTGTCTGAGCTACCTTAACGAAGATATTCTCGAGTTTTCAAAAAAAATTTCACATGGTGACGAGGCATTTGGCTGCCTTAAGAGAGTCATAGTACCCCTGCCTGCTGCTCCCACTTTTTTAAGCCCTTTCTCTCTATCATTCTTGCTATGGCTGTCCTACAGAACCGATGTGCCACTATATGTCCAGGTTAACGTCGTCACTGTTACTCCCACTGCGAGTCTCTCGAGTTAGCAAATGTACCTCGCCGGGTGACGAGGCTTTTGGCTACCTTAAGTGACTCATAGTTACTGCAGCCAGCTGCTCCACCTTCTTTGAATCTTTCCTCCCTTTAAATCGTACTGAGGTCAGTCCTGCTGAAGCGATACGCCACCACCTGTGCATGTTACCGTTGTCTGAGTTACATCAACGACGATTTCCTCGAATTTTCAAATAAATTTCGCCGAGTGACGAGGCATTTGGCTACCTTAAGAGAGTCATAGTAACTGCTGCCAGCTGCTCGACCTACTTTCATTCTTTCCACTCATTAATTATTACTGTGGTCAGTCCTGCAGGAGCAATATGCCACTACATGTAAACCTTAACGTTGTCTGAGCTACCTTAACGAAGATATTCTCGAGTTTTCAAAAAAAATTTCACATGGTGACGAGGCATTTGGCTGCCTTAAGAGAGTCATAGTACCCCTGCCTGCTGCTCCCACTTTATTAAGCCCTTTCTCTCTATCATTCTTGAAATGGCTGTCCTACAGAACCGATGTGCCACTATATGTCCAGGTTAACGTCGTCACTGTTACTCCCACTGCGAGTCTCTAGAGTTAGCAAATGTACCTCGCCGGGTGACGAGGCTTTTGGCTACCTTAAGTGACTCATAGTTACTCCAGCCAGCTGCTCCACCTTCTTTGAATCTTTCCTCCCTTTAAATCGTACTGTGGTCAGTCCTGCATAGCGATACGCCACCACCTGTGCATGTTACCGTTGTCTGATTTACTTCAACGACGATTTCCTCGAGTTTTCAAATAAATCTCGCCGAGTGACGAGGCATTTGGCTACCTTAAGAGAGTCATAGTTACTGCCGCCAGCTGCTCGACCTACTTTCTTTCTTTCCACTCATTAATTATTACTGTGGTCAGTCCTGCAGGAGCAATATGCCACTACATGTAAACCTTAACGTTGTCTGAGCTACCTTAACGAAAATATCCTCGAGATTTCAAAAAAAATTTCACATGGTGACGAGGCATTTGGCTACCTTCAGGGAGTCATAGTACCCCTGCCTGCTGCTCCCACTTTTCTAAGCCCTTTCTCTCTATCATTCTTGCTATGGCTGTCCTACAGAACCGATGTGTCACTATATGTCCACGTAAACGTCGTCTCTGTTACTCCCACTACGAGTCTCTCGAGTTAGCAAATGTACCTCGAAGGATGATGAGGCATTTTGCTACCTTATAAGCGTCATAGTTACTGCAGCCAGCTACTCCCCCTTCTTTGAATCTTTCCTGTCTTTAATTCGTACTGTGGTCAGTCCTGCAGAGCGACACGCCACCACCTGTGCATGTTACCGTTGTCTGATTTACTTCAACGACGATTTCCTCGAGTTTTCAAATAAATTTCGCCGAGTGACGAGGCATTTGGCTACCTTAAGAGAGTCATAGTTACTGCTGCCAGCTGCTCGACCTACTTTCATTCTTTCCACTCATTAATTATTACTGTGGTGAGTCCTGCAGGAGCAATATGCCACTACATGTAAACCTTAACGTTGTCTGAGCTACCTTAACGAAGATATTCTCGAGTTTTCAAAAAAAATTTCACATGGTGACGAGGCATTTGGCTGCCTTAGGAGAGTCATAGTACCCCTGCCTGCTGCTCCCACTTTTCTAAGCCCATTCTCTCTATCATTCTTGCTATGGCTGTTCTACAGAACCGATGTGCCACTATATGTCCAGGTTAACGTCGTCACTGTTACTCCCACTACGAGACTCTCGAGTTAGCAAATGTACCTCGCCGGGTGACGAGGCATTTGGCTACCTTAAGAGAGTCATAGTTACTGCAGCCAGCTACTCCCCCTTCTTTGAATCTTTCCTGTCTTTATTTCGTACTGTGGTCAGTCCTGCAGAAGCGATACGCCACCACCTGTGCATGTTACTGTTGTCTGAGTTACCTCAACAACGAATTCCTCGAGTTTTTAAATAAATTTCGCCGAGTGACGAGGCATTTGGCTACCTTAAGAGAGTCATAGTTACTGCAGCCAGCTGCTCCCCCTTCTTTGAATCTTTCCTCCCTTTAAATCGTACTGTGGTCAGTCCTGCAGAGCGATACGCCACCACCTGTGCATGTTACCGTTGTCTGATTTACTTCAACGACGAATTCCTCGAGTTTTTAAAATAAATTTCGCCGAGTGACGAGGCATTTGGCTACCGTAAGAGAGTCATAGTTACTGCCGCCAGCTGCTCGACCTACTTTCATTCTTTCCACTCATTAATTATTACTGTGGTCAGTCCTGCAGGAGCAATATGCCACTACATGTAAACCTTAACGTTGTCTGAGCTACCTTAACGAAGATATTCTCGAGTTTTCAAAAAAAATTTCACATGGTGACGAGGCATTTGGCTGCCTTAAGAGAGTCATAGTACCCCTGCCTGCTGCTCCCACTTTTTTAAGCCCTTTCTATCTATCATTCTTGCTATGGCTGTCCTACAGAACCGATGTGCCACTATATGTCCAGGTTAACGTCGTCACTGTTACTCCCACTACGAGTCTCTCGAGTTAGCAAATGTACCTCGCCGAATGACGAGGCATTTGGCTACCTTAAGTGACTCATAGTTACTGCAGCCAGCTGCTCCCCCTTCTTTGAATCTTTCCTCCCTTTAAATCGTACTGAGGTCAGTCCTGCTGAAGCGATACGCCACCACCTGTGCATGTTACCGTTGTCTGAGTTACATCAACGACGATTTCCTCGAGTTTTCAAATAAATTTCGCCGAGTGACGAGGCATTTGGCTACCTTAAGAGAGTCATAGTTACTGCTGCCAGCTGCTCGACCTACTTTCATTCTTTCCACTCATTAATTATTACTGTGGTCAGTCCTGCAGGAGCAATATGCCACTACATGTAAACCTTAACGTTGTCTGAGCTACCTTAACGAAGATATTCTCGAGTTTTCAAAAAAAATTTCACATGGTGACGAGGCATTTGGCTGCCTTAAGAGAGTCATAGTACCCCTGCCTGCTGCTCCCACTTTTTTAAGCCCTTTCTCTCTATCATTCTTGCTATGGCTGTCCTACAGAACCGATGTGCCACTATATGTCCAGGTTAACGTCGTCACTGTTACTCCCACTGCGAGTCTCTCGAGTTAGCAAATGTACCTCGCCGGGTGACGAGGCTTTTGGCTACCTTAAGTGACTCATAGTTACTGCAGCCAGCTGTTCCACCTTCTTTGAATCTTTCCTCCCCTTAAATCGTACTGAGGTCAGTCCTGCTGAAGCGATACGCCACCACCTGTGCATGTTACCGTTGTCTGAGTTACATCAACGACGATTTCCTCGAATTTTCAAATAAATTTCGCCGAGTGACGAGGCATTTGGCTACCTTAAGAGAGTCATAGTTACTGCTGCCAGCTGCTCGACCTACTTTCATTCTTTCCACTCATTAATTATTACTGTGGTCAGTCCTGCAGGAGCAATATGCCACTACATGTAAACCTTAACGTTGTCTGAGCTACCTTAACGAAGATATTCTCGAGTTTTCAAAAAAAATTTCACATGGTGACGAGGCATTTGGCTGCCTTAAGAGAGTCATAGTACCCCTGCCTGCTGCTCCCACTTTATTAAGCCCTTTCTCTCTATCATTCTTGCTATGGCTGTCCTACAGAACCGATGTGCCACTATATGTCCAGGTTAACGTCGTCACTGTTACTCCCACTGCGAGTCTCTCGAGTTAGCAAATGTACCTCGCCGGGTGACGAGGCTTTTGGCTACCTTAAGTGACTCATAGTTACTCCAGCCAGCTGCTCCACCTTCTTTGAATCTTTCCTCCCTTTAAATCGTACTGTGGTCAGTCCTGCAGAGCGATACGCCACCACCTGTGCATGTTACCGTTGTCAGATTTACTTCAACGACGATTTCCTCGAGTTTTCAAATAAATCTCGCCGAGTGACGAGGCATTTGGCTACCTTAAGAGAGTCATAGTTACTGCCGCCAGCTGCTCGACCTACTTTCTTTCTTTCCACTCATTAATAATTTCTGTGTGTCAGTCCTGCAGGAGCAATATGCCACTACATGTAAACCTTAACGTTGTCTGAGCTACCTTAACGAAAATATCCTCGAGATTTCAAAAAAAATTTCACATGGTGACGAGGCATTTGGCTACCTTCAGGGAGTCATAGTACCCCTGCCTGCTGCTTCCACTTTTCTAAGCCCTTTCTCTCTATCATTCTTGCTATGGCTGTCCTACAGAACCGATGTGTCACTATATGTCCACGTAAACGTCGTCTCTGTTACTCCCACTACGAGTCTCTCGAGTTGGCAAATGTACCTCGAAGGATGATGAGGCATTTTGCTACCTTATAAGCGTCATAGTTACTGCAGCCAGCTACTCCCCCTTCTTTGAATCTTTCCTGTCTTTAATTCGTACTGTGGTCAGTCCTGCAGAGCGACACGCCACCACCTGTGCATGTTACCGTTGTCTGATTTACTTCAACGACGATTTCCTCGAGTTTTCAAATAAATTTCGCCGAGTGACGAGGCATTTGGCTACCTTAAGAGAGTCATAGTTACTGCTGCCAGCTGCTCGACCTACTTTCATTCTTTCCACTCATTAATTATTACTGTGGTCAGTCCTGCAGGAGCAATATGCCACTACATGTAATCCTTAACGTTGTCTGAGCTACCTTAACGAAGATATTCTCGAGTTTTCAAAAAAAATTTCACATGGTGACGAGGCATTTGGCTGCCTTAGGAGAGTCATAGTACCCCTGCCTGCTGCTCCCACTTTTCTAAGCCCATTCTCTCTATCATTCTTGCTATGGCTGTCCTACAGAACCGATGTGCCACTATATGTCCAGGTTAACGTCGTCACTGTTACTCCCACTACGAGACTCTCGAGTTAGCAAATGTACCTCGCCGGGTGACGAGGCATTTGGCTACCTTAAGAGAGTCATAGTTACTGCAGCCAGCTGCTCCCCCTTCTTTGAATCTTTCCTCCCTTTAAATGGTACTGTGGCCAGTCCTGCAGAGCGATACGCCACCACCTGTGCATGTTACCGTTGTCTGATTTACTTCAACGACGATTTCCTCGAGTTTTCAAATAAATCTCGCCGAGTGACGAGGCATTTGGCTACCTTAAGAGAGTCGTAGTTACTGCCGTGAGCTGCTCGACCTACTTTCTTTCTTTCCACTCAATTATTATTACTGTGGTCAGTCCTGCAGGAGCAATATACCACTACATGTAAACCTTAACGTTGTCTGAGCTACCTTAACGAAAATATCCTCGAGATTTCAAAAAAAATTTCACATGGTGACGAGGCATTTGGCTACCTTCAGGGAGTCATAGTACCCCTGCCTGCTGCTCCCACTTTTCTAAGCCCTTTCTCTCTATCATTCTTGCTATGGCTGTCCTACAGAACCGATGTGTCACTATATGTCCACGTAAACGTCGTCTCTGTTACTCCCACTACGAGTCTCTCGAGTTAGCAAATGTACCTCGAAGTATGACGAGGCATTTTGCTACCTTATAAGCGTCATAGTTACTGCAGCCAGCTACTCCCCCTTCTTTGAATCTTTCCTGTCTTTATTTCGTACTGTGGTCAGTCCTGCAGAAGCGATACGCCACCACCTGTGCATGTTACTGTTGTCTGAGTTACCTCAACAACGAATTCCTCGAGTTTTTAAATAAATTTCGCCGAGTGACGAGGCATTTGGCTACCTTAAGAGAGTCATAGTTACTGCAGCCAGCTGCTCCCCCTTCTTTGAATCTTTCCTCCCTTTAAATCGTACTGTGGTCAGTCCTGCAGAGCGATACGCCACCACCTGTGCATGTTACCGTTGTCTGATTTACTTCAACGACGATTTCCTCGAGTTTTTAAAATAAATTTCGCCAAGTGACGAGGCATTTGGCTACCTTAAGAGAGTCATAGTTACTGCTGCCAGCTGCTCGACCTACTTTCATTCTTTCCACTCATTAATTATTACTGTGGTCAGTCAAGCAGGAGCAATATGCCACTACATGTAAACCTTAACGTTGTCTGAGCTACCTTAACGAAGATATTCTCGAGTTTTCAAAAAAAATTTCACATGGTGACGAGGCATTTGGCTGCCTTAAGAGAGTCATAGTACCCCTGCCTGCTGCTCCCACTTTTTTAAGCCCTTTCTCTCTATCATTCTTGCTATGGCTGTCCTACAGAACCGATGTGCCACTATATGTCCAGGTTAACGTCGTCACTGTTACTCCCACTGCGAGTCTCTCGAGTTAGCAAATGTACCTCGCCGGGTGACGAGGCTTTTGGCTACCTTAAGTGACTCATAGTTACTGCAGCCAGCTGTTCCACCTTCTTTGAATCTTTCCTCCCCTTAAATCGTACTGAGGTCAGTCCTGCTGAAGCGATACGCCACCACCTGTGCATGTTACCGTTGTCTGAGTTACATCAACGACGATTTCCTCGAATTTTCAAATAAATTTCGCCGAGTGACGAGGCATTTGGCTACCTTAAGAGAGTCATAGTTACTGCTGCCAGCTGCTCGACCTACTTTCATTCTTTCCACTCATTAATTATTACTGTGGTCAGTCCTGCAGGAGCAATATGCCACTACATGTAAACCTTAACGTTGTCTGAGCTACCTTAACGAAGATATTCTCGAGTTTTCAAAAAAAATTTCACATGGTGACGAGGCATTTGGCTGCCTTAAGAGAGTCATAGTACCCCTGCCTGCTGCTCCCACTTTATTAAGCCCTTTCTCTCTATCATTCTTGCTATGGCTGTCCTACAGAACCGATGTGTCACTATATGTCCACGTAAACGTCGTCTCTGTTACTCCCACTACGAGTCTCTCGAGTTAGCAAATGTACCTCGAAGGATGATGAGGCATTTTGCTACCTTATAAGCGTCATAGTTACTGCAGCCAGCTACTCCCCCTTCTTTGAATCTTTCCTGTCTTTAATTCGTACTGTGGTCAGTCCTGCAGAGCGACACGCCACCACCTGTGCATGTTACCGTTGTCTGATTTACTTCAACGACGATTTCCTCGAGTTTTCAAATAAATTTCGCCGAGTGACGAGGCATTTGGCTACCTTAAGAGAGTCGTAGTTACTGCCGCCAGCTGCTCGACCTACTTTCTTTCTTTCCACTCAATTATTATTACTGTGGTCAGTCCTGCAGGAGCAATATACCACTACATGTAAACCTTAACGTTGTCTGAGCTACCTTAACGAAAATATCCTCGAGATTTCAAAAAAAATTTCACATGGTGACGAGGCATTTGGCTACCTTCAGGGAGTCATAGTACCCCTGCCTGCTGCTCCCACTTTTGTAAGCCCTTTCTCTCTATCATTCTTGCTATGGCTGTCCTACAGAACCGATGTGTCACTATATGTCCACGTAAACGTCGTCTCTGTTACTCCCACTACGAGTCTCTCGAGTTAGCAAATGTACCTCGAAGGATGTCGAGGCATTTTGCTACCTTATAAGCGTCATAGTTACTGCAGCCAGCTACTCCCCCTTCTTTGAATCTTTCCTCCCTTTAAATCGTACTGAGGTCAGTCCTGCAGAAGCGATACGCCACCACCTGTGCATGTTACTGTTGTCTGAGTTACCTCAACAACGAATTCCTCGAGTTTTTAAATAAATTTCGCCGAGTGACGAGGCATTTGGCTACCTTAAGAGAGTCATAGTTACTGCAGCCAGCTGCTCCCCCTTCTTTGAATCTTTCCTCCCTTTAAATCGTACTGTGGTCAGTCCTGCAGAGCGATACGCCACCACCTGTGCATGTTACCGTTGTCTGATTTACTTCAACGACGATTTCCTCGAGTTTTTAAAATAAATTTCGCCGAGTGACGAGGCATTTGGCTACCTTAAGAGAGTCATAGTTACTGCTGCCAGCTGCTCGACATACTTTCATTCTTTCCACTCATTAATTATTACTGTGGTCAGTCCTGCAGGAGCAATATGCCACTACATGTAAACCTTAACGTTGTCTGAGCTACCTTAACGAAGATATTCTCGAGTTTTCAAAAAAAATTTCACATGGTGACGAGGCATTTGGCTGCCTTAAGAGAGTCATAGTACCCCTGCCTGCTGCTCCCACTTTTTTAAGGACTTTCTATCTATCATTCTTGCTATGGCTGTCCTACAGAACCGATGTGCCACTATATGTCCAGGTTAACGTCGTCACTGTTACTCCCACTACGAGTCTCTCGAGTTAGCAAATGTACCTCGCCGAATGACGAGGCATTTGGCTACCTTAAGTGACTCATAGTTACTGCAGCCAGCTGCTCCCCCTTCTTTGAATCTTTCCTCCCTTTAAATCGTACTGAGGTCAGTCCTGCTGAAGCGATACGCCACCACCTGTGCATGTTACCGTTGTCTGAGTTACTTCAACGACGATTTCCTCGAGTTTTCAAATAAATTTCGCCGAGTGACGAGGCATTTGGCTACCTTAAGAGAGTCATAGTTACTGCTGCCAGCTGCTCGACCTACTTTCATTCTTTCCACTCATTAATTATTACTGTGGTCAGTCCTGCAGGAGCAATATGCCACTACATGTAAACCTTAACGTTGTCTGAGCTACCTTAACGAAGATATTCTCGAGTTTTCAAAAAAAATTTCACATGGTGACGAGGCATTTGGCTGCCTTAAGAGAGTCATAGTACCCCTGCCTGCTGCTCCCACTTTTTTAAGCCCTTTCTCTCTATCATTCTTGCTATGGCTGTCCTACAGAACCGATGTGCCACTATATGTCCAGGTTAACGTCGTCACTGTTACTCCCACTGCGAGTCTCTCGAGTTAGCAAATGTACCTCGCCGGGTGACGAGGCTTTTGGCTACCTTAAGTGACTCATAGTTACTGCAGCCAGCTGCTCCACCTTCTTTGAATCTTTCCTCCCTTTAAATCGTACTGAGGTCAGTCCTGCTGAAGCGATACGCCACCACCTGTGCATGTTACCGTTGTCTGAGTTACATCAACGACGATTTCCTCGAATTTTCAAATAAATTTCGCCGAGTGACGAGGCATTTAACTACCTTAAGAGAGTCATAGTTACTGCTGCCAGCTGCTCGACCTACTTTCATTCTTTCCACTCATTAATTATTACTGTGGTCAGTCCTGCAGGAGCAATATGCCACTACATGTAAACCTTAACGTTGTCTGAGCTACCTTAACGAAGATATTCTCGAGTTTTCAAAAAAAATTTCACATGGTGACGAGGCATTTGGCTGCCTTAAGAGAGTCATAGTACCCCTGCCTGCTGCTCCCACTTTATTAAGCCCTTTCTCTCTATCATTCTTGCTATGGCTGTCCTACAGAACCGATGTGCTACTATATGTCCAGGTTAACGTCGTCACTGTTACTCCCACTGCGAGTCTCTCGAGTTAGCAAATGTACCTCGCCGGGTGACGAGGCTTTTGGCTACCTTAAGTGACTCATAGTTACTCCAGCCAGCTGCTCCACCTTCTTTGAATCTTTCCTCCCTTTAAATCGTACTGTGGTCAGTCCTGCAGAGCGATACGCCACCACCTGTGCATGTTACCGTTGTCTGATTTACTTCAACGACGACTTCCTCGGGTTTTCAAATAAATATCGCCGAGTGACGAGGCATTTGGCTACCTTAAGAGAGTCATAGTTACTGCCGCCAGCTGCTCGAACTACTTTCTTTCTTTCCACTCTTTAATTATTACTGTGGTCAGTCCTGCAGGAGCAATATGCCACTACATGTAAACCTTAACGTTGTCTGAGCTACCTTAACGAAAATATCCTCGAGATTTCAAAAAAAATTTCACATGGTGACGAGGCATTTGGCTACCTTCAGGGAGTCATAGTACCCCTGCCTGCTGCTCCCACTTTTCTAAGCCCTTTCTCTCTATCATTTTTGCTATGGCTGTCCTACAGAACCGATGTGTCACTATATGTCCACGTAAACGTCGTCTCTGTTACTCCCACTACGAGTCTCTCGAGTTAGCAAATGTACCTCGAAGGATGATGAGGCATTTTGCTACCTTATAAGCGTCATAGTTACTGCAGCCAGCTACTCCCCCTTCTTTGAATCTTTCCTGTCTTTAATTCGTACTGTGGTCAGTCCTGCAGAGCGACACGCCACCACCTGTGCATGTTACCGTTGTCTGATTTACTTCAACGACGATTTCCTCGAGTTTTCAAATAAATTTCGCCGAGTGACGAGGCATTTGGCTACCTTAAGAGAGTCATAGTTACTGCTGCCAGCTGCTCGACCTACTTTCATTCTTTCCACTCATTAATTATTACTGTGGTCAGTCCTGCAGGAGCAATATGCCACTACATGTAATCCTTAACGTTGTCTGAGCTACCTTAACGAAGATATTCTCGAGTTTTCAAAAAAAATTTCACATGGTGACGAGGCATTTGGCTGCCTTAGGAGAGTCATAGTACCCCTGCCTGCTGCTCCCACTTTTCTAAGCCCATTCTCTCTATCATTCTTGCTATGGCTGTCCTACAGAACCGATGTGCCACTATATGTCCAGGTTAACGTCGTCACTGTTACTCCCACTACGAGACTCTCGAGTTAGCAAATGTACCTCGCCGGGTGACGAGGCATTTGGCTACCTTAAGAGAGTCATAGTTACTGCAGCCAGCTGCTCCCCCTTCTTTGAATCTTTCCTCCCTTTAAATGGTACTGTGGTCAGTCCTGCAGAGCGATACGCCACCACCTGTGCATGTTACCGTTGTCTGGATTACTTCAACGACGATTTCCTAGAGTTTTCAAATAAATCTCGCCGAGTGACGAGGCATTTGGCTACCTTAAGAGAGTCGTAGTTACTGCCGCCAGCTGCTCGACCTACTTTCTTTCTTTCCACTCAATTATTATTACTGTGGTCAGTCCTGCAGGAGCAATATACCACTACATGTAAACCTTAACGTTGTCTGAGCTACCTTAACGAAAATATCCTCGAGATTTCAAAAAAAATTTCACATGGTGACGAGGCATTTGGCTACCTTCAGGGAGTCATAGTACCCCTGCCTGCTGCTCCCACTTTTCTAAGCCCTTTCTCTCTATCATTCTTGCTATGGCTGTCCTACAGAACCGATGTGTCACTATATGTCCACGTAAACGTCGTCTCTGTTACTCCCACTACGAGTCTCTCGAGTTAGCAAATGTACCTCGAAGGATGACGAGGCATTTTGCTACCTTATAAGCGTCATAGTTACTGCAGCCAGCTACTCCCCCTTCTTTGAATCTTTCCTGTCTTTATTTCGTACTGTGGTCAGTCCTGCAGAAGCGATACGCCACCACCTGTGCATGTTACCGTTGTCTGAGTTACATCAACGACGATTTCCTCGAATTTTCAAATAAATTTCGCCGAGTGACGAGGCATTTGGCTACCTTAAGAGAGTCATAGTTACTGCTGCCAGCTGCTCGACCTACTTTCATTCTTTCCACTCATTAATTATTACTGTGGTCAGTCCTGCAGGAGCAATATGCCACTACATGTAAACCTTAACGTTGTCTGAGCTACCTTAACGAAGATATTCTCGAGTTTTCAAAAAAAATTTCACATGGTGACGAGGCATTTGGCTGCCTTAAGAGAGTCATAGTACCCCTGCCTGCTGCTCCCACTCTATTAAGCCCTTTCTCTCTATCATTCTTGCTATGGCTGACCTACAGAACCGATGTGCCACTATATGTCCAGGTTAACGTCGTCACTGTTACTCCCACTGCGAGTCTCTCGAGTTGGCAAATGTACCTCGCCGGGTGACGAGGCTTTTGGCTACCTTAAGTGACTCATAGTTACTCCAGCCAGCTGCTCCACCTTCTTTGAATCTTTCCTCCCTTTAAATCGTACTGTGGTCAGTCCTGCATAGCGATACGCCACCACCTGTGCATGTTACCATTGTCTGATTTACTTCAACGACGATTTCCTCGGGTTTTCAAATAAATCTCGCCGAGTGACGAGGCATTTGGCTACCTTAAGAGAGTCATAGTTACTGCCGCCAGCTGCTCGACCTACTTTCTTTCTTTCCGCTCATTAATTATTACTGTGGTCAGTCCTGCAGGAGCAATATGCCACTACATGTAAACCTTAACGTTGTCTGAGCTACCTTAACGAAAATATCCTCGAGATTTCAAAAAAAATTTCACATGGTGACGAGGCATTTGGCTACCTTCAGGGAGTCATAGTACCCCTGCCTGCTGCTCCCACTTTTCTAAGCCCTTTCTCTCTATCATTCTTGCTATGGCTGTCCTACAGAACCGATGTGTCACTATATGTCCACGTAAACGTCGTCTCTGTTACTCCCACTACGAGTCTCTCGAGTTAGCAAATGTACCTCGAACGATGATGAGGCATTTTGCTACCTTATAAGCGTCATAGTTACTGCAGCCAGCTACTCCCCCTTCTTTGAATCTTTCTTGTCTTTAACTCGTACTGTGGTCAGTCCTGCAGAAGCGATACCCCACCACCTGTGCATGTTACTGTTGTCTGAGTTACCTCAACAACGAATTCCGCGAGTTTTCAAATAAATTTCGCCGAGTGACGAGGCATTTGGCTACCTTAAGAGTGTCATAGTTACTGCAGCCTGCTGTTCCCCCTTCTTTGAATCTTTCCTCCCTTTAAATCGTACTGAGGTCAGTCCTGCTGAAGCGATACGCCACCACCTGTGCATGTTACCGTTGTCTGAGTTACTTCAACGACGATTTCCTCGAGTTTTCAAATAAATCTCGCCGAGTGACGAGGCATTTGGCTACCTTAAGAGAGTCATAGTTACTGCTGCCAGCTGCTCGACCTACTTTCATTCTTTCCACTCATTAATTATTACTGTGGTCAGTCCTGCAGGAGCAATATGCCACTACATGTAAACCTTAACGTTGTCTGGGCTACCTTAACGAAGATATTCTCGAGTTTTTAAAAAAAATTTCACATGGTGACGAGGCATTTGGCTGCCTTAAGAGAGTCATAGTACCCCTGCCTGCTGCTCCCACTTTTTTAAGCCCTTTCTCTCTATCATTCTTGCTATGGCTGTCCTACAGAACCGATGTGCCAGTATATGTCCAGGTTAACGTCGTCACTGTTACTCCCACTGCGAGTCTCTCGAGTTAGCAAATGTACCTCGCCGGGTGACGAGGCTTTTGGCTACCTTAAGTGACTCATAGTTACTCCAGCCAGCTGCTCCACCTTCTTTGAATCTTTCCTCCCTTTAAATCGTACTGTGGTCAGTCCTGCAGAGCGATACGCCACCACCTGTGCATGTTACCGTTGTCTGATTTACTTCAACGACGATTTCCTCGAGTTTTCAAATAAATCTCGCCGAGTGACGAGGCATTTGGCTACCTTAAGAGAGTCATAGTTACTGCCGCCAGCTGCTCGACCTACTTTCTTTCTTTCCACTCATTAATTATTACTGTGGTCAGTCCTGCAGGAGCAATATGCCACTACATGTAAACCTTAACGTTGTCTGAGCTACCTTAACGAAAATATCCTCGGTATTTCAAAAAAAATTTCACATGGTGACGAGGCATTTGGCTACCTTCAGGGAGTCATAGTACCCCTGCCTGCTGCTCCCACTTTTCTAAGCCCTTTCTCTCTATCATTCTTGCTATGGCTGTCCTACAGAACCGATGTGTCACTATATGTCCACGTAAACGTCGTCTCTGTTACTCCCACTACGAGTCTCTCGAGTTAGCAAATGTACCTCGAAGGATGATGAGGCATTTTGCTACCTTCTAAGCGTCATAGTTACTGCAGCCAGCTACTCCCCCTTCTTTGAATCTTTCCTGTCTTTAATTCGTACTGTGGTCAGTCCTGCAGAGCGACACGCCACCACCTGTGCATGTTACCGTTGTCTGATTTACTTCAACGACGATTTCCTCGAGTTTTCAAATAAATTTCGCCGAGTGACGAGGCATTTGGCTACCTTAAGAGAGTCATAGTTACTGCTGCCAGCTGCTCGACCTACTTTCATTCTTTCCACTCATTAATTATTACTGTGGTCAGTCCTGCAGGAGCAATATGCCACTACATGTAATCCTTAACGTTGTCTGAGCTACCTTAACGAAGATATTCTCGAGTTTTCAAAAAAAATTTCACATGGTGACGAGGCATTTGGCTGCCTTAGGAGAGTCATAGTACCCCTGCCTGCTGCTCCCACTTTTCTAAGCCCATTCTCTCTATCATTCTTGCTATGGCTGTCCTACAGAACCGATGTGCCACTATATGTCCAGGTTAACGTCGTCACTGTTACTCCCACTACGAGACTCTCGAGTTAGCAAATGTACCTCGCCGGGTGACGAGGCATTTGGCTACCTTAAGAGAGTCATAGTTACTGCAGCCAGCTGCTCCCCCTTCTTTGAATCTTTCCTCCCTTTAAATGGTACTGTGGACAGTCCTGCAGAGCGATACGCCACCACCTGTGCATGTTACCGTTGTCTGATTTACTTCAACGACGATTTCCTCGAGTTTTCAAATAAATCTCGCCGAGTGACGAGGCATTTGGCTACCTTAAGAGAGTCGTAGTTACTGCCGCCAGCTGCTCGACCTACTTTCTTTCTTTCCACTCATTAATTATTACTGCGGTCAGTCCTGCAGGAACAATATACCACTACATGTAAACCTTAACGTTGTCTGAGCTACCTTAACGAAAATATCCTCGAGATTTCAAAAAAAATTTCACATGGTGACGAGGCATTTGGCTACCTTCAGGGAGTCATAGTACCCCTGCCTGCTGCTCCCACTTTTCTAAGCCCTTTCTCTCTATCATTCTTGCTATGGCTGTCCTACAGAACCGATGTGTCACTATATGTCCACGTAAACGTCGTCTCTGTTACTCCCACTACGAGTCTCTCGAGTTAGCAAATGTACCTCGAAGGATGACGAGGCATTTTGCTACCTTATAAGCGTCATAGTTACTGCAGCCAGCTACTCCCCCTTCTTTGAATCTTTCCTGTCTTTATTTCGTACTGTGGTCAGTCCTGCAGAAGCGATACGCCACCACCTGTGCATGTTACTGTTGTCTGAGTTACCTCAACAACGAATTCCTCGAGTTTTTAAATAAATTTCGCCAAGTGACGAGGCATTTGGCTACTTTAAGAGAGTCATAGTTACTGCAGCCAGCTGCTCCCCCTTCTTTGAATCTTTCCTCCCTTTAAATCGTACTGTGGTCAGTCCTGCAGAGCGATACGCCACCACCTGTGCATGTTACCGTTGTCTGATTTACTTCAACGACGATTTCCTCGAGTTTTCAAATAAATCTCGCCGAGTGACGAGGCATTTGGCTACCTTAAGAGAGTCATAGTTACTGCCGCCAGCTGCTCGACCTACTTTCTTTCTTTCCACTCATTAATTATTACTGTGGTCAGTCCTGCAGGAGCAATATGCCACTACATGTAAACCTTAACGTTGTCTGAGCTACCTTAACGAAAATATCCTCGAGATTTCAAAAAAAATTTCACATGGTGACGAGGCATTTGGCTACCTTCAGGGAGTCATAGTACCCCTGCCTGCTGCTCCCACTTTTCTAAGCCCTTTCTCTCTATCATTCTTGCTATGGCTGTCCTACAGAACCGATGTGTCACTATATGTCCACGTAAACGTCGTCTCTGTTACTCCCACTACGAGTCTCTCGAGTTAGCAAATGTACCTCGAAGGATGATGAGGCATTTTGCTACCTTATAAGCGTCATAGTTACTGCAGCCAGCTACTCCCCCTTCTTTGAATCTTTCCTGTCTTTAATTCGTACTGTGGTCAGTCCTGCAGAGCGATACGCCACCACCTGTGCATGTTACCGTTGTCTGATTTACTTCAACGACGATTTCCTCGAGTTTTCAAATAAATTTCGCCGAGTGACGAGGCATTTGGCTACCTTAAGAGAGTCATAGTTACTGCTGCCAGCTGCTCGACCTACTTTCATTCTTTCCACTCATTAATTATTACTGTGGTCAGTCCTGCAGGAGCAATATGCCACTACATGTAATCCTTAACGTTGTCTGAGCTACCTTAACGAAGATATTCTCGAGTTTTCAAAAAAAATTTCACATGGTGACGAGGCATTTGGCTGCCTTAGGAGAGTCATAGTACCCCTGCCTGCTGCTCCCACTTTTCTAAGCCCATTCTCTCTATCATTCTTGCTATGGCTGTCCTACAGAACCGATGTGCCACTATATGTCCAGGTTAACGTCGTCACTGTTACTCCCACTACGAGACTCTCGAGTTAGCAAATGTACCTCGCCGGGTGACGAGGCATTTGGCTACCTTAAGAGAGTAATAGTTACTGCAGCCAGCTGCTCCCCCTTCTTTGAATCTTTCCTCCCTTTAAATGGTACTGTGGTCAGTCCTGCAGAGCGATACGCCACCACCTGTGCATGTTACCGTTGTCTGATTTACTTCAACGACGATTTCCTCGAGTTTTCAAATAAATCTCGCCGAGTGACGAGGCATTTGGCTACCTTAAGAGAGTCGTAGTTACTGCCGCCAGCTGCTCGACCTACTTTCTTTCTTTCCACTCATTAATTATTACTGCGGTCAGTCCTGCAGGAGCAATATCCCACTACATGTAAACCTTAACGTTGTCTGAGCTACCTTAACGAAAATATCCTCGAGATTTCAAAAAAAATTTCACATGGTGACGAGGCATTTGGCTACCTTCAGGGAGTCATAGTACCCCTGCCTGCTGCTCCCACTTTTCTAAGCCCTTTCTCTCTATCATTCTTGCTATGGCTGTCCTACAGAACCGATGTGTCACTATATGTCCACGTAAACGTCGTCTCTGTTACTCCCACTACGAGTCTCTCGAGTTAGCAAATGTACCTCGAAGGATGACGAGGCATTTTGCTACCTTATAAGCGTCATAGTTACTGCAGCCAGCTACTCCCCCTTCTTTGAATCTTTCCTGTCTTTATTTCGTACTGTGGTCAGTCCTGCAGAAGCGATACGCCACCACCTGTGCATGTTACTGTTGTCTGAGTTACCTCAACAACGAATTCCTCGAGTTTTTAAATAAATTTCGCCGAGTGACGAGGCATTTGGCTACCTTAAGAGAGTCATAGTTACTGCTGCCAGCTGCTCGACATACTTTCATTCTTTCCACTCATTAATTATTACTGTGGTCAGTCCTGCAGGAGCAATATGCCACTACATGTAAACCTTAACGTTGTCTGAGCTACCTTAACGAAGATATTCTCGAGTTTTCAAAAAAAATTTCACATGGTGACGAGGCATTTGGCTGCCTTAAGAGAGTCATAGTACCCCTGCCTGCTGCTCCCACTTTTTTAAGCCCTTTCTATCTATCATTCTTGCTATGGCTGTCCTACAGAACCGATGTGCCACTATATGTCCAGCTTAACGTCGTCACTGTTACTCCCACTACGAGTCTCTCGAGTTAGCAAATGTACCTCGCCGAATGACGAGGCATTTGGCTACCTTAAGTGACTCATAGTTACTGCAGCCAGCTGCTCCCCCTTCTTTGAATCTTTCCTCCCTTTAAATCGTACTGAGGTCAGTCCTGCTGAAGCGATACGCCACCACCTGTGCATGTTACCGTTGTCTGAGTTACTTCAACGACGATTTCCTCGAGTTTTCAAATAAATTTCGCCGAGTGACGAGGCATTTGGCTACCTTAAGAGAGTCATAGTTACTGCTGCCAGCTGCTCGACCTACTTTCATTCTTTCCACTCATTAATTATTACTGTGGTCAGTCCTGCAGGAGCAATATGCCACTACATGTAAACCTTAACGTTGTCTGAGCTACCTTAACGAAGATATTCTCGAGTTTTCAAAAAAAATTTCACATGGTGACGAGGCATTTGGCTGCCTTAAGAGAGTCATAGTACCCCTGCCTGCTGCTCCCACTTTTTTAAGCCCTTTGTCTCTATCATTCTTGCTATGGCTGTCCTACAGAACCGATGTGCCACTATATGTCCAGGTTAACGTCGTCACTGTTACTCCCACTGCGAGTCTCTCGAGTTAGCAAATGTACCTCGCCGGGTGACGAGGCTTTTGGCTACCTTAAGTGACTCATAGTTACTGCAGCCAGCTGCTCCACCTTCTTTGAATCTTTCCTCCCTTTAAATCGTACTGAGGTCAGTCCTGCTGAAGCGATACGCCACCACCTGTGCATGTTACCGTTGTCTGAGTTACTTCAACGACGATTTCCTCGAGTTTTCAAATAAATTTCGCCGAGTGACGAGGCATTTGGCTACCTTAAGAGAGTCATAGTTACTGCTGCCAGCTGCTCGACCTACTTTCATTCTTTCCACTCATTAATTATTACTGTGGTCAGTCCTGCAGGAGCAATATCCCACTACATGTAAACCTTAACGTTGTCTGAGCTACCTTAACGAAGATATTCTCGAGTTTTCAAAAAAAATTTCACATGGTGACGAGGCATTTGGCTGCCTTAAGAGAGTCATAGTACCCCTGCCTGCTGCTCCCACTTTTTTAAGCCCTTTCTCTCTATCATTCTTGCTATGGCTGTCCTACAGAACCGATGTGCCACTATATGTCCAGGTTAACGTCGTCACTGTTACTCCCACTGCGAGTCTCCCGAGTTAGCAAATGTACCTCGCCGGGTGACGAGGCTTTTGGCTACCTTAAGTGACTCATAGTTACTGCAGCCAGCTGCTCCACCTTCTTTGAATCTTTCCTCCCTTTAAATCGTACTGAGGTCAGTCCTGCAGAAGCGATACGCCACCACCTGTGCATGTTACTGTTGTCTGAGTTACCTCAACAACGAATTCCTCGAGTTTTTAAATAAATTTCGCCGAGTGACGAGGCATTTGGCTACCTTAAGAGAGTCATAGTTACTGCAGCCAGCTGCTCCCCCTTCTTTGAATCTTTCCTCCCTTTAAATCGTACTGTGGTCAGTCCTGCAGAGCGATACGCCACCACCTGTGCATGTTACCGTTGTCTGATTTACTTCAACGACGATTTCCTCGAGTTTTTAAAATAAATTTCGCCGAGTGACGAGGCATTTGGCTACCTTAAGAGAGTCATAGTTACTGCTGCCAGCTGCTCGACATACTTTCATTCTTTCCACTCATTAATTATTACTGTGGTCAGTCCTGCAGGAGCAATATGCCACTACATGTAAACCTTAACGTTGTCTGAGCTACCTTAACGAAGATATTCTCGAGTTTTCAAAAAAAATTTCACATGGTGACGAGGCATTTGGCTGCCTTAAGAGAGTCATAGTACCCCTGCCTGCTGCTCCCACTTTTTTAAGCCCTTTCTATCTATCATTCTTGCTATGGCTGTCCTACAGAACCGATGTGCCACTATATGTCCAGGTTAACGTCGTCACTGTTACTCCCACTACGAGTCTCTCGAGTTAGCAAATGTACCTCGCCGAATGACGAGGCATTTGGCTACCTTAAGTGACTCATAATTACTGCAGCCAGCTGCTCCCCCTTCTTTGAATCTTTCCTCCCTTTAAATCGTACTGAGGTCAGTCCTGCTGAAGCGATACGCCACCACCTGTGCAAGTTACCGTTGTCTGAGTTACTTCAACGACGATTTCCTCGAGTTTTCAAATAAATTTCGCCGAGTGACGAGGCATTTGGCTACCTTAAGAGAGTCATAGTTACTGCTGCCAGCTGCTCGACCTACTTTCATTCTTTCCACTCATTAATTATTACTGTGGTCAGTCCTGCAGGAGCAATATGCCACTACATGTAAACCTTAACGTTGTCTGAGCTACCTTAACGAAGATATTCTCGAGTTTTCAAAAAAAATTTCACATGGTGACGAGGCATTTGGCTGCCTTAAGAGAGTCATAGTACCCCTGCCTGCTGCTCCCACTTTTTTAAGCCCTTTCTCTCTATCATTCTTGCTATGGCTGTCCTACAGAACCGATGTGCCACTATATGTCCAGGTTAACGTCGTCACTGTTACTCCCACTGCGAGTCTCTCGAGTTAGCAAATGTACCTCGCCGGGTGACGAGGCTTTTGGCTACCTTAAGTGACTCATAGTTACTGCAGCCAGCTGCTCCACCTTCTTTGAATCTTTCCTCCCTTTAAATCGTACTGAGGTCAGTCCTGCTGAAGCGATACGCCACCACCTGTGCATGTTACCGTTGTCTGAGTTACATCAACGACGATTTCCTCGAATTTTCAAATAAATTTCGCCGAGTGACGAGGCATTTGGCTACCTTAAGAGAGTCATAGTTACTGCAGCCAGCTGCTCCCCCTTCTTTGAATCTTTCCTCCCTTTAAATCGTACTGTGGTCAGTCCTGCAGAGCGATACGCCACCACCTGTGCATGTTACCGTTTTCTGATTTACTTCAACGACGATTTCCTCGAGTTTTTAAAATAAATTTCGCCGAGTGACGAGGCATTTGGCTACCTTAAGAGAGTCATAGTTACTGCTGCCAGCTGCTCGACATACTTTCATTCTTTCCACTCATTAATTATTACTGTGGTCAGTCCTGCAGGAGCAATATGCCACTACATGTAAACCTTAACGTTGTCTGAGCTACCTTAACGAAGATATTCTCGAGTTTTCAAAAAAAATTTCACATGGTGACGAGGCATTTGGCTGCCTTAAGAGAGTCATAGTACCCCTGCCTGCTGCTCCCACTTTTTTAAGCCCTTTCTGTCTATCATTCTTGCTATGGCTGTCCTACAGAACCGATGTGCCACTATATGTCCAGCTTAACGTCGTCACTGTTACTCCCACTACGAGTCTCTCGAGTTAGCAAATGTACCTCGCCGAATGACGAGGCATTTGGCTACCTTAAGTGACTCATAGTTACTGCAGCCAGCTGCTCCCCCTTCTTTGAATCTTTCCTCCCTTTAAATCGTACTGAGGTCAGTCCTGCTGAAGCGATACGCCACCACCTGTGCATGTTACCGTTCTCTGAGTTACTTCAACGACGATTTCCTCGAGTTTTCAAATAAATTTCGCCGAGTGACGAGGCATTTGGCTACCTTAAGAGAGTCATAGTTACTGCTGCCAGCTGCTCGACCTACTTTCATTCTTTCCACTCATTAATTATTACTGTGGTCAGTCCTGCAGGAGCAATATGCCACTACATGTAAACCTTAACGTTGTCTGAGCTACCTTAACGAAGATATTCTCGAGTTTTCAAAAAAAATTTCACATGGTGACGAGGCATTTGGCTGCCTTAAGAGAGTCATAGTACCCCTGCCTGCTGCTCCCACTTTTTTAAGCCCTTTCTCTCTATCATTCTTGCTATGGCTGTCCTACAGAACCGATGTGCCACTATATGTCCAGGTTAACGTCGTCACTGTTACTCCCACTGCGAGTCTCTCGAGTTAGCAAATGTACCTCGCCGGGTGACGAGGCTTTTGGCTACCTTAAGTGACTCATAGTTACTGCAGCCAGCTGCTCCACCTTCTTTGAATCTTTCCTCCCTTTAAATCGTACTGAGGTCAGTCCTGCTGAAGCGATACGCCACCACCTGTGCATGTTACCGTTGTCTGAGTTACTTCAACGACGATTTCCTCGAGTTTTCAAATAAATTTCGCCGAGTGACGAGGCATTTGGCTACCTTAAGAGAGTCATAGTTACTGCTGCCAGCTGCTCGACCTACTTTCATTCTTTCCACTCATTAATTATTACTGTGGTCAGTCCTGCAGGAGCAATATCCCACTACATGTAAACCTTAACGTTGTCTGAGCTACCTTAACGAAGATATTCTCGAGTTTTCAAAAAAAATTTCACATGGTGACGAGGCATTTGGCTGCCTTAAGAGAGTCATAGTACCCCTGCCTGCTGCTCCCACTTTTTTAAGCCCTTTCTCTCTATCATTCTTGCTATGGCTGTCCTACAGAACCGATGTGCCACTATATGTCCAGGTTAACGTCGTCACTGTTACTCCCACTGCGAGTCTCTCGAGTTAGCAAATGTACCTCGCCGGGTGACGAGGCTTTTGGCTACCTTAAGTGACTCATAGTTACTGCAGCCAGCTGCTCCACCTTCTTTGAATTTTTCCTCCCTTTAAATCGTACTGAGGTCAGTCCTGCAGAAGCGATACGCCACCACCTGTGCATGTTACTGTTGTCTGAGTTACCTCAACTACGAATTCCTCGAGTTTTTAAATAAATTTCGCCGAGTGACGAGGCATTTGGCTACCTTAAGAGAGTCATAGTTACTGCAGCCAGCTGCTCCCCCTTCTTTGAATCTTTCCTCCCTTTAAATCGTACTGTGGTCAGTCCTTCAGAGCGATACGCCACCACCTGTGCATGTTACCGTTGTCTGATTTACTTCAACGACGATTTCCTCGAGTTTTTAAAATAAATTTCGCCGAGTGACGAGGCATTTGGCTACCTTAAGAGAGTCATAGTTACTGCTGCCAGCTGCTCGACATACTTTCATTCTTTCCACTCATTAATTATTACTGTGGTCAGTCCTGCAGGAGCAATATGCCACTACATGTAAACCTTAACGTTGTCTGAGCTACCTTAACGAAGATATTCTCGAGTTTTCAAAAAAAATTTCACATGGTGACGAGGCATTTGGCTGCCTTAAGAGAGTCATAGTACCCCTGCCTGCTGCTCCCACTTTTTTAAGCCCTTTCTATCTATCATTCTTGCTATGGCTGTCCTACAGAACCGATGTGCCACTATATGTCCAGGTTAACGTCGTCACTGTTACTCCCACTACGAGTCTCTCGAGTTAGCAAATGTACCTCGCCGAATGACGAGGCATTTGGCTACCTTAAGTGACTCATAGTTACTGCAGCCAGCTGCTCCCCCTTCTTTGAATCTTTCCACCCTTTAAATCGTACTGAGGTCAGTCCTGCTGAAGCGATACGCCACCACCTGTGCATGTTACCGTTGTCTGAGTTACTTCAACGACGATTTCCTCGAGTTTTCAAATAAATTTCGCCGAGTGACGAGGCATTTGGCTACCTTAAGAGAGTCATAGTTACTGCTGCCAGCTGCTCGACCTACTTTCATTCTTTCCACTCATTAATTATTACTGTGGTCAGTCCTGAAGGAGCAATATGCCACTACATGTAAACCTTAACGTTGTCTGAGCTACCTTAACGAAGATATTCTCGAGTTTTCAAAAAAAATTTCACATGGTGACGAGGCATTTGGCTGCCTTAAGAGAGTCATAGTACCCCTGCCTGCTGCTCCCACTTTATTAAGCCCTTTCTCCCTATCATTCTTGCTATGGCTGTCCTACAGAACCGATGTGCCACTATATGTCCAGGTTAACGTCGTCACTGTTACTCCCACTGCGAGTCTCTCGAGTTAGCAAATGTACCTCGCCGGGTGACGAGGCTTTTGGCTACCTTAAGTGACTCATAGTTACTCCAGCCAGCTGCTCCACCTTCTTTGAATCTTTCCTCCCTTTAAATCGTACTGTGGTCAGTCCTGCAGAGCGATACGCCACCACCTGTGCATGTTACCGTTGTCTGATTTACTTCAACGACGATTTCCTCGGGTTTTCAAATAAATCTCGCCGAGTGACGAGGCATTTGGCTACCTTAAGAGAGTCATAGTTACTGCCGCCAGCTGCTCGACCTACTTTCTTTCTTTCCACTCATTAATTATTACTGTGGTCAGTCCTGCAGGAGCAATATGCCACTACATGTAAACCTTAACGTTGTCTGAGCTACCTTAACGAAAATATCCTCGAGATTTCAAAAAAAATTTCACATGGTGACGAGGCATTTGGCTACCTTCAGGGAGTCATAGTACCCCTGCCTGCTGCTCCCACTTTTCTAAGCCCTTTCTCTCTATCATTCTTGCTATGGCTGTCCTACAGAACCGATGTGCCACTATATGTCCAGGTTAACGTCGTCACTGTTACTCCCACTGCGAGTCTCTCGAGTTAGCAAATGTACCTCGCCGGGTGACGAGGCTTTTGGCTACCTTAAGTGACTCATAGTTACTGCAGCCAGCTGCTCCACCTTCTTTGAATCTTTCCTCCCTTTAAATCGTACTGAGGTCAGTCCTGCTGAAGCGATACGCCACCACCTGTGCATGTTACCGTTGTCTGAGTTACATCAACGACGATTTCCTCGAATTTTCAAATAAATTTCGCCGAGTGACGAGGCATTTGGCTACCTTAAGAGAGTCATAGTTACTGCAGCCAGCTGCTCCCCCTTCTTTGAATCTTTCCTCCCTTTAAATCGTACTGTGGTCAGTCCTGCAGAGCGATACGCCACCACCTGTGCATGTTACCGTTGTCTGATTTACTTCAAAGACGATTTCCTCGAGTTTTTAAAATAAATTTCGCCGAGTGACGAGGCATTTGGCTACCTTAAGAGAGTCATAGTTACTGCTGCCAGCTGCTCGACATACTTTCATTCTTTCCACTCATTAATTATTACTGTGGTCAGTCCTGCAGGAGCAATATGCCACTACATGTAAACCTTAACGTTGTCTGAGCTACCTTAACGAAGATATTCTCGAGTTTTCAAAAAAAATTTCACATGGTGACGAGGCATTTGGCTGCCTTAAGAGAGTCATAGTACCCCTGCCTGCTGCTCCCACTTTTTTAAGCCCTTTCTGTCTATCATTCTTGCTATGGCTGTCCTACAGAACCGATGTGCCACTATATGTCCAGCTTAACGTCGTCACTGTTACTCCCACTACGAGTCTCTCGAGTTAGCAAATGTACCTCGCCGAATGACGAGGCATTTGGCTACCTTAAGTGACTCATAGTTACTGCAGCCAGCTGCTCCCCCTTCTTTGAATCTTTCCTCCCTTTAAATCGTACTGAGGTCAGTCCTGCTGAAGCGATACGCCACCACCTGTGCATGTTACCGTTCTCTGAGTTACTTCAACGACGATTTCCTCGAGTTTTCAAATAAATTTCGCCGAGTGACGAGGCATTTGGCTACCTTAAGAGAGTCATAGTTACTGCTGCCAGCTGCTCGACCTACTTTCATTCTTTCCACTCATTAATTATTACTGTGGTCAGTCCTGCAGGAGCAATATGCCACTACATGTAAACCTTAACGTTGTCTGAGCTACCTTAACGAAGATATTCTCGAGTTTTCAAAAAAAATTTCACATGGTGACGAGGCATTTGGCTGCCTTAAGAGAGTCATAGTACCCCTGCCTGCTGCTCCCACTTTTTTAAGCCCTTTCTCTCTATCATTCTTGCTATGGCTGTCCTACAGAACCGATGTGCCACTATATGTCCAGGTTAACGTCGTCACTGTTACTCCCACTGCGAGTCTCTCGAGTTAGCAAATGTACCTCGCCGGGTGACGAGGCTTTTGGCTACCTTAAGTGACTCATAGTTACTGCAGCCAGCTGCTCCACCTTCTTTGAATCTTTCCTCCCTTTAAATCGTACTGAGGTCAGTCCTGCTGAAGCGATACGCCACCACCTGTGCATGTTACCGTTGTCTGAGTTACTTCAACGACGATTTCCTCGAGTTTTCAAATAAATTTCGCCGAGTGACGAGGCATTTGGCTACCTTAAGAGAGTCATAGTTACTGCTGCCAGCTGCTCGACCTACTTTCATTCTTTCCACTCATTAATTATTACTGTGGTCAGTCCTGCAGGAGCAATATCCCACTACATGTAAACCTTAACGTTGTCTGAGCTACCTTAACGAAGATATTCTCGAGTTTTCAAAAAAAATTTCACATGGTGACGAGGCATTTGGCTGCCTTAAGAGAGTCATAGTACCCCTGCCTGCTGCTCCCACTTTTTTAAGCCCTTTCTCTCTATCATTCTTGCTATGGCTGTCCTACAGAACCGATGTGCCACTATATGTCCAGGTTAACGTCGTCACTGTTACTCCCACTGCGAGTCTCTCGAGTTAGCAAATGTACCTCGCCGGGTGACGAGGCTTTTGGCTACCTTAAGTGACTCATAGTTACTGCAGCCAGCTGCTCCACCTTCTTTGAATTTTTCCTCCCTTTAAATCGTACTGAGGTCAGTCCTGCAGAAGCGATACGCCACCACCTGTGCATGTTACTGTTGTCTGAGTTACCTCAACTACGAATTCCTCGAGTTTTTAAATAAATTTCGCCGAGTGACGAGGCATTTGGCTACCTTAAGAGAGTCATAGTTACTGCAGCCAGCTGCTCCCCCTTCTTTGAATCTTTCCTCCCTTTAAATCGTACTGTGGTCAGTCCTGCAGAGCGATACGCCACCACCTGTGCATGTTACCGTTGTCTGATTTACTTCAACGACGATTTCCTCGAGTTTTTAAAATAAATTTCGCCGAGTGACGAGGCATTTGGCCACCTTAAGAGAGTCATAGTTACTGCTGCCAGCTGCTCGACATACTTTCATTCTTTCCACTCATTAATTATTACTGTGGTCAGTCCTGCAGGAGCAATATGCCACTACATGTAAACCTTAACGTTGTCTGAGCTACCTTAACGAAGATATTCTCGAGTTTTCAAAAAAAATTTCACATGGTGACGAGGCATTTGGCTGCCTTAAGAGAGTCATAGTACCCCTGCCTGCTGCTCCCACTTTTTTAAGCCCTTTCTATCTATCATTCTTGCTATGGCTGTCCTACAGAACCGATGTGCCACTATATGTCCAGGTTAACGTCGTCACTGTTACTCCCACTACGAGTCTCTCGAGTTAGCAAATGTACCTCGCCGAATGACGAGGCATTTGGCTACCTTAAGTGACTCATAGTTACTGCAGCCAGCTGCTCCCCCTTCTTTGAATCTTTCCTCCCTTTAAATCGTACTGAGGTCAGTCCTGCTGAAGCGATACGCCACCACCTGTGCATGTTACCGTTGTCTGAGTTACTTCAACGACGATTTCCTCGAGTTTTCAAATAAATTTCGCCGAGTGACGAGGCATTTGGCTACCTTAAGAGAGTCATAGTTACTGCTGCCAGCTGCTCGACCTACTTTCATTCTTTCCACTCATTAATTATTACTGTGGTCAGTCCTGAAGGAGCAATATGCCACTACATGTAAACCTTAACGTTGTCTGAGCTACCTTAACGAAGATATTCTCGAGTTTTAAAAAAAAATTTCACATGGTGACGAGGCATTTGGCTGCCTTAAGAGAGTCATAGTACCCCTGCCTGCTGCTCCCACTTTATTAAGCCCTTTCTCTCTATCATTCTTGCTATGGCTGTCCTACAGAACCGATGTGCCACTATATGTCCAGGTTAACGTCGTCACTGTTACTCCCACTGCGAGTCTCTCGAGTTAGCAAATGTACCTCGCCGGGTGACGAGGCTTTTGGCTACCTTAAGTGACTCATAGTTACTCCAGCCAGCTGCTCCACCTTCTTTGAATCTTTCCTCCCTTTAAATCGTACTGTGGTCAGTCCTGCAGAGCGATACGCCACCACCTGTGCATGTTACCGTTGTCTGATTTACTTCAACGACGATTTCCTCGGGTTTTCAAATAAATCTCGCCGAGTGACGAGGCATTTGGCTACCTTAAGAGAGTCATAGTTACTGCCGCCAGCTGCTCGACCTACTTTCTTTCTTTCCACTCATTAATTATTACTGTGGTCAGTCCTGCAGGAGCAATATGCCACTACATGTAAACCTTAACGTTGTCTGAGCTACCTTAACGAAAATATCCTCGAGATTTCAAAAAAAATTTCACATGGTGACGAGGCATTTGGCTACCTTCAGGGAGTCATAGTACCCCTGCCTGCTGCTCCCACTTTTCTAAGCCCTTTCTCTCTATCATTCTTGCTATGGCTGTCCTACAGAACCGATGTGTCACTATATGTCCACGTAAACGTCGTCTCTGTTACTCCCACTACGAGTCTCTCGAGTTAGCAAATGTACCTCGAACGATGATGAGGCATTTTGCTACCTTATAAGCGTCATAGTTACTGCAGCCAGCTACTCCCCCTTCTTTGAATCTTTCCTGTCTTTAACTCGTACTGTGGTCAGTCCTGCAGAAGCGATACCCCACCACCTGTGCATGTTACTGTTGTCTGAGTTACCTCAACAACGAATTCCGCGAGTTTTCAAATAAATTTCGCCTAGTGACGAGGCATTTGGCTACCTTAAGAGAGTCATAGTTACTGCAGCCAGCTGCTCCCCCTTCTTTGAATCTTTCCTCCCTTTAAATCGTACTGAGGTCAGTCCTGCTGAAGCGATACGCCACCACCTGTGCATGTTACCGTTGTCTGAGTTACTTCAACGACGATTTCCTCGAGTTTTCAAATAAATCTCGCCGAGTGACGAGGCATTTGGCTACCTTAAGAGATTCATAGTTACTGCCGCCAGCTGCTCGACCTACTTTCTTTCTTTCCACTCATTAATTATTACTGTGGTCAGTCCTGCAGGAGCAATATGCCACTACATGTAAACCTTAACGTTGTCTGAGCTACCTTAACGAAGATATTCTCGAGTTTTCAAAAAAAATTTCACATGGTGACGAGGCATTTGGCTGCCTTAGGAGAGTCATAGTACCCCTGCCTGCTGCTCCCACTTTTCTAAGCCCATTCTCTCTATCATTCTTGCTATGGCTGTCCTACAGATCCGATGTGCCACTATATGTCCAGGTTAACGTCGTCACTGTTACTCCCACTACGAGTCTCTCGAGTTAGCATATGTACCTCGCCGGGTGACGAGGCATTTGGCTACCTTAAGAGAGTCATAGTTACTGCAGCCAGCTGCTCCCCCTTCTTTGAATCTTTCCTCCCTTTAAATCGTACTGTGGTCAGTCCTGCAGAGCGATACGCCACCACCTGTGCATGTTACCGTTGTCTGATTTACTTCAACGACGATTTCCTCGAGTTTTTAAAATAAATTTCGCCGAGTGACGAGGCATTTGGCTACCTTAAGAGAGTCATAGTTACTGCTGCCAGCTGCTCGACATACTTTCATTCTTTCCACTCATTAATTATTACTGTGGTCAGTCCTGCAGGAGCAATATGCCACTACATGTAAACCTTAACGTTGTCTGAGCTACCTTAACGAAGATATTCTCGAGTTTTCAAAAAAAATTTCACATGGTGACGAGGCATTTGGCTGCCTTAAGAGAGTCATAGTACCCCTGCCTGCTGCTCCCACTTTTTTAAGCCCTTTCTGTCTATCATTCTTGCTATGGCTGTCCTACAGAACCGATGTGCCACTATATGTCCAGCTTAACGTCGTCACTGTTACTCCCACTACGAGTCTCTCGAGTTAGCAAATGTACCTCGCCGAATGACGAGGCATTTGGCTACCTTAAGTGACTCATAGTTACTGCAGCCAGCTGCTCCCCCTTCTTTGAATCTTTCCTCCCTTTAAATCGTACTGAGGTCAGTCCTGCTGAAGCGATACGCCACCACCTGTGCATGTTACCGTTCTCTGAGTTACTTCAACGACGATTTCCTCGAGTTTTCAAATAAATTTCGCCGAGTGACGAGGCATTTGGCTACCTTAAGAGAGTCATAGTTACTGCTGCCAGCTGCTCGACCTACTTTCATTCTTTCCACTCATTAATTATTACTGTGGTCAGTCCTGCAGGAGCAATATGCCACTACATGTAAACCTTAACGTTGTCTGAGCTACCTTAACGAAGATATTCTCGAGTTTTCAAAAAAAATTTCACATGGTGACGAGGCATTTGGCTGCCTTAAGAGAGTCATAGTACCCCTGCCTGCTGCTCCCACTTTTTTAAGCCCTTTCTCTCTATCATTCTTGCTATGGCTGTCCTACAGAACCGATGTGCCACTATATGTCCAGGTTAACGTCGTCACTGTTACTCCCACTGCGAGTCTCTCGAGTTAGCAAATGTACCTCGCCGGGTGACGAGGCTTTTGGCTACCTTAAGTGACTCATAGTTACTGCAGCCAGCTGCTCCACCTTCTTTGAATCTTTCCTCCCTTTAAATCGTACTGAGGTCAGTCCTGCTGAAGCGATACGCCACCACCTGTGCATGTTACCGTTGTCTGAGTTACTTCAACGACGATTTCCTCGAGTTTTCAAATAAATTTCGCCGAGTGACGAGGCATTTGGCTACCTTAAGAGAGTCATAGTTACTGCTGCCAGCTGCTCGACCTACTTTCATTCTTTCCACTCATTAATTATTACTGTGGTCAGTCCTGCAGGAGCAATATCCCACTACATGTAAACCTTAACGTTGTCTGAGCTACCTTAACGAAGATATTCTCGAGTTTTCAAAAAAAATTTCACATGGTGACGAGGCATTTGGCTGCCTTAAGAGAGTCATAGTACCCCTGCCTGCTGCTCCCACTTTTTTAAGCCCTTTCTCTCTATCATTCTTGCTATGGCTGTCCTACAGAACCGATGTGCCACTATATGTCCAGGTTAACGTCGTCACTGTTACTCCCACTGCGAGTCTCTCGAGTTAGCAAATGTACCTCGCCGGGTGACGAGGCTTTTGGCTACCTTAAGTGACTCATAGTTACTGCAGCCAGCTGCTCCACCTTCTTTGAATTTTTCCTCCCTTTAAATCGTACTGAGGTCAGTCCTGCAGAAGCGATACGCCACCACCTGTGCATGTTACTGTTGTCTGAGTTACCTCAACTACGAATTCCTCGAGTTTTTAAATAAATTTCGCCGAGTGACGAGGCATTTGGCTACCTTAAGAGAGTCATAGTTACTGCAGCCAGCTGCTCCCCCTTCTTTGAATCTTTCCTCCCTTTAAATCGTACTGTGGTCAGTCCTGCAGAGCGATACGCCACCACCTGTGCATGTTACCGTTGTCTGATTTACTTCAACGACGATTTCCTCGAGTTTTTAAAATAAATTTCGCCGAGTGACGAGGCATTTGGCTACCTTAAGAGAGTCATAGTTACTGCTGCCAGCTGCTCGACATACTTTCATTCTTTCCACTCATTAATTATTACTGTGGTCAGTCCTGCAGGAGCAATATGCCACTACATGTAAACCTTAACGTTGTCTGAGCTACCTTAACGAAGATATTCTCGAGTTTTCAAAAAAAATTTCACATGGTGACGAGGCATTTGGCTGCCTTAAGAGAGTCATAGTACCCCTGCCTGCTGCTCCCACTTTTTTAAGCCCTTTCTATCTATCATTCTTGCTATGGCTGTCCTACAGAACCGATGTGCCACTATATGTCCAGGTTAACGTCGTCACTGTTACTCCCACTACGAGTCTCTCGAGTTAGCAAATGTACCTCGCCGAATGACGAGGCATTTGGCTACCTTAAGTGACTCATAGTTACTGCAGCCAGCTGCTCCCCCTTCTTTGAATCTTTCCTCCCTTTAAATCGTACTGAGGTCAGTCCTGCTGAAGCGATACGCCACCACCTGTGCATGTTACCGTTGTCTGAGTTACTTCAACGACGATTTCCTCGAGTTTTCAAATAAATTTCGCCGAGTGACGAGGCATTTGGCTACCTTAAGAGAGTCATAGTTACTGCTGCCAGCTGCTCGACCTACTTTCATTCTTTCCACTCATTAATTATTACTGTGGTCAGTCCTGAAGGAGCAATATGCCACTACATGTAAACCTTAACGTTGTCTGAGCTACCTTAACGAAGATATTCTCGAGTTTTCAAAAAAAATTTCACATGGTGACGAGGCATTTGGCTGCCTTAAGAGAGTCATAGTACCCCTGCCTGCTGCTCCCACTTTATTAAGCCCTTTCTCTCTATCATTCTTGCTATGGCTGTCCTACAGAACCGATGTGCCACTATATGTCCAGGTTAACGTCGTCACTGTTACTCCCACTGCGAGTCTCTCGAGTTAGCAAATGTACCTCGCCGGGTGACGAGGCTTTTGGCTACCTTAAGTGACTCATAGTTACTCCAGCCAGCTGCTCCACCTTCTTTGAATCTTTCCTCCCTTTAAATCGTACTGTGGTCAGTCCTGCAGAGCGATACGCCACCACCTGTGCATGTTACCGTTGTCTGATTTACTTCAACGACGATTTCCTCGGGTTTTCAAATAAATCTCGCCGAGTGACGAGGCATTTGGCTACCTTAAGAGAGTCATAGTTACTGCCGCCAGCTGCTCGACCTACTTTCTTTCTTTCCACTCATTAATTATTACTGTGGTCAGTCCTGCAGGAGCAATATGCCACTACATGTAAACCTTAACGTTGTCTGAGCTACCTTAACGAAAATATCCTCGAGATTTCAAAAAAAATTTCACATGGTGACGAGGCATTTGGCTACCTTCAGGGAGTCATAGTACCCCTGCCTGCTGCTCCCACTTTTCTAAGCCCTTTCTCTCTATCATTCTTGCTATGGCTGTCCTACAGAACCGATGTGTCACTATATGTCCACGTAAACGTCGTCTCTGTTACTCCCACTACGAGTCTCTCGAGTTAGCAAATGTACCTCGAACGATGATGAGGCATTTTGCTACCTTATAAGCGTCATAGTTACTGCAGCCAGCTACTCCCCCTTCTTTGAATCTTTCCTGTCTTTAACTCGTACTGTGGTCAGTCCTGCAGAAGCGATACCCCACCACCTGTGCATGTTACTGTTGTCTGAGTTACCTCAACAACGAATTCCGCGAGTTTTCAAATAAATTTCGCCGAGTGACGAGGCATTTGGCTACCTTAAGAGAGTCATAGTTACTGCAGCCAGCTGCTCCCCCTTCTTTGAATCTTTCCTCCCTTTAAATCGTACTGAGGTCAGTCCTGCTGAAGCGATACGCCACCACCTGTGCATGTTACCGTTGTCTGAGTTACTTCAACGACGATTTCCTCGAGTTTTCAAATAAATCTCGCCGAGTGACGAGGCATTTGGCTACCTTAAGAGATTCATAGTTACTGCCGCCAGCTGCTCGACCTACTTTCTTTCTTTCCACTCATTAATTATTACTGTGGTCAGTCCTGCAGGAGCAATATGCCACTACATGTAAACCTTAACGTTGTCTGAGCTACCTTAACGAAGATATTCTCGAGTTTTCAAAAAAAATTTCACATGGTGACGAGGCATTTGGCTGCCTTAGGAGAGTCATAGTACCCCTGCCTGCTGCTCCCACTTTTCTAAGCCCATTCTCTCTATCATTCTTGCTATGGCTGTCCTACAGATCCGATGTGCCACTATATGTCCAGGTTAACGTCGTCACTGTTACTCCCACTACGAGTCTCTCGAGTTAGCATATGTACCTCGCCGGGTGACGAGGCATTTGGCTACCTTAAGAGAGTCATAGTTACTGCAGCCAGCTGCTCCCCCTTCTTTGAATCTTTCCTCCCTTTAAATGGTACTGTGGTCAGTCCTGCAGAGCGATACGCCACCACCTGTGCATGTTACCGTTGTCTGATTTACTTCAACGACGATTTCCTCGAGTTTTCAAATAAATCTCGCCGAGTGACGAGGCATTTGGCTATCTTAAGAGAGTCGTAGTTACTGCCGCCAGCTGCTCGACCTACTTTCTTTCTTTCCACTCATTAATTATTACTGTGGTCAGTCCTGCAGGAGCAATATACCACTACATGTAAACCTTAACGTTGTCTGAGCTACCTTAACGAAGATATTCTCGAGATTTCAAAAAAAATTTCACACAGTGACGAGGCATTTGGCTGCCTTTAGAGAGTCATAGTACCCCTGCCTGCTGCTCCCACTTTTTTAAGCCCTTTCTCTCTATCATTCTTGCTATGGCTGTCCTACAGAACCGATGTGCCACTATATGTCCAGGTTAACGTCGTCACTGTTACTCCCACTGCGAGTCTCTCGAGTTAGCAAATGTACCTCGCCGGGTGACGAGGCTTTTGGCTACCTTAAGTGACTCATAGTTACTGCAGCCAGCTGCTCCACCTTCTTTGAATCTTTCCTCCCTTTAAATCGTACTGAGGTCAGTCCTGCTGAAGCGATACGCCACCACCTGTGCATGTTACCGTTGTCTGAGTTACATCAACGACGATTTCCTCGAATTTTCAAATAAATTTCGCCGAGTGACGAATCATTTGGCTACCTTAAGAGAGTCATAGTTACTGCTGCCAGCTGCTCGACCTACTTTCATTCTTTCCACTCATTAATTATTACTGTGGTCAGTCCTGCAGGAGCAATATGCCACTACATGTAAACCTTAACGTTGTCTGAGCTACCTTAACGAAGATATTCTCGAGTTTTCAAAAAAAATTTCACATGGTGACGAGGCATTTGGCTGCCTTAAGAGAGTCATAGTACCCCTAACTGCTGCTCCCACTTTATTAAGCCCTTTCTCTCTATCATTCTTGCTATGGCTGTCCTACAGAACCGATGTGCCACTATATGTCCAGGTTAACGTCGTCACTGTTACTCCCACTGCGAGTCTCTCGAGTTAGCAAATGTACCTCGCCGGGTGACGAGGCTTTTGGCTACCTTAAGTGGCTCATAGTTACTGTAGCCAGCTGCTCCACCTTCTTTGAATCTTTCCTCCCTTTAAATCGTACTGTGGTCAGTCCTGCAGAGCGATACGCCACCACCTGTGCATGTTACCGTTGTCTGATTTACTTCAACGACGATTTCCTCGAGTTTTCAAATAAATCTCGCCGAGTGACGAGGCATTTGGCTACCTTAAGAGATTCATAGTTACTGCCGCCAGCTGCTCGACCTACTTTCTTTCTTTCCACTCATTAATTATTACTGTGGCCAGTCCTGCAGGAGCAATATGCCACTACATGTAAACCTTAACGTTGTCTGAGCTACCTTAACGAAGATATTCCCGAGTTTTCAAAAAAAATTTCACATGGTGACGAGGCATTTGGCTGCCTTAGGAGAGTCATAGTACTCCTGCCTGCTGCTCCCACTTTTCTAAGCCCATTCTCTCTATCATTCTTGCTATGGCTGTCCTACAGAACCGATGTGCCACTATATGTCCAGGTTAACGTCGTCACTGTTACTCCCAATACGAGACTCTCGAGTTAGCAAATGTACCTCGCCGGGTGACGAGGCATTTGGCTACCTTAAGAGAGTCATAGTTACTGCAGCCAGCTGCTCCCCCTTCTTTGAATCTTTCCTCCCTGTAAATGGTACTGTGGTCAGTCCTGCAGAGCGATACGCCACCACCTGTGCATGTTACCGTTGTCTGATTTACTTCAACGACGATTTCCTCGAGTTTTCAAATAAATCTCGCCGAGTGACGAGGCATTTGGCTACCTTAAGAGAGTCGTAGTTACTGCCGCCAGCTGCTCGACCTACTTTCTTTCTTTCCACTCATTAATTATTACTGTGGTCAGTCCTGCAGGAGCAATATGCCACTACATGTAAACCTTAACGTTGCCTGAGCTACCTTAACGAAGATATTCTCGAGTTTTCAAAAAAAATTTCACATGGTGACGAGGCATTTGGCTGCCATAAGAGAATCATAGTACCCCTGCCTGCTGCTCCCACTTTATTAAGCCCTTTCTCTCTATCATTCTTGCTATGGCTGTCCTACAGAACCGATGTGCCACTATATGTCCAGGTTAACGTCGTCACTGTTACTCCCACTGCGAGTCTCTCGAGTTAGCAAATGTACCTCGCCGGGTGACGAGGCTTTTGGCTACCTTAAGTGGCTCATAGTTACTCCAGCCAGCTGCTCCACCTTCTTTGAATCTTTCCTCCCTTTAAATCGTACTGTGGTCAGTCCTGCAGAGCAATACGCCACCACCTGTGCATGTTACCGTTGTCTGATTTACTTCAACGACGATTTCCTCGAGTTTTCAAATAAATCTCGCCGAGTGACGAGGCATTTGGCTACCTTAAGAGAGTCGTAGTTACTGCCGCCAGCTGCTCGACCTACTTTCTTTCTTTCCACTCATTAATTATTACTGTGGTCAGTCCTGCAGGAGCAATATACCACAACATGTAAACCTTAACGTTGTCTGAGCTACCTTAACGAAAATATCCTCGAGATTTCAAAAAAAATTTCACATGGTGACGAGGCATTTGGCTACCTTCAGGGAGTCATAGTACCCCTGCCTGCTGCTCCCACTTTTCTAAGCCCTTTCTCTCTATCGTTCTTGCTATGGCTCTCCTACAGAACCGATGTGCCACTATATGTCCAGGTTAACGTCGTCACTGTTACTCCCACTGCGAGTCTCTCGAGTTAGCAAATGTACCTCGCCGGGTGACGAGGCTTTTGGCTACCTTAAGTGACTCATAGTTACTGCAGCCAGCTGCTCCACCTTCTTTGAATCTTTCCTCCCTTTAAATCGTACTGAGGTCAGTCCTGCTGAAGCGATACGCCACCACCTGTGCATGTTACCGTTGTCTGAGTTACATCAACGACGATTTCCTCGAATTTTCAAATAAATTTCGCCGAGTGACGAGGCATTTGGCTACCTTAAGAGAGTCATAGTTACTGCTGCCAGCTGCTCGACCTACTTTCATTCTTTCCACTCATTAATTATTACTGTGGTCAGTCCTGCAGGAGCAATATGCCACTACATGTAAACCTTAACGTTGTCTGAGCTACCTTAACGAAGATATTCTCGAGTTTTCAAAAAAAATTTCACATGGTGACGAGGCATTTGGCTGCCTTAAGAGAGTCATAGTACCCCTGCCTGCTGCTCCCACTTTATTAAGCCCTTTCTCTCTATCATTCTTGCTATGGCTGTCCTACAGAACCGATGTGCCACTATATGTCCAGGTTAACGTCGTCACTGTTACTCCCACTGCGAGTCTCTCGAGTTAGCAAATGTACCTCGCCGGGTGACGAGGCTTTTGGCTACCTTAAGTGGCTCATAGTTACTCCAGCCAGCTGCTCCACCTTCTTTGAATCTTTCCTCCCTTTAAATCGTACTGTGGTCAGTCCTGCAGAGCGATACGCCACTACCTGTGCATGTTACCGTTGTCTGATTTACTTCAACGACGATTTCCTCGAGTTTTCAAATAAATCTCGCCGAGTGACGAGGCATTTGGCTACCTTAAGAGATTCATAGTTACTGCCGCCAGCTGCTCGACCTACTTTCTTTCTTTCCACTCATTAATTATTACTGTGGTCAGTCCTGCAGGAGCAATATGCCACTACATGTAAACCTTAACGTTGTCTGAGCTACCTTAACGAAGATATTCTCGAGTTTTCAAAAAAAATTTCACATGGTGACGAGGCATTTGGCTGCCTTAGGAGAGTCATAGTACCCCTGCCTGGTGCTCCCACTTTTCTAAGCCCATTCTCTCTATCATTCTTGCTATGGCTGTCCTACAGAACCGATGTGCCACTATATGTCCAGGTTAACGTCGTCACTGTTACTCCCAATACGAGACTCTCGAGTTAGCAAATGTACCTCGCCGAATGACGAGGCATTTGGCTACCTTAAGTGACTCATAGTTACTGCAGCCAGCTGCTCCCCCTTCTTTGAATCTTTCCTCCCTTTAAATCGTACTGAGGTCAGTCCTGCTGAAGCGATACGCCACCACCTGTGCATGTTACCGTTGTCTGAGTTACTTCAACGACGATTTCCTCGAGTTTTCAAATAAATTTCGCCGAGTGACGTGGCATTTGGCTACCTTAAGAGAGTCATAGTTACTGCTGCCAGCTGCTCGACCAACTTTCATTCTTTCCACTCATTAATTATTACTGTGGTCAGTCCTGAAGGAGCAATATGCCACTACATGTAAACCTTAACGTTGTCTGAGCTACCTTAACGAAGATATTCTCGAGTTTTCAAAAAAAATTTCACATGGTGACGAGGCATTTGGCTGCCTTAAGAGAGTCATAGTACCCCTGCCTGCTGCTCCCACTTTATTAAGCCCTTTCTCTCTATCATTCTTGCTATGGCTGTCCTACAGAACCGATGTGCCACTATATGTCCAGGTTAACGTCGTCACTGTTACTCCCACTGCGAGTCTCTCGAGTTAGCAAATGTACCTCGCCGGGTGACGAGGCTTTTGGCTACCTTAAGTGACTCATAGTTACTCCAGCCAGCTGCTCCACCTTCTTTGAATCTTTCCTCCCTTTAAATCGTACTGTGGTCAGTCCTGCAGAGCGATACGCCACCACCTGTGCATGTTACCGTTGTCTGATTTACTTCAACGACGATTTCCTCGGGTTTTCAAATAAATCTCGCCGAGTGACGAGGCATTTGGCTACCTTAAGAGAGTCATAGTTACTGCCGCCAGCTGCTCGACCTACTTTCTTTCTTTCCACTCATTAATTATTACTGTGGTCAGTCCTGCAGGAGCAATATGCCACTACATGTAAACCTTAACGTTGTCTGAGCTACCTTAACGAAAATATCCTCGAGATTTCAAAAAAAATTTCACATGGTGACGAGGCATTTGGCTACCTTCAGGGAGTCATAGTACCCCTGCCTGCTGCTCCCACTTTTCTAAGCCCTTTCTCTCTATCATTCTTGCTATGGCTGTCCTACAGAACCGATGTGTCACTATATGTCCACGTAAACGTCGTCTCTGTTACTCCCACTACGAGTCTCTCGAGTTAGCAAATGTACCTCGAACGATGATGAGGCATTTTGCTACCTTATAAGCGTCATAGTTACTGCAGCCAGCTACTCCCCCTTCTTTGAATCTTTCCTGTCTTTAACTCGTACTGTGGTCAGTCCTGCAGAAGCGATACCCCACCACCTGTGCATGTTACTGTTGTCTGAGTTACCTCAACAACGAATTCCGCGAGTTTTCAAATAAATTTCGCCGAGTGACGAGGCATTTGGCTACCTTAAGAGAGTCATAGTTACTGCAGCCAGCTGCTCCCCCTTCTTTGAATCTTTCCTCCCTTTAAATCGTACTGAGGTCAGTCCTGCTGAAGCGATACGCCACCACCTGTGCATGTTACCGTTGTCTGAGTTACTTCAACGACGATTTCCTCGAGTTTTCAAATAAATCTCGCCGAGTGACGAGGCATTTGGCTACCTTAAGAGATTCATAGTTACTGCCGCCAGCTGCTCGACCTACTTTCTTTCTTTCCACTCATTAATTATTACTGTGGTCAGTCCTGCAGGAGCAATATGCCACTACATGTAAACCTTAACGTTGTCTGAGCTACCTTAACGAAGATATTCTCGAGTTTTCAAAAAAAATTTCACATGGTGACGAGGCATTTGGCTGCCTTAGGAGAGTCATAGTACCCCTGCCTGCTGCTCCCACTTTTCTAAGCCCATTCTCTCTATCATTCTTGCTATGGCTGTCCTACAGAACCGATGTGCCACTATATGTCCAGGTTAACGTCGTCACTGTTACTCCCACTACGAGACTCTCGAGTTAGCAAATGTACCTCGCCGGGTGACGAGGCATTTGGCTACCTTAAGAGAGTCATAGTTACTGCAGCCAGCTGCTCCCCCTTCTTTGAATCTTTCCTCCCTTTAAATGGTACTGTGGTCAGTCCTGCAGAGCGATACGCCACCACCTGTGCATGTTACCGTTGTCTGATTTACTTCAACGACGATTTCCTCGAGTTTTCAAATAAATCTCGCCGAGTGACGAGGCATTTGGCTATCTTAAGAGAGTCGTAGTTACTGCCGCCAGCTGCTCGACCTACTTTCTTTCTTTCCACTCATTAATTATTACTGTGGTCAGTCCTGCAGGAGCAATATACCACTACATGTAAACCTTAACGTTGTCTGAGCTACCTTAACGAAGATATTCTCGAGATTTCAAAAAAAATTTCACACAGTGACGAGGCATTTGGCTGCCTTTAGAGAGTCATAGTACCCCTGCCTGCTGCTCCCACTTTTTTAAGCCCTTTCTCTCTATCATTCTTGCTATGGCTGTCCTACAGAACCGATGTGCCACTATATGTCCAGGTTAACGTCGTCACTGTTACTCCCACTGCGAGTCTCTCGAGTTAGCAAATGTACCTCGCCGGGTGACGAGGCTTTTGGCTACCTTAAGTGACTCATAGTTACTGCAGCCAGCTGCTCCACATTCTTTGAATCTTTCCTCCCTTTAAATCGTACTGAGGTCAGTCCTGCTGAAGCGATACGCCACCACCTGTGCATGTTACCGTTGTCTGAGTTACATCAACGACGATTTCCTCGAATTTTCAAATAAATTTCGCCGAGTGACGAGGCATTTGGCTACCTTAAGAGAGTCATAGTTACTGCTGCCAGCTGCTCGACCTACTTTCATTCTTTCCACTCATTAATTATTACTGTGGTCAGTCCTGCAGGAGCAATATGCCACTACATGTAAACCTTAACGTTGTCTGAGCTACCTTAACGAAGATATTCTCGAGTTTTCAAAAAAAATTTCACATGGTGACGAGGCATTTGGCTGCCTTAAGAGAGTCATAGTACCCCTGCCTGCTGCTCCCACTTTATTAAGCCCTTTCTCTCTATCATTCTTGCTATGGCTGTCCTACAGAACCGATGTGCCACTATATGTCCAGGTTAACGTCGTCACTGTTACTCCCACTGCGAGTCTCTCGAGTTAGCAAATGTACCTCGCCGGGTGACGAGGCTTTTGGCTACCTTAAGTGGCTCATAGTTACTCCAGCCAGCTGCTCCACCTTCTTTGAATCTTTCCTCCCTTTAAATCGTACTGTGGTCAGTCCTGCAGAGCGATACGCCACCACCTGTGCATGTTACCGTTGTCTGATTTACTTCAACGACGATTTCCTCGAGTTTTCAAATAAATCTCGCCGAGTGACGAGGCATTTGGCTACCTTAAGAGATTCATAGTTACTGCCGCCAGCTGCTCGACCTACTTTCTTTCTTTCCACTCATTAATTATTACTGTGGTCAGTCCTGCAGGAGCAATATGCCACTACATGTAAACCTTAACGTTGTCTGAGCTACCTTAACGAAGATATTCCCGAGTTTTCAAAAAAAATTTCACATGGTGACGAGGCATTTGGCTGCCTTAGGAGAGTCATAGTACTCCTGCCTGCTGCTCCCACTTTTCTAAGCCCATTCTCTCTATCATTCGTGCTATGGCTGTCCTACAGAACCGATGTGCCACTATATGTCCAGGTTAACGTCGTCACTGTTACTCCCAATACGAGACTCTCGAGTTAGCAAATGTACCTCGCCGGGTGACGAGGCATTTGGCTACCTTAAGAGAGTCATAGTTACTGCAGCCAGCTGCTCCCCCTTCTTTGAATCTTTCCTCCCTGTAAATGGTACTGTGGTCAGTCCTGCAGAGCGATACGCCACCACCTGTGCATGTTACCGTTGTCTGATTTACTTCAACGACGATTTCCTCGAGTTTTCAAATAAATCTCGCCGAGTGACGAGGCATTTGGCTACCTTAAGAGAGTCGTAGTTACTGCCGCCAGCTGCTCGACCTACTTTCTTTCTTTCCACTCATTAATTATTACTGTGGTCAGTCCTGCAGGAGCAATATGCCACTACATGTAAACCTTAACGTTGTCTGAGCTACCTTAACGAAGATATTCTCGAGTTTTCAAAAAAAATTTCACATGGTGACGAGGCATTTGGCTGCCTTAAGAGAGTCATAGTACCCCTGCCTGCTGCTCCCACTTTATTAAGCCCTTTCTCTCTATCATTCTTGCTATGGCTGTCCTACAGAACCGATGTGCCACTATATGTCCAGGTTAACGTCGTCACCGTTACTCCCACTGCGAGTCTCTCGAGTTAGCAAATGTACCTCGCCGGGTGACGAGGCTTTTGGCTACCTTAAGTGGCTCATAGTTACTCCAGCCAGCTGCTCCACCTTCTTTGAATCTTTCCTCCCTTTAAATCGTACTGTGGTCAGTCCTGCAGAGCAATACGCCACCACCTGTGCATGTTACCGTTGTCTGATTTACTTCAACGACGATTTCCTCGAGTTTTCAAATAAATCTCGCCGAGTGACGAGGCATTTGGCTACCTTAAGAGAGTCGTAGTTACTGCCGCCAGCTGCTCGACTTACTTTCTTTCTTTCCACTCATTAATTATTACTGTGGTCAGTCCTGCAGGAGCAATATACCACAACATGTAAACCTTAACGTTGTCTGAGCTACCTTAACGAAAATATCCTCGAGATTTCAAAAAAAATTTCACATGGTGACGAGGCATTTGGCTACCTTCAGGGAGTCATAGTACCCCTGCCTGCTGCTCCCACTTTTCTAAGCCCTTTCTCTCTATCGTTCTTGCTATGGCTCTCCTACAGAACCGATGTGCCACTATATGTCCAGGTTAACGTCGTCACTGTTACTCCCACTGCGAGTCTCTCGAGTTAGCAAATGTACCTCGCCGGGTGACGAGGCTTTTGGCTACCTTAAGTGACTCATAGTTACTGCAGCCAGCTGCTCCACCTTCTTTGAATCTTTCCTCCCTTTAAATCGTACTGAGGTCAGTCCTGCTGAAGCGATACGCCACCACCTGTGCATGTTACCGTTGTCTGAGTTACATCAACGACGATTTCCTCGAATTTTCAAATAAATTTCGCCGAGTGACGAGGCATTTGGCTACCTTAAGAGAGTCATAGTTACTGCTGCCAGCTGCTCGACCTACTTTCATTCTTTCCACTCATTAATTATTACTGTGGTCAGTCCTGCAGGAGCAATATGCCACTACATGTAAACCTTAACGTTGTCTGAGCTACCTTAACGAAGATATTCTCGAGTTTTCAAACAAAATTTCACATGGTGACGAGGCATTTGGCTGCCTTAAGAGAGTCATAGTACCCCTGCCTGCTGCTCCCACTTTATTAAGCCCTTTCTCTCTATCATTCTTGCTATGGCTGTCCTACAGAACCGATGTGCCACTATATGTCCAGGTTAACGTCGTCACTGTTACTCCCACTGCGAGTCTCTCGAGTTAGCAAATGTACCTCGCCGGGTGACGAGGCTTTTGGCTACCTTAAGTGGCTCATAGTTACTCCAGCCAGCTGCTCCACCTTCTTTGAATCTTTCCTCCCTTTAAATCGTACTGTGGTCAGTCCTGCAGAGCGATACGCCACCACCTGTGCATGTTACCGTTGTCTGATTTACTTCAACGACGATTTCCTCGAGTTTTCAAATAAATCTCGCCGAGTGACGAGGCATTTGGCTACCTTAAGAGAGTCATAGTTACTGCCGCCAGCTGCTCGACCTACTTTCTTTCTTTCCACTCATTAATTATTACTGTGGTCAGTCCTGCAGGAGCAATATGCCACTACATGTAAACCTTAACGTTGTCTGAGCTACCTTAACGAAGATATTCTCGAGTTTTCAAAAAAAATTTCACATGGTGACGAGGCATTTGGCTGCCTTAGGAGAGTCATAGTACCCCTGCCTGCTGCTCCCACTTTTCTAAGCCCATTCTCTCTATCATTCTTGCTATGGCTGTCCTACAGAACCGATGTGCCACTATATGTCCAGGTTAACGTCGTCACTGTTACTCCCAATACGAGACTCTCGAGTTAGCAAATGTACCTCGCCGGGTGACGAGGCATTTGGCTACCTTAAGAGAGTCATAGTTACTGCAGCCAGCTGCTCCCCCTTCTTTGAATCTTTCCTCCCTTTAAATGGTACTGTGGTCAGTCCTGCAGAGCGATACGCCACCACCTGTGCATGTTACCGTTGTCTGATTTACTTCAACGACGATTTCCTCGAGTTTTCAAATAAATCTCGCCGAGTGACGAGGCATTTGGCTACCTTAAGAGAGTCGTAGTTACTGCCGCCAACTGCTCGACCTACTTTCTTTCTTTCCACTCATTAATTATTACTGTGGTCAGTCCTGCAGGAGCAATATACCACAACATGTAAACCTTAACGTTGTCTGAGCTACCTTAACGAAAATATCCTCGAGATTTCAAAAAAAATTTCACATGGTGACGAGGCATTTGGCTACCTTCAGGGAGTCATAGTACCCCTGCCTGCTGCTCCCACTTTTCTAAGCCCTTTCTCTCTATCATTCTTGCTATGGCTGTCCTACAGAACCGATGTGTCACTATATGTCCACGTAAACGTCGTCTCTGTTACTCCCACTACGAGTCTCTCGAGTTAGCAAATGTACCTCGAAGGATGACGAGGCATTTTGCTACCTTATAAGCGTCATAGTTACTGCAGCCAGCTACTCCCCCTTCTTTGAATCTTTCCTGTCTTTATTTCGTACTGTGGTCAGTCCTGCAGAAGCGATACGCCACCACCTGTGCATGTTACTGTTGTCTGAGTTACCTCAACAACGAATTCCTCGAGTTTTCAAATAAATTTCGCCGAGTGACGAGGCATTTGGCTACCTTAAGAGAGTCATAGTTACTGCTGCCAGCTGCTCGACCTACTTTCATTCTTTCCACTCATTAATTATTACTGTGGTCAGTCCTGCAGGAGCAATATGCCACTACATGTAAACCTTAACGTTGTCTGAGCTACCTTAACGAAGATATTCTCGAGTTTTCAAATAAATTTCGCCGAGTGACGAGGCATTTGGCTACCTTAAGAGAGTCATAGTTACTGCTGCCAGCTGCTCGACCTACTTTCATTCTTTCCACTCATTAATTATTACTGTGGTCCGTCCTGCAGGAGCAATATGCCACTACATGTAACCCTTAACGTTGTCTGAGCTACCTTAGCGAAGATATTCTCGAGTTTTCAAAAAAAATTTCACATGGTTACGACGCATTTGGCTGCCTTAAGAGAGTCATAGTACCCCTGCCTGCTGCTCCCACTTTTCTAAGCCCTTTCTCTCTATCATTCTTGCTATGGCTGTCCTACAGAACCGATGTGCCACTATATGTCCAGGTTAACGTCGTCACTGTTACTCCCACTACGAGTCTCTCGAGTTAGCAAATGTACCTCGCCGGTTGACGAGGCATTTGGCTACCTTAAGAGAGTCACAATTACTGCAGCCAGCTGCTCCCCCTTCTTTGAATCTTTCCTACCTTTAAATCGTACTGTGGTCAGTCCTGCAGAGCGATACGCCACCACCTGTGCATGTTACTGTTGTCTGAGTTTCCTCAACAACGAATTCCTCGAGTTTTCAAATAAATTTCGCCGAGTGACGAGGCATTTGGCTACCTTAAGAGAGTCATAGTTACTGCAGCCAGCTGCTCCCCCTTCTTTGAATCTTTCCTCCCTTTAAATCGTACTGTGGTCAGTCCTGCAGAGCGATACGCCACCACCTGTGCATGTTACCGTTGTCTGATTTACTTCAACGACGATTTCCTCGAGTTTTCAAATAAATCTCGCCGAGTGACGAGGCATTTGGCTACCTTAAGAGATTCATAGTTACTGCCGCCAGCTGCTCGACCTACTTTCTTTCTTTCCACTCATTAATTATTACTGTGGTCAGTCCTGCAGGAGCAATATGCCACTACATGTAAACCTTAACGTTGTCTGAGCTACCTTAACGAAGATATTCTCGAGTTTTCAAAAAAAATTTCACATGGTGACGAGGCATTTGGCTGCCTTAGGAGAGTCATAGTACCCCTGCCTGCTGCTCCCACTTTTCTAAGCCCATTCTCGCTATCATTCTTGCTATGGCTGTCCTACAGAACCGATGTGCCACTATATGTCCAGGTTAACGTCGTCACTGTTACTCCCAATACGAGACTCTCGAGTTAGCAAATGTACCTCGCCGGGTGACGAGGCATTTGGCTACCTTAAGAGAGTCATAGTTACTGCAGCCAGCTGCTCCCCCTTCTTTGAATCTTTCCTCCCTTTAAATGGTACTGTGGTCAGTCCTGCAGAGCGATACGCCACCACCTGTGCATGTTACCGTTGTCTGATTTACTTCAACGACGATTTCCTCGAGTTTTCAAATAAATCTCGCCGAGTGACGAGGCATTTGGCTACCTTAAGAGAGTCGTAGTTACTGCCGCCAGCTGCTCGACCTACTTTCTTTCTTTCCACTCATTAATTATTACTGTGGTCAGTCCTGCAGGAGCAATATACCACAACATGTAAACCTTAACGTTGTCTGAGCTACCTTAACGAAAATATCCTCGAGATTTCAAAAAAAATTTCACATTGTGACGAGGCATTTGGCTACCTTCAGGGAGTCATAGTACCCCTGCCTGCTGCTCCCACTTTTCTAAGCCCTTTCTCTCTATCATTCTTGCTATGGCTGTCCTACAGAACCGATGTGTCACTATATGTCCACGTAAACGACGTCTCTGTTACTCCCACTACGAGTCTCTCGAGTTAGCAAATGTACCTCGAAGGATGACGAGGCATTTTGCTACCTTATAAGCGTCATAGTTACTGCAGCCAGCTACTCCCCCTTCTTTGAATCTTTCCTGTCTTTATTTCGTACTGTGGTCAGTCCTGCAGAAGCGATACGCCACCACCTGTGCATGTTACTGTTGTCTGAGTTACCTCAACAACGAATTTCTCGAGTTTTTAAATAAATTTCGCCGAGTGACGAGGCATTTGGCTACCTTAAGAGAGTCATAGTTACTGCAGCCAGCTGCTCCCCCTTCTTTGAATCTTTCCTCCCTTTAAATCGTACTGTGGTCAGTCCTGCAGAGCGATACCCCACCACCTGTGCATGTTACCGTTGTCTGATTTACTTCAACGACGATTTCCTCGAGTTTTCAAATAAATTTCGCCGAGTGACGAGGCATTTGGCTACCTTAAGAGAGTCATAGTTACTGCTGCCAGCTGCTCGACCTACTTTCATTCTTTCCACTCATTAATTATTACTGTGGTCAGTCCTGCAGGAGCAATATGCCACTACATGTAAACCTTAACGTTGTCTGAGCTACCTTAACGAAGATATTCTCGAGTTTTCAAAAAAAATTTCACATGGTGACGACGCATTTGGCTGCCTTAAGAGAGTCATAGTACCCCTGCCTGCTGCTCCCACTTTTCTAAGCCCATTCTCTCTATCATTCTTGCTATAGCTGTCCTACAGAACCGATGTGCCACTATATGTCCAGGTTAACGTCGTCACTGTTACTCCCACTACGAGTCTCTCGAGTTAGCAAATGTACCTCGCCGGTTGACGAGGCATTTGGCTACCTTAAGAGAGTCACAGTTACTGCAGCCAGCTGCTCCCCCTTCTTTGAATCTTTCCTACCTTTAAATCGTACTGTGGTCAGTCCTGCAGAGCGATACGCCACCACCTGTGCATGTTACTGTTGTCTGAGTTACCTCAACAACGAATTCCTCGAGTTTTCAAATAAATTTCGCCGAGTGACGAGGCATTTGGCTACCTTAAGAGAGTCATAGTTACTGCAGCCAGCTGCTCCCCCTTCTTTGAATCTTTCCTCCCTTTAAATCGTACTGTGGTCAGTCCTGCAGAGCGATACGCCACCACCTGTGCATGTTACCGTTGTCTCATTTACTTCAACGACGATTTCCTCGAGTTTTTAAAATAAATTTCGCCGAGTGACGAGGCATTTGGCTACCTTAAGAGAGTCATAGTTACTGCTGCCAGCTGCTCGACCTACTTTCATTCTTTCCACTCATTAATTATTACTGTGGTCAGTCCTGCAGGAGCAATATGCCACTACATGTAAACCTTAACGTTGTCTGAGCTACCTTAACGAAGATATTCTCGAGTTTTCAAAAAAAATTTCACATGGTGACGAGGCATTTGGCTGCCTTAAGAGAGTCATAGTACCCCTGCCTGCTGCTCCCACTTTTTTAAGCCCTTTCTCTCTATCATTCTTGCTATGGCTGTCCTACAGAACCGATGTGCCACTATATGTCCAGGTTAACGTCGTCACTGTTACTCCCACTGCGAGTCTCTCGAGTTAGCAAATGTACCTCGCCGGGTGACGAGGCTTTTGGCTACCTTAAGTGACTCATAGTTACTGCAGCCAGCTGCTCCCCCTTCTTTGAATCTTTCCTCCCTTTAAATCGTACTGAGGACAGTCCTGCTGAAGCGATACGCCACCACCTGTGCATGTTACCGTTGTCTGAGTTACTTCAACGACGATTTCCTCGAGTTTTCAAATAAATTTCGCCGAGTGACGAGGCATTTGGCTACCTTAAGAGAGTCATAGTTACTGCTGCCAGCTGCTCGACCTACTTTCATTCTTTCCACTCATTAATTATTACTGTGGTCAGTCCTGCAGGAGCAATATGCCACTACATGTAAACCTTAACGTTGTCTGAGCTACCTTAACGAAGATATTCTCGAGTTTTCAAAAAAAATTTCACATGGTGACGAGGCATTTGGCTGCCTTAAGAGAGTCATAGTACCCCTGCCTGCTGCTCCCACTTTATTAAGCCCTTTCTCTCTATCATTCTTGCTATGGCTGTCCTACAGAACCGATGTGCCACTATATGTCCAGGTTAACGTCGTCACTGTTACTCCCACTGCGAGTCTCTCGAGTTGGCAAATGTACCTCGCCGGGTGACGAGGCTTTTGGCTACCTTAAGAGAGTCATAGTTACTGCAGCCAGCTGCTCCCCCTTCTTTGAATCTTTCCTCCCTTTAAATCGTACTGTGGTCAGTCCTGCAGAGCGATACGCCACCACCTGTGCATGTTACCGTTGTCTGATTTACTTCAACGACGAATTCCTCGAGTTTTCAAATAAATTTCGCCGAGTGACGAGGCATTTGGCTACCTTAAGAGAGTCATAGTTACTGCTGCCAGCTGCTCGACCTACTTTCATTCTTTCCACTCATTAATTATTACTGTGGTCAGTCCTGCAGGAGCAATATGCCACTACATGTAAACCTTAACGTTGTCTGAGCTACCTTAACGAAGATATTCTCGAGTTTTCAAAAAAAATTTCACATGGTTACGACGCATTTGGCTGCCTTAAGAGAGTCATAGTACCCCTGCCTGCTGCTCCCACTTTTCTAAGCCCATTCTCTCTATCATTCTTGCTATGGCTGTCCTACAGAACCGATGTGCCACTATATGTCCAGGTTAACGTCGTCACTGTTACTCCCACTACGAGTCTCTCGAGTTAGCAAATGTACCTCGCCGGTTGACGAGGCATTTGGCTACCTTAAGAGAGTCACAATTACTGCAGCCAGCTGCTCCCCCTTCTTTGAATCTTTCCTACCTTTAAATCGTACTGTGGTCAGTCCTGCAGAGCGATACGCCACCACCTGTGCATGTTACTGTTGTCTGAGTTACCTCAACAACGAATTTCTCGAGTTTTCAAATAAATTTCGCCGAGTGACGAGGCATTTGGCTACCTTAAGAGAGTCATAGTTACTGCAGCCAGCTGCTCCCCCTTCTTTGAATCTTTCCTCCCTTTAAATCGTACTGTGGTCAGTCCTGCAGAGCGATACGCCACCACCTGTGCATGTTACCGTTGTCTGATTTACTTCAACGACGATTTCCTCGAGTTTTTAAAATAAATTTCGCCGAGTGACGAGGCATTTGGCTACCTTAAGAGAGCCATAGTTACTGCTGCCAGCTGCTCGACCTACTTTCATTCTTTCCACTCATTAATTATTACTGTGGTCAGTCCTGCAGGAGCAATATGCCACTACATGTAAACCTTAACGTTGTCTGAGCTACCTTAACGAAGATATTCTCGAGTTTTCAAAAAAAATTTCACATGGTGACGTGGCATTTGGCTGCCTTAAGAGAGTCATAGTACCCCTGCCTGCTGCTCCCACTTTTTTAAGCCCTTTCTCTCTATTATTCTTGCTATGGCTGTCCTACAGAACCGATGTGCCACTATATGTCCTGGTTAACGTCGTCACTGTTACTCCCACTGCGAGTCTCTCGAGTTAGCAAATGTACCTCGCCGGGTGACGAGGCTTTTGGCTACCTTAAGTGACTCATAGTTACTGCAGCCAGCTGCTCCACCTTCTTTGAATCTTTCCTCCCTTTAAATCGTACTGAGGTCAGTCCTGCTGAAGCGATACGCCACCACCTGTGCATGTTACCGTTGTCTGAGTTACTTCAACGACGATTTCCTCGAGTTTTTAAAATAAATTTCGCCGAGTGACGAGGCATTTGGCTACCTTAAGAGAGTCATAGTTACTGCTGCCAGCTGCTCGACCTACTTTCATTCTTTCCACTCATTAATTATTACTGTGGTCAGTCCTGCAGGAGCAATATGCCACTACATGTAAACCTTAACGTTGTCTGAGCTACCTTAACGAAGATATTCTCGAGTTTTCAAAAAAAATTTCACATGGTGACGAGGCATTTGGCTGCCTTAAGAGAGTCATAGTACCCCTGCCTGCTGCTCCCACTTTTTTAAGCCCATTCTCTCTATCATTCTTGCTATGGCTGCCCTACAGAACCGATGTGCCACTATATGTCCAGGTTAACGTCGTCACTGTTACTCCCACTGCGAGTCTCTCGAGTTAGCAAATGTACCTCGCCGGGTGACGAGGCTTTTGGCTACCTTAAGTGGCTCATAGCTACTCCAGCCAGCTGCTCCACCTTCTTTGAATCTTTCCTCCCTTTAAATCGTACTGTGGTCAGTCCTGCAGAGCGATACGCCACCACCTGTGCATGTTACCGTTGTCTGATTTACTTCAACGACGATTTCCTCGAGTTTTCAAATAAATCTCGCCGAGTGACGAGGCATTTGGCTACCTTAAGAGATTCATAGTTACTGCCGCCAGCTGCTCGACCTACTTTCTTTCTTTCCACTCATTAATTATTACTGTGGTCAGTCCTGCAGGAGCAATATGCCACTACATGTAAACCTTAACGTTGTCTCAGCTACCTTAACGAAGATATTCTCGAGTTTTCAAAAAAAATTTCACATGGTGACGAGGCATTTGGCTGCCTTAGGAGAGTCATAGTACCCCTGCCTGCTGCTCCCACTTTTCTAAGCCCATTCTCTCTATCATTCTTGCTATGGCTGTCCTACAGAACCGATGTGCCACTATATGTCCAGGTTAACGTCGTCACTGTTACTCCCAATACGAGACTCTCGAGTTAGCAAATGTACCTCGCCGGGTGACGAGGCATTTGACTACCTTAAGAGAGTCATAATTACTGCAGCCAGCTGCTCCCCCTTCTTTGAATCTTTCCTCCCTTTAAATGGTACTGTGGTCAGTCCTGTAGAGCGATACGCCACCACCTGTGCATGTTACCGTTGTCTGATTTACTTCAACGACGATTTCCTCGAGTTTTCAAATAAATCTCGCCGAGTGACGAGGCATTTGGCTACCTTAAGAGAGTCGTAGTTACTGCCGCCAGCTGCTCGACCTACTTTCTTTCTTTCCACTCATTAATTATTACTGTGGTCAGTCCTGCAGGAGCAATATACCACAACATGTAAACCTTAACGTTGTCTGAGCTACCTTAACGAAAATATCCTCGAGATTTCAAAAAAAATTTCACATTGTGACGAGGCATTTGGCTACCTTCAGGGAGTCATAGTACCCCTGCCTGCTGCTCCCACTTTTCTAAGCCCTTTCTCTCTATCATTCTTGCTATGGCTGTCCTACAGAACCGATGTGTCACTATATGTCCACGTAAACGTCGTCTCTGTTACTCCCACTACGAGTCTCTCGAGTTAGCAAATGTACCTCGAAGGATGACGAGGCATTTTGCTACCTTATAAGCGTCATAGTTACTGCAGCCAGCTACTCCCCCTTCTTTGAATCTTTCCTGTCTTTATTTCGTACTGTGGTGAGTCCTGCAGAAGCGATACGCCACCACCTGTGCATGTTACTGTTGTCTGAGTTACCTCAACAACGAATTCCTCGAGTTTTTAAATAAATTTCGCCGAGTGACGAGGCATTTGGCTACCTTAAGAGAGTCATAGTTACTGCAGCCAGCTGCTCCCCCTTCTTTGAATCTTTCCTCCCTTTAAATCGTACTGTGGTCAGTCCTGCAGAGCGATACCCCACCACCTGTGCATGTTACCGTTGTCTGATTTACTTCAACGACGATTTCCTCGAGTTTTCAAATAAATTTCGCCGAGTGACGAGGCATTTGGCTACCTTAAGAGAGTCATAGTTACTGCTGCCAGCTGCTCGACCTACTTTCATTCTTTCCACTCATTAATTATTACTGTGGTCAGTCCTGCAGGAGCAATATGCCACTACATGTAAACCTTAACGTTGTCTGAGCTACCTTAACGAAGATATTCTCGAGTTTTCAAAAAAAATTTCACATGGTGACGACGCATTTGGCTGCCTTAAGAGAGTCATAGTACCCCTGCCTGCTGCTCCCACTTTTCTAAGCCCATTCTCTCTATCATTCTTGCTATGGCTGTCCTACAGAACCGATGTGCCACTATATGTCCAGGTTAACGTCGTCACTGTTACTCCCACTACGAGTCTCTCGAGTTAGCAAATGTACCTCGCCGGTTGACGAGGCATTTGGCTACCTTAAGAGAGTCACAGTTACTGCAGCCAGCTGCTCCCCCTTCTTTGAATCTTTCCTACCTTTAAATCGTACTGTGGTCAGTCCTGCAGAGCGATACGCCACCACCTGTGCATGTTACTGTTGTCTGAGTTACCTCAACAACGAATTCCTCGAGTTTTCAAATAAATTTCGCCGAGTGACGAGGCATTTTGCTACCTTAAGAGAGTCATAGTTACTGCAGCCAGCTGCTCCCCCTTCTTTGAATCTTTCCTCCCTTTAAATCGTACTGTGGTCAGTCCTGCAGAGCGATACGCCACCACCTGTGCATGTTACCGTTGTCTCATTTACTTCAACGACGATTTCCTCGAGTTTTTAAAATAAATTTCGCCGAGTGACGAGGCATTTGGCTACCTTAAGAGAGTCATAGTTACTGCTGCCAGCTGCTCGACCTACTTTCATTCTTTCCACTCATTAATTATTACTGTGGTCAGTCCTGCAGGAGCAATATGCCACTACATGTAAACCTTAACGTTGTCTGAGCTACCTTAACGAAGATATTCTCGGGTTTTCAAAAAAAATTTCACATGGTGACGAGGCATTTGGCTGCCTTAAGAGAGTCATAGTACCCCTGCCTGCTGCTCCCACTTTTTTAAGCCCTTTCTCTCTATCATTCTTGCTATGGCTGTCCTACAGAACCGATGTGCCACTATATGTCCAGGTTAACGTCGTCACTGTTACTCCCACTGCGAGTCTCTCGAGTTAGCAAATGTACCTCGCCGGGTGACGAGGCTTTTGGCTACCTTAAGTGACTCATAGTTACTGCAGCCAGCTGCTCCCCCTTCTTTGAATCTTTCCTCCCTTTAAATCGTACTGAGGACAGTCCTGCTGAAGCGATACGCCACCACCTGTGCATGTTACCGTTGTCTGAGTTACTTCAACGACGATTTCCTCGAGTTTTCAAATAAATTTCGCCGAGTGACGAGGCATTTGGCTACCTTAAGAGAGTCATAGTTACTGCTGCCAGCTGCTCGACCTACTTTCATTCTTTCCACTCATTAATTATTACTGTGGTCAGTCCTGCAGGAGCAATATGCCACTACATGTAAACCTTAACGTTGTCTGAGCTACCTTAACGAAGATATTCTCGAGTTTTCAAAAAAAATTTCACATGGTGACGAGGCATTTGGCTGCCTTAAGAGAGTCATAGTACCCCTGCCTGCTGCTCCCACTTTATTAAGCCCTTTCTCTCTATCATTCTTGCTATGGCTGTCCTACAGAACCGATGTGCCACTATATGTCCAGGTTAACGTCGTCACTGTTACTCCCACTGCGAGTCTCTCGAGTTAGCAAATGTACCTCGCCGGGTGACGAGGCTTTTGGCTACCTTAAGTGACTCATAGTTACTCCAGCCAGCTGCTCCACCTTCTTTGAATCTTTCCTCCCTTTAAATCGTACTGTGGTCAGTCCTGCAGGGCGATACGCCACCACCTGTGCATGTTACCGTTGTCTGATTTACTTCAACGACGATTTCCTCGAGATTTCAAATAAATCTCGCCGAGTGACGAGGCATTTGGCTACCTTAAGAGAGTCATAGTTACTGCCGCCAGCTGCTCGACCTACTTTCTTTCTTTCCACTCATTAATTATTACTGTGGTCAGTCCTGCAGGAGCAATATGCCACTACATGTAAACCTTAACGTTGTCTGAGCTACCTTAACGAAGATATTCTCGAGTTTTCAAAAAAAATTTCACATGGTTACGACGCATTTGGCTGCCTTAAGAGAGTCATAGTACCCCTGCCTGCTGCTCCCACTTTTCTAAGCCCATTCTCTCTATCATTCTTGCTATGGCTGTCCTACAGAACCGATGTGCCACTATATGTCCAGGTTAACGTCGTCACTGTTACTCCCACTACGAGTCTCTCGAGTTAGCAAATGTACCTCGCCGGTTGACGAGGCATTTGGCTACCTTAAGAGAGTCACAATTACTGCAGCCAGCTGCTCCCCCTTCTTTGAATCTTTCCTACCTTTAAATCGTACTGTGGTCAGTCCTGCAGAGCGATACGCCACCACCTGTGCATGTTACTGTTGTCTGAGTTACCTCAACAACGAATTTCTCGAGTTTTCAAATAAATTTCGCCGAGTGACGAGGCATTTGGCTACCTTAAGAGAGTCATAGTTACTGCAGCCAGCTGCTCCCCCTTCTTTGAATCTTTCCTCCCTTTAAATCGTACTGTGGTCAGTCCTGCAGAGCGATACGCCACCACCAGTGCATGTTACCGTTGTCTGATTTACTTCAACGACGATTTCCTCGAGTTTTTAAAATAAATTTCGCCGAGTGACGAGGCATTTGGCTACCTTAAGAGAGCCATAGTTACTGCTGCCAGCTGCTCGACCTACTTTCATTCTTTCCACTCATTAATTATTACTGTGGTCAGTCCTGCAGGAGCAATATGCCACTACATGTAAACCTTAACGTTGTCTGAGCTACCTTAACGAAGATATTCTCGAGTTTTCAAAAAAAATTATACATGGTGACGAGGCATTTGGCTGCCTTAAGAGAGTCATAGTACCCCTGCCTGCTGCTCCCACTTTTTTAAGCCCTTTCTCTCTATTATTCTTGCTATGGCTGTCCTACAGAACCGATGTGCCACTATATGTCCTGGTTAACGTCGTCACTGTTACTCCCACTGCGAGTCTCTCGAGTTAGCAAATGTACCTCGCCGGGTGACGAGGCTTTTGGCTACCTTAAGTGACTCATAGTTACTGCAGCCAGCTGCTCCACCTTCTTTGAATCTTTCCTCCCTTTAAATCGTACTGAGGTCAGTCCTGCTGAAGCGATACGCCACCACCTGTGCATGTTACCGTTGTCTGAGTTACTTCAACGACGATTTCCTCGAGTTTTTAAAATAAATTTCGCCGAGTGACGAGGCATTTGGCTACCTTAAGAGAGTCATAGTTACTGCTGCCAGCTGCTCGACCTACTTTCATTCTTTCCACTCATTAATTATTACTGTGGTCAGTCCTGCAGGAGCAATATGCCACTACATGTAAACCTTAACGTTGTCTGAGCTACCTTAACGAAGATATTCTCGAGTTTTCAAAAAAAATTTCACATGGTGACGAGGCATTTGGCTGCCTTAAGAGAGTCATAGTACCCCTGCCTGCTGCTCCCACTTTTTTAAGCCCTTTCTCTCTATCATTCTTGCTATGGCTGTCCTACAGAACCGATGTGCCACTATATGTCCAGGTTAACGTCGTCACTGTTACTCCCACTGCGAGTCTCTCGAGTTAGCAAATGTACCTCGCCGGGTGACGAGGCTTTTGGCTACCTTAAGTGACTCATAGTTACTCCAGCCAGCTGCTCCACCTTCTTTGAATCTTTCCTCCCTTTAAATCGTACTGTGGTCAGTCCTGCAGAGCGATACGCCACCACCTGTGCATGTTACCGTTGTCTGATTTACTTCAACGACGATTTCCTCGAGTTTTCAAATAAATCTCGCCGAGTGACGAGGCATTTGGCTACCTTAAGAGAGTCATAGTTACTGCCGCCAGCTGCTCGACCTACTTTCATTCTTTCCACTCATTAATTATTACTGTGGTCAGTCCTGCAGGAGCAATATGCCACTACATGTAAACCTTAACGTTGTCTGAGCTACCTTAACGAAGATATTCTCGAGTTTTCAAAAAAAATTTCACATGGTGACGAGGCATTTGGCTGCCTTAAGAGAGTCATAGTACCCCTGCCTGCTGCTCCCACTTTTCTAAGCCCTTTCTCTCTATCATTCTTGCTATGGCTGTCCTACAGAACCGATGTGTCACTATATGTCCACGTAAACGTCGTCTCTGTTACTCCCACTACGAGTCTCTCGAGTTAGCAAATGTACCTCGAAGGATGATGAGGCATTTTGCTACCTTATAAGCGTCATAGTTACTGCAGCCAGCTACTCCCCCTTCTTTGAATCTTTCCTGTCTTTAATTCGTACTGTGGTCAGTCCTGCAGAAGCGATGCGCCACCACCTGTGCATGTTACTGTTGTCTGAGTTACCTCAACAACGAATTCCTCGAGTTTTCAAATAAATTTCGCCGAGTGACGAGGCATTTGGCTACCTTAAGAGAGTCATAGTTACTGCAGCCAGCTGCTCCCCCTTCTTTGAATCTTTCCTCCCTTTAAATCGTACTGTGGTCAGTCCTGCAGAGCGATACGCCACCACCTGTGCATGTTACCGTTGTCTGATTTACTTCAACGACGAATTCCTCGAGTTTTCAAATAAATTTCGCCGAGTGACGAGGCATTTGGCTACCTTAAGAGAGTCATAGTTACTGCTGCCAGCTGCTCGACCTACTTTCATTCTTTCCACTCATTAATTATTACTGTGGTCAGTCCTGCAGGAGCAATATGCCACTACATGTAAACCTTAACGTTGTCTGAGCTACCTTAACGAAGATATTCTCGAGTTTTCAAAAAAAATTTCACATGGTTACGACGCATTTGGCTGCCTTAAGAGAGTCATAGTACCCCTGCCTGCTGCTCCCACTTTTCTAAGCCCATTCTCTCTATCATTCTTGCTATGGCTGTCCTACAGAACCGATGTGCCACTATATGTCCAGGTTAACGTCGTCACTGTTACTCCCACTACGAGTCTCTCGAGTTAGCAAATGTACCTCGCCGGTTGACGAGGCATTTGGCTACCTTAAGAGAGTCACAATTACTGCAGCCAGCTGCTCCCCCTTCTTTGAATCTTTCCTACCTTTAAATCGTACTGTGGTCAGTCCTGCAGAGCGATACGCCACCACCTGTGCATGTTACTGTTGTCTGAGTTACCTCAACAACGAATTTCTCGAGTTTTTAAAATAAATTTCGCCGAGTGACGAGGCATTTGGCTACCTTAAGAGAGCCATAGTTACTGCTGCCAGCTGCTCGACCTACTTTCATTCTTTCCACTCAGTAATTATTACTGTGGTCAGTCCTGCAGGAGCAATATGCCACTACATGTAAACCTTAACGTTGTCTGAGCTACCTTAACGAAGATATTCTCGAGTTTTCAAAAAAAATTTCACATGGTGACGAGGCATTTGGCTGCCTTAAGAGAGTCATAGTACCCCTGCCTGCTGCTCCCACTTTTTTAAGCCCTTTCTCTCTATTATTCTTGCTATGGCTGTCCTACAGAACCGATGTGCCACTATATGTCCTGTTTAACGTCGTCACTGTTACTCCCACTGCGAGTCTCTCGAGTTAGCAAATGTACCTCGCCGGGTGACGAGGCTTTTGGCTACCTTAAGTGACTCATAGTTACTGCAGCCAGCTGCTCCACCTTCTTTGAATCTTTCCTCCCTTTAAATCGTACTGAGGTCAGTCCTGCTGAAGCGATACGCCACCACCTGTGCATGTTACCGTTGTCTGAGTTACTTCAACGACGATTTCCTCGAGTTTTTAAAATAAATTTCGCCGAGTGACGAGGCATTTGGCTACCTTAAGAGAGTCATAGTTACTGCTGCCAGCTGCTCGACCTACTTTCATTCTTTCCACTCATTAATTATTACTGTGGTCAGTCCTGCAGGAGCAATATGCCACTACATGTAAACCTTAACGTTGTCTGAGCTACCTTAACGAAGATATTCTCGAGTTTTCAAAAAAAATTTCACATGGTGACGAGGCATTTGGCTGCCTTAAGAGAGTCATAGTACCCCTGCCTGCTGCTCCCACTTTTCTAAGCCCTTTCTCTCTATCATTCTTGCTATGGCTGTCCTACAGAACCGATGTGTCACTATATGTCCACGTAAACGTCGTCTCTGTTACTCCCACTACGAGTCTCTCGAGTTAGCAAATGTACCTCGAAGGATGATGAGGCATTTTGCTACCTTATAAGCGTCATAGTTACTGCAGCCAGCTACTCCCCCTTCTTTGAATCTTTCCTGTCTTTAATTCGTACTGTGGTCAGTCCTGCAGAAGCGATACGCCACCACCTGTGCATGTTACTGTTGTCTGAGTTACCTCAACAACGAATTCCTCGAGTTTTCAAATAAATTTCGCCGAGTGACGAGGCATTTGGCTACCTTAAGAGAGTCATAGTTACTGCAGCCAGCTGCTCCCCCTTCTTTGAATCTTTCCTCCCTTTAAATCGTACTGTGGTCAGTCCTGCAGAGCGATACGCCACCACCTGTGCATGTTACCGTTGTCTGATTTACTTCAACGACGATTTCCTCGAGTTTTTAAAATAAATTTCGCCGAGTGACGAGGCATTTGGCTACCTTAAGAGAGCCATAGTTACTGCTGCCAGCTGCTCGACCTACTTTCATTCTTTCCACTCATTAATTATTACTGTGGTCAGTCCTGCAGGAGCAATATGCCACTACATGTAAACCTTAACGTTGTCTGAGCTACCTTAACGAAGATATTCTCGAGTTTTCAAAAAAAATTTCACATGGTGACGAGGCATTTGGCTGCCTTAAGAGAGTCATAGTACCCCTGCCTGCTGCTCCCACTTTTTTAAGCCCTTTCTCTCTATTATTCTTGCTATGGCTGTCCTACAGAACCGATGTGCCACTATATGTCCTGGTTAACGTCGTCACTGTTACTCCCACTGCGAGTCTCTCGAGTTAGCAAATGTACCTCGCCGGGTGACGAGGCTTTTGGCTACCTTAAGTGACTCATAGTTACTGCAGCCAGCTGCTCCACCTTCTTTGAATCTTTCCTCCCTTTAAATCGTACTGAGGTCAGTCCTGCTGAAGCGATACGCCACCACCTGTGCATGTTACCGTTGTCTGAGTTACTTCAACGACGATTTCCTCGAGTTTTTAAAATAAATTTCGCCGAGTGACGAGGCATTTGGCTACCTTAAGAGAGTCATAGTTACTGCTGCCAGCTGCTCGACCTACTTTCATTCTTTCCACTCATTAATTATTACTGTGGTCAGTCCTGCAGGAGCAATATGCCACTACATGTAAACCTTAACGTTGTCTGAGCTACCTTAACGAAGATATTCTCGAGTTTTCAAAAAAAATTTCACATGGTGACGAGGCATTTGGCTGCCTTAAGAGAGTCATAGTACCCCTGCCTGCTGCTCCCAATTTATTAAGCCCTTTCTCTCTATCATTCTTGCTATGGCTGTCCTACAGAACCGATGTGCCACTATATGTCCAGGTTAACGTCGTCACTGTTACTCCCACTGCGAGTCTCTCGAGTTAGCAAATGTACCTCGCCGGGTGACGAGGCTTTTGGCTACCTTAAGTGACTCATAGTTACTCCAGCCAGCTGCTCCACCTTCTTTGAATCTTTCCTCCCTTTAAATCGTACTGTGGTCAGTCCTGCAGAGCGATACGCCACCACCTGTGCATGTTACCGTTGTCTGATTTACTTCAACGACGATTTCCTCGAGTTTTCAAATAAATCTCGCCGAGTGACGAGGCATTTGGCTACCTTAAGAGAGTCATAGTTACTGCCGCCAGCTGCTCGACCTACTTTCATTCTTTCCACTCATTAATTATTACTGTGGTCAGTCCTGCAGGAGCAATATGCCACTACATGTAAACCTTAACGTTGTCTGAGCTACCTTAACGAAGATATTCTCGAGTTTTCAAAAAAAATTTCACATGGTGACGAGGCATTTGGCTGCCTTAAGAGAGTCATAGTACCCCTGCCTGCTGCTCCCACTTTTCTAAGCCCTTTCTCTCTATCATTCTTGCTATGGCTGTCCTACAGAACCGATGTGTCACTATATGTCCACGTAAACGTCGTCTCTGTTACTCCCACTACGAGTCTCTCGAGTTAGCAAATGTACCTCGAAGGATGATGAGGCATTTTGCTACCTTATAAGCGTCATAGTTACTGCAGCCAGCTACTCCCCCTTCTTTGAATCTTTCCTGTCTTTAATTCGTACTGTGGTCAGTCCTGCAGAAGCGATACGCCACCACCTGTGCATGTTACTGTTGTCTGAGTTACCTCAACAACGAATTCCTCGAGTTTTCAAATAAATTTCGCCGAGTGACGAGGCATTTGGCTACCTTAAGAGAGTCATAGTTACTGCAGCCAGCTGCTCCCCCTTCTTTGAATCTTTCCTCCCTTTAAATCGTACTGTGGTCAGTCCTGCAGAGCGATACGCCACCACCTGTGCATGTTACCGTTGTCTGATTTACTTCAACGACGATTTCCTCGAGTTTTTAAAATAAATTTCGCCGAGTGACGAGGCATTTGGCTACCTTAAGAGAGTCATAGTTACTGCTGCCAGCTGCTCGACCTACTTTCATTCTTTCCACTCATTAATTATTACTGTGGTCAGTCCTGCAGGAGCAATATGCCACTACATGTAAACCTTAACGTTGTCTGAGCTACCTTAACGAAGATATTCTCGAGTTTTCAAAAAAAATTTCACATGGTGACGAGGCATTTGGCTGCCTTAAGAGAGTCATAGTACCCCTGCCTGCTGCTCCCACTTTATTAAGCCCTTTCTCTCTATCATTCTTGCTATGGCTGTCCTACAGAACCGATGTGCCACTATATGTCCAGGTTAACGTCGTCACTGTTACTCCCACTGCGAGTCTCTCGAGTTAGCAAATGTACCTCGCCGGGTGACGAGGCTTTTGGCTACCTTAAGTGACTCATAGTTACTCCAGCCAGCTGCTCCACCTTCTTTGAATCTTTCCTCCCTTTAAATCGTACTGTGGTCAGTCCTGCAGAAGCGATACGCCACCACCTGTGCATGTTACTGTTGTCTGAGTTACCTCAACAACGAATTCCTCGAGTTTTCAAATAAATTTCGCCGAGTGACGAGGCATTTGGCTACCTTAAGAGAGTCATAGTTACTGCAGCCAGCTGCTCCCCCTTCTTTGAATCTTTCCTCCCTTTAAATCGTACTGTGGTCAGTCCTGCAGAGCGATACGCCACCACCTGTGCATGTTACCGTTGTCTGATTTACTTCAACGACGATTTCCTCGAGTTTTCAAATAAATTTCGCCGAGTGACGAGGCATTTGGCTACCTTAAGAGAGTCATAGTTACTGCTGCCAGCTGCTCGACCTACTTTCATTCTTTCCACTCATTAATTATTACTGTGGTCAGTCCTGCAGGAGCAATATGCCACTACATGTAAACCTTAACGTTGTCTGAGCTACCTTAACGAAGATATTCTCGAGTTTTCAAAAAAAATTTCACATGGTGACGACGCATTTGGCTGCCTTAAGAGAGTCATAGTACCCCTGCCTGCTGCTCCCACTTTTCTAAGCCCATTCTCTCTATCATTCTTGCTATGGCTGTCCTACAGAACCGATGTGCCACTATATGTCCAGGTTAACGTCGTCACTGTTACTCCCACTACGAGTCTCTCGAGTTAGCAAATGTACCTCGCCGGTTGACGAGGCATTTGGCTACCTTAAGAGAGTCACAGTTACTGCAGCCAGCTGCTCCCCCTTCATTGAATCTTTCCTACCTTTAAATCGTACTGTGGTCAGTCCTGCAGAGCGATACGCCACCACCTGTGCATGTTACTGTTGTCTGAGTTACCTCAACAACGAATTCCTCGAGTTTTCAAATAAATTTCGCCGAGTGACGAGGCATTTGGCTACCTTAAGAGAGTCATAGTTACTGCAGCCAGCTGCTCCCCCTTCTTTGAATCTTTCCTCCCTTTAAATCGTACTGTGGTCAGTCCTGCAGAGCGATACGCCACCACCTGTGCCTGTTACCGTTGTCTGATTTACTTCAACGACGATTTCCTCGAGTTTTTAAAATAAATTTCGCCGAGTGACGAGGCATTTGGCTACCTTAAGAGAGTCATAGTTACTGCTGCCAGCTGCTCGACCTACTTTCATTCTTTCCACTCATTAATTATTACTGTGGTCAGTCCTGCAGGAGCAATATGCCACTACATGTAAACCTTAACGTTGTCTGAGCTACCTTAACGAAGATATTCTCGAGTTTTCAAAAAAAATTTCACATGGTGACGAGGCATTTGGCTGCCTTAAGAGAGTCATAGTACCCCTGCCTGCTGCCCCCACTTTATTAAGCCCTTTCTCTCTATCATTCTTGCTATGGCTGTCCTACAGAACCGATGTGCCACTATATGTCCAGGTTAACGTCGTCACTGTTACTCCCACTGCGAGTCTCTCGAGTTAGCAAATGTACCTCGCCGGGTGACGAGGCTTTTGGCTACCTTAAGTGACTCATAGTTACTCCAGCCAGCTGCTCCACCTTCTTTGAATCTTTCCTCCCTTTAAATCGTACTGTGGTCAGTCCTGCAGAGCGATACGCCACCACCTGTGCATGTTACCGTTATCTGATTTACTTCAACGACGATTTCCTCGAGTTTTCAAATAAATCTCGCCGAGTGACGAGGCATTTGGCTACCTGAAGAGAGTCATAGTTACTGCCGCCAGCTGCTCGACCTACTTTCTTTCTTTCCACTCATTAATTATTACTGTGGTCAGTCCTGCAGGAGCAATATGCCACTACATGTAAACCTTAACGTTGTCTGAGCTACCTTAACGAAAATATCCTCGAGATTTCAAAAAAAATTTCACATGGTGACGAGGCATTTGGCTACCTTCAGGGAGTCATAGTACCCCTGCCTGCTGCTCCCACTTTTCTAAGCCCTTTCTCTCTATCATTCTTGCTATGGCTGTCCTACAGAACCGATGTGTCACTATATGTCCACGTAAACGTCGTCTCTGTTACTCCCACTACGAGTCTCTCGAGTTAGCAAATGTACCTCGAAGGATGATGAGGCATTTTGCTACCTTATAAGCGTCATAGTTACTGCAGCCAGCTACTCCCCCTTCTTTGAATCTTTCCTGTCTTTAATTCGTACTGTGGTCAGTCCTGCAGAAGCGATACGCCACCACCTGTGCATGTTACCGTTGTCTGATTTACTTCAACGACGATTTCCTCGAGTTTTTAAAATAAATTTCGCCGAGTGACGAGGCATTTGGCTACCTTAAGAGAGTCATAGTTACTGCTGCCAGCTGCTCGACCTACTTTCATTCTTTCCACTCATTAATTATTACTGTGGTCAGTCCTGCAGGAGCAATATGCCACTACATGTAAACCTTAACGTTGTCTGAGCTACCTTAACGAAGATATTCTCGAGTTTTCAAAAAAAATTTCACATGGTGACGAGGCATTTGGCTGCCTTAAGAGAGTCATAGTACCCCTGCCTGCTGCTCCCACTTTTTTAAGCCCTTTCTCTCTATCATTCTTGCTATGGCTGTCCTACAGAACCGATGTGCCACTATATGTCCAGGTTAACGTCGTCACTGTTACTCCCACTGCGAGTCTCTCGAGTTAGCAAATGTACCTCGCCGGGTGACGAGGCTTTTGGCTACCTTAAGTGACTCATAGTTACTGCAGCCAGCTGCTCCCCCTTCTTTGAATCTTTCCTCCCTTTAAATCGTACTGAGGTCAGTCCTGCTGAAGCGATACGCCACCACCTGTGCATGTTACCGTTGTCTGTGTTACTTCAACGACGATTTCCTCGAGTTTTCAAATAAATTTCGCCGAGTGACGAGGCATTTGGCTACCTTAAGGGAGTCATAGTTACTGCTGCCAGCTGCTCGACCTACTTTCATTCTTTCCACTCATTAATTATTACTGTGGTCAGTCCTGCAGGAGCAATATGCCACTACATGTAAACCTTAACGTTGTCTGAGCTACCTTAACGAAGATATTCTCGAGTTTTCAAAAAAAATTTCACATGGTGACGAGGCATTTGGCTGCCTTAAGAGAGTCATAGTACCCCTGCCTGCTGCTCCCACTTTTTTAAGCCCTTTCTCTCTATCATTCTTGCTATGGCTGTCCTACAGAACCGATGTGCCACTATATGTCCAGGTTAACGTCGTCACTGTTACTCCCACTGCGAGTCTCTCGAGTTAGCAAATGTACCTCGCCGGGTGACGAGGCTTTTGGCTACCTTAAGTGACTCATAAATACTGCAGCCAGCTGCTCCCCCTTCTTTGAATCTTTCCTCCCTTTAAATCGTACTGAGGTCAGTCCTGCTGAAGCGATACGCCACCACCTGTGCATGTTACCGTTGTCTGTGTTACTTCAACGACGATTTCCTCGAGTTTTCAAATAAATTTCGCCGAGTGACGAGGCATTTGGCTACCTTAAGGGAGTCATAGTTACTGCTGCCAGCTGCTCGACCTACTTTCATTCTTTCCACTCATTAATTATTACTGTGGTCAGTCCTGCAGGAGCAATATGCCACTACATGTAAACCTTAACGTTGTCTGAGCTACCTTAACGAAGATATTCGCGAGTTTTCAAAAAAAATTTCACATGGTGACGAGGCATTTGGCTGCCTTAAGAGAGTCATAGTACCCCTGCCTGCTGCTCCCACTTTTTTAAGCCCTTTCTCTCTATCATTCTTGCTATGGCTGTCCTACAGAACCGATGTGTCACTATATGTCCACGTAAACGTCGTCTCTGTTACTCCCACTACGAGTCTCTCGAGTTAGCAAATGTACCTCGAAGGATGATGAGGCATTTTGCTACCTTATAAGCGTCATAGTTACTGCAGCCAGCTACTCCCCCTTCTTTGAATCTTTCCTGTCTTTAATTCGTACTGTGGTCAGTCCTGCAGAAGCGATACGCCACCACCTGTGCATGTTACTGTTGTCTGAGTTACCTCAACAACGAATTCCTCGAGTTTTCAAATAAATTTCGCCGAGTGACGAGGCATTTGGCTACCTTAAGAGAGTCATAGTTACTGCAGCCAGCTGCTCCCCCTTCTTTGAATCTTTCCTCCCTTTAAATCGTACTGTGGTCAGTCCTGCAGAGCGATACGCCACCACCTGTGCATGTTACCGTTGTCTGATTTACTTCAACGACGATTTCCTCGAGTTTTTAAAATAAATTTCGCCGAGTGACGAGGCATTTGGCTACCTTAAGAGAGTCATAGTTACTGCTGCCAGCTGCTCGACCTACTTTCATTCTTTCCACTCATTAATTATTACTGTGGTCAGTCCTGCAGGAGCAATATGCCACTACATGTAAACCTTAACGTTGTCTGAGCTACCTTAACGAAGATATTCTCGAGTTTTCAAAAAAAATTTCACATGGTGACGAGGCATTTGGCTGCCTTAAGAGAGTCATAGTACCCCTGCCTGCTGCTCCCACTTTATTAAGCCCTTTCTCTCTATCATTCTTGCTATGGCTGTCCTACAGAACCGATGTGCCACTATATGTCCAGGTTAACGTCGTCACTGTTACTCCCACTGCGAGTCTCTCGAGTTAGCAAATGTACCTCGCCGGGTGACGAGGCTTTTGGCTACCTTAAGTGACTCATAGTTACTCCAGCCAGCTGCTCCACCTTCTTTGAATCTTTCCTCCCTTTAAATCGTACTGTGGTCAGTCCTGCAGAAGCGATACGCCACCACCTGTGCATGTTACTGTTGTCTGAGTTACCTCAACAACGAATTCCTCGAGTTTTCAAATAAATTTCGCCGAGTGACGAGGCATTTGGCTACCTTAAGAGAGTCATAGTTACTGCAGCCAGCTGCTCCCCCTTCTTTGAATCTTTCCTCCCTTTAAATCGTACTGTGGTCAGTCCTGCAGAGCGATACGCCACCACCTGTGCATGTTACCGTTGTCTGATTTACTTCAACGACGATTTCCTCGAGTTTTCAAATAAATTTCGCCGAGTGACGAGGCATTTGGCTACCTTAAGAGAGTCATAGTTACTGCTGCCAGCTGCTCGACCTACTTTCATTCTTTCCACTCATTAATTATTACTGTGGTCAGTCCTGCAGGAGCAATATGCCACTACATGTAAACCTTAACGTTGTCTGAGCTACCTTAACGAAGATATTCTCGAGTTTTCAAAAAAAATTTCACATGGTGACGAGGCATTTGGCTGCCTTAAGAGAGTCATAGTACCCCTGCCTGCTGCCCCCACTTTATTAAGCCCTTTCTCTCTATCATTCTTGCTATGGCTGTCCTACAGAACCGATGTGCCACTATATGTCCAGGTTAACGTCGTCACTGTTACTCCCACTGCGAGTCTCTCGAGTTAGCAAATGTACCTCGCCGGGTGACGAGGCTTTTGGCTACCTTAAGTGACTCATAGTTACTCCAGCCAGCTGCTCCACCTTCTTTGAATCTTTCCTCCCTTTAAATCGTACTGTGGTCAGTCCTGCAGAGCGATACGCCACCACCTGTGCATGTTACCGTTATCTGATTTACTTCAACGACGATTTCCTCGAGTTTTCAAATAAATCTCGCCGAGTGACGAGGCATTTGGCTACCTGAAGAGAGTCATAGTTACTGCCGCCAGCTGCTCGACCTACTTTCTTTCTTTCCACTCATTAATTATTACTGTGGTCAGTCCTGCAGGAGCAATATGCCACTACATGTAAACCTTAACGTTGTCTGAGCTACCTTAACGAAAATATCCTCGAGATTTCAAAAAAAATTTCACATGGTGACGAGGCATTTGGCTACCTTCAGGGAGTCATAGTACCCCTGCCTGCTGCTTCCACTTTTCTAAGCCCTTTCTCTCTATCATTCTTGCTATGGCTGTCCTACAGAACCGATGTGTCACTATATGTCCACGTAAACGTCGTCTCTGTTACTCCCACTACGAGTCTCTCGAGTTAGCAAATGTACCTCGAAGGATGATGAGGCATTTTGCTACCTTATAAGCGTCATAGTTACTGCAGCCAGCTACTCCCCCTTCTTTGAATCTTTCCTGTCTTTAATTCGTACTGTGGTCAGTCCTGCAGAAGCGATACGCCACCACCTGTGCATGTTACCGTTGTCTGATTTACTTCAACGACGATTTCCTCGAGTTTTTAAAATAAATTTCGCCGAGTGACGAGGCATTTGGCTACCTTAAGAGAGTCATAGTTACTGCTGCCAGCTGCTCGACCTACTTTCATTCTTTCCACTCATTAATTATTACTGTGGTCAGTCCTGCAGGAGCAATATGCCACTACATGTAAACCTTAACGTTGTCTGAGCTACCTTAACGAAGATATTCTCGAGTTTTCAAAAAAAATTTCACATGGTGACGAGGCATTTGGCTGCCTTAAGAGAGTCATAGTACCCCTGCCTGCTGCTCCCACTTTTTTAAGCCCTTTCTCTCTATCATTCTTGCTATGGCTGTCCTACAGAACCGATGTGCCACTATATGTCCAGGTTAACGTCGTCACTGTTACTCCCACTGCGAGTCTCTCGAGTTAGCAAATGTACCTCGCCGGTTGACGAGGCTTTTGGCTACCTTAAGTGACTCATAGTTACTGCAGCCAGCTGCTCCCCCTTCTTTGAATCTTTCCTCCCTTTAAATCGTACTGAGGTCAGTCCTGCTGAAGCGATACGCCACCACCTGTGCATGTTACCGTTGTCTGTGTTACTTCAACGACGATTTCCTCGAGTTTTCAAATAAATTTCGCCGAGTGACGAGGCATTTGGCTACCTTAAGGGAGTCATAGTTACTGCTGCCAGCTGCTCGACCTACTTTCATTCTTTCCACTCATTAATTATTACTGTGGTCAGTCCTGCAGGAGCAATATGCCACTACATGTAAACCTTAACGTTGTCTGAGCTACCTTAACGAAGATATTCTCGAGTTTTCAAAAAAAATTTCACATGGTGACGAGGCATTTGGCTGCCTTAAGAGAGTCATAGTACCCCTGCCTGCTGCTCCCACTTTTTTAAGCCCTTTCTCTCTATCATTCTTGCTATGGCTGTCCTACAGAACCGATGTGCCACTATATGTCCAGGTTAACGTCGTCACTGTTACTCCCACTGCGAGTCTCTCGAGTTAGCAAATGTACCTCGCCGGGTGACGAGGCTTTTGGCTACCTTAAGTGACTCATAGTTACTGCAGCCAGCTGCTCCACCTTCTTTGAATCTTTCCTCCCTTTAAATCGTACTGAGGTCAGTCCTGCTGAAGCGATACGCCACCACCTGTGCATGTTACCGTTGTCTGAGTTACATCAACGACGATTTCCTCGAATTTTCAAATAAATTTCGCCGAGTGACGAGGCATTTGGCTACCTTAAGAGAGCCATAGTTACTGCTGCCAGCTGCTCGACCTACTTTCATTCTTTCCACTCATTAATTATTACTGTGGTCAGTCCTGCAGGAGCAATATGCCACTACATGTAAACCTTAACGTTGTCTGAGCTACCTTAACGAAGATATTCTCGAGTTTTCAAAAAAAATTTCACATGGTGACGAGGCATTTGGCTGCCTTAAGAGAGTCATAGTACCCCTGCCTGCTGCTCCCACTTTATTAAGCCCTTTCTCTCTATCATTCTTGCTATGGCTGTCCTACAGAACCGATGTGCCACTATATGTCCAGGTTAACGTCGTCACTGTTACTCCCACTGCGAGTCTCTCGAGTTAGCAAATGTACCTCGCCGGGTGACGAGGCTTTTGGCTACCTTAAGTGACTCATAGTTACTCCAGCCAGCTGCTACACCTTCTTTGAATCTTTCCTCCCTTTAAATCGTACTGTGGTCAGTCCTGCAGAGCGATACGCCACCACCTGTGCATGTTACCGTTGTCTGATTTACTTCAACGACGATTTCCTCGAGTTTTCAAATAAATCTCGCCGAGTGACGAGGCATTTGGCTACCTTAAGAGAGTCATAGTTACTGCCGCCAGCTGCTCGACCTACTTTCTTTCTTTCCACTCATTAATTATTACTGTGGTCAGTCCTGCAGGAGCAATATGCCACTACATGTAAACCTTAACGTTGTCTGAGCTACCTTAACGAAAATATCCTCCAGATTTCAAAAAAAATTTCACATGGTGACGAGGCATTTGGCTACCTTCAGGGAGTCATAGTACCCCTGCCTGCTGCTCCCACTTTTCTAAGCCCTTTCTCTCTATCATTCTTGCTATGGCTGTCCTACAGAACCGATGTGTCACTATATGTCCACGTAAACGTCGTCTCTGTTACTCCCACTACGAGTCTCTCGAGTTAGCAAATGTACCTCGAAGGATGATGAGGCATTTTGCTACCTTATAAGCGTCATAGTTACTGCAGCCAGCTGCTCCCCCTTCTTTGAATCTTTCCTGTCTTTAATTCGTACTGTGGTCAGTCCTGCAGAAGCGATACGCCACCACCTGTGCATGTTACTGTTGTCTGAGTTACCTCAACAACGAATTCCTCGAGTTTTCAAATAAATTTCGCCGAGTGACGAGGCATTTGGCTACCTTAAGAGAGTCATAGTTACTGCAGCCAGCTGCTCCCCCTTCTTTGAATCTTTCCTCCCTTTAAATCGTACTGTGGTCAGTCCTGCAGAGCGATACGCCACCACCTGTGCATGTTACCGTTGTCTGATTTACTTCAACGACGATTTCCTCGAGTTTTCAAATAAATCTCGCCGAGTGACGAGGCATTTGGCTACCTTAAGAGAGTCATAGTTACTGCCGCCAGCTGCTCGACCTACTTTCTTTCTTTCCACTCATTAATTATTACTGTGGTCAGTCCTGCAGGAGCAATATGCCACTACATGTAAACCTTAACGTTGTCTGAGCTACCTTAACGAAAATATCCTCCAGATTTCAAAAAAAATTTCACATGGTGACGAGGCATTTGGCTACCTTCAGGGAGTCATAGTACCCCTGCCAGCTGCTCCCACTTTTCTAAGCCCTTTCTCTCTATCATTCTTGCTATGGCTGTCCTACAGAACCGATGTGTCACTATATGTCCACGTAAACGTCGTCTCTGTTACTCCCACTACGAGTCTCTCGAGTTAGCAAATGTACCTCGAAGGATGATGAGGCATTTTGCTACCTTATAAGCGTCATAGTTACTGCAGCCAGCTGCTCCCCCTTCTTTGAATCTTTCCTGTCTTTAATTCGTACTGTGGTCAGTCCTGCAGAAGCGATACGCCACCACCTGTGCATGTTACTGTTGTCTGAGTTACCTCAACAACGAATTCCTGGAGTTTTCAAATAAATTTCGCCGAGTGACGAGGCATTTGGCTACCTTAAGAGAGTCATAGTTACTGCAGCCAGCTGCTCCCCCTTCTTTGAATCTTTCCTCCCTTTAAATCGTACTGTGGTCAGTCCTGCAGAGCGATACGCCACCACCTGTGCATGTTACCGTTGTCTGATTTACTTCAACGACGATTTCCTCGAGTTTTCAAATAAATTTCGCCGAGTGACGAGGCATTTGGCTACCTTAAGGGAGTCATAGTTACTGCTGCCAGCTGCTCGACCTACTTTCATTCTTTCCACTCATTAATTATTACTGTGGTCAGTCCTGCAGGAGCAATATGCCACTACATGTAAACCTTAACGTTGTCTGAGCTACCTTAACGAAGATATTCTCGAGTTTTCAAAAAAAATTTCACATGGTGACGAGGCATTTGGCTGCCTTAAGAGAGTCATAGTACCCCTGCCTGCTGCTCCCACTTTTTTAAGCCCTTTCTCTCTATCATTCTTGCTATGGCTGTCCTACAGAACCGATGTGCCACTATATGTCCAGGTTAACGTCGTCACTGTTACTCCCACTGCGAGTCTCTCGAGTTAGCAAATGTACCTCGCCGGGTGACGAGGCTTTTGGCTACCTTAAGTGACTCATAGTTACTGCAGCCAGCTGCTCCACCTTCTTTGAATCTTTCCTCCCTTTAAATCGTACTGAGGTCAGTCCTGCTGAAGCGATACGCCACCACCTGTGCATGTTACCGTTGTCTGAGTTACATCAACGACGATTTCCTCGAATTTTCAAATAAATTTCGCCGAGTGACGAGGCATTTGGCTACCTTAAGAGAGCCATAGTTACTGCTGCCAGCTGCTCGACCTACTTTCATTCTTTCCACTCATTAATTATTACTGTGGTCAGTCCTGCAGGAGCAATATGCCACTACATGTAAACCTTAACGTTGTCTGAGCTACCTTAACGAAGATATTCTCGAGTTTTCAAAAAAAATTTCACATGGTGACGAGGCATTTGGCTGCCTTAAGAGAGTCATAGTACCCCTGCCTGCTGCTCCCACTTTATTAAGCCCTTTCTCTCTATCATTCTTGCTATGGCTGTCCTACAGAACCGATGTGCCACTATATGTCCAGGTTAACGTCGTCACTGTTACTCCCACTGCGAGTCTCTCGAGTTAGCAAATGTACCTCGCCGGGTGACGAGGCTTTTGGCTACTTTAAGTGACTCATAGTTACTCCAGCCAGCTGCTACACCTTCTTTGAATCTTTCCTCCCTTTAAATCGTACTGTGGTCAGTCCTGCAGAGCGATACGCCACCACCTGTGCATGTTACCGTTGTCTGATTTACTTCAACGACGATTTCCTCGAGTTTTCAAATAAATCTCGCCGAGTGACGAGGCATTTGGCTACCTTAAGAGAGTCATAGTTACTGCCGCCAGCTGCTCGACCTACTTTCTTTCTTTCCACTCATTAATTATTACTGTGGTCAGTCCTGCAGGAGCAATATGCCACTACATGTAAACCTTAACGTTGTCTGAGCTACCTTAACGAAAATATCCTCCAGATTTCAAAAAAAATTTCACATGGTGACGAGGCATTTGGCTACCTTCAGGGAGTCATAGTACCCCTGCCTGCTGCTCCCACTTTTCTAAGCCCTTTCTCTCTATCATTCTTGCTATGGCTGTCCTACAGAACCGATGTGTCACTATATGTCCACGTAAACGTCGTCTCTGTTACTCCCACTACGAGTCTCTCGAGTTAGCAAATGTACCTCGAAGGATGATGAGGCATTTTGCTACCTTATAAGCGTCATAGTTACTGCAGCCAGCTGCTCCCCCTTCTTTGAATCTTTCCTGTCTTTAATTCGTACTGTGGTCAGTCCTGCAGAAGCGATACGCCACCACCTGTGCATGTTACTGTTGTCTGAGTTACCTCAACAACGAATTCCTCGAGTTTTCAAATAAATTTCGCCGAGTGACGAGGCATTTGTCTACCTTAAGAGAGTCATAGTTACTGCAGCCAGCTGCTCCCCCTTCTTTGAATCTTTCCTCCCTTTAAATCGTACTGTGGTCAGTCCTGCAGAGCGATACGCCACCACCTGTGCATGTTACCGTTGTCTGATTTACTTCAACGACGATTTCCTTGAGTTTTTAAAATAAATTTCGCCGAGTGACGAGGCATTTGGCTACCTTAAGAGAGTCATAGTTACTGCTGCCAGCTGCTCGACCTACTTTCATTCTTTCCACTCATTAATTATTACTGTGGTCAGTCCTGCAGGAGCAATATGCCACTACATGTAAACCTTAACGTTGTCTGAGCTACCTTAACGAAGATATTCTCGAGTTTTCAAAAAAAATTTCACATGGTGACGAGGCATTTGGCTGCCTTAAGAGAGTCATAGTACCCCTGCCTGCTGCTCCCACTTTTTTAAGCCCTTTCTCTCTATCATTCTTGCTATGGCTGTCCTACAGAACCGATGTGCCACTATATGTCCAGGTTAACGTCGTCACTGTTACTCCCACTGCGAGTCTCTCGAGTTAGCAAATGTACCTCGCCGGGTGACGAGGCTTTTGGCTACCTTAAGTGACTCATAGTTACTGCAGCCAGCTGCTCCACCTTCTTTGAATCTTTCCTCCCTTTAAATCGTACTGAGGTCAGTCCTGCTGAAGCGATACGCCACCACCTGTGCATGTTACCGTTGTCTGAGTTACATCAACGACGATTTCCTCGAATTTTCAAATAAATTTCGCCGAGTGACGAGGCATTTGGCTACCTTAAGAGAGCCATAGTTACTGCTGCCAGCTGCTCGACCTACTTTCATTCTTTCCACTCATTAATTATTACTGTGGTCAGTCCTGCAGGAGCAATATGCCACTACATGTAAACCTTAACGTTGTCTGAGCTACCTTAACGAAGATATTCTCGAGTTTTCAAAAAAAATTTCACATGGTGACGAGGCATTTGGCTGCCTTAAGAGAGTCATAGTACCCCTGCCTGCTGCTCCCACTTTATTAAGCCCTTTCTCTCTATCATTCTTGCTATGGCTGTCCTACAGAACCGATGTGCCACTATATGTCCAGGTTAACGTCGTCACTGTTACTCCCACTGCGAGTCTCTCGAGTTAGCAAATGTACCTCGCCGGGTGACGAGGCTTTTGGCTACTTTAAGTGACTCATAGTTACTCCAGCCAGCTGCTACACCTTCTTTGAATCTTTCCTCCCTTTAAATCGTACTGTGGTCAGTCCTGCAGAGCGATACGCCACCACCTGTGCATGTTACCGTTGTCTGATTTACTTCAACGACGATTTCCTCGAGTTTTCAAATAAATCTCGCCGAGTGACGAGGCATTTGGCTACCTTAAGAGAGTCATAGTTACTGCCGCCAGCTGCTCGACCTACTTTCTTTCTTTCCACTCATTAATTATTACTGTGGTCAGTCCTGCAGGAGCAATATGCCACTACATGTAAACCTTAACGTTGTCTGAGCTACCTTAACGAAAATATCCTCCAGATTTCAAAAAAAATTTCACATGGTGACGAGGCATTTGGCTACCTTCAGGGAGTCATAGTACCCCTGCCTGCTGCTCCCACTTTTCTAAGCCCTTTCTCTCTATCATTCTTGCTATGGCTGTCCTACAGAACCGATGTGTCACTATATGTCCACGTAAACGTCGTCTCTGTTACTCCCACTACGAGTCTCTCGAGTTAGCAAATGTACCTCGAAGGATGATGAGGCATTTTGCTACCTTATAAGCGTCATAGTTACTGCAGCCAGCTGCTCCCCCTTCTTTGAATCTTTCCTGTCTTTAATTCGTACTGTGGTCAGTCCTGCAGAAGCGATACGCCACCACCTGTGCATGTTACTGTTGTCTGAGTTACCTCAACAACGAATTCCTCGAGTTTTCAAATAAATTTCGCCGAGTGACGAGGCATTTGTCTACCTTAAGAGAGTCATAGTTACTGCAGCCAGCTGCTCCCCCTTCTTTGAATCTTTCCTCCCTTTAAATCGTACTGTGGTCAGTCCTGCAGAGCGATACGCCACCACCTGTGCATGTTACCGTTGTCTGATTTACTTCAACGACGATTTCCTTGAGTTTTTAAAATAAATTTCGCCGAGTGACGAGGCATTTGGCTACCTTAAGAGAGTCATAGTTACTGCTGCCAGCTGCTCGACCTACTTTCATTCTTTCCACTCATTAATTATTACTGTGGTCAGTCCTGCAGGAGCAATATGCCACTACATGTAAACCTTAACGTTGTCTGAGCTACCTTAACGAAGATATTCTCGAGTTTTCAAAAAAAATTTCACATGGTGACGAGGCATTTGGCTGCCTTAAGAGAGTCATAGTACCCCTGCCTGCTGCTCCCACTTTTTTAAGCCCTTTCTCTCTATCATTCTTGCTATGGCTGTCCTACAGAACCGATGTGCCACTATATGTCCAGGTTAACGTCGTCACTGTTACTCCCACTGCGAGTCTCTCGAGTTAGCAAATGTACCTCGCCGGGTGACGAGGCTTTTGGCTACCTTAAGTGACTCATGGTTACTGCAGCCAGCTGCTCCACCTTCTTTGAATCTTTCCTCCCTTTAAATCGTACTGAGGTCAGTCCTGCTGAAGCGATACGCCACCACCTGTGCATGTTACCGTTGTCTGAGTTACATCTACGACGATTTCCTCGAATTTTCAAATAAATTTCGCCGAGTGACGAGGCATTTGGCTACCTTAAGAGAGTCATAGTTACTGCTGCCAGCTGCTCGACCTACTTTCATTCTTTCCACTCATTAATTATTACTGTGGTCAGTCCTGCAGGAGCAATATGCCACTACATGTAAACCTTAACGTTGTCTGAGCTACCTTAACGAAGATATTCTCGAGTTTTCAAAAAAAATTTCACATGGTGACGAGGCATTTGGCTGCCTTAAGAGAGTCATAGTACCCCTGCCTGCTGCTCCCACTTTATTAAGCCCTTTCTCTCTATCATTCTTGCTATGGCTGTCCTACAGAACCGATGTGCCACTATATGTCCAGGTTAACGTCGTCACTGTTACTCCCACTGCGAGTCTCTCGAGTTAGCAAATGTACCTCGCCGGGTGACGAGGCTTTTGGCTACCTTAAGTGACTCATAGTTACTCCAGCCAGCTGCTCCACCTTCTTTGAATCTTTCCTCCCTTTAAATCGTACTGTGGTCAGTCCTGCAGAGCGATACGCCACCACCTGTGCATGTTACCGTTGTCTGATTTACTTCAACGACGATTTCCTCGAGTTTTCAAATAAATCTCGCCGAGTGACGAGGCATTTGGCTACCTTAAGAGAGTCATAGTTACTGCCGCCAGCTGCTCGACCTACTTTCTTTCTTTCCACTCATTAATTATTACTGTGGTCAGTCCTGCAGGAGCAATATGCCGCTACATGTAAACCTTAACGTTGTCTGAGCTACCTTAACGAAAATATCCTCGAGATTTCAAAAAAAATTTCACATGGTGACGAGACATTTGGCTACCTTCAGGGAGTCACAGTACCCCTGCCTGCTGCTCCCACTTTTCTAAGCCCTTTCTCTCTATCATTCTTGCTATGGCTGTCCTACAGAACCGATGTGTCACTATATGTCCACGTAAACGTCGTCTCTGTTACTCCCACTACGAGTCTCTCGAGTTAGCAAATGTACCTCGAAGGATGATGAGGCATTTTGCTACCTTATAAGCGTCATAGTTACTGCAGCCAGCTGCTCCCCCTTCTTTGAATCTTTCCTGTCTTTAATTCGTACTGTGGTCAGTCCTGCAGAAGCGATACGCCACCACCTGTGCATGTTACTGTTGTCTGAGTTACCTCAACAACGAATTCCTCGAGTTTTCAAATAAATTTCGCCGAGTGACGAGGCATTTGGCTACCTTAAGAGAGTCATAGTTACTGCAGCCAGCTGCTCCCCCTTCTTTGAATCTTTCCTCCCTTTAAATCGTACTGTGGTCAGTCCTGCAGAGCGATACGCCACCACCTGTGCATGTTACCGTTGCCTGATTTACTTCAACGACGATTTCCTTGAGTTTTTAAAATAAATTTCGCCGAGTGACGAGGCATTTGGCTACCTTAAGAGAGTCATAGTTACTGCTGCCAGCTGCTCGACCTACTTTCATTCTTTCCACTCATTAATTATTACTGTGGTCAGCCCTGCAGGAGCAATATGCCACTACATGTAAACCTTAACGTTGTCTGAGCTACCTTAACGAAGATATTCTCGAGTTTTCAAAAAAAATTTCACATGGTGACGAGGCATTTGGCTGCCTTAAGAGAGTCATAGTACCCCTGCCTGCTGCTCCCACTTTTTTAAGCCCTTTCTCTCTATCATTCTTGCTATGGCTGTCCTACAGAACCGATGTGCCACTATATGTCCAGGTTAACGTCGTCACTGTTACTCCCACTGCGAGTCTCTCGAGTTAGCAAATGTACCTCGCCGGGTGACGAGGCTCTTGGCTACCTTAAGTGACTCATAGTTACTGCAGCCAGCTGCTCCACCTTCTTTGAATCTTTCCTCCCTTTAAATCGTACTGAGGTCAGTCCTGCTGAAGCGATACGCCACCACCTGTGCATGTTACCGTTGTCTGAGTTACATCAACGACGATTTCCTCGAATTTTCAAATAAATTTCGCCGAGTGACGAGGCATTTGGCTACCTTAAGAGAGCCATAGTTACTGCTGCCAGCTGCTCGACCTACTTTCATTCTTTCCACTCATTAATTATTACTGTGGTCAGTCCTGCAGGAGCAATATGCCACTACATGTAAACCTTAACGTTGTCTGAGCTACCTTAACGAAGATATTCTCGAGTTTTCAAAAAAAATTTCACATGGTGACGAGGCATTTGGCTGCCTTAAGAGAGTCATAGTACCCCTGCCTGCTGCTCCCACTTTTTTAAGCCCTTTCTCTCTATCATTCTTGCTATGGCTGTCCTACAGAACCGATGTGCCACTATATGTCCAGGTTAACGTCGTCACTGTTACTCCCACTGCGAGTCTCTCGAGTTAGCAAATGTACCTCGCCGGGTGACGAGGCTTTTGGCTACCTTAAGTGACTCATGGTTACTGCAGCCAGCTGCTCCACCTTCTTTGAATCTTTCCTCCCTTTAAATCGTACTGAGGTCAGTCCTGCTGAAGCGATACGCCACCACCTGTGCATGTTACCGTTGTCTGAGTTACATCTACGACGATTTCCTCGAATTTTCAAATAAATTTCGCCGAGTGACGAGGCATTTGGCTACCTTAAGAGAGTCATAGTTACTGCTGCCAGCTGCTCGACCTACTTTCATTCTTTCCACTCATTAATTATTACTGTGGTCAGTCCTGCAGGAGCAATATGCCACTACATGTAAACCTTAACGTTGTCTGAGCTACCTTAACGAAGATATTCTCGAGTTTTCAAAAAAAATTTCACATGGTGACGAGGCATTTGGCTGCCTTAAGAGAGTCATAGTACCCCTGCCTGCTGCTCCCACTTTATTAAGCCCTTTCTCTCTATCATTCTTGCTATGGCTGTCCTACAGAACCGATGTGCCACTATATGTCCAGGTTAACGTCGTCACTGTTACTCCCACTGCGAGTCTCTCGAGTTAGCAAATGTACCTCGCCGGGTGACGAGGCTTTTGGCTACCTTAAGTGACTCATAGTTACTCCAGCCAGCTGCTCCACCTTCTTTGAATCTTTCCTCCCTTTAAATCGTACTGTGGTCAGTCCTGCAGAGCGATACGCCACCACCTGTGCATGTTACCGTTGTCTGATTTACTTCAACGACGATTTCCTCGAGTTTTCAAATAAATCTCGCCGAGTGACGAGGCATTTGGCTACCTTAAGAGAGTCATAGTTACTGCCGCCAGCTGCTCGACCTACTTTCTTTCTTTCCACTCATTAATTATTACTGTGGTCAGTCCTGCAGGAGCAATATGCCGCTACATGTAAACCTTAACGTTGTCTGAGCTACCTTAACGAAAATATCCTCGAGATTTCAAAAAAAATTTCACATGGTGACGAGACATTTGGCTACCTTCAGGGAGTCACAGTACCCCTGCCTGCTGCTCCCACTTTTCTAAGCCCTTTCTCTCTATCATTCTTGCTATGGCTGTCCTACAGAACCGATGTGTCACTATATGTCCACGTAAACGTCGTCTCTGTTACTCCCACTACGAGTCTCTCGAGTTAGCAAATGTACCTCGAAGGATGATGAGGCATTTTGCTACCTTATAAGCGTCATAGTTACTGCAGCCAGCTGCTCCCCCTTCTTTGAATCTTTCCTGTCTTTAATTCGTACTGTGGTCAGTCCTGCAGAAGCGATACGCCACCACCTGTGCATGTTACTGTTGTCTGAGTTACCTCAACAACGAATTCCTCGAGTTTTCAAATAAATTTCGCCGAGTGACGAGGCATTTGGCTACCTTAAGAGAGTCATAGTTACTGCAGCCAGCTGCTCCCCCTTCTTTGAATCTTTCCTCCCTTTAAATCGTACTGTGGTCAGTCCTGCAGAGCGATACGCCACCACCTGTGCATGTTACCGTTGCCTGATTTACTTCAACGACGATTTCCTTGAGTTTTTAAAATAAATTTCGCCGAGTGACGAGGCATTTGGCTACCTTAAGAGAGTCATAGTTACTGCTGCCAGCTGCTCGACCTACTTTCATTCTTTCCACTCATTAATTATTACTGTGGTCAGCCCTGCAGGAGCAATATGCCACTACATGTAAACCTTAACGTTGTCTGAGCTACCTTAACGAAGATATTCTCGAGTTTTCAAAAAAAATTTCACATGGTGACGAGGCATTTGGCTGCCTTAAGAGAGTCATAGTACCCCTGCCTGCTGCTCCCACTTTTTTAAGCCCTTTCTCTCTATCATTCTTGCTATGGCTGTCCTACAGAACCGATGTGCCACTATATGTCCAGGTTAACGTCGTCACTGTTACTCCCACTGCGAGTCTCTCGAGTTAGCAAATGTACCTCGCCGGGTGACGAGGCTCTTGGCTACCTTAAGTGACTCATAGTTACTGCAGCCAGCTGCTCCACCTTCTTTGAATCTTTCCTCCCTTTAAATCGTACTGAGGTCAGTCCTGCTGAAGCGATACGCCACCACCTGTGCATGTTACCGTTGTCTGAGTTACATCAACGACGATTTCCTCGAATTTTCAAATAAATTTCGCCGAGTGACGAGGCATTTGGCTACCTTAAGAGAGCCATAGTTACTGCTGCCAGCTGCTCGACCTACTTTCATTCTTTCCACTCATTAATTATTACTGTGGTCAGTCCTGCAGGAGCAATATGCCACTACATGTAAACCTTAACGTTGTCTGAGCTACCTTAACGAAGATATTCTCGAGTTTTCAAAAAAAATTTCACATGGTGACGAGGCATTTGGCTGCCTTAAGAGAGTCATAGTACCCCTGCCTGCTGCTCCCACTTTATTAAGCCCTTTCTCTCTATCATTCTTGCTATGGCTGTCCTACAGAACCGATGTGCCACTATATGTCCAGGTTAACGTCGTCACTGTTACTCCCACTGCGAGTCTCTCGAGTTAGCAAATGTACCTCGCCGGGTGACGAGGCTTTTGGCTACCTTAAGTGACTCATAGTTACTCCAGCCAGCTGCTACACCTTCTTTGAATCTTTCCTCCCTTTAAATCGTACTGTGGTCAGTCCTGCAGAGCGATACGCCACCACCTGTGCATGTTACCGTTGTCTGATTTACTTCAACGACGATTTCCTCGAGTTTTCAAATAAATCTCGCCGAGTGACGAGGCATTTGGCTACCTTAAGAGAGTCATAGTTACTGCCGCCAGCTGCTCGACCTACTTTCTTTCTTTCCACTCATTAATTATTACTGTGGTCAGTCCTGCAGGAGCAATATGCCACTACATGTAAACCTTAACGTTGTCTGAGCTACCTTAACGAAAATATCCTCCAGATTTCAAAAAAAATTTCACATGGTGACGAGGCATTTGGCTACCTTCAGGGAGTCATAGTACCCCTGCCTGCTGCTCCCACTTTTCTAAGCCCTTTCTCTCTATCATTCTTGCTATGGCTGTCCTACAGAACCGATGTGTCACTATATGTCCACGTAAACGTCGTCTCTGTTACTCCCACTACGAGTCTCTCGAGTTAGCAAATGTACCTCGAAGGATGATGAGGCATTTTGCTACCTTATAAGCGTCATAGTTACTGCAGCCAGCTGCTCCCCCTTCTTTGAATCTTTCCTGTCTTTAATTCGTACTGTGGTCAGTCCTGCAGAAGCGATACGCCACCACCTGTGCATGTTACTGTTGTCTGAGTTACCTCAACAACGAATTCCTCGAGTTTTCAAATAAATTTCGCCGAGTGACGAGGCATTTGGCTACCTTAAGAGAGTCATAGTTACTGCAGCCAGCTGCTCCCCCTTCTTTGAATCTTTCCTCCCTTTAAATCGTACTGTGGTCAGTCCTGCAGAGCGATACGCCACCACCTGTGCATGTTACCGTTGTCTGATTTACTTCAACGACGATTTCCTTGAGTTTTTAAAATAAATTTCGCCGAGTGACGAGGCATTTGGCTACCTTAAGAGAGTCATAGTTACTGCTGCCAGCTGCTCGACCTACTTTCATTCTTTCCACTCATTAATTATTACTGTGGTCAGTCCTGCAGGAGCAATATGCCACTACATGTAAACCTTAACGTTGTCTGAGCTACCTTAACGAAGATATTCTCGAGTTTTCAAAAAAAATTTCACATGGTGACGAGGCATTTGGCTGCCTTAAGAGAGTCATAGTACCCCTGCCTGCTGCTCCCACTTTTTTAAGCCCTTTCTCTCTATCATTCTTGCTATGGCTGTCCTACAGAACCGATGTGCCACTATATGTCCAGGTTAACGTCGTCACTGTTACTCCCACTGCGAGTCTCTCGAGTTAGCAAATGTACCTCGCCGGGTGACGAGGCTTTTGGCTACCTTAAGTGACTCATGGTTACTGCAGCCAGCTGCTCCACCTTCTTTGAATCTTTCCTCCCTTTAAATCGTACTGAGGTCAGTCCTGCTGAAGCGATACGCCACCACCTGTGCATGTTACCGTTGTCTGAGTTACATCAACGACGATTTCCTCGAATTTTCAAATAAATTTCGCCGAGTGACGAGGCATTTGGCTACCTTAAGAGAGTCATAGTTACTGCTGCCAGCTGCTCGACCTACTTTCATTCTTTCCACTCATTAATTATTACTGTGGTCAGTCCTGCAGGAGCAATATGCCACTACATGTAAACCTTAACGTTGTCTGAGCTACCTTAACGAAGATATTCTCGAGTTTTCAAAAAAAATTTCACATGGTGACGAGGCATTTGGCTGCCTTAAGAGAGTCATAGTACCCCTGCCTGCTGCTCCCACTTTATTAAGCCCTTTCTCTCTATCATTCTTGCTATGGCTGTCCTACAGAACCGATGTGCCACTATATGTCCAGGTTAACGTCGTCACTGTTACTCCCACTGCGAGTCTCTCGAGTTAGCAAATGTACCTCGCCGGGTGACGAGGCTTTTGGCTACCTTAAGTGACTCATAGTTACTCCAGCCAGCTGCTCCACCTTCTTTGAATCTTTCCTCCCTTTAAATCGTACTGTGGTCAGTCCTGCAGAGCGATACGCCACCACCTGTGCATGTTACCGTTGTCTGATTTACTTCAACGACGATTTCCTCGAGTTTTCAAATAAATCTCGCCGAGTGACGAGGCATTTGGCTACCTTAAGAGAGTCATAGTTACTGCCGCCAGCTGCTCGACCTACTTTCTTTCTTTCCACTCATTAATTATTACTGTGGTCAGTCCTGCAGGAGCAATATGCCGCTACATGTAAACCTTAACGTTGTCTGAGCTACCTTAACGAAAATATCCTCGAGATTTCAAAAAAAATTTCACATGGTGACGAGACATTTGGCTACCTTCAGGGAGTCATAGTACCCCTGCCTGCTGCTCCCACTTTTCTAAGCCCTTTCTCTCTATCATTCTTGCTATGGCTGTCCTACAGAACCGATGTGTCACTATATGTCCACGTAAACGTCGTCTCTGTTACTCCCACTACGAGTCTCTCGAGTTAGCAAATGTACCTCGAAGGATGATGAGGCATTTTGCTACCTTATAAGCGTCATAGTTACTGCAGCCAGCTGCTCCCCCTTCTTTGAATCTTTCCTGTCTTTAATTCGTACTGTGGTCAGTCCTGCAGAAGCGATACGCCACCACCTGTGCATGTTACTGTTGTCTGAGTTACCTCAACAACGAATTCCTCGAGTTTTCAAATAAAATTCGCCGAGTGACGAGGCATTTGGCTACCTTAAGAGAGTCATAGTTACTGCAGCCAGCTGCTCCCCCTTCTTTGAATCTTTCCTCCCTTTAAATCGTACTGTGGTCAGTCCTGCAGAGCGATACGCCACCACCTGTGCATGTTACCGTTGTCTGATTTACTTCAACGACGATTTCCTTGAGTTTTTAAAATAAATTTCGCCGAGTGACGAGGCATTTGGCTACCTTAAGAGAGTCATAGTTACTGCTGCCAGCTGCTCGACCTACTTTCATTCTTTCCACTCATTAATTATTACTGTGGTCAGCCCTGCAGGAGCAATATGCCACTACATGTAAACCTTAACGTTGTCTGAGCTACCTTAACGAAGATATTCTCGAGTTTTCAAAAAAAATTTCACATGGTGACGAGGCATTTGGCTGCCTTAAGAGAGTCATAGTACCCCTGCCTGCTGCTCCCACTTTTTTAAGCCCTTTCTCTCTATCATTCTTGCTATGGCTGTCCTACAGAACCGATGTGCCACTATATGTCCAGGTTAACGTCGTCACTGTTACTCCCACTGCGAGTCTCTCGAGTTAGCAAATGTACCTCGCCGGGTGACGAGGCTCTTGGCTACCTTAAGTGACTCATAGTTACTGCAGCCAGCTGCTCCACCTTCTTTGAATCTTTCCTCCCTTTAAATCGTACTGAGGTCAGTCCTGCTGAAGCGATACGCCACCACCTGTGCATGTTACCGTTGTCTGAGTTACATCAACGACGATTTCCTCGAATTTTCAAATAAATTTCGCCGAGTGACGAGGCATTTGGCTACCTTAAGAGAGTCATAGTTACTGCTGCCAGCTGCTCGACCTACTTTCATTCTTTCCACTCATTAATTATTACTGTGGTCAGTCCTGCAGGAGCAATATGCCACTACATGTAAACCTTAACGTTGTCTGAGCTACCTTAACGAAGATATTCTCGAGTTTTCAAAAAAAATTTCACATGGTGACGAGGCATTTGGCTGCCTTAAGAGAGTCATAGTACCCCTGCCTGCTGCTCCCACTTTATTAAGCCCTTTCTCTCTATCATTCTTGCTATGGCTGTCCTACAGAACCGATGTGCCACTATAAGTCCAGGTTAACGTCGTCACTGTTACTCCCACTGCGAGTCTCTCGAGTTAGCAAATGTACCTCGCCGGGTGACGAGGCTTTTGGCTACCTTAAGTGACTCATAGTTACTCCAGCCAGCTGCTCCACCTTCTTTGAATCTTTCCTCCCTTTAAATCGTACTGTGGTCAGTCCTGCAGAGCGATACGCCACCACCTGTGCATGTTACCGTTGTCTGATTTACTTCAACGACGATTTCCTCGAGTTTTCAAATAAATCTCGCCGAGTGACGAGGCATTTGGCTACCTTAAGAGAGTCATAGTTACTGCCGCCAGCTGCTCGACCTACTTTCTTTCTTTCCACTCATTAATTATTACTGTGGTCAGTCCTGCAGGAGCAATATGCCACTACATGTAAACCTTAACGTTGTCTGAGCTACCTTAACGAAAATATCCTCGAGATTTCAAAAAAAATTTCACATGGTGACGAGGCATTTGGCTACCTTCAGGGAGTCATAGTACCCCTGCCTGCTGCTCCCACTTTTCTAAGCCCTTTCTCTCTATCATTCTTGCTATGGCTGTCCTACAGAACCGATGTGTCACTATATGTCCACGTAAACGTCGTCTCTGTTACTCCCACTACGAGTCTCTCGAGTTAGCAAATGTACCTCGAAGGATGATGAGGCATTTTGCTACCTTATAAGCGTCATAGTTACTGCAGCCAGCTACTCCCCCTTCTTTGAATCTTTCCTGTCTTTAATTCGTACTGTGGTCAGTCCTGCAGAAGCGATACGCCACCACCTGTGCATGTTACTGTTGTCTGAGTTACCTCAACAACGAATTCCTCGAGTTTTCAAATAAATTTCGCCGAGTGACGAGGCATTTGGCTACCTTAAGAGAGTCATAGTTACTGCAGCCAGCTGCTCCCCCTTCTTTGAATCTTTCCTCCCTTTAAATCGTACTGTGGTCAGTCCTGCAGAGCGATACGCCACCACCTGTGCATGTTACCGTTGTCTGATTTACTTCAACGACGATTTCCTCGAGTTTTTAAAATATATTTCGCCGAGTGACGAGGCATTTGGCTACCTTAAGAGAGTCATAGTTACTGCTGCCAGCTGCTCGACCTACTTTCATTCTTTCCACTCATTAATTATTACTGTGGTCAGTCCTGCAGGAGCAATATGCCACTACATGTAAACCTTAACGTTGTCTGAGCTACCTTAACGAAGATATTCTCGAGTTTTCAAAAAAAATTTCACATGGTGACGAGGCATTTGGCTGCCTTAAGAGAGTCATAGTACCCCTGCCTGCTGCTCCCACTTTTTTAAGCCCTTTCTCTCTATCATTCTTGCTATGGCTGTCATACAGAACCGATGTGCCACTATATGTCCAGGTTAACGTCGTCACTGTTACTCCCACTGCGAGTCTCTCGAGTTAGCAAATGTACCTCGCCGGGTGACGAGGCTTTTGGCTACCTTAAGTGACTCATAGTTACTCCAGCCAGCTGCTCCACCTTCTTTGAATCTTTCCTCCCTTTAAATCGTACTGTGGTCAGTCCTGCAGAGCGATACGCCACCACCTGTGCATGTTACCGTTGTCTGATTTACTTCAACGACGATTTCCTCGAGTTTTCAAATAAATCTCGCTGAGTGACGAGGCATTTGGCTACCTTAAGAGAGTCATAGTTACTGCCGCCAGCTGCTCGACCTACTTTCTTTCTTTCCACTCATTAATTATTACTGTGGTCAGTCCTGCAGGAGCAATATGCCACTACATGTAAACCTTAACGTTGTCTGAGCTACCTTAACGAAAATATCCTCGAGATTTCAAAAAAAATTTCACATGGTGACGAGGCATTTGGCTACCTTCAGGGAGTCATAGTACCCCTGCCTGCTGCTCCCACTTTTCTAAGCCCTTTCTCTCTATCATTCTTGCTATGGCTGTCCTACAGAACCGATGTGTCACTATATGTCCACGTAAACGTCGTCTCTTTTACTCCCACTACGAGTCTCTCGAGTTAGCAAATGTACCTCGAAGGATGATGAGGCATTTTGCTACCTTATAAGCGTCATAGTTACTGCAGCCAGCTACTCCCCCTTCTTTGAATCTTTCCTGTCTTTAATTCGTACTGTGGTCAGTCGTGCAGAAGCGATACGCCACCACCTGTGCATGTTACTGTTGTCTGAGTTACCTCAACAACGAATTCCTCGAGTTTTCAAATAAATTTCGCCGAGTGACGAGGCATTTGGCTACCTTAAGAGAGTCATAGTTACTGCAGCCAGCTGCTCCCCCTTCTTTGAATCTTTCCTCCCTTTAAATCGTACTGTGGTCAGTCCTGCAGAGCGATACGCCACCACCTGTGCATGTTACCGTTGTCTGATTTACTTCAACGACGATTTCCTCGAGTTTTTAAAATAAATTTCGCCGAGTGACGAGGCATTTGGCTACCTTAAGAGAGTCATAGTTACTGCTGCCAGCTGCTCGACCTACTTTCATTCTTTCCACTCATTAATTATTACTGTGGTCAGTCCTGCAGGAGCAATATGCCACTACATGTAAACCTTAACGTTGTCTGAGCTACCTTAACGAAGATATTCTCGAGTTTTCAAAAAAAATTTCACATGGTGACGAGGCATTTGGCTGCCTTAAGAGAGTCATAGTACCCCTGCCTGCTGCTCCCACTTTTTTAAGCCCTTTCTCTCTATCATTCTTGCTATGGCTGTCCTACAGAACCGATGTGCCACTATATGTCCAGGTTAACGTCGTCACTGTTACTCCCACTGCGAGTCTCTCGAGTTAGCAAATGTACCTCGCCGGGTGACGAGGCTTTTGGCTACCTTAAGTGACTCATAGTTACTGCAGCCAGCTGCTCCACCTTCTTTGAATCTTTCCTCCCTTTAAATCGTACTGTGGTCAGTCCTGCAGAGCGATACGCCACCACCTGTGCATGTTACCGTTGTCTGATTTACTTCAACGACGATTTCCTCGAGTTTTCAAATAAATCTCGCCGAGTGACGAGGCATTTGGCTACCTTAAGAGAGTCATAGTTACTGCCGCCAGCTGCTCGACCTACTTTCTTTCTTTCCACTCATTAATTATTACTGTGGTCAGTCCTGCAGAAGCAATATGCCACTACATGTAAACCTTAACGTTGTCTGAGCTACCTTAACGAAAATATCCTCGAGATTTCAAAAAAAATTTCACATGGTGACGAGGCATTTGGCTACCTTCAGGGAGTCATAGTACCCCTGCCTGCTGCTCCCACTTTATTAAGCCCTTTCTCTCTATCATTCTTGCTATGGCTGTCCTACAGAACCGATGTGCCACTATAAGTCCAGGTTAACGTCGTCACTGTTACTCCCACTGCGAGTCTCTCGAGTTAGCAAATGTACCTCGCCGGGTGACGAGGCTTTTGGCTACCTTAAGTGACTCATAGTTACTCCAGCCAGCTGCTCCACCTTCTTTGAATCTTTCCTCCCTTTAAATCGTACTGTGGTCAGTCCTGCAGAGCGATACGCCACCACCTGTGCATGTTACCGTTGTCTGATTTACTTCAACGACGATTTCCTCGAGTTTTCAAATAAATCTCGCCGAGTGACGAGGCATTTGGCTACCTTAAGAGAGTCATAGTTACTGCCGCCAGCTGCTCGACCTACTTTCTTTCTTTCCACTCATTAATTATTACTGTGGTCAGTCCTGCAGGAGCAATATGCCACTACATGTAAACCTTAACGTTGTCTGAGCTACCTTAACGAAAATATCCTCGAGATTTCAAAAAAAATTTCACATGGTGACGAGGCATTTGGCTACCTTCAGGGAGTCATAGTACCCCTGCCTGCTGCTCCCACTTTTCTAAGCCCTTTCTCTCTATCATTCTTGCTATGGCTGTCCTACAGAACCGATGTGTCACTATATGTCCACGTAAACGTCGTCTCTGTTACTCCCACTACGAGTCTCTCGAGTTAGCAAATGTACCTCGAAGGATGATGAGGCATTTTGCTACCTTATAAGCGTCATAGTTACTGCAGCCAGCTACTCCCCCTTCTTTGAATCTTTCCTGTCTTTAATTCGTACTGTGGTCAGTCCTGCAGAAGCGATACGCCACCACCTGTGCATGTTACTGTTGTCTGAGTTACCTCAACAACGAATTCCTCGAGTTTTCAAATAAATTTCGCCGAGTGACGAGGCATTTGGCTACCTTAAGAGAGTCATAGTTACTGCAGCCAGCTGCTCCCCCTTCTTTGAATCTTTCCTCCCTTTAAATCGTACTGTGGTCAGTCCTGCAGAGCGATACGCCACCACCTGTGCATGTTACCGTTGTCTGATTTACTTCAACGACGATTTCCTCGAGTTTTTAAAATATATTTCGCCGAGTGACGAGGCATTTGGCTACCTTAAGAGAGTCATAGTTACTGCCGCCAGCTGCTCGACCTACTTTCTTTCTTTCCACTCATTAATTATTACTGTGGTCAGTCCTGCAGAAGCAATATGCCACTACATGTAAACCTTAACGTTGTCTGAGCTACCTTAACGAAAATATCCTCGAGATTTCAAAAAAAATTTCACATGGTGACGAGGCATTTGGCTACCTTCAGGGAGTCATAGTACCCCTGCCTGCTGCTCCCACTTTATTAAGCCCTTTCTCTCTATCATTCTTGCTATGGCTGTCCTACAGAACCGATGTGCCACTATAAGTCCAGGTTAACGTCGTCACTGTTACTCCCACTGCGAGTCTCTCGAGTTAGCAAATGTACCTCGCCGGGTGACGAGGCTTTTGGCTACCTTAAGTGACTCATAGTTACTGCAGCCAGCTGCTCCACCTTCTTTGAATCTTTCCTCCCTTTAAATCGTACTGAGGTCAGTCCTGCTGAAGCGATACGCCACCACCTGTGCATGTTACCATTGTCTGAGTTACATCAACGACGATTTCCTCGAATTTTCAAATAAATTCCGCCGAGTGACGAGGCATTTGGCTACCTTAAGAGAGTCATAGTTACTGCTGCCAGCTGCTCGACCTACTTTCATTCTTTCCACTCATTAATTATTACTGTGGTCAGTCCTGCAGGAGCAATATGCCACTACATGTAAACCTTAACGTTGTCTGAGCTACCTAAACGAAGATATTCTCGAGTTTTCAAAAAAAATTTCACATGGTGACGAGGCATTTGGCTGCCTTAAGAGAGTCATAGTACCCCTGCCTGCTGCTCCCACTTCATTAAGCCCTTTCTCTCTATCATTCTTGCTATGGCTGTCCTACAGAACCGATGTGCCACTATATGTCCAGGTTAACGTCGTCACTGTTACTCCCACTGCGAGTCTCTCGAGTTAGCAAATGTACCTCGCCGGGTGACGAGGCTTTTGGCTACCTTAAGTGACTCATAGTTACTCCAGCCAGCTGCTCCACCTTCTTTGAATCTTTCCTCCCTTTAAATCGTACTGTGGTCAGTCCTGCAGAGCGATACGCCACCACCTGTGCATGTTACCGTTGTCTGATTTACTTCAACGACGATTTCCTCGAGTTTTCAAATAAATCTCGCCGAGTGACGAGGCATTTGGCTACCTTAAGAGAGTCATAGTTACTGCCGCCAGCTGCTCGACCTACTTTCTTTCTTTCCACTCATTAATTATTACTGTGGTCAGTCCTGCAGGAGCAATATGCCACTACATGTAAACCTTAACGTTGTCTGAGCTACCTTAACGAAAATATCCTCGAGATTTCAAAAAAAATTTCACATGGTGACGAGGCATTTGGCTACCTTCAGGGAGTCATAGTACCCCTGCCTGCTGCTCCCACTTTTCTAAGCCCTTTCTCTCTATCATTCTTGCTATGGCTGTCCTACAGAACCGATGTGTCACTATATGTCCACGTAAACGTCGTCTCTTTTACTCCCACTACGAGTCTCTCGAGTTAGCAAATGTACCTCGAAGGATGATGAGGCATTTTGCTACCTTATAAGCGTCATAGATACTGCAGCCAGCTACTCCCCCTTCTTTGAATCTTTCCTGTCTTTAATTCGTACTGTGGTCAGTCGTGCAGAAGCGATACGCCACCACCTGTGCATGTTACTGTTGTCTGAGTTACCTCAACAACGAATTCCTCGAGTTTTCAAATAAATTTCGCCGAGTGACGAGGCATTTGGCTACCTTAAGAGAGTCATAGTTACTGCAGCCAGCTGCTCCCCCTTCTTTGAATCTTTCCTCCCTTTAAATCGTACTGTGGTCAGTCCTGCAGAGCGATACGCCACCACCTGTGCATGTTACCGTTGTCTGATTTACTTCAACGACGATTTCCTCGAGTTTTTAAAATAAATTTCGCCGAGTGACAAGGCATTTGGCTACCTTAAGAGAGTCATAGTTACTGCTGCCAGCTGCTCGACCTACTTTCATTCTTTCCACTCATTAATTATTACTGTGGTCAGTCCTGCAGGAGCAATATGCCACTACATGTAAACCTTAACGTTGTCTGAGCTACCTTAACGAAGATATTCTCGAGTTTTCAAAAAAAATTTCACATGGTGACGAGGCATTTGGCTGCCTTAAGAGAGTCATAGTACCCCTGCCTGCTGCTCCCACTTTATTAAGCCCTTTCTCTCTATCATTCTTGCTATGGCTGTCCTACAGAGCCGATGTGCCACTATATGTCCAGGTTAACGTCGTCACTGTTACTCCCACTGCGAGTCTCTCGAGTTAGCAAATGTACCTCGCCGGGTGACGAGGCTTTTGGCTACCTTAAGTGACTCATAGTTACTGCAGCCAGCTGCTCCACCTTCTTTGAATCTTTCCTCCCTTTAAATCGTACTGAGGTCAGTCCTGCTGAAGCGATACGCCACCACCTGTGCATGTTACCGTTGTCTGAGTTACATCAACGACGATTTCCTCGAATTTTCAAATAAATTTCGCCGAGTGACGAGGCATTTGGCTACCTTAAGAGAGTCATAGTTACTGCTGCCAGCTGCTCGACCTACTTTCATTCTTTCCACTCATTAATTATTACTGTGGTCAGTCCTGCAGGAGCAATATGCCACTACATGTAAACCTTAACGTTGTCTGACCTACCTTAACGAAGATATTCTCGAGTTTTCAAAAAAAATTTCACATGGTGACAAGGCATTTGGCTGCCTTAAGAGAGTCATAGTACCCCTGCCTGCTGCTCCCACTTTATTAAGCCCTTTCTCTCTATCATTCTTGCTATGGCTGTCCTACAGAACCGATGTGCCACTATATGTCCAGGTTAACGTCGTCACTGTTACTCCCACTGCGAGTCTCTCGAGTTAGCAAATGTACCTCGCCGGGTGACGAGGCTTTTGGCTACCTTAAGTGACTCATAGTTACTCCAGCCAGCTGCTCCACCTTCTTTGAATCTTTCCTCCCTTTAAATCGTACTGTGGTCAGTCCTGCAGAGCGATACGCCACCACCTGTGCATGTTACCGTTGTCTGATTTACTTCAACGACGATTTCCTCGAGTTTTCAAATAAATCTCGCCGAGTGACGAGGCATTTGGCTACCTTAAGAGAGTCATAGTTACTGCCGCCAGCTGCTCGACCTACTTTCTTTCTTTCCACTCATTAATTATTACTGTGGTCAGTCCTGCAGGATCAATATGCCACTACATGTAAACCTTAACGTTGTCTGAGCTACCTTAACGAAAATATCCTCGAGATTTCAAAAAAAATTTCACATGGTGACGAGGCATTTGGCTACCTTCAGGGAGTCATAGTACCCCTGCCTGCTGCTCCCACTTTTCTAAGCCCTTTCTCTCTATCATTCTTGCTATGGCTGTCCTACAGAACCGATGTGTCACTATATGTCCACGTAAACGTCGTCTCTGTTACTCCCACTACGAGTCTCTCGAGTTAGCAAATGTACCTCGAAGGATGATGAGGCATTTTGCTACCTTATAAGCGTCATAGTTACTGCAGCCAGCTACTCCCCCTTCTTTGAATCTTTCCTGTCTTTAATTCGTACTGTGGTCAGTCGTGCAGAAGCGATACGCCACCACCTGTGCATGTTACTGTTGTCTGAGTTACCTCAACAACGAATTCCTCGAGTTTTCAAATAAATTTCGCCGAGTGACGAGGCATTTGGCTACCTTAAGAGAGTCATAGTTACTGCAGCCAGCTGCTCCCCCTTCTTTGAATCTTTCCTCCCTTTAAATCGTACTGTGGTCAGTCCTGCAGAGCGATACGCCACCACCTGTGCATGTTACCGTTGTCTGATTTACTTCAACGACGATTTCCTCGAGTTTTTAAAATAAATTTCGCCGAGTGACGAGGCATTTGGCTACCTTAAGAGAGTCATAGTTACTGCTGCCAGCTGCTCGACCTACTTTCATTCTTTCCACTCATTAATTATTACTGTGGTCAGTCCTGCAGGAGCAATATGCCACTACATGTAAACCTTAACGTTGTCTGAGCTACCTTAACGAAGATATTCTCGAGTTTTCAAAAAAAATTTCACATGGTGACGAGGCATTTGGCTGCCTTAAGAGAGTCATAGTACCCCTGCCTGCTGCTCCCACTTTTTTAAGCCCTTTCTCTCTACATTCTTGCTATGGCTGTCCTACAGAACCGATGTGCCACTATATGTCCAGGTTAACGTCGTCACTGTTACTCCCACTGCGAGTCTCTCGAGTTAGCAAATGTACCTCGCCGGGTGACGAGGCTTTTGGCTACCTTAAGTGACTCATAGTTACTGCAGCCAGCTGCTCCACCTTCTTTGAATCTTTCCTCCCTTTAAATCGTACTGAGGTCAGTCCTGCTGAAGCGATACGCCACCACCTGTGCATGTTACTGTTGTCTGAGTTACCTCAACAACGAATTCCTCGAGTTTTCAAATAAATTTCGCCGAGTGACGAGGCATTTGGCTACCTTAAGAGAGTCATACTTACTGCAGCCAGCTGCTCCCCCTTCTTTGAATTTTTGCTCCCTTTAAATCGTACTGTGGTCAGTCCTGCAGAGCGATACGCCACCACCTGTGCATGTTACCGTTGTCTGATTTACTTCAACGACGATTTCCTCGAGTTTTTAAAATAAATTTCGCCGAGTGACGAGGCATTTGGCTACCTTAAGAGAGTCATAGTTACTGCTGCCAGCTGCTCGACCTACTTTCATTCTTTCCACTCATTAATTATTACTGTGGTCAGTCCTGCAGGAGCAATATGCCACTACATGTAAACCTTAACGTTGTCTGAGCTACCTTAACGAAGATATTCTCGAGTTTTCAAAAAAAATTTCACATGGTGACGAGGCATTTGGCTGCCTTAAGAGAGTCATAGTACCCCTGCCTGCTGCTCCCACTTTATTAAGCCCTTTCTCTCTATCATTCTTGCTATGGCTGTCCTACAGAACCGATGTGCCACTATATGTCCAGGTTAACGTCGTCACTGTTACTCCCACTGCGAGTCTCTCGAGTTAGCAAATGTACCTCGCCGGGTGACGAGGCTTTTGGCTACCTTAAGTGACTCATAGTTACTCCAGCCAGCTGCTCCACCTTCTTTGAATCTTTCCTCCCTTTAAATCGTACTGTGGTCAGTCCTGCAGAGCGATACGCCACCACCTGTGCATGTTACCGTTGTCTGATTTACTTCAACGACGATTTCCTCGAGTTTTCAAATAAATCTCGCCGAGTGACGAGGCATTTGGCTACCTTAAGAGAGTCATAGTTACTGCCGCCAGCTGCTCGACCTACTTTCTTTCTTTCCACTCATTAATTATTACTGTGGTCAGTCCTGCAGAAGCAATATGCCACTACATGTAAACCTTAACGTTGTCTGAGCTACCTTAACGAAAATATCCTCGAGATTTCAAAAAAGATTTCACATGGTGACGAGGCATTTGGCTACCTTCAGGGAGTCATAGTACCCCTGCCTGCTGCTCCCACTTTTCTAAGCCCTTTCTCTCTATCATTCTTGCTATGGCTGTCCTACAGAACCGATGTGTCACTATATGTCCACGTAAACGTCGTCTCTTTTACTCCCACTACGAGTCTCTCGAGTTAGCAAATGTACCTCGAAGGATGATGAGGCATTTTGCTACCTTATAAGCGTCATAGTTACTGCAGCCAGCTACTCCCCCTTCTTTGAATCTTTCCTGTCTTTAATTCGTACTGTGGTCAGTCGTGCAGAAGCGATACGCCACCACCTGTGCATGTTACTGTTGTCTGAGTTACCTCAACAACGAATTCCTCGAGTTTTCAAATAAATTTCGCCGAGTGACGAGGCATTTGGCTACCTTAAGAGAGTCATAGTTACTGCAGCCAGCTGCTCCCCCTTCTTTGAATCTTTCCTCCCTTTAAATCGTACTGTGGTCAGTCCTGCAGAGCGATACGCCACCACCTGTGCATGTTACCGTTGTCTGATTTACTTCAACGACGATTTCCTCGAGTTTTTAAAATAAATTTCGCCGAGTGACGAGGCATTTGGCTACCTTAAGAGAGTCATAGTTACTGCTGCCAGCTGCTCGACCTACTTTCATTCTTTCCACTCATTAATTATTACTGTGGTCAGTCCTGCAGGAGCAATATGCCACTACATGTAAACCTTAACGTTGTCTGAGCTACCTTAACGAAGATATTCTCGAGTTTTCAAAAAAAATTTCACATGGTGACGAGGCATTTGGCTGCCTTAAGAGAGTCATAGTACCCCTGCCTGCTGCTCCCACTTTTTTAAGCCCTTTCTCTCTATCATTCTTGCTATGGCTGTCCTACAGAACCGATGTGCCACTATATGTCCAGGTTAACGTCGTCACTGTTACTCCCACTGCGAGTCTCTCGAGTTAGCAAATGTACCTCGCCGGGTGACGAGGCTTTTGGCTACCTTAAGTGACTCATAGTTACTGCAGCCAGCTGCTCCACCTTCTTTGAATCTTTCCTCCCTTTAAATCGTACTGTGGTCAGTCCTGCAGAGCGATACGCCACCACCTGTGCATGTTACCGTTGTCTGATTTACTTCAACGACGATTTCCTCGAGTTTTCAAATAAATCTCGCCGAGTGACGAGGCATTTGGCTACCTTAAGAGAGTCATAGTTACTGCCGCCAGCTGCTCGACCTACTTTCTTTCTTTCCACTCATTAATTATTACTGTGGTCAGTCCTGCAGAAGCAATATGCCACTACATGTAAACCTTAACGTTGTCTGAGCTACCTTAACGAAAATATCCTCGAGATTTCAAAAAAAATTTCACATGGTGACGAGGCATTTGGCTACCTTCAGGGAGTCATAGTACCCCTGCCTGCTGCTCCCACTTTATTAAGCCCTTTCTCTCTATCATTCTTGCTATGGCTGTCCTACAGAACCGATGTGCCACTATAAGTCCAGGTTAACGTCGTCACTGTTACTCCCACTGCGAGTCTCTCGAGTTAGCAAATGTACCTCGCCGGGTGACGAGGCTTTTGGCTACCTTAAGTGACTCATAGTTACTCCAGCCAGCTGCTCCACCTTCTTTGAATCTTTCCTCCCTTTAAATCGTACTGTGGTCAGTCCTGCAGAGCGATACGCCACCACCTGTGCATGTTACCGTTGTCTGATTTACTTCAACGACGATTTCCTCGAGTTTTCAAATAAATCTCGCCGAGTGACGAGGCATTTGGCTACCTTAAGAGAGTCATAGTTACTGCCGCCAGCTGCTCGACCTACTTTCTTTCTTTCCACTCATTAATTATTACTGTGGTCAGTCCTGCAGGAGCAATATGCCACTACATGTAAACCTTAACGTTGTCTGAGCTACCTTAACGAAAATATCCTCGAGATTTCAAAAAAAATTTCACATGGTGACGAGGCATTTGGCTACCTTCAGGGAGTCATAGTACCCCTGCCTGCTGCTCCCACTTTTCTAAGCCCTTTCTCTCTATCATTCTTGCTATGGCTGTCCTACAGAACCGATGTGTCACTATATGTCCACGTAAACGTCGTCTCTGTTACTCCCACTACGAGTCTCTCGAGTTAGCAAATGTACCTCGAAGGATGATGAGGCATTTTGCTACCTTATAAGCGTCATAGTTACTGCAGCCAGCTACTCCCCCCTCTTTGAATCTTTCCTGTCTTTAATTCGTACTGTGGTCAGTCCTGCAGAAGCGATACGCCACCACCTGTGCATGTTACTGTTGTCTGAGTTACCTCAACAACGAATTCCTCGAGTTTTCAAATAAATTTCGCCGAGTGACGAGGCATTTGGCTACCTTAAGAGAGTCATAGTTACTGCAGCCAGCTGCTCCCCCTTCTTTGAATCTTTCCTCCCTTTAAATCGTACTGTGGTCAGTCCTGCAGAGCGATACGCCACCACCTGTGCATGTTACCGTTGTCTGATTTACTTCAACGACGATTTCCTCGAGTTTTTAAAATAAATTTCGCCGAGTGACAAGGCATTTGGCTACCTTAAGAGAGTCATAGTTACTGCTGCCAGCTGCTCGACCTACTTTCATTCTTTCCACTCATTAATTATTACTGTGGTCAGTCCTGCAGGAGCAATATGCCACTACATGTAAACCTTAACGTTGTCTGAGCTACCTTAACGAAGATATTCTCGAGTTTTCAAAAAAAATTTCACATGGTGACGAGGCATTTGGCTGCCTTAAGAGAGTCATAGTACCCCTGCCTGCTGCTCCCACTTTATTAAGCCCTTTCTCTCTATCATTCTTGCTATGGCTGTCCTACAGAGCCGATGTGCCACTATATGTCCAGGTTAACGTCGTCACTGTTACTCCCACTGCGAGTCTCTCGAGTTAGCAAATGTACCTCGCCGGGTGACGAGGCTTTTGGCTACCTTAAGTGACTCATAGTTACTGCAGCCAGCTGCTCCACCTTCTTTGAATCTTTCCTCCCTTTAAATCGTACTGAGGTCAGTCCTGCTGAAGTGATACGCCACCACCTGTGCATGTTACCGTTGTCTGAGTTACATCAACGACGATTTCCTCGAATTTTCAAATAAATTTCGCCGAGTGACGAGGCATTTGGCTACCTTAAGAGAGTCATAGTTACTGCTGCCAGCTGCTCGACCTACTTTCATTCTTTCCACTCATTAATTATTACTGTGGTCAGTCCTGCAGGAGCAATATGCCACTACATGTAAACCTTAACGTTGTCTGACCTACCTTAACGAAGATATTCTCGAGTTTTCAAAAAAAATTTCACATGGTGACGAGGCATTTGGCTGCCTTAAGAGAGTCATAGTACCCCTGCCTGCTGCTCCCACTTTATTAAGCCCTTTCTCTCTATCATTCTTGCTATGGCTGTCCTACAGAACCGATGTGCCACTATATGTCCAGGTTAACGTCGTCACTGTTACTCCCACTGCGAGTCTCTCGAGTTAGCAAATGTACCTCGCCGGGTGACGAGGCTTTTGGCTACCTTAAGTGACTCATAGTTACTCCAGCCAGCTGCTCCACCTTCTTTGAATCTTTCCTCCCTTTAAATCGTACTGTGGTCAGTCCTGCAGAGCGATACGCCACCACCTGTGCATGTTACCGTTGTCTGATTTACTTCAACGACGATTTCCTCGAGTTTTCAAATAAATCTCGCCGAGTGACGAGGCATTTGGCTACCTTAAGAGAGTCATAGTTACTGCCGCCAGCTGCTCGACCTACTTTCTTTCTTTCCACTCATTAATTATTACTGTGGTCAGTCCTGCAGGATCAATATGCCACTACATGTAAACCTTAACGTTGTCTGAGCTACCTTAACGAAAATATCCTCGAGATTTCAAAAAAAATTTCACATGGTGACGAGGCATTTGGCTACCTTCAGGGAGTCATAGTACCCCTGCCTGCTGCTCCCACTTTTCTAAGCCCTTTCTCTCTATCATTCTTGCTATGGCTGTCCTACAGAACCGATGTGTCACTATATGTCCACGTAAACGTCGTCTCTGTTACTCCCACTACGAGTCTCTCGAGTTAGCAAATGTACCTCGAAGGATGATGAGGCATTTTGCTACCTTATAAGCGTCATAGTTACTGCAGCCAGCTACTCCCCCTTCTTTGAATCTTTCCTGTCTTTAATTCGTACTGTGGTCAGTCGTGCAGAAGCGATACGCCACCACCTGTGCATGTTACTGTTGTCTGAGTTACCTCAACAACGAATTCCTCGAGTTTTCAAATAAATTTCGCCGAGTGACGAGGCATTTGGCTACCTTAAGAGAGTCATAGTTACTGCAGCCAGCTGCTCCCCCTTCTTTGAATCTTTCCTCCCTTTAAATCGTACTGTGGTCAGTCCTGCAGAGCGATACGCCACCACCTGTGCATGTTACCGTTGTCTGATTTACTTCAACGACGATTTCCTCGAGTTTTTAAAATAAATTTCGCCGAGTGACGAGGCATTTGGCTACCTTAAGAGAGTCATAGTTACTGCTGCCAGCTGCTCGACCTACTTTCATTCTTTCCACTCATTAATTATTACTGTGGTCAGTCCTGCAGGAGCAATATGCCACTACATGTAAACCTTAACGTTGTCTGAGCTACCTTAACGAAGATATTCTCGAGTTTTCAAAAAAAATTTCACATGGTGACGAGGCATTTGGCTGCCTTAAGAGAGTCATAGTACCCCTGCCTGCTGCTCCCACTTTTTTAAGCCCTTTCTCTCTACATTCTTGCTATGGCTGTCCTACAGAACCGATGTGCCACTATATGTCCAGGTTAACGTCGTCACTGTTACTCCCACTGCGAGTCTCTCGAGTTAGCAAATGTACCTCGCCGGGTGACGAGGCTTTTGGCTACCTTAAGTGACTCATAGTTACTGCAGCCAGCTGCTCCACCTTCTTTGAATCTTTCCTCCCTTTAAATCGTACTGAGGTCAGTCCTGCTGAAGCGATACGCCACCACCTGTGCATGTTACTGTTGTCTGAGTTACCTCAACAACGAATTCCTCGAGTTTTCAAATAAATTTCGCCGAGTGACGAGGCATTTGGCTACCTTAAGAGAGTCATACTTACTGCAGCCAGCTGCTCCCCCTTCTTTGAATTTTTGCTCCCTTTAAATCGTACTGTGGTCAGTCCTGCAGAGCGATACGCCACCACCTGTGCATGTTACCGTTGTCTGATTTACTTCAACGACGATTTCCTCGAGTTTTTAAAATAAATTTCGCCGAGTGACGAGGCATTTGGCTACCTTAAGAGAGTCATAGTTACTGCTGCCAGCTGCTCGACCTACTTTCATTCTTTCCACTCATTAATTATTACTGTGGTCAGTCCTGCAGGAGCAATATGCCACTACATGTAAACCTTAACGTTGTCTGACCTACCTTAACGAAGATATTCTCGAGTTTTCAAAAAAAATTTCACATGGTGACGAGGCATTTGGCTGCCTTAAGAGAGTCATAGTACCCCTGCCTGCTGCTCCCACTTTATTAAGCCCTTTCTCTCTATCATTCTTGCTATGGCTGTCCTACAGAACCGATGTGCCACTATATGTCCAGGTTAACGTCGTCACTGTTACTCCCACTGCGAGTCTCTCGAGTTAGCAAATGTACCTCGCCGGGTGACGAGGCTTTTGGCTACCTTAAGTGACTCATAGTTACTCCAGCCAGCTGCTCCACCTTCTTTGAATCTTTCCTCCCTTTAAATCGTACTGTGGTCAGTCCTGCAGAGCGATACGCCACCACCTGTGCATGTTACCGTTGTCTGATTTACTTCAACGACGATTTCCTCGAGTTTTCAAATAAATCTCGCCGAGTGACGAGGCATTTGGCTACCTTAAGAGAGTCATAGTTACTGCCGCCAGCTGCTCGACCTACTTTCTTTCTTTCCACTCATTAATTATTACTGTGGTCAGTCCTGCAGAAGCAATATGCCACTACATGTAAACCTTAACGTTGTCTGAGCTACCTTAACGAAAATATCCTCGAGATTTCAAAAAAAATTTCACATGGTGACGAGGCATTTGGCTACCTTCAGGGAGTCATAGTACCCCTGCCTGCTGCTCCCACTTTTCTAAGCCCTTTCTCTCTATCATTCTTGCTATGGCTGTCCTACAGAACCGATGTGTCACTATATGTCCACGTAAACGTCGTCTCTTTTACTCCCACTACGAGTCTCTCGAGTTAGCAAATGTACCTCGAAGGATGATGAGGCATTTTGCTACCTTATAAGCGTCATAGTTACTGCAGCCAGCTACTCCCCCTTCTTTGAATCTTTCCTGTCTTTAATTCGTACTGTGGTCAGTCGTGCAGAAGCGATACGCCACCACCTGTGCATGTTACTGTTGTCTGAGTTACCTCAACAACGAATTCCTCGAGTTTTCAAATAAATTTCGCCGAGTGACGAGGCATTTGGCTACCTTAAGAGAGTCATACTTACTGCAGCCAGCTGCTCCCCCTTCTTTGAATCTTTCCTCCCTTTAAATCGTACTGTGGTCAGTCCTGCAGAGCGATACGCCACCACCTGTGCATGTTACCGTTGTCTGATTTACTTCAACGACGATTTCCTCGAGTTTTAAAAATAAATTTCGCCGAGTGACGAGGCATTTGGCTACCTTAAGAGAGTCATAGTTACTGCTGCCAGCTGCTCGACCTACTTTCATTCTTTCCACTCATTAATTATTACTGTGGTCAGTCCTGCAGGAGCAATATGCCACTACATGTAAACCTTAACGTTGTCTGAGCTACCTTAACGAAGATATTCTCGAGTTTTCAAAAAAAATTTCACATGGTGACGAGGCATTTGGCTGCCTTAAGAGAGTCATAGTACCCCTGCCTGCTGCTCCCACTTTTTTAAGCCCTTTCTCTCTATCATTCTTGCTATGGCTGTCCTACAGAACCGATGTGCCACTATATGTCCAGGTTAACGTCGTCACTGTTACTCCCACTGCGAGTCTCTCGAGTTAGCAAATGTACCTCGCCGGGTGACGAGGCTTTTGGCTACCTTAAGTGACTCATAGTTACTGCAGCCAGCTGCTCCACCTTCTTTGAATCTTTCCTCCCTTTAAATCGTACTGAGGTCAGTCCTGCTGAAGCGATACGCCACCACCTGTGCATGTTACCGTTGTCTGAGTTACATCAACGACGATTTCCTCGAATTTTCAAATAAATTTCGCCGAGTGACGAGGCATTTGGCTACCTTAAGAGAGTCATAGTTACTGCTGCCAGCTGCTCGACCTACTTTCATTCTTTCCACTCATTAATTATTACTGTGGTCAGTCCTGCAGGAGCAATATGCCACTACATGTAAACCTTAACGTTGTCTGACCTACCTTAACGAAGATATTCTCGAGTTTTCAAAAAAAATTTCACATGGTGACGAGGCATTTGGCTGCCTTAAGAGAGTCATAGTACCCCTGCCTGCTGCTCCCACTTTATTAAGCCCTTTCTCTCTATCATTCTTGCTATGGCTGTCCTACAGAACCGATGTGCCACTATATGTCCAGGTTAACGTCGTCACTGTTACTCCCACTGCGAGTCTCTCGAGTTAGCAAATGTACCTCGCCGGGTGACGAGGCTTTTGGCTACCTTAAGTGACTCATAGTTACTCCAGCCAGCTGCTCCACCTTCTTTGAATCTTTCCTCCCTTTAAATCGTACTGTGGTCAGTCCTGCAGAGCGATACGCCACCACCTGTGCATGTTACCGTTGTCTGATTTACTTCAACGACGATTTCCTCGAGTTTTCAAATAAATCTCGCCGAGTGACGAGGCATTTGGCTACCTTAAGAGAGTCATAGTTACTGCCGCCAGCTGCTCGACCTACTTTCTTTCTTTCCACTCATTAATTATTACTGTGGTCAGTCCTGCAGGATCAATATGCCACTACATGTAAACCTTAACGTTGTCTGAGCTACCTTAACGAAAATATCCTCGAGATTTCAAAAAAAATTTCACATGGTGACGAGGCATTTGGCTACCTTCAGGGAGTCATAGTACCCCTGCCTGCTGCTCCCACTTTTCTAAGCCCTTTCTCTCTATCATTCTTGCTATGGCTGTCCTACAGAACCGATGTGTCACTATATGTCCACGTAAACGTCGTCTCTGTTACTCCCACTACGAGTCTCTCGAGTTAGCAAATGTACCTCGAAGGATGATGAGGCATTTTGCTACCTTATAAGCGTCATAGTTACTGCAGCCAGCTACTCCCCCTTCTTTGAATCTTTCCTGTCTTTAATTCGTACTGTGGTCAGTCGTGCAGAAGCGATACGCCACCACCTGTGCATGTTACTGTTGTCTGAGTTACCTCAACAACGAATTCCTCGAGTTTTCAAATAAATTTCGCCGAGTGACGAGGCATTTGGCTACCTTAAGAGAGTCATAGTTACTGCAGCCAGCTGCTCCCCCTTCTTTGAATCTTTCCTCCCTTTAAATCGTACTGTGGTCAGTCCTGCAGAGCGATACGCCACCACCTGTGCATGTTACCGTTGTCTGATTTACTTCAACGACGATTTCCTCGAGTTTTTAAAATAAATTTCGCCGAGTGACGAGGCATTTGGCTACCTTAAGAGAGTCATAGTTACTGCTGCCAGCTGCTCGACCTACTTTCATTCTTTCCACTCATTAATTATTACTGTGGTCAGTCCTGCAGGAGCAATATGCCACTACATGTAAACCTTAACGTTGTCTGAGCTACCTTAACGAAGATATTCTCGAGTTTTCAAAAAAAATTTCACATGGTGACGAGGCATTTGGCTGCCTTAAGAGAGTCATAGTACCCCTGCCTGCTGCTCCCACTTTTTTAAGCCCTTTCTCTCTACATTCTTGCTATGGCTGTCCTACAGAACCGATGTGCCACTATATGTCCAGGTTAACGTCGTCACTGTTACTCCCACTGCGAGTCTCTCGAGTTAGCAAATGTACCTCGCCGGGTGACGAGGCTTTTGGCTACCTTAAGTGACTCATAGTTACTGCAGCCAGCTGCTCCACCTTCTTTGAATCTTTCCTCCCTTTAAATCGTACTGAGGTCAGTCCTGCTGAAGCGATACGCCACCACCTGTGCATGTTACTGTTGTCTGAGTTACCTCAACAACGAATTCCTCGAGTTTTCAAATAAATTTCGCCGAGTGACGAGGCATTTGGCTACCTTAAGAGAGTCATAGTTACTGTAGCCAGCTGCTCCCCCTTCTTTGAATTTTTGCTCCCTTTAAATCGTACTGTGGTCAGTCCTGCAGAGCGATACGCCACCACCTGTGCATGTTACCGTTGTCTGATTTACTTCAACGACGATTTCCTCGAGTTTTTAAAATAAATTTCGCCGAGTGACGAGGCATTTGGCTACCTTAAGAGAGTCATAGTTACTGCTGCCAGCTGCTCGACCTACTTTCATTCTTTCCACTCATTAATTATTACTGTGGTCAGTCCTGCAGGAGCAATATGCCACTACATGTAAACCTTAACGTTGTCTGAGCTACCTTAACGAAGATATTCTCGAGTTTTCAAAAAAAATTTCACATGGTGACGAGGCATTTGGCTGCCTTAAGAGAGTCATAGTACCCCTGCCTGCTGCTCCCACTTTATTAAGCCCTTTCTCTCTATCATTCTTGCTATGGCTGTCCTACAGAACCGATGTGCCACTATATGTCCAGGTTAACGTCGTCACTGTTACTCCCACTGCGAGTCTCTCGAGTTAGCAAATGTACCTCGCCGGGTGACGAGGCTTTTGGCTACCTTAAGTGACTCATAGTTACTCCAGCCAGCTGCTCCACCTTCTTTGAATCTTTCCTCCCTTTAAATCGTACTGTAATCAGTCCTGCAGAGCGATACGCCACCACCTGTGCATGTTACCGTTGTCTGATTTACTTCAACGACGATTTCCTCGAGTTTTCAAATAAATCTCGCCGAGTGACGAGGCATTTGGCTACCTTAAGAGAGTCATAGTTACTGCCGCCAGCTGCTCGACCTACTTTCTTTCTTTCCACTCATTAATTATTACTGTGGTCAGTCCTGCAGAAGCAATATGCCACTACATGTAAACCTTAACGTTGTCTGAGCTACCTTAACGAAAATATCCTCGAGATTTCAAAAAAAATTTCACATGGTGACGAGGCATTTGGCTACCTTCAGGGAGTCATAGTACCCCTGCCTGCTGCTCCCACTTTTCTAAGCCCTTTCTCTCTATCATTCTTGCTATGGCTGTCCTACAGAACCGATGTGTCACTATATGTCCACGTAAACGTCGTCTCTTTTACTCCCACTACGAGTCTCTCGAGTTAGCAAATGTACCTCGAAGGATGATGAGGCATTTTGCTACCTTATAAGCGTCATAGTTACTGCAGCCAGCTACTCCCCCTTCTTTGAATCTTTCCTGTCTTTAATTCGTACTGTGGTCAGTCCTGCAGAAGCGATACGCCACCACCTGTGCATGTTACTGTTGTCTGAGTTACCTCAACAACGAATTCCTCGAGTTTTCAAATAAATTTCGCCGAGTGACGAGGCATTTGGCTACCTTAAGAGAGTCATAGTTACTGCAGCCAGCTGCTCCCCCTTCTTTGAATCTTTCCTCCCTTTAAATCGTACTGTGGTCAGTCCTGCAGAGCGATACGCCACCACCTGTGCATGTTACCGTTGTCTGATTTACTTCACCGACGATTTCCTCGAGTTTTTAAAATAAATTTCGCCGAGTGACGAGGCATTTGGCTACCTTAAGAGAGTCATAGTTACTGCTGCCAGCTGCTCGACCTACTTTCATTATTTCCACTCATTAATTATCACTGTGGTCAGTCCTGCAGGAGCAATATGCCACTACATGTAAACCTTAACGTTGTCTGAGCTACCTTAACGAAGATATTCTCGAGTTTTCAAAAAAAATTTCACATGGTGACGAGGCATTTGGCTGCCTTAAGAGAGTCATAGTACCCCTGCCTGCTGCTCCCACTTTATTAAGCCCTTTCTCTCTATCATTCTTGCTATGGCTGTCCTACAGAACCGATGTGCCACTATATGTCCAGGTTAACGTCGTCACTGTTACTCCCACTGCGAGTCTCTCGAGTTAGCAAATGTACCTCGCCGGGTGACGAGGCTTTTGGCTACCTTAAGTGACTCATAGTTACTCCAGCCAGCTGCTCCACCTTCTTTGAATCTTTCCTCCCTTTAAATCGTACTGTGGTCAGTCCTGCAGAGCGATACGCCACCACCTGTGCATGTTACCGTTGTCTGATTTACTTCAACGACGATTTCCTCGAGTTTTCAAATAAATCTCGCCGAGTGACGAGGCATTTGGCTACCTTAAGAGAGTCATAGTTACTGCCGCCAGCTGCTCGACCTACTTTCCTTCTTTCCACTCATTAATTATTACTGTGGTCAGTCCTGCAGGAGCAATATGCCACTACATGTAAACCTTAACGTTGTCTGAGCTACCTTAACGAAAATATCCTCGAGATTTCAAAAAAAATTTCACATGGTGACGAGGCATTTGGCTACCTTCAGGGAGTCATAGTACCCCTGCCTGCTGCTCCCACTTTTCTAAGCCCTTTCTCTCTATCATTCTTGCTATGGCTGTCCTACAGAACCGATGTGTCACTATATGTCCACGTAAACGTCGTCTCTGTTACTCCCACTACGAGTCTCTCGAGTTAGCAAATGTACCTCGAAGGATGATGAGGCATTTTGCTACCTTATAAGCGTCATAGTTACTGCAGCCAGCTACTCCCCCTTCTTTGAATCTTTCCTGTCTTTAATTCGTACTGTGGTCAGTCCTGCAGAAGCGATACGCCACCATCTGTGCATGTTACTGTTGTCTGAGTTACCTCAACAACGAATTCCTCGAGTTTTCAAATAAATTTCGCCGAGTGACGAGGCATTTGGCTACCTTAAGAGAGTCATAGTTACTGCAGCCAGCTGCTCCCCCTTCTTTGAATCTTTCCTCCCTTTAAATCGTACTGTGGTCAGTCCTGCAGAGCGATACGCCACCACCTGTGCATGTTACCGTTGTCTGATTTACTTCAACGACGATTTCCTCGAGTTTTTAAAATAAATTTCGCCGAGTGACGAGGCATTTGGCTACCTTAAGAGAGTCATAGTTACTGCTGCCAGCTGCTCGACCTACTTTCATTCTTTCCACTCATTAATTATTACTGTGGTCAGTCCTGCAGGAGCAATATGCCACTACATGTAAACCTTAACGTTGTCTGAGCTACCTTAACGAAGATCTTCTCGAGTTTTCAAAAAAAATTTCACATGGTGACGAGGCATTTGGCTGCCTTAAGAGAGTCATAGTACCCCTGCCTGCTGCTCCCACTTTTTTAAGCCCTTTCTCTCTATCATTCTTGCTATGGCTGTCCTACAGAACCGATGTGCCACTATATGTCCAGGTTAACGTCGTCACTGTTACTCCCACTGCGAGTCTCTCGAGTTAGCAAATGTACCTCGCCGGGTGACGAGGCTTTTGGCTACCTTAAGTGACTCATAGTTACTGCAGCCAGCTGCTCCACCTTCTTTGAATCTTTCCTCCCTTTAAATCGTACTGAGGTCAGTCCTGCTGAAGCGATACGCCACCACCTGTGCATGTTACCGTTGTCTGAGTTACATCAACGACGATTTCCTCGAATTTTCAAATAAATTTCGCCGAGTGACGAGGCATTTGGCTACCTTAAGAGAGTCATAGTTACTGCTGCCAGCTGCTCGACCTACTTTCATTCTTTCCACTCATTAATTATTACTGTGGTCAGTCCTGCAGGAGCAATATGCCACTACATGTAAACCTTAACGTTGTCTGACCTACCTTAACGAAGATATTCTCGAGTTTTCAAAAAAAATTTCACATGGTGACGAGGCATTTGGCTGCCTTAAGAGAGTCATAGTACCCCTGCCTGCTGCTCCCACTTTATTAAGCCCTTTCTCTCTATCATTCTTGCTATGGCTGTCCTACAGAACCGATGTGCCACTATATGTCCAGGTTAACGTCGTCACTGTTACTCCCACTGCGAGTCTCTCGAGTTAGCAAATCTACCTCGCCGGGTGACGAGGCTTTTGGCTACCTTAAGTGACTCATAGTTACTCCAGCCAGCTGCTCCACCTTCTTTGAATCTTTCCTCCCTTTAAATCGTACTGTGGTCAGTCCTGCAGAGCGATACGCCACCACCTGTGCATGTTACCGTTGTCTGATTTACTTCAACGACGATTTCCTCGAGTTTTCAAATAAATCTCGCCGAGTGACGAGGCATTTGGCTACCTTAAGAGAGTCATAGTTACTGCCGCCAGCTGCTCGACCTACTTTCCTTCTTTCCACTCATTAATTATTACTGTGGTCAGTCCTGCAGGAGCAATATGCCACTACATGTAAACCTTAACGTTGTCTGAGCTACCTTAACGAAAATATCCTCGAGATTTCAAAAAAAATTTCACATGGTGACGAGGCATTTGGCTACCTTCAGGGAGTCATAGTACCCCTGCCTGCTGCTCCCACTTTTCTAAGCCCTTTCTCTCTATCATTCTTGCTATGGCTGTCCTACAGAACCGATGTGTCACTATATGTCCACGTAAACGTCGTCTCTGTTACTCCCACTACGAGTCTCTCGAGTTAGCAAATGTACCTCGAAGGATGATGAGGCATTTTGCTACCTTATAAGCGTCATAGTTACTGCAGCCAGCTACTCCCCCTTCTTTGAATCTTTCCTGTCTTTAATTCGTACTGTGGTCAGTCCTGCAGAAGCGATACGCCACCATCTGTGCATGTTACTGTTGTCTGAGTTACCTCAACAACGAATTCCTCGAGTTTTCAAATAAATTTCGCCGAGTGACGAGGCATTTGGCTACCTTAAGAGAGTCATAGTTACTGCAGCCAGCTGCTCCCCCTTCTTTGAATCTTTCCTCCCTTTAAATCGTACTGTGGTCAGTCCTGCAGAGCGATACGCCACCACCTGTGCATGTTACCGTTGTCTGATTTACTTCAACGACGATTTCCTCGAGTTTTTAAAATAAATTTCGCCGAGTGACGAGGCATTTGGCTACCTTAAGAGAGTCATAGTTACTGCTGCCAGCTGCTCGACCTACTTTCATTCTTTCCACTCATTAATTATTACTGTGGTCAGTCCTGCAGGAGCAATATGCCACTACATGTAAACCTTAACGTTGTCTGAGCTACCTTAACGAAGATATTCTCAAGTTTTCAATAAAAATTTCACATGGTGACGAGGCATTTGGCTGCCTTAAGAGAGTCATAGTACCCCTGCCTGCTGCTCCCACTTTTTTAAGCCCTTTCTCTCTATCATTCTTGCTATGGCTGTCCTACAGAACCGATGTGCCACTATATGTCCAGGTTAACGTCGTCACTGTTACTCCCACTGCGAGTCTCTCGAGTTAGCAAATGTACCTCGCCGGGTGACGAGGCTTTTGGCTACCTTAAGTGACTCATAGTTACTGCAGCCAGCTGCTCCACCTTCTTTGAATCTTTCCTCCCTTTAAATCGTACTGAGGTCAGTCCTGCTGAAGCGATACGCCACCACCTGTGCATGTTACCGTTGTCTGAGTTACATCAACGACGATTTCCTCGAATTTTCAAATAAATTTCGCCGAGTGACGAGGCATTTGGCTACCTTAAGAGAGCCATAGTTACTGCTGCCAGCTGTTCGACCTACTTTCATTCTTTCCACTCATTAATTATTACTGTGGTCAGTCCTGCAGGAGCAATATGCCACTACATGTAAACCTTAACGTTGTCTGAGCTACCTTAACGAAGATATTCTCGAGTTTTCAAAAAAAATTTCACATGGTGACGAGGCATTTGGCTGCCTTAAGAGAGTCATAGTACCCCTGCCTGCTGCTCCCACTTTATTAAGCCCTTTCTCTCTATCATTCTTGCTATGGCTGTCGATAGAACCGATGTGCCACTATATGTCCAGGTTAACGTCGTCACTGTTACTCCCACTGCGAGTCTCTCGAGTTAGCAAATGTACCTCGCCGGGTGACGAGGCTTTTGGCTACCTTAAGTGACTCATAGTTACTCCAGCCAGCTGCTCCACCTTCTTTGAATCTTTCCTCCCTTTAAATCGTACTGTGGTCAGTCCTGCAGAGCGATACGCCACCACCTGTGCATGTTACCGTTGTCTGATTTACTTCAACGACGATTTCCTCGAGTTTTCAAATAAATCTCGCCGAGTGACGAGGCATTTGGCTACTTTAAGAGAGTCATAGTTACTGCCGCCAGCTGCTCGACCTACTTTCTTTCTTTCCACTCATTAATTATTACTGTGGTCAGTCCTGCAGGAGCAATATGCCACTACATGTAAACCTTATCGTTGTCTGAGCTACCTTAACGAAAATATCCTCGAGATTTCAAAAAAAATTTTACATGGTGACGAGGCATTTGGCTACCTTCAGGGAGTCATAGTACCCCTGCCTGCTGCTCCCACTTTTCTAAGCCCTTTCTCTCTATCATTCTTGCTATGGCTGTCCTACAGAACCGATGTGTCACTATATGTCCACGTAAACGTCGTCTCTGTTACTCCCACTACGAGTCTCTCGAGTTAGCAAATGTACCTCGAAGGATGATGAGGCATTTTGCTACCTTATAAGCGTCATAGTTACTGCAGCCAGCTACTCCCCCTTCTTTGAATCTTTCCTGTCTTTAATTCGTACTGTGGTCAGTCCTGCAGAAGCGACACGCCACCACCTGTGCATGTTACTGTTGTCTGAGTTACCGCAACAACGAATTCCTCGAGTTTTCAAATAAATTTCGCCGAGTGACGAGGCATTTGGCTACCTTAAGAGAGTCATAGTTACTGCAGCCAGCTGCTCCCCCTTCTTTGAATCTTTCCTCCCTTTAAATCGTACTGTGGTCAGTCCTGCAGAGCGATACGCCACCACCTGTGCATGTTACCGTTGTCTGATTTACTTCAACGACGATTTCCTCGAGTTTTTAAAATAAATTTCGCCGAGTGACGAGGCATTTGGCTACCTTAAGAGAGTCATAGTTACTGCTGCCAGCTGCTCGACCTACTTTCATTTATTCCACTCATTAATTATTACTGTGGTCAGTCCTGCAGGAGCAATATGCCACTACATGTAAACCTTAACGTTATCTGAGCTACCTTAACGAAGATATTCTCGAGTTTTCAAAAAAAATTTCACATGGTGACGAGGCATTTGGCTGCCTTAAGAGAGTCATAGTACCCCTGCCTGCTGCTCCCACTTTTTTAAGCCCTTTCTCTCTATCATTCTTGCTATGGCTGTCCTACAGAACCGATGTGCCACTATATGTCCAGGTTAACGTCGTCACTGTTACTCCCACTGCGAGTCTCTCGAGTTAGCAAATGTACCTCGCCGGGTGACGAGGCTTTTGGCTACCTTAAGTGACTCATAGTTACTGCAGCCAGCTGCTCCACCTTCTTTGAATCTTTCCTCCCTTTAAATCGTACTGAGGTCAGTCCTGCTGAAGCGATACGCCACCACCTGTGCATGTTACCGTTGTCTGAGTTACATCAACGACGATTTCCTCGAATTTTCAAATAAATTTCGCCGAGTGACGAGGCATTTGGCTACCTTAAGAGAGCCATAGTTACTGCTGCCAGCTGCTCGACCTACTTTCATTCTTTCCACTCATTAATTATTACTGTGGTCAGTCCTGCAGGAGCAATATGCCACTACATGTAAACCTTAACGTTGTCTGAGCTACCTTAACGAAGATATTCTCGAGTTTTCAAAAAAAATTTCACATGGTGACGAGGCATTTGGCTGCCTTAAGAGAGTCATAGTACCCCTGCCTGCTGCTCCCACTTTATTAAGCCCTTTCTCTCTATCATTCTTGCTATGGCTGTCGATAGAACCGATGTGCCACTATATGTCCAGGTTAACGTCGTCACTGTTACTCCCACTGCGAGTCTCTCGAGTTAGCAAATGTACCTCGCCGGGTGACGAGGCTTTTGGCTACCTTAAGTGACTCATAGTTACTCCAGCCAGCTGCTCCACCTTCTTTGAATCTTTCCTCCCTTTAAATCGTACTGTGGTCAGTCCTGCAGAGCGATACGCCACCACCTGTGCATGTTACCGTTGTCTGATTTACTTCAACGACGATTTCCTCGAGTTTTCAAATAAATCTCGCCGAGTGACGAGGCATTTGGCTACTTTAAGAGAGTCATAGTTACTGCCGCCAGCTGCTCGACCTACTTTCTTTCTTTCCACTCATTAATTATTACTGTGGTCAGTCCTGCAGGAGCAATATGCCACTACATGTAAACCTTATCGTTGTCTGAGCTACCTTAACGAAAATATCCTCGAGATTTCAAAAAAAATTTTACATGGTGACGAGGCATTTGGCTACCTTCAGGGAGTCATAGTACCCCTGCCTGCTGCTCCCACTTTTCTAAGCCCTTTCTCTCTATCATTCTTGCTATGGCTGTCCTACAGAACCGATGTGTCACTATATGTCCACGTAAACGTCGTCTCTGTTACTCCCACTACGAGTCTCTCGAGTTAGCAAATGTACCTCGAAGGATGATGAGGCATTTTGCTACCTTATAAGCGTCATAGTTACTGCAGCCAGCTACTCCCCCTTCTTTGAATCTTTCCTGTCTTTAATTCGTACTGTGGTCAGTCCTGCAGAAGCGACACGCCACCACCTGTGCATGTTACTGTTGTCTGAGTTACCTCAACAACGAATTCCTCGAGTTTTCAAATAAATTTCGCCGAGTGACGAGGCATTTGGCTACCTTAAGAGAGTCATAGTTACTGCAGCCAGCTGCTCCCCCTTCTTTGAATCTTTCCTCCCTTTAAATCGTACTGTGGTCAGTCCTGCAGAGCGATACGCCACCACCTGTGCATGTTACCGTTGTCTGATTTACTTCAACGACGATTTCCTCGAGTTTTTAAAATAAATTTCGCCGAGTGACGAGGCATTTGGCTACCTTAAGAGAGTCATAGTTACTGCTGCCAGCTGCTCGACCTACTTTCATTTATTCCACTCATTAATTATTACTGTGGTCAGTCCTGCAGGAGCAATATGCCACTACATGTAAACCTTAACGTTGTCTGAGCTACCTTAACGAAGATATTCTCGAGTTTTCAAAAAAAATTTCACATGGTGACGAGGCATTTGGCTGCCTTAAGAGAGTCATAGTACCCCTGCCTGCTGCTCCCACTTTTTTAAGCCCTTTCTCTCTATCATTCTTGCTATGGCTGTCCTACAGAACCGATGTGCCACTATATGTCCAGGTTAACGTCGTCACTGTTACTCCCACTGCGAGTCTCTCGAGTTAGCAAATGTACCTTGCCGGGTGACGAGGCTTTTGGCTACCTTAAGTGACTCATAGTTACTGCAGCCGGCTGCTCCACCTTCTTTGAATCTTTCCTCCCTTTAAATCGTACTGAGGTCAGTCCTGCTGAAGCGATACGCCACCACCTGTGCATGTTACCGTTGTCTGAGTTACATCAACGACGATTTCCTCGAATTTTCAAATAAATTTCGCCGAGTGACGAGGCATTTGGCTACCTTAAGAGAGTCATAGTTACTGCTGCCAGCTGCTCGACCTACTTTCATTCTTTCCACTCATTAATTATTACTGTGGTCAGTCCTGCAGGAGCAATATGCCACTACATGTAAACCTTAACGTTGTCTGAGCTACCTTAACGAAGATATTCTCGAGTTTTCAAAAAAAATTTCACATGGTGACGAGGCATTTGGCTGCCTTAAGAGAGTCATAGTACCCCTGCCTGCTGCTCCCACTTTATTAAGCCCTTTCTCTCTATCATTCTTGCTATGGCTGTCCTACAGAACCGATGTGTCACTATATGTCCACGTAAACGTCGTCTCTGTTACTCCCACTACGAGTCTCTCGAGTTAGCAAATGTACCTCGAAGGATGATGAGGCATTTTGCTACCTTATAAGCGTCATAGTTACTGCAGCCAGCTACTCCCCCTTCTTTGAATCTTTCCTGTCTTTAATTCGTACTGTGGTCAGTCCTGCAGAAGAGATACGCCACCACCTGTGCATGTTACTGTTGTCTGAGTTACCTCAACGACGAATTCCTCGAGTTTTCAAATAAATTTCGCCGAGTGACGAGGCATTTGGCTACCTTAAGAGAGTCATAGTTACTGCAGCCAGCTGCTCCCCCTTCTTTGAATCTTTCCTCCCTTTAAATCGTACTGTGGTCAGTCCTGCAGAGCGATACGCCACCACCTGTGCATGTTACCGTTGTCTGATTTACTTCAACGACGATTTCCTCGAGTTTTTAAAATAAATTTCGCCGAGTGACGAGGCATTTGGCTACCTTAAGAGAGTCATAGTTACTGCTGCCAGCTGCTCGACCTACTTTCATTCTTTCCACTCATTAATTATTACTGTGGTCAGTCCTGCAGGAGCAATATGCCACTACATGTAAACCTTAAAGTTGTCTGAGCTACCTTAACGAAGATATTCTCGAGTTTTCAAAAAAAATTTCACATGGTGACGAGGCATTTGGCTGCCTTAAGAGAGTCATAGTACCCCTGCCTGCTGCTCCCACTTTATTAAGCCCTTTCTCTCTATCATTCTTGCTATGGCTGTCCTACAGAACCGATGTGCCACTATATGTCCAGGTTAACGTCGTCACTGTTACTCCCACTGCGAGTCTCTCGAGTTAGCAAATGTACCTCGCCGGGTGACGAGGCTTTTGGCTACCTTAAGTGACTCATAGTTACTCCAGCCAGCTGCTCCACCTTCTTTGAATCTTTCCTCCCTTTAAATCGTACTGTGGTCAGTCCTGCAGAGCGATACGCCACCACCTGTGCATGTTACCGTTGTCTGATTTACTTCAACGACGATTTCCTCGAGTTTTCAAATAAATCTCGCCGAGTGACGAGGCATTTGGCTACCTTAAGAGAGTCATAGTTACTGCCGCCAGCTGCTCGACCTACTTTCTTTCTTTCCACTCATTAATTATTACTGTGGTCAGTCCTGCAGGAGCAATATGCCACTACATGTAAACCTTAACGTTGTCTGAACTACCTTAACGAAAATATCCTCGAGATTTCAAAAAAAATTTCACATGGTGACGAGGCATTTGGCTACCTTCAGGGAGTCATAGAACCCCTGCCTGCTGCTCCCACTTTTCTAAGCCCTTTCTCTCTATCATTCTTGCTATGGCTGCCCTACAGATCCGATGTGTCACTATATGTCCACGTACACGTCGTCTCTGTTACTCCCACTACGAGTCTCTCGAGTTAGCAAATGTACCTCGAAGGATGATGAGGCATTTTGCTACCTTACAAGCGTCATAGTTACTGCAGCCAGCTACTCCCCCTTCTTTGAATCTTTCCTGTCTTTAATTCGTACTGTGGTCAGTCCTGCAGAAGCGACACGCCACCACCTGTGCATGTTACTGTTGTCTGAGTTACCTCAACAACGAATTCCTCGAGTTTTCAAATAAATTTCGCCGAGTGACGAGGCATTTGGCTACCTTAAGAGAGTCATAGTTACTGCAGCCAGCTGCTCCCCCTTCTTTGAATCTTTCCTCCCTTTAAATCGTACTGTGGTCAGTCCTGCAGAGCGATACGCCACCACCTGTGCATGTTACCGTTGTCTGATTTACTTCAACGACGATTTCCTCGAGTTTTTAAAATAAATTTCGCCGAGTGACGAGGCATTTGGCTACCTTAAGAGAGTCATAGTTACTGCTGCCAGCTGCTCGACCTACTTTCATTCTTTCCACTCATTAATTATTACTGTGGTCAGTCCTGCAGGAGCAATATGCCACTACATGTAAACCTTAACGTTGTCTGAGCTACCTTAACGAAGATATTCTCGAGTTTTCAAAAAAAATTTCACATGGTGACGAGGCATTTGGCTGCCTTAAGAGAGTCATAGTACCCCTGCCTGCTGCTCCCACTTTTTTAAGCCCTTTCTCTCTATCATTCTTGCTATGGCTGTCCTACAGAACCGATGTGCCACTATATGTCCAGGTTAACGTCGTCACTGTTACTCCCACTGCGAGTCTCTCGAGTTAGCAAATGTACCTCGCCGGGTGACGAGGCTTTTGGCTACCTTAAGTGACTCATAGTTACTGCAGCCAGCTGCTCCACCTTCTTTGAATCTTTCCTCCCTTTAAATCGTACTGAGGTCAGTCCTGCTGAAGCGATACGCCACCACCTGTGCATGTTACCGTTGTCTGAGTTACATCAACGACGATTTCCTCGAATTTTCAAATAAATTTCGCCGAGTGACGAGGCATTTGGCTACCTTAAGAGAGTCATAGTTACTGCTGCCAGCTGCTCGACCTACTTTCATTCTTTCCACTCATTAATTATTACTGTGGTCAGTCCTGCAGGAGCAATATGCCACTACATGTAAACCTTAACGTTGTCTGAGCTACCTTAACGAAGATATTCTCGAGTTTTCAAAAAAAATTTCACATGGTGACGAGGCATTTGGCTGCCTTAAGAGAGTCATAGTACCCCTGCCTGCTGCTCCCACTTTATTAAGCCCTTTCTCTCTATCATTCTTGCTATGGCTGTCCTACAGAACCGATGTGCCACTATATGTCCAGGTTAACGTCATCACTGTTACTCCCACTGCGAGTCTCTCGAGTTAGCAAATGTACCTCGCCGGGTGACGAGGCTTTTGGCTACCTTAAGTGACTCATAGTTACTCCAGCCAGCTGCTCCACCTTCTTTGAATCTTTCCTCCCTTTAAATCGTACTGTGGTCAGTCCTGCAGAGGCGATACGCCACCACCTGTGCATGTTACTGTTGTCTGAGTTACCTCAACAACGAATTCCTCGAGTTTTCAAATAAATTTCGCCGAGTGACGAGGCATTTGGCTACCTTAAGAGAGTCATAGTTACTGCAGCCAGCTGCTCCCTTTTCTTTGAATCTTTCCTCCCTTTAAATCGTACTGTGGTCAGTCCTGCAGAGCGATACGCCACCACCTGTGCATGTTACCGTTGTCTGAGTTACATCAACGACGATTTCCTCGAATTTTCAAATAAATTTCGCCGAGTGACGAGGCATTTGGCTACCTTAAGAGAGTCATAGTTACTGCTGCCAGCTGCTCGACCTACGTTCATTCTTTCCACTCATTAATTACTACTGTGGTCAGTCCTGCAGGAGCAATATGCCACTACATGTAAACCTTAACGTTGTCTGAGCTACCTTAACAAAGATATTCTCGAGTTTTCAAAAAAAATTTCACATGGTGACGAGGCATTTGGCTGCCTTAAGAGAGTCATAGTACCCCTGCCTGCTGCTCCCACTTTATTAAGCCCTTTCTCTCTATCATTCTTGCTATGGCTGTCCTACAGAACCGATGTGCCACTATATGTCCAGGTTAACGTCGTCACTGTTACTCCCACTGCGAGTCTCTCGAGTTAGCGAATGTACCTCGCCGGGTGACGAGGCTTTTGGCTACCTTAAGTGACTCATAGTTACTCCAGCCAGCTGCTCCACCTTCTTTGAATCTTTCCTCCCTTTAAATCGTACTGTGGTCAGTCCTGCAGAGCGATACGCCACCACCTGTGCATGTTACCGTTGTCTGATTTACTTCAACGACGATTTCCTCGAGTTTTCAAATAAATCTCGCCGAGTGACGAGGCATTTGGTTACCTTAAGAGAGTCATAGTTACTGCCGCCAGCTGCTCGACCTACTTTCTTTCTTTCCACTCATTAATTATTACTGTGGTCAGTCCTGCAGGAGCAATATGCCACTACATGTAAACCTTAACGTTGTCTGAGCTACCTTAACGAAAATATCCTCGAGATTTCAAAAAAAATTTCACATGGTGACGAGGCATTTGGCTACCTTCAGGGAGTCATAGTACCCCTGCCTGCTGCTCCCACTTTTCTAAGCCCTTTCTCTCTATCATTCTTGCTATGGCTGTCCTACAGAACCGATGTGTCACTATATGTCCACGTAAACGTCGTCTCTGTTACTCCCACTACGAGTCTCTCGAGTTAGCAAATGTACCTCGAAGGATGATGAGGCATTTTGCTACCTTATAAGCGTCATAGTTACTGCAGCCAGCTACTCCCCCTTCTTTGAATCTTTCCTGTCTTTAATTCGTACTGTGGTCAGTCCTGCAGAAGCGATACGCCACCACCTGTGCATGTTACTGTTGTCTGAGTTACCTCAACAATGAATTCCTCGAGTTTTCAAATAAATTTCGCCGAGTGACGAGGCATTTGGCTACCTTAAGTGAGTCATAGTTACTGCAGCCAGCTGCTCCCCCTTCTTTGAATCTTTCCTCCCTTTAAATCGTACTGTGGTCAGTCCTGCAGAGCGATACGCCACCACCTGTGCATGTTACCGTTGTCTGATTTACTTCAACGACGATTTCCTCGACATTTTAAAATAAATTTCGCCGAGTGACGAGGCATTTGGCTACCTTAAGAGAGTCATAGTTACTGCTGCCAGCTGCTCGACCTACTTTCATTCTTTCCACTCATTAATTATTACTGTGGTCAGTCCTGCAGGAGCAATATGCCACTACATGTAAACCTTAACGTTGTCTGAGCTACCTTAACGAAGATATTCTCGAGTTTTCAAAAAAAATTTCACATGGTGACGAGGCATTTGGCTGCCTTAAGAGAGTCATAGTACCCCTGCCTGCTGCTCCCACTTTATTAAGCCCTTTCTCTCTATCATTCTTGCTATGGCTGTCCTACAGAACCGATGTGCCACTATATGTCCAGGTTAACGTCATCACTGTTACTCCCACTGCGAGTCTCTCGAGTTAGCAAATGTACCTCGCCGGGTGACGAGGCTTTTGGCTACCTTAAGTGACTCATAGTTACTCCAGCCAGCTGCTCCACCTTCTTTGAATCTTTCCTCCCTTTAAATCGTACTGTGGTCAGTCCTGCAGAGCGATACGCCACCACCTGTGCATGTTACCGTTGTCTGATTTACTTCAACGACGATTTCCTCGAGTTTTCAAATAAATCTCGCCGAGTGACGAGGCATTTGGCTACCTTAAGAGAGTCATAGTTACTGCCGCCAGCTGCTCGACCTACTTTCTTTCTTTCCACTCATTAATTATTACTGTGGTCAGTCCTGCAGGAGCAATATGCCACTACATGTAAACCTTAACGTTGTCTGAGCTACCTTAACGAAAATATCCTCGAGATTTCAAAAAAAATTTCACATGGTGACGAGGCATTTGGCTACCTTCAGGGAGTCATAGTACCCCTGCCTGCTGCTCCCACTTTTCTAAGCCCTTTCTCTCTATCATTCTTGCTATGGCTGTCCTACAGAACCGATGTGCCACTATATGTCCAGGTTAACGTCGTCACTGTTACTCCCACTGCGAGTCTCTCGAGTTAGCAAATGTACCTCGCCGGGTGACGAGGCTTTTGGCTACCTTAAGTGACTCATAGTTACTCCAGCCAGCTGCTCCACCTTCTTTGAATCTTTCCTCCGTTTAAATCGTACTGTGGTCAGTCCTGCAGAGCGATACGCCACCACCTGTGCATGTTACCGTTGTCTGATTTACTTCAACGACGATTTCCTCGAGTTTTCAAATAACTCTCGCCGAGTGACGAGGAATTTGGCTACCTTAAGAGAGTCATAGTTACTGCCGCCAGCTGCTCGACCTACTTTCTTTCATTCCACTCATTAATTACTACTGTGGTCAGTCCTGCAGGAGCAATATGCCACTACATGTAAACCTTAACGTTGTCTGAGCTACCTTAACGAAAATATCCTCGAGATTTCAAAAAAAATTTCACATGGTGACGAGGCATTTGGCTACCTTCAGGGAGTCATAGTACCCCTGCCTGCTGCTCCCACTTTTCTAAGCCCTTTCTCTCTATCATTCTTGCTATGGCTGTCCTACAGAACCGATGTGTCACTATATGTCCACGTAAACGTCGTCTCTGTTACTCCCACTACGAGTCCTCGAGTTAGCAAATGTACCTCGAAGGATGATGAGGCATTTTGCTACCTTATAAGCGTCATAGTTACTGCAGCCAGCTACTCCCCCTTCTTTGAATCTTTCCTGTCTTTAATTCGTACTGTGGTCAGTCCTGCAGAGGCGATACGCCACCACCCGTGCATGTTACTGTTGTCTGAGTTACCTCAACAACGAATTCCTCGAGTTTTCAAATAAATTTCGCCGAGTGACGAGGCTTTTGGCTACCTTAAGAGAGTCATAGTTACTGCAGCCAGCTGCTCCCTTTTCTTTGAATCTTTCCTCCCTTTAAATCGTACTGTGGTCAGTCCTGCAGAGCGATACGCCACCACCTGTGCATGTTACCGTTGTCTGAGTTACATCAACGACGATTTCCTCGAATTTTCAAATAAATTTCGCCGAGTGACGAGGCATTTGGCTACCTTAAGAGAGTCATAGTTACTGCTGCCAGCTGCTCGACCTACGTTCATTCTTTCCACTCATTAATTATTACTGTGGTCAGTCCTGCAGGAGCAATATGCCACTACATGTAAACCTTAACGTTGTCTGAGCTACCTTAACAAAGATATTCTCGAGTTTTCAAAAAAAATTTCACATGGTGACGAGGCATTTGGCTGCCTTAAGAGAGTCATAGTACCCCTGCCTGCTGCTCCCACTTTATTAAGCCCTTTCTCTCTATCATTCTTGCTATGGCTGTCCTACAGAACCGATGTGCCACTATATGTCCAGGTTAACGTCGTCACTGTTACTCCCACTGCGAGTCTCTCGAGTTAGCGAATGTACCTCGCCGGGTGACGAGGCTTTTGGCTACCTTAAGTGACTCATAGTTACTCCAGCCAGCTGCTCCACCTTCTTTGAATCTTTCCTCCCTTTAAATCGTACTGTGGTCAGTCCTGCAGAGCGATACGCCACCACCTGTGCATGTTACCGTTGTCTGATTTACTTCAACGACGATTTCCTCGAGTTTTCAAATAAATCTCGCCGAGTGACGAGGCATTTGGTTACCTTAAGAGAGTCATAGTTACTGCCGAAAGCTGCTCGACCTACTTTCTTTCTTTCCACTCATTAATTATTACTGTGGTCAGTCCTGCAGGAGCAATATGCCACTACATGTAAACGTTAACGTTGTCTGAGCTACCTTAACGAAAATATCCTCGAGATTTCAAAAAAAATTTCACATGGTGACGAGGCATTTGGCTACCTTCAGGGAGTCATAGTACCCCTGCCTGCTGCTCCCACTTTTCTAAGCCCTTTCTCTCTATCATTCTTGCTATGGCTGTCCTACAGAACCGATGTGTCACTATATGTCCACGTAAACGTCGTCTCTGTTACTCCCACTACGAGTCTCTCGAGTTAGCAAATGTACCTCGAAGGATGATGAGGCATTTTGCTACCTTATAAGCGTCATAGTTACTGCAGCCAGCTACTCCCCCTTCTTTGAATCTTTCCTGTCTTTAATTCGTACTGTGGTCAGTCCTGCAGAAGCGATACGCCACCACCTGTGCATGTTACTGTTGTCTGAGTTACCTCAACAATGAATTCCTCGAGTTTTCAAATAAATTTCGCCGAGTGACGAGGCATTTGGCTACCTTAAGTGAGTCATAGTTACTGCAGCCAGCTGCTCCCCCTTCTTTGAATCTTTCCTCCCTTTAAATCGTACTGTGGTCAGTCCTGCAGAGCGATACGCCACCACCTGTGCATGTTACCGTTGTCTGATTTACTTCAACGACGATTTCCTCGACATTTTAAAATAAATTTCGCCGAGTGACGAGGCATTTGGCTACCTTAAGAGAGTCATAGTTACTGCTGCCAGCTGCTCGACCTACTTTCATTCTTTCCACTCATTAATTATTACTGTGGTCAGTCCTGCAGGAGCAATATGCCACTACATGTAAACCTTAACGTTGTCTGAGCTACCTTAACGAAGATATTCTCGAGTTTTCAAAAAAAATTTCACATGGTGACGAGGCATTTGGCTGCCTTAAGAGAGTCATAGTACCCCTGCCTGCTGCTCCCACTTTATTAAGCCCTTTCTCTCTATCATTCTTGCTATGGCTGTCCTACAGAACCGATGTGCCACTATATGTCCAGGTTAACGTCATCACTGTTACTCCCACTGCGAGTCTCTCGAGTTAGCAAATGTACCTCGCCGGGTGACGAGGCTTTTGGCTACCTTAAGTGACTCATAGTTACTCCAGCCAGCTGCTCCACCTTCTTTGAATCTTTCCTCCCTTTAAATCGTACTGTGGTCAGTCCTGCAGAGCGATACGCCACCACCTGTGCATGTTACCGTTGTCTGATTTACTTCAACGACGATTTCCTCGAGTTTTCAAATAAATCTCGCCGAGTGACGAGGCATTTGGCTACCTTAAGAGAGTCATAGTTACTGCCGCCAGCTGCTCGACCTACTTTCTTTCTTTCCACTCATTAATTATTACTGTGGTCAGTCCTGCAGGAGCAATATGCCACTACATGTAAACCTTAACGTTGTCTGAGCTACCTTAACGAAAATATCCTCGAGATTTCAAAAAAAATTTCACATGGTGACGAGGCATTTGGCTACCTTCAGGGAGTCATAGTACCCCTGCCTGCTGCTCCCACTTTTCTAAGCCCTTTCTCTCTATCATTCTTGCTATGGCTGTCCTACAGAACCGATGTGCCACTATATGTCCAGGTTAACGTCGTCACTGTTACTCCCACTGCGAGTCTCTCGAGTTAGCAAATGTACCTCGCCGGGTGACGAGGCTTTTGGCTACCTTAAGTGACTCATAGTTACTCCAGCCAGCTGCTCCACCTTCTTTGAATCTTTCCTCCGTTTAAATCGTACTGTGGTCAGTCCTGCAGAGCGATACGCCACCACCTGTGCATGTTACCGTTGTCTGATTTACTTCAACGACGATTTCCTCGAGTTTTCAAATAAATCTCGCCGAGTGACGAGGAATTTGGCTACCTTAAGAGAGTCATAGTTACTGCCGCCAGCTGCTCGACCTACTTTCTTTCATTCCACTCATTAATTATTACTGTGGTCAGTCCTGCAGGAGCAATATGCCACTACATGTAAACCTTAACGTTGTCTGAGCTACCTTAACGAAAATATCCTCGAGATTTCAAAAAAAATTTCACATGGTGACGAGGCATTTGGCTACCTTCAGGGAGTCATAGTACCCCTGCCTGCTGCTCCCACTTTTCTAAGCCCTTTCTCTCTATCATTCTTGCTATGGCTGTCCTACAGAACCGATGTGTCACTATATGTCCACGTAAACGTCGTCTCTGTTACTCCCACTACGAGTCCTCGAGTTAGCAAATGTACCTCGAAGGATGATGAGGCATTTTGCTACCTTATAAGCGTCATAGTTACTGCAGCCAGCTACTCCCCCTTCTTTGAATCTTTCCTGTCTTTAATTCGTACTGTGGTCAGTCCTGCAGAGGCGATACGCCACCACCCGTGCATGTTACTGTTGTCTGAGTTACCTCAACAACGAATTCCTCGAGTTTTCAAATAAATTTCGCCGAGTGACGAGGCATTTGGCTACCTTAAGAGAGTCATAGTTACTGCAGCCAGCTGCTCCCTTTTCTTTGAATCTTTCCTCCCTTTAAATCGTACTGTGGTCAGTCCTGCAGAGCGATACGCCACCACCTGTGCATGTTACTGTTGTCTGAGTTACATCAACGACGATTTCCTCGAATTTTCAAATAAATTTCGCCGAGTGACGAGGCATTTGGCTACCTTAAGAGAGTCATAGTTACTGCTGCCAGCTGCTCGACCTACGTTCATTCTTTCCACTCATTAATTATTACTGTGGTCAGTCCTGCAGGAGCAATATGCCACTACATGTAAACCTTAACGTTGTCTGAGCTACCTTAACAAAGATATTCTCGAGTTTTCAAAAAAAATTTCACATGGTGACGAGGCATTTGGCTGCCTTAAGAGAGTCATAGTACCCCTGCCTGCTGCTCCCACTTTATTAAGCCCTTTCTCTCTATCATTCTTGCTATGGCTGTCCTACAGAACCGATGTGCCACTATATGTCCAGGTTAACGTCGTCACTGTTACTCCCACTGCGAGTCTCTCGAGTTAGCGAATGTACCTCGCCGGGTGACGAGGCTTTTGGCTACCTTAAGTGACTCATAGTTACTCCAGCCAGCTGCTCCACCTTCTTTGAATCTTTCCTCCCTTTAAATCGTACTGTGGTCAGTCCTGCAGAGCGATACGCCACCACCTGTGCATGTTACCGTTGTCTGATTTACTTCAACGACGATTTCCTCGAGTTTTCAAATAAATCTCGCCGAGTGACGAGGCATTTGGTTACCTTAAGAGAGTCATAGTTACTGCCGCCAGCTGCTCGACCTACTTTCTTTCTTTCCACTCATTAATTATTACTGTGGTCAGTCCTGCAGGAGCAATATGCCACTACATGTAAACCTTAACGTTGTCTGAGCTACCTTAACGAAAATATCCTCGAGATTTCAAAAAAAATTTCACATGGTGACGAGGCATTTGGCTACCTTCAGGGAGTCATAGTACCCCTGCCTGCTGCTCCCACTTTTCTAAGCCCTTTCTCTCTATCATTCTTGCTATGGCTGTCCTACAGAACCGATGTGTCACTATATGTCCACGTAAACGTCGTCTCTGTTACTCCCACTACGAGTCTCTCGAGTTAGCAAATGTACCTCGAAGGATGATGAGGCATTTTGCTACCTTATAAGCGTCATAGTTACTGCAGCCAGCTACTCCCCCTTCTTTGAATCTTTCCTGTCTTTAATTCGTACTGTGGTCAGTCCTGCAGAAGCGATACGCCACCACCTGTGCATGTTACTGTTGTCTGAGTTACCTCAACAACGAATTCCTCGAGTTTTCAAATAAATTTCGCCGAGTGACGAGGCATTTGGCTACCTTAAGTGAGTCATAGTTACTGCAGCCAGCTGCTCCCCCTTCTTTGAATCTTTCCTCCCTTTAAATCGTACTGTGGTCAGTCCTGCAGAGCGATACGCCACCACCTGTGCATGTTACCGTTGTCTGATTTACTTCAACGACGATTTCCTCGACATTTTAAAATAAATTTCGCCGAGTGACGAGGCATTTGGCTACCTTAAGAGAGTCATAGTTACTGCTGCCAGCTGCTCGACCTACTTTCATTCTTTCCACTCATTAATTATTACTGTGGTCAGTCCTGCAGGAGCAATATGCCACTACATGTAAACCTTAACGTTGTCTGACCTACCTTAACGATGATATTCTCGAGTTTTCAAAAAAAATTTCACATGGTGACGAGGCATTCGGCTGCCTTAAGAGAGTCATAGTACCCCTGCCTGCTGCTCCCACTTTATTAAGCCCTTTCTCTCTATCATTCTTGCTATGGCTGCCCTACAGAACCGATGTGCCACTATATGTCCAGGTTAACGTCGTCACTGTTACTCCCACTGCGAGTCTCTCGAGTTAGCAAATGTACCTCGCCGGGTGACGAGGCTTTTGGCTACCTTAAGTGACTCATAGTTACTGCAGCCAGCTGCTCCACCTTCTTTGAATCTTTCCTCCCTTTAAATCGTACTGAGGTCAGTCCTGCTGAAGCGATACGCCACCACCTGTGCATGTTACCGTTGTCTGAGTTACATCAACGACGATTTCCTCGAATTTTCAAATAAATTTCGCCGAGTGACGAGGCATTTGGCTACCTTAAGAGAGTCATAGTTACTGCTGCCAGCTGCTCGACCTACTTTCATTCTTTCCACTCATTAATTATTACTGTGGTCAGTCCTGCAGGAGCAATATGCCACTACATGTAAACCTTAACGTTGTCTGACCTACCTTAACGAAGATATTCTCGAGTTTTCAAAAAAAATTTCACATGGTGACGAGGCATTTGGCTGCCTTAAGAGAGTCATAGTACCCCTGCCTGCTGCTCCCACTTTATTAAGCCCTTTCTCTCTATCATTCTTGCTATGGCTGTCCTACAGAACCGATGTGCCACTATATGTCCAGGTTAACGTCGTCACTGTTACTCCCACTGCGAGTCTCTCGAGTTAGCAAATGTACCTCGCCGGGTGACGAGGCTTTTGGCTACCTTAAGTGACTCATAGTTACTCCAGCCAGCTGCTCCACCTTCTTTGAATCTTTCCTCCCTTTAAATCGTACTGTGGTCAGTCCTCCAGAGCGATACGCCACCACCTGTGCATGTTACCGTTGTCTGATTTACTTCAACGACGATTTCCTCGAGTTTTCAAATAAATCTCGCCGAGTGACGAGGCATTTGGCTACGTTAAGAGAGTCATAGTTACTACCGCCAGCTGCTCGACCTACTTTCTTTCTTTCCACTCATTAATTATTACTGTGGTCAGTCCTGCAGGAGCAATATGCCACTACATGTAAACCTTAACGTTGTCTGAGCTACCTTAACGAAAATATCCTCGAGATTTCAAAAAAAATTTCACATGGTGACGAGGCATTTGGCTACCTTCAGGGAGTCATAGTACCCCTGCCTGCTGCTCCCACTTTTCTAAGCCCTTTCTCTCTATCATTCTTGCTATGGCTGTCCTACAGAACCGATGTGTCACTATATGTCCACGTAAACGTCGTCTCTGTTACTCCCACTACGAGTCTCTCGAGTTAGCAAATGTACCTCGAAGGATGATGAGGCATTTTGCTACCTTATAAGCGTCATAGTTACTGCAGCCAGCTACTCCCCCTTCTTTGAATCTTTCCTGTCTTTAATTCGTACTGTGGTCAGTCCTGCAGAAGCGATACGCCACCACCTGTGCATGTTACTGTTGTCTGAGTTACCTCAACAACGAATTCCTCGAGTTTTCAAATAAATTTCGCCGAGTGACGAGGCATTTGGCTACCTTAAGAGAGTCATAGTTACTGCAGCCAGCTGCTCCCCCTTCTTTGAATCTTTCCTCCCTTTAAATCGTACTGTGGTCAGTCCTGCAGAGCGATACGCCACCACCTGTGCATGTTACCGTTGTCTGATTTACTTCAGCGACGATTTCCTCGAGTTTTTAAAATAAATTTCGCCGAGTGACGAGGCATTTGGCTACCTTAAGAGAGTCATAGTTACTGCTGCCAGCTGCTCGACCTACTTTCATTCTTTCCACTCATTAATTATTACTGTGGTCAGTCCTGCAGGAGCAATATGCCACTACATGTAAACCTTAACGTTGTCTGAGCTACCTTAACGAAGATATTCTCGAGTTTTCAAAAAAAATTTCACATGGTGACGAGGCATTTGGCTGCCTTAAGAGAGTCATAGTACCCCTGCCTGCTGCTCCCACTTTATTAAGCCCTTTCTCTCTATCATTCTTGCTATGGCTGTCCTACAGAACCGATGTGCCACTATATGTCCAGGTTAACGTCGTCACTGTTACTCCCACTGCGAGTCTCTCGAGTTAGCAAATGTACCTCGCCGGGTGACGAGGCTTTTGGCTACCTTAAGTGACTCATAGTTACTCCAGCCAGCTGCTCCACCTTCTTTGAATCTTTCCTCCCTTTAAATCGTACTGTGGTCAGTCCTGCAGAGCGATACGCCACCACCTGTGCATGTTACCGTTGTCTGATTTACTTCAACGACGATTTCCTCGAGTTTTCAAATAAATCTCGCCGAGTGACGAGGCATTTGGCTACCTTAAGAGAGTCATAGTTACTGCCGCCAGCTGCTCGACCTACTTTCTTTCTTTCCACTCATTAATTATTACTGTGGTCAGTCCTGCAGGAGCAATATGCCACTACATGTAAACCTTAACGTTGTCTGAGCTACCTTAACGAAAATATCCTCGAGATTTCAAAAAAAATTTCACATGGTGACGAGGCATTTGGCTACCTTCAGGGAGTCATAGTACCCCTGCCTGCTGCTCCCACTTTTCTAAGCCCTTTCTCTCTATCATTCTTGCTATGGCTGTCCTACAGAACCGATGTGTCACTATATGTCCACGTAAACGTCGTCTCTGTTACTCCCACTACGAGTCTCTCGAGTTAGCAAATGTACCTCGAAGGATGATGAGGCATTTTGCTACCTTATAAGCGTCATAGTTACTGCAGCCAGCTACTCCCCCTTCTTTGAATCTTTCCTGTCTTTAATTCGTACTGTGGCCAGTCCTGCAGAAGCGATACGCCACCACCTGTGCATGTTACTGTTGTCTGAGTTACCTCAACAACGAATTCCTCGAGTTTTCAAATAAATTTCGCCGAGTGACGAGGCATTTGGCTACCTTAAGAGAGTCATAGTTACTGCAGCCAGCTGCTCCCCCTTCTTTGAATCTTTCCTCCCTTTAAATCGTACTGTGGTCAGTCCTGCAGAGCGATACGCCACCACCTGTGCATGTTACCGTTGTCTGATTTACTTCAACGACGATTTCCTCGAGTTTTTAAAATAAATTTCGCCGAGTGACGAGGCATTTGGCTACCTTAAGAGAGTCATAGTTACTGCTGCCAGCTGCTCGACCTACTTTCATTCTTTCCACTCATTAATTATTACTGTGGTCAGTCCTGCAGGAGCAATATGCCACTACATGTAAACCTTAACGTTGTCTGAGCTACCTTAACGAAGATATTCTCGAGTTTTCAAAAAAAATTTCACATGGTGACGAGTCATTTGGCTGCCTTAAGAGAGTCATAGTACCCCTGCCTGCTGCTCCCACTTTTTTAAGCCCTTTCTCTCTATCATTCTTGCTATGGCTGTCCTACAGAACCGATGTGCCACTATATGTCCAGGTTAACGTCGTCACTGTTACTCCCACTGCGAGTCTCTCGAGTTAGCAAATGTACCTCGCCGGGTGACGAGGCTTTTGGCTACCTTAAGTGACTCATAGTTACTGCAGCCAGCTGCTCCACCTTCTTTGAATCTTTCCTCCCTTTAAATCGTACTGAGGTCAGTCCTGCTGAAGCGATACGCCACCACCTGTGCATGTTACCGTTGTCTGAGTTACATCAACGACGATTTCCTCGAATTTTCAAATAAATTTCGCCGAGTGACGAGGCATTTGGCTACCTTAAGAGAGTCATAGTTACTGCCGCCAGCTGCTCGACCTACTTTCTTTCTTTCCACTCATTAATTATTACTGTGGTCAGTCCTGCAGGAGCAATATGCCACTACATGTAAACCTTAACGTTGTCTGAGCTACCTTAACGAAAATATCTTCGAGATTTCAAAAAACATTTCACATGGTGACGAGGCATTTGGCTACCTTCAGGGAGTCATAGTACCCCTGCCTGCTGCTCCCACTTTTCTAAGCCCTTTCTCTCTATCATTCTTGCTATGGCTGTCCTACAGAACCGATGTGTCACTATATGTCCACGTAAACGTCGTCTCTGTTACTCCCACTACGAGTCTCTCGAGTTAGCAAATGTACCTCGAAGGATGATGAGGCATTTTGCTACCTTATAAGCGTCATAGTTACTGCAGCCAGCTGCTCCACCTTCTTTGAATCTTTCCTCCCTTTAAATCGTACTGTGGTCAGTCCTGCAGAGCGATACGCCACCACCTGTGCATGTTACCGTTGTCTGATTTACATCAACGACGATTTCCTCGAGTTTTCAAATAAATCTCCCCGAGTGACGAGGCATTTGGCTACCTTAAGAGAGTCATAGTTACTGCCGCCAGCTGCTCGACCTACTTTCTTTCTTTCCACTCATTAATTATTACTGTGGTCAGTCCTGTAGGAGCAATATGCCACTACATGTAAACCTTAACGTTGTCTGAGCTACCTTAACGAAAATATCCTCGAGATTTCAAAAAAAATTTCACATGGTGACGAGGCATTTGGCTACCTTCAGGGAGTCATAGTACCCCTGCCTGCTGCTCCCACTTTTCTAAGCCCTTTCTCTCTATCATTCTTGCTATGGCTGTCCTACAGAACCGATGTGTCACTATATGTCCACGTAAACGTCGTCTCTGTTACTCCCACTACGAGTCTCTCGAGTTAGCAAATGTACCTCGAAGGATGATGAGGCATTTTGCTACCTTATAAGCGTCATAGTTACTGCAGCCAGCTACTCCCCCTTCTTTGAATCTTTCCTGTCTTTAATTCGTACTGTGGTCAGTCCTGCAGAAGCGATACGCCACCACCTGTGCATGTTACTGTTGTCTGAGTTACCTCAACAACGAATTCCTCGAGTTTTCAAATAAATTTCGCCGAGTGACGAGGCATTTGGCTACCTTAAGAGAGTCATAGTTACTGCAGCCAGCTGCTCCCCCTTCTTTGAATCTTTCCTCCCTTTAAATCGTACTGTGGTCAGTCCTGCAGAGCGATACGCCACCACCTATGCATGTTACCGTTGTCTGATTTACTTCAACGACGATTTCCTCGAGTTTTTAAAATAAATTTCGCCGAGTGACGAGGCATTTGGCTACCTTAAGAGAGTCATAGTTACTGCTGCCAGCTGCTCGACCTACTTTCATTCTTTCCACTCATTAATTATTACTGTGGTCAGTCCTGCAGGAGCAATATGCCACTACATGTAAACCTTAACGTTGTCTGAGCTACCTTAACGAAGATATTCTCGAGTGTTCAAAAAAAATTTCACATGGTGACGAGGCATTTGGCTGCCTTAAGAGAGTCATAGTACCCCTGCCTGCTGCTCCCACTTTATTAAGCCCTTTCTCTCTATCATTCTTGCTATGGCTGTCCTACAGAACCGATGTGCCACTATATGTCCAGGTTAACGTCGTCACTGTTACTCCCACTGCGAGTCTCTCGAGTTAGCAAATGTACCTCGCCGGGTGACAAGGCTTTTGGCTACATTAAGTGACTCATAGTTACTCCAGCCAGCTGCTCCACCTTCTTTGAATCTTTCCTCCCTTTAAATCGTACTGTGGTCAGTCCTGCAGAGCGATACGCCACCACCTGTGCATGTTACCGTTGTCTGATTTACTTCAACGACGATTTTCTCGAGTTTTCAAATAAATCTCGCCGAGTGACGAGGCATTTGGCTACGTTAAGAGAGTCATGGTTACTGCCGCCAGCTGCTCGATCTACTTTCTTTCTTTCCACTCATTAATTATTACTGTGGTCAGTCCTGCAGGAGCAATATGCCACTACATGTAAACCTTAACGTTGTCTGAGCTACCTAAACGAAAATATCCTCGAGATTTCAAAAAAAATTTCACATGGTGACGAGGCATTTGGCTACCTTCAGGGAGTCATAGTACCCCTGCCTGCTGCTCCCACTTTTCTAAGCCCTTTCTCTCTATCATTCTTGCTATGGCTGTCCTACAGAACCGATGTGTCACTATATGTCCACGTAAACGTCGTCTCTGTTACTCCCACTACGAGTCTCTCGAGTTAGCAAATGTACCTCGAAGGATGATGAGGCATTTTGCTACCTTATAAGCGTCATAGTTACTGCAGCCAGCTGCTCCACCTTCTTTGAATCTTTCCTCCCTTTAAATCGTACTGAGGTCAGTCCTGCTGAAGCGATACGCCACCACCTGTGCATGTTACCGTTGTCTGAGTTACATCAACGACGATTTCCTCGAATTTTCAAATAAATTTCGCCGAGTGACGAGGCATTTGGCTACCTTAAGAGAGTCATAGTTACTGCTGCCAGCTGCTCGACCTACTTTCATTCTTTCCACTCATTAATTATTACTGTGGTCAGTCCTGCAGGAGCAATATGCCACTACATGTAAACCTTAACGTTGTCTGAGCTACCTTAACGAAGATATTCTCGAGTTTTCAAAAAAAATTTCACATGGTGACGAGGCATTTGGCTGCCTTAAGAGAGTCATAGTACCCCTGCCTGCTGCTCCCACTTTATTAAGCCCTTTCTCTCTATCATTCTTGCTATGGCTGTCCTACAGAACCGATGTGCCACTATATGTCCAGGTTAACGTCGTCACTGTTACTCCCACTGCGAGTCTCTCGAGTTAGCAAATGTACCTCGCCGGGTGACGAGGCTTTTGGCTACCTTAAGTGACTCATAGTTACTCCAGCCAGCTGCTCCACCTTCTTTGAATCTTTCCTCCCTTTAAATCGTACTGTGGTCAGTCCTGCAGAGCGATACGCCACCACCTGTGCATGTTACCGTTGTCTGATTTACTTCAACAACGATTTCCTCGAGTTTTCAAATAAATCTCGAAGAGTGACGAGGCATTTGGCTACCTTAAGAGAGTCATAGTTACTGCCGCCAGCTGCTCGACCTACTTTCTTTCTTTCCACTCATTAATTATTACTGTGGTCAGTCCTGCAGGAGCAATATGCCACTACATGTAAACCTTAACATTGTCTGAGCTACCTTAACGAAAATATCCTCGAGATTTCAAAAAAAATTTCACATGGTGACGAGGCATTTGGCTACCTTCAGGGAGTCATAGTACCCCTGCCTGCTGCTCCCACTTTTCTAAGCCCTTTCTCTCTATCATTCTTGCTATGGCTGTCCTACAGAACCGATGTGTCACTATATGTCCACGTAAACGTCGTCTCTGTTACTCCCACTACGAGTCTCTCGAGTTAGCAAATGTACCTCGAAGGATGATGAGGCATTTTGCTACCTTATAAGCGTCATAGTTACTGCAGCCAGCTACTCCCCCTTCTTTGAATCTTTCCTGTCTTTAATTCGTACTGTGGTCAGTCTTGCAGAAGCGATACGCCACCACCTGTGCATGTTACTGTTGTCTGAGTTACCTCAACAACGAATTCCTCGAGTTTTCAAATAAATTTCGCCGAGTGACGAGGCATTTGGCTACCTTAAGAGAGTCATAGTTACTGCAGCCAGCTGCTCCCCCTTCTTTGAATCTTTCCTCCCTTTAAATCGTACTGTGGTCAGTCCTGCAGAGCGATACGCCACCACCTGTGCATGTTACCGTTGTCTGAGTTACATCAACGACGATTTCCTCGAATTTTCAAATAAATTTCGCCGAGTGACGAGGCATTTGGCTACCTTAAGAGAGTCATAGTTACTGCTGCCAGCTGCTCGACCTACTTTCATTATTTCCACTCATTAATTATTACTGTGGTCAGTCCTGCAGGAGCAATATGCCACTACATGTAAACCTTAACGTTGTCTGAGCTACCTTAACGAAGATATTCTCGAGTTTTCAAAAAAAATTTCACATGGTGACGAGGCATTTGGCTGCCTTAAGAGAGTCATAGTACCCCTGCCTGCTGCTCCCACTTTATTAAGCCCTTTCTCTCTATCATTCTTGCTATGGCTGTCCTACAGAACCGATGTGCCACTATATGTCCAGGTTAACGTCGTCACTGTTACTCCCACTGCGAGTCTCTCGAGTTAGCAAATGTACCTCGCCGGGTGACGAGGCTTTTGGCTACCTTAAGTGACTCATAGTTACTCCAGCCAGCTGCTCCACCTTCTTTGAATCTTTCCTCCCTTTAAATCGTACTGTGGTCAGTCCTGCAGAGCGATACGCCACCACCTGTGCATGTTACCGTTGTCTGATTTACTTCAACGACGATTTCCTCGAGTTTTCAAATAAATCTCGCCGAGTGACGAGGCATTTGGCTACCTTAAGAGAGTCATAGTTACTGCCGCCAGCTGCTCGACCTACTTTCTTTCTTTCCACTCATTAATTATTACTGTGGTCAGTCCTGCAGGAGCAATATGCCACTACATGTAAACCTTAACGTTGTCTGAGCTACCTTAACGAAAATATCCTCGAGATTTCAAAAAAAATTTCACATGGTGACGAGGCATTTGGCTACCTTCAGGGAGTCATAGTACCCCTGCCTGCTGCTCCCACTTTTCTAAGCCCTTTCTCTCTATCATTCTTGCTATGGCTGTCCTACAGAACCGATGTGTCACTATATGTCCACGTAAACGTCGTCTCTGTTACTCCCACTACGAGTCTCTCGAGTTAGCAAATGTACCTCGAAGGATGATGAGGCATTTTGCTACCTTATAAGCGTCATAGTTACTGCAGCCAGCTACTCCCCCTTCTTTGAATCTTTCCTGTCTTTAATTCGTACTGTGGTCAGTCTTGCAGAAGCGATACGCCAACACCTGTGCATGTTACTGTTGTCTGAGTTACCTCAACAACGAATTCCTCGAGTTTTCAAATAAATTTCGCCGAGTGACGAGGCATTTGGCTACCTTAAGAGAGTCATAGTTACTGCAGCCAGCTGCTCCCCCTTCTTTGAATCTTTCCTCCCTTTAAATCGTACTGTGGTCAGTCCTGCAGAGCGATACGCCACCACCTGTGCATGTTACCGTTGTCTGATTTACTTCAACAACGATTTCCTCGAGTTTTTAAAATACATTTCGCCGAGTGACGAGGCATTTGGCTACCTTAAGAGAGTCATAGTTACTGCTGCCAGCTGCTCGACCTACTTTCATTCTTTCCACTCATTAATTATTACTGTGGTCAGTCCTGCAGGAGCAATATGCCACTACATGTAAACCTTAACGTTGTCTGAGCTACCTTAACGAAGATATTCTCGAGTTTTCAAAAAAAATTTCACATGGTGACGAGGCATTTGGCTGCCTTAAGAGAGTCATAGTACCCCTGCCTGCTGCTCCCACTTTTTTAAGCCCTTTCTCTCTATCATTCTTGCTATGGCTGTCCTACAGAACCGATGTGCCACTATATGTCCAGGTTAACGTCGTCACTATTACTCCCACTGCGAGTCTCTCGAGTTAGCAAATGTACCTCGCCGGGTGACGAGGCTTTTGGCTACCTTAAGTGACTCATAGTTACTGCAGCCAGCTGCTCCACCTTCTTTGAATCTTTCCTCCCTTTAAATCGTACTGAGGTCAGTCCTGCTGAAGCGATACGCCACCACCTGTGCATGTTACCGTTGTCTGAGTTACATCAACGACGATTTCCTCGAATTTTCAAATAAATTTCGCCGAGTGACGAGGCATTTGACTACCTTAAGAGAGTCATAGTTACTGCTGCCAGCTGCTCGACCTACTTTCATTCTTTCCACTCATTAATTATTACTGTGGACAGTCCTGCAGGAGCAATATGCCACTACATGTAAACCTTAACGTTGTCTGAGCTACCTTAACGAAGATATTCTCGAGTTTTCAAAAAAAATTTCACATGGTGACGAGGCATTTGGCTGCCTTAAGAGAGTCATAGTACCCCTGCCTGCTGCTCCCACTTTATTAAGCCCTTTTTCTCTATCATTCTTGCTATGGCTGTCCTACAGAACCGATGTGCCACTATATGTCCAGGTTAACGTCGTCACTGTTACTCCCACTGCGAGTCTCTCGAGTTAGCAAATGTACCTCGCCGGGTGACGAGGCTTTTGGCTACCTTAAGTGACTCATAGTTACTCCAGCCAGCTGCTCCACCTTCTTTGAATCTTTCCTCCCTTTAAATCGTACTGTGGTCAGTCCTGCAGAGCGATACGCCACCACCTGTGCATGTTACCGTTGTCTGATTTACTTCAACGACGATTTCCTCGAGTTTTCAAATAAATCTCGCCGAGTGACGAGGCATTTGGCTACCTTAGGAGAGTCATAGTTACTGCCGCCAGCTGCTCGACCTACTTTCTTTCTTTCCACTCATTAATTATTACTGTGGTCAGTCCTGCAGGAGCAATATGCCACTACATGTAAACCTTAACGTTGTCTGAGCTACCTTAACGAAAATATCCTCGAGATTTCAAAAAAAAAAAAAAATGGTGACGAGGCATTTGGCTACCTTCAGGGAGTCATAGTACCCCTGCCTGCTGCTCCCACTTTTCTAAGCCCTTTCTCTCTATCATTCTTGCTATGGCTGTCCTACAGAACCGATGTGTCACTATATGTCCACGTAAACGTCGTCTCTGTTACTCCCACTACGAGTCTCTCGAGTTAGCAAATGTACCTCGAAGGATGATGTGGCATTTTGCTACCTTATAAGCGTCATAGTTACTGCAGCCAGCTACTCCCCCTTCTTTGAATCTTTCCTGTCTTTAATTCGTACTGTGGTCAGTCCTGCAGAAGCGATACGCCACCACCTGTGCATGTTACTGTTGTCTGAGTTACCTCAACAACGAATTCCTCGAGTTTTCAAATAAATTTCGCCGAGTGACGAGGCATTTGGCTACCTTAAGAGAGTCATAGTTACTGCAGCCAGCTGCTCCCCCTTCTTTGAATCTTTCCTCCCTTTAAATCGTACTGTGGTCAGTCCTGCAGAGCGATACGCCACCACCTGTGCATGTTACCGTTGTCTGATTTACTTCAACGACGATTTCCTCGAGTTTTTAAAATAAATTTCGCCGAGTGACGAGGCATTTGGCTACCTTAAGAGAGTCATAGTTACTGCTGCCAGCTGCTCGACCTACTTTCATTCTTTCCACTCATTAATTATTACTGTGGTCAGTCCTGCAGGAGCAATATGCCACTACATGTAAACCTTAACGTTGTCTGAGCTACCTTAACGAAGATATTCTCGAGTTTTCAAAAAAAATTTCACATGGTGACGAGGCATTTGGCTGCCTTAAGAGAGTCATAGTACCCCTGCCTGCTGCTCCCACTTTATTAAGCCCTTTTTCTCTATCATTCTTGCTATGGCTGTCCTACAGAACCGATGTGCCACTATATGTCCAGGTTAACGTCGTCACTGTTACTCCCACTGCGAGTCTCTCGAGTTAGCAAATGTACCTCGCCGGGTGACGAGGCTTTTGGCTACCTTAAGTGACTCATAGTTACTCCAGCCAGCTGCTCCACCTTCTTTGAATCTTTCCTCCCTTTAAATCGTACTGTGGTCAGTCCTGCAGAGCGATACGCCACCACCTGTGCATGTTACCGTTGTCTGATTTACTTCAACGACGATTTCCTCGAGTTTTCAAATAAATCTCGCCGAGTGACGAGGCATTTGGCTACCTTAAGAGAGTCATAGTTACTGCCGCCAGCTGCTCGACCTACTTTCTTTCTTTCCACTCATTAATTATTACTGTGGTCAGTCCTGCAGGAGCAATATGCCACTACATGTAAACCTTAACGTTGTCTGAGCTACCTTAACGAAAATATCCTCGAGATTTCAAAAAAAATTTCACATGGTGACGAGGCATTTGGCTACCTTCAGGGAGTCATAGTACCCCTGCCTGCTGCTCCCACTTTTCTAAGCCCTTTCTCTCTATCATTCTTGCTATGGCTGTCCTACAGAACCGATGTGTCACTATATGTCCACGTAAACGTCGTCTCTGTTACTCCCACTACGAGTCTCTCGAGTTAGCAAATGTACCTCGAAGGATGATGTGGCATTTTGCTACCTTATAAGCGTCATAGTTACTGCAGCCAGCTACTCCCCCTTCTTTGAATCTTTCCTGTCTTTAATTCGTACTGTGGTCAGTCCTGCAGAAGCGATACGCCACCACCTGTGCATGTTACTGTTGTCTGAGTTACCTCAACAACGAATTCCTCGAGTTTTCAAATAAATTTCGCCGAGTGACGAGGCATTTGGCTACCTTAAGAGAGTCATAGTTACTGCAGCCAGCTGCTCCCCCTTCTTTGAATCTTTCCTCCCTTTAAATCGTACTGTGGTCAGTCCTGCAGAGCGATACGCCACCACCTGTGCATGTTACCGTTGTCTGATTTACTTCAACGACGATTTCCTCGAGTTTTTAAAATAAATTTCGCCGAGTGACGAGGCATTTGGCTACCTTAAGAGAGTCATAGTTACTGCTGCCAGCTGCTCGACCTACTTTCATTCTTTCCACTCATTAATTATTACTGTGGTCAGTCCTGCAGGAGCAATATGCCACTACATGTAAACCTTAACGTTGTCTGAGCTACCTTAACGAAGATATTCTCGAGTTTTCAAAAAAAATTTCACATGGTGACGTGGCATTTGGCTGCCTTAAGAGAGTCATAGTACCCCTGCCTGCTGCTCCCACTTTTTTAAGCCCTTTCTCTCTATCATTCTTGCTATGGCTGTCCTACAGAACCGATGTGCCACTATATGTCCAGGTTAACGTCGTCACTGTTACTCCCACTGCGAGTCTCTCGAGTTAGCAAATGTACCTCGCCGGGTGACGAGGCTTTTGGCTACCTTAAGTGACTCATAGTAACTGCAGCCAGCTGCTCCACCTTCTTTGAATCTTTCCTCCCTTTAAATCGTACTGTGGTCAGTCCTGCAGAGCGATACGCCACCACCTGTGCATGTTACCGTTGTCTGATTTACTTCAACGACGATTTCCTCGAGTTTTCAAATAAATCTCGCCGAGTGACGAGGCATTTGGCTACCTTAAGAGAGTCATAGTTACTGCCGCCAGCTGCTCGACCTACTTTCTTTCTTTCCACTCATTAATTATTACTGTGGTCAGTCCTGCAGGAGCAATATGCCACTACATGTAAACCTTAACGTTGTCTGAGCTACCTTAACGAAAATATCCTCGAGATTTCAAAAAAAATTTCACATGGTGACGAGGCATTTGGCTACCTTCAGGGAGTCATAGTACCCCTGCCTGCTGCTCCCACTTTTCTAAGCCCTTTCTCTCTATCATTCTTGCTATGGCTGTCCTACAGAACCGATGTGTCACTATATGTCCACGTAAACGTCGTCTCTGTTACTCCCACTACGAGTCTCTCGAGTTAGCAAATGTACCTCGAAGGATGATGTGGCATTTTGCTACCTTATAAGCGTCATAGTTACTGCAGCCAGCTACTCCCCCTTCTTTGAATCTTTCCTGTCTTTAATTCGTACTGTGGTCAGTCCTGCAGAAGCGATACGCCACCACCTGTGCATGTTACTGTTGTCTGAGTTACCTCAACAACGAATTCCTCGAGTTTTCAAATAAATTTCGCCGAGTGACGAGGCATTTGGCTACCTTAAGAGAGTCATAGTTACTGCAGCCAGCTGCTCCCCCTTCTTTGAATCTTTCCTCCCTTTAAATCGTACTGTGGTCAGTCCTGCAGAGCGATACGCCACCACCTGTGCATGTTACCGTTGTCTGATTTACTTCAACGACGATTTCCTCGAGTTTTTAAAATAAATTTCGCCGAGTGACGAGGCATTTGGCTACCTTAAGAGAGTCATAGTTACTGCTGCCAGCTGCTCGACCTACTTTCATTCTTTCCACTCATTAATTATTACTGTGGTCAGTCCTGCAGGAGCAATATGCCACTACATGTAAACCTTAACGTTGTCTGAGCTACCTTAACGAAGATATTCTCGAGTTTTCAAAAAAAATTTCACATGGTGACGTGGCATTTGGCTGCCTTAAGAGAGTCATAGTACCCCTGCCTGCTGCTCCCACTTTTTTAAGCCCTTTCTCTCTATCATTCTTGCTATGGCTGTCCTACAGAACCGATGTGCCACTATATGTCCAGGTTAACGTCGTCACTGTTACTCCCACTGCGAGTCTCTCGAGTTAGCAAATGTACCTCGCCGGGTGACGAGGCTTTTGGCTACCTTAAGTGACTCATAGTAACTGCAGCCAGCTGCTCCACCTTCTTTGAATCTTTCCTCCCTTTAAATCGTACTGTGGTCAGTCCTGCAGAGCGATACGCCACCACCTGTGCATGTTACCGTTGTCTGATTTACTTCAACGACGATTTCCTCGAGTTTTCAAATAAATCTCGCCGAGTGACGAGGCATTTGGCTACCTTAAGAGAGTCATAGTTACTGCCGCCAGCTGCTCGACCTACTTTCTTTCTTTCCACTCATTAATTATTACTGTGGTCAGTCCTGCAGGAGCAATATGCCACTACATGTAAACCTTAACGTTGTCTGAGCTACCTTAACGAAAATATCCTCGAGATTTCAAAAAAAATATTCACATGGTGACGAGGCATTTGGCTACCTTCAGGGAGTCATAGTACCCCTGCCTGCTGCTCCCACTTTTCTAAGCCCTTTCTCTCTATCATTCTTGCTATGGCTGTCCTACAGAACCGATGTGTCACTATATGTCCACGTAAACGTCGTCTCTGTTACTCCCACTACGAGTCTCTCGAGTTAGCAAATGTACCTCGAAGGATGATGAGGCATTTTGCTACCTTATAAGCGTCATAGTTACTGCAGCCAGCTACTCCCCCTTCTTTGAATCTTTCCTGTCTTTAATTCGTACTGTGGTCAGTCTTGCAGAAGCGATACGCCACCACCTGTGCATGTTACTGTTGTCTGAGTTACCTCAACAACGAATTCCTCGAGTTTTCAAATAAATTTCGCCGAGTGACGAGGCATTTGGCTACCTTAAGAGAGTCATAGTTACTGCAGCCAGCTGCTCCCCCTTCTTTGAATCTTTCCTCCCTTTAAATCGTACTGTGGTCAGTCCTGCAGAGCGATACGCCACCACCTGTGCCTGTTACCGTTGTCTGATTTACTTCAACGACGATTTCCTCGAGTTTTTAAAATAAATTTCGCCGAGTGACGAGGCATTTGGCTACCTTAAGAGAGTCATAGTTACTGCTGCCAGCTGCTCGACCTACTTTCATTCTTTCCACTCATTAATTATTACTGTGGTCGGTCCTGCAGGAGCAATATGCCACTACATGTAAACCTTAACGTTGTCTGAGCTACCTTAACGAAGATATTCTCGAGTTTTCAAAAAAAATTTCACATGGTGACGAGGCATTTGGCTGCCTTAAGAGAGTCATAGTACCCCTGCCTGCTGCTCCCACTTTTTTAAGCCCTTTCTCTCTATCATTCTTGCTATGGCTGTCCTACAGAACCGATGTGCCACTATATGTCCAGGTTAACGTCGTCACTGTTACTCCCACTGCGAGTCTCTCGAGTTAGCAAATGTACCTCGCCGGGTGACGAGGCTTTTGGCTACCTTAAGTGACTCATAGTTACTGCAGCCAGCTGCTCCACCTTCTTTGAATCTTTCCTCCCTTTAAATCGTACTGAGGTCAGTCCTGCTGAAGCGATACGCCACCACCTGTTCATGTTACCGTTGTCTGAGTTACATCAACGACGATTTCCTCGAATTTTCAAATAAATTTCGCCGAGTGACGAGGCATTTGGCTACCTTAAGAGAGTCATAGTTACTGCTGCCAGCTGCTCGACCTACTTTCATTCTTTCCACTCATTAATTATTACTGTGGTCAGTCCTGCAGGAGCAATATGCCACTACATGTAAACCTTAACGTTGTCTGAGCTACCTTAACGAAGATATTCTCGAGTTTTCAAAAAAAATTTCACATGGTGACGAGGCATTTGGCTGCCTTAAGAGAGTCATAGTACCCCTGCCTGCTGCTCCCACTTTATTAAGCCCTTTTTCTCTATCATTCTTGCTATGGCTGTCCTACAGAACCGATGTGCCACTATATGTCCAGGTTAACGTCGTCACTGTTACTCCCACTGCGAGTCTCTCGAGTTAGCAAATGTACCTCGCCGGGTGACGAGGCTTTTGGCTACCTTAAGTGACTCATAGTTACTCCAGCCAGCTGCTCCACCTTCTTTGAATCTTTCCTCCCTTTAAATCGTACTGTGGTCAGTCCTGCAGAGCGATACGCCACCACCTGTGCATGTTACCGTTGTCTGATTTACTTCAACGACGATTTCCTCGAGTTTTCAAATAAATCTCGCCGAGTGACGAGGCATTTGGCTACCTTAAGAGAGTCATAGTTACTGCCGCCAGCTGCTCGACCTACTTTCTTTCTTTCCACTCATTAATTATTACTGTGGTCAGTCCTGCAGGAGCAATATGCCACTACATGTAAACCTTAACGTTGTCTGAGCTACCTTAACGAAAATATCCTCGAGATTTCAAAAAAAATTTCACATGGTGACGAGGCATTTGGCTACCTTCAGGGAGTCATAGTACCCCTGCCTGCTGCTCCCACTTTTCTAAGCCCTTTCTCTCTATCATTCTTGCTATGGCTGTCCTACAGAACCGATGTGCCACTATATGTCCAGGTTAACGTCGTCACTGTTACTCCCACTGCGAGTCTCTCGAGTGAGCAAATGTACCTCGCCGGGTGACGAGGCTTTTGGCTACCTTAAGTGACTCATAGTTACTCCAGCCAGCTGCTCCACCTTCTTTGAATCTTTCCTCCCTTTAAATCGTACTGTGGTCAGTCCTGCAGAGCGATACGCCACCACCTGTGCATGTTACCGTTGTCTGATTTACTTCAACGACGATTTCCTCGAGTTTTCAAATAAATCTCGCCGAGTGACGAGGCATTTGGCTACCTTAAGAGAGTCATAGTTACTGCCGCCAGCTGCTCGACCTACTTTCTTTCTTTCCACTCATTAATTATTACTGTGGTCAGTCCTGCAGGAGCAATATGCCACTACATGTAAACCTTAACGTTGTCTGAGCTACCTTAACGAAAATATCCTCGAGATTTCAAAAAAAATTTCACATGGTCACGAGGCATTTGGCTGCCTTAAGATAGTCATAGTACCCCTGCCTGCTGCTCCCACTTTTTTAAGCCCTTTCTCTCTATCATTCTTGCTATGGCTGTCCTACAGAACCGATGTGCCACTATATGTCCAGGTTAACGTCGTCACTGTTACTCCCACTGCGAGTCTCTCGAGTTAGCAAATGTACCTCGCCGGGTGACGAGGCTTTTGGCTACCTTAAGTGACTCATAGTTACTGCAGCCAGCTGCTCCACCTTCTTTGAATCTTTCCTCCCTTTAAATCGTACTGAGGTCAGTCCTGCTGAAGCGATACGCCACCACCTGTGCATGTTACCGTTGTCTGAGTTACATCAACGACGATTTCCTCGAATTTTCAAATAAATTTCGCCGAGTGACGAGGCATTTGGCTACCTTAAGAGAGTCATAGTTACTGCAGCCAGCTGCTCCCCCTTCTTTGAATCTTTCCTCCCTTTAAATCGTACTGTGGTCAGTCCTGCAGAGCGATACGCCACCACCTGTGCATGTTACCGTTGTCTGATTTACTTCAACAACGATTTCCTCGAGTTTTTAAAATACATTTCGCCGAGTGACGAGGCATTTGGCTACCTTAAGAGAGTCATAGTTACTGCTGCCAGCTGCTCGACCTACTTTCATTCTTTCCACTCATTAATTATTACTGTGGTCAGTCCTGCAGGAGCAATATGCCACTACATGTAAACCTTAACGTTGTCTGAGCTACCTTAACGAAGATATTCTCGAGTTTTCAAAAAAAATTTCACATGGTGACGAGGCATTTGGCTGCCTTAAGAGAGTCATAGTACCCCTGCCTGCTGCTCCCACTTTTTTAAGCCCTTTCTCTCTATCATTCTTGCTATGGCTGTCCTACAGAACCGATGTGCCACTATATGTCCAGGTTAACGTCGTCACTGTTACTCCCACTGCGAGTCTCTCGAGTTAGCAAATGTACCTCGCCGGGTGACGAGGCTTTTGGCTACCTTAAGTGACTCATAGTTACTGCAGCCAGCTGCTCCACCTTCTTTGAATCTTTCCTCCCTTTAAATCGTACTGTGGTCAGTCCTGCAGAGCGATACGCCACCACCTGTGCATGTTACCGTTGTCTGATTTACTTCAACGACGATTTCCTCGAGTTTTCAAATAAATCTCGCCGAGTGACGAGGCATTTGGCTACCTTAAGAGAGTCATAGTTACTGCCGCCAGCTGCTCGACCTACTTTCTTTCTTTCCACTCATTAATTATTACTGTGGTCAGTCCTGCAGGAGCAATATGCCACTACATGTAAACCTTAACGTTGTCTGAGCTACCTTAACGAAAATATCCTCGAGATTTCAAAAAAAATTTCACATGGTGACGAGGCATTTGGCTACCTTCAGGGAGTCATAGTACCCCTGCCTGCTGCTCCCACTTTTCTAAGCCCTTTCTCTCTATCATTCTTGCTATGGCTGTCCTACAGAACCGATGTGCCACTATATGTCCAGGTTAACGTCGTCACTGTTACTCCCACTGCGAGTCTCTCGAGTTAGCAAATGTACCTCGCCGGGTGACGAGGCTTTTGGCTACCTTAAGTGACTCATAGTTACTCCAGCCAGCTGCTCCACCTTCTTTGAATCTTTCCTCCCTTTAAATCGTACTGTGGTCAGTCCTGCAGAGCGATACGCCACCACCTGTGCATGTTACCGTTGTCTGATTTACTTCAACGACGATTTCCTCGAGTTTTCAAATAAATCTCGCCGAGTGACGAGGCATTTGGCTACCTTAAGAGAGTCATAGTTACTGCCGCCAGCTGCTCGACCTACTTTCTTTCTTTCCACTCATTAATTATTACTGTGGTCAGTCCTGCAGGAGCAATATGCCACTACATGTAAACCTTAACGTTGTCTGAGCTACCTTAACGAAAATATCCTCGAGATTTCAAAAAAAATTTCACATGGTGACGAGGCATTTGGCTACCTTCAGGGAGTCATAGTACCCCTGCCTGCTGCTCCCACTTTTCTAAGCCCTTTCTCTCTATCATTCTTGCTATGGCTGTCCTACAGAACCGATGTGCCACTATATGTCCAGGTTAACGTCGTCACTGTTACTCCCACTGCGAGTCTCTCGAGTTAGCAAATGTACCTCGCCGGGTGACGAGGCTTTTGGCTACCTTAAGTGACTCATAGTTACTCCAGCCAGCTGCTCCACCTTCTTTGAATCTTTCCTCCCTTTAAATCGTACTGTGGTCAGTCCTGCAGAGCGATACGCCACCACCTGTGCATGTTACCGTTGTCTGATTTACTTCAACGACGATTTCCTCGAGTTTTCAAATAAATCTCGCCGAGTGACGAGGCATTTGGCTACCTTAAGAGAGTCATAGTTACTGCCGCCAGCTGCTCGACTTACTTTCTTTCTTTCCACTCATTAATTATTACTGTGGTCAGTCCTGCAGGAGCAATATGCCACTACATGTAAACCTTAACGTTGTCTGAGCTACCTTAACGAAAATATCCTCGAGATTTCAAAAAAAATTTCACATGGTCACGAGGCATTTGGCTACCTTCAGGGAGTCATAGTACCCCTGCCTGCTGCTCCCACTTTTCTAAGCCCTTTCTCTCTATCATTCTTGCTATGGCTGTCCTACAGAACCGATGTGTCACTATATGTCCACGTAAACGTCGTCTCTGTTACTCCCACTACGAGTCTCTCGAGTTAGCAAATGTACCTCGAAGGATGATGAGGCATTTTGCTACCTTATAAGCGTCATAGTTACTGCAGCCAGCTACTCCCCCTTCTTTGAATCTTTCCTGTCTTTAATTCGTACTGTGGTCAGTCTTGCAGAAGCGATACGCCACCACCTGTGCATGTTACTGTTGTCTGAGTTACCTCAACAACGAATTCCTCGAGTTTTCAAATAAATTTCGCCGAGTGACGAGGCATTTGGCTACCTTAAGAGAGTCATAGTTACTGCAGCCAGCTGCTCCCCCTTCTTTGAATCTTTCCTCCCTTTAAATCGTACTGTGGTCAGTCCTGCAGAGCGATACGCCACCACCTGTGCATGTTACCGTTGTCTGAGTTACATCAACGACGATTTCCTCGAATTTTCAAATAAATTTCGCCGAGTGACGATGCATTTGGCTACCTTAAGAGAGTCATAGTTACTGCTGCCAGCTGCTCGACCTACTTTCATTATTTCCACTCATTAATTATTACTGTGGTCAGTCCTGCAGGAGCAATATGCCACTACATGTAAACCTTAACGTTGTCTGAGCTACCTTAACGAAGATATTCTCGAGTTTTCAAAAAAAATTTCACATGGTGACGAGGCATTTGGCTGCCTTAAGAGAGTCATAGTACCCCTGCCTGCTGCTCCCACTTTTTTAAGCCCTTTCTCTCTATCATTCTTGCTATGGCTGTCCTACAGAACCGATGTGCCACTATATGTCCAGGTTAACGTCGTCACTGTTACTCCCACTGCGAGTCTCTCGAGTTAGCAAATGTACCTCGCCGGGTGACGAGGCTTTTGGCTACCTTAAGTGACTCATAGTTACTGCAGCCAGCTGCTCCACCTTCTTTGAATCTTTCCTCCCTTTAAATCGTACTGAGGTCAGTCCTGCTGAAGCGATACGCCACCACCTGTGCATGTTACCGTTGTCTGAGTTACATCAACGACGATTTCCTCGAATTTTCAAATAAATTTCGCCGAGTGACGAGGCATTTGGCTACCTTAAGAGAGTCATAGTTACTGCAGCCAGCTGCTCCCCCTTCTTTGAATCTTTCCTCCCTTTAAATCGTACTGTGGTCAGTCCTGCAGAGCGATACGCCACCACCTGTGCATGTTACCGTTGTCTGATTTACTTCAACAACGATTTCCTCGAGTTTTTAAAATACATTTCGCCGAGTGACGAGGCATTTGGCTACCTTAAGAGAGTCATAGTTACTGCTGCCAGCTGCTCGACCTACTTTCATTCTTTCCACTCATTAATTATTACTGTGGTCAGTCCTGCAGGAGCAATATGCCACTACATGTAAACCTTAACGTTGTCTGAGCTACCTTAACGAAGATATTCTCGAGTTTTCAAAAAAAATTTCACATGGTGACGAGGCATTTGGCTGCCTTAAGAGAGTCATAGTACCCCTGCCTGCTGCTCCCACTTTTTTAAGCCCTTTCTCTCTATCATTCTTGCTATGGCTGTCCTACAGAACCGATGTGCCACTATATGTCCAGGTTAACGTCGTCACTGTTACTCCCACTGCGAGTCTCTCGAGTTAGCAAATGTACCTCGAGGGGTGACGAGGCTTTTGGCTACCTTAAGTGACTCATAGTTACTGCAGCCAGCTGCTCCACCTTCTTTGAATCTTTCCTCCCTTTAAATCGTACTGAGGTCAGTCCTGCTGAAGCGATACGCCACCACCTGTGCATGTTACCGTTGTCTGAGTTACATCAACGACGATTTCCTCGAATTTTCAAATAAATTTCGCCGAGTGACGAGGCATTTGGCTACCTTAAGAGAGTCATAGTTACTGCTGCCAGCTGCTCGACCTACTTTCATTCTTTCCACTCATTAATTATTACTGTGGTCAGTCCTGCAGGAGCAATATGCCACTACATGTAAACCTTAACGTTGTCTGAGCTACCTTAACGAAGATATTCTCGAGTTTTCAAAAAAAATTTCACATGGTGACGAGGCATTTGGCTGCCTTAAGAGAGTCATAGTACCCCTGCCTGCTGCTCCCACTTTATTAAGCCCTTTCTCTCTATCATTCTTGCTATGGCTGTCCTACAGAACCGATGTGCCACTATATGTCCAGGTTAACGTCGTCACTGTTACTCCCACTGCGAGTCTCTCGAGTTAGCAAATGTACCTCGCCGGGTGACGAGGCTTTTGGCTACCTTAAGTGACTCATAGTTACTCCAGCCAGCTGCTCCACCTTCTTTGAATCTTTCCTCCCTTTAAATCGTACTGTGGTCAGTCCTGCAGAGCGATACGCCACCACCTGTGCATGTTACCGTTGTCTGATTTACTTCAACGACGATTTCCTCGAGTTTTCAAATAAATCTCGCCGAGTGACGAGGCATTTGGCTACCTTAAGAGAGTCATAGTTACTGCCGCCAGCTGCTCGACCTACTTTCTTTCTTTCCACTCATTAATTATTACTGTGGTCAGTCCTGCAGGAGCAATATGCCACTACATGTAAACCTTAACGTTGTCTGAGCTACCTTAACGAAAATATCCTCGAGATTTCAAAAAAAATTTCACATGGTGACGAGGCATTTGGCTACCTTCAGGGAGTCATAGTACCCCTGCCTGCTGCTCCCACTTTTCTAAGCCCTTTCTCTCTATCATTCTTGCTATGGCTGTCCTACAGAACCGATGTGTCACTATATGTCCACGTAAACGTCGTCTCTGTTACTCCCACTACGAGTCTCTCGAGTTAGCAAATGTACCTCGAAGGATGATGAGGCATTTTGCTACCTTATTAGCGTCATAGTTACTGCAGCCAGCTACTCCCCCTTCTTTGAATCTTTCCTGTCTTTAATTCGTACTGTGGTCAGTCTTGCAGAAGCGATACGCCACCACCTGTGCATGTTACTGTTGTCTGAGTTACCTCAACAACGAATTCCTCGAGTTTTCAAATAAATTTCGCCGAGTGACGAGGCATTTGGCTACCTTAAGAGAGTCATAGTTACTGCAGCCAGCTGCTCCCCCTTCTTTGAATCTTTCCTCCCTTTAAATCGTACTGTGGTCAGTCCTGCAGAGCGATACGCCACCACCTGTGCATGTTACCGTTGTCTGAGTTACATCAACGACGATTTCCTCGAATTTTCAAATAAATTTCGCCGAGTGACGAGGCATTTGGCTACCTTAAGAGAGTCATAGTTACTGCTGCCAGCTGCTCGACCTACTTTCATTATTTCCACTCATTAATTATTACTGTGGTCAGTCCTGCAGGAGCAATATGCCACTACATGTAAACCTTAACGTTGTCTGAGCTACCTTAACGAAGATATTCTCGAGTTTTCAAAAAAAATTTCACATGGTCACGAGGCATTTGGCTGCCTTAAGAGAGTCATAGTACCCCTGCCTGCTGCTCCCACTTTTTTAAGCCCTTTCTCTCTATCATTCTTGCTATGGCTGTCCTACAGAACCGATGTGCCACTATATGTCCAGGTTAACGTCGTCACTGTTACTCCCACTGCGAGTCTCTCGAGTTTGCAAATGTACCTCGCCGGGTGACGAGGCTTTTGGCTACCTTAAGTGACTCATAGTTACTGCAGCCAGCTGCTCCACCTTCTTTGAATCTTTCCTCCCTTTAAATCGTACTGAGGTCAGTCCTGCTGAAGCGATACGCCACCACCTGTGCATGTTACCGTTGTCTGAGTTACATCAACGACGATTTCCTCGAATTTTCAAATAAATTTCACCGAGTGACGAGGCATTTGGCTACCTTAAGAGAGTCATAGTTACTGCAGCCAGCTGCTCCCCCTTCTTTGAATCTTTCCTCCCTTTAAATCGTACTGTGGTCAGTCCTGCAGAGCGATACGCCACCACCTGTGCATGTTACCGTTGTCTGAGTTACATCAACGACGATTTCCTCGAATTTTCAAATAAATTTCGCCGAGTGACGAGGCATTTGGCTACCTTAAGAGAGTCATAGTTACTGCTGCCAGCTGCTCGACCTACTTACATTCTTTCCACTCATTAATTATTACTGTGGTCAGTCCTGCAGGAGCAATATGCCACTACATGTAAACCTTAACGTTGTCTGAGCTACCTTAACGAAGATATTCTCGAGTTTTCAAAAAAAATTTCACATGGTGACGAGGCATTTGGCTGCCTTAAGAGAGTCATAGTACCCCTGCCTGCTGCTCCCACTTTTTTAAGCCCTTTCTCTCTATCATTCTTGCTGTGGCTGTCCTACAGAACCGATGTGCCACTATATGTCCAGGTTAACGTCGTCACTGTTACTCCCACTGCGAGTCTCTCGAGTTAGCAAATGTACCTCGCCGGGTGACGAGGCTTTTGGCTACCTTAAGTGACTCATAGTTACTCCAGCCAGCTGCTCCACCTTCTTTGAATCTTTCCTCCCTTTAAATCGTACTGTGGTCAGTCCTGCAGAGCGATACGCCACCACCTGTGCATGTTACCGTTGTCTGATTTACTTCAACGACGATTTCCTCGAGTTTTCAAATAAATCTCGCCGAGTGACGAGGCATTTGGCTACCTTAAGAGAGTCATAGTTACTGCCGCCAGCTGCTCGACCTACTTTCTTTCTTTCCACTCATTAATTATTACTGTGGTCAGTCCTGCAGGAGCAATATGCCACTACATGTAAACCTTAACGTTGTCTGAGCTACCTTAACGAAAATATCCTCGAGATTTCAAAAAAAATTTCACATGGTGACGAGGCATTTGGCTACCTTCAGGGAGTCATAGTACCCCTGCCTGCTGCTCCCACTTTTCTAAGCCCTTTCTCTCTATCATTCTTGCTATGGCTGTCCTACAGAACCGATGTGACACTATATGTCCACGTAAACGTCGTCTCTGTTACTCCCACTACGAGTCTCTCGAGTTAGCAAATGTACCTCGAAGGATGATGAGGCATTTTGCTACCTTATTAGCGTCATAGTTACTGCAGCCAGCTGCTCCCCCTTCTTTGAATCTTTCCTCCCTTTAAATCGTACTGTGGTCAGTCCTGCAGAGCGATACGCCACCACCTGTGCATGTTACCGTTGTCTGAGTTACATCAACGACGATTTCCTCGAATTTTCAAATAAATTTCGCCGAGTGACGAGGCATTTGGCTACCTTAAGAGAGTCATAGTTACTGCTGCCAGCTGCTCGACCTACTTACATTCTTTCCACTCATTAATTATTACTGTGGTCAGTCCTGCAGGAGCAATATGCCACTACATGTAAACCTTAACGTTGTCTGAGCTACCTTAACGAAGATATTCTCGAGTTTTCAAAAAAAATTTCACATGGTGACGAGGCATTTGGCTGCCTTAAGAGAGTCATAGTACCCCTGCCTGCTGCTCCCACTTTTTTAAGCCCTTTCTCTCTATCATTCTTGCTGTGGCTGTCCTACAGAACCGATGTGCCACTATATGTCCAGGTTAACGTCGTCACTGTTACTCCCACTGCGAGTCTCTCGAGTTAGCAAATGTACCTCGCCGGGTGACGAGGCTTTTGGCTACCTTAAGTGACTCATAGTTACTCCAGCCAGCTGCTCCACCTTCTTTGAATCTTTCCTCCCTTTAAATCGTACTGTGGTCAGTCCTGCAGAGCGATACGCCACCACCTGTGCATGTTACCGTTGTCTGATTTACTTCAACGACGATTTCCTCGAGTTTTCAAATAAATCTCGCCGAGTGACGAGGCATTTGGCTACCTTAAGAGAGTCATAGTTACTGCCGCCAGCTGCTCGACCTACTTTCTTTCTTTCCACTCATTAATTATTACTGTGGTCAGTCCTGCAGGAGCAATATGCCACTACATGTAAACCTTAACGTTGTCTGAGCTACCTTAACGAAAATATCCTCGAGATTTCAAAAAAAATTTCACATGGTGACGAGGCATTTGGCTACCTTCAGGGAGTCATAGTACCCCTGCCTGCTGCTCCCACTTTTCTAAGCCCTTTCTCTCTATCATTCTTGCTATGGCTGTCCTACAGAACCGATGTGTCACTATATGTCCACGTAAACGTCGTCTCTGTTACTCCCACTACGAGTCTCTCGAGTTAGCAAATGTACCTCGAAGGATGATGAGGCATTTTGCTACCTTATTAGCGTCATAGTTACTGCAGCCAGCTACTCCCCCTTCTTTGAATCTTTCCTGTCTTTAATTCGTACTGTGGTCAGTCTTGCAGAAGCGATACGCCACCACCTGTGCATGTTACTGTTGTCTGAGTTACCTCAACAACGAATTCCTCGAGTTTTCAAATAAATTTCGCCGAGTGACGAGGCATTTGGCTACCTTAAGAGAGTCATAGTTACTGCAGCCAGCTGCTCCCCCTTCTTTGAATCTTTCCTCCCTTTAAATCGTACTGTGGTCAGTCCTGCAGAGCGATACGCCACCACCTGTGCATGTTACCGTTGTCTGAGTTACATCAACGACGATTTCCTCGAATTTTCAAATAAATTTCGCCGAGTGACGAGGCATTTGGCTACCTTAAGAGAGTCATAGTTACTGCTGCCAGCTGCTCGACCTACTTTCATTATTTCCACTCATTAATTATTACTGTGGTCAGTCCTGCAGGAGCAATATGCCACTACATGTAAACCTTAACGTTGTCTGAGCTACCTTAACGAAGATATTCTCGAGTTTTCAAAAAAAATTTCACATGGTGACGAGGCATTTGGCTGCCTTGAGAGAGTCATAGTACCCCTGCCTGCTGCTCCCACTTTTTTAAGCCCTTTCTCTCTATCATTCTTGCTATGGCTGTCCTACAGAACCGATGTGCCACTATATGTCCAGGTTAACGTCGTCATTGTTACTCCCACTGCGAGTCTCTCGAGTTAGCAAATGTACCTCGCCGGGTGACGAGGCTTTTGGCTACCTTAAGTGACTCATAGTTACTGCAGCCAGCTGCTCCACCTTCTTTGAATCTTTCCTCCCTTTAAATCGTACTGAGGTCAGTCCTGCTGAAGCGATACGCCACCACCTGTGCATGTTACCGTTGTCTGAGTTACATCAACGACGATTTCCTCGAATTTTCAAATAAATTTCGCCGAGTGACGAGGCATTTGTCTACCTTAAGAGAGTCATAGTTACTGCTGCCAGCTGCTCGACCTACTTTCATTCTTTCCACTCATTAATTATTACTGTGGTCAGTCCTGCAGGAGCAATATGCCACTACATGTAAACCTTAACGTTGTCTGAGCTACCTCAACGAAGATATTCTCGAGTTTTCAAAAAAAATTTCACATGGTGACGAGGCATTTGGCTGCCTTAAGAGAGTCATAGTACCCCTGCCTGCTGCTCCCACTTTATTAAGCCCTTTTTCTCTATCATTCTTGCTATGGCTGTCCTACAGAACCGATGTGCCACTATATGTCCAGGTTAACGTCGTCACTGTTACTCCCACTGCGAGTCTCTCGAGTTAGCAAATGTACCTCGCCGGGTGACGAGGCTTTTGGCTACCTTAAGTGACTCATAGTTACTCCAGCCAGCTGCTCCACCTTCTTTGAATCTTTCCTCCCTTTAAATCGTACTGTGGTCAGTCCTGCAGAGCGATACGCCACCACCTGTGCATGTTACCGTTGTCTGATTTACTTCAACGACGATTTCCTCGAGTTTTCAAATAAATCTCGCCGAGTGACGAGGCATTTGGCTACCTTAAGAGAGTCATAGTTACTGCCGCCATCTGCTCGACCTACTTTCTTTCTTTCCACTCATTAATTATTACTGTGGTCAGTCCTGCAGGAGCAATATGCCACTACATGTAAACCTTAACGTTGTCTGAGCTACCTTAACGAAAATATCCTCGAGATTTCAAAAAAAATTTCACATGGTGACGAGGCATTTGGCTACCTTCAGGGAGTCATAGTACCCCTGCCTGCTGCTCCCACTTTTCTAAGCCCTTTCTCTCTATCATTCTTGCTATGGCTGTCCTACAGAACCGATGTGTCACTATATGTCCACGTAAACGTCGTCTCTGTTACTCCCACTACGAGTCTCTCGAGTTAGCAAATGTACCTCGAAGGATGATGAGGCATTTTGCTACCTTATAAGCGTCATAGTTACTGCAGCCAGCTACTCCCCCTTCTTTGAATCTTTCCTGTCTTTAATTCGTACTGTGGTCAGTCTTGCAGAAGCGATACGCCACCACCTGTGCATGTTACTGTTGTCTGAGTTACCTCAACAACGAATTCCTCGAGTTTTCAAATAAATTTCGCCGAGTGACGAGGCAATTAGCTACCTTAAGAGAGTCATAGTTACTGCAGCCAGCTGCTCCCCCTTCTTTGAATCTTTCCTCCCTTTAAATCGTACTGTGGTCAGTCCTGCAGAGCGATACGCCACCACCTGTGCATGTTACCGTTGTCTGAGTTACATCAACGACGATTTCCTCGAATTTTCAAATAAATTTCGCCGAGTGACGAGGCATTTGGCTACCTTAAGAGAGTCATAGTTACTGCTGCCAGCTGCTCGACCTACTTTCATTCTTTCCACTCATTAATTATTACTGTGGTCAGTCCTGCAGGAGCAATATGCCACTACATGTAAACCTTAACGTTGTCTGAGCTACCTTAACGAAGATATTCTCGAGTTTTCAAAAAAAATTTCACATGGTGACGAGGCATTTGGCTGCCTTAAGAGAGTCATAGTACCCCTGCCTGTTGCTCCCACTTTATTAAGCCCTTTCTCTCTATCATTCTTGCTATGGCTGTCCTACAGAACCGATGTGCCACTATATGTCCAGGTTAACGTCGTCACTGTTACTCCCACTGCGAGTCTCTCGAGTTAGCAAATGTACCTCGCCGGGTGACGAGGCTTTTGGCTACCTTAAGTGACTCATAGTTACTCCAGCCAGCTGCTCCACCTTCTTTGAATCTTTCCTCCCTTTAAATCGTACTGTGGTCAGTCCTGCAGAGCGATACGCCACCACCTGTGCATGTTACCGTTGTCTGATTTACTTCAACGACGATTTCCTCGAGTTTTCAAATAAATCTCGCCGAAGACGAGGCATTTGGCTACCTTAAGAGAGTCATAGTTACTGCCGCCAGCTGCTCGACCTACTTTCTTTCTTTCCACTCATTAATTATTACTGTGGTCAGTCCTGCAGGAGCAATATGCCACTACATGTATACCTTAACGTTGTCTGAGCTACCTTAACGAAAATATCCTCGAGATTTCAAAAAAAATTTCACATGGTCACGAGGCATTTGGCTACCTTCAGGGAGTCATAGTACCCCTGCCTGCTGCTCCCACTTTTCTAAGCCCTTTCTCTCTATCATTCTTGCTATGGCTGTCCTACAGAACCGATGTGTCACTATATGTCCACGTAAACGTCGTCTCTGTTACTCCCACTACGAGTCCCTCGAGTTAGCAAATGTACCTCGAAGGATGATGAGGCATTTTGCTACCTTATAAGCGTCATAGTTACTGCAGCCAGCTACTCCCCCTTCTTTGAATCTTTCCTGTCTTTAATTCGTACTGTGGTCAGTCTTGCAGAAGCGATACGCCAACACCTGTGCATGTTACTGTTGTCTGAGTTACCTCAACAACGAATTCCTCGAGTTTTCAAATAAATTTCGCCGAGTGACGAGGCATTTGGCTACCTTAAGAGAGTCATAGTTACTGCAGCCAGCTGCTCCCCCTTCTTTGAATCTTTCTTCCCTTTAAATCGTACTGTGGTCAGTCCTGCAGAGCGATACGCCACCACCTGTGCATGTTACCGTTGTCTGATTTACTTCAACAACGATTTCCTCGAGTTTTTAAAATACATTTCGCCGAGTGACGAGGCATTTGGCTACCTTAAGAGAGTCATAGTTACTGCTGCCAGCTGCTCGACCTACTTTCATTCTTTCCACTCATTAATTATTACTGTGGTCAGTCCTGCAGGAGCAATATGCCACTACATGTAAACCTTAACGTTGTCTGAGCTACCTTAACGAAGATATTCTCGAGTTTTCAAAAAAAATTTCACATGGTGACTAGGCATTTGGCTGCCTTAAGAGAGTCATAGTACCCCTGCCTGCTGCTCCCACTTTTTTAAGCCCTTTCTCTCTATCATTCTTGCTATGGCTGTCCTACAGAACCGATGTGCCACTATATGTCCAGGTTAACGTCGTCACTGTTACTCCCACTGCGAGTCTCTCGAGTTAGCAAATGTACCTCGCCGGGTGACGAGGCTTTTGGCTACCTTAAGTGACTCATAGTTACTGCAGCCAGCTGCTCCACCTTCTTTGAATCTTTCCTCCCTTTAAATCGTACTGAGGTCAGTCCTGCTGAAGCGATACGCCACCACCTGTGCATGTTACCGTTGTCTGAGTTACATCAACGACGATTTCCTCGAATTTTCAAATAAATTTCGCCGAGTGACGAGGCATTTGACTACCTTAAGAGAGTCATAGTTACTGCTGCCAGCTGCTCGACCTACTTTCATTCTTTCCACTCATTACTTATTACTGTGGTCAGTCCTGCAGGAGCAATATGCCACTACATGTAAACCTTAACGTTGTCTGAGCTACCTTAACGAAGATATTCTCGAGTTTTCAAAAAAAATTTCACATGGTGACGAGGCATTTGGCTGCCTTAAGAGAGTCATAGTACCCCTGCCTGCTGCTCCCACTTTATTAAGCCCTTTTTCTCTATCATTCTTGCTATGGCTGTCCTACAGAACCGATGTGCCACTATATGTCCAGGTTAACGTCGTCACTGTTACTCCCACTGCGAGTCTCTCGAGTTAGCAAATGTACCTCGCCGGGTGACGAGGCTTTTGGCTACCTTAAGTGACTCATAGTTACTCCAGCCAGCTGCTCCACCTTCTTTGAATCTTTCCTCCCTTTAAATCGTACTGTGGTCAGTCCTGCAGAGCGATACGCCACCACCTGTGCATGTTACCGTTGTCTGATTTACTTCAACGACGATTTCCTCGAGTTTTCAAATAAATCTCGCCGAGTGACGAGGCATTTGGCTACCTTAAGAGAGTCATAGTTACTGCCGCCAGCTGCTCGACCTACTTTCTTTCTTTCCACTCATTAATTATTACTGTGGTCAGTCCTGCAGGAGCAATATGCCACTACATGTAAACCTTAACGTTGTCTGAGCTACCTTAACGAAAATATCCTCGAGATTTCAAAAAAAATTTCACATGGTGACGAGGCATTTGGCTACCTTCAGGGAGTCATAGTACCCCTGCCTGCTGCTCCCACTTTTCTAAGCCCTTTCTCTCTATCATTCTTGCTATGGCTGTCCTACAGAACCGATGTGTCACTATATGTCCACGTAAACGTCGTCTCTGTTACTCCCACTACGAGTCTCTCGAGTTAGCAAATGTACCTCGAAGGATGATGAGGCATTTTGCTACCTTATAAGCGTCATAGTTACTGCAGCCAGCTACTCCCCCTTCTTTGAATCTTTCCTGTCTTTAATTCGTACTGTGGTCAGTCCTGCAGAAGCGATACGCCACCACCTGTGCATGTTACTGTTGTCTGAGTTACCTCAACAACGAATTCCTCGAGTTTTCAAATAAATTTCGCCGAGTAACGAGGCATTTGGCTACCTTAAGAGAGTCATAGTTACTGCAGCCAGCTGCTCCCCCTTCTTTGAATCTTTCCTCCCTTTAAATCGTACTGTGGTCAGTCCTGCAGAGCGATACGCCACCACCTGTGCATGTTACCGTTGTCTGATTTACTTCAACGACGATTTCCTCGAGTTTTTAAAATAAATTTCGCCGAGTGACGAGGCATTTGGCTACCTTAAGAGAGTCATAGTTACTGCTGCCAGCTGCTCGACCTACTTTCATTCTTTCCACTCATTAATTATTACTGTGGTCAGTCCTGCAGGAGCAATATGCCACTACATGTAAACCTTAACGTTGTCTGAGCTACCTTAACGAAGATATTCTCGAGTTTTCAAAAAAAATTTCACATGGTGACGAGGCATTTGGCTGCCTTAAGAGAGTCATAGTACCCCTGCCTGCTGCTCCCACTTTTTTAAGCCCTTTCTCTCTATCATTCTTGCTATGGCTGTCCTACAGAACCAATGTGCCACTATATGTCCAGGTTAACGTCGTCACTGTTACTCCCACTGCGAGTCTCTCGAGTTAGCAAATGTACCTCGCCGGGTGACGAGGCTTTTGGCTACCTTAAGTGACTCATAGTTACTGCAGCCAGCTGCTCCACCTTCTTTGAATCTTTCCTCCCTATAAATCGTACTGTGGTCAGTCCTGCAGAGCGATACGCCACCACCTGTGCATGTTACCGTTGTCTGATTTACTTCAACGACGATTTCCTCGAGTTTTCAAATAAATCTCGCCGAGTGACGAGGCATTTGGCTACCTTAAGAGAGTCATAGTTACTGCCGCCAGCTGCTCGACCTACTTTCTTTCTTTCCACTCATTAATTATTACTGTGGTCAGTCCTGCAGGAGCAATATGCCACTACATGTAAACCTTAACGTTGTCTGAGCTACCTTAACGAAAATATCCTCGAGATTTCAAAAAAAATTTCACATGGTGACGAGGCATTTGGCTGCCTTAAGAGAGTCATAGTACCCCTGCCTGCTGCTCCCACTTTATTAAGCCCTTTTTCTCTATCATTCTTGCTATGGCTGTCCTACAGAACCGATGTGCCACTATATGTCCAGGTTAACGTCGTCACTGTTACTCCCACTGCGAGTCTCTCGAGTTAGCAAATGTACCTCGCCGGGTGACGAGGCTTTTGGCTACCTTAAGTGACTCATAGTTACTCCAGCCAGCTGCTCCACCTTCTTTGAATCTTTCCTCCCTTTAAATCGTACTGTGGTCAGTCCTGCAGAGCGATACGCCACCACCTGTGCATGTTACCGTTGTCTGATTTACTTCAACGACGATTTCCTCGAGTTTTCAAATAAATCTCGCCGAGTGACGAGGCATTTGGCTACCTTAAGAGAGTCATAGTTACTGCCGCCAGCTGCTCGACCTACTTTCTTTCTTTCCACTCATTAATTATTACTGTGGTCAGTCCTGCAGGAGCAATATGCCACTACATGTAAACCTTAACGTTGTCTGAGCTACCTTAACGAAAATATCCTCGAGATTTCAAAAAAAATTTCACATGGTGACGAGGCATTTGGCTACCTTCAGGGAGTCATAGTACCCCTGCCTGCTGCTCCCACTTTTCTAAGCCCTTTCTCTCTATCATTCTTGCTATGGCTGTCCTACAGAACCGATGTGTCACTATATGTCCACGTAAACGTCGTCTCTGTTACTCCCACTACGAGTCTCTCGAGTTAGCAAATGTACCTCGAAGGATGATGAGGCATTTTGCTACCTTATAAGCGTCATAGTTACTGCAGCCAGCTACTCCCCCTTCTTTGAATCTTTCCTGTCTTTAATTCGTACTGTGGTCAGTCTTGCAGAAGCGATACGCCAACACCTGTGCATGTTACTGTTGTCTGAGTTACCTCAACAACGAATTCCTCGAGTTTTCAAATAAATTTCGCCGAGTGACGAGGCATTTGGCTACCTTAAGAGAGTCATAGTTACTGCAGCCAGCTGCTCCCCCTTCTTTGAATCTTTCCTCCCTTTAAATCGTACTGTGGTCAGTCCTGCAGAGCGATACGCCACCACCTGTGCATGTTACCGTTGTCTGATTTACTTCAACAACGATTTCCTCGAGTTTTTAAAATACATTTCGCCGAGTGACGAGGCATTTGGCTACCTTAAGAGAGTCATAGTTACTGCTGCCAGCTGCACGTCCTACTTTCTTTCTTTCCACTCATTAATTATTACTGTGGTCAGTCCTGCAGGAGCAATATGCCACTACATGCAAACCTTAGCGTTGTCTGAGCTACCTTAACGAAGATATTCTCGAGTTTTCAAAAAAAATTTCACATGGTGACGAGGCATTTGGCTGCCTTAAGAGAGTCATAGTACCCCTGCCTGCTGCTCCCACTTTTTTAAGCCCTTTCTCTCTATCATTCTTGCTATGGCTGTCCTACAGAACCGATGTGCCACTATATGTCCAGGTTAACGTCGTCACTGTTACTCCCACTGCGAGTCTCTCGAGTTAGCAAATGTACCTCGCCGGGTGACGAGGCTTTTGGCTACCTTAAGTGACTCATAGTTACTGCAGCCAGCTGCTCCACCTTCTTTGAATCTTTCCTCCCTTTAAATCGTACTGTGGTCAGTCCTGCAGAGCGATACGCCACCACCTGTGCATGTTACCGTTGTCTGATTTACTTCAACGACGATTTCCTCGAGTTTTCAAATAAATCTCGCCGAGTGACGAGGCATTTGGCTACCTTAAGAGAGTCATAGTTACTGCCGCCAGCTGCTCGACCTACTTTCTTTCTTTCCACTCATTAATTATTACTGTGGTCAGTCCTGCAGGAGCAATATGCCACTACATGTAAACCTTAACGTTGTCTGAGCTACCTTAACGAAGATATTCTCGAGTTTTCAAAAAAAATTTCACATGGTGACGAGGCATTTGGCTGCCTTAAGAGAGTCATAGTACCCCTGCCTGCTGCTCCCACTTTATTAAGCCCTTTTTCTCTATCATTCTTGCTATGGCTGTCCTACAGAACCGATGTGCCACTATATGTCCAGGTTAACGTCGTCACTGTTACTCCCACTGCGAGTCTCTCGAGTTAGCAAATGTACCTCGCCGGGTGACGAGGCTTTTGGCTACCTTAAGTGACTCATAGTTACTGCAGCCAGCTGCTCCACCTTCTTTGAATCTTTCCTCCCTTTAAATCGTACTGAGGTCAGTCCTGCTGAAGCGATACGCCACCACCTGTGCATGTTACCGTTGTCTGAGTTACATCAACGACGATTTCCTCGAATTTTCAAATAAATTTCGCCGAGTGACGAGGCATTTGACTACCTTAAGAGAGTCATAGTTACTGCTGCCAGCTGCTCGACCTACTTTCATTCTTTCCACTCATTAATTATTACTGTGGTCAGTCCTGCAGGAGCAATATGCCACTACATGTAAACCTTAACGTTGTCTGAGCTACCTTAACGAAGATATTCTCGAGTTTTCAAAAAAAATTTCACATGGTGACGAGGCATTTGGCTGCCTTAAGAGAGTCATAGTACCCCTGCCTGCTGCTCCCACTTTATTAAGCCCTTTTTCTCTATCATTCTTGCTATGGCTGTCCTACAGAACCGATGTGCCACTATATGTCCAGGTTAACGTCGTCACTGTTACTCCCACTGCGAGTCTCTCGAGTTAGCAAATGTACCTCGCCGGGTGACGAGGCTTTTGGCTACCTTAAGTGACTCATAGTTACTCCAGCCAGCTGCTCCACCTTCTTTGAATCTTTCCTCCCTTTAAATCGTACTGTGGTCAGTCCTGCAGAGCGATACGCCACCACCTGTGCATGTTACCGTTGTCTGATTTACTTCAACGACGATTTCCTCGAGTTTTCAAATAAATCTCGCCGAGTGACGAGGCATTTGGCTACCTTAAGAGAGTCATAGTTACTGCCGCCAGCTGCTCGACCTACTTTCTTTCTTTCCACTCATTAATTATTACTGTGGTCAGTCCTGCAGGAGCAATATGCCACTACATGTAAACCTTAACGTTGTCTGAGCTACCTTAACGAAAATATCCTCGAGATTTCAAAAAAAATTTCACATGGTGACGAGGCATTTGGCTACCTTCAGGGAGTCATAGTACCCCTGCCTGCTGCTCCCACTTTTCTAAGCCCTTTCTCTCTATCATTCTTGCTATGGCTGTCCTACAGAACCGATGTGTCACTATATGTCCACGTAAACGTCGTCTCTGTTACTCCCACTACGAGTCTCTCGAGTTAGCAAATGTACCTCGAAGGATGATGAGGCATTTTGCTACCTTATAAGCGTCATAGTTACTGCAGCCAGCTACTCCCCCTTCTTTGAATCTTTCCTGTCTTTAATTCGTACTGTGGTCAGTCCTGCAGAAGCGATACGCCACCACCTGTGCATGTTACTGTTGTCTGAGTTACCTCAACAACGAATTCCTCGAGTTTTCAAATAAATTTCGCCGAGTGACGAGGCATTTGGCTACCTTAAGAGAGTCATAGTTACTGCAGCCAGCTGCTCCCCCTTCTTTGAATCTTTCCTCCCTTTAAATCGTACTGTGGTCAGTCCTGCAGAGCGATACGCCACCACCTGTGCATGTTACCGTTGTCTGATTTACTTCAACAACGATTTCCTCGAGTTTTTAAAATAAATTTCGCCGAGTGACGAGGCATTTGGCTACCTTAAGAGAGTCATAGTTACTGCTGCCAGCTGCTCGACCTACTTTCATTCTTTCCACTCATTAATTATTACTGTGGTCAGTCCTGCAGGAGCAATATGCCACTACATGTAAACCTTAACGTTGTCTGAGCTACCTTAACGAAGATATTCTCGAGTTTTCAAAAAAAATTTCACATGGTGACGAGGCATTTGGCTGCCTTAAGAGAGTCATAGTACCCCTGCCTGCTGCTCCCACTTTTTTAAGCCCTTTCTCTCTATCATTCTTGCTATGGCTGTCCTACAGAACCAATGTGCCACTATATGTCCAGGTTAACGTCGTCACTGTTACTCCCACTGCGAGTCTCTCGAGTTAGCAAATGTACCTCGCCGGGTGACGAGGCTTTTGGCTACCTTAAGTGACTCATAGTTACTGCAGCCAGCTGCTCCACCTTCTTTGAATCTTTCCTCCCTATAAATCGTACTGTGGTCAGTCCTGCAGAGCGATACGCCACCACCTGTGCATGTTACCGTTGTCTGATTTACTTCAACGACGATTTCCTCGAGTTTTCAAATAAATCTCGCCGAGTGACGAGGCATTTGGCTACCTTAAGAGAGTCATAGTTACTGCCGCCAGCTGCTCGACCTACTTTCTTTCTTTCCACTCATTAATTATTACTGTGGTCAGTCCTGCAGGAGCAATATGCCACTACATGTAAACCTTAACGTTGTCTGAGCTACCTTAACGAAAATATCCTCGAGATTTCAAAAAAAATTTCACATGGTGACGAGGCATTTGGCTGCCTTAAGAGAGTCATAGTACCCCTGCCTGCTGCTCCCACTTTTCTAAGCCCTTTTTCTCTATCATTCTTGCTATGGCTGTCCTACAGAACCGATGTGCCACTATATGTCCAGGTTAACGTCGTCACTGTTACTCCCACTGCGAGTCTCTCGAGTTAGCAAATGTACCTCGCCGGGTGACGAGGCTTTTGGCTACCTTAAGTGACTCATAGTTACTCCAGCCAGCTGCTCCACCTTCTTTGAATCTTTCCTCCCTTTAAATCGTACTGTGGTCAGTCCTGCAGAGCGATACGCCACCACCTGTGCATGTTACCGTTGTCTGATTTACTTCAACGACGATTTCCTCGAGTTTTCAAATAAATCTCGCCGAGTGACGAGGCATTTGGCTACCTTAAGAGAGTCATAGTTACTGCCGCCAGCTGCTCGACCTACTTTCTTTCTTTCCACTCATTAATTATTACTGTGGTCAGTCCTGCAGGAGCAATATGCCACTACATGTAAACCTTAACGTTGTCTGAGCTACCTTAACGAAAATATCCTCGAGATTTCAAAAAAAATTTCACATGGTGACGAGGCATTTGGCTACCTTCAGGGAGTCATAGTACCCCTGCCTGCTGCTCCCACTTTTCTAAGCCCTTTCTCTCTATCATTCTTGCTATGGCTGTCCTACAGAACCGATGTGTCACTATATGTCCACGTAAACGTCGTCTCTGTTACTCCCACTACGAGTCTCTCGAGTTAGCAAATGTACCTCGAAGGATGATGAGGCATTTTGCTACCTTATAAGCGTCATAGTTACTGCAGCCAGCTACTCCCCCTTCTTTGAATCTTTCCTGTCTTTAATTCGTACTGTGGTCAGTCTTGCAGAAGCGATACGCCAACACCTGTGCATGTTACTGTTGTCTGAGTTACCTCAACAACGAATTCCTCGAGTTTTCAAATAAATTTCGCCGAGTGACGAGGCATTTGGCTACCTTAAGAGAGTCATAGTTACTGCAGCCAGCTGCTCCCCCTTCTTTGAATCTTTCTTCCCTTTAAATCGTACTGTGGTCAGTCCTGCAGAGCGATACGCCACCACCTGTGCATGTTACCGTTGTCTGATTTACTTCAACAACGATTTCCTCGAGTTTTTAAAATACATTTCGCCGAGTGACGAGGCATTTGGCTACCTTAAGAGAGTCATAGTTACTGCTGCCAGCTGCTCGACCTACTTTCATTCTTTCCACTCATTAATTATTACTGTGGTCAGTCCTGCAGGAGCAATATGCCACTACATGTAAACCTTAACGTTGTCTGAGCTACCTTAACGAAGATATTCTCGAGTTTTCAAAAAAAATTTCACATGGTGACGAGGCATTTGGCTGCCTTAAGAGAGTCATAGTACCCCTGCCTGCTGCTCCCACTTTATTAAGCCCTTTTTCTCTATCATTCTTGCTATGGCTGTCCTACAGAACCGATGTGCCACTATATGTCCAGGTTAACGTCGTCACTGTTACTCCCACTGCGAGTCTCTCGAGTTAGCAAATGTACCTCGCCGGGTGACGAGGCTTTTGGCTACCTTAAGTGACTCATAGTTACTGCAGCCAGCTGCTCCACCTTCTTTGAATCTTTCCTCCCTTTAAATCGTACTGTGGTCAGTCCTGCAGAGCGATACGCCACCACCTGTGCATGTTACCGTTGTCTGATTTACTTCAACGACGATTTCCTCGAGTTTTCAAATAAATCTCGCCGAGTGACGAGGCATTTGGCTACCTTAAGAGAGTCATAGTTACTGCCGCCAGCTGCTCGACCTACTTTCTTTCTTTCCACTCATTAATTATTACTGTGGTCAGTCCTGCAGGAGCAATATGCCACTACATGTAAACCTTAACGTTGTCTGAGCTACCTTAACGAAAATATCCTCGAGATTTCAAAAAAAATTTCACATGGTGACGAGGCATTTGGCTACCTTCAGGGAGTCATAGTACCCCTGCCTGCTGCTCCCACTTTTCTAAGCCCTTTCTCTCTATCATTCTTGCTATGGCTGTCCTACAGAACCGATGTGTCACTATATGTCCACGTAAACGTCGTCTCTGTTACTCCCACTACGAGTCTTTCGAGTTAGCAAATGTACCTCGAAGGATGATGAGGCATTTTGCTACCTTATAAGCGTCATAGTTACTGCAGCCAGCTACTCCCCCTTCTTTGAATCTTTCCTGTCTTTAATTCGTACTGTGGTCAGTCCTGCAGAAGCGATACGCCACCACCTGTGCATGTTACTGTTGTCTGAGTTACCTCAACAACGAATTCCTCGAGTTTTCAAATAAATTTCGCCGAGTGACGAGGCATTTGGCTACCTTAAGAGAGTCATAGTTACTGCAGCCAGCTGCTCCCCCTTCTATGAATCTTTCCTCCCTTTAAATCGTACTGTGGTCAGTCCTGCAGAGCGATACGCCACCACCTGTGCATGTTACCGTTGTCTGATTTACTTCAACGACGATTTCCTCGAGTTTTTAAAATAAATTTCGCCGAGTGACGAGGCATTTGGCTACCTTAAGAGAGTCATAGTTACTGCTGCCAGCTGCTCGACCTACTTTCATTCTTTCCACTCATTAATTATTACTGTGGTCAGTCCTGCAGGAGCAATACGCCACTACATGTAAACCTTAACGTTGTCTGAGCTACCTTAACGAAGATATTCTCGAGTTTTCAAAAAAAATTTCACATGGTGACGAGGCATTTGGCTGCCTTAAGAGAGTCATAGTACCCCTGCCTGCTGCTCCCACTTTTTTAAGTCCTTTCTCTCTATCATTCTTGCTATGGCTGTCCTACAGAACCGATGTGCCACTATATGTCCAGGTTAACGTCGTCACTGTTACTCCCACTGCGAGTCTCTCGAGTTAGCAAATGTACCTCGCCGGGTGACGAGGCTTTTGGCTACCTTAAGTGACTCATAGTTACTGCAGCCAGCTGCTCCACCTTCTTTGAATCTTTCCTCCCTTTAAATCGTACTGTGGTCAGTCCTGCAGAGCGATACGCCACCACCTGTGCATGTTACCGTTGTCTGATTTACTTCAACGACGATTTCCTCGAGTTTTCAAATAAATCTCGCCGAGTGACGAGGCATTTGGCTACCTTAAGAGAGTCATAGTTACTGCCGCCAGCTGCTCGACCTACTTTCTTTCTTTCCACTCATTAATTATTACTGTGGTCAGTCCTGCAGGAGCAATATGCCACTACATGTAAACCTTAACGTTGTCTGAGCTACCTTAACGAAAATATCCTCGAGATTTCAAAAAAAATTTCACATGGTGACGAGGCATTTGGCTGCCTTAAGAGAGTCATAGTACCCCTGCCTGCTGCTCCCACTTTATTAAGCCCTTTTTCTCTATCATTCTTGCTATGGCTGTCCTACAGAACCGATGTGCCACTATATGTCCAGGTTAACGTCGTCACTGTTACTCCCACTGCGAGTCTCTCGAGTTAGCAAATGTACCTCGCCGGGTGACGAGGCTTTTGGCTACCTTAAGTGACTCATAGTTACTCCAGCCAGCTGCTCCACCTTCTTTGAATCTTTCCTCCCTTTAAATCGTACTGTGGTCAGTCCTGCAGAGCGATACGCCACCACTTGTGCATGTTACCGTTGTCTGATTTACTTCAACGACGATTTCCTCGAGTTTTCAAATAAATCTCGCCGAGTGACGAGGCATTTGGCTACCTTAAGAGAGTCATAGTTACTGCCGCCAGCTGCTCGACCTACTTTCTTTCTTTCCACTCATTAATTATTACTGTGGTCAGTCCTGCAGGAGCAATATGCCACTACATGTAAACCTTAACGTTGTCTGAGCTACCTTAACGAAAATATCCTCGAGATTTCAAAAAAAATTTCACATGGTGACGAGGCATTTGGCTACCTTCAGGGAGTCATAGTACCCCTGCCTGCTGCTCCCACTTTTCTAAGCCCTTTCTCTCTATCATTCTTGCTATGGCTGTCCTACAGAACCGATGTGTCACTATATGTCCACGTAAACGTCGTCTCTGTTACTCCCACTACGAGTCTTTCGAGTTAGCAAATGTACCTCGAAGGATGATGAGGCATTTTGCTACCTTATAAGCGTCATAGTTACTGCAGCCAGCTACTCCCCCTTCTTTGAATCTTTCCTGTCTTTAATTCGTACTGTGGTCAGTCCTGCAGAAGCGATACGCCACCACCTGTGCATGTTACTGTTGTCTGAGTTACCTCAACAACGAATTCCTCGAGTTTTCAAATAAATTTCGCCGAGTGACGAGGCATTTGGCTACCTTAAGAGAGTCATAGTTACTGCAGCCAGCTGCTCCCCCTTCTTTGAATCTTTCCTCCCTTTAAATCGTACTGTGGTCAGTCCTGCAGAGCGATACGCCACCACCTGTGCATGTTACCGTTGTCTGATTTACTTCAACGACGATTTCCTCGAGTTTTTAAAATAAATTTCGCCGAGTGACGAGGCATTTGGCTACCTTAAGAGAGTCATAGTTACTGCTGCCAGCTGCTCGACCTACTTTCATTCTTTCCACTCATTAATTATTACTGTGGTCAGTCCTGCAGGAGCAATATGCCACTACATGTAAACCTTAACGTTGTCTGAGCTACCTTAACGAAGATATTCTCGAGTTTTCAAAAAAAATTTCACATGGTGACGAGGCATTTGGCTGCCTTAAGAGAGTCATAGTACCCCTGCCTGCTGCTCCCACTTTTTTAAGCCCTTTCTCTCTATCATTCTTGCTATGGCTGTCCTACAGAACCGATGTGCCACTATATGTCCAGGTTAACGTCGTCACTGTTACTCCCACTGCGAGTCTCTCGAGTTAGCAAATGTACCTCGCCGGGTGACGAGGCTTTTGGCTACCTTAAGTGACTCATAGTTACTGCAGCCAGCTGCTCCACCTTCTTTGAATCTTTCCTCCCTTTAAATCGTACTGTGGTCAGTCCTGCAGAGCGATACGCCACCACCTGTGCATGTTACCGTTGTCTGATTTACTTCAACGACGATTTCCTCGAGTTTTCAAATAAATCTCGCCGAGTGACGAGGCATTTGGCTACCTTAAGAGAGTCATAGTTACTGCCGCCAGCTGCTCGACCTACTTTCTTTCTTTCCACTCATTAATTATTACTGTGGTCAGTCCTGCAGGAGCAATATGCCACTACATGTAAACCTTAACGTTGTCTGAGCTACCTTAACGAAAATATCCTCGAGATTTCAAAAAAAATTTCACATGGTGACGAGGCATTTGGCTGCCTTAAGAGAGTCATAGTACCCCTGCCTGCTGCTCCCACTTTATTAAGCCCTTTTTCTCTATCATTCTTGCTATGGCTGTCCTACAGAACCGATGTGCCACTATATGTCCAGGTTAACGTCGTCACTGTTACTCCCACTGCGAGTCTCTCGAGTTAGCAAATGTACCTCGCCGGGTGACGAGGCTTTTGGCTACCTTAAGTGACTCATAGTTACTCCAGCCAGCTGCTCCACCTTCTTTGAATCTTTCCTCCCTTTAAATCGTACTGTGGTCAGTCCTGCAGAGCGATACGCCACCACCTGTGCATGTTACCGTTGTCTGATTTACTTCAACGACGATTTCCTCGAGTTTTCAAATAAATCTCGCCGAGTGACGAGGCATTTGGCTACCTTAAGAGAGTCATAGTTACTGCCGCCAGCTGCTCGACCTACTTTCTTTCTTTCCACTCATTAATTATTACTGTGGTCAGTCCTGCAGGAGCAATATGCCACTACATGTAAACCTTAACGTTGTCTGAGCTACCTTAACGAAAATATCCTCGAGATTTCAAAAAAAATTTCACATGGTGACGAGGCATTTGGCTACCTTCAGGGAGTCATAGTACCCCTGCCTGCTGCTCCCACTTTTCTAAGCCCTTTCTCTCTATCATTCTTGCTATGGCTGTCCTACAGAACCGATGTGTCACTATATGTCCACGTAAACGTCGTCTCTGTTACTCCCACTACGAGTCTCTCGAATTAGCAAATGTACCTCGAAGGATGATGAGGCATTTTGCTACCTTATAAGCGTCATAGTTACTGCAGCCAGCTACTCCCCCTTCTTTGAATCTTTCCTGTCTTTAATTCGTACTGTGGTCAGTCCTGCAGAAGCGATACGCCACCACCTGTGCATGTTACTGTTGTCTGAGTTACCTCAACAACGAATTCCTCGAGTTTTCAAATAAATTTCGCCGAGTGACGAGGCATTTGGCTACCTTAAGAGAGTCATAGTTACTGCAGCCAGCTGCTCCCCCTTCTTTGAATCTTTCCTCCCTTTAAATCGTACTGTGGTCAGTCCTGCAGAGCGATACGCCACCACCTGTGCATGTTACCGTTGTCTGATTTACTTCAACGACGATTTCCTCGAGTTTTCAAATAAATCTCGCCGAGTGACGAGGCATTTGGCTACCTTAAGAGAGTCATAGTTACTGCCGCCAGCTGCTCGACCTACTTTCTTTCTTTCCACTCATTAATTATTACTGTGGTCAGTCCTGCAGGAGCAATATGCCACTACATGTAAACCTTAACGTTGTCTGAGCTACCTTAACGAAGATATTCTCGAGTTTTCAAAAAAAATTTCACATGGTGACGAGGCATTTGGCTGCCTTAAGAGAGTCATAGTACCCCTGCCTGCTGCTCCCACTTTTTTAAGCCCTTTCTCTCTATCATTCTTGCTATGGCTGTCCTACAGAACCGATGTGCCACTATATGTCCAGGTTAACGTCGTCACTGTTACTCCCACTGCGAGTCTCTCGAGTTAGCAAATGTACCTCGCCGGGTGACGAGGCTTTTGGCTACCTTAAGTGACTCATAGTTACTGCAGCCAGCTGCTCCACCTTCTTTGAATCTTTCCTCCCTTTAAATCGTACTGTGGTCAGTCCTGCAGAGCGATACGCCACCACCTGTGCATGTTACCGTTGTCTGATTTACTTCAACGACGATTTCCTCGAGTTTTCAAATAAATCTCGCCGAGTGACGAGGCATTTGGCTACCTTAAGAGAGTCATAGTTACTGCCGCCAGCTGCTCGACCTACTTTCTTTCTTTCCACTCATTAATTATTACTGTGGTCAGTCCTGCAGGAGCAATATGCCACTACATGTAAACCTTAACGTTGTCTGAGCTACCTTAACGAAAATATCCTCGAGATTTCAAAAAAAATTTCACATGGTGACGAGGCATTTGGCTGCCTTAAGAGAGTCATAGTACCCCTGCCTGCTGCTCCCACTTTATTAAGCCCTTTTTCTCTATCATTCTTGCTATGGCTGTCCTACAGAACCGATGTGCCACTATATGTCCAGGTTAACGTCGTCACTGTTACTCCCACTGCGAGTCTCTCGAGTTAGCAAATGTACCTCGCCGGGTGACGAGGCTTTTGGCTACCTTAAGTGACTCATAGTTACTCCAGCCAGCTGCTCCACCTTCTTTGAATCTTTCCTCCCTTTAAATCGTACTGTGGTCAGTCCTGCAGAGCGATACGCCACCACCTGTGCATGTTACCGTTGTCTGATTTACTTCAACGACGATTTCCTCGAGTTTTCAAATAAATCTCGCCGAGTGACGAGGCATTTGGCTACCTTAAGAGAGTCATAGTTACTGCCGCCAGCTGCTCGACCTACTTTCTTTCTTTCCACTCATTAATTATTACTGTGGTCAGTCCTGCAGGAGCAATATGCCACTACATGTAAACCTTAACGTTGTCTGAGCTACCTTAACGAAAATATCCTCGAGATTTCAAAAAAAATTTCACATGGTGACGAGGCATTTGGCTACCTTCAGGGAGTCATAGTACCCCTGCCTGCTGCTCCCACTTTTCTAAGCCCTTTCTCTCTATCATTCTTGCTATGGCTGTCCTACAGAACCGATGTGTCACTATATGTCCACGTAAACGTCGTCTCTGTTACTCCCACTACGAGTCTCTCGAATTAGCAAATGTACCTCGAAGGATGATGAGGCATTTTGCTACCTTATAAGCGTCATAGTTACTGCAGCCAGCTACTCCCCCTTCTTTGAATCTTTCCTGTCTTTAATTCGTACTGTGGTCAGTCCTGCAGAAGCGATACGCCACCACCTGTGCATGTTACTGTTGTCTGAGTTACCTCAACAACGAATTCCTCGAGTTTTCAAATAAATTTCGCCGAGTGACGAGGCATTTGGCTACCTTAAGAGAGTCATAGTTACTGCAGCCAGCTGCTCCCCCTTCTTTGAATCTTTCCTCCCTTTAAATCGTACTGTGGTCAGTCCTGCAGAGCGATACGCCACCACCTGTGCATGTTACCGTTGTCTGATTTACTTCAACGACGATTTCCTCGAGTTTTTAAAATAAATTTCGCCGAGTGACGAGGCATTTGGCTACCTTAAGAGAGTCATAGTTACTGCTGCCAGCTGCTCGACCTACTTTCATTCTTTCCACTCATTAATTATTACTGTGGTCAGTCCTGCAGGAGCAATACGCCACTACATGTAAACCTTAACGTTGTCTGAGCTACCTTAACGAAGATATTCTCGAGTTTTCAAAAAAAATTTCACATGGTGACGAGGCATTTGGCTGCCTTAAGAGAGTCATAGTACCCCTGCCTGCTGCTCCCACTTTTTTAAGTCCTTTCTCTCTATCATTCTTGCTATGGCTGTCCTACAGAACCGATGTGCCACTATATGTCCAGGTTAACGTCGTCACTGTTACTCCCACTGCGAGTCTCTCGATTTAGCAAATGTACCTCGCCGGGTGACGAGGCTTTTGGCTACCTTAAGTGACTCATAGTTACTGCAGCCAGCTGCTCCACCTTCTTTGAATCTTTCCTCCCTTTAAATCGTACTGTGGTCAGTCCTGCAGAGCGATACGCCACCACCTGTGCATGTTACCGTTGTCTGATTTACTTCAACGACGATTTCCTCGAGTTTTCAAATAAATCTCGCCGAGTGACGAGGCATTTGGCTACCTTAAGAGAGTCATAGTTACTGCCGCCAGCTGCTCGACCTACTTTCTTTCTTTCCACTCATTAATTATTACTGTGGTCAGTCCTGCAGGAGCAATATGCCACTACATGTAAACCTTAACGTTGTCTGAGCTACCTTAACGAAAATATCCTCGAGATTTCAAAAAAAATTTCACATGGTGACGAGGCATTTGGCTGCCTTAAGAGAGTCATAGTACCCCTGCCTGCTGCTCCCACTTTATTAAGCCCTTTTTCTCTATCATTCTTGCTATGGCTGTCCTACAGAACCGATGTGCCACTATATGTCCAGGTTAACGTCGTCACTGTTACTCCCACTGCGAGTCTCTCGAGTTAGCAAATGTACCTCGCCGGGTGACGAGGCTTTTGGCTACCTTAAGTGACTCATAGTTACTCCAGCCAGCTGCTCCACCTTCTTTGAATCTTTCCTCCCTTTAAATCGTACTGTGGTCAGTCCTGCAGAGCGATACGCCACCACTTGTGCATGTTACCGTTGTCTGATTTACTTCAACGACGATTTCCTCGAGTTTTCAAATAAATCTCGCCGAGTGACGAGGCATTTGGCTACCTTAAGAGAGTCATAGTTACTGCCGCCAGCTGCTCGACCTACTTTCTTTCTTTCCACTCATTAATTATTACTGTGGTCAGTCCTGCAGGAGCAATATGCCACTACATGTAAACCTTAACGTTGTCTGAGCTACCTTAACGAAAATATCCTCGAGATTTCAAAAAAAATTTCACATGGTGACGAGGCATTTGGCTACCTTCAGGGAGTCATAGTACCCCTGCCTGCTGCTCCCACTTTTCTAAGCCCTTTCTCTCTATCATTCTTGCTATGGCTGTCCTACAGAACCGATGTGTCACTATATGTCCACGTAAACGTCGTCTCTGTTACTCCCACTACGAGTCTTTCGAGTTAGCAAATGTACCTCGAAGGATGATGAGGCATTTTGCTACCTTATAAGCGTCATAGTTACTGCAGCCAGCTACTCCCCCTTCTTTGAATCTTTCCTGTCTTTAATTCGTACTGTGGTCAGTCCTGCAGAAGCGATACGCCACCACCTGTGCATGTTACTGTTGTCTGAGTTACCTCAACAACGAATTCCTCGAGTTTTCAAATAAATTTCGCCGAGTGACGAGGCATTTGGCTACCTTAAGAGAGTCATAGTTACTGCAGCCAGCTGCTCCCCCTTCTTTGAATCTTTCCTCCCTTTAAATCGTACTGTGGTCAGTCCTGCAGAGCGATACGCCACCACCTGTGCATGTTACCGTTGTCTGATTTACTTCAACGACGATTTCCTCGAGTTTTTAAAATAAATTTCGCCGAGTGACGAGGCATTTGGCTACCTTAAGAGAGTCATAGTTACTGCTGCCAGCTGCTCGACCTACTTTCATTCTTTCCACTCATTAATTATTACTGTGGTCAGTCCTGCAGGAGCAATATGCCACTACATGTAAACCTTAACGTTGTCTGAGCTACCTTAACGAAGATATTCTCGAGTTTTCAAAAAAAATTTCACATGGTGACGAGGCATTTGGCTGCCTTAAGAGAGTCATAGTACCCCTGCCTGCTGCTCCCACTTTTTTAAGCCCTTTCTCTCTATCATTCTTGCTATGGCTGTCCTACAGAACCGATGTGCCACTATATGTCCAGGTTAACGTCGTCACTGTTACTCCCACTGCGAGTCTCTCGAGTTAGCAAATGTACCTCGCCGGGTGACGAGGCTTTTGGCTACCTTAAGTGACTCATAGTTACTGCAGCCAGCTGCTCCACCTTCTTTGAATCTTTCCTCCCTTTAAATCGTACTGTGGTCAGTCCTGCAGAGCGATACGCCACCACCTGTGCATGTTACCGTTGTCTGATTTACTTCAACGACGATTTCCTCGAGTTTTCAAATAAATCTCGCCGAGTGACGAGGCATTTGGCTACCTTAAGAGAGTCATAGTTACTGCCGCCAGCTGCTCGACCTACTTTCTTTCTTTCCACTCATTAATTATTACTGTGGTCAGTCCTGCAGGAGCAATATGCCACTACATGTAAACCTTAACGTTGTCTGAGCTACCTTAACGAAAATATCCTCGAGATTTCAAAAAAAATTTCACATGGTGACGAGGCATTTGGCTGCCTTAAGAGAGTCATAGTACCCCTGCCTGCTGCTCCCACTTTATTAAGCCCTTTTTCTCTATCATTCTTGCTATGGCTGTCCTACAGAACCGATGTGCCACTATATGTCCAGGTTAACGTCGTCACTGTTACTCCCACTGCGAGTCTCTCGAGTTAGCAAATGTACCTCGCCGGGTGACGAGGCTTTTGGCTACCTTAAGTGACTCATAGTTACTCCAGCCAGCTGCTCCACCTTCTTTGAATCTTTCCTCCCTTTAAATCGTACTGTGGTCAGTCCTGCAGAGCGATACGCCACCACCTGTGCATGTTACCGTTGTCTGATTTACTTCAACGACGATTTCCTCGAGTTTTCAAATAAATCTCGCCGAGTGACGAGGCATTTGGCTACCTTAAGAGAGTCATAGTTACTGCCGCCAGCTGCTCGACCTACTTTCTTTCTTTCCACTCATTAATTATTACTGTGGTCAGTCCTGCAGGAGCAATATGCCACTACATGTAAACCTTAACGTTGTCTGAGCTACCTTAACGAAAATATCCTCGAGATTTCAAAAAAAATTTCACATGGTGACGAGGCATTTGGCTACCTTCAGGGAGTCATAGTACCCCTGCCTGCTGCTCCCACTTTTCTAAGCCCTTTCTCTCTATCATTCTTGCTATGGCTGTCCTACAGAACCGATGTGTCACTATATGTCCACGTAAACGTCGTCTCTGTTACTCCCACTACGAGTCTCTCGAATTAGCAAATGTACCTCGAAGGATGATGAGGCATTTTGCTACCTTATAAGCGTCATAGTTACTGCAGCCAGCTACTCCCCCTTCTTTGAATCTTTCCTGTCTTTAATTCGTACTGTGGTCAGTCTTGCAGAAGCGATACGCCAACACCTGTGCATGTTACTGTTGTCTGAGTTACCTCAACAACGAATTCCTCGTGTTTTCAAATAAATTTCGCCGAGTGACGAGGCATTTGGCTACCTTAAGAGAGTCATAGTTACTGCAGCCAGCTGCTCCCCCTTCTTTGAATCTTTCCTCCCTTTAAATCGTACTGTGGTCAGTCCTGCAGAGCGATACGCCACCACCTGTGCATGTTACCGTTGTCTGATTTACTTCAACAACGATTTCCTCGAGTTTTTAAAATACATTTCGCCGAGTGACGAGGCATTTGGCTACCTTAAGAGAGTCATAGTTACTGCTGCCAGCTGCTCGACCTACTTTCATTCTTTCCACTCATTAATTATTACTGTGGTCAGTCCTGCAGGAGCAATATGCCACTACATGTAAACCTTAACGTTGTCTGAGCTACCTTAACGAAGATATTCTCGAGTTTTCAAAAAAAATTTCACATGGTGACGAGGCATTTGGCTTCCTTAAGAGAGTCATAGTACCCCTGCCTGCTGCTCCCACTTTTTTAAGCCCTTTCTCTCTATCATTCTTGCTATGGCTGTCCTACAGAACCGATGTGCCACTATATGTCCAGGTTAACGTCGTCACTGTTACTCCCACTGCGAGTCTCTCGAGTTAGCAAATGTACCTCGCCGGGTGACGAGGCTTTTGGCTACCTTAAGTGACTCATAGTTACTCCAGCCAGCTGCTCCACCTTCTTTGAATCTTTCCTCCCTTTAAATCGTACTGTGGTCAGTCCTGCAGAGCGATACGCCACCACCTGTGCATGTTACCGTTGTCTGATTTACTTCAACGACGATTTCCTCGAGTTTTCAAATAAATCTCGCCGAGTGACGAGGCATTTGGCTACCTTAAGAGAGTCATAGTTACTGCCGCCAGCTGCTCGACCTACTTTCTTTCTTTCCACTCATTAATTATTACTGTGGTCAGTCCTGCAGGAGCAATATGCCACTACATGTAAACCTTAACGTTGTCTGAGCTACCTTAACGAAAATATCCTCGAGATTTCAAAAAAAATTTCACATGGTGACGAGGCATTTGGCTACCTTCAGGGAGTCATAGTACCCCTGCCTGCTGCTCCCACTTTTCTAAGCCCTTTCTCTCTATCATTCTTGCTATGGCTGTCCTACAGAACCGATGTGTCACTATATGTCCACGTAAACGTCGTCTCTGTTACTCCCACTACGAGTCTCTCGAGTTAGCAAATGTACCTCGAAGGATGATGAGGCATTTTGCTACCTTATAAGCGTCATAGTTACTGCAGCCAGCTACTCCCCCTTCTTTGAATCTCTCCTGTCTTTAATTCGTACTGTGGTCAGTCTTGCAGAAGCGATACGCCACCACCTGTGCATGTTACTGTTGTCTGAGTTACCTCAACAACGAATTCCTCGAGTTTTCAAATAAATTTCGCCGAGTGACGAGGCATTTGGCTACCTTAAGAGAGTCATAGTTACTGCTGCCAGCTGCTCGACCTACTTTCATTCTTTCCACTCATTAATTATTACTGTGGTCAGTCCTGCAGGAGCAATATGCCACTACATGTAAACCTTAACGTTGTCTGAGCTACCTTAACGAAGATATTCTCGAGTTTTCAAAAAAAATTTCACATGGTGACGAGGCATTTGGCTGCCTTAAGAGAGTCATAGTACCCCTGCCTGCTGCTCCCACTTTTTTAAGCCCTTTCTATCTATCATTCTTGCTATTGCTGTCCTACAGAACCGATGTGCCACTATATGTCCAGGTTAACGTCGTCACTGTTACTCCCACTACGAGTCTCTCGAGTTAGCAAATGTACCTCGCCGAATGACGAGGCATTTGGCTACCTTAAGTGACTCATAGTTACTGCAGCCAGCTGCTCCCCCTTCTTTGAATCTTTCCTCCCTTTAAATCGTACTGAGGTCAGTCCTGCTGAAGCGATACGCCACCACCTGTGCATGTTACCGTTGTTTGAGTTACTTCAACGACGAATTCCTCGAGTTTTCAAATAAATTTCGCCGAGTGATGAGGCATTTGGCTACCTTAAGAGAGTCATAGTTACTGCTGCCAGCTGCTCGACCTACTTTCGTTCTTTCCACTCTTTAATTATTACTGTGGTCAGTCCTGCAGGAGCAATATGCCACTACATGTAAACCTTAACGTTGTCTGAGCTACCTTAACGAAGATATTCTCGAGTTTTCAAAAAAAATTTCACATGGTGACGAGGCATTTGGCTGCCTTAAGAGAGTCATAGTACCCCTGCCTGCTGCTCCCACTTTTCTAAGCCCATTCTCTCTATCATTCTTGCTATGGCTGTCCTACAGATCCGATGTGCCACTATATGTCCAGGTTAACGTCGTCACTGTCACTCCCACTACGAGTCTCTCGATTTAGCAAATGTACCTCGCCGGGTGACGAGGCATTTGGCTACCTTAAGAGAGTCATAGTTACTGCAGCCAGCTGCGCCCCCTTCTTTGAATCTTTCCTCCCTTTAAATCGTACTGTGGTCAGTCCTGCAGAGCGATACGCCACCACCTGTGCATGTTACCGTTGTCTGATTTACTTCAACGACGATTTCCTCGAGTTTTCAAATAAATCTCGCCGAGTGACGAGGCATTTGGCTATCACAGCTGTCTTTATTCACGTACAGTGAATAACACAAATTAAGTGAATACCCACAAAGCGGGTTTACAGATGGTACATAAATACAAAACACACTTAATAGTAAACACAAGTACATGAACAAAGAAAGGTATTATGCCTGAGAGGCCAGGCAGCAGCCGAAGGATTGAGACCACGCTAACCAACGCCAGTGCGGGGCATCGTGCGGCGGCGAGGGGCAGTCATAGATTCGAAACGCCGCGCCGCCATGATGCTGCCCAGAAGTACTCTGGTGCTCAATGTTGAAAGGTGGCCCTTCGTCACACCAACCTGCTGCAATGCTTTAGCAGAGGCTGGAGACCAAACCCCACGCCAGTTGATGGTCGCCGACGTGGTGGTGAATTCCGTAGCCACTGGAAACAGCTCGCGTATCTTGTCGTAAACAGCCTGCTTGTCGTAGACGGCTACTTTCTCACGGTGACACCTACCAAGATCACGGTTGTCGCCAACCACCTGCGCATCGATGACAAATGCTGCAGTGTCACGGACCGCCACGATGTCTGGCTTTTTCAGGCCTTCAGATGTACGAAGGTGAGGCTCTAGCAGAACATTGTAGCCTCTGCGGCGGAGGCCTCGCGCCAGATAGGACGCCATGGCATCGTGTCGAGCAATGCGAGCCCCGTCGCTTCTCCAGCACTGTTGAATGACATGGTTGGCAGTCTCCGTGGCATTGCAGCCAGCGCGGCAACTGGTGTCACCTTCCCTCCCACGTAGCAGCCGTGCCCGAGTAGGTAAGGCATTAATCCGGACTCGCAGGCATGAGATGTAGTCGCGGCCGTTTACGAACTGCCGCGTATTGGAGACCCAGCAGTGCTGCCCTGGTGTTCGGGCAGACTCGTGTAGCGCAGCGCCGTCGACCGACGAGTGCAGGCGGTCGGCCCAACACCGGCCCAACTGGTAACTGGACTTTATAACTTCCCCCTGCCATTGCAGGGCGTGGTCCAGTTGGTGAATTTCTCGCTGGATTAAGTCCTGGGAAGAATCGTCCGCTGCCGCACCCAGTCCCTGCATCTTCGCCAATCTTCTCCTACGAAGAAGAGGGCCCAGCCAGCGGGCTGCAGGCACCCCCAAGCCCCCATGAGAGATGGGGGCGTGGAAGTAACCGACCGGCGTATCTGCTGGCAGGTGCAGCCAAGATCGAACAGCTGAACGAACACAGACGTCAAGGGAAGAGAGGGCCCCAAGACGAGTCCTCCCCAGGGCGAGGCCATGGAAAATACCCGGGAGGATAACAGAACGAAGGGCAAAAAGCCGCTGCTGAGGTTTGAGTGGTGCACGCTTGATGATGTTCATCTGCTTCTCGACCTCCCGCCGGGGATGGAAAAGACTGCGTCCGCACGTGGAAAATTGCAGGCCTAGATACTTGAAAGTATCTCCCATCGCCAGTGCTGGGATGTTGTTCCCCCCAGCACGAAAGATGACAGTCTCGTCGACCTTGGTTTTCTTCTCCCGGCCTGATGAGACAAGGGCGAGAGAAAAACACTTCCGTGGGTTGACCTCGAGCCCGAGATCCCCCAGGGCCGACGTGGCGATGGTGAGAAGTTCCTGCAATCCATCACGAGTCTCGGCGAACAGCAGGAGGTCATCGGCGAATGCAGCCGCATTTATCCGCCGTCCAAGAATGCGTGCACCAATATGAGCAGGCAGACGAGACAAGAGAATGTCAATGGACATGTTGAAGAGGATAGGAGACAGCGGGTCACCCTGCCGAACACCCCTCGAAGGCCGCACAAGATCTGACGACTTCCCATCCGCGCAGATAACCGTCGATCCCGCCTCATAGCATCCCTGGATGTAGTCCACGAACTCGACCGGCAAACCATGGGCCCTTAGCACCAGGCCAAGGGCACCATGGGCAAGCGAGTCGAAGGCCTTTGACACATCCAGAGATGCCAAGTACAGCGAGCTGGCAGCTCGGCACGCCTGGGTCATCGCCAGATCCAGAAGAAAGGTGTTGTGAAGCATCCCATCCTGAGGGATGAAAGCCCGCTGGCGACCGTCCAACACACAGTAGCGCATCAGGCGGCCAACCAGAACCTTGTGGAAGGCTCTGGTCAGCACCGAGCACACTGTGATCGGGCGAAAGTCAGCAGGGGATGCTGCGGCGGTCTTCTTGGGCAGCAGGGTTGTTCTGGCCTGAAGGAGTCGGGAAGGAAGGGAACGGGAAAGGAGGAGGAAATTAAGGATCTTGAGGAGAACCTCCCGGGGAAGGCGACGCAGTTGTGTCGGCGTGAGGCCGTCAGGACCTGCAGCAGAATTGCGAGGCGGGAGAGCAGCGGTGGCTTCTTCTGCAGAAATGGGAGCCCAGAGGTCACGGAAGGGCACCCTCTTCGAGAATGGCAGCAGCTCATCGGACAGGCCCTCCCCACGCGGAGGTCGAGACCTGACACGTGGTGGAGAGAAGAGGTCTGTCCAAAACTCAATCAGCCCTGGGATGGATGGTGGCTGATGCAAGAGTGTGCCATCGAGAAGTCCGTTGATACAGCGTGCTCCGTTCTTCTTGAAAGCACGCTGGACCACCGCATACTCCCATCTCCTGCGTGCACGCTTCCGCTCTGGGGGCTGTTGGGTCCGCACACTCGCAGCTTGGTGGACGGCTGGCTCCCTGCTGCCTACTTCATCAAGAACAGACAGCAACATAGCCTGGATTGTTTCACGGCTAGTGGTGGGACCCAGAGCCACGAGATCATCAAGCGAGCGGAATCGGCGGTCTGATTGGGGGAGTTCTACTACAAATGACCAGATGGCTAGGTCAACATCTTCCCCTCGAGGTGGAGACTGTGGCAAAGAATGACTGACTGCAGGCTCGCTAGGAGGACCCTGAAGGCCGCGATGCATGCCAGCGAGCTCGGTGACAAACTTCGCCACCATGTCTTTGTAGGGCTGCGCTCTACGCTGACATTTAATTGATTCCAGCGTACGCTCGGGGAAGGCCTTTGCAAGTTCCTGGTTTAAAAATCTGCAACCCTGGGTGGCAAGAGTCGCTTCTGCATGGGCCAAACGCAGGAGCTCTTCTTGGGACCACCTGGCCTTCTTCCTCTCGGTCTTGATCTCAGCATTAGCAGCAATCGGATGGGCGCGACGCCGATGGACACCAAGTCCGGTCTTGGTGGAGAAGGACCGCATACAATCAGGGCAGATGGCGGGGAGCAGCGCTCGACCCGCACCGGTTGGCTGGTTGGCTGGCTCATCAGCTGGCACAGGCGCTCCAGCGGGAGGCCTGGTACCACGTTTGCTTCTATTAGTTGCACCAGCTGTAACAAAGGCAGGGGGGGAGGTAACACCCAAGCCCGAAAAGCACCCTGCTCTGTCGGTCGGGATACTGGAAAGGTACACCTAGGCGAAACCTTTCGCAGCACCCTCACGACTCCCGCCACTTGAAGGCCAGAGCTAGGATTTCCCAACGAGAGGCTAATTGAACCATCATCCACCCGACATCACAAGGATGCTGAGGGGTGAATCGAGAGGGTCCATATATTACGCAGCAGGTGGGCTTTGGGAGTCATAGTTACTGCCGCCAGCTGCTCGACCTACTTTCTTTCTTTCCACTCATTAATTATTACTGTGGTCAGTCCTGCAGGAGCAATATGCCACTACATGTAAACCTTAACGTTGTCTGAGCTACCTTAACGAAAATGTCCTCGAGTTTTCAAAAAAAATTTCACATGGTGACGAGGCATTTGGCTACCTTAAGGGAGTCATAGTACCCCTGCCTGCTGCTCCCACTTTTCTAAGACCTTTCTCTCTATCATTCTTGCTATGGCTGTCCTACAGAACCGATGTGCCACTATATGTCCACGTTAACGTCGTCACTGTTACTCCCACTACGAGTCTCTCGAGTTAGCAAATGTACCTCGCCGGGTGACGAGGCATTTGGCTACCTTAAGAGAGTCATAGCTACTGCAGCCAGCTGCTCCCCCTTCTTTGAATCTTTCCTCCCTTTAAATCGTACTGTGGTCAGTCCTGCAGAGCGATGCGCCACCACCTGTGCATGTTACCGTTGTCTGATTTACTTCAACGACGATTTCCTCGAGTTTTCAAATAAATCTCGCCGAGTGACGAGGCATTTGGCTATACAGCCGTCTTTATTCACAAATACAGTGAATAACACAAGGTAATATAACACTCTTAATCTATTGCGCCATGCTCCCCGAGAGGAGCTCACAAGGGCGCCGGTTACCGAAGTTGTGTAACTGCTGTTACCTTAATATTAAACACAGTATCAACAATTAACATACAAAAATTGAATAAAGAGCGGAATTGCTCCCGATATTGAAGCCCCGGGAGTCGGGGCAAACTAACCTAAATCTAACCGACTAACTAGCCTACGCCCTCCCTGTACTTCGGCCTGGTCGACGTCATATTTTCGAACAGGCCGAAGATCCACGTCGTTCCACAGAGCACCCGCGTGCTGATGGTGCTTAACTCCCGCCTGCGGAAGCCAAGTTGTAGGAGCTGGCGGGCTGATGAAGGTGCCCAAGTCCCCCTCCAGTTCAGGGTCACTGTTCTAAACTGTATGCTGCTGGCTGCAGGTCGGAGAGCGCCGACGGCTTGCCGCACCGACGGGACGTCGTATTTCGCCGCCTTCTGCCGGTGACACCAGTCGGTGTCAAGATGGTCGCCGACGATTTGTGCGTCGATGACATGCACCACGCCGTCCTTAGACGCCACAACGTCGGGCTTGCGGACTCCCTCTGGTGTACGAAGGTGTGGCTCGACAGAGACGTCGAACCCTCGTTGAGCCAGCCCGCGCGCGACGTATTTCACAACCGCGTCGTGTCGTCGCACCCGAGCTCGGCTGGTCAGCCCGCAGCCCTGGACGACGTGGTTCGCGGTCTCGACGGCGTTGCATCTTGCGCGACACATCTTCTCCCTGTCTCGGCCGCGACTCCTGCGCGCCTTGGATGGTAGAGCGTTAATGCGCGTGCGGATGCACGCGACGTAGTCACGGCCAGACAGGAAGCGACTGGTGTCCTCGACCCAGCTGTGTTGGCCTGATGTCCTGGCTGACGACGAGAGAGCGGCCCCGTCGAACGAAATATGCAGGCGCGCCGCCCACATCTCACCAACTTTTGCAGCCGTTGGCAGCAGATGGCCCTCCCACGTGAGGTGTCGTTCAAGCGCCGCCACTTCGTGTCGTGCCTCCCCCAGGTCTGCGTCGGTGGTGGTGGGCTCGAGCTGCAACAGGGTGAGGAGCCTGCCCCGCCTCAGGGTTGGCCCTATCCAGCGGGCTGATGGAATCCCAAGGCCCCCATGGGCAATTGGAGCGTGAAAGTAGCCCAAGGGGGTGTCGGCTGGGAGGCGGAACCATCTCCTCACGGCGGCTCGGACGCAATTGTCCATGGCCTTGAGCGCACCGATGCGGGTGCGACTCAGTGCTAGGCCATGATACAGGCCCGGGAGAAGGACCTCACGAAGTGCAAAGAGCCGATGCTGCGGCTTCAGCGGCGCCCGCGTGATGATCGACAGCTGCTCCTCGATGTGGTGCCTCGGATGGAAGAGACACCGCCCAGAGGAGGAGAACTGCAGTCCCAGGTAGCGGAAGGTCTCACCCACTCCCAACGCCGGCATGGTGGTTTCGCCGGCCGTGAAGGTGACGCTCGCATCCACTTTCACCTTCTTCTCGCGGCCGGACGCCACGAGTGCGAGGGTGAGACACTTCCGCGGGTTAACACGCAGCCCCAGCTGGTCGAGGGCTGCTACTGCTGCGTTGATAAGGGACTGCAGGCCCCCCCTCGTGGAGGCGAAGAGCAGGATGTCATCCGCGAAGGCCGCCGCGTTCGTCTGGCGGCCCAACACCTTGACACCTACGTGTGAGGGCAGCTGATCTAGAACATAATCAACAGCGAAATTGAACAGGAGAGGGGACAGAGGATCTCCTTGCCGAACACCTCTTGCTGGCCGCACGGCCGGGGACTCGTCGCCACCCCCCGCAATTACCGTCGTGCTGTCCGCATAGCAGCCCTCGACGTAGTCAATGAATTCGTCCGGCAGACCATGGGCTTTAAGCACAGGGCGCAAAGCCGCATGGTCCAACGAATCGAACGCCTTCGACACATCGAGGGATGCCATGAACACAGAACGACAGCGGCGGACGGCGCCGACGAGTATCCGGTCGAGGAGGAAAGTGTTCTCCAGCATCCCATCCCTTGGGATGAAAGCCCGCTGACGTTCGTCCACAGCACACATCTGCATAAGGCGAGTCGCCAGAACCTTATGGAAGGTTCGGGCTAGCACCGAGCAGACGGTGATGGGCCGAAAGTCAGCGGGGGATGCTGGGGCGGCTGTCTTAGGGAGCAAAGAAGTCCTGGCTCGGAGGAGGGAAGGGGGAAGCTTGCGGGTAAGCAGGAAAAGGTTTAGGAGTTTGGTGGTGACCTCCGCTGGAAGGCGGCGCAGCTGCACCGGCGAGAGGCCGTCAGGGCCGGCGACGGAGCCTCTGGGCGGCAAGGCGGCCGCAACCTCTTCTGCAGTGATCGGCCTCCATAGGCGCTCGAAGTCAACAGACTCCGAGCACGGGAGAAGCCGGTCGGGAATGGAGCCAGCGTTGGAAGGTGGCTCTGTCGTGAAGAGGCTGCGCCAGAAGTCCACCAGCCCAGGGATGTTCGACGGCGGCTGGAGCAGGGTGCCATCCAGGAGGCCACGCACGCAGCGCGCGCGATTCTTCCTGAAGGCATCCTGACATCTGGCATATTCCCACCGGCGGCGCTTCCGCTTGGAGAGCGGAGGGCCACCACCAGACCGCTGCTTGGATGGCGGGCGCAACGTCTTCCTCTTCCTTGCTTCTGCTTCCTCAGAGCCGACAGCACGGAGGGCCTCAGGCAGCCCAGCCGCGACCACTGCCAACGGCGTACCCGGCCCCAAACGCGCAAGGTCGTCCAGGGCCGAGAAGCGCGCGGCCGACCGCGGCAGGCCGGCGAGGTGCCTCCATATGGCTTCGTCGACTACAGATGTTTGTGGCGGGCGCTCAAGCTCCGGCGGAGAGGGTGGCCCCTCCGGCAGCGACTCCGGGACAGGTGAATGGCGCAGACCATGCTGCGTCTGTTGTTCCCGCCTCAGCTCCTCTACGTATTCCCGCACCATCGTCCTGTGTGCCACCGTCCTCCTCCTGCACTTGACGGCATCCAGGGTACGGTGCGGAAACAAGGGTAGAAGCTCCTGGTTTACAAAGAGGACTTTGGAGTCACTGGCACAGAGAAGCCTAGCCTCCGCCAGGGCGAGCTCCCGCATTTCTTCTTCCGCCCACCGAGCTCGCTTCCTATCAGTTGCAATCTCCGCATTTGCCGCTTCGGGATGGGCGCGGCGGCGGTGTTGTCCGAGCCCGATCTTGCTGCGGAAGGCACGGCTGCAAATGCTGCAGTGGAACCATGGCTCCACGGCCTCCTCTACTTCAGGGACGGTTGGCAGGCTAGCAGTCGGGACTGTTAGACCGGGTCCTTCAGCGGAAGGCCCGGTACTCGTGTTTTCTTCTCTTGTTGTCCCAACATTAAGGGTTATGCGATGGAGGGCTGGTAACCCCCCAAAGCCCCAAGTGCGGACTTCCACTCTGCTTACCAGTCCTATCAAGGACTGGCGTATCGGCGGGCCCACGGGAAGGGGGGAAGCCGCAGGCAAGGAGAGACTAAGAGGGCAAAGCCCATGTATTGCGCTTCACTTGCCCAGTAACTATGAGACCTTAAGAGAGTCATAGTTACTCCCGCCCAAGAGAGTCATAGTTACTGCAGCCAGCTGCTCCCCCTTCTTTCAATCTTTCCTCCCTTTAAATCGTACTGTGGTCAGTCCTGCAGAGCGATACGCCACCACCTGTGCATGTTACCGTTGTCTGATTTACTTCAACGACGATTTCCTCGAGTTTTCAAATAAATCTCGCCGAGTGACGAGGCATTTGGCTACCTTAAGAGAGTCATAGTTACTGCCGCCAGCTGCTCGACCTACTTTCTTTCTTTCCACTCATTAATTATTATTGTGGTCAGTCCTGCAGGAGCAATATGCCACTACATGTAAACCTCAACGTTGTCTGAGCTACCTTAACGAAAATATCCTCGAGTTTTCAAAAAAAATTTCACATGGTGACGAGGCATTTGGCTACCTTAAGGGAGTCATAGTACCCCTGCCTGCTGCTCCCACTTTTCTAAGCCCTTTCTCTCTATCATTCTTGCTATGGCTGTCCTACAGAACCGATGTGTCACTATATGTCCATGTTAACGTCGACTCTGTTACTCCCACTACGAGTCTCTCGACTTAGCAAATGTACCTCGCCGGATGACGAGGCATTTGGCTACCTTATAAGCGTCATAGTTACTGCAGCCAGCTGCTCCCCCTTCTTTGAACCTTTCCTGTCTTTAATTCGTACTGTGGTCAGTCCTGCAGAAGCGATACGCCACCACCTGTCCATGTTACCGTTGTCTGAGTTACTTCAAAATCGATTTCCTCGAGTTTTCAAATAAATTTCGCCGAGTGACGAGGCATTTGGCTACCTTAAGAGAGTCATAGTTACTGCAGCCAGCTGCTCCCCCTTCTTTGAATCTTTCCTCTCTTTAATTCGTACCTTGGTGTCCTGCAGAAGCGATACGCAACAACCTGTATATGTTACCGTTGTCTGAGTTACTTCGACGACGATTTCCTCAAGTTTTCAAATAAATTACGCCGAGTGACGAGGCATTTGGCTACCTTAAGAGAGTCATAGTTACTGCTGCCAGCTGCTCGACCTACTTTCATTCTTTCCACTCATTAATTATTACTGTGGTCAGTCCTGCAGGAGCAATATGCCACTACATGTAAACCTTAACGTTGTCTGAGCTACCTTAACGAAGATATTCTCGAGTTTTCAAAAAAAATTTCACATGGTGACGAGGCATTTGGCTGCCTTAAGAGAGTCATAGGACCCCTGCTTGCTGCTCCCACTTTTCTAAGCCCATTCTCTCTATTATTCTTGCTATGGCTGTCCTACAGAACCGATGTGCCACTATATGTCCACGTTAACGTCGTCACTGTTACTCCCACTACGAGTCTCTCGAGTTATTAAATCTACCTCGCCGGGTGACGAGGCATTTGGCTACCTTAAGAGAGTCATAGTTACTGCAGCCAGCTGCTCCCTCTTCTTTGAATCTTTCCTCCCTTTAAATCGTACTGTGGTCAGTCCTGCAGAGCGATGCGCCACCACCTGTGCATGTTACCGTTGTCTGATTTACTTCAACGACGATTTCCTCGAGTTTTCAAATAAATCTCGCCGAGTGACGAGGCATTTGGCTACCTTAAGAGAGTCATAGTTACTGCTGCCAGCTGCTCGACCTACTTTCTTTCTTTCCACTCATTAATTATTACTGTGGTCAGTAATGCAGGAGCAATATGCCACTACATGTAAACCTTAACGTTGTCTGAGCTACCATAACTAAGATATTCTCGAGTTTTCAAAAAAAATTTCACATGGTGACGAGGCATTTGGCTGCCTTAAGAGAGTCATAGTACCCCTGCCTGCTGCTCCCACTTTTTTCAGCCCTTTCTCTCTATCATTCTTGCTATGGCTGTCATACAGAACCGATGTGCCACTATATGTCCAGGTTAACGTCGTCACTGTTACTCCCACTACGAGTCTCTCGAGTTAGCAAATGTACCTCGCCGGGTGACGAGGCATTTGGCTACCTTAAGAGAGTCATAATTACTGCAGCCAGCTGCTCCCCCTTCTTTGAATCTTTCCTCCCTTTAAATCGTACTGAGGTCAGTCCTGCTGGAGCGATACGCCACCACCTGTGCATGTTACCGTTGTCTGAGTTACTTCAACGACAATTTCCTCGAGTTTTCAAATAAATTTCGCCGAGTGACGATGCATTTGGCTACCTTAAGAGAGTCATAGTTACTGCTGCCAGCTGCTCGACCTACTTTCATTCTTTCCACTCATTAATTATTACTGTGGTCAGTCCTGCAGGAGCAATATGTCACTACATGTAAACCTTAACGTTGTCTGAGCTACCTTAACGAAGATATTCTCTAGTTTTCAAAAAAAATTTCACATGGTGACGAGGCATTTGGCTGCCTTAAGAGAGTCATAGTACCCCTGCCTGCTGCTCCCACTTTTCTAAGCTCACTCTCTCTATCATTCTTGCTATGGCTGTCCTACAGAACCGATAACGCACTATATGTCCACGTTAACGTCGTCACTGTTATTCCCACTACGAGTCTCTCGAGTTAGCAAATGTACCTCGCCGGATGACGAGGCATTTGGCTACCTTATAAGCGTCATAGTTACTGCAGCCAGCTGCTCCCCCTTCTTTGAATCTTTCCTGTCTTTAATTCGTACTGTGGTCAGTCCTGCAGAAGCGATACGCCACCACCTGTCCATGTTACCGTTGTCTGAGTTACTTCCACAACGATTTCCTCGAGTTTTCAAATAAATTTCGCCGAGTGACGAGGCATTTGGCTATCTTAAGAGAGTCATAGTTACTGCAGCCAGCTGCTCCCCCTTCTTTGAATCTTTCCTCTCTTTAATTCGTACCTTGGTGTCCTGCAGAAGCGATACGCCACCACCTGTATATGTTACCGTTGTCTGATTTACTTCGACGACGATTTCCTCGAGTTTTCAAATAAATTTCGCCGAGTGACGAGGCATTTGGCTACCTTAAGAGAGTCATAGTTACTGCTGCCAGCTGCTCGACCTACTTTCATTCTTTCCACCCATTAATTATTACTGTGGTCAGTCCTGCAGGAGCAATATGCCACTACATGTAAACCTTAACGTTGTCTGAGCTACCTTAACTAAGATATTCTCGAGTTTTCAAAAAAAATTTCACATGGTGACGAGGCATTTGGCTGCCTTAAGAGAGTCATAGTACCCCTGCCTGCTGCTCCCACTTTTTTCAGCCCTTTCTCTCTATCATTCTTGCTATGGCTGTCATACAGAACCGATGTGCCACTATATGTCCAGGTTAACGTCGTCACTGTTACTCCCACTACGAGTCTCTCGAGTTAGCAAATGTACCTCGCCGGGTGACGAGGCATTTGGCTACCTTAAGAGAGTCATAATTACTGCAGCCAGCTGCTCCCCCTTCTTTGAATCTTTCCTCCCTTTAAATCGTACTGAGGTCAGTCCTGCTGAAGCGATACGCCACCACCTGTGCATGTTACCGTTGTCTGAGTTACTTCAACGACAATTTCCTCGAGTTTTCAAATAAATTTCGCCGAGTGACGATGCATTTGGCTACCTTAAGAGAGTCATAGTTACTGCTGCCAGCTGCTCGACCTACTTTCATTCTTTCCACTCATTAATTATTACTGTGGTCAGTCCTGCAGGAGCAATATGTCACTACATGTAAACCTTAACGTTGTCTGAGCTACCTTAACGAAGATATTCTCGAGTTTTCAAAAAAAATTTCACATGGTGACGAGGCATTTGGCTGCCTTAAGAGAGTCATAGTACCCCTGCCTGCTGCTCCCACTTTTCTAAGCTCACTCTCTCTATCATTCTTGCTATGGCTGTCCTACAGAACCGATAACGCACTATATGTCCACGTTAACGTCGTCACTGTTATTCCCACTACGAGTCTCTCGAGTTAGCAAATGTACCTCGCCGGATGACGAGGCATTTGGCTACCTTATAAGCGTCATAGTTACTGCAGCCAGCTGCTCCCCCTTCTTTGAATCTTTCCTCCCTTTAAATCGTACTGTGGTCAGTCCTGCAGAAGCGATACGCCACCACCTGTCCATGTTACCGTTGTCTGAGTTACTTCAACAACGATTTCCTCGAGTTTTCAAATAAATTTCGCCGAGTGACGAGGCATTTGGCTATCTTAAGAGAGTCATAGTTACTGCAGCCAGCTGCTCCCCCTTCTTTGAATCTTTCCTCTCTTTAATTCGTACCTTGGTGTCCTGCAGAAGCGATACGCCACCACCTGTATATGTTACCGTTGTCTGAGTTCCTTCGACGACGATTTCCTCGAGTTTTCAAATAAATTTCGCCGAGTGACGAGGCATTTGGCTACCTTAAGAGAGTCATAGTTACTGCTGCCAGCTGCTCGACCTACTTTCATTCTTTCCACTCATTAATTATTACAGTGGTCAGTCCTGCAATAGCAATATGCCACTACATGTAAACCTTAACGTTGTCTGAGCTACCTTAACGAAGATATTCTCGAGTTTTCAAAAAAAATTTCACATGGTGACGAGGCATTTGGCTGCCTTAAGAGAGTCATAATACCCCTGCTTGCTGCTCCCACTTTTCTAAGCCCTTTCTCTCTATCATTCTTGCTATGGCTGTCATACAGAACCGATGTGTCACTATATGTCCACGTTAACGTCGACTCTGTTACTCCCACTACGAGTCTCTCGAGTTAGCAAATGTACCTCGCCGGATGACGAGGCATTTGGCTACCTTATAAGCGTCATAGTTACTGCAGCCAGCTGCTCCCCCTTCTTTGAATCTTTCCTGTCTTTAATTCGTACTGTGGTCAGTCCTGCAGAAGCGATACGCCACCACCTGTCCATGTTACCGTTGTCTGAGTTACTTCAACAACGATTTCCTCGAGTTTTCAAATAAATTTCGCCGAGTGACGAGGCATTTGGCTACCTTAAGAGAGTCATAGTTACTGCTGCCAGCTGCTCGACCTACTTTCATTCTTTCCACTCATTAATTATTCCTGTGGTCAGTCCTGCAGGAGCAATATGCCACTACATGTAAACCTTAACGTTGTCTGAGCTACCTTAACGAAGATATTCTCGGGTTTTCAAAAAAAATTTCACATGGTGACGAGGCATTTGGCTGCCTTAAGAGAGTCATAGTACCCCTGCTTGCTGCTCCCACTTTTCTAAGCCCATTCTCTCTATAATTCTTGCTATGGCTGTCCTACAGAACCGATGTGCCACTATATGTCCACGTTAACGTCGTCACTGTTACTCCCACTACGAGTCTTTCGAGTTATTAAATGTACCTCGCCGGGTGACGACGCATTTGGCTACCTTAAGAGAGTCATAGTTACTGCAGCCAGCTGCTCCCCCTTCTTTGAATCTTTCCTCCCTTTAAATCGTACTGTGGTCAGTCCTGCAGAGCGATGCGCCACCACCTGTGCATGTTACCGTTGTCTGATTTACTTCAACGACGATTTCCTCGAGTTTTCAAATAAATCTCGCCGAGTGACGAGGCATTTGGCTACCTTAAGAGAGTCATAGTTACTGCCGCCAGCTGCTCGACTTACTTTCTTTCTTTCCACTCATTAATTATTACTGTGGTCAGTCCTGCAGGAGCAATATGCCACTACATGTAAACCCTAACGTTGTCTGAGCTACCTTAACGAAAATATCCTCGAGTTTTCAAAAAAAATTTCACGTGGTGACGAGGCATTTGGCTACCTTGAGGGAGTTATAGTACCCCTGCCTGCTGCTCCCACTTTTCTAAGCCCTTTCTCTCTATCATTCTTGCTATGGCTGTCCTACCGAACCGATGTGTCACTATATGTCCACGTTAACGTCGTCTCTGTTACTCCCACTACGAGTCTCTCGAGTTAGCAAATGTACCTCGCCGGATGACGAGGCATTTGGCTACCTTATAAGCGTCATAGTTACTGCAGCCAGCTGCTCCCCCTTCTTTAAATCTTTCCTGTCTTTAATTCGTACTGTGGTCAGTCCTGCAGAAGCGATACGCCACCACCTGTCCATGTTACCGTTGTCTGAGTTACTTCAACAACGATTTCCTCGAGTTTTCAAATAAATTTCACCGAGTGACGAGGCATTTGGCTACCTTAAGAGAGTCATAGTTACTGCAGCCAGCTGCTCCCCCTTCTTTGAATCTTTCCTCTCTTTAATTCGTACCTTGGTGTCCTGCAGAAGCGATACGCCACCACCTGTATATGTTACCGTGGTCTGAGTTACTTCGACGACGATTTCCTCGAGTTTTCAAATAAATTTCGCCGAGTGACGAGGCATTTGGCTACCTTAAGAGAGTCATAGTTACTGCTGCCAGCTGCTCGACCTACTTTCATTCTTTCCACTCATTAATTATTCCTGTGGTCAGTCCTGCAGGAGCAATATGCCACTACATGTAAACCTTAACGTTGTCTGAGCTACCTTAACGAAGATATTCTCCAGTTTTCAAAAAAAATTTCACATGGTGACGAGGCATTTGGCTGCCTTAAGAGAGTCATAGTACCCCTGCCTGCCGCTCCCACTTTTTTAAGCCCTTTCTCTCTATCATTCTTGCTATGGCTGTCATACAGAACCGATGTGCCACTATATGTCCAGGTTAACGTCGTCACTGTTACTCCCACTACGAGTCTCTCGAGTTAGCAAATGTACCTCGCCGGGTGACGAGGCATTTGGCTACCTTAAGAGAGTCAGTTACTGCAGCCAGCTGCTCCCCCTTCTTTGAATCTTTCCTCCCTTTAAATCGTACTGTGGTCAGTCCTGCAGAGCGATACGCCACCACCTGTGCATGTTACCGTTGTCTGATTTACTTCAACGACGATTTCCTCGAGTTTTCAAATAAATCTCGCCGAGTGACGAGGCATTTGGCTACCTTAAGAGAGTCATAGTTACTGCCGCCAGCTGCTCGACCTACTTTCTTTCTTTCCACTCATTAATTATTACTGTGGTCAGTCCTGCAGGAGCAATATGTCACTACATGTAAACCTTAACGTTGTCTGAGCTACCTTAACGAAGATATTCTCGAGTTTTCAAAAAAAATTTCACATGGTGACGAGGCATTTGGCTGCCTTAAGAGAGTCATAGTACCCCTGCCTGCTGCTCCCACTTTTCTAAGCTCACTCTCTCTATCATTCTTGCTATGGCTGTCCTACAGAACCGATAACGCACTATATGTCCACGTTAACGTCGTCACTGTTATTCCCACTACGAGTCTCTCGAGTTAGCAAATGTACCTCGCCGGATGACGAGGCATTTGGCTACCTTATAAGCGTCATAGTTACTGCAGCCAGCTGCTCCCCCTTCTTTGAATCTTTCCTCCCTTTAAATCGTACTGTGGTCAGTCCTGCAGAAGCGATACGCCACCACCTGTCCATGTTACCGTTGTCTGAGTTACTTCAACAACGATTTCCTCGAGTTTTCAAATAAATTTCGCCGAGTGACGAGGCATTTGGCTATCTTAAGAGAGTCATAGTTACTGCAGCCAGCTGCTCCCCCTTCTTTGAATCTTTCCTCTCTTTAATTCGTACCTTGGTGTCCTGCAGAAGCGATACGCCACCACCTGTATATGTTACCGTTGTCTGAGTTCCTTCGACGACGATTTCCTCGAGTTTTCAAATAAATTTCGCCGAGTGACGAGGCATTTGGCTACCTTAAGAGAGTCATAGTTACTGCTGCCAGCTGCTCGACCTACTTTCATTCTTTCCACTCATTAATTATTACAGTGGTCAGTCCTGCAATAGCAATATGCCACTACATGTAAACCTTAACGTTGTCTGAGCTACCTTAACGAAGATATTCTCGAGTTTTCAAAAAAAATTTCACATGGTGACGAGGCATTTGGCTGCCTTAAGAGAGTCATAATACCCCTGCTTGCTGCTCCCACTTTTCTAAGCCCTTTCTCTCTATCATTCTTGCTATGGCTGTCATACAGAACCGATGTGTCACTATATGTCCACGTTAACGTCGACTCTGTTACTCCCACTACGAGTCTCTCGAGTTAGCAAATGTACCTCGCCGGATGACGAGGCATTTGGCTACCTTATAAGCGTCATAGTTACTGCAGCCAGCTGCTCCCCCTTCTTTGAATCTTTCCTGTCTTTAATTCGTACTGTGGTCAGTCCTGCAGAAGCGATACGCCACCACCTGTCCATGTTACCGTTGTCTGAGTTACTTCAACAACGATTTCCTCGAGTTTTCAAATAAATTTCGCCGAGTGACGAGGCATTTGGCTACCTTAAGAGAGTCATAGTTACTGCTGCCAGCTGCTCGACCTACTTTCATTCTTTCCACTCATTAATTATTCCTGTGGTCAGTCCTGCAGGAGCAATATGCCACTACATGTAAACCTTAACGTTGTCTGAGCTACCTTAACGAAGATATTCTCGGGTTTTCAAAAAAAATTTCACATGGTGACGAGGCATTTGGCTGCCTTAAGAGAGTCATAGTACCCCTGCTTGCTGCTCCCACTTTTCTAAGCCCATTCTCTCTATAATTCTTGCTATGGCTGTCCTACAGAACCGATGTGCCACTATATGTCCACGTTAACGTCGTCACTGTTACTCCCACTACGAGTCTTTCGAGTTATTAAATGTACCTCGCCGGGTGACGACGCATTTGGCTACCTTAAGAGAGTCATAGTTACTGCAGCCAGCTGCTCCCCCTTCTTTGAATCTTTCCTCCCTTTAAATCGTACTGTGGTCAGTCCTGCAGAGCGATGCGCCACCACCTGTGCATGTTACCGTTGTCTGATTTACTTCAACGACGATTTCCTCGAGTTTTCAAATAAATCTCGCCGAGTGACGAGGCATTTGGCTACCTTAAGAGAGTCATAGTTACTGCCGCCAGCTGCTCGACTTACTTTCTTTCTTTCCACTCATTAATTATTACTGTGGTCAGTCCTGCAGGAGCAATATGCCACTACATGTAAACCCTAACGTTGTCTGAGCTACCTTAACGAAAATATCCTCGAGTTTTCAAAAAAAATTTCACATGGTGACGAGGCATTTGGCTACCTTGAGGGAGTCATAGTACCCCTGCCTGCTGCTCCCACTTTTCTAAGCCCTTTCTCTCTATCATTCTTGCTATGGCTGTCCTACCGAACCGATGTGTCACTATATGTCCACGTTAACGTCGTCTCTGTTACTCCCACTACGAGTCTCTCGAGTTAGCAAATGTACCTCGCCGGATGACGAGGCATTTGGCTACCTTATAAGCGTCATAGTTACTGCAGCCAGCTGCTCCCCCTTCTTTAAATCTTTCCTGTCTTTAATTCGTACTGTGGTCAGTCCTGCAGAAGCGATACGCCACCACCTGTCCATGTTACCGTTGTCTGAGTTACTTCAACAACGATTTCCTCGAGTTTTCAAATAAATTTCACCGAGTGACGAGGCATTTGGCTACCTTAAGAGAGTCATAGTTACTGCAGCCAGCTGCTCCCCCTTCTTTGAATCTTTCCTCTCTTTAATTCGTACCTTGGTGTCCTGCAGAAGCGATACGCCACCACCTGTATATGTTACCGTGGTCTGAGTTACTTCGACGACGATTTCCTCGAGTTTTCAAATAAATTTCGCCGAGTGACGAGGCATTTGGCTACCTTAAGAGAGTCATAGTTACTGCTGCCAGCTGCTCGACCTACTTTCATTCTTTCCACTCATTAATTATTCCTGTGGTCAGTCCTGCAGGAGCAATATGCCACTACATGTAAACCTTAACGTTGTCTGAGCTACCTTAACGAAGATATTCTCCAGTTTTCAAAAAAAATTTCACATGGTGACGAGGCATTTGGCTGCCTTAAGAGAGTCATAGTACCCCTGCCTGCTGCTCCCACTTTTTTAAGCCCTTTCTCTCTATCATTCTTGCTATGGCTGTCATACAGAACCGATGTGCCACTATATGTCCAGGTTAACGTCGTCACTGTTACTCCCACTACGAGTCTCTCGAGTTAGCAAATGTACCTCGCCGGGTGACGAGGCATTTGGCTACCTTAAGAGAGTCAGTTACTGCAGCCAGCTGCTCCCCCTTCTTTGAATCTTTCCTCCCTTTAAATCGTACTGTGGTCAGTCCTGCAGAGCGATACGCCACCACCTGTGCATGTTACCGTTGTCTGATTTACTTCAACGACGATTTCCTCGAGTTTTCAAATAAATCTCGCCGAGTGACGAGGCATTTGGCTACCTTAAGAGAGTCATAGTTACTGCCGCCAGCTGCTCGACCTACTTTCTTTCTTTCCACTCATTAATTATTACTGTGGTCAGTCCTGCAGGAGCAATATGTCACTACATGTAAACCTTAACGTTGTCTGAGCTACCTTAACGAAGATATTCTCGAGTTTTCAAAAAAAATTTCACATGGTGACGAGGCATTTGGCTGCCTTAAGAGAGTCATAGTACCCCTGCCTGCTGCTCCCACTTTTCTAAGCTCACTCTCTCTATCATTCTTGCTATGGCTGTCCTACAGAACCGATAACGCACTATATGTCCACGTTAACGTCGTCACTGTTATTCCCACTACGAGTCTCTCGAGTTAGCAAATGTACCTCGCCGGATGACGAGGCATTTGGCTACCTTATAAGCGTCATAGTTACTGCAGCCAGCTGCTCCACCTTCTTTGAATCTTTCCTGTCTTTAATTCGTACTGTGGTCAGTCCTGCAGAAGCGATACGCCACCACCTGTCCATGTTACCGTTGTCTGAGTTACTTCAACAACGATTTCCTCGAGTTTTCAAATAAATTTCGCCGAGTGACGAGGCATTTGGCTATCTTAAGAGAGTCATAGTTACTGCAGCCAGCTGCTCCCCCTTCTTTGAATCTTTCCTCTCTTTAATTCGTACCTTGGTGTCCTGCAGAAGCGATACGCCACCACCTGTATATGTTACCGTTGTCTGAGTTCCTTCGACGACGATTTCCTCGAGTTTTCAAATAAATTTCGCCGAGTGACGAGGCATTTGGCTACCTTAAGAGAGTCATAGTTACTGCTGCCAGCTGCTCGACCTACTTTCATTCTTTCCACTCATTAATTATTACAGTGGTCAGTCCTGCAATAGCAATATGCCACTACATGTAAACCTTAACGTTGTCTGAGCTACCTTAACGAAGATATTCTCGAGTTTTCAAAAAAAATTTCATATGGTGACGAGGCATTTGGCTGCCTTAAGAGAGTCATAATACCCCTGCTTGCTGCTCCCACTTTTCTAAGCCCTTTCTCTCTATCATTCTTGCTATGGCTGTCATACAGAACCGATGTGTCACTATATGTCCACGTTAACGTCGACTCTGTTACTCCCACTACGAGTCTCTCGAGTTAGCAAATGTACCTCGCCGGATGACGAGGCATTTGGCTACCTTATAAGCGTCATAGTTACTGCAGCCAGCTGCTCCCCCTTCTTTGAATCTTTCCTGTCTTTAATTCGTACTGTGGTCAGTCCTGCAGAAGCGATACGCCACCACCTGTCCATGTTACCGTTGTCTGAGTTACTTCAACAACGATTTCCTCGAGTTTTCAAATAAATTTCGCCGAGTGACGAGGCATTTGGCTATCTTAAGAGAGTCATAGTTACTGCAGCCAGCTGCTCCCCCTTCTTTGAATCTTTCCTCTCTTTAATTCGTACCTTGGTGTCCTGCAGAAGCGATACGCCACCACCTGTGTATGTTACCGTTGTCTGAGTTCCTTCGACGACGATTTCCTCGAGTTTTCAAATAAATTTCGCCGAGTGACGAGGCATTTGGCTACCTTAAGAGAGTCATAGTTACTGTTGCCAGCTGCTCGACCTACTTTCATTCTTTCCACTCATTAATTATTACAGTGGTCAGTCCTGCAATAGCAATATGCCACTACATGTAAACCTTAACGTTGTCTGAGCTACCTTAACGAAGATATTCTCGAGTTTTCAAAAAAAATTTCACATGGTGACGAGGCATTTGGCTGCCTTAAGAGAGTCATAATACCCCTGCTTGCTGCTCCCACTTTTCTAAGCCCTTTCTCTCTATCATTCTTGCTATGGCTGTCATACAGAACCGATGTGTCACTATATGTCCACGTTAACGTCGACTCTGTTACTCCCACTACGAGTCTCTCGAGTTAGCAAATGTACCTCGCCGGATGACGAGGCATTTGGCTACCTTATAAGCGTCATAGTTACTGCAGCCAGCTGCTCCCCCTTCTTTGAATCTTTCCTGTCTTTAATTCGTACTGTGGTCAGTCCTGCAGAAGCGATACGCCGCCACCTGTCCATGTTACCGTTGTCTGAGTTACTTCAACAACGATTTCCTCGAGTTTTCAAATAAATTTCGCCGAGTGACGAGGCATTTGGCTACCTTAAGAGAGTCATAGTTACTGCTGCCAGCTGCTCGACCTACTTTCATTCTTTCCACTCATTAATTATTCCTGTGGTCAGTCCTGCAGGAGCAATATGCCACTACATGTAAACCTTAACGTTGTCTGAGCTACCTTAACGAAGATATTCTCGGGTTTTCAAAAAAAATTTCACATGGTGACGAGGCATTTGGCTGCCTTAAGAGAGTCATAGTACCCCTGCTTGCTGCTCCCACTTTTCTAAGCCCATTCTCTCTATAATTCTTGCTATGGCTGTCCTACAGAACCGATGTGCCACTATATGTCCACGTTAACGTCGTCACTGTTACTCCCACTACGAGTCTTTCGAGTTATTAAATGTACCTCGCCGGGTGACGACGCATTTGGCTACCTTAAGAGAGTCATAGTTACTGCAGCCAGCTGCTCCCCCTTCTTTGAATCTTTCCTCCCTTTAAATCGTACTGTGGTCAGTCCTGCAGAGCGATGCGCCACCACCTGTGCATGTTACCGTTGTCTGATTTACTTCAACGACGATTTCCTCGAGTTTTCAAATAAATCTCGCCGAGTGACGAGGCATTTGGCTACCTTAAGAGAGTCATAGTTACTGCCGCCAGCTGCTCGACTTACTTTCTTTCTTTCCACTCATTAATTATTACTGTGGTCAGTCCTGCAGGAGCAATATGCCACTACATGTAAACCCTAACGTTGTCTGAGCTACCTTAACGAAAATATCCTCGAGTTTTCAAAAAAAATTTCACATGGTGACGAGGCATTTGGCTACCTTGAGGGAGTCATAGTACCCCTGCCTGCTGCTCCCACTTTTCTAAGCCCTTTCTCTCTATCATTCTTGCTATGGCTGTCCTACCGAACCGATGTGTCACTATATGTCCACGTTAACGTCGTCTCTGTTACTCCCACTACGAGTCTCTCGAGTTAGCAAATGTACCGCGCCGGATGACGAGGCATTTGGCTACCTTATAAGCGTCATAGTTACTGCAGCCAGCTGCTCCCCCTTCTTTAAATCTTTCCTGTCTTTAATTCGTACTGTGGTCAGTCCTGCAGAAGCGATACGCCACCACCTGTCCATGTTACCGTTGTCTGAGTTACTTCAACAACGATTTCCTCGAGTTTTCAAATAAATTTCACCGAGTGACGAGGCATTTGGCTACCTTAAGAGAGTCATAGTTACTGCAGCCAGCTGCTCCCCCTTCTTTGAATCTTTCCTCTCTTTAATTCGTACCTTGGTGTCCTGCAGAAGCGATACGCCACCACCTGTATATGTTACCGTGGTCTGAGTTACTTCGACGACGATTTCCTCGAGTTTTCAAATAAATTTCGCCGAGTGACGAGGCATTTGGCTACCTTAAGAGAGTCATAGTTACTGCTGCCAGCTGCTCGACCTACTTTCATTCTTTCCACTCATTAATTATTCCTGTGGTCAGTCCTGCAGGAGCAATATGCCACTACATGTAAACCTTAACGTTGTCTGAGCTACCTTAACGAAGATATTCTCCAGTTTTCAAAAAAAATTTCACATGGTGACGAGGCATTTGGCTGCCTTAAGAGAGTCATAGTACCCCTGCCTGCTGCTCCCACTTTTTTAAGCCCTTTCTCTCTATCATTCTTGCTATGGCTGTCATACAGAACTGATGTGCCACTATATGTCCAGGTTAACGTCGTCACTGTTACTCCCACTACGAGTCTCTCGAGTTAGCAAATGTACCTCGCCGGGTGACGAGGCATTTGGCTACCTTAAGAGAGTCAGTTACTGCAGCCAGCTGCTCCCCCTTCTTTGAATCTTTCCTCCCTTTAAATCGTACTGTGGTCAGTCCTGCAGAGCGATACGCCACCACCTGTGCATGTTACCGTTGTCTGATTTACTTCAACGACGATTTCCTCGAGTTTTCAAATAAATCTCGCCGAGTGACGAGGCATTTGGCTACCTTAAGAGAGTCATAGTTACTGCCGCCAGCTGCTCGACCTACTTTCTTTCTTTCCACTCATTAATTATTACTGTGGTCAGTCCTGCAGGAGCAATATGTAACTACATGTAAACCTTAACGTTGTCTGAGCTACCTTAACGAAGATATTCTCGAGTTTTCAAAAAAAATTTCACATGGTGACGAGGCATTTGGCTGCCTTAAGAGAGTCATAGTACCCCTGCCTGCTGCTCCCACTTTTCTAAGCTCACTCTCTCTATCATTCTTGCTATGGCTGTCCTACAGAACCGATAACGCACTATATGTCCACGTTAACGTCGTCACTGTTATTCCCACTACGAGTCTCTCGAGTTAGCAAATGTACCTCGCCGGATGACGAGGCATTTGGCTACCTTATAAGCGTCATAGTTACTGCAGCCAGCTGCTCCACCTTCTTTGAATCTTTCCTGTCTTTAATTCGTACTGTGGTCAGTCCTGCAGAAGCGATACGCCACCACCTGTCCATGTTACCGTTGTCTGAGTTACTTCAACAACGATTTCCTCGAGTTTTCAAATAAATTTCGCCGAGTGACGAGGCATTTGGCTATCTTAAGAGAGTCATAGTTACTGCAGCCAGCTGCTCCCCCTTCTTTGAATCTTTCCTCTCTTTAATTCGTACCTTGGTGTCCTGCAGAAGCGATACGCCACCACCTGTATATGTTACCGTTGTCTGAGTTCCTTCGACGACGATTTCCTCGAGTTTTCAAATAAATTTCGCCGAGTGACGAGGCATTTGGCTACCTTAAGAGAGTCATAGTTACTGCTGCCAGCTGCTCGACCTACTTTCATTCTTTCCACTCATTAATTATTACAGTGGTCAGTCCTGCAATAGCAATATGCCACTACATGTAAACCTTAACGTTGTCTGAGCTACCTTAACGAAGATATTCTCGAGTTTTCAAAAAAAATTTCATATGGTGACGAGGCATTTGGCTGCCTTAAGAGAGTCATAATACCCCTGCTTGCTGCTCCCACTTTTCTAAGCCCTTTCTCTCTATCATTCTTGCTATGGCTGTCATACAGAACCGATGTGTCACTATATGTCCACGTTAACGTCGACTCTGTTACTCCCACTACGAGTCTCTCGAGTTAGCAAATGTACCTCGCCGGATGACGAGGCATTTGGCTACCTTATAAGCGTCATAGTTACTGCAGCCAGCTGCTCCCCCTTCTTTGAATCTTTCCTGTCTTTAATTCGTACTGTGGTCAGTCCTGCAGAAGCGATACGCCACCACCTGTCCATGTTACCGTTGTCTGAGTTACTTCAACAACGATTTCCTCGAGTTTTCAAATAAATTTCGCCGAGTGACGAGGCATTTGGCTACCTTAAGAGAGTCATAGTTACTGCTGCCAGCTGCTCGACCTACTTTCATTCTTTCCACTCATTAATTATTCCTGTGGTCAGTCCTGCAGGAGCAATATGCCACTACATGTAAACCTTAACGTTGTCTGAGCTACCTTAACGAAGATATTCTCGGGTTTTCAAAAAAAATTTCACATGGTGACGAGGCATTTGGCTGCCTTAAGAGAGTCATAGTACCCCTGCTTGCTGCTCCCACTTTTCTAAGCCCATTCTCTCTATAATTCTTGCTATGGCTGTCCTACAGAACCGATGTGCCACTATATGTCCACGTTAACGTCGTCACTGTTACTCCCACTACGAGTCTTTCGAGTTATTAAATGTACCTCGCCGGGTGACGACGCATTTGGCTACCTTAAGAGAGTCATAGTTACTGCAGCCAGCTGCTCCCCCTTCTTTGAATCTTTCCTCCCTTTAAATCGTACTGTGGTCAGTCCTGCAGAGCGATGCGCCACCACCTGTGCATGTTACCGTTGTCTGATTTACTTCAACGACGATTTCCTCGAGTTTTCAAATAAATCTCGCCGAGTGACGAGGCATTTGGCTACCTTAAGAGAGTCATAGTTACTGCCGCCAGCTGCTCGACTTACTTTCTTTCTTTCCACTCATTAATTATTACTGTGGTCAGTCCTGCAGGAGCAATATGCCACTACATGTAAACCCTAACGTTGTCTGAGCTACCTTAACGAAAATATCCTCGAGTTTTCAAAAAAAATTTCACATGGTGACGAGGCATTTGGCTACCTTGAGGGAGTCATAGTACCCCTGCCTGCTGCTCCCACTTTTCTAAGCCCTTTCTCTCTATCATTCTTGCTATGGCTGTCCTACCGAACCGATGTGTCACTATATGTCCACGTTAACGTCGTCTCTGTTACTCCCACTACGAGTCTCTCGAGTTAGCAAATGTACCTCGCCGGATGACGAGGCATTTGGCTACCTTATAAGCGTCATAGTTACTGCAGCCAGCTGCTCCCCCTTCTTTAAATCTTTCCTTTCTTTAATTCGTACTGTGGTCAGTCCTGCAGAAGCGATACGCCACCACCTGTCCATGTTACCGTTGTCTGAGTTACTTCAACAACGATTTCCTCGAGTTTTCAAATAAATTTCACCGAGTGACGAGGCATTTGGCTACCTTAAGAGAGTCATAGTTACTGCAGCCAGCTGCTCCCCCTTCTTTGAATCTTTCCTCTCTTTAATTCGTACCTTGGTGTCCTGCAGAAGCGATACGCCACCACCTGTATATGTTACCGTTGTCTGAGTTACTTCGACGACGATTTCCTCGAGTTTTCAAATAAATTTCGCCGAGTGACGAGGCATTTGGCTACCTTAAGAGAGTCATAGTTACTGCTGCCAGCTGCTCGACCTACTTTCATTCTTTCCACTCATTAATTATTCCTGTGGTCAGTCCTGCAGGAGCAATATGCCACTACATGTAAACCTTAACGTTGTCTGAGCTACCTTAACGAAGATATTCTCCAGTTTTCAAAAAAAATTTCACATGGTGACGAGGCATTTGGCTGCCTTAAGAGAGTCATAGTACCCCTGCCTGCTGCTCCCACTTTTTTAAGCCCTTTCTCTCTATCATTCTTGCTATGGCTGTCATACAGAACCGATGTGCCACTATATGTCCAGGTTAACGTCGTCACTGTTACTCCCACTACGAGTCTCTCGAGTTAGCAAATGTACCTCGCCGGGTGACGAGGCATTTGGCTACCTTAAGAGAGTCAGTTACTGCAGCCAGCTGCTCCCCCTTCTTTGAATCTTTCCTCCCTTTAAATCGTACTGTGGTCAGTCCTGCAGAGCGATACGCCACCACCTGTGCATGTTACCGTTGTCTGATTTACTTCAACGACGATTTCCTCGAGTTTTCAAATAAATCTCGCCGAGTGACGAGGCATTTGGCTACCTTAAGAGAGTCATAGTTACTGCCGCCAGCTGCTCGACCTACTTTCTTTCTTTCCACTCATTAATTATTACTGTGGTCAGTCCTGCAGGAGCAATATGTCACTACATGTAAACCTTAACGTTGTCTGAGCTACCTTAACGAAGATATTCTCGAGTTTTCAAAAAAAATTTCACATGGTGACGAGGCATTTGGCTGCCTTAAGAGAGTCATAGTACCCCTGCCTGCTGCTCCCACTTTTCTAAGCTCACTCTCTCTATCATTCTTGCTATGGCTGTCCTACAGAACCGATAACGCACTATATGTCCACGTTAACGTCGTCACTGTTATTCCCACTACGAGTCTCTCGAGTTAGCAAATGTACCTCGCCGGATGACGAGGCATTTGGCTACCTTATAAGCGTCATAGTTACTGCAGCCAGCTGCTCCCCCTTCTTTGAATCTTTCCTGTCTGTAATTCGTACTGTGGTCAGTCCTGCAGAAGCGATACGCCACCACCTGTCCATGTTACCGTTGTCTGAGTTACTTCAACAACGATTTCCTCGAGTTTTCAAATAAATTTCGCCGAGTGACGAGGCATTTGGCTATCTTAAGAGAGTCATAGTTACTGCAGCCAGCTGCTCCCCCTTCTTTGAATCTTTCCTCTCTTTAATTCGTACCTTGGTGTCCTGCAGAAGCGATACGCCACCACCTGTATATGTTACCGTTGTCTGAGTTCCTTCGACGACGATTTCCTCGAGTTTTCAAATAAATTTCGCCGAGTGACGAGGCATTTGGCTACCTTAAGAGAGTCATAGTTACTGCTGCCAGCTGCTCGACCTACTTTCATTCTTTCCACTCATTAATTATTACAGTGGTCAGTCCTGCAATAGCAATATGCCACTACATGTAAACCTTAACGTTGTCTGAGCTACCTTAACGAAGATATTCTCGAGTTTTCAAAAAAAATTTCACATGGTGACGAGGCATTTGGCTGCCTTAAGAGAGTCATAATACCCCTGCTTGCTGCTCCCACTTTTCTAAGCCCTTTCTCTCTATCATTCTTGCTATGGCTGTCATACAGAACCGATGTGTCACTATATGTCCACGTTAACGTCGACTCTGTTACTCCCACTACGAGTCTCTCGAGTTAGCAAATGTACCTCGCCGGATGACGAGGCATTTGGCTACCTTATAAGCGTCATAGTTACTGCAGCCAGCTGCTCCCCCTTCTTTGAATCTTTCCTGTCTTTAATTCGTACTGTGGTCAGTCCTGCAGAAGCGATACGCCACCACCTGTCCATGTTACCGTTGTCTGAGTTACTTCAACAACGATTTCCTCGAGTTTTCAAATAAATTTCGCCGAGTGACGAGGCATTTGGCTACCTTAAGAGAGTCATAGTTACTGCTGCCAGCTGCTCGACCTACTTTCATTCTTTCCACTCATTAATTATTCCTGTGGTCAGTCCTGCAGGAGCAATATGCCACTACATGTAAACCTTAACGTTGTCTGAGCTACCTTAACGAAGATATTCTCGGGTTTTCAAAAAAAATTTCACATGGTGACGAGGCATTTGGCTGCCTTAAGAGAGTCATAGTACCCCTGCTTGCTGCTCCCACTTTTCTAAGCCCATTCTCTCTATAATTCTTGCTATGGCTGTCCTACAGAACCGATGTGCCACTATATGTCCACGTTAACGTCGTCACTGTTACTCCCACTACGAGTCTGTCGAGTTATTAAATGTACCTCGCCGGGTGACGACGCATTTGGCTACCTTAAGAGAGTCATAGTTACTGCAGCCAGCTGCTCCCCCTTCTTTGAATCTTTCCTCCCTTTAAATCGTACTGTGGTCAGTCCTGCAGAGCGATGCGCCACCACCTGTGCATGTTACCGTTGTCTGATTTACTTCAACGACGATTTCCTCGAGTTTTCAAATAAATCTCGCCGAGTGACGAGGCATTTGGCTACCTTAAGAGAGTCATAGTTACTGCCGCCAGCTGCTCGACTTACTTTCTTTCTTTCCACTCATTAATTATTACTGTGGTCAGTCCTGCAGGAGCAATATGCCACTACATGTAAACCCTAACGTTGTCTGAGCTACCTTAACGAAAATATCCTCGAGTTTTCAAAAAAAATTTCACATGGTGACGAGGCATTTGGCTACCTTGAGGGAGTCATAGTACCCCTGCCTGCTGCTCCCACTTTTCTAAGCCCTTTCTCTCTATCATTCTTGCTATGGCTGTCCTACCGAACCGATGTGTCACTATATGTCCACGTTAACGTCGTCTCTGTTACTCCCACTACGAGTCTCTCGAGTTAGCAAATGTACCTCGCCGGATGACGAGGCATTTGGCTACCTTATAAGCGTCATAGTTACTGCAGCCAGCTGCTCCCCCTTCTTTAAATCTTTCCTTTCTTTAATTCGTACTGTGGTCAGTCCTGCAGAAGCGATACGCCACCACCTGTCCATGTTACCGTTGTCTGAGTTACTTCAACAACGATTTCCTCGAGTTTTCAAATAAATTTCACCGAGTGACGAGGCATTTGGCTACCTTAAGAGAGTCATAGTTACTGCAGCCAGCTGCTCCCCCTTCTTTGAATCTTTCCTCTCTTTAATTCGTACCTTGGTGTCCTGCAGAAGCGATACGCCACCACCTGTATATGTTACCGTTGTCTGAGTTACTTCGACGACGATTTCCTCGAGTTTTCAAATAAATTTCGCCGAGTGACGAGGCATTTGGCTACCTTAAGAGAGTCATAGTTACTGCTGCCAGCTGCTCGACCTACTTTCATTCTTTCCACTCATTAATTATTCCTGTGGTCAGTCCTGCAGGAGCAATATGCCACTACATGTAAACCTTAACGTTGTCTGAGCTACCTTAACGAAGATATTCTCCAGTTTTCAAAAAAAATTTCACATGGTGACGAGGCATTTGGCTGCCTTAAGAGAGTCATAGTACCCCTGCCTGCTGCTCCCACTTTTTTAAGCCCTTTCTCTCTATCATTCTTGCTATGGCTGTCATACAGAACCGATGTGCCACTATATGTCCAGGTTAACGTCGTCACTGTTACTCCCACTACGAGTCTCTCGAGTTAGCAAATGTACCTCGCCGGGTGACGAGGCATTTGGCTACCTTAAGAGAGTCAGTTACTGCAGCCAGCTGCTCCCCCTTCTTTGAATCTTTCCTCCCTTTAAATCGTACTGTGGTCAGTCCTGCAGAGCGATACGCCACCACCTGTGCATGTTACCGTTGTCTGATTTACTTCAACGACGATTTCCTCGAGTTTTCAAATAAATCTCGCCGAGTGACGAGGCATTTGGCTACCTTAAGAGAGTCATAGTTACTGCCGCCAGCTGCTCGACCTACTTTCTTTCTTTCCACTCATTAATTATTACTGTGGTCAGTCCTGCAGGAGCAATATGTCACTACATGTAAACCTTAACGTTGTCTGAGCTACCTTAACGAAGATATTCTCGAGTTTTCAAAAAAAATTTCACATGGTGACGAGGCATTTGGCTGCCTTAAGAGAGTCATAGTACCCCTGCCTGCTGCTCCCACTTTTCTAAGCTCACTCTCTCTATCATTCTTGCTATGGCTGTCCTACAGAACCGATAACGCACTATATGTCCACGTTAACGTCGTCACTGTTATTCCCACTACGAGTCTCTCGAGTTAGCAAATGTACCTCGCCGGATGACGAGGCATTTGGCTACCTTATAAGCGTCATAGTTACTGCAGCCAGCTGCTCCCCCTTCTTTGAATCTTTCCTGTCTTTAATTCGTACTGTGGTCAGTCCTGCAGAAGCGATACGCCACCACCTGTCCATGTTACCGTTGTCTGAGTTACTTCAACAACGATTTCCTCGAGTTTTCAAATAAATTTCGCCGAGTGACGAGGCATTTGGCTACCTTAAGAGAGTCATAGTTACTGCAGCCAGCTGCTCCCCCTTCTTTGAATCTTTCCTCTCTTTAATTCGTACCTTGGTGTCCTGCAGAAGCGATACGCCACCACCTGTATATGTTACCGTTGTCTGAGTTACTTCGACGACGATTTCCTCGAGTTTTCAAATAAATTTCGCCGAGTGACGAGGCATTTGGCTACCTTAAGAGAGTCATAGTTACTGCTGCCAGCTGCTCGACCTACTTTCATTCTTTCCACTCATTAATTATTACAGTGGTCAGTCCTGCAATAGCAATATGCCACTACATGTAAACCTTAACGTTGTCTGAGCTACCTTAACGAAGATATTCTCGAGTTTTCAAAAAAAATTTCACATGGTGACGAGGCATTTGGCTGCCTTAAGAGAGTCATAATACCCCTGCTTGCTGCTCCCACTTTTCTAAGCCCTTTCTCTCTATCATTCGTGCTATGGCTGTCCTACAGAACCGATGTGTCACTATATGTCCACGTTAACGTCGACTCTGTTACTCCCACTACGAGTCTCTCGAGTTAGCAAATGTACCTCGCCGGATGACGAGGCATTTGGCTACCTTATAAGCGTCATAGTTACTGCAGCCAGCTGCTCCCCCTTCTTTAAATCTTTCCTGTCTTTAATTCGTACTGTGGTCAGTCCTGCAGAAGCGATACGCCACCACCTGTCCATGTTACCGTTGTCTGAGTTACTTCAACAACGATTTCCTCGAGTTTTCAAATAAATTTCGCCGAGTGACGAGGCATTTGGCTACCTTAAGAGAGTCATAGTTACTGCAGCCAGCTGCTCCCCCTTCTTTGAATCTTTCCTCTCTTTAATTCGTACCTTGGTGTCCTGCAGAAGCGATACGCCACCACCTGTATATGTTACCGTTGTCTGAGTTACTTCGACGACGATTTCCTCGAGTTTTCAAATAAATTTCGCCGAGTGACGAGGCATTTGGCTACCTTAAGAGAGTCATAGTTACTGCTGCCAGCTGCTCGACCTACTTTCATTCTTTCCACTCATTAATTATTACTGTGGTCAGTCCTGCAGGAGCAATATGCCACTACATGTAAACCTTAACGTTGTCTGAGCTACCTTAACGAAGATATTCTCGAGTTTTCAAAAAAAATTTCACATGGTGACGAGGCATTTGGCTGCCTTAAGAGAGTCATAGTACCCCTGCCTGCTGCTCCCACTTTTTTAAGCCCTTTCTCTCTATCATTCTTGCTATGGCTGTCATACAGAACCGATGTGCCACTATATGTCCAGGTTAACGTCGTCACTGTTACTCCCACTGCGAGTCTCTCGAGTTAGCAAATGTACCTCGCCGGGTGACGAGGCATTTGGCTACCTTGAGAGAGTCAGTTACTGCAGCCAGCTGCTCCCCCTTCTTTGAATCTTTCCTCCCTTTAAATCGTACTGTGGTCAGTCCTGCAGAGCGATACGCCACCACCTGTGCATGTTACCGTTGTCTGATTTACTTCAACGACGATTTCCTCGAGTTTTCAAATAAATCTCGCCGAGTGACGAGGCATTTGGCTACCTTAAGAGAGTCATAGTTACTGCCGCCAGCTGCTCGACCTACTTTCTTTCTTTCCACTCATTAATTATTACTGTGGTCAGTCCTGCAGGAGCAATATGTCACTACAGTTAAACCTTAACGTTGTCTGAGCTACCTTAACGAAGATATTCTCGAGTTTTCAAAAAAAACTTCACATGGTGACGAGGCATTTGGCTGCCTTAAGAGAGTCATAGTACCCCTGCCTGCTGCTCCCACTTTTCTAAGCTCACTCTCTCTATCATTCTTGCTATGGCTGTCCTACAGAACCGATAACGCACTATATGTCCACGTTAACGTCGTCACTGTTATTCCCACTACGAGTCTCTCGAGTTAGCAAATGTACCTCGCCGGATGACGAGGCATTTGGCTACCTTATAAGCGTCATAGTTACTGCAGCCAGCTGCTCCCCCTTCTTTGAATCTTTCCTGTCTTTAATTCGTACTGTGGTCAGTCCTGCAGAGGCGATACGCCACCACCTGTCCATGTTACCGTTGTCTGAGTTACTTCGACAACGATTTCCTCGAGTTTTCAAATAAATTTCGCCGAGTGACGAGGCATTTGGCTACCTTAAGGGAGTCATAGTTACTGCAGCCAGCTGCTCCCCCTTCTTTGAATCTTTCCTCTCTTTAATTCGTACCTTGGTGTCCTGCAGAAGCGATACGCCACCACCTGTATATGTTACCGTTGTCTGAGTTACTTCGACGACGATTTCCTCGAGTTTTCAAATAAATTTCGCCGAGTGACGAGGCATTTGGCTACCTTAAGAGAGTCATAGTTACTGCTGCCAGATGCTCGACCTACTTTCATTCTTTCCACTCATTAATTATTCCTGTGGTCAGTCCTGCAGGAGCAATATGCCACTACATGTAAACCTTAACGTTGTCTGAGCTACCTTAACGAAGATATTCTCGGGTTTTCAAAAAAAATTTCACATGGTGACGAGGCATTTGGCTGCCTTAAGAGAGTGATAGTACCCCTGCTTGCTGCTCCCACTTTTCTAAGCCCATTCTCTCTATAATTCTTGCTATGGCTGTCCTACAGAACCGATGTGCCACTATACGTCCACGTTAACGTCGTCACTGTTACTCCCACTACGAGTCTTTCGAGTTATTAAATGTACCTCGCCGGGTGACGACGCATTTGGCTACCTTAAGAGAGTCATAGTTACTGCAGCCAGCTGCTCCCCCTTCTTTGAATCTTTCCTCCCTTTAAATCGTACTGTGGTCAGTCCTGCAGAGCGATGCGCCACCACCTGTGCATGTTACCGTTGTCTGATTTACTTCAACGACGATTTCCTCGAGTTTTCAAATAAATCTCGCCGAGTGACGAGGCATTTGGCTACCTTAAGAGAGTCATAGTTACTGCCGCCAGCTGCTCGACTTACTTTCTTTCTTTCCACTCATTAATTATTACTGTGGTCAGTCCTGCAGGAGCAATATGCCACTACATGTAAACCCTAACGTTGTCTGAGCTACCTTAACGAAAATATCCTCGAGTTTTCAAAAAAAATTTCACATGGTGACGAGGCATTTGGCTACCTTGAGGGAGTCATAGTACCCCTGCCTGCTGCTCCCACTTTTCTAAGCCCTTTCTCTCTATCATTCTTGCTATGGCTGTCCTACCGAACCGATGTGTCACTATATGTCCACGTTAACGTCGTCTCTGTTACTCCCACTACGAGTCTCTCGAGTTAGCAAATGTACCTCGCCGGATGACGAGGCATTTGGCTACCTTATAAGCGTCATAGTTACTGCAGCCAGCTGCTCCCCCTTCTTAAAATCTTTCCTGTCTTTAATTCGTACTGTGGTCAGTCCTGCAGAAGCGATACGCCACCACCTGTCCATGTTACCGTTGTCTGAGTTACTTCAACAACGATTTCCTCGAGTTTTCAAATAAATTTCGCCGAGTGACGAGGCATTTGGCTACCTTAAGAGAGTCATAGTTACTGCAGCCAGCTGCTCCCCCTTCTTTGAATCTTTCCTCTCTTTAATTCGTACCTTGGTGTCCTGCAGAAGCGATACGCCACCACCTGTATATGTTACCGTTGTCTGAGTTACTTCGACGACGATTTCCTCGAGTTTTCAAATAAATTTCGCCGAGTGACGAGGCATTTGGCTACCTTAAGAGAGTCATAGTTACTGCTGCCAGCTGCTCGACCTACTTTCATTCTTTCCACTCATTAATTATTACTGTGGTCAGTCCTGCAGGAGCAATATGCCACTACATGTAAACCTTAACGTTGTCTGAGCTACCTTAACGAAGATATTCTCGAGTTTTCAAAAAAAATTTCACATGGTGACGAGGCATTTGGCTGCCTTAAGAGAGTCATAGTACCCCTGCCTGCTGCTCCCACTTTTTTAAGCCCTTTCTCTCTATCATTCTTGCTATGGCTGTCATACAGAACCGATGTGCCACTATATGTCCAGGTTAACGTCGTCACTGTTACTCCCACTACGAGTCTCTCGAGTTAGCAAATGTACCTCGCCGGGTGACGAGGCATTTGGCTACCTTAAGAGAGTCAGTTACTGCAGCCAGCTGCTCCCCCTTCTTTGAATCTTTCCTCCCTTTAAATCGTACTGTGGTCAGTCCTGCAGAGCGATACGCCACCACCTGTGCATGTTACCGTTGTCTGATTTACTTCAACGACGATTTCCTCGAGTTTTCAAATAAATCTCGCCGAGTGACGAGGCATTTGGCTACCTTAAGAGAGTCATAGTTACTGCCGCCAGCTGCTCGACCTACTTTCTTTCTTTCCACTCATTAATTATTACTGTGGTCAGTCCTGCAGGAGCAATATGTCACTACATGTAAACCTTAACGTTGTCTGAGCTACCTTAACGAAGATATTCTCGAGTTTTCAAAAAAAATTTCACATGGTGACGAGGCATTTGGCTGCCTTAAGAGAGTCATAGTACCCCTGCCTGCTGCTCCCACTTTTCTAAGCTCACTCTCTCTATCATTCTTGCTATGGCTGTCCTACAGAACCGATAACGCACTATATGTCCACGTTAACGTCGTCACTGTTATTCCCACTACGAGTCTCTCGAGTTAGCAAATGTACCTCGCCGGATGACGAGGCATTTGGCTACCTTATAAGCGTCATAGTTACTGCAGCCAGCTGCTCCCCCTTCTTTGAATCTTTCCTGTCTTTAATTCGTACTGTGGTCAGTCCTGCAGAAGCGATACGCCACCACCTGTCCATGTTACCGTTGTCTGAGTTACTTCAACAACGATTTCCTCGAGTTTTCAAATAAATTTCGCCGAGTGACGAGGCATTTGGCTATCTTAAGAGAGTCATAGTTACTGCAGCCAGCTGCTCCCCCTTCTTTGAATCTTTCCTCTCTTTAATTCGTACCTTGGTGTCCTGCAGAAGCGATACGCCACCACCTGTATATGTTACCGTTGTCTGAGTTACTTCGACGACGATTTCCTCGAGTTTTCAAATAAATTTCGCCGAGTGACGAGGCATTTGGCTACCTTAAGAGAGTCATAGTTACTGCTGCCAGCTGCTCTACCTACTTTCATTCTTTCCACTCATTAATTATTACAGTGGTCAGTCCTGCAATAGCAATATGCCACTACATGTAAACCTTAACGTTGTCTGAGCTACCTTAACGAAGATATTCTCGAGTTTTCAAAAAAAATTTCACATGGTGACGAGGCATTTGGCTGCCTTAAGAGAGTCATAATACCCCTGCTTGCTGCTCCCACTTTTCTAAGCCCTTTCTCTCTATCATTCTTGCTATGGCTGTCCTACAGAACCGATGTGTCACTATATGTCCACGTTAACGTCGACTCTGTTACTCCCACTACGAGTCTCTCGAGTTAGCAAATGTACCTCGCCGGATGACGAGGCATTTGGCTACCTTATAAGCGTCATAGTTACTGCAGCCAGCTGCTCCCCCTTCTTTGAATCTTTCCTGTCTTTAATTCGTACTGTGGTCAGTCCTGCAGAAGCGATACGCCACCACCTGTCCATGTTACCGTTGTCTGAGTTACTTCAACAACGATTTCCTCGAGTTTTCAAATAAATTTCGCCGAGTGTCGAGGCATTTGGTTACCTTAAGAGAGTCATAGTTACTGCAGCCAGCTGCTCCCCCTTCTTTGAATCTTTCCTCTCTTTAATTCGTACCTTGGTGTCCTGCAGAAGCGATACGCCACCACCTGTATATGTTACCGTTGTCTGAGTTACTTCGACGACGATTTCCTCGAGTTTTCAAATAAATTTCGCCGAGTGACGAGGCATTTGGCTACCTTAAGAGAGTCATAGTTACTGCTGCCAGCTGCTCGACCTACTTTCATTCTTTCCACTCATTAATTATTACTGTGGTCAGTCCTGCAGGAGCAATATGCCACTACATGTAAACCTTAACGTTGTCTGAGCTACCTTAACGAAGATATTCTCGAGTTTTCAAAAAAAATTTCACATGGTGACGAGGCATTTGGCTGCCTTAAGAGAGTCATAGTACCCCTGCCTGCTGCTCCCACTTTTTTAAGCCCTTTCTCTCTATCATTCTTGCTATGGCTGTCATACAGAACCGATGTGCCACTATATGTCCAGGTTAACGTCGTCACTGTTACTCCCACTACGAGTCTCTCGAGTTAGCAAATGTACCTCGCCGGGTGACGAGGCATTTGGCTACCTTAAGAGAGTCAGTTACTGCAGCCAGCTGCTCCCCCTTCTTTGAATCTTTCCTCCCTTTAAATCGTACTGTGGTCAGACCTGCAGAGCGATACGCCACCACCTGTGCATGTTACCGTTGTCTGATTTACTTCAACGACGATTTCCTCGAGTTTTCAAATAAATCTCGCCGAGTGACGAGGCATTTGGCTACCTTAAGAGAGTCATAGTTACTGCCGCCAGCTGCTCGACCTACTTTCTTTCTTTCCACTCATTAATTATTACTGTGGTCAGTCCTGCAGGAGCAATATGTCACTACATGTAAACCTTAACGTTGTCTGAGCTACCTTAACGAAGATATTCTCGAGTTTTCAAAAAAAATTTCACATGGTGACGAGGCATTTGGCTGCCTTAAGAGAGTCATAGTACCCCTGCCTGCTGCTCCCACTTTTCTAAGCTCACTCTCTCTATCATTCTTGCTATGGTTGTCCTACAGAACCGATAACGCACTATATGTCCACGTTAACGTCGTCACTGTTATTCCCACTACGAGTCTCTCGAGTTAGCAAATGTACCTCGCCGGATGACGAGGCATTTGGCTACCTTATAAGCGTCATAGTTACTGCAGCCAGCTGCTCCCCCTTCTTTGAATCTTTCCTGTCTTTAATTCGTACTGTGGTCAGTCCTGCAGAAGCGATACGCCACCACCTGTCCATGTTACCGTTGTCTGAGTTACTTCAACAACGATTTCCTCGAGTTTTCAAATAAATTTCGCCGAGTGACGAGGCATTTGGCTATCTTAAGAGAGTCATAGTTACTGCAGCCAGCTGCTCCCCCTTCTTTGAATCTTTCCTCTCTTTAATTCGTACCTTGGTGTCCTGCAGAAGCGATACGCCACCACCTGTATATGTTACCGTTGTCTGAGTTACTTCGACGACGATTTCCTCGAGTTTTCAAATAAATTTCGCCGAGTGACGAGGCATTTGGCTACCTTAAGAGAGTCATAGTTACTGCTGCCAGCTGCTCGACCTACTTTCATTCTTTCCACTCATTAATTATTACAGTGGTCAGTCCTGCAATAGCAATATGCCACTACATGTAAACCTTAACGTTGTCTGAGCTACCTTAACGAAGATATTCTCGAGTTTTCAAAAAAAATTTCACATGGTGACGAGGCATTTGGCTGCCTTAAGAGAGTCATAATACCCCTGCTTGCTGCTCCCACTTTTCTAAGCCCTTTCTCTCTATCATTCTTGCTATGGCTGTCCTACAGAACCGATGTGTCACTATATGTCCACGTTAACGTCGACTCTGTTACTCCCACTACGAGTCTCTCGAGTTAGCAAATGTACCTCGCCGGATGACGAGGCATTTGGCTACCTTATAAGCGTCATAGTTACTGCAGCCAGCTGCTCCCCCTTCTTTGAATCTTTCCTGTCTTTAATTCGTACTGTGGTCAGTCCTGCAGAAGCGATACGCCACCACCTGTCCATGTTACCGTTGTCTGAGTTACTTCAACAACGATTTCCTCGAGCTTTCAAATAAATTTCGCCGAGTGACGAGGCATTTGGCTACCTTAAGAGAGTCATAGTTACTGCAGCCAGCTGCTCCCCCTTCTTTGAATCTTTCCTCTCTTTAATTCGTACCTTGGTGTCCTGCAGAAGCGATACGCCACCACCTGTATATGTTACCGTTGTCTGAGTTACTTCGACGGCGATTTCCTCGAGTTTTCAAATAAATTTCGCCGAGTGACGAGGCATTTGGCTACCTTAAGAGAGTCATAGTTACTGCTGCCAGCTGCTCGACCTACTTTCATTCTTTCCACTCATTAATTATTCCTGTGGTCAGTCCTGCAGGAGCAATATGCCACTACATGTAAACCTTAACGTTGTCTGAGCTACCTTAACGAAGATATTCTCGGGTTTTCAAAAAAAATTTCACATGGTGACGAGGCATTTGGCTGCCTTAAGAGAGTCATAGTACCCCTGCTTGCTGCTCCCACTTTTCTAAGCCCATTCTCTCTATAATTCTTGCTATGGCTGTCCTACAGAACCGATGTGCCATTATATGTCCACGTTAACGTCGTCACTGTTACTCCCACTACGAGTCTTTCGAGTTATTAAATGTACCTCGCCGGGTGACGACGCATTTGGCTACCTTAAGAGAGTCATAGTTACTGCAGCCAGCTGCTCCCCCTTCTTTGAATCTTTCCTCCCTTTAAATCGTACTGTGGTCAGTCCTGCAGAGCGATGCGCCACCACCTGTGCATGTTACCGTTGTCTGATTTACTTCAACGACGATTTCCTCGAGTTTTCAAATAAATCTCGCCGAGTGACGAGGCATTTGGCTACCTTAAGAGAGTCATAGTTACTGCCGCCAGCTGCTCGACTTACTTTCTTTCTTTCCACTCATTAATTATTACTGTGGTCAGTCCTGCAGGAGCAATATGCCACTACATGTAAACCCTAACGTTGTCTGAGCTACCTTAACGAAAATATCCTCGAGTTTTCAAAAAAAATTTCACATGGTGACGAGGCATTTGGCTACCTTGAGGGAGTCATAGTACCCCTGCCTGCTGCTCCCACTTTTCTAAGCCCTTTCTCTCTATCATTCTTGCTATGGCTGTCCTACCGAACCGATGTGTCACTATATGTCCACGTTAACGTCGTCTCTGTTACTCCCACTACGAGTCTCTCGAGTTAGCAAATGTACCTCGCCGGATGACGAGGCATTTGGCTACCTTATAAGCGTCATAGTTACTGCAGCCAGCTGCTCCCCCTTCTTTAAATCTTTCCTGTCTTTAATTCGTACTGTGGTCAGTCCTGCAGAAGCGATACGCCACCACCTGTCCATGTTACCGTTGTCTGAGTTACTTCAACAACGATTTCCTCGAGTTTTCAAATAAATTTCGCCGAGTGACGAGGCATTTGGCTACCTTAAGAGAGTCATAGTTACTGCAGCCAGCTGCTCCCCCTTCTTTGAATCTTTCCTCTCTTTAATTCGTACCTTGGTGTCCTGCAGAAGCGATACGCCACCACCTGTATATGTTACCGTTGTCTGAGTTACTTCGACGACGATTTCCTCGAGTTTTCAAATAAATTTCGCCGAGTGACGAGGCATTTGGCTACCTTAAGAGAGTCATAGTTACTGCTGCCAGCTGCTCGACCTACTTTCATTCTTTCCACTCATTAATTATTACTGTGGTCAGTCCTGCAGGAGCAATATGCCACTACATGTAAACCTTAACGTTGTCTGAGCTACCTTAACGAAGATATTCTCGAGTTTTCAAAAAAAATTTCACATGGTGACGAGGCATTTGGCTGCCTTAAGAGAGTCATAGTACCCCTGCCTGCTGCTCCCACTTTTTTAAGACCTTTCTCTCTATCATTCTTGCTATGGCTGTCATACAGAACCGATGTGCCACTATATGTCCAGGTTAACGTCGTCACTGTTACTCCCACTACGAGTCTCTCGAGTTAGCAAATGTACCTCGCCGGGTGACGAGGCATTTGGCTACCTTAAGAGAGTCAGTTACTGCAGCCAGCTGCTCCCCCTTCTTTGAATCTTTCCTCCCTTTAAATCGTACTGTGGTCAGTCCTGCAGAGCGATACGCCACCACCTGTGCATGTTACCGTTGTCTGATTTACTTCAACGACGATTTCCTCGAGTTTTCAAATAAATCTCGCCGAGTGACGAGGCATTTGGCTACCTTAAGAGAGTCATAGTTACTGCCGCCAGCTGCTCGACCTACTTTCTTTCTTTCCACTCATTAATTATTATTGTGGTCAGTCCTGCAGGAGCAATATGCCACTACATGTTAACCTCAACGCTGTCAGAGCTACCTTAACGAAAATAACCTCGAGTTTTCAAAAAAAATTTCACATGGTGACGAGGCATTTGGCTACCTTAAGTGAATCATAGTACCCCTGCCTGCTGCTCCCACTTTTCTAAGCCCTTTCTCTCTATCATTCTTGCTATGGCTGTCCTACAGAACCGATGTGTCACTATATGTCCACGTTAACGTCGACTCTGTTACTCCCACTACGAGTCTCTCGAGTTATTAAATGTACCTCGCCGGGTGACGACGCATTTGGCTACCTTAAGAGAGTCATAGTTACTGCAGCCAGCTGCTGCCCCTTCTTTGAATCTTTCCTCTCTTTAATTCGTACCTTGGTGTCCTGCAGAAGCGATACGCCACCACCTGTATATGTTACCGTTGTCTGAGTTACTTCGACGACGATTTCCTCGAGTTTTCAAATAAATTTCGCCGAGTGACGAGGCATTTGGCTACCTTAAGAGAGTCATAGTTACTGCTGCCAGCTGCTCGACCTACTTTCATTCTTTCCACTCATTAATTATTACAGTGGTCAGTCCTGCAATAGCAATATGCCACTACATGTAAACCTTAACGTTGTCTGAGCTACCTTAACGAAGATATTCTCGAGTTTTCAAAAAAAATTTCACATGGTGACGAGGCATTTGGCTGCCTTAAGAGAGTCATAATACCCCTGCTTGCTGCTCCCACTTTTCTAAGCCCTTTCTCTCTATCATTCTTGCTATGGCTGTCCTACAGAACCGATGTGTCACTATATGTCCACGTTAACGTCGACTCTGTTACTCCCACTACGAGTCTCTCGAGTTAGCAAATGTACCTCGCCGGATGACGAGGCATTTGGCTACCTTATAAGCGTCATAGTTACTGCAGCCAGCTGCTCCCCCTTCTTTGAATCTTTCCTGTCTTTAATTCGTACTGTGGTCAGTCCTGCAGAAGCGATACGCCACCACCTGTCCATGTTACCGTTGTCTGAGTTACTTCAACAACGATTTCCTCGAGTTTTCAAATAAATTTCGCCGAGTGACGAGGCATTTGGCTACCTTAAGAGAGTCATAGTTACTGCAGCCAGCTGCTCCCCCTTCTTTGAATCTTTCCTCTCTTTAATTCGTACCTTGGTGTCCTGCAGAAGCGATACGCCACCACCTGTATATGTTACCGTTGTCTGAGTTACTTCGACGGCGATTTCCTCGAGTTTTCAAATAAATTTCGCCGAGTGACGAGGCATTTGGCTACCTTAAGAGAGTCATAGTTACTGCTGCCAGCTGCTCGACCTACTTTCATTCTTTCCACTCATTAATTATTCCTGTGGTCAGTCCTGCAGGAGCAATATGCCACTACATGTAAACCTTAACGTTGTCTGAGCTACCTTAACGAAGATATTCTCGGGTTTTCAAAAAAAATTTCACATGGTGACGAGGCATTTGGCTGCCTTAAGAGAGTCATAGTACCCCTGCTTGCTGCTCCCACTTTTCTAAGCCCATTCTCTCTATAATTCTTGCTATGGCTGTCCTACAGAACCGATGTGCCACTATATGTCCACGTTAACGTCGTCACTGTTACTCCCACTACGAGTCTTTCGAGTTATTAAATGTACCTCGCCGGGTGACGACGCATTTGGCTACCTTAAGAGAGTCATAGTTACTGCAGCCAGCTGCTCCCCCTTCTTTGAATCTTTCCTCCCTTTAAATCGTACTGTGGTCAGTCCTGCAGAGCGATGCGCCACCACCTGTCCATGTTACCGTTGTCTGAGTTACTTCGACGGCGATTTCCTCGAGTTTTCAAATAAATTTCGCCGAGTGACGAGGCATTTGGCTACCTTAAGAGAGTCATAGTTACTGCTGCCAGCTGCTCGACCTACTTTCATTCTTTCCACTCATTAATTATTACTGTGGTCAGTCCTGCAGGAGCAATATGCCACTACATGTAAACCTTAACGTTGTCTGAGCTACCTTAACGAAGATATTCTCGAGTTTTCAAAAAAAATTTCACATGGTGACGAGGCATTTGGCTGCCTTAAGAGAGTCATAGTACCCCTGCCTGCTGCTCCCACTTTTTTAAGACCTTTCTCTCTATCATTCTTGCTATGGCTGTCATACAGAACCGATGTGCCACTATATGTCCAGGTTAACGTCGTCACTGTTACTCCCACTACGAGTCTCTCGAGTTAGCAAATGTACCTCGCCGGGTGACGAGGCATTTGGCTACCTTAAGAGAGTCAGTTACTGCAGCCAGCTGCTCCCCCTTCTTTGAATCTTTCCTCCCTTTAAATCGTACTGTGGTCAGTCCTGCAGAGCGATACGCCACCACCTGTGCATGTTACCGTTGTCTGATTTACTTCAACGACGATTTCCTCGAGTTTTCAAATAAATCTCGCCGAGTGACGAGGCATTTGGCTACCTTAAGAGAGTCATAGTTACTGCCGCCAGCTGCTCGACCTACTTTCTTTCTTTCCACTCATTAATTATTATTGTGGTCAGTCCTGCAGGAGCAATATGCCACTACATGTTAACCTCAACGCTGTCAGAGCTACCTTAACGAAAATATCCTCGAGTTTTCAAAAAAAATTTCACATGGTGACGAGGCATTTGGCTACCTTAAGTGAATCATAGTACCCCTGCCTGCTGCTCCCACTTTTCTAAGCCCTTTCTCTCTATCATTCTTGCTATGGCTGTCCTACAGAACCGATGTGTCACTATATGTCCACGTTAACGTCGACTCTGTTACTCCCACTACGAGTCTCTCGAGTTATTAAATGTACCTCGCCGGGTGACGACGCATTTGGCTACCTTAAGAGAGTCATAGTTACTGCAGCCAGCTGCTCCCCCTTCTTTGAATCTTTCCTCCCTTTAAATCGTACTGTGGTCAGTCCTGCAGAGCGATGCGCCACCACCTGTGCATGTTACCGTTGTCTGATTTACTTCAACGACGATTTCCTCGAGTTTTCAAATAAATCTCGCCGAGTGACGAGGCATTTGGCTACCTTAAGAGAGTCATAGTTACTGCCGCCAGCTGCTCGACTTACTTTCTTTCTTTCCACTCATTAATTATTACTGTGGTCAGTCCTGCAATAGCAATATGCCACTACATGTAAACCTTAACGTTGTCTGAGCTACCTTAACGAAAATATCCTCGAGTTTTCAAAAAAAATTTCACATGGTGACGAGGCATTTGGCTACCTTGAGGGAGTCATAGTACTTCTGCCTGCTGCTCCCACTTTTCTAAGCCCTTTCTCTCTATCATTCTTGCTATGGCTGTCCTACCGAACCGATGTGTCACTATATGTCCACGTTAACGTCGTCTCTGTTACTCCCACTACGAGTCTCTCGAGTTAGCAAATGTACCTCGCCGGATGACGAGGCATTTGGCTACCTTATAAGCGTCATAGTTACTGCAGCCAGCTGCTCCCCCTTCTTTAAATCTTTCCTGTCTTTAATTCGTACTGTGGTCAGTCCTGCAGAAGCGATACGCCACCACCTGTCCATGTTACCGTTGTCTGAGTTACTTCAACAACGATTTCCTCGAGTTTTCAAATAAATTTCGCCGAGTGACGAGGCATTTGGCTACCTTAAGAGAGTCATAGTTACTGCAGCCAGCTGCTCCCCCTTCTTTGAATCTTTCCTCTCTTTAATTCGTACCTTGGTGTCCTGCAGAAGCGATACGCCACCACCTGTATATGTTACCGTTGTCTGAGTTACTTCGACGACGATTTCCTCGAGTTTTCAAATAAATTTCGCCGAGTGACGAGGCATTTGGCTACCTTAAGAGAGTCATAGTTACTGCTGCCAGCTGCTCGACCTACTTTCATTCTTTCCACTCATTAATTATTCCTGTGGTCAGTCCTGCAGGAGCAATATGCCACTACATGTAAACCTTAACGTTGTCTGAGCTACCTTAACGAAGATATTCCCGAGTTTTCAAAAAAAATTTCACATGGTGACGAGGCAATTGGCTGCCTTAAGAGAGTCATAGTACCCCTGCTTGCTGCTCCCACTTTTCTAAGCCCATTCTCTCTATAATTCTTGCTATGGCTGTCCTACAGAACCGATGTGCCACTATATGTCCACGTTAACGTCGTCACTGTTACTCCCACTACGAGTCTCTCGAGTTATTAAATGTACCTCGCCGGGTGACGACGCATTTGGCTACCTTAAGAGAGTCATAGTTACTGCAGCCAGCTGCTCCCCCTTCTTTGAATCTTTCCTCCCTTTAAATCGTACTGTGGTCAGTCCTGCAGAGCGATGCGCCACCACCTGTGCATGTTACCGTTGTCTGATTTACTTCAACGACGATTTCCTCGAGTTTTCAAATAAATCTCGCCGAGTGACGAGGCATTTGGCTACCTTAAGAGAGTCATAGTTACTGCCGCCAGCTGCTCGACTTACTTTCTTTCTTTCCACTCATTAATTATTACTGTGGTCAGTCCTGCAGGAGCAATATGCCACTACATGTAAACCTTAACGTTGTCTGAGCTACCTTAACGAAAATATCCTCGAGTTTTCAAAAAAAATTTCACATGGTGACGAGGCATTTTGCTACCTTGAGGGAGTCATAGTACCCCTGCCTGCTGCTCCCACTTTTCTAAGCCCTTTCTCTCTATCATTCTTGCTATGGCTGTCCTACCGAACCGATGTGTCACTATATGTCCACGTTAACGTCGTCTCTGTTACTCCCACTACGAGTCTCTCGAGTTAGCAAATGTACCTCGCCGGATGACGAGGCATTTGGCTACCTTATAAGCGTCATAGTTACTGCAGCCAGCTGCTCCCCCTTCTTTAAATCTTTCCTGTCTTTAATTCGTACTGTGGTCAGTCCTCAGAAGCGATACGCCACCAACTGTCCATGTTACCGTTGTCTGAGTTACTTCAACAACGATTTCCTCGAGTTTTCAAATAAATTTCGCCGAGTGACGAGGCATTTGGCTACCTTAAGAGAGTCATAGTTACTGCAGCCAGCTGCTCCCCCTTCTTTGAATCTTTCCTCTCTTTAATTCGTACCTTGGTGTCCTGCAGAAGCGATACGCCACCACCTGTATATGTTACCGTTGTCTGAGTTACTTCGACGACGATTTCCTCGAGTTTTCAAATAAATTTCGCCGAGTGACGAGGCATTTGGCTACCTTAAGAGAGTCATAGTTACTGCTGCCAGCTGCTCGACCTACTTTCATTCTTTCCACTCATTAATTATTACTGTGGTCAGTCCTGCAGGAGCAATATGCCACTACATGTAAACCTTAACGTTGTCTGAGCTACCTTAACGAAGATATTCTCGAGTTTTCAAAAAAAATTTCACATGGTGACGAGGCATTTGGCTGCCTTAAGAGAGTCATAGTACCCCTGCCTGCTGCTCCCACTTTTTTAAGCCCTTTCTCTCTATCATTCTTGCTATGGCCATCATACAGAACCGATGTGCCACTATATGTCCAGGTTAACGTCGTCACTGTTACTCCCACTACGAGTCTCTCGAGTTAGCAAATGTACCTCGCCGGGTGACGAGGCATTTGGCTACCTTAAGAGAGTCACAGTTACTGCAGCCAGCTGCTCCCCCTTCTTTGATTCTTTCCTCCCTTTAAATCGTACTGTGGTCAGTCCTGCAGAGCGATACGCCACCACCTGTGCATGTTACCGTTGTCTGATTTACTTCAACGACGATTTCCTCGAGTTTTCAAATAAATCTCGCCGAGTGACGAGGCATTTGGCTACCTTAAGAGAGTCATAGTTACTGCCGCCAGCTGCTCGACCTACTTTCTTTCTTTCCACTCATTAATTATTATTGTGGTCAGTCCTGCAGGAGCAATATGCCACTACATGTAAACCTCAACGTTGTCAGAGCTACCTTAACGAAAATATCCTCGAGTTTTCAAAAAAAATTTCACATGGTGACGAGGCATTTGGCTACCTTAAGTGAGTCATAGTACCCCTGCCTGCTGCTCCCACTTTTCTAAGCCCTTTCTCTCTATCATTCTTGCTATGGCTGTCCTACAGAACCGATGTGTCACTATATGTCCACGTTAACGTCGACTCTGTTACTCCCACTACGAGTCTCTCGAGTTAGCAAATGTACCTCGCCGGATGACGAGGCATTTGGCTACCTTATAAGCGTCATAGTTACTGCAGCCAGCTGCTCCCCCTTCTTTGAATCTTTCCTGTCTTTAATTCGTACTGTGGTCAGTCCTGCAGAAGCGATACGCCACCACCTGTCCATGTTACCGTTGTCTGAGTTACTTCAACAACGATTTCCTCGAGTTTTCAAATAAATTTCGCCGAGTGACGAGGCATTTGGCTACCTTAAGAGAGTCATAGTTACTGCAGCCAGCTGCTCCCCCTTCTTTGAATCTTTCCTCTCTTTAATTCGTACCTTGGTGTCCTGCAGAAGCGATACGCCACCACCTGTATATGTTACCGTTGTCTGAGTTACTTCGACGACGATTTCCTCGAGTTTTCAAATAAATTTCGCCGAGTGACGAGGCATTTGGCTACCTTAAGAGAGTCATAGTTACTGCTGCCAGCTGCTCGACCTACTTTCATTCTTTCCACTCATTAATTATTACTGTGGTCAGTCCTGCAGGAGCAATATGCCACTACATGTAAACCTTAACGTTGTCTGAGCTACCTTAACGAAGATATTCTCGAGTTTTCAAAAAAAATTTCACATGGTGACGAGGCATTTGGCTGCCTTAAGAGAGTCATAATACCCCTGCTTGCTGCTCCCACTTTTCTAAGCCCTTTCTCTCTATCATTCTTGCTATGGCTGTCCTACAGAACCGATGTGTCACTATATGTCCACGTTAACGTCGACTCTGTTACTCCCACTACGAGTCTCTCGAGTTAGCAAATGTACCTCGCCGGATGACGAGCCATTTGGCTACCTTATAAGCGTCATAGTTACTGCAGCCAGCTGCTCCCCCTTCTTTGAATCTTTCCTGTCTTTAATTCGTACTGTGGTCAGTCCTGCAGAAGCGATACGCCACCACCTGTCCATGTTACCGTTGTCTGAGTTACTTCAACAACGATTTCCTCGAGTTTTCAAATAAATTTCGCCGAGTGACGAGGCATTTGGCTACCTTAAGAGAGTCATAGTTACTGCAGCCAGCTGCTCCCCCTTCTTTGAATCTTTCCTCTCTTTAATTCGTACCTTGGTGTCCTGCAGAAGCGATACGCCACCACCTGTATATGTTACCGTTGTCTGAGTTACTTCGACGACGATTTCCTCGAGTTCTCAAATAAATTTCGCCGAGTGACGAGGCATTTGGCTACCTTAAGAGAGTCATAGTTACTGCCGCCAGCTGCTCGACTTACTTTCTTTCTTTCCACTCATTAATTATTACTGTGGTCAGTCCTGCAGGAGCAATATGCCACTACATGTAAACCCTAACGTTGTCTGAGCTACCTTAACGAAAATATCCTCGAGTTTTCAAAAAAAATTTCACATGGTGACGAGGCATTTGGCTACCTTGAGGGAGTCATAGTACCCCTGCCTGCTGCTCCCACTTTTCTAAGCCCTTTCTCTCTATCATTCTTGCTATGGCTGTCATACAGAACCGATGTGCCACTATATGTCCAGGTTAACGTCGTCACTGTTACTCCCACTACGAGTCTCTCGAGTTAGCAAATGTACCTCGCCGGGTGACGAGGCATTTGGCTACCTTAAGAGAGTCAGTTACTGCAGCCAGCTGCTCCCCCTTCTTTGAATCTTTCCTCCCTTTAAATCGTACTGTGGTCAGTCCTGCAGAGCGATACGCCACCACCTGTGCATGTTACCGTTGTCTGATTTACTTCAACGACGATTTCCTCGAGTTTTCAAATAAATCTCGCCGAGTGACGAGGCATTTGGCTACCTTAAGAGAGTCATAGTTACTGCCGCCAGCTGCTCGACCTACTTTCTTTCTTTCCACTCATTAATTATTATTGTGGTCAGTCCTGCAGGAGCAATATGCCACTACATGTTAACCTCAACGCTGTCAGAGCTACCTTAACGAAAATATCCTCGAGTTTTCAAAAAAAATTTCACATGGTGACGAGGCATTTGGCTACCTTAGGTGAATCATAGTACCCCTGCCTGCTGCTCCCACTTTTCTAAGCCCTTTCTCTCTATCATTCTTGCTATGGCTGTCCTACAGAACCGATGTGTCACTATATGTCCACGTTAACGTCGACTCTGTTACTCCCACTACGAGTCTCTCGAGTTATTAAATGTATCTCGCCGGGTGACGACGCATTTGGCTACCTTAAGAGAGTCATAGTTACTGCAGCCAGCTGCTCCCCCTTCTTTGAATCTTTCCTCCCTTTAAATCGTACTGTGGTCAGTCCTGCAGAGCGATGCGCCACCACCTGTGCATGTTACCGTTGTCTGATTTACTTCAACGACGATTTCCTCGAGTTTTCAAATAAATCTCGCCGAGTGACGAGGCATTTGGCTACCTTAAGAGAGTCATAGTTACTGCCGCCAGCTGCTCGACTTACTTTCTTTCTTTCCACTCATTAATTATTACTGTGGTCAGTCCTGCAATAGCAATATGCCACTACATGTAAACCTTAACGTTGTCTGAGCTACCTTAACGAAAATATCCTCGAGTTTTCAAAAAAAATTTCACATGGTGACGAGGCATTTGGCTACCTTGAGGGAGTCATAGTACCCCTGCCTGCTGCTCCCACTTTTCTAAGCCCTTTCTCTCTATCATTCTTGCTATGGCTGTCCTACCGAACCGATGTGTCACTATATGTCCACGTTAACGTCGTCTCTGTTACTCCCACTACGAGTCTCTCGAGTTAGCAAATGTACCTCGCCGGATGACGAGGCATTTGGCTACCTTATAAGCGTCATAGTTACTGCAGCCAGCTGCTCCCCCTTCTTTAAATCTTTCCTGTCTTTAATTCGTACTGTGGTCAGTCCTGCAGAAGCGATACGCCACCACCTGTCCATGTTACCGTTGTCTGAGTTACTTCAACAACGATTTCCTCGAGTTTTCAAATAAATTTCGCCGAGTGACGAGGCATTTGGCTACCTTAAGAGAGTCATAGTTACTGCAGCCAGCTGCTCCCCCTTCTTTGAATCTTTCCTCTCTTTAATTCGTACCTTGGTGTCCTGCAGAAGCGATACGCCACCACCTGTATATGTTACCGTTGTCTGAGTTACTTCGACGACGATTTCCTCGAGTTTTCAAATAAATTTCGCCGAGTGACGAGGCATTTGGCTACCTTAAGAGAGTCATAGTTACTGCTGCCAGCTGCTCGACCTACTTTCATTCTTTCCACTCATTAATTATTCCTGTGGTCAGTCCTGCAGGAGCAATATGCCACTACATGTAAACTTTAACGTTGTCTGAGCTACCTTAACGAAGATATTCCCGAGTTTTCAAAAAAAATTTCACATGGTGACGAGGCATTTGGCTGCCTTAAGAGAGTCATAGTACCCCTGCTTGCTGCTCCCACTTTTCTAAGCCCATTCTCTCTATAATTCTTGCTATGGCTGTCCTACAGAACCGATGTGCCACTATATGTCCACGTTAACGTCGTCACTGTTACTCCCACTACGAGTCTCTCGAGTTATTAAATGTACCTCGCCGGGTGACGACGCATTTGGCTACCTTAAGAGAGTCATAGTTACTGCAGCCAGCTGCTCCCCCTTCTTTGAATCTTTCCTCCCTTTAAATCGTACTGTGGTCAGTCCTGCAGAGCGATGCGCCACCACCTGTGCATGTTACCGTTGTCTGATTTACTTCAACGACGATTTCCTCGAGTTTTCAAATAAATCTCGCCGAGTGACGAGGCATTTGGCTACCTTAAGAGAGTCATAGTTACTGCCGCCAGCTGCTCGACTTACTTTCTTTCTTTCCACTCATTAATTATTACTGTGGTCAGTCCTGCAGGAGCAATATGCCACTACATGTAAACCTTAACGTTGTCTGAGCTACCTTAACGAAAATATCCTCGAGTTTTCAAAAAAAATTTCACATGGTGACGAGGCATTTTGCTACCTTGAGGGAGTCATAGTACCCCTGCCTGCTGCTCCCACTTTTCTAAGCCCTTTCTCTCTATCATTCTTGCTATGGCTGTCCTACCGAACCGATGTGTCACTATATGTCCACGTTAACGTCGTCTCTGTTACTCCCACTACGAGTCTCTCGAGTTAGCAAATGTACCTCGCCGGGTGACGAGGCATTTGGCTACCTTAAGAGAGTCACAGTTACTGCAGCCAGCTGCTCCCCCTTCTTTGATTCTTTCCTCCCTTTAAATCGTACTGTGGTCAGTCCTGCAGAGCGATACGCCACCACCTGTGCATGTTACCGTTGTCTGATTTACTTCAACGACGATTTCCTCGAGTTTTCAAATAAATCTCGCCGAGTGACGAGGCATTTGGCTACCTTAAGAGAGTCATAGTTACTGCCGCCAGCTGCTCGACCTACTTTCTTTCTTTCCACTCATTAATTATTATTGTGGTCAGTCCTGCAGGAGCAATATGCCACTACATGTAAACCTCAACGTTGTCAGAGCTACCTTAACGAAAATATCCTCGAGTTTTCAAAAAAAATTTCACATGGTGACGAGGCATTTGGCTACCTTAAGTGAGTCATAGTACCCCTGCCTGCTGCTCCCACTTTTCTAAGCCCTTTCTCTCTATCATTCTTGCTATGGCTGTCCTACAGAACCGATGTGTCACTATATGTCCACGTTAACGTCGACTCTGTTACTCCCACTACGAGTCTCTCGAGTTAGCAAATGTACCTCGCCGGATGACGAGGCATTTGGCTACCTTATAAGCGTCATAGTTACTGCAGCCAGCTGCTCCCCCTTCTTTGAATCTTTCCTGTCTTTAATTCGTACTGTGGTCAGTCCTGCAGAAGCGATACGCCACCACCTGTCCATGTTACCGTTGTCTGAGTTACTTCAACAACGATTTCCTCGAGTTTTCAAATAAATTTCGCCGAGTGACGAGGCATTTGGCTACCTTAAGAGAGTCATAGTTACTGCAGCCAGCTGCTCCCCCTTCTTTGAATCTTTCCTCTCTTTAATTCGTACCTTGGTGTCCTGCAGAAGCGATACGCCACCACCTGTATATGTTACCGTTGTCTGAGTTACTTCGACGACGATTTCCTCGAGTTTTCAAATAAATTTCGCCGAGTGACGAGGCATTTGGCTACCGTAAGAGAGTCATAGTTACTGCTGCCAGCTGCTCGACCTACTTTCATTCTTTCCACTCATTAATTATTACTGTGGTCAGTCCTGCAGGAGCAATATGCCACTACATGTAAACCTTAACGTTGTCTGAGCTACCTTAACGAAGATATTCTCGAGTTTTCAAAAAAAATTTCACATGGTGACGAGGCATTTGGCTGCCTTAAGAGAGTCATAATACCCCTGCTTGCTGCTCCCACTTTTCTAAGCCCTTTCTCTCTATCATTCTTGCTATGGCTGTCCTACAGAACCGATGTGTCACTATATGTCCACGTTAACGTCGACTCTGTTACTCCCACTACGAGTCTCTCGAGTTAGCAAATGTACCTCGCCGGATGACGAGCCATTTGGCTACCTTATAAGCGTCATAGTTACTGCAGCCAGCTGCTCCCCCTTCTTTGAATCTTTCCTGTCTTTAATTCGTACTGTGGTCAGTCCTGCAGAAGCGATACGCCACCACCTGTCCATGTTACCGTTGTCTGAGTTACTTCAACAACGATTTCCTCGAGTTTTCAAATAAATTTCGCGGAGTGACGAGGCATTTGGCTACCTTAAGAGAGTCATAGTTACTACAGCCAGCTGCTCCCCCTTCTTTGAATCTTTCCTCTCTTTAATTCGTACCTTGGTGTCCTGCAGAAGCGATACGCCACCACCTGTATATGTTACCGTTGTCTGAGTTACTTCGACGACGATTTCCTCGAGTTCTCAAATAAATTTCGCCGAGTGACGAGGCATTTGGCTACCTTAAGAGAGTCATAGTTACTGCTGCCAGCTGCTCGACCTACTTTCATTCTTTCCACCCATTAATTATTACTGTGGTCAGTCCTGCAGGAGCAATATGCCACTACATGTAAACCTTAACGTTGTCTGAGCTACCTTAACTAAGATATTCTCGAGTTTTCAAAAAAAATTTCACATGGTGACGAGGCATTTGGCTGCATTAAGAGAGTCATAGTACCCCTGCCTGCTGCTCCCACTTTTTTAAGCCCTTTCTCTCTATCATTCTTGCTATGGCTGTCATACAGAACCGATGTGCCACTATATGTCCAGGTTAACGTCGTCACTGTTACTCCCACTACGAGTCTCTCGAGTTAGCAAATGTACCTCGCCGGGTGACGAGGCATTTGGCTACCTTAAGAGAGTCATAATTACTGCAGCCAGCTGCTCCCCCTTCTTTGAATCTTTCCTCCCTTTAAATCGTACTGAGGTCAGTCCCGCTGAAGCGATACGCCACCACCTGTGCATGTTACCGTTGTCTGAGTTACTTCGACGACGATTTCCTCGAGTTTTCAAATAAATTTCGCCGAGTGACGAGGCATTTGGCTACCTTAAGAGAGTCATAGTTACTGCTGCCAGCTGCTCGACCTACTTTCATTCTTTCCACTCATTAATTATTACTGTGGTCAGTCCTGCAGGAGCAATATGCCACTACATGTAAACCTTAACGTTGTCTGAGCTACCTTAACGAAGATATTCTCGAGTTTTCAAAAAAAATTTCACATGGTGACGAGGCATTTGGCTGCCTTAAGAGAGTCATAGTACCCCTGCCTGCTGCTCCCACTTTTTTAAGCCCTTTCTCTCTATCATTCTTGCTATGGCTGTCATAGAGAACCGATGTGCCACTATATGTCCAGGTTAACGTCGTCACTGTTACTCCCACTACGAGTCTCTCGAGTTAGCAAATGTACCTCGCCGGGTGACGAGGCATTTGGCTACCTTAAGAGAGTCACAGTTACTGCAGCCAGCTGCTCCCCCTTCTTTGAATCTTTCCTCCCTTTAAATCGTACTGTGGTCAGTCCTGCAGAGCGATACGCCACCACCTGTGCATGTTACCGTTGTCTGATTTACTTCAACGACGATTTCCTCGAGTTTTCAAATAAATCTCGCCGAGTGACGAGGCATTTGGCTACCTTAAGAGAGTCATAGTTACTGCCGCCAGCTGCTCGACCTACTTTCTTTCTTTCCACTCATTAATTATTATTGTGGTCAGTCCTGCAGGAGCAATATGCCACTACATGTAAACCTCAACGTTGTCAGAGCTACCTTAACGAAAATATCCTCGAGTTTTCAAAAAAAATTTCACATGGTGACGAGGCATTTGGCTACCTTAAGTGAGTCATAGTACCCCTGCCTGCTGCTCCCACTTTTCTAAGCCCTTTCTCTCTATCATTCTTGCTATGGCTGTCCTACAGAACCGATGTGTCACTATATGTCCACGTTAACGTCGACTCTGTTACTCCCACTACGAGTCGCTCGAGTTAGCAAATGTACCTCGCCGGATGACGAGGCATTTGGCTACCTTATAAGCGTCATAGTTACTGCAGCCAGCTGCTCCCCCTTCTTTGAATCTTTCCTGTCTTTAATTCGTACTGTGGTCAGTCCTGCAGAAGCGATACGCCACCACCTGTCCATGTTACCGTTGTCTGAGTTACTTCAACAACGATTTCCTCGAGTTTTCAAATAAATTTCGCCGAGTGACGAGGCATTTGGCTACCTTAAGAGAGACATAGTTACTGCAGCCAGCTGCTCCCCCTTCTTTGAATCTTTCCTCTCTTTAATTCATACCTTGGTGTCCTGCAGAAGCGATACGCCACCACCTGTATATGTTACCGTTGTCTGAGTTACTTCGACGACGATTTCCTCGAGTTTTCAAATAAATTTCGCCGAGTGACGAGGCATTTGGCTACCTTAAGAGAGTCATAGTTACTGCTGCCAGCTGCTCGACCTACTTTCATTCTTTCCACTCATTAATTATTACTGTGGTCAGTCCTGCAGGAGCAATATGCCACTACATGTAAACCTTAACGTTGTCTGAGCTACCTTAACGAAGATATTCTCGAGTTTTCAAAAAAAATTTCACATGGTGACGAGGCATTTGGCTGCCTTAAGAGAGTCATAATACCCCTGCTTGCTGCTCCCACTTTTCTAAGCCCTTTCTCTCTATCATTCTTGCTATGGCTGTCCTACAGAACCGATGTGTCACTATATGTCCACGTTAACGTCGACTCTGTTACTCCCACTACGAGTCTCTCGAGTTAGCACATGTACGTCGCCGGATGACGAGCCATTTGGCTACCTTATAAGCGTCATAGTTAATGCAGCCAGCTGCTCCCCCTTCTTTGAATCTTTCCTGTCTTTAATTCGTACTGTGGTCAGTCCTGCAGAAGCGATACGCCACCACCTGTCCATGTTACCGTTGTCTGAGTTACTTCAACAACGATTTCCTCGAGTTTTCAAATAAATTTCGCCGAGTGACGAGGCATTTGGCTACCTTAAGAGAGTCATAGTTACTGCAGCCAGCTGCTCCCCCTTCTTTGAATCTTTCCTCTCTTTAATTCGTACCTTGGTGTCCTGCAGAAGCGATACGCCACCACCTGTATATGTTACCGTTGTCTGAGTTACTTCGACGACGATTTCCTCGAGTTCTCAAATAAATTTCGCCGAGTGACGAGGCATTTGGCTACCTTAAGAGAGTCATAGTTACTGCTGCCAGCTGCTCGACCTACTTTCATTCTTTCCACTCATTAATTATTCCTGTGGTCAGTCCTGCAGGAGCAATATGCCACTACATGTAAACCTTAACGTTGTCTGAGCTACCTTAACGAAGATATTCCCGAGTTTTCAAAAAAAATTTCACATGGTGACGAGGCATTTGGCTGCCTTAAGAGAGTCATAGTACCCCTGCTTGCTGCTCCCACTTTTCTAAGCCCATTCTCTCTATAATTCTTGCTATGGCTGTCCTACAGAACCGATGTGCCACTATATGTCCACGTTAACGTCGTCACTGTTACTCCCACTACGAGTCTCTCGAGTTATTAAATGTACCTCGCCGGGTGACGACGCATTTGGCTACCTTAAGAGAGTTATAGTTACTGCAGCCAGCTGCTCCCCCTTCTTTGAATCTTTCCTCCCTTTAAATCGTACTGTGGTCAGTCCTGCAGAGCGATGCGCCACCACCTGTGCATGTTACCGTTGTCTGATTTACTTCAACGACGATTTCCTCGAGTTTTCAAATAAATCTCGCCGAGTGACGAGGCATTTGGCTACCTTAAGAGACTCATAGTTACTGCCGCCAGCTGCTCGACTTACTTTCTTTCTTTCCACTCATTAATTATTACTGTGGTCAGTCCTGCAGGAGCAATATGCCACTACATGTAAACCTTAACGTTGTCTGAGCTACCTTAACGAAAATATCCTCGAGTTTTCAAAAAAAATTTCACATGGTGACGAGGCATTTGGCTACTTTGAGGGAGTCATAGTACCCCTGCCTGCTGCTCCCACTTTTCTAAGCCCTTTCTCTCTATCATTCTTGCTATGGCTGTCCTACCGAACCGATGTGTCACTATATGTCCACGTTAACGTCGTCTCTGTTACTCCCACTACGAGTCTCTCGAGTTAGCAAATGTACCTCGCCGGATGACGAGGCATTTGGCTACCTTATAAGCGTCATAGTTACTGCAGCCAGCTGCTCCCCCTTCTTTAAATCTTTCCTGTCTTTAATTCGTACTGTGGTCAGTCCTGCAGGAGCAATATGCCACTACATGTAAACCTAAACGTTGTCTGAGCTACCTTAACGAAGATATTCTCGAGTTTTCAAAAAAAATTTCACATGGTGACGAGGCATTTGGCTGCCTTAAGAGAGTCATAGTACCCCTGCCTGCTGCTCCCACTTTTTTAAGCCCTTTCTCTCTATCATTCTTGCTATGGCTGTCATACAGAACCGATGTGCCACTATATGTCCAGGTTAACGTCGTCACTGTTACTCCCACTACGAGTCTCTCGAGTTAGCAAATGTACCTCGCCGGGTGACGAGGCATTTGGCTACCTTAAGAGAGTCACAGTTACTGCAGCCAGCTGCTCCCCCTTCTTTGATTCTTTCCTCCCTTTAAATCGTACTGTGGTCAGTCCTGCAGAGCGATACGCCACCACCTGTGCATGTTACCGTTGTCTGATTTACTTCAACGACGATTTCCTCGAGTTTTCAAATAAATCTCGCCGAGTGACGAGGCATTTGGCTACCTTAAGAGAGTCATAGTTACTGCCGCCAGCTGCTCGACCTACTTTCTTTCTTTCCACTCATTAATTATTATTGTGGTCAGTCCTGCAGGAGCAATATGCCACTACATGTAAACCTTAACGTTGTCTGAGCTACCTTAACTAAGATATTCTCGAGTTTTCAAAAAAAATTTCACATGGTGACGAGGCATTTGGCTGCCTTAAGAGAGTCATAGTACCCCTGCTTGCTGCTCCCACTTTTCTAAGCCCATTCTCTCTATAATTCTTGCTATGGCTGTCCTACAGAACCGATGTGCCACTATATGTCCACGTTAACGTCGTCACTGTTACTCCCACTACGAGTCTCTCGAGTTATTAAATGTACCTCGCCGGGTGACGACGCATTTGGCTACCTTAAGAGAGTCACAGTTACTGCAGCCAGCTGCTCCCCCTTCTTTGAATCTTTCCTCCCTTTAAATCGTACTGTGGTCAGTCCTGCAGAGCGATACGCCACCACCTGTGCATGTTACCGTTGTCTGATTTACTTCAACGACGATTTCCTTGAGTTTTCAAATAAATCTCGCCGAGTGACGAGGCATTTGGCTACCTTAAGAGAGTCATAGTTACTGCCGCCAGCTGCTCGACCTACTTTCTTTCTTTCCACTCATTAATTATTATTGTGGTCAGTCCTGCAGGAGCAATATGCCACTACATGTAAACCTCAACGTTGTCAGAGCTACCTTAACGAAAATATCCTCGAGATTTCAAAAAAAATTTCACATGGTGACGAGGCATTTGGCTACCTTAAGTGTGTCATAGTACCCCTGCCTGCTGCTCCCACTTTTCTAAGCCCTTTCTCTCTATCATTCTTGCTATGGCTGTCCTACAGAACCGATGTGTCACTATATGTCCACGTTAACGTCGACTCTGTTACTCCCACTACGAGTCTCTCGAGTTAGCAAATGTACCTCGCCGGATGACGAGGCATTTGGCTACCTTATAAGCGTCATAGTTACTGCAGCCAGCTGCTCCCCCTTCTTTGAATCTTTCCTGTCTTTAATTCGTACTGTGGTCAGTCCTGCAGAAGCGATACGCCACCACCTGTCCATGTTACCGTTGTCTGAGTTACTTCAACAACGATTTCCTCGAGTTTTCAAATAAATTTCGCCGAGTGACGAGGCATTTGGCTACCTTAAGAAAGTCATAGTTACTGCAGCCAGCTGCTCCCCCTTCTTTGAATCTTTCCTCTCTTTAATTCGTACCTTGGTGTCCTGCAGAAGCGATACGCCACCACCTGTATATGTTACCGTTGTCTGAGTTACTTCGACGACGATTTCCTCGAGTTTTCGAATAAATTTCGCAGAGTGACGAGGCATTTGGCTACCTTAAGAGAGTCATAGTTACTGCTGCCAGCTGCTCGACCTACTTTCATTCTTTCCACTCATTAATTATTACTGTGGTCAGTCCTGCAGGAGCAATATGCCACTACATGTAAACCTTAACGTTGTCTGAGCTACCTTAACGAAGATATTCTCGAGTTTTCAAAAAAAATTTCACATGGTGACGAGGCATTTGGCTGCCTTAAGAGAGTCATAATACCCCTGCTTGCTGCTCCCACTTTTCTAAGCCCTTTCTCTCTATCATTCTTGCTATGGCTGTCCTACAGAACCGATGTGTCACTATATGTCCACGTTAACGTCGACTCTGTTACTCCCACTACGAGTCTCTCGAGTTAGCACATGTACCTCGCCGGATGACGAGCCATTTGGCTACCTTATAAGCGTCATAGTTACTGCAGCCAGCTGCTCCCCCTTCTTTGAATCTTTCCTGTCTTTAATTCGTACTGTGGTCAGTCCTGCAGAAGCGATACGCCACCACCTGTCCATGTTACCGTTGTCTGAGTTACTTCAACAACGATTTACTCGAGTTTTCAAATAAATTTCGCCGAGTGACGAGGCATTTGGCTACCTTAAGAGAGTCATAGTTACTGCAGCCAGCTGCTCCCCCTTCTTTGAATCTTTCCTCTCTTTAATTCGTACCTTGGTGTCCTGCAGAAGCGATACGCCACCACCTGTATATGTTACCGTTGTCTGAGTTACTTCGACGACGATTTCCTCGAGTTCTCAAATAAATTTCGCCGAGTGACGAGGCATTTGGCTACCTTAAGAGAGTCATAGTTACTGCTGCCAGCTGCTCGACCTACTTTCATTCTTTCAACTCATTAATTATTCCTGTGGTCAGTCCTGCAGGAGCAATATGCTACTACATGTAAACCTTAACGTTGTCTGAGCTACCTTAACGAAGATATTCTCGAGTTTTCAAAAAAAATTTCACGTGGTGACGAGGCATTTGGCTGCCTTAAGAGAGTCATAGTACCCCTGCTTGCTGCTCCCACTTTTCTAAGCCCATTCTCTATATCATTCTTGCTATGGCTGTCCTACCGAACCGATGTGTCACTATATGTCCACGTTAACGTCGTCTCTGTTACTCCCACTACGAGTCTCTCGAGTTAGCAAATGTACCTCGCCGGATGACGAGGCATTTGGCTACCTTATAAGCGTCATAGTTACTGCAGCCAGCTGCTCCCCCTTCTTTAAATCTTTCCTGTCTTTAATTCGTACTGTGGTCAGTCCTGCAGAAGCGATACGCCACCACCTGTCCATGTTACCGTTGTCTGAGTTACTTCAACAACGATTTCCTCGAGTTTTCAAATAAATTTCGCCGAGTGACGAGGCATTTGGCTACCTTAAGAGAGTCATAGTTACTGCTGCCAGCTGCTCGACCTACTTTCATTCTTTCCACCCATTAATTATTACTGTGGTCAGTCCTGCAGGAGCAATATGCCACTACATGTAAACCTTAACGTTGTCTGAGCTACCTTAACTAAGATGTTCTCGAGTTTTCAAAAAAAATTTCACATGGTGACGAGGCATTTGGCTGCATTAAGAGAGTCATAGTACCCCTGCCTGCTGCTCCCACTTTTTTAAGCCCTTTCTCTCTATCATTCTTGCTATGGCTGTCATACAGAACCGATGTGCCACTATACGTCCAGGTTAACGTCGTCACTGTTACTCCCACTACGAGTCTCTCGAGTTAGCAAATGTACCTCGCCGGGTGACGAGGCATTTGGCTACCTTAAGAGAGTCATAATTACTGCAGCCAGCTGCTCCCCCTTCTTTGAATCTTTCCTCCCTTTAAATCGTACTGAGGTCAGTCCCGCTGAAGCGATACGCCACCACCTGTGCATGTTACCGTTGTCTGAGTTACTTCAACGACAATTTCCTCGAGTTTTCAAATAAATTTCGCCGAGTGACGATGCATTTGGCTACCTTAAGAGAGTCATAGTTACTGCTGCCAGCTGCTCGACCTACTTTCATTCTTTCCACTCATTAATTATTACTGTGGTCAGTCCTGCAGGAGCAATATGTCACTACATGTAAACCTTAACGTTGTCTGAGCTACCTTAACGATGATATTCTCGAGTTTTTAAAAAAATTTCACATGGTGACGAGGCATTTGGCTGCCTTAAGAGAGTCATAGTACCCCTGCCTGCTGCTCCCACTTTTCTAAGCTCACTCTCTCTATCATTCTTGCTATGGCTGTCCTACAGAACCGATAACGCACTATATGTCCACGTTAACGTCGTCACTGTTATTCCCACTACGAGTCTCTCGAGTTAGCAAATGTACCTCGCCGGGTGACGAGGCATTTGGCTACCTTAAGAGAGTCACAGTTACTGCAGCCAGCTGCTCCCCCTTCTTTGAATCTTTCCTCCCTTTAAATCGTACTGTGGTCAGTCCTGCAGAGCGATACGCCACCACCTGTGCATGTTACCGTTGTCTGATTTACTTCAACGACGATTTCCTCGAGTTTTCAAATAAATCTCGCCGAGTGACGAGGCATTTGGCTACCTTAAGAGAGTCATAGTTACTGCCGCCAGCTGCTCGACCTACTTTCTTTCTTTCCACTCATTAATTATTATTGTGGTCAGTCCTGCAGGAGCAATATGCCACTACATGTAAACCTCAACGTTGTCAGAGCTACCTTAACGAAAATATCCTCGAGTTTTCAAAAAAAATTTCACATGGTGACGAGGCATTTGGCTACCTTAAGTGAGTCATAGTACCCCTGCCTGCTGCTCCCACTTTTCTAAGCCCTTTCTCTCTATCATTCTTGCTATGGCTGTCCCACAGAACCGATGTGTCACTATATGTCCACGTTAACGTCGACTCTGTTACTCCCACTACGAGTCTCTCGAGTTAGCAAATGTACCTCGCCGGATGACGAGGAATTTGGCTACCTTATGAGCGTCATAGTTACTGCAGCCAGCTGCTCCCCCTTCTTTGAATCTTTCCTGTCTTTAATTCGTACTGTGGTCAGTCCTGCAGAAGCGATACGCCACCACCTGTCCATGTTACCGTTGTCTGAGTTACTTCAACAACGATTTCCTCGAGTTTTCAAATAAATTTCGCCGAGTGACGAGGCATTTGGCTACCTTAAGAGAGTCATAGTTACTGCAGCCAGCTGCTCCCCCTTCTTTGAATCTTTCCTCTCTTTAATTCGTACCTTGGTGTCCTGCAGAAGCGATACGCCACCACCTGTATATGTTACCGTTGTCTGAGTTACTTCGACGACGATTTCCTCGAGTTTTCAAATAAATTTCGCCGAGTGACGAGGCATTTGGCTACCTTAAGAGAGTCATAGTTACTGCTGCCAGCTGCTCGACCTACTTTCATTCTTTCCACTCATTAATTATTACTGTGGTCAGTCCTGCAGGAGCAATATGCCACTACATGTAAACCTTAACGTTGTCTGAGCTACCTTAACGAAGATATTCTAGAGTTTTCAAAAAAAAATTCACATGGTGACGAGGCATTTTCCTGCCTTAAGAGAGTCATAGTACCCCTGCTTGCTGCTCCCACTTTTCTAAGCCCATTCTCTCTATAATTCTTGCTATGGCTGTCCTACAGAACCGATGTGCCACTATATGTCCACGTTAACGTCGTCACTGTTACTCCCACCACGAGTCTTTCGAGTTATTAAATGTACCTCGCCGGGTGACGACGCATTTGGCTACCTTAAGAGAGTCATAGTTACTGCAGCCAGCTGCTCCCCCTTCTTTGAATCTTTCCTCCCTTTAAATCGTACTGTGGTCAGTCCTGCAGAGCGATACGCCACCACCTGTGCATGTTACCGTTGTCTGATTTACTTCAACGACGATTTCCTCGAGTTTTCAAATAAATTTCGCCGCGTGACGAGGCATATGGCTACCTTAAGAGAGTCATAGTTACTGCTGCCAGCTGCTCGACCTACTTTCATTCTTTCCACCCATTAATTATTACTGTGGTCAGTCCTGCAGGAGCAATATGCCACTACATGTAAAACTTAACGTTGTCTGAGCTACCTTAACGAAGATATTCTCGAGTTTTCAAAAAAAATTTCACATGGTGACGAGGCATTTGGCTGCCTTAAAAGAGTCATACTACCCCTGCCTGCTGCTCCCACTTTTCTAAGCCCATTCTCTCTATCATTCTTGCTATGGCTGTCCTACAGGACCGATGTGCCACTATATGTCCACGTTAACGTCGTCACTGTTATTCCCACTACGAGTCTCTCGAGTTAGCAAATGTACCTCGCCGGGTGACGAGGCTTTTGGCTACCTTAAGAGAGTCATAGTTACTGCAGCCAGCTGCTCCCCCTTCTTTGAATCTTTCCTCCCTTTAAATCGTACTGTGGTCAGTCCTGCAGAGCGATACGCCACCACCTGTGCATGTTACCGTTGTCTGAGTTACTTCAACGACAATTTCCTCGAGTTTTCAAATAAATTTCGCCGAGTGACGATGCATTTGGCTACCTTAAGAGAGTCATAGTTACTGCTGCCAGCTGCTCGACCTACTTTCATTCTTTCCACTCATTAATTATTACTGTGGTCAGTCCTGCAGGAGCAATATGCCACTACATGTAAACCTTAACGTTGTCTGAGCTACCTTAACGAAGATATTCTCGAGTTTTCAAAAAAAATTTCACATGGTGACGAGGCATTTGGCTGCCTTAAGAGAGTCATAGTACCCCTGCCTGCTGCTCCCACTTTTCTAAGCTCACTCTCTCTATCATTCTTGCTATGGCTGTCCTACTGAACCGATAACGCACTATATGTCCACGTTAACGTCGTCACTGTTATTCCCACTACGAGTCTCTCGAGTTAGCAAATGTACCTCGCCGGGTGACGAGGCATTTGGCTACCTTAAGAGAGTCACAGTTACTGCAGCCAGCTGCTCCCCCTTCTTTGAATCTTTCCTCCCTTTAAATCGTACTGTGGTCAGTCCTGCAGAGCGATACGCCACCACCTGTGCATGTTACCGTTGTCTGAGTTACTTCAACGACGATTTCCTCGAGTTTTCAAATAAATCTCGCCGAGTGACGAGGCATTTGGCTACCTTAAGAGAGTCATAGTTACTGCCGCCAGCTGCTCGACCTACTTTCTTTCTTTCCACTCATTAATTATTATTGTGGTCAGTCCTGCAGGAGCAATATGCCACTACATGTAAACCTCAACGTTGTCAGAGCTACCTTAACGAAAATATCCTCGAGTTTTCAAAAAAAATTTCACATGGGGACGAGGCATTTGGCTACCTTAAGTGAGTCATAGTACCCCTGCATGCTGCTCCCACTTTTCTAAGCCCTTTCTCTCTATCATTCTTGCTATGGCTGTCCTACAGAACCGATGTGTCACTATATGTCCACGTTAACGTCGACTCTGTTACTCCCACTACGAGTCTCTCGAGTTAGCAAATGTACCTCGCCGGATGACGAGGCATTTGGCTACCTTATAAGCGTCATAGTTACTGCAGCCAGCTGCTCCCCCTTCTTTGAATCTTTCCTGTCTTTAATTCGTACTGTGGTCAGTCCTGCAGAAGCGATACGCCACCACCTGTCCATGTTACCGTTGTCTGAGTTACTTCAACAACGATTTCCTCGAGTTTTCAAATAAATTTCGCCGAGTGACGAGGCATTTGGCTACCTTAAGAGAGTCATAGTTACTGCAGCCAGCTGCTCCCCCTTCTTTGAATCTTTCCTCTCTTTAATTCGTACCTTGGTGTCCTGCAGAAGCGATACGCCACCACCTGTATATGTTACCGTTGTCTGAGTTACTTCGACGACGATTTCCTCGAGTTTTCAAATAAATTTCGCCGAGTGACGGGGCATTTGGCTACCTTAAGAGAGTCATAGTTACTGCTGCCAGCTGCTCGACCTACTTTCATTCTTTCCACTCATTAATTATTACTGTGGTCAGTCCTGCAGGAGCAATATGCCACTACATGTAAACCTTAACGTTGTCTGAGCTACCTTAACGAAGATATTCTCGAGTTTTCAAAAAAAATTTCACATGGTGACGAGGCATTTGGCTGCCTTAAGAGAGTCATATTAACCCTGCCTGCTGCTCCCACTTTTTTAAGCCCTTTCTCTCTATCATTCTTGCTATGGCTGTCATACAGAACCGATGTGCCAGTATATGTCCAGGTTAACGTCGTCACTGTTACTCCCACTACGAGTCTCTCGAGTTAGCAAATGTACCTCGCCGGGTGACGAGGCATTTGGCTACCTTAAGAGAGTCACAGTTACTGCAGCCAGCTGCTCCCCCTTCTTTGAATCTTTCCTCCCTTTAAATCGTACTGTGGTCAGTCCTGCAGAGCGATACGCCACCACCTGTGCATGTTACCGTTATCTGATTTACTTCAACGACGATTTCCTCGAGTTTTCAAATAAATTTCGCCGCGTGACGAGGCATATGGCTACCTTAAGAGAGTCATAGTTACTGCTGCCAGCTGCTCGACCTACTTTCATTCTTTCCACCCATTAATTATTACTGTGGTCAGTCCTGCAGGAGCAATATGCCACTACATGTAAAACTTAACGTTGTCTGAGCTACCTTAACGAAGATATTCTCGAGTTTTCAAAAAAAATTTCACATGGTGACGAGGCATTTGGCTGCCTTAAAAGAGTCATACTACCCCTGCCTGCTGCTCCCACTTTTCTAAGCCCATTCTCTCTATCATTCTTGCTATGGCTGTCCTACAGGACCGATGTGCCACTATATGTCCACGTTAACGTCGTCACTGTTATTCCCACTACGAGTCTCTCGAGTTAGCAAATGTACCTCGCCGGGTGACGAGGCTTTTGGCTACCTTAAGAGAGTCATAGTTACTGCAGCCAGCTGCTCCCCCTTCTTTGAATCTTTCCTCCCTTTAAATCGTACTGTGGTCAGTCCTGCAGAGCGATACGCCACCACCTGTGCATGTTACCGTTGTCTGAGTTACTTCAACGACAATTTCCTCGAGTTTTCAAATAAATTTCGCCGAGTGACGATGCATTTGGCTACCTTAAGAGAGTCATAGTTACTGCTGCCAGCTGCTCGACCTACTTTCATTCTTTCCACTCATTAATTATTACTGTGGTCAGTCCTGCAGGAGCAATATGCCACTACATGTAAACCTTAACGTTGTCTGAGCTACCTTAACGAAGATATTCTCGAGTTTTCAAAAAAAATTTCACATGGTGACGAGGCATTTGGCTGCCTTAAGAGAGTCATAGTACCCCTGCCTGCTGCTCCCACTTTTCTAAGCTCACTCTCTCTATCATTCTTGCTATGGCTGTCCTACAGAACCGATAACGCACTATATGTCCACGTTAACGTCGTCACTGTTATTCCCACTACGAGTCTCTCGAGTTAGCAAATGTACCTCGCCGGGTGACGAGGCATTTGGCTACCTTAAGAGAGTCACAGTTACTGCAGCCAGCTGCTCCCCCTTCTTTGAATCTTTCCTCCCTTTAAATCGTACTGTGGTCAGTCCTGCAGAGCGATACGCCACCACCTGTGCATGTTACCGTTGTCTGATTTACTTCAACGACGATTTCCTCGAGTTTTCAAATAAATCTCGCCGAGTGACGAGGCATTTGGCTACCTTAAGAGAGTCATAGTTACTGCAGCCAGCTGCTCCCCCTTCTTTGAATCTTTCCTCTCTTTAATTCGTACCTTGGTGTCCTGCAGAAGCGATACGCCACCACCTGTATATGTTACCGTTGTCTGAGTTACTTCGACGACGATTTCCTCGAGTTCTCAAATAAATTTCGCCGAGTGACGAGGCATTTGGCTACCTTAAGAGAGTCATAGTTACTGCTGCCAGCTGCTCGACCTACTTTCATTCTTTCAACTCATTAATTATTCCTGTGGTCAGTCCTGCAGGAGCAATATGCCACTACATGTAAACCTTAACGTTGTCTGAGCTACCTTAACGAAGATATTCTCGAGTTTTCAAAAAAAATTTCACATGGTGACGAGGCATTTGGCTGCCTTAAGAGAGTCATAGTACCCCTGCTTGCTGCTCCCACTTTTCTAAGCCCATTCTCTCTATCATTCTTGCTATGGCTGTCCTACCGAACCGATGTGTCACTATATGTCCACGTTAACGTCGTCTCTGTTACTCCCACTACGAGTCTCTCGAGTTAGCAAATGTACCTCGCCGGATGACGAGGCATTTGGCTACCTTATAAGCGTCATAGTTACTGCAGCCAGCTGCTCCCCCTTCTTTAAATCTTTCCCGTCTTTAATTCGTACTGTGGTGTCCTGCAGAAGCGATACGCCACCACCTGTCCATGTTACCGTTGTCTGAGTTACCTGAACAACGATTTCCTCGAGTATTCAAATAAATTTTGCCGAGTGACGAGGCATTTGGCTACCTTAAGAGAGTCATAGTTACTGCAGCCAGCTGCTCCCCCTTCTTTAAATCTTTCCTCCCTTTAAATCGTACTGTGGTCAGTCCTGCAGAGCGATACGCCACCACCTGTGCATGTTACCGTTGTCTGATTTACTTCAACGACGATTTCCTCGAGTTTTCAAATAAATTTCGCCGCGTGACGAGGCATATGGCTACCTTAAGAGAGTCATAGTAACTGCTGCCAGCTGCTCGACCTACTTTCATTCTTTCCACCCATTAATTATTACTGTGGTCAGTCCTGCAGGAGCAATATGCCACTACATGTAAACCTTAACGTTGTCTGAGCTACCTTAACGAAGATATTCTGGAGTTTTCAAAAAAAATTTCACATGGTGACGAGGCATTTGGCTGCATTAAGAGAGTCATAGTACCCCTGCCTGCTGCTCCCACTTTTTTAAGCCCTTTCTCTCTATCATTCTTGCTATGGCTGTCATACAGAACCGATGTGCCACTATATGTCCAGGTTAACGTCGTCACTGTTACTCCCACTACGAGTCTCTCGAGTTAGCAAATGTACCTCGCCGGGTGACGAGGCATTTGGCTACCTTAAGAGAGTCATAATTACTGCAGCCAGCTGCTCCCCCTTCTTTGAATCTTTCCTCCCTTTAAATCGTACTGAGGTCAGTCCCGCTGAAGCGATACGCCACCACCTGTGCATGTTACCGTTGTCTGAGTTACTTCAACGACAATTTCCTCGAGTTTTCAAATAAATTTCGCCGAGTGACGATGCATTTGGCTACCTTAAGAGAGTCATAGTTACTGCTGCCAGCTGCTCGACCTACTTTCATTCTTTCCACTCATTAATTATTACTGTGGTCAGTCCTGCAGGAGCAATATGTCACTACATGTAAACCTTAACGTTGTCTGAGCTACCTTAACGAAGATATTCTCGAGTTTTCAAAAAAAATTTCACATGGTGACGAGGCATTTGGCTGCCTTAAGAGAGTCATAGTACCCCTGCCTGCTGCTCCCACTTTTCTAAGCTCACTCTCTCTATCATTCTTGCTATGGCTGTCCTACAGAACCGATAACGCACTATATGTCCACGTTAACGTCGTCACTGTTATTCCCACTACGAGTCTCTCGAGTTAGCAAATGTACCTCGCCGGGTGACGAGGCATTTGGCTACCTTAAGAGAGTCACAGTTACTGCAGCCAGCTGCTCCCCCTTCTTTGAATCTTTCCTCCCTTTAAATCGTACTGTGGTCAGTCCTGCAGAGCGATACGCCACCACCTGTGCATGTTACCGTTGTCTGATTTACTTCAACAACGATTTCCTCGAGTTTTCAAATAAATTTCGCCGAGTGACGAGGCATTTGGCTACCTTAAGAGAGTCATAGTTACTGCAGCCAGCTGCTCCCCCTTCTTTGAATCTTTCCTCTCTTTAATTCGTACCTTGGTGTCCTGCAGAAGCGATACGCCACCACCTGTATATGTTACCGTTGTCTGAGTTACTTCGACGACGATTTCCTCGAGTTTTCAAATAAATTTCGCCGAGTGACGAGGCATTTGGCTACCTTAAGAGAGTCATAGTTACTGCTGCCAGCTGCTCGACCTACTTTCATTCTTTCCACTCATTAATTATTACTGTGGTCAGTCCTGCAGGAGCAATATGCCACTACATGTAAACCTTAACGTTGTCTGAGCTACCTTAACGAAGATATTCTAGAGTTTTCAAAAAAAATTTCACATGGTGACGAGGCATTTGGCTGCCTTAAGAGAGTCATAGTACCCCTGCTTGCTGCTCCCACTTTTCTAAGCCCATTCTCTCTATAATTCTTGCTATGGCTGTCCTACAGAACCGATGTGCCACTATATGTCCACGTTAACGTCGTCACTGTTACTCCCACTACGAGTCTTTCGAGTTATTAAATGTACCTCGCCGGGTGACGACGCATTTGGCTACCTTAAGAGAGTCATAGTTACTGCAGCCAGCTGCTCCCCATTCTTTGAATCTTTCCTCCCTTTAAATCGTACTGTGGTCAGTCCTGCAGAGCGATGCGCCACCAGCTGTGCATGTTACCGTTGTCTGATTTACTTCAACGACGATTCCCTCGAGTTTTCAAATAAATCTCGCCGAGTGACGAGGCATTTGGCTACCTTAAGAGAGTCATAGTTACTGCCGCCAACTGCTCGACCTACTATCTTTCTTTCCACTCATCATTTATTACTGTGGTCAGTCCTGCAGGAGCAATATGCCACTACATGTAAACCTTAACGTTGTCTGAGCTACCTTAACGAAAATATCCTCGAGTTTTCAAAAAAAATTTCACATGGTGACGAGGCATTTTGCTACCTTAAGGGAGTCATAGTACCCCTGCCTGCTGCTCCCACTTTTCTAAGCTCACTCTCTCTATCATTCTTGCTATGGCTGTCCTACAGAACCGATGTGTCACTATATGTCCACGTTAACGTCGTCTCTGTTACTCCCACTACGAGTCTCTCGAGTTAGCAAATGTACCTCGCCGGATGACGAGGCATTTGGCTACCTTATAAGCGTCATAGTTACTGCAGCCAGCTGCTCCCCCTTCGTTAAATCTTTCCTGTCTTTAATTCGTACTGTGGTCAGTCCTGCAGAAGCGATACGCCACCACCTGTCCATGTTACCGTTGTCTGAGTTACCTCAACAACGATTTCCTCGAGTTTTCAAATAAATTTCGCCGAGTGACGAGGCATTTGGCTACCTTAAGAGAGTCATAGTTACTGCAGCCAGCTGCTCCCCCTTCTTTGAATCTTTCCTCCCTTTAAATCGTACTGTGGTCAGTCCTGCAGAGCGATACGCCACCACCTGTGCATGTTACCGTTGTCTGATTTACTTCAACGACGATTTCCTCGAGTTTTCAGATAAATTTCGATGCGTGACGAGGCATATGGCTACCTTAAGGGAGTCATAGTTACTGCTGCCAGCTGCTCGACCTACTTTCATTCTTTCCACCCATTAATTATTACTGTGGTCAGTCCTGCAGGAGCAATATGCCACTACACGTAAAACTTAACGTTGTCTGAGCTACCTTAACGAAGATATTCTCGAGTTTACAAAAAAAATTTCACATGGTGACGAGGCATTTGGCTGCCTTAAGAGAGTCATACTACCCCTGCCTGCTGCTTCCACTTTTCTAAGCCCATTCTCTCTATCATTCTTGCTATGGCTGTCCTACAGAACCGATGTGCCACTATATGTCCACGTTAACGTCGTCACTGTTATTCCCACTACGAGTCTCTCGAGTTAGCAAATGTACCTCGCCGGGTGACGAGGCTTTTGGCTACCTTAAGAGAGTCATAGTTACTGCAGCCAGCTGCTCCCCCTTCTTTGAATCTTTCCTCCCTTTAAATCGTACTGTGGTCAGTCCTGCAGAGCGATACGCCACCACCTGTGCATGTTACCGTTGTCTGAGTTACTTCAACGACAATTTCCTCGAGTTTTCAAATAAATTTCGCCGAGTGACGATGCATTTGGCTACCTTAAGAGAGTCATAGTTACTGCTGCCAGCTGCTCGACCTACTTTCATTCTTTCCACTCATTAATTATTACTGTGGTCAGTCCTGCAGGAGCAATATGCCACTACATGTAAACCTTAACGTTGTCTGAGCTACCTTAACGAAGATATTCTCGAGTTTTCAAAAAAAATTTCACATGGTGACGAGGCATTTGGCTGCCTTAAGAGAGTCATAGTACCCCTGCCTGCTGCTCCCACTTTTCTAAGCTCACTCTCTCTATCATTCTTGCTATGGCTGTCCTACAGAACCGATAACGCACTATATGGCCACGTTAACGTCGTCACTGTTATTCCCACTACGAGTCTCTCGAGTTAGCAAATGTACCTCGCCGGGTGACGAGGCATTTGGCTACCTTAAGAGAGTCACAGTTACTGCAGCCAGCTGCTCCCCCTTCTTTGAATCTTTCCTCCCTTTAAATCGTACTGTGGTCAGTCCTGCAGAGCGATACGCCACCACCTGTGCATGTTACCGTTGTCTGATTTACTTCAACGACGATTTCCTCGAGTTTTCAAATAAATCTCGCCGAGTGACGAGGCATTTGGCTACCTTAAGAGAGTCATAGTTACTGCCGCCAGCTGCTCGACCTACTTTCTTTCTTTCCACTCATTAATTATTATTGTGGTCAGTCCTGCAGGAGCAATATGCCACTACATGTAAACCTCAACGTTGTCAGAGCTACCTTAACGAAAATATCCTCGAGTTTTCAAAAAAAATTTCACATGGTGACGAGGCATTTGGCTACCTTAAGTGAGTCATAGTACCCCTGCCTGCTGCTCCCATTTTTCTAAGCCCTTTCTCTCTATCATTCTTGCTATGGCTGTCCTACAGAACCGATGTGCCACTATATGTCCACGTTAACGTCGTCACTTTTATTCCCACTACGAGTCTCTCGAGTTAGCAAATGTACCTCGCCGGGTGACGAGGCTTTTGGCTACCTTAAGAGAGTCATAGTTACTGCAGCCAGCTGCTCCCCCTTCCTGTGAATCTTTCCTCCCTTTAAATCGTACTGTGGTCAGTCCTGCAGAGCGATACGCCACCACCTGTGCATGTTACCGTTGTCTGATTTACTTCAACGACGATTTCCTCGAGTTTTCAAATAAATTTCGCCGCGTGACGAGGCATATGGCTACCTTAAGAGAGTCATAGTTACTGCTGCCAGCTGCTCGACCTACTTTCATTCTTTCCACCCATTAATTATTACTGTGGTCAGTCCTGCAGGAGCAATATGCCACTACATGTAAAACTTAACGTTGTCTGAGCTACCTTAACGAAAATATCCTCGAGTTTTCAAAAAAAATTTCACATGGTGACGAGGCATTTGGCTACCTTGAGGGAGTCATAGTACCCCTGCCTGCTGCTCCCACTTTTCTAAGCCCTTTCTCTCTATCATTCTTGCTATGGCTGTCCTACCGAACCGATGTGTCACTATATGTCCACGTTAACGTCGTCTCTGTTACTCCCACTACGAGTCTCTCGAGTTAGCAAATGTACCTCGCCGGATGACGAGGCATTTGGCTACCTTATAAGCGTCATAGTTACTGCAGCCAGCTGCACCCCCTTCTTTAAATCTTTCCTGTCTTTAATTCGTACTGTGGTCAGTCCTGCAGAAGCGATACGCCACCACCTGTCCATGATACCGTTGTCTGAGTTACCTCAACAACGATTCCCTCGAGTTTTCAAATAAATTTCGCCGAGTGACGAGGCATTTGGCTACCTTAAGAGAGTCATAGTTACTGCAGCCAGCTGCACCCCCTTCTTTGAATCTTTCCTCCCTTTAAATCGTACTGTGGTCAGTCCTGCAGAGCGATACGCCACCACCTGTGCATGTTACCGTTGTCTGAGTTACCTCAACAACGATTTCCTCGAGTTTTCAAATAAATTTCGCCGAGTGACGAGGCATTTGGCTACCTTAAGAGAGTCATAGTTTCTGCAGCCAGCTGCTCCCCCTTCTTTGAATCTTTCCTCCCTTTAAATCGTACTGTGGTCAGTCCTGCAGAAGCGATACGCCACCACCTGTCCATGTTACCGTTGTCTGAGTTACTTCAACAACGATTTCCTCGAGTTTTCAAATAAATTTCCCCGAGTGACGAGGCATTTGGCTACCTTAAGAGAGTCATAGTTTCTGCAGCCAGCTGCTCCCCCTTCTTTGAATCTTTCCTCCCTTTAAATTGTACTGTGGTCAGTCCTGCAGAAGCGATACGCCACCACCTGTCCATGTTACCGTTGTCTGAGTTACTTCAACAACGATTTCCTCGAGTTTTCAAATAAATTTCCCCGAGTGACGAGGCATTTGGCTACCTTAAGAGAGTCATAGTTACTGCAGCCAGCTGTTCCCCCTTCTTTGAATCTTTCCTCTCTTTAATTCGTACCTTGGTGTCCTGCAGAAGCGTTACGCCACCACCTGCATATGTTGCCGTTGTCTGAGTTACTTCGACGACGATTTCCTCGAGTTTTCAAATAAATTTCGCCGAGTGACGAGGCATTTGGCTACCTTAAGAGAGTCATAGTTACTGCTGCCAGCTGCTCGACCTACTTTCATTCTTTCCACTCATTAATTATTACTGTGGTCAGTCCTGCAGGAGCAATATGCCACTACATGTAAACCTTAACGTTGTCTGAGCTACCTTAACGAAGATATTCTCTAGTTTTCAAAAAAAATTTCACATTGTGACGAGGCATTTGGCTGCCTTAAGAGAGTCATAGTACCCCTGCCTGCTGCTCCCACTTTTCTAAGCCCGTTCTCTCTATCATTCTTGCTATGGCTGTCCTACAGAACCGATATGCCACTATATGTCCACGTTAACGTCGTCACTGTTATTCCCACTACGAGTCTCTCGAGTTAGCAAATGTACCTCGCCGGGTGACGAGGCATTTGGCTACCTTAAGAAAGTCATAGTTACTGCAGCCAGCAGCTCCCCCTTCTTTGAATCTTTCCTCCCTCTAAATCGTACTGTGGTCAGTCCTGCTTAGCGATACGCCACCACCTGTGCATGTTACCGTTGTCTGATTTACTTCAACGACGATTTCCTCGAGTTTTCAAATCAATCTCGCCGAGTGACGAGGCATTTGGCTACCTTAAGAGAGTCATAGTTACTGCCGCCAGCTGCTCGACCTACTTTCTTTCTTTCCACTCATTAATTATTATTGTGGTCAGTCCTGCAGGAGCAATATGCCACTACATGTAAACCTCAACGTTGTCTGAGCTACCTTAACGAAAATATCCTCGAGTTTTCAAAAAAAATTTCACATGGTGACGAGGCATTTGGCTACCTTAAGGGAGTCATAGTACCCCTGCCTGCTGCTCCCACTTTTCTAAGCCCTTTCTCTCTATCATTCTTGCTATGGCTGTCCTACAGAACCGATGTGTCACTATATGTCCACGTTAACGTCGACTCTGTTACTCCCACTACGAGTCTCTCGGGTTAGCAAATGTACCTCGCCGGATGACGAGGCATTTGGCTACCTTATAAGCGTCATAGTTACTGCAGCCAGCTTCTCCCCCTTCTTTGAATCTTTCCTGTCTTTAATTCGTACTGTGGTCAGTCCTGCAGAAGCGATACGCCACCACCTGTCCATGTTACCGTTGTCTGAGTTACTTCAACAACGATTTCCTCGAGTTTTCAAATAAATTTCGCCGAGTGACGAGGCATTTGGCAACCTCAAGAGAGTCATAGTTACTGCTGCCAGCTGCTCGACCTACTTTCATTCTTTCCACTCATTAATTATTACTGTGGTCAGTCCTGCAGGAGCAATATGCCACTACATGTAAACCTTAACGTTGTCTGAGCTACCTTAACGAAGATATTCTCGAGTTTTCAAAAAAAATTTCACATGGTGACGAGGCATTTGGCTGCCTTAAGAGAGTCATAGTACCCCTGCCTGCTGCTCCCACTTTTCTAAGCTCACTCTCTCTATCATTCTTGCTCTGGCTGTCCTACAGAACCGATAACGCACTATATGTCCACGTTAACGTCGTCACTGTTACTCCCACTACGAGTCTCTCGAGTTATTAAATGTACCTCGCCGGGTGACGACGCATTTGGCTACCTTAAGAGAGTCATAGTTACTGCAGCCAGCTGCTCCCCCTTCTTTGAATCTTTCCTCCCTCTAAATCGTACTGTGATCAGTCCTGCAGAGCGATGCGCCACCACCTGTGCATGTTACCGTTGTCTGATTTACTTCAACGACGATTTCCTCGAGTTTTCAAATAAATCTCGCCGAGTGACGAGGCATTTGGCTACCTTAAGAGAGTCATAGTTACTGCCGCCAGCTGCTCGACTTACTTTCTTTCTTTCCACTCATTAATTATTACTGTGGTCAGTCCTGCAGGAGCAATATGCCACTACATGTAAACCTTAACGTTGTCTGAGCTACCTTAACGAAAATATCCTCGAGTTTTCAAAAAAAATTTCACATGGTGACGAGGCATTTGGCTACCTTGCGGGAGTCATAGTACCCCTGCCTGCTGCTCCCACTTTTCTAAGCCCTTTCTCTCTATCATTCTTGCTATGGCTGTCCTACCGAACCGATGTGTCACTATATGTCCACGTTAACGTCGTCTCTGTTACTCCCACTACGAGTCTCTCGAGTTAGCAAATGTACCTCGCCGGATGACGAGGCATTTGGCTACCTTATAAGCGTCATAGTTACTGCAGCCAGCTGCACCCCCTTCTTTAAATCTTTCCTGTCTATAATTCGTACTGTGGTCAGTCCTGCAGAAGCGATACGCCACCACCTGTCCATGTTACCGTTGTCTGAGTTACCTCAACAACGATTCCCTCGAGTTTTCAAATAAATTTCGCCGAGTGACGAGGCATTTGGCTACCTTAAGAGAGTCATAGTTACTGCAGCCAGCTGCTCCCCCTTCTTTGAATCTTTCCTCCCTTTAAATCGTACTGTGGTCAGTCCTGCAGAGCGATACGCCACCACCTGTGCATGTTACCGTTGTCTGAGTTACCTCAACAACGATTTCCTCGAGTTTTCAAATAAATTTCGCCGAGTGACGAGGCATTTGGCTACCATAAGAGAGTCATAGTTTCTGCAGCCAGCTGCTCCCCCTTCCTTGAATCTTTCCTCCCTTTAAATCGTACTGTGGTCAGTCCTGCAGAAGCGATACGCCACCACCTGTCCATGTTACCGTTGTCTGAGTTACTTCAACAACGATTTCCTCGAGTTTTCAAATAAATTTCCCCGAGTGACGAGGCATTTGGCTACCTTAAGAGAGTCATAGTTACTGCAGCCAGCTGTTCCCCCTTCTTTGAATCTTTCCTCTCTTTAATTCGTACCTTGGTGTCCTGCAGAAGCGTTACGCCACCACCTGCATATGTTGCCGTTGTCTGAGTTACTTCGACGACGATTTCCTCGAGTTTTCAAATAAATTTCGCCGAGTGACGAGGCATTTGGCTACCTTAAGAGAGTCATAGTTACTGCTGCCAGCTGCTCGACCTACTTTCATTCTTTCCACTCATTAATTATTACTGTGGTCAGTCCTGCAGGAGCAATATGCCACTACATGTAAACCTTAACGTTGTCTGAGCTACCTTAACGAAGATATTCTCTAGTTTTCAAAAAAAATTTCACATTGTGACGAGGCATTTGGCTGCCTTAAGAGAGTCATAGTACCCCTGCCTGCTGCTCCCACTTTTCTAAGCCCGTTCTCTCTATCATTCTTGCTATGGCTGTCCTACAGAACCGATATGCCACTATATGTCCACGTTAACGTCGTCACTGTTATTCCCACTACGAGTCTCTCGAGTTAGCAAATGTACCTCGCCGGGTGACGAGGCATTTGGCTACCTTAAGAAAGTCATAGTTACTGCAGCCAGCAGCTCCCCCTTCTTTGAATCTTTCCTCCCTCTAAATCGTACTGTGGTCAGTCCTGCTTAGCGATACGCCACCACCTGTGCATGTTACCGTTGTCTGATTTACTTCAACGACGATTTCCTCGAGTTTTCAAATCAATCTCGCCGAGTGACGAGGCATTTGGCTACCTTAAGAGAGTCATAGTTACTGCCGCCAGCTGCTCGACCTACTTTCTTTCTTTCCACTCATTAATTATTATTGTGGTCAGTCCTGCAGGAGCAATATGCCACTACATGTAAACCTCAACGTTGTCTGAGCTACCTTAACGAAAATATCCTCGAGTTTTCAAAAAAAATTTCACATGGTGACGAGGCATTTGGCTACCTTAAGGGAGTCATAGTACCCCTGCCTGCTGCTCCCACTTTTCTAAGCCCTTTCTCTCTATCATTCTTGCTATGGCTGTCCTACAGAACCGATGTGTCACTATATGTCCACGTTAACGTCGACTCTGTTACTCCCACTACGAGTCTCTCGGGTTAGCAAATGTACCTCGCCGGATGACGAGGCATTTGGCTACCTTATAAGCGTCATAGTTACTGCAGCCAGCTTCTCCCCCTTCTTTGAATCTTTCCTGTCTTTAATTCGTACTGTGGTCAGTCCTGCAGAAGCGATACGCCACCACCTGTCCATGTTACCGTTGTCTGAGTTACTTCAACAACGATTTCCTCGAGTTTTCAAATAAATTTCGCCGAGTGACGAGGCATTTGGCAACCTCAAGAGAGTCATAGTTACTGCTGCCAGCTGCTCGACCTACTTTCATTCTTTCCACTCATTAATTATTACTGTGGTCAGTCCTGCAGGAGCAATATGCCACTACATGTAAACCTTAACGTTGTCTGAGCTACCTTAACGAAGATATTCTCGAGTTTTCAAAAAAAATTTCACATGGTGACGAGGCATTTGGCTGCCTTAAGAGAGTCATAGTACCCCTGCCTGCTGCTCCCACTTTTCTAAGCTCACTCTCTCTATCATTCTTGCTCTGGCTGTCCTACAGAACCGATAACGCACTATATGTCCACGTTAACGTCGTCACTGTTACTCCCACTACGAGTCTCTCGAGTTATTAAATGTACCTCGCCGGGTGACGACGCATTTGGCTACCTTAAGAGAGTCATAGTTACTGCAGCCAGCTGCTCCCCCTTCTTTGAATCTTTCCTCCCTCTAAATCGTACTGTGATCAGTCCTGCAGAGCGATGCGCCACCACCTGTGCATGTTACCGTTGTCTGATTTACTTCAACGACGATTTCCTCGAGTTTTCAAATAAATCTCGCCGAGTGACGAGGCATTTGGCTACCTTAAGAGAGTCATAGTTACTGCCGCCAGCTGCTCGACTTACTTTCTTTCTTTCCACTCATTAATTATTACTGTGGTCAGTCCTGCAGGAGCAATATGCCACTACATGTAAACCTTAACGTTGTCTGAGCTACCTTAACGAAAATATCCTCGAGTTTTCAAAAAAAATTTCACATGGTGACGAGGCATTTGGCTACCTTGCGGGAGTCATAGTACCCCTGCCTGCTGCTCCCACTTTTCTAAGCCCTTTCTCTCTATCATTCTTGCTATGGCTGTCCTACCGAACCGATGTGTCACTATATGTCCACGTTAACGTCGTCTCTGTTACTCCCACTACGAGTCTCTCGAGTTAGCAAATGTACCTCGCCGGATGACGAGGCATTTGGCTACCTTATAAGCGTCATAGTTACTGCAGCCAGCTGCACCCCCTTCTTTAAATCTTTCCTGTCTATAATTCGTACTGTGGTCAGTCCTGCAGAAGCGATACGCCACCACCTGTCCATGTTACCGTTGTCTGAGTTACCTCAACAACGATTCCCTCGAGTTTTCAAATAAATTTCGCCGAGTGACGAGGCATTTGGCTACCTTAAGAGAGTCATAGTTACTGCAGCCAGCTGCTCCCCCTTCTTTGAATCTTTCCTCCCTTTAAATCGTACTGTGGTCAGTCCTGCAGAGCGATACGCCACCACCTGTGCATGTTACCGTTGTCTGAGTTACCTCAACAACGATTTCCTCGAGTTTTCAAATAAATTTCGCCGAGTGACGAGGCATTTGGCTACCATAAGAGAGTCATAGTTTCTGCAGCCAGCTGCTCCCCCTTCCTTGAATCTTTCCTCCCTTTAAATCGTACTGTGGTCAGTCCTGCAGAAGCGATACGCCACCACCTGTCCATGTTACCGTTGTCTGAGTTACTTCAACAACGATTTCCTCGAGTTTTCAAATAAATTTCCCCGAGTGACGAGGCATTTGGCTACCTTAAGAGAGTCATAGTTACTGCAGCCAGCTGTTCCCCCTTCTTTGAATCTTTCCTCTCTTTAATTCGTACCTTGGTGTCCTGCAGAAGCGATACGCCACCACCTGCATATGTTGCCGTTGTCTGAGTTACTTCGACGACGATTTCCTCGAGTTTTCAAATAAATTTCGCCGAGTGACGAGGCATTTGGCTACCTTAAGAGAGTCATAGTTACTGCAGCCAGCTGCTCGACCTACTTTCATTCTTTCCACTCATTAATTATTACTGTGGTCAGTCCTGCAGGAGCAATATGCCACTACATGTAAACCTTAACGTTGTCTGAGCTACCTTAACGAAGATATTCTCTAGTTTTCAAAAAAAATTTCACATTGTGACGAGGCATTTGGCTGCCTTAAGAGAGTCATAGTACCCCTGCCTGCTGCTCCCACTTTTCTAAGCCCGCTCTCTCTATCATTCTTGCTATGGCTGTCCTACAGAACCGATATGCCACTATATGTCCACGTTAACGTCGTCACTGTTATTCCCACTACGAGTCTCTCGAGTTAGCAAATGTACCTCGCCGGGTGACGAGGCATTTGGCTACCTTAAGAGAGTCATAGTTACTGCAGCCAGCAGCTCCCCCTTCTTTGAATCTTTCCTCCCTCTAAATCGTACTGTGGTCAGTCCTGCTTAGCGATACGCCACCACCTGTGCATGTTACCGTTGTCTGATTTACTTCAACGACGATTTCCTCGAGTTTTCAAATCAATCTCGCCGAGTGACGAGGCATTTGGCTACCTTAAGAGAGTCATAGTTACTGCCGCCAGCTGCTCGACCTACTTTCTTTCTTTCCACTCATTAATTATTATTGTGGTCAGTCCTGCAGGAGCAATATGCCACTACATGTAAACCTCAACGTTGTCTGAGCTACCTTAACGAAAATATCCTCGAGTTTTCAAAAAAAATTTCACATGGTGACGAGGCATTTGGCTACCTTAAGGGAGTCATACTACCCCTGCCTGCTGCTCCCACTTTTCTAAGCCCACTCTCTCTATCATTCTTGCTATGGCTGTCCTACAGAACCGATAACGCACTATATGTCCACGTTAACGTCGTCACTGTTATTCCCACTACGAGTCTCTCGAGTTAGCAAATGTACCTCGCCGGGTGACGAGGCATTTGGCTACCTTAAGAGAGTCATAGTTACTGCAGCCAGCTGCTCCCCCTTCTTTGAATCTTTCCTCCCTTTAAATCGTACTGTGGTCAGTCCTGCAGAGCGATACGCCACCACCTGTGCATGTTACCGTTGTCTGATTTACTTCAACGACGATTTCCTCGAGTTTTCAAATAAATCTCGCCGAGTGACGAGGCATTTGGCTACCTTAAGAGAGTCATAGTTACTGCCGCCAGCTGCTCGACCTACTTTCTTTCTTTCCACTCATTAATTATTATTGTGGTCAGTCCTGCAGGAGCAATATGCCACTACATGTAAACCTCAACGTTGTCAGAGCTACCTTAACGAAAATATCCTCGAGTTTTCAAAAAAAATTTCACATTGTGACGAGGCATTTGGCTACCTTAAGGGAGTCATAGTACCCCTGCCTGCTGCTCCCACTTTTCTAAGTCCTTTCTCTCTATCATTCTTGCTATGGCTGTCCTACAGAACCGATATGCCACTATATGTCCACGTTAACGTCGTCACTGTTATTCCCACTACGAGTCTCTCGAGTTAGCAAATGTACCTCGCCGGGTGACGAGGCATTTGGCTACCTTAAGAGAGTCATAGTTACTGCAGCCAGCAGCTCCCCCTTCTTTGAATCTTTCCTCCCTCTAAATCGTACTGTGGTCAGTCCTGCTTAGCGATACGCCACCACCTGTGCATGTTAATGTTGTCTGATTTACTTCAACGACGATTTCCTCGAGTTTTCAAATCAATCTCGCCGAGTGACGAGGCATTTGGCTCCCTTAAGAGAGTCATAGTTACTGCCGCCAGCTGCTCGACCTACTTTCTTTCTTTCCACTCATTAATTATTATTGTGGTCAGTCCTGCAGGAGCAATATGCCACTACATGTAAACCTCAACGTTGTCTGAGCTACCTTAACGAAAATATCCTCGAGTTTTCAAAAAAAATTTCACATGGTGACGAGGCATTTGGCTGCCTTAAGAGAGTCATAGTACCCCTGCCTGCTGCTCCCACTTTTCTAAGCCCATTCTCTCTATCATTCTTGCTATGGCTGTCCTACAGAACCGATGTGCCACTATATGTCCACGTTAACGTCGTCACTGTTACTCCCACTACGAGTCTCTCGAGTTGTTAAATGTACCTCGCCGGGTGACGACGCATTTGGCTACCTTAAGAGAGTCATAGTTACTGCAGCCAGCTGCTCCCCCTTCTTTGAATCTTTCCTCCCTCTAAATCGTACTGTGGTCAGTCCTGCAGAGCGATGCGCCACCACCTGTGCATGTTACCGTTGTCTGATTTACTTCAACGACGATTTCCTCGAGTTTTCAAATAAATCTCGCCGAGTGACGAGGCATTTGGCTACCTTAAGAGAGTCATAGTTACTGCCGCCAGCTGCTCGACTTACTTTCTTTCTTTCCACTCATTAATTATTACTGTGGTCAGTCCTGCAGGAGCAATATGCCACTACATGTAAACCTTAACGTTGTCTGAGCTACCTTAACGAAAATATCCTCGAGTTTTCAAAAAAAATTTCACATGGTGACGAGGCATTTGGCTACCTTGAGGGAGTCATAGTACCCCTGCCTGCTGCTCCCACTTTTCTAAGCCCTTTCTCTCTATCATTCTTGCTATGGCTGTCCTACAGAACCGATAACGCACTATATGGCCACGTTAACGTCGTCACTGTTATTCCCACTACGAGTCTCTCGAGTTAGCAAATGTACCTCGCCGGGTGACGAGGCATTTGGCTACCTTAAGAGAGTCACAGTTACTGCAGCCAGCTGCTCCCCCTTCTTTGAATCTTTCCTCCCTTTAAATCGTACTGTGGTCAGTCCTGCAGAGCGATACGCCACCACCTGTGCATGTTACCGTTGTCTGAGTTACTTCAACGACGATTTCCTCGAGTTTTCAAATAAATCTCGCCGAGTGACGAGGCATTTGGCTACCTTAAGAGAGTCATAGTTACTGCCGCCAGCTGCTCGACCTACTTTCTTTCTTTCCACTCATTAATTATTATTGTGGTCAGTCCTGCAGGAGCAATATGCCACTACATGTAAACCTCAACGTTGTCAGAGCTACCTTAACGAAAATATCCTCGAGTTTTCAAAAAAAATTTCACATGGTGACGAGGCATTTGGCTACCTTAAGTGAGTCATAGTACCCCTGCCTGCTGCTCCCATTTTTCTAAGCCCTTTCTCTCTATCATTCTTGCTATGGCTGTCCTACAGAACCGATGTGCCACTATATGTCCACGTTAACGTCGTCACTGTTATTCCCACTACGAGTCTCTCGAGTTAGCAAATGTACCTCGCCGGGTGACGAGGCTTTTGGCTACCTTAAGAGAGTCATAGTTACTGCAGCCAGCTGCTCCCCCTTCTTTGAATCTTTCCTCCCTTTAAATCGTACTGTGGTCAGTCCTGCAGAGCGATACGCCACCACCTGTGCATGTTACCGTTGTCTGATTTACTTCAACGACGATTTCCTCGAGTTTTCAAATAAATTTCGCCGCGTGACGAGGCATATGGCTACCTTAAGAGAGTCATAGTTACTGCTGCCAGCTGCTCGACCTACTTTCATTCTTTCCACCCATTAATTATTACTGTGGTCAGTCCTGCAGGAGCAATATGCCACTACATGTAAAACTTAACGTTGTCTGAGCTACCTTAACGAAAATATCCTCGAGTTTTCAAAAAAAATTTCACATGGTGACGAGGCATTTGGCTACCTTGAGGGAGTCATAGTACCCCTGCCTGCTGCTCCCACTTTTCTAAGCCCTTTCTCTCTATCATTCTTGCTATGGCTGTCCTACCGAACCGATGTGTCACTATATGTCCACGTTAACGTCGTCTCTGTTGCTCCCACTACGAGTCTCTCGAGTTAGCAAATGTACCTCGCCGGATGACGAGGCATTTGGCTACCTTATAAGCGTCATAGTTACTGCAGCCAGCTGCACCCCCTTCTTTAAATCTTTCCTGTCTTTAATTCGTACTGTGGTCAGTCCTGCAGAAGCGATACGCCACCACCTGTCCATGTTACCGTTGTCTGAGTTACCTCAACAACGATTCCCTCGAGTTTTCAAATAAATTTCGCCGAGTGACGAGGCATTTGGCTACCTTAAGAGAGTCATAGTTACTGCAGCCAGCTGCACCCCCTTCTTTGAATCTTTCCTCTCTTTAATTCGTACCTTGGTGTCCTGCAGAAGCGATACGCCACCACCTGCATATGTTGCCGTTGTCTGAGTTACTTCGACGACGATTTCCTCGAGTTTTCAAATAAATTTCGCCGAGTGACGAGGCATTTGGCTACCTTAAGAGAGTCATAGTTACTGCTGCCAGCTGCTCGACCTACTTTCATTCTTTCCACTCATTAATTATTACTGTGGTCAGTCCTGCAGGAGCAATATGCCACTACATGTAAACCTTAACGTTGTCTGAGCTACCTTAACGAAGATATTCTCTAGTTTTCAAAAAAAATTTCACATTGTGACGAGGCATTTGGCTGCCTTAAGAGAGTCATAGTACCCCTGCCTGCTGCTCCCACTTTTCTAAGCCCGTTCTCTCTATCATTCTTGCTATGGCTGTCCTACAGAACCGATATGCCACTATATGTCCACGTTAACGTCGTCACTGTTATTCCCACTACGAGTCTCTCGAGTTAGCAAATGTACCTCGCCGGGTGACGAGGCATTTGGCTACCTTAAGAGAGTCATAGTTACTGCAGCCAGCAGCTCCCCCTTCTTTGAATCTTTCCTCCCTCTAAATCGTACTGTGGTCAGTCCTGCTTAGCGATACGCCACCACCTGTGCATGTTACCGTTGTCTGATTTACTTCAACGACGATTTCCTCGAGTTTTCAAATCAATCTCGCCGAGTGACGAGGCATTTGGCTACCTTAAGAGAGTCATAGTTACTGCCGCCAGCTGCTCGACCTACTTTCTTTCTTTCCACTCATTAATTATTATTGTGGTCAGTCCTGCAGGAGCAATATGCCACTACATGTAAACCTCAACGTTGTCTGAGCTACCTTAACGAAAATATCCTCGAGTTTTCAAAAAAAATTTCACATGGTGACGAGGCATTTGGCTACCTTAAGGGAGTCATAGTACCCCTGCCTGCTGCTCCCACTTTTCTAAGCCCTTTCTCTCTATCATTCTTGCTATGGCTGTCCTACAGAACCGATGTGTCACTATATGTCCACGTTAACGTCGACTCTGTTACTCCCACTACGAGTCTCTCGGGTTAGCAAATGTACCTCGCCGGATGACGAGGCATTTGGCTACCTTATAAGCGTCATAGTTACTGCAGCCAGCTTCTCCCCCTTCTTTGAATCTTTCCTGTCTTTAATTCGTACTGTGGTCAGTCCTGCAGAAGCGATACGCCACCACCTGTCCATGTTACCGTTGTCTGAGTTACTTCAACAACGATTTCCTCGAGTTTTCAAATAAATTTCGCCGAGTGACGAGGCATTTGGCAACCTCAAGAGAGTCATAGTTACTGCTGCCAGCTGCTCGACCTACTTTCATTCTTTCCACTCATTAATTATTACTGTGGTCAGTCCTGCAGGAGCAATATGCCACTACATGTAAACCTTAACGTTGTCTGAGCTACCTTAACGAAGATATTCTCGAGTTTTCAAAAAAAATTTCACATGGTGACGAGGCATTTGGCTGCCTTAAGAGAGTCATAGTACCCCTGCCTGCTGCTCCCACTTTTCTAAGCTCACTCTCTCTATCATTCTTGCTCTGGCTGTCCTACAGAACCGATAACGCACTATATGTCCACGTTAACGTCGTCACTGTTACTCCCACTACGAGTCTCTCGAGTTATTAAATGTACCTCGCCGGGTGACGACGCATTTGGCTACCTTAAGAGAGTCATAGTTACTGCAGCCAGCTGCTCCCCCTTCTTTGAATCTTTCCTCCCTCTAAATCGTACTGTGGTCAGTCCTGCAGAGCGATGCGCCACCACCTGTGCATGTTACCGTTGTCTGATTTACTTCAACGACGATTTCCTCGAGTTTTCAAATAAATCTCGCCGAGTGACGAGGCATTTGGCTACCTTAAGAGAGTCATAGTTACTGCCGCCAGCTGCTCGACTTACTTTCTTTCTTTCCACTCATTAATTATTACTGTGGTCAGTCCTGCAGGAGCAATATGCCACTACATGTAAACCTTAACGTTGTCTGAGCTACCTTAACGAAAATATCCTCGAGTTTTCAAAAAAAATTTCACATGGTGACGAGGCATTTGGCTACCTTGCGGGAGTCATAGTACCCCTGCCTGCTGCTCCCACTTTTCTAAGCCCTTTCTCTCTATCATTCTTGCTATGGCTGTCCTACCGAACCGATGTGTCACTATATGTCCACGTTAACGTCGTCTCTGTTACTCCCACTACGAGTCTCTCGAGTTAGCAAATGTACCTCGCCGGATGACGAGGCATTTGGCTACCTTATAAGCGTCATAGTTACTGCAGCCAGCTGCACCCCCTTCTTTAAATCTTTCCTGTCTTTAATTCGTACTGTGGTCAGTCCTGCAGAAGCGATACGCCACCACCTGTCCATGTTACCGTTGTCTGAGTTACCTCAACAACGATTCCCTCGAGTTTTCAAATAAATTTCGCCGAGTGACGAGGCATTTGGCTACCTTAAGAGAGTCATAGTTACTGCAGCCAGCTGCTCCCCCTTCTTTGAATCTTTCCTCCCTTTAAATCGTACTGTGGTCAGTCCTGCAGAGCGATACGCCACCACCTGTGCATGTTGCCGTTGTCTGAGTTACCTCAACAACGATTTCCTCGAGTTTTCAAATAAATTTCGCCGAGTGACGAGGCATTTGGCTACCATAAGAGAGTCATAGTTTCTGCAGCCAGCTGCTCCCCCTTCCTTGAATCTTTCCTCCCTTTAAATCGTACTGTGGTCAGTCCTGCAGAAGCGATACGCCACCACCTGTCCATGTTACCGTTGTCTGAGTTACTTCAACAACGATTTCCTCGAGTTTTCAAATAAATTTCCCCGAGTGACGAGGCATTTGGCTACCTTAAGAGAGTCATAGTTACTGCAGCCAGCTGTTCCCCCTTCTTTGAATCTTTCCTCTCTTTAATTCGTACCTTGGTGTCCTGCAGAAGCGATACGCCACCACCTGCATATGTTGCCGTTGTCTGAGTTACTTCGACGACGATTTCCTCGAGTTTTCAAATAAATTTCGCCGAGTGACGAGGCATTTGGCTACCTTAAGAGAGTCATAGTTACTGCAGCCAGCTGCTCGACCTACTTTCATTCTTTCCACTCATTAATTATTACTGTGGTCAGTCCTGCAGGAGCAATATGCCACTACATGTAAACCTTAACGTTGTCTGAGCTACCTTATCGAAGATATTCTCTAGTTTTCAAAAAAAATTTCACATTGTGACGAGGCATTTGGCTGCCTTAAGAGAGTCGTAGTACCCCTGCCTGCTGCTCCCACTTTTCTAAGCCCGCTCTCTCTATCATTCTTGCTATGGCTGTCCTACAGAACCGATATGCCACTATATGTCCACGTTAACGTCGTCACTGTTATTCCCACTACGAGTCTCTCGAGTTAGCAAATGTACCTCGCCGGGTGACGACGCATTTGGCTACCTTAAGAGAGTCATAGTTACTGCAGCCAGCTGCTCCCCCTTCTTTGAATCTTTCCTCCCTCTAAATCGTACTGTGGTCAGTCCTGCAGAGCGATGCGCCACCACCTGTGCATGTTACCGTTGTCTGATTTACTTCAACGACGATTTCCTCGAGTTTTCAAATAAATCTCGCCGAGTGACGAGGCATTTGGCTACCTTAAGAGAGTCATAGTTACTGCCGCCAGCTGCTCGACTTACTTTCTTTCTTTCCACTCATTAATTATTACTGTGGTCAGTCCTGCAGGAGCAATATGCCACTACATGTAAACCTTAACGTTGTCTGAGCTACCTTAACGAAAATATCCTCGAGTTTTCAAAAAAAATTTCACATGGTGACGAGGCATTTGGCTACCTTGCGGGAGTCATAGTACCCCTGCCTGCTGCTCCCACTTTTCTAAGCCCTTTCTCTCTATCATTCTTGCTATGGCTGTCCTACCGAACCGATGTGTCACTATATGTCCACGTTAACGTCGTCTCTGTTACTCCCACTACGAGTCTCTCGAGTTAGCAAATGTACCTCGCCGGATGACGAGGCATTTGGCTACCTTATAAGCGTCATAGTTACTGCAGCCAGCTGCACCCCCTTCTTTAAATCTTTCCTGTCTTTAATTCGTACTGTGGTCAGTCCTGCAGAAGCGATACGCCACCACCTGTCCATGTTACCGTTGTCTGAGTTACCTCAACAACGATTCCCTCGAGTTTTCAAATAAATTTCGCCGAGTGACGAGGCATTTGGCTACCTTAAGAGAGTCATAGTTACTGCAGCCAGCTGCTCCCCCTTCTTTGAATCTTTCCTCCCTTTAAATCGTACTGTGGTCAGTCCTGCAGAGCGATACGCCACCACCTGTGCATGTTACCGTTGTCTGAGTTACCTCAACAACGATTTCCTCGAGTTTTCAAATAAATTTCGCCGAGTGACGAGGCATTTGGCTACCATAAGAGAGTCATAGTTTCTGCAGCCAGCTGCTCCCCCTTCCTTGAATCTTTCCTCCCTTTAAATCGTACTGTGGTCAGTCCTGCAGAAGCGATACGCCACCACCTGTCCATGTTACCGTTGTCTGAGTTACTTCAACAACGATTTCCTCGAGTTTTCAAATAAATTTCCCCGAGTGACGAGGCATTTGGCTACCTTAAGAGAGTCATAGTTACTGCAGCCAGCTGTTCCCCCTTCTTTGAATCTTTCCTCTCTTTAATTCGTACCTTGGTGTCCTGCAGAAGCGATACGCCACCACCTGCATATGTTGCCGTTGTCTGAGTTACTTCGACGACGATTTCCTCGAGTTTTCAAATAAATTTCGCCGAGTGACGAGGCATTTGGCTACCTTAAGAGAGTCATAGTTACTGCAGCCAGCTGCTCGACCTACTTTCATTCTTTCCACTCATTAATTATTACTGTGGTCAGTCCTGCAGGAGCAATATGCCACTACATGTAAACCTTAACGTTGTCTGAGCTACCTTAACGAAGATATTCTCTAGTTTTCAGAAAAAATTTCACATTGTGACGAGGCATTTGGCTGCCTTAAGAGAGTCATAGTACCCCTGCCTGCTGCTCCCACTTTTCTAAGCCCGCTCTCTCTATCATTCTTGCTATGGCTGTCCTACAGAACCGATATGCCACTATATGTCCACGTTAACGTCGTCACTGTTATTCCCACTACGAGTCTCTCGAGTTAGCAAATGTACCTCGCCGGGTGACGAGGCATTTGGCTACCTTAAGAGAGTCATAGTTACTGCAGCCAGCAGCTCCCCCTTCTTTGAATCTTTCCTCCCTCTAAATCGTACTGTGGTCAGTCCTGCTTAGCGATACGCCACCACCTGTGCATGTTACCGTTGTCTGATTTACTTCAACGACGATTTCCTCGAGTTTTCAAATCAATCTCGCCGAGTGACGAGGCATTTGGCTACCTTAAGAGAGTCATAGTTACTGCCGCCAGCTGCTCGACCTACTTTCTTTCTTTCCACTCATTAATTATTATTGTGGTCAGTCCTGCAGGAGCAATATGCCACTACATGTAAACCTCAACGTTGTCTGAGCTACCTTAACGAAAATATCCTCGAGTTTTCAAAAAAAATTTCACATGGTGACGAGGCATTTGGCTACCTTAAGGGAGTCATAGTACCCCTGCCTGCTGCTCCCACTTTTCTAAGCCCACTCTCTCTATCATTCTTGCTATGGCTGTCCTACAGAACCGATAACGCACTATATGTCCACGTTAACGTCGTCACTGTTATTCCCACTACGAGTCTCTCGAGTTAGCAAATGTACCTCGCCGGGTGACGAGGCATTTGGCTACCTTAAGAGAGTCATAGTTACTGCAGCCAGCTGCTCCCCCTTCTTTGAATCTTTCCTCCCTTTAAATCGTACTGTGGTCAGTCCTGCAGAGCGATACGCCACCACCTGTGCATGTTACCGTTGTCTGATTTACTTCAACGACGATTTCCTCGAGTTTTCAAATAAATCTCGCCGAGTGACGAGGCATTTGGCTACCTTAAGAGAGTCATAGTTACTGCCGCCAGCTGCTCGACCTACTTTCTTTCTTTCCACTCATTAATTATTATTGTGGTCAGTCCTGCAGGAGCAATATGCCACTACATGTAAACCTCAACGTTGTCAGAGCTACCTTAACGAAAATATCCTCGAGTTTTCAAAAAAAATTTCACATTGTGACGAGGCATTTGGCTACCTTAAGGGAGTCATAGTACCCCTGCCTGCTGCTCCCACTTTTCTAAGTCCTTTCTCTCTATCATTCTTGCTATGGCTGTCCTACAGAACCGATATGCCACTATATGTCCACGTTAACGTCGTCACTGTTATTCCCACTACGAGTCTCTCGAGTTAGTAAATGTACCTCGCCGGGTGACGAGGCATTTGGCTACCTTAAGAGAGTCATAGTTACTGCAGCCAGCAGCTCCCCCTTCTTTGAATCTTTCCTCCCTCTAAATCGTACTGTGGTCAATCCTGCTTAGCGATACGCCACCACCTGTGCATGTTAATGTTGTCTGATTTACTTCAACGACGATTTCCTCGAGTTTTCAAATCAATCTCGCCGAGTGACGAGGCATTTGGCTACCTTAAGAGAGTCATAGTTACTGCCGCCAGCTGCTCGACCTACTTTCTTTCTTTCCACTCATTAATTATTATTGTGGTCAGTCCTGCAGGAGCAATATGCCACTACATGTAAACCTCAACGTTGTCTGAGCTACCTTAACGAAAATATCCTCGAGTTTTCAAAAAAAATTTCACATGGTGACGAGGCATTTGGCTGCCTTAAGAGAGTCATAGTACCCCTGCCTGCTGCTCCCACTTTTCTAAGAACATTCTCTCTATCATTCTTGCTATGGCTGTCCTACAGAACCGATGTGCCACTATATGTCCACGTTAACGTCGTCACTGTTACTCCCACTACGAGTCTCTCGAGTTGTTAAATGTACCTCGCCGGGTGACGACGCATTTGGCTACCTTAAGAGAGTCATAGTTACTGCAGCCAGCTGCTCCCCCTTCTTTGAATCTTTCCTCCCTCTAAATCGTACTGTGGTCAGTCCTGCAGAGCGATGCGCCACCACCTGTGCATGTTACCGTTGTCTGATTTACTTCAACGACGATTTCCTCGAGTTTTCAAATAAATCTCGCCGAGTGACGAGGCATTTGGCTACCTTAAGAGAGTCATAGTTACTGCCGCCAGCTGCTCGACTTACTTTCTTTCTTTCCACTCATTAATTATTACTGTGGTCAGTCCTGCAGGAGCAATATGCCACTACATGTAAACCTTAACGTTGTCTGAGCTACCTTAACGAAAATATCCTCGAGTTTTCAAAAAAAATTTCACATGGTGACGAGGCATTTGGCTACCTTGAGGGAGTCATAGTACCCCTGCCTGCTGCTCCCACTTTTCTAAGCCCTTTCTCTCTATCATTCTTGCTATGGCTGTCCTACCGAACCGATGTGTCACTATATGTCCACGTTAACGTCGTCTCTGTTACTCCCACTACGAGTCTCTCGAGTTAGCAAATGTACCTCGCCGGATGACGAGGCATTTGGCTACCTTATAAGCGTCATAGTTACTGCAGCCAGCTGCACCCCCTTCTTTAAATCTTTCCTGTCTTTAATTCGTACTGTGGTCAGTCCTGCAGAAGCGATACGCCACCACCTGTCCATGTTACCGTTGTCTGAGTTACCTCAACAACGATTCCCTCGAGTTTTCAAATAAATTTCGCCGAGTGACGAGGCATTTGGCTACCTTAAGAGAGTCATAGTTACTGCAGCCAGCTGTTCCCCCTTCTTTGAATCTTTCCTCTCTTTAATTCGTACCATGGTGTCCTGCAGAAGCGATACGCCACCACCTGCATATGTTGCCGTTGTCTGAGTTACTTCGACGACGATTTCCTCGAGTTTTCAAATAAATTTCGCCGAGTGACGAGGCATTTGGCTACCTTAAGAGAGTCATAGTTACTGCTGCCAGCTGCTCGACCTACTTTCATTCTTTCCACTCATTAATTATTACTGTGGTCAGTCCTGCAGGAGCAATATGCCACTACATGTAAACCTTAACGTTGTCTGAGCTACCTTAACGAAGATATTCTCTAGTTTTCAAAAAAAATTTCACATTGTGACGAGGCATTTGGCTGCCTCAAGAGAGTCATAGTACCCCTGCCTGCTGCTCCCACTTTTCTAAGCCCGTTCTCTCTATCATTCTTGCTATGGCTGTCCTACAGAACCGATATGCCACTATATGTCCACGTTAACGTCGTCACTGTTATTCCCACTACGAGTCTCTCGAGTTAGCAAATGTACCTCGCCGGGTGACGAGGCATTTGGCTACCTTAAGAGAGTCATAGTTACTGCAGCCAGCAGCTCCCCCTTCTTTGAATCTTTCCTCCCTCTAAATCGTACTGTGGTCAGTCCTGCTTAGCGATACGCCACCACCTGTGCATGTTACCGTTGTCTGATTTACTTCAACGACGATTTCCTCGAGTTTTCAAATAAATCTCGCCGAGTGACGAGGCATTTGGCTACCTTAAGAGAGTCATAGTTACTGCCGCCAGCTGCTCGACCTACTTTCTTTCTTTCCACTCATTAATTATTATTGTGGTCAGTCCTGCAGGAGCAATATGCCACTACATGTAAACCTCAACGTTGTCTGAGCTACCTTAACGAAAATATCCTCGAGTTTTCAAAACAAATTTCACATGGTGACGAGGCATTTGGCTACCTTAAGGGAGTCATAGTACCCCTGCCTGCTGCTCCCACTTTTCTAAGCCCTTTCTCTCTATCATTCTTGCTATGGCTGTCCTACAGAACCGATGTGTCACTATATGTCCACGTTAACGTCGACTCTGTTACTCCCACTACGAGTCTCTCGGGTTAGCAAATGTACCTCGCCGGATGACGAGGCATTTGGCTACCTTATAAGCGTCATAGTTACTGCAGCCAGCTTCTCCCCCTTCTTTGAATCTTTCCTGTCTTTAATTCGTACTGTGGTCAGTCCTGCAGAAGCGATACGCCACCACCTGTCCATGTTACCGTTGTCTGAGTTACTTCAACAACGATTTCCTCGAGTTTTCAAATAAATTTCGCCGAGTGACGAGGCATTTGGCTACCTTAAGAGAGTCATAGTTACTGCCGCCAGCTGCTCGACCTACTTTCTTTCTTTCCACTCATTAATTATTATTGTGGTCAGTCCTGCAGGAGCAATATGCCACTACATGTAAACCTCAACGTTGTCTGAGCTACCTTAACGAAAATATCCTCGAGTTTTCAAAAAAAATTTCACATGGTGACGAGGCATTTGGCTACCTTAAGGGAGTCATAGTACCCCTGCCTGCTGCTCCCACTTTTCTAAGCCCACTCTCTCTATCATTCTTGCTATGGCTGTCCTACAGAACCGATAACGCACTATATGTCCACGTTAACGTCGTCACTGTTATTCCCACTACGAGTCTCTCGAGTTAGCAAATGTACCTCGCCGGGTGACGAGGCATTTGGCTACCTTAAGAGAGTCATAGTTACTGCAGCCAGCTGCTCCCCCTTCTTTGAATCTTTCCTCCCTTTAAATCGTACTGTGGTCAGTCCTGCAGAGCGATACGCCACCACCTGTGCATGTTACCGTTGTCTGATTTACTTCAACGACGATTTCCTCGAGTTTTCAAATAAATCTCGCCGAGTGACGAGGCATTTGGCTACCTTAAGAGAGTCATAGTTACTGCCGCCAGCTGCTCGACCTACTTTCTTTCTTTCCACTCATTAATTATTATTGTGGTCAGTCCTGCAGGAGCAATATGCCACTACATGTAAACCTCAACGTTGTCAGAGCTACCTTAACGAAAATATCCTCGAGTTTTCAAAAAAAATTTCACATTGTGACGAGGCATTTGGCTACCTTAAGGGAGTCATAGTACCCCTGCCTGCTGCTCCCACTTTTCTAAGTCCTTTCTCTCTATCATTCTTGCTATGGCTGTCCTACAGAACCGATATGCCACTATATGTCCACGTTAACGTCGTCACTGTTATTCCCACTACGAGTCTCTCGAGTTAGCAAATGTACCTCGCCGGGTGACGAGGCATTTGGCTACCTTAAGAGAGTCATAGTTACTGCAGCCAGCAGCTCCCCCTTCTTTGAATCTTTCCTCCCTCTAAATCGTACTGTGGTCAGTCCTGCTTAGCGATACGCCACCACCTGTGCATGTTAATGTTGTCTGATTTACTTCAACGACGATTTCCTCGAGTTTTCAAATCAATCTCGCCGAGTGACGAGGCATTTGGCTACCTTAAGAGAGTCATAGTTACTGCCGCCAGCTGCTCGACCTACTATCTTTCTTTCCACTCATTAATTATTATTGTGGTCAGTCCTGCAGGAGCAATATGCCACTACATGTAAACCTCAACGTTGTCTGAGCTACCTTAACGAAAATATCCTCGAGTTTTCAAAAAAAATTTCACATGGTGACGAGGCATTTGGCTACCTTAAGGGAGTCATAGTACCCCTGCCTGCTGCTCCCACTTTTCTAAGCCCTTTCTCTCTATCATTCTTGCTATGGCTGTCCTACAGAACCGATGTGTCACTATATGTCCACGTTAACGTCGACTCTGTTACTCCCACTTCGAGTCTCTCGGGTTAGCAAATGTACCTCGCCGGATGACGAGGCATTTGGCTACCTTATAAGCGTCATAGTTACTGCAGCCAGCTTCTCCCCCTTCTTTGAATCTTTCCTGTCTTTAATTCGTACTGTGGTTCAGTCCTGCAGAAGCGATACGCCACCACCTGTCCATGTTACCGTTGTCTGAGTTACTTCAACAACGATTTCCTCGAGTTTTCAAATAAATTTCGCCGAGTGACGAGGCATTTGGCAACCTCAAGGGAGTCATAGTTACTGCAGCCAGCTGCTCCCCCTTCTTTGAATCTTTCCTCTCCTTAATTCGTACCTTGGTGTCCTGCAGAAGCGATACGCCACCACCTGTATATGTTACCGTTGTCTGCGTTACTTCGACGACGATTTCCTCGAGTTTTCAAATAAATTTCGCCGAGTGACGATGCATTTGGCTACCTTAAGAGAGTCATAGTTACTGCTGCCAGCTGCTCGACCTACTTTCATTCTTTCCACTCATTAATTATTACTGTGGTCAGTCCTGCAGGAGCAATATGCCACTACATGTAAACCTTAACGTTGTCTGAGCTACCTTAACGAAGATATTCTCGAGTTTTCAAAAAAAATTTCACATGGTGACGAGGCATTTGGCTGCCTTAAGAGAGTCATAGTACCCCTGCCTGCTGCTCCCACTTTTCTAAGCCCACTCTCTCTATCATTTTGCTATGGCTGTCCTACAGAACCGATAACGCACTATATGTCCACGTTAACGTCGTCACTGTTATTCCCACTACGAGTCTCTCGAGTTAGCAAATGTACCTCGCCGGGTGACGAGGCATTTGGCTACCTTAAGAGAGTCATAGTTACTGCAGCCAGCTGCTCCCCCTTCTTTGAATCTTTCCTCCCTTTAAATCGTACTGTGGTCAGTCCTGCAGAGCGATACGCCACCACCTGTGCATGTTACCGTTGTCTGATTTACTTCAACGACGATTTCCTCGAGTTTTCAAATAAATCTCGCCGAGTGACGAGGCATTTGGCTACCTTAAGAGAGTCATAGTTACTGCCGCCAGCTGCTCGACCTACTTTCTTTCTTTCCACTCATTAATTATTATTGTGGTCAGTCCTGCAGGAGCAATATGCCACTACATGTAAACCTCAACGTTGTCAGAGCTACCTTAACTTAAATATTCTCGAGTTTTCAAAAAAAATTTCACATGGTGACGAGGCATTTGGCTACCTTAAGGGAGTCATAGTACCCCTGCCTGCTGCTCCCACTTTTCTAAGTCCTTTCTCTCTATCATTCTTGCTATGGCTGTCCTACAGAACCGATGTGTCACTATATGTCCACGTTAACGTCGACTCTGTTACTCCCACTACGAGTCTCTCGAGTTAGCAAATGTACCTCGCCGGGTGACGACGCATTTGGCTACCTTAAGAGAGTCATAGTTACTGCAGCCAGCTGCTCCCCCTTCTTTAAATCTTTCCTGTCTTTAATTCGTACTGTGGTCAGTCCTGCAGAAGCGATACGCCACCACCTGTCCATGTTACCGTTGTCTGAGTTACCTCAACAACGATTCCCTCGAGTTTTCAAATAAATTTCGCCGAGTGACGAGGCATTTGGCTACCTTAAGAGAGTCATAGTTACTGCAGCCAGCTGCTCCCTCTTCTTTGAATCTTTCCTCCCTTTAAATCGTACTGTGGTCAGTCCTGCAGAGCGATACGCCACCACCTGTGCATGTTACCGTTGTCTGAGTTACCTCAACAACGATTTCCTCGAGTTTTCAAATAAATTTCGCCGAGTGACGAGGCATTTGGCTACCTTAAGAGAGTCATAGTTTCTGCAGCCAGCTGCTCCCCCTTCTTTGAATCTTTCCTCCCTTTAAATCGTACTGTGGTCAGTCCTGCAGAGCGATGCGCCACCACCTGTGCATGTTACCGTTGTCTGATTTACTTCAACGACGATTTCCTCGAGTTTTCAAATAAATCTCGCCGAGTGACGAGGCATTTGGCTACCTTAAGAGAGTCATAGTTACTGCTGCCAGCTGCTCGACCTACTTTCATTCTTTCCACTCATTAATTATTACTGTGGTCAGTCCTGCAGGAGCAATATGCCACTACATGTAAACCTTAACGTTGTCTGAGCTACCTTAACGAAGATATTCTCTAGTTTTCAAAAAAAATTTCACATTGTGACGAGGCATTTGGCTGCCTTAAGAGAGTCATAGTACCCCTGCCTGCTGCTCCCACTTTTCTAAGCCCGCTCTCTCTATCATTCTTGCTATGGCTGTCCTACAGAACCGATATGCCACTATATGTCCACGTTAACGTCGTCACTGTTATTCCCACTACGAGTCTCTCGAGTTAGCAAATGTACCTGGCCAGGTGACGAGGCATTTGGCTACCTTAAGAGAGTGATAGTTACTGCAGCCAGCAGCTCCCCCTTCTTTGAATCTTTCCTCCCTCTAAATCGTACTGTGGTCAGTCCTGCTTAGCGATACGCCACCACCTGTGCATGTTACCGTTGTCTGATTTACTTCAACGACGATTTCCTCGAGTTTTCAAATCAATCTCGCCGAGTGACGAGGCATTTGGCTACCTTAAGAGAGTCATAGTTACTGCCGCCAGCTGCTCGACCTACTTTCTTTCTTTCCACTCATTAATTATTATTGTGGTCAGTCCTGCAGGAGCAATATGCCACTACATGTAAACCTCAACGTTGTCTGAGCTACCTTAACGAAAATATCCTCGAGTTTTCAAAAAAAATTTCAGATGATGACGAGGCATTTGGCTACCTTAAGGGTGTCATAGTACCCCTGCCTGCTGCTCCCACTTTTCTAAGCCCTTTCTCTCTATCATTCTTGCTATGGCTGTCCTACAGAACCGATGTGTCACTATATGTCCACGTTAACGTCGACTCTGTTACTCCCACTACGAGTCTCTCGGGTTAGCAAATGTACCTCGCCGGATGACGAGGCATTTGGCAACCTTATAAGCGTCATAGTTACTGCAGCCAGCTTCTCCCCCTTCTTTGAATCTTTCCTGTCTTTAATTCGTACTGTGTTCAGTCCTGCAGAAGCGATACGCCACCACCTGTCCATGTTACCGTTGTCTGAGTTACTTCAACAACGATTTCCTCGAGTTTTCAAATAAATTTCGCCGAGTGACGAGGCATTTGACAACCTCAAGAGAGTCATAGTTACTGCAGCCAGCTGCTCCCCCTTCTTTGAATCTTTCCTCTCCTTAATTCGTACCTTGGTGTCCTGCAGAAGCGATACGCCACCACCTGTATATGTTACCGTTGTCTGCGTTACTTCGACGACGATTTCCTCGAGTTTTCAAATAAATTTCGCCGAGTGACGATGCATTTGGCTACCTTAAGAGTGTCATAGATACTGCTGCCAGCTGCTCGACCTACTTTCATTCTTTCCACTCATTAATTATTACTGTGGTCAGTCCTGCAGGAGCAATATGCCACTACATGTAAACCTTAACGTTGTCTGAGCTACCTTAACGAAGATATTCTCGAGTTTTCAAAAAAAATTTCACATGGTGACGAGGCATTTGGCTGCCTTAAGAGAGTCATAGTACCCCTGCCTGCTGCTCCCACTTTTCTAAGCCCACTCTCTCTATCATTCTTGCTATGGCTGTCATACAGAACCGATAACGCACTATATGTCCACGTTAACGTCGTCACTGTTATTCCCACTACGAGTCTCTCGAGTTAGCAAATGTACCTCGCCGGGTGACGAGGCATTTGGCTACCTTAAGAGAGTCATAGTTACTGCAGCCAGCTGCTCCCCCTTCTTTGAATCTTTCCTCCCTTTAAATCGTACTGTGGTCAGTCCTGCAGAGCGATACGCCACCACCTGTGCATGTTACCGTTGTCTGATTTACTTCAACGACGATTTCCTCGAGTTTTCAAATAAATCTCGCCGAGTGACGAGGCATTTGGCTACCTTAAGAGAGTCATAGTTACTGCCGCCAGCTGCTCGACCTACTTTCTTTCTTTCCACTCATTAATTATTATTGTGGTCAGTCCTGCAGGAGCAATATGCCACTACATGTAAACCTCAACGTTGTCAGAGCTACCTTAACGAAAATATCCTCGAGTTTTCAAAAAAAATTTCACATGGTGACGAGGCATTTGGCTACCTTAAGGGAGTCATAGTACCCCTGCCTGCTGCTCCCACTTTTCTAAGTCCTTTCTCTCTATCATTCTTGCTATGGCTGTCCTACAGAACCGATGTGTCACTATATGTCCACGTTAACGTCGACTCTGTTACTCCCACTACGAGTCTCTCGAGTTAGCAAATGTACCTCGCCGGATGACGAGGCATTTGGCTACCTTATAAGCGTCATAGTTACTGCAGCCAGCTGCTCCCCCTTCTTTGAATCTTTCCTGTCTTTAATTCGTACTGTGGTCAGTCCTGCAGAAGCGATACGCCACCACCTGTCCATGTTACCGTTGTCTGAGTTACTTCAACAACGATTTCCTCGAGTTTTCAAATAAATTTCGCCGAGTGACGAGGCATTTGGCTACCTTAAGAGAGGCATAGTTACTGCAGCCAGCTGCTCCCCCTTCTTTGAATCTTTCCTCTCTTTAATTCGTACCTTGGTGTCCTGCAGAAGCGATACGCCACCACCTGTGTATGTTACCGTTGTCTGAGTTACTTCGACGACGATTTCCTCGAGTTTTCAAATAAATTTCGCCGAGTGACGATGCATTTGGCTACCTTAAGAGAGTCATAGTTACTGCTGCCAGCTGCTCGACCTACTTTCATTCTTTCCACTCATTAATTATTACTGTGGTCAGTCTTGCAGGAGCAATATGCCACTACATGTAAACCTTAACGTTGTCTGAGCTACCTTAACGAAGATATTCTCGAGTTTTCAAAAAAAATTTCACATGGTGACGAGGCAATGGCTGCCTTAAGAGAGTCATAGTACCCCTGCTTGCTGCTCCCACTTTTCTAAGCCCATTCTCTCTATAATTCTTGCTATGGCTGTCCTACAGAACCGATGTGCCACTATATGTCCACGTTAACGTCGTCACTGTTACTCCCACTACGAGTCTCTCGAGTTATTAAATGTACCTCGCCGGGTGACGACGCATTTGGCTACCTTAAGAGAGTCATAGTTACTGCAGCCAGCTGCTCCCCCTTCTTTGAATCTTTCCTCCCTCTAAATCGTACTGTGGTCAGTCCTGCAGAGCGATGCGCCACCACCTGTGCATGTTACCGTTGTCTGATTTACTTCAACGACGATTTCCTCGAGTTTTCAAATAAATCTCGCCGAGTGACGAGGCATTTGGCTACCTTAAGAGAGTCATAGTTACTGCCGCCAGCTGCTCGACTTACTTTCTTTCTTTCCACTCATTAATTATTACTGTGGTCAGTCCTGCAGGAGCAATATGCCACTACATGTAAACCTTAACGTTGTCTGAGCTACCTTAACGAAAATATCCTCGAGTTTTTAAAAAAAATTTCACATGGTGACGAGGCATTTGGCTACCTTGAGGGAGTCATAGTACCCCTGCCTGCTGCTCCCACTTTTCTAAGCCCTTTCTCTCTATCATTCTTGCTATGGCTGTCCTACCGAACCGATGTGTCACTATATGTCCACGTTAACGTCGTCTCTGTTACTCCCACTACGAGTCTCTCGAGTTAGCAAATGTACCTCGCCGGATGACGAGGCATTTGGCTACCTTATAAGCATCATAGTTACTGCAGCCAGCTGCTCCCCCTTCTTTGAAACTGTCCTGTCTTTAATTCGAACTGTGGTCAGTCCTGCAGAAGCGATACGCCACCACCTGTCCATGTTACCGTTGTCTGAGTTACCTCAACAACGATTCCCTCGAGTTTTCAAATAAATTTCGCCGAGTGACGAGGCATTTGGCTACCTTAAGAGAGTCATAGTTACTGCAGCCAGCTGCTCCCCCTTCTTTGAATCTTTCCTCCCTTTAAATCGTACTGTGGTCAGTCCTGCAGAGCGATAAGCCACCACCTGTGCATGTTACCGTTGTCTGAGTTACCTCAACAACGATTTCCTCGAGTTTTCAAATAAATTTCGCCGAGTGACGAGGCATTTGGCTACCTTAAGAGAGTCATAGTTTCTGCAGCCAGCTGCTCCCCCTTCTTTGAATCTTTCCTCCCTTTAAATCGTACTGTGGTCAATCCTGCAGAAGCGATACGCCACCACCTGTCCATGTTACCGTTGTCTGAGTTACTTCAACAACGATTTCCTCGAGTTTTCAAATAAATTTCCCCGAGTGACGAGGCATTTGGCTACCTTAAGAGAGTCATAGTTACTGCAGCCAGCTGTTCCCCCTTCTTTGAATCTTTCCTCTCTTTAATTCGTACCTTGGTGTCCTGCAGAAGCGATACGCCACCACCTGCATATGTTGCCGTTGTCTGAGTTACTTCGACGACGATTTCCTCGAGTTTTCAAATAAATTTCGCCGAGTGACGAGGCATTTGGCTACCTTAAGAGAGTCATAGTTACTGCTGCCAGCTGCTCGACCTACTTTCATTCTTTCCACTCATTAATTATTACTGTGGTCAGTCCTGCAGGAGCAATATGCCACTACATGTAAACCTTAACGTTGTCTGAGCTACCTTAACGAAGATATTCTCTAGTTTTCAAAAAAAATTTCACATTGTGACGAGGCATTTGGCTGCCTTAAGAGAGTCATAGTACCCCTGCCTGCTGCTCCCACTTTTCTAAGCCCGCTCTCTCTATCATTCTTGCTATGGCTGTCCTACAGAACCGATATGCCACTATATGTCCACGTTAACGTCGTCACTGTTATTCCCACTACGAGTCTCTCGAGTTAGCAAATGTACCTCGCCGGGTGACGAGGCATTTGGCTACCTTAAGAGAGTCATAGTTACTGCAGCCAGCAGCTCCCCCTTCTTTGAATCTTTCCTCCCTCTAAATCGTACTGTGGTCAGTCCTGCTTAGCGATACGCCACCACCTGTGCATGTTACCGTTGTCTGATTTACTTCAACGACGATTTCCTCGAGTTTTCAAATCAATCTCGCCGAGTGACGAGGCATTTGGCTTCCTTAAGAGAGTCATAGTTACTGCCGCCAGCTGCTCGACCTACTTTCTTTCTTTCCACTCATTAATTATTATTGTGGTCAGTCCTGCAGGAGCAATATGCCACTACAGGTAAACCTCAACGTTGTCTGAGCTACCTTAACGAAAATATCCTCGAGTTTTCAAAAAAAATTTCACATGGTGACGAGGCATTTGGCTACCTTAAGGGAGTCATAGTACCCCTGCCTGCTGCTCCCACTTTTCTAAGCCCTTTCTCTCTATCATTCTTGCTATGGCTGTCCTACAGAACCGATGTGTCACTATATGTCCACGTTAACGTCGACTCTGTTACTCCCACTACGAGTCTCTCGGGTTAGCAAATGTACCTCGCCGGATGACGAGGCATTTGGCTACCTTATAAGCGTCATAGTTACTGCAGCCAGCTTCTCCCCCTTCTTTGAATCTTTCCTGTCTTTAATTCGTACTGTGGTCAGTCCTGCAGAAGCGATACGCCACCCCTGTCCATGTTACCGTTGTCTGAGTTACTTCAACAACGATTTCCTCGAGTTTTCAAATAAATTTCGCCGAGTGACGAGGCATTTGGCAACCTCAAGAGAGTCATAGTTACTGCAGCCAGCTGCTCCCCCTTCTTTGAATCTTTCCTCTCCTTAATTCGTACCTTGGTGTCCTGCAGAAGCGATACGCCACCACCTGTATATGTTACCGTTGTCTGCGTTACTTCGACGACGATTTCCTCGAGTTTTCAAATAAATTTCGCCGAGTGACGATGCATTTGGCTACCTTAAGAGAGTCATAGTTACTGCTGCCAGCTGCTCGACCTACTTTCATTCTTTCCACTCATTAATTATTACTGTGGTCAGTCCTGCAGGAGCAATATGCCACTACATGTAAACCTTAACGTTGTCTGAGCTACCTTAACGAAGATATTCTCGAGTTTTCAAAAAAAATTTCACATGGTGACGAGGCATTTGGCTGCCTTAAGAGAGTCATAGTACCCCTGCCTGCTGCTCCCACTTTTCTAAGCCCACTCTCTCTATCATTCTTGCTATGGCTGTCCTACAGAACCGATAACGCACTATATGTCCACGTTAACGTCGTCACTGTTATTCCCACTACGAGTCTCTCGAGTTAGCAAATGTACCTCGCCGGGTGACGAGGCATTTGGCTACCTTAAGAGAGTCATAGTTACTGCAGCCAGCTGCTCCCCCTTCCTTGAATCTTTCCTCCCTTTAAATCGTACTGTGGTCAGTCCTGCAGAGCGATACGCCACCACCTGTGCATGTTACCGTTGTCTGATTTACTTCAACGACGATTTCCTCGAGTTTTCAAATAAATCTCGCAGAGTGACGAGGCATTTGGCTACCTTATGAGAGTCATAGTTACTGCCGCCAGCTGCTCGACCTACTTTCTTTCTTTCCACTCATTAATTATTATTGTGGTCAGTCCTGCAGGAGCAATATGCCACTACATGTAAACCTCAACGTTGTCAGAGCTACCTTAACGAAAATATCCTCGAGTTTTCAAAAAAAATTTCACATGGTGACGAGGCATTTGGCTACCTTAAGGGAGTCATAGTACCCCTGCCTGCTGCTCCCACTTTTCTAAGTCCTTTCTCTCTATCATTCTTGCTATGGCTGTCCTACAGAACCGATGTGTCACTATATGTCCACGTTAACGTCGACTCTGTTACTCCCACTACGAGTCTCTCGAGTTAGCAAATGTACCTCGCCGGATGACGAGGCTATTGGCTACCTTATAAGCGTCATAGTTACTGCAGCCAGCTGCTCCCCCTTCTTTGAATCTTTCCTGTCTTTAATTCGTACTGTGGTCAGTCCTGCAGAAGCGATACGCCACCACCTGTGCATGTTACCGTTGTCTGAGTTACCTCAACAACGATTTCCTCGAGTTTTCAAATAAATTTCGCCGAGTGACGAGGCATTTGGCTACCTTAAGAGAGTCATAGTTTCTGCAGCCAGCTGCTCCCCCTTCTTTGAATCTTTCCTCCCTTTAAATCGTACTGTGGTCAATCCTGCAGAAGCGATACGCCACCACCTGTCCATGTTACCGTTGTCTGAGTTACTTCAACAACGAATTCCTCGAGTTTTCAAATAAATTTCCCCGAGTGACGAGGCATTTGGCTACCTTAAGAGAGTCATAGTTACTGCAGCCAGCTGTTCCCCCTTCTTTGAATCTTTCCTCTCTTTAATTCGTACCTTGGTGTCCTGCAGAAGCGATACGCCACCACCTGCATATGTTGCCGTTGTCTGAGTTACTTCGACGACGATTTCCTCGAGTTTTCAAATAAATTTCGCCGAGTGACGAGGCATTTGGCTACCTTAAGAGAGTCATAGTTACTGCTGCCAGCTGCTCGACCTACTTTCATTCTTTCCACTCATTAATTATTACTGTGGTCAGTCCTGCAGGAGCAATATGCCACTACATGTAAACCTTAACGTTGTCTGAGCTACCTTAACGAAGATAATTTCTAGTTTTCAAAAAAAATTTCACATTGTGACGAGGCATTTGGCTGCCTTAAGAGAGTCATAGTACCCCTGCCTGCTGCTCCCACTTTTCTAAGCCCGCTCTCTCTATCATTCTTGCTATGGCTGTCCTACAGAACCGATATGCCACTATATGTCCACGTTAACGTCGTCACTGTTATTCCCACTACGAGTCTCTCGAGTTAGCAAATGTACCTCGCCGGTTGACGAGGCATTTGGCTACCTTAAGAGAGTCATAGTTACTGCAGCCAGCAGCTCCCCCTTCTTTGAATCTTTCCTCCCTCTTAATCGTACTGTGGTCAGTCCTGCTTAGCGATACGCCACCACCTGTGCATGTTACCGTTTTCTGATTTACTTCTACGACGATTTCCTCGAGTTTTCAAATCAATCTCGCCGAGTGACGAGGCATTTGGCTTCCTTAAGAGAGTCATAGTTACTGCCGCCAGCTGCTCGACCTACTTTCTTTCTTTCCACTCATTAATTATTATTGTGGTCAGTCCTGCAGGAGCAATATGCCACTACATGTAAACCTCAACGTTGTCTGAGCTACCTTAACGAAAATATCCTCGAGTTTTCAAAAAAAATTTCACATGGTGACGAGGCATTTGGCTACCTTAAGGGAGTCATAGTACCCCTGCCTGCTGCTCCCACTTTTCTAAGCCCTTTCTCTCTATCATTCTTGCTATGGCTGTCCTACAGAACCGATGTGTCACTATATGTCCACGTTAACGTCGACTCTGTTACTCCCACTACGAGTCTCTCGGGTTAGCAAATGTACCTCGCCGGATGACGAGGCATTTGGCTTCCTTACAAGCGTCATAGTTACTGCAGCCAGCTTCTCCCCCTTCTTTGAATCTTTCCTGTCTTTAATTCGTACTGTGGTCAGTCCTGCAGAAGCGATACGCCACCCCTGTCCATGTTACCGTTGTCTGAGTTACTTCAACAACGATTTCCTCGAGTTTTCAAATAAATTTCGCCGAGTGACGAGGCATTTGGCAACCTCAAGAGAGTCATAGTTACTGCAGCCAGCTGCTCCCCCTTCTTTGAATCTTTCCTCTCCTTAATTCGTACCTTGGTGTCCTGCAGAAGCGATACGCCACCACCTGTATATGTTACCGTTGTCTGCGTTACTTCGACGACGATTTCCTCGAGTTTTCAAATAAATTTCGCCGAGTGACGATGCATTTGGCTACCTTAAGAGAGTCATAGTTACTGCTGCCAGCTGCTCGACCTACTTTCATTCTTTCCACTCATTAATTATTACTGTGGTCAGTCCTGCAGGAGCAATATGCCACTACATGTAAACCTTAACGTTGTCTGAGCTACCTTAACGAAGATATTCTCGAGTTTTCAAAAAAAATTTCACATGGTGACGAGGCATTTGGCTGCCTTAAGAGAGTCATAGTACCCCTGCCTGCTGCTCCCACTTTTCTAAGCCCACTCTCTCTATCATTCTTGCTATGGCTGTCCTACAGAACCGATAACGCACTATATGTCCACGTTAACGTCGTCACTGTTATTCCCACTACGAGTCTCTCGAGTTAGCAAATGTACCTCGCCGGGTGACGAGGCATTTGGCTACCTTAAGAGAGTCATAGTTACTGCAGCCAGCTGCTCCCCCTTCCTTGAATCTTTCCTCCCTTTAAATCGTACTGTGGTCAGTCCTGCAGAGCGATACGCCACCACCTGTGCATGTTACCGTTGTCTGATTTACTTCAACGACGATTTCCTCGAGTTTTCAAATAAATCTCGCCGAGTGACGAGGCATTTGGCTGCCTTAAGAGAGTCATAGTTACTGCCGCCAGCTGCTCGACCTACTTTCTTTCTTTCCACTCATTAATTATTATTGTGGTCAGTCCTGCAGGAGCAATATGCCACTACATGTAAACCTCAACGTTGTCAGAGCTACCTTAACGAAAATATCCTCGAGTTTTCAAAAAAAATTTCACATGGTGACGAGGCATTTGGCTACCTTAAGGGAGTCATAGTACCCCTGCCTGCTGCTCCCACTTTTCTAAGTCCTTTCTCTCTATCATTCTTGCTATGGCTGTCCTACAGAACCGATGTGTCACTATATGTCCACGTTAACGTCGACTCTGTTACTCCCACTACGAGTCTCTCGAGTTAGCAAATGTACCTCGCCGGATGACGAGGCTATTGGCTACCTTATAAGCGTCATAGTTACTGCAGCCAGCTGCTCCCCCTTCTTTGAATCTTTCCTGTCTTTAATTCGTACTGTGGTCAGTCCTGCAGAAGCGATACGCCACCACCTGTCCATGTTACCGTTGTCTGAGTTACTTCAACAACGATTTCCTCGAGTTTTCAAATAAATTTCGCCGAGTGACGAGGCATTTGGCTACCTTAAGAGAGGCATAGTTACTGCAGCCAGCTGCTCCCCCTTCTTTGAATCTTTCCTCTCTTTAATTCGTACCTTGGTGTCCTGCAGAAGCGATACGCCACCACCTGTGTATGTTACCGTTGTCTGAGTTACTTCGACGACGATTTCCTCGAGTTTTCAAATAAATTTCGCCGAGTGACGATGCATTTGGCTACCTTAAGAGAGTCATAGTTACTGCTGCCAGCTGCTCGACCTACTTTCATTCTTTCCACTCATTAATTATTACTGTGGTCAGTCCTGCAGGAGCTATATGCCACTACATGTAAACCTTAACGTTGTCTGAGCTACCTTAACGAAGATATTCTCGAGCTTTCAAAAAAAATTTCACATGGTGACGAGGCATTTGGCTGCCTTAAGAGAGTCATAGTACCCCTTCTTGCTGCTCCCACTTTTCTAAGCCCATTCTCTCTATAATTCTTGCTATGGCTGTCCTACAGAACCGATGTGCCACTATATGTCCACGTTAACGTCGTCACTGTTACTCCCACTACGAGTCTCTCGAGTTATTAAATGTACCTCGCCGGGTGACGACGCATTTGGCTACCTTAAGAGAGTCATACTTACTGCAGCCAGCTTCTCCCCCTTCTTTGAATCTTTCCTCCCTTTAAATCGTACTGTGGTCAGTCCTGCAGAGCGATGCGCCACCACCTGTGCATGTTACCGTTGTCTGATTTACTTCAACGACGATTTCCTCGAGTTTTCAAATAAATCTCGCCGAGTGACGAGGCATTTGGCTACCTTAAGAGAGTCATAGTTACTGCCGCCAGCTGCTCGACTTACTTTCTTTCTTTCCACTCATTAATTATTACTGTGGTCAGTCCTGCAGGAGCAATATGCCACTACATGTAAACCTTAACGTTGTCTGAGCTACCTTAACGAAAATATCCTCGAGTTTTCAAAAAAAAATTCACATGGTGACGAGGCATTTGGCTACCTTGAGGGAGTCATAGTACACCTGCCTGCTGCTCCCACTTTTCTAAGCCCTTTCTCTCTATCATTCTTGCTATGGCTGTCCTACCGAACCGATGTGTCACTATATGTCCACGTTAACGTCGTCTCTGTTACTCCCACTACGAGTCTCTCGAGTTAGCAAATGTACCTCGCCGGATGACGAGGCATTTGGCTACCTTGTAAGCGTCATAGTTACTGCAGCCAGCTGCTCCCCCTTCTTTAAATCTTTCCTGTTTTTAATTCGTACTGTGGTTAGTTCTGCAGAAGCGATACGCCACCACCTGTCCATGTTACCGTTGTCTGAGTTACCTCAACAACGATTTCCTCGAGTTTTCAAATAAATTTCGCCGAGTGACGAGGCATTTGGCTACCTTAAGAGAGTCATAGTTTCTGCAGCCAGCTGCTCCCCCTTCTTTGAATCTTTCCTCCCTTTAAATCGTACTGTGGTCAGTCCTGCAGAGTGATACGCCACCACCTGTGCATGTTACCGTTGTCTGATTTACTTCAACAACGATTTCCTCGAGTTTTCAAATAAATTTCGCCGCGTGACGAGGCATATGGCTACCTTAAGAGAGTCATAGTTACTGCTACCAGCTGCTCGACCTACTTTCATTCTTTCCACCCATTAATTATTACTGTGGTCAGTCCTGCAGGAGCAATATGCCACTACATGTAAACCTTAACGTTGTCTGAGCTACCTTAACGAAGATATTCTCGAGTATTCAAAAAAAAATTTCACATGGTGACGAGGCATTTGGCTGCCTTAAGAGAGTGATACTACCCCTGCCTGCTGCTCCCACTTTTCTAAGCCCATTCTCTCTATCATTCTTGCTATGGCTGTCCTACAGAACCGATGTGCCACTATATGTCCACGTTAACGTCATCACTGTTATTCCCACTACGAGTCTCTCGAGTTAGCAAATGTACCTCGCCGGGTGACGAGGCATTTGGCTACCTTAAGAGAGTCATAGTTACTGCAGCCAGCTGCTCCCCGTTCTTTGAATCTTTCCTCCCTTTAAATCGTACTGTGGTCAGTCCTGCAGAAGCGATACGCCACCACCTGTCCATGTTACCGTTGTCTGAGTTACTTCAACAACGATTTCCTCGAGTTTTCAAATAAATTTCCCCGAGTGACGAGGCATTTGGCTACCTTAAGAGAGTCATAGTTACTGCAGCCAGCTGTTCCCCCTTCTTTGAATCTTTCCTCTCTTTAATTCGTACTGTGGTAAGTCCTGCGGAGCGATACGCCACCACCTGTGCATGTTACCGTTGTCTGATTTACTTCAACGACGATTTCCTCGAGTTTTCAAATCAATCTCGCCGAGTGACGAGGCATTTGGCTACCTTAAGAGAGTCATAGTTACTGCCGCCAGCTGCTCGACCTACTTTCTTTCTTTCCACTCATTAATTATTATTGTGGTCAGTCCTGCAGGAGCAATATGCCACTACATGTAAACCTCAACGTTGTCTGAGCTACCTTAACGAAAATATCCTCGAGTTTTCAAAAAAAATTTCACATGGTGACGAGGCATTTGGCTACCTTAAGGGAGTCATAGTACCCCTGCCTGCTGCTCCCACTTTTCTAAGCCCTTTCTCTCTATAATTCTTGCTATGGCTGTCCTACAGAACCGATGTGTCACTATATGTCCACGTTAACGTCGACTCTGTTACTCCCACTACGAGTCTCTCGAGTTAGCAAATGTACCTCGCCGGATGACGAGGCATTTGGCTACCTTATAATCGTCATAGTTACTGCAGCCTGCTGCTCCCCCTTCTTTGAGTCTTTCCTGTCTTTAATTCGTACCTTGGTGTCCTGCAGAAGTGATACGCCACCACCTGTCCATGTTACCGTTGTCTGTGTTACTTCAACAACGATTTCCTCGAGTTTTCAAATAAATTTCGCCGAGTGACGAGGTATTTGGCTACCTTAAGAGACTCATAGTTACTGCTGCCAGCTGCTCGACCTACTTTCTTTCATTCCACTCTTTAATTATTACTGTGGTCAGTCTTGCAGGAGCAATATGCCACTACATGTAAACCTTAACGTTGTCTGAGCTACCTTATCGAAGATATCCTCGAGTTTTCAAAAAAAATTTCACATGGTGACGAGGCATTTGGCTACCTTAAGAGAGTCATAGTACTCATGCCTGCTGCTCCCACTTTTCTAAGCCCATTCTCTCTATCATTCTTGCTATTGCCTGTCCTACGGAACCGATGTGCCACTATATGTCCACGTTAACGTCGTCACTGTTACTCCCACTACGAGTCTCTCGAGTTAGCAAATGTTCCTCGCCGGATGACGAGGCATTTCGCTACCTTGAGAGAGTCATATCTACTGGAGCCAGCTGCTCCCCCTTCTTTAAACCTTTCCTCTCTTTAATTCGTACTGTGGTGTCCTGCAGATGCAATACGCGACCACCTGTCCATGTTACCGTTGTCTGAGTTACTTCAACGACGATTTCCTCGAGTTTTCAAATAAATTTCGCAGAGTGACAAGGCATTTGGCTTCCTTAAGAGAGTCATAGTTACTGCTGCCAGCTGTTCGACCTACTTTCTTTCTTTCCAATCACTAATTATTACTGTGGTCAGTCCTGCAGGAGCAATATGCCACTACATGTATACCTTAACGTTGTCTGAGCTACCTTAACGAAGATATTCTCGAGTTTTCAAGAAATCTTTCACATGGGGACGAGGCATTTGGCTACCTTAAGTGAGTCATAGTACCCCTGCCTGCTGCTCCCACTTTTCTAAGCCCTTTCTCTCTACCATTCTTGCTATGGCTGTCCTACAGAACCGATGTGCCACTATATGTCCACGTTAACGTCGTCTCTGTTACTCCCACTACGAGTCTCTCGAGTTAGCAAATGTACCTCGCCGGATGACGAGGCATTTGGCTACCTTATAAGCGTCATAGTTACTGCAGCCAGCTGCTCCCCCTTCTTTGAATCTTTCCTGTCTTTAATTCGTACTGTGGTCAGTCCTGCAGAAGCGATACGCCACCACGTCTCCATGTTACCGTTGTCTGAGTTACCTCAACAACGATTTCCTCGAGTTTTCAAATAAATTTCGCCGAGTGACGAGGCATTTGGCTACCTTAAGAGAGTCATAGTGACTGCAGCCAGCTGCTCCCCCTTCTTTGAATCTTTCCTCTCTTTAATTCGTACCTTGGTGTCCTGCAGAAGCGATACGCCACCACCTGTATATGTTACCGTTGTCTGAGTTACTTCGACGACGATTTCCTCGAGTTTTCAAATAAATTTCGCCGAGTGACGAGGCATTTGGCTACCTTAAGAGAGTCATAGTTACTGCTGCCAGCTGCTCGACCTACTTTCATTCTTTCCACTCATTAATTATTACTGTGGTCAGTCCTGCAGGAGCAATATGCCACTACATGTAAACCTTAACGTTGTCTGAGCTACCTTAACGAAAATATCCTCGAGTTTTCAAAAAAAATTTCACATGGTGACGAGGCATTTGGCTACCTTAAGGGAGTCATAGTACCCCTGCCTGCTGCTCCCACTTTTCTAAGCCCTTTCTCTCTATCATTCTTGCTATGGCTGTCCTACAGAACCGATATGCCACTATATGTCCACGTTAACGTCGTCTCTGTTACTCCCACTACGAGTCTCTCGAGTTAGCAAATGTTCCTCGCCGGATGACCAGGCATTTCGCTACCTTGAGAGAGTCATATCTACTGGAGCCAGCTGCTCCCCCTTCTTTAAATCTTTCCTCTCTTTAATTCGTACTGTGGTGTCCTGCAGATGCGATACGCCACCACCTGTCCATGTTACCGTTGTCTGAGTTACTTCAACGACGATTTCCTCGAGTTTTCAAATAAATTTCGCCGAGTGACAAGGCATTTGGCTTCCTTAAGAGAGTCATAGTTACTGCTGCCAGCTGTTCGACCTACTTTCTTTGTTTCCAATCACTAATTATTACTGTGGTCTGTCCTGCAGGAGCAATATGCCACTACATGTATACCTTAACGTTGTCTGAGCTACCTTAACGAAGATATTCTCGAGTTTTCCAGAAATATTTCACATGGGGACGAGGCATTTGGCTACCTTAAGTGAGTCATAGTACCCCTGCCTGCTGCTCCCACTTTTCTAAGCCCTTTCTCTCTATCATTCTTGCTACGGCTGTCCTACAGAGCTGATGTGCCACAATATGTCCACGTTAACGTCGTCTCTGTTACTCCCACTACGAGTCTCTCGAGTTAGCAAATGTACCTCGCCGGATGACCAGGCATTTGGCTACCTTATAAGCGTCATAGTTACTGCAGCCAGCTGCTCCCCCTTCTTTGAATCTTTCCTGTCTTTAATTCGTACTGTGGTCAGTCCTGCAGAAGCGATACGCCACCACCTGTCCATGTTACCGTTGTCTGAGTTACCTCAACAACGATTTCCTCGAGTTTTCAAATAAATTTCGCCGAGTGACGAGGCATTTGGCTACCTTAAGAGAGTCATAGTTACTGCCGCCAGCTGCTCGACCTACTTTCTTTCTTTCCACTCATTAATTATTACTGTGGTCAGTCCTGCAGGAGCAACATGCCACTACATGTAAACCTTAACGTTGTCTGAGCTACCTTAAGGAAAATATCCTCGAGTTTTTAAAAAAAATTTCACATGGTGGCGAGGCATTTGGCTACCTTAAGGGAGTCATAGTACCCCTGCCTGCTGCTCCCACTTTTCTAAGCCCTTTCTCTCTATCATTCTTGCTATGGCTGTCCTACAGAACCGATGTGTCACTACATGTCCACGTTAACGTCGTCTCTGTTACTCCCACTACGAGTCTCTCGAGTTAGCAAATGTACCTCGCCGGATGACGAGGCATTTGGCTACCTTATAATCGTCATAGTTACTGCAGCCTGCTGCTCCCCCTTCTTTGAGTCTTTCCTGTCTTTAATTCGTACCTTGGTGTCCTGCAGAAGCGATACGCCACCACCTGTCCATGTTACCGTTGTCTGTGTTACTTCAACAACGATTTCCTCGAGTTTTCAAATAAATTTCGCCGAGTGACGAGGTATTTGGCTACCTTAAGAGACTCATAGTTACTGCTGCCAGCTGCTCGACCTACTTTCTTTCATTCCACTCTTTAATTATTACTGTGGTCAGTCTTGCAGGAGCAATATGCCACTACATGTAAACCTTAACGTTGTCTGAGCTACCTTATCGAAGATATCCTCGAGTTTTCAAAAAAAATTTCACATGGTGACGAGGCATTTGGCTACCTTAAGAGAGTCATAGTACTCCTGCCTGCTGCTCCCACTTTTCTAAGCCCATTCTCTCTATCATTCTTGCTATTGCCTTTCCTACGGAACCGATGTGCCACTATATGTCCACGTTAACGTCGTCACTGTTACTCCCACTACGAGTCTCTCGAGTTAGCAAATGTTCCTCGCCGGATGACGAGGCATTTCGCTACCTTGAGAGAGTCATATCTACTGGAGCCAGCTGCTCCCCCTTCTTTAAACCTTTCCTCTCTTTAATTCGTACTGTGGTGTCCTGCAGATGCAATACGCGACCACCTGTCCATGTTACCGTTGTCTGAGTTACTTCAACGACGATTTCCTCGAGTTTTCAAATAAATTTCGCCGAGTGACAAGGCATTTGGCTTCCTTAAGAGAGTCATAGTTACTGCTGCCAGCTGTTCGACCTACTTTCTTTCTTTCCAATCACTAATTATTACTGTGGTCAGTCCTGCAGGAGCAATATGCCACTACATGTATACCTTAACGTTGTCTGAGCTACCTTAACGAAGATATTCTCTAGTTTTCAAGAAATATTTCACATGGGGACGAGGCATTTGGCTACCTTAAGTGAGTCATAGTACCCCTGCCTGCTGCTCCCACTTTTCTAAGCCCTTTCTCTCTACCATTCTTGCTATGGCTGTCCTACAGAACCGATGTGCCACTATATGTCCACGTTAACGTCGTCTCTGTTACTCCCACTACGAGTCTCTCGAGTTAGCAAATGTACCTCGCCGGATGACGAGGCATTTGGCTACCTTATAAGCGTCATAGTTACTGCAGCCAGCTGCTCCCCCTTCTTTGAATCTTTCCTGTCTTTAATTCGTACTGTGGTCAGTCCTGCAGAAGCGATACGCCACCACGTCTCCATGTTACCGTTGTCTGAGTTACCTCAACAACGATTTCCTCGAGTTTTCAAATAAATTTCGCCGAGTGACGAGGCATTTGGCTACCTTAAGAGAGTCATAGTGACTGCAGCCAGCTGCTCCCCCTTCTTTGAATCTTTCCTCTCTTTAATTCGTACCTTGGTGTCCTGCAGAAGCGATACGCCACCACCTGTATATGTTACCGTTGTCTGAGTTACTTCGACGACGATTTCCTCGAGTTTTCAAATAAATTTCGCCGAGTGACGAGGCATTTGGCTACCTTAAGAGAGTCATAGTTACTGCTGCCAGCTGCTCGACCTACTTTCTTTCTTTCCACTCATTAATTATTACTGTGGTCAGTCCTGCAGGAGCAATATGCCACTACATGTAAACCTTAACGTTGTCTGAGCTACCTTAACGAAAATATCCTCGAGTTTTCAAAAAAAATTTCACATGGTGACGAGGCATTTGGCTACCTTAAGGGAGTCATAGTACCCCTGCCTGCTGCTCCCACTTTTCTAAGCCCTTTCTCTCTATCATTCTTGCTATGGCTGTCCTACAGAACCGATATGCCACTATATGTCCACGTTAACGTCGTCTCTGTTACTCCCACTACGAGTCTCTCGAGTTAGCAAATGTTCCTCGCCGGATGACCAGGCATTTCGCTACCTTGAGAGAGTCATATCTACTGGAGCCAGCTGCTCCCCCTTCTTTAAATCTTTCCTCTCTTTAATTCGTACTGTGGTGTCCTGCAGATGCGATACGCCACCACCTGTCCATGTTACCGTTGTCTGAGTTACTTCAACGACGATTTCCTCGAGTTTTCAAATAAATTTCGCCGAGTGACAAGGCATTTGGCTTCCTTAAGAGAGTCATAGTTACTGCTGCCAGCTGTTCGACCTACTTTCTTTGTTTCCAATCACTAATTATTACTGTGGTCTGTCCTGCAGGAGCAATATGCCACTACATGTATACCTTAACGTTGTCTGAGCTACCTTAACGAAGATATTCTCGAGTTTTCCAGAAATATTTCACATGGGGACGAGGCATTTGGCTACCTTAAGTGAGTCATAGTACCCCTGCCTGCTGCTCCCACTTTTCTAAGCCCTTTCTCTCTATCATTCTTGCTACGGCTGTAGTACAGAGCTGATGTGCCACTATATGTCCACGTTAACGTCGTCTCTGTTACTCCCACTACGAGTCTCTCGAGTTAGCAAATGTACCTCGCCGGATGACCAGGCATTTGGCTACCTTATAAGCGTCATAGTTACTGCAGCCAGCTGCTCCCCCTTCTTTGAATCTTTCCTGTCTTTAATTCGTACTGTGGTCAGTCCTGCAGAAGCGATACGCCACCACCTGTCCATGTTACCGTTGTCTGAGTTACTTCAACAACGATTTCCTCGAGTTTTCAAATAAATTTCGCCGAGTGACGAGGCATTTGGCTACCTTAAGAGAGTCATAGTTACTGCAGCCAGCTGCTCCCCCTTCTTTGAATCTTTCCTCTCTTTAATTCGTACCTTGGTGTCCTGCAGAAGCGATACGCCACCACCTGTGTATGTTACCGTTGTCTGAGTTACTTCGACGACGATTTCCTCGAGTTTTCAGATAAATTTCGCCGAGTGACGAGGCATTTGGCTACCTTAAGAGAGTCATAGTTACTGCTGCCAGCTGCTCGACCTACTTTCATTCTTTCCACTCATTAATTATTACTGTGGTCAGTCCTGCAGGAGCAATATGCCACTACATGTAAACCTTAACGTTGTCTGAGCTACCTTAACGAAGATATTCTCGAGTTTTCAAAAAAAATTTCACAAGGTGACGAGGCATTTGGCTGCCTTAAGAGAGTCATAGTACCCCTGCCTGCTGCTCCCACTTCTCTAAGCCCATTCTCTCTATCATTCTTGCCATGGCTGTCCTACAGGACCGATGTGCCACTATATGTCCACGTTAACGTCGTCACTGTTACTCCCACTACGAGTCTCTCGAGTTAGCAAATGTACCTCGCCGGGTGACGAGGCATTTGGCTACCTTAAGAGAGTCAGAGTTACTGCAGCCAGCAGCTCCCCCTTCTTTGAATCTTTCCTCCCTTTAAATCGTACTGTGGTCAGTCCTGCAGAGCGATACGCCACCACCTGTGCATGTTACCGTTGTCTGATTTACTTCAACGACGATTTCCTCGAGTTTTCAAATAAATATCGCCGAGTGACGAGGCATTTGGCTACCTTAAGAGGCTCATAGTTACTGCTGCCAGCTGCTCGACCTACTTTCTTTCTTTCCACTCTTTAATTATTACTGTGGCCAGTCCTGCAGGAGCAATATGCCACTACATGTAAACCTTAACGTTGTCTGAGCTACCTTATCGAAGATATCCTCGAGTTTAAAAAAAAAATTTCACATGGTGACGAGGCATTTGGCAACCTTAAGAGAGTCATAGTACTCCAGCCTGCTGCTCCCACTTTTCTAAGCCCATTCTCTCTATCATTCTTGCTATTGCCTGTCCTACGGAAACGATGTGCCACTATATGTCCACGTTAACGTCATCACTGTTACTCCCACTACGAGTCTCTCGAGTTAGCAAATGTTCCTCGCCGGATGACCAGGCATTTCGCTACCTTGAGAGAGTCATATCTACTGGAGCCAGCTGCTCCCCCTTCTTCAAATCTTTCCTCTCTTTAATTCGTACTGTGGTGTCCTGCAGATGCGATACGCCACCACCTGTCCATGTTACCGTTGTCTGAGTTACTTCAACGACGATTTCCTCGAGTTTTCAAATAAATTTCGCCGAGTGACAAGGCATTTGGCTTCCTTAAGAGAGTCATAGTTACTGCTGCCAGCTGTTCGACCTACTTTCTTTGTTTCCAATCACTAATTATTACTGTGGTCTGTCCTGCAGGAGCAATATGCCACTACATGTATACCTTAACGTTGTCTGAGCTACCTTAACGAAGATATTCTCGAGTTTTCCAGAAATATTTCACATGGGGACGAGGCATTTGGCTACCTTAAGTGAGTCATAGTACCCCTGCCTGCTGCTCCCACTTTTCTAAGCCCTTTCTCTCTATCATTCTTGCTACGGCTGTCCTACAGAGCTGATGTGCCACTATATGTCCACGTTAACGTCGTCTCTGTTACTCCCACTACGAGTCTCTCGAGTTAGCAAATGTACCTCGCCGGATGACCAGGCATTTGGCTACCTTATAAGCGTCATAGTTACTGCAGCCAGCTGCTCCCCCTTCTTTGAATCTTTCCTGTCTTTAATTCGTACTGTGGTCAGTCCTGCAGAAGCGATACGCCACCACCTGTCCATGTTACCGTTGTCTGAGTTACTTCAACAACGATTTCCTCGAGTTTTCAAATAAATTTCGCCGAGTGACGAGGCATTTGGCTACCTTAAGAGAGTCATAGTTACTGCAGCCAGCTGCTCCCCCTTCTTTGAATCTTTCCTCTCTTTAATTCGTACCTTGGTGTCCTGCAGAAGCGATACGCCACCACCTGTGTATGTTACCGTTGTCTGAGTTACTTCGACGACGATTTCCTCGAGTTTTCAGATAAATTTCGCCGAGTGACGAGGCATTTGGCTACCTTAAGAGAGTCATAGTTACTGCTGCCAGCTGCTCGACCTACTTTCATTCTTTCCACTCATTAATTATTACTGTGGTCAGTCCTGCAGGAGCAATATGCCACTACATGTAAACCTTAACGTTGTCTGAGCTACCTTAACGAAGATATTCTCGAGTTTTCAAAAAAAATTTCACAAGGTGACGAGGCATTTGGCTGCCTTAAGAGAGTCATAGTACCCCTGCCTGCTGCTCCCACTTCTCTAAGCCCATTCTCTCTATCATTCTTGCCATGGCTGTCCTACAGGACCGATGTGCCACTATATGTCCACGTTAACGTCGTCACTGTTACTCCCACTACGAGTCTCTCGAGTTAGCAAATGTACCTCGCCGGGTGACGAGGCATTTGGCTACCTTAAGAGAGTCAGAGTTACTGCAGCCAGCAGCTCCCCCTTCTTTGAATCTTTCCTCCCTTTAAATCGTACTGTGGTCAGTCCTGCAGAGCGATACGCCACCACCTGTGCATGTTACCGTTGTCTGATTTACTTCAACGACGATTTCCTCGAGTTTTCAAATAAATATCGCCGAGTGACGAGGCATTTGGCTACCTTAAGAGGCTCATAGTTACTGCTGCCAGCTGCTCGACCTACTTTCTTTCTTTCCACTCTTTAATTATTACTGTGGCCAGTCCTGCAGGAGCAATATGCCACTACATGTAAACCTTAACGTTGTCTGAGCTACCTTATCGAAGATATCCTCGAGTTTAAAAAAAAAATTTCACATGGTGACGAGGCATTTGGCAACCTTAAGAGAGTCATAGTACTCCAGCCTGCTGCTCCCACTTTTCTAAGCCCATTCTCTCTATCATTCTTGCTATTGCCTGTCCTACGGAAACGATGTGCCACTATATGTCCACGTTAACGTCATCACTGTTACTCCCACTACGAGTCTCTCGAGTTAGCAAATGTACTTCGCCGGATGACGAGGCATTTGGCTACCTTAAGAGCGTCATAGTTACTGCAGCCAGCTGCTCCCCCTTCTGTGAATGTTTGCTGTCTTTAATTCGTACTGTGGTCAGTCCTGCAGAAGCGATACGCCACCACCTGTCCATGTTACCGTTGTCTGAGTTACTTCAACAACGATTTCCTCGAGTTTTCAAATAAATTTCGCCGAGTGACGAGGTATTTGGCTACCTTAAGAGACTCATAGTTACTGCTGCCAGCTGCTCGAACTACTTTCTTTCATTCCACTCTTTAATTATTACTGTGGTCAGTCTTGCAGGAGCAATATGCCACTACATGTAAACCTTAACGTTGTCTGAGCTACCTTATCGAAGATATCCTCGAGTTTTCAAAAAAAATTTAACATGGTGACGAGGCATTTGGCTACCTTAAGGGAGTCATAGTACCCCTGCCTGCTGCTCCCACTTTTCTAAGCCCTTTCTCTCTATCATTCTTGCTATGGCTGTCCTACAGAACCGATATGCCACTATATGTCCTTGTTAACGTCGTCTCTGTTACTCCCACTACGAGTCTCTCGAGTTAGCAAATGTTCCTCGCCGGATGACCAGGCATTTCGCTACCTTGAGAGAGTCATATCTACTGGAGCCAGCTGCTCCCCCTTCTTTAAATCTTTCCTCTCTTTAATTCGTACTGTGGTGTCCTGCAGATGCGATACGCCACCACCTGTCCATGTTACCGTTGTCTGAGTTACTTCAACAACGATTTCCTCGAGTTTTCAAATAAATTTCGCCGAGTGACGAGGCATTTGGCTACCTTAAGAGAGTCATAGTTACTGCAGCCAGCTGCTCCCCCTTCTTTGAACCTTTCCTCTCTTTAATTCGTACCTTGGTGTCCTGCAGAAGCGATACGCCACCACCTGTGTATGTTACCGTTGTCTGAGTTACTTCGACGACGATTTCCTCGAGTTTTCAGATAAATTTCGCCGAGTGACGAGGCATTTGGCTACCTTAAGAGAGTCATAGTTACTGCTGCCAGCTGCTCGACCTACTTTCATTCTTTCCACTCATTAATTATTACTGTGGTCAGTCCTGCAGGAGCAATATGCCACTACATGTAAACCTTAACGTTGTCTGAGCTACCTTAACGAAGATATTCTCGAGTTTTCAAAAAAAATTTCACAAGGTGACGAGGCATTTGGCTGCCTTAAGAGAGTCATAGTACCCCTGCCTGCTGCTCCCACTTTTCTAAGCCCATTCTCTCTATCATTCTTGCCATGGCTGTCCTACAGAACCGATGTGCTACTATATGTCCACGTTAACGTCGTCACTGTTACTCCCACTACGAGTCTCTCGAGTTAGCAAATGTACCTCGCCGGGTGACGAGGCATTTGGCTACCTTAAGAGAGTCAGAGTTACTGCAGCCAGCAGCTCCCCCTTCTTTGAATCTTTCCTCCCTTTCAATCGTACTGTGGTCAGTCCTGCAGAGCGATACGCCACCACCTGTGCATGTTACTGTTGTCTGATTTACTTCAACGACGATTTCCTCGAGTTTTCAAATAAATATCGCCGAGTGACGAGGCATTTGGCTACCTTAAGAGGCTCATAGTTACTGCTGCCAGCTGCTCGACCTACTTTCTTTCTTTCCACTCTTTAATTATTACTGTGGCCAGTCCTGCAGGAGCAATATGCCACTACATGTAAACCTTAACGTTGTCTGAGCTACCTTATCGAAGATATCCTCGAGTTTTAAAAAAAAATTTCACATGGTGACGAGGCATTTGGCGACCTTAAGAGAGTCATAGTACTCCAGCCTGCTGCTCCCACTTTTCTAAGCCCATTCTCTCTATCATTCTTGCTATTGCCTGTCCTACGGAAACGATGTGCCACTATATGTCCACGTTAACGTCATCACTGTTACTCCCACTACGAGTCTCTCGAGTTAGCAAATGTTCCTCGCCGGATGGCGAGGCATTACGCTACCTTGAGAGAGTCATAGCTACTGGAGCCAGCTGCTCCCCCTTCTTTGAATCTTTCCTCTCTTTAATTCGTACTGTGGTGTCCTGCAGATGCGATACGCCACCCCCTGTCCATGTTACCGTTGTCTGAGTTACTTCAACGACGATTTCCTCGAGTTTTCAAATGAATTTCGCCGAGTGACAAGGCATTTGGCTTCCTTAAGAGAGTCATAGTTACTGCTGCCAGCTGTTCGACCTACTTTCTTTCTTTCCAATCACTAATTATTACTGTGGTCAGTCCTGCAGGAGCAATATGCCACTACATGTAAACCTTAACGTTGTCTGAGCTACCTTAACGAAAATATCCACGAGTTTTCAAAAAAAATTTTACATGGTGACGAGGCATTTGGCTACCTTAAGGGAGTCATAGTACCCCTGCCTGCTGCTCCCACTTTTCTAAGCCCTTTCTCTCTATCATTCTTGCTATGGCTGTCCTACAGAACCGATATGCCACTATATGTCCACGTTAACGTCGTCTCTGTTACTCCCACTACGAGTCTCTCGAGTTAGCAAATGTTCCTCGCCGGATGACCAGGCATTTCGCTACCTTGAGAGAGTCATATCTACTGGAGCCAGCTGCTCCCCCTTCTTTAAATCTTTCCTCTCTTTAATTCGTACTGTGGTGTCCTGCAGATGCGATACGCCACCACCTGTCCATGTTACCGTTGTCTGAGTTACTTCAACGACGATTTCCTCGAGTTTTCAAATAAATTTCGCCGAGTGACAAGGCATTTGGCTTCCTTAAGAGAGTCATAGTTACTGCTGCCAGCTGTTCGACCTACTTTCTTTCTTTCCAATCACTAATTATTACTGTGGTCAGTCCTGCAGGAGCAATATGCCACTACATGTATACCTTAACGTTGTCTGAGCTACCTTAACGAAGATATTCTCGAGTTTTCAAGAAATATTTCACATGGGGACGAGGCATTTGGCTACCTTAAGTGAGTCATAGTACCCCTGCCTGCTGCTCCCACTTTTCTAAGCCCTTTCTCTCTATCATTCTTGCTATGGCTGTCCTACAGAGCTGATGTGCCACTATATGTCCACGTTAACGTCGTCTCTGTTACTCCCACTACGAGTCTCTCGAGTTAGCAAATGTACCTCGCCGGATGACCAGGCATTTGGCTACCTTATAAGCGTCATAGTTACTGCAGCCAGCTGCTCCCCCTTCTTTGAATCTTTCCTGTCTTTAATTCGTACTGTGGTCAGTCCTGCAGAAGCGATACGCCACCACCTGTCCATGTTACCGTTGTCTGAGTTACTTCAACAACGATTTCCTCGAGTTTTCAAATAAATTTCGCCGAGTGACGAGGCATTTGGCTACCTTAAGAGAGTCATAGTAACTGCAGCCAGCTGCTCCCCCTTCTTTGAATCTTTCCTCTCTTTAATTCGTACCTAGGTGTCCTGCAGAAGCGATACGCCACCACCTGTGTATGTTACCGTTGTCTGAGTTACTTCGACGACGATTTCCTCGAGTTTTCAGATAAATTTCGCCGAGTGACGAGGCATTTGGCTACCTTAAGAGAGTCATAGTTACTGCTGCCAGCTGCTCGACCTACTTTCATTCTTTCCACTCATTAATTATTACTGTGGTCAGTCCTGCAGGAGCAATATGCCACTACATGTAAACCTTAACGTTGTCTGAGCTACCTTAACGAAGATATTCTCGAGTTTTCAAAAAAAATTTCACAAGGTGACGAGGCATTTGGCTGCCTTAAGAGAGTCATAGTACCCCTGCCTGCTGCTCCCACTTTTCTAAGCCCATTCTCTCTATCATTCTTGCCATGGCTGTCCTACAGAACCGATGTGCCACTATATGTCCACGTTAACGTCGTCACTGTTACTCCCACTACGAGTCTCTCGAGTTAGCAAATGTACCTCGCCGGGTGACGAGGCATTTGGCTACCTTAAGAGAGTCAGAGTTACTGCAGCCAGCAGCTCCCCCTTCTTTGAATCTTTCCTCCCTTTCAATCGTACTGTGGTCAGTCCTGCAGAGCGATACGCCACCACCTGTGCATGTTACCGTTGTCTGATTTACTTCAACGACGATTTCCTCGAGTTTTCAAATAAATATCGCCGAGTGACGAGGCATTTGGCTACCTTAAGAGGCTCATAGTTACTGCTGCCAGCTGCTCGACCTACTTTCTTTCTTTCCACTCTTTAATTATTACTGTGGCCAGTCCTGCAGGAGCAATATGCCACTACATGTAAACCTTAACGTTGTCTGAGCTACCTTATCGAAGATATCCTTTAGTTTTAAAAAAAAATTTCACATGGTGACGAAGCATTTGGCTACCTTAAGAGAGTCATAGTACTCCAGCCTGCTGCTCCCACTTTTCTAAGCCCATTCTCTCTATCATTCTTGCTATTGCCTGTCCTACGGAAACGATGTGCCACTATATGTCCACGTTAACGTCATCACTGTTACTCCCACTACGAGTCTCTCGAGTTAGCAAATGTTCCTCGCCGGATGGCGAGGCATTTCGCTACCTTGAGAGAGTCATAGCTACTGGAGCCAGCTGCTCCCCCTTCTTTGAATCTTTCCTCTCTTTAATTCGTACTGTGGTGTCCTGCAGATGCGATACGCCACCCCCTGTCCATGTTACCGTTGTCTGAGTTACTTCAACGACGATTTCCTCGAGTTTTCAAATAAATTTCGCCGAGTGACAAGGCATTTGGCTTCCTTAAGAGAGTCATCGTTACTGCTGCCAGCTGTTCGACCTACTTTCTTTCTTTCCAATCACTAATTATTACTGTGGTCAGTCCTGCAGGAGAAATATGCCACTACATGTAAACCTTAACGTTGTCTGAGCTACCTTAACGAAAATATCCACGAGTTTTCAAAAAAAATTTTACGTGGTGGCGAGGCATTTGGCTACCTTAAGGGAGTCATAGTACCCCTGCCTGCTGCTCCCACTTTTCTAAGCCCTTTCTCTCTATCATTCTTGCTATGGCTGTCCTACAGAACCGATGTGCCACTATATGTCCACGTTAACGTCGTCACTGTTACTCCCACTACGAGTCTTTCGAGTTAGCAAATGTACCTCACCGGGTGACGAGGCATTTGGCTACCTTAAGAGAGTCATAGTTACTGCAGCCAGCTGCTCCCCCATCTTTGAATCTTTCCTCCCTTTAAATCGTACTGTGGTCAGTCCTGCAGAGCGATACGCCACCACCTGTGCATGTTACCGTTGTCTGATTTACTTCAACGATGATTTCCTCGAGATTTCAAATAAATCTCGCCGAGTGACGAGGCATTTGGCTACCTTAAGAGACTCATAGTTACTGCTGCCAGCTGCTCGACCTACTTTCTTTCTTTCCACTCTTTAATTATTACTGTGGCCAGTCCTGCAGGAGCAATATGCCACTACTTGTAAACCTTAACGTTGTCTGAGCTACCTTATCGAAGATATCTTTGAGTTTTCAAAAAAAATTTCACTTGGTGACGAGGCATTTAGCTACCTTAAGAGAGTCATAGAACTCCTGCCTGCTGCTCCCACTTTTCTAAGCCCATTCTCTCTATCATTCTTGCTATTGCCTGTCCTACGGAACCGATGTGCCACTATATGTCCACGTTAACGTCGTCACTGTTACTCCCACTACGAGTCTCTCGAGTTAGCAAATGTTCCTCGCCGGATGACGAGGCATTTCGCTACCTTGAGAGAGTCATAGCTACTGGAGCCAGCTGCTCCCCCTTCTTTGAATCTTTCCTCCCTTTAAATCGTACTGTGGTCAGTCCTGCAGAGCGATACGCCACCAGCTGTGCATGTTACCGTTGTCTGATTTACTTCAACGACGATTTCCTCGAGTTTTCAAATAAATATCGCCGAGTGACGAGGCATTTGGCATCCTTAAGAGGCTCATAGTTACTGCTGCCAGCTGCTCGACCTACTTTCTTTCTTTCCACTCTTTAATTATTACTGTGGCCAGTCCTGCAGGAACAATATGCCACTACATGTAAACCTTAACGTTGTCTGAGCTACCTTATCGAAGATATCCTCGAGTTTAAAAAAAAAATTTCACATGGTGACGAGGCATTTGGCTACCTTAAGAGAGTCATAGTACTCCAGCCTGCTGCTCCCACTTTTCTAAGCCCATTCTCTCTATCATTCTTGCTATTGCCTGTCCTACGGAAACGATGTGCCACTATATGTCCACGTTAACGTCATCACTGTTACTCCCACTACGAGTCTCTCGAGTTAGCAAATGTACTACGCCGGATGACGAGGCATTTGGCTACCTTAAGAGCGTCATAGTTACTGCAGCCAGCTGCTCCCCCTTCTGTGAATGTTTGCTGTCTTTAATTCGTACTGTGGTCAGTCCTGCAGAAGCGATACGCCACCACCTGTCCATGTTACCGTTGTCTGAGTTACTTCAACAACGATTTCCTCGAGTTTTCAAATAAATTTCGCCGAGTGACGAGGTATTTGGCTACCTTAAGAGACTCATAGTTACTGCTGCCAGCTGCTCGACCTACTTTCTTTCATTCCACTCTTTAATTATTACTGTGGTCAGTCTTGCAGGAGCAATATGCCACTACATGTAAACCTTAATGTTGTCTGAGCTACCTTATCGAAGATATCCTCGAGTTTTCAAAAAAAATTTCACATGGTGACGAGGCATTTGGCTACCTTAAGAGAGTCATAGTACTCCTGCCTGCTGCTCCCACTTTTCTAAGCCCATTCTCTCTATCATTCTTGCTATTGCCTGTCCTACGGAAACGATGTGCCACTATATGTCCACGTTAACGTCGTCACTGTTACTCCCACTACGAGTCTCTCGAGTTAGCAAATGTTCCTCGCCGGATGACGAGGCATTTCGCTACCTTGAGAGAGTCATATCTACTGGAGCCAGCTGCTCCCCCTTCTTTAAACCTTTCCTCTCTTTAATTCGTACTGTGGTGTCCTGCAGATGCAATACGCGACCACCTGTCCATGTTACCGTTGTCTGAGTTACTTCAACGACGATTTCCTCGAGTTTTCAAATAAATTTCGCCGAGTGACAAGGCATTTGGCTTCCTTAAGAGAGTCATAGTTACTGCTGCCAGCTGTTCGACCTACTTTCTTTCTTTCCAATCACTAATTATTACTGTGGTCAGTCCTGCAGGAGCAATATGCCACTACATGTATACCTTAACGTTGTCTGAGCTACCTTAACGAAGATATTCTCGAGTTTTCAAGAAATATTTCACATGGGGACGAGGCATTTGGCTACCTTAAGTGAGTCATAGTACCCCTGCCTGCTGCTCCCACTTTTCTAAGCCCTTTCTCTCTACCATTCTTGCTATGGCTGTCCTACAGAACCGATGTGCCACTATATGTCCACGTTAACGTCGTCTCTGTTACTCCCACTACGAGTCTCTCGAGTTAGCAAATGTACCTCGCCGGATGACCAGGCATTTGGCTACCTTATAAGCGTCATAGTTACTGCAGCCAGCTGCTCCCCCTTCTTTGAATCTTTCCTGTCTTTAATTCGTACTGTGGTCAGTCCTGCAGAAGCGATACGCCACCACCTGTCCATGTTACCGTTGTCTGAGTTACTTCAACAACGATTTCCTCGAGTTTTCAAATAAATTTCGCCGAGTGACGAGGCATTTGGCTACCTTAAGAGAGTCATAGTAACTGCAGCCAGCTGCTCCCCCTTCTTTGAATCTTTCCTCTCTTTAATTCGTACCTAGGTGTCCTGCAGAAGCGATACGCCACCACCTGTGTATGTTACCGTTGTCTGATTTACTTCGACGACGATTTCCTCGAGTTTTCAGATAAATTTCGCCGAGTGACGAGGCATTTGGCTACCTTAAGAGAGTCATAGTTACTGCTGCCAGCTGCTCGACCTACTTTCATTCTTTCCACTCATTAATTATTACTGTGGTCAGTCCTGCAGAAGCAATATGCCACTACATGTAAACCTTAACGTTGTCTGAGCTACCTTAACGAAGATATTCTCGAGTTTTCAAAAAAAATTTCACAAGGTGACGAGGCATTTGGCTGCCTTAAGAGAGTCATAGTACCCCTGCCTGCTGCTCCCACTTTTCTAAGCCCATTCTCTCTATCATTCTTGCCATGGCTGTCCTACAGAACCGATGTGCCACTATATGTCCACGTTAACGTCGTCACTGTTACTCCCACTACGAGTCTCTCGAGTTAGCAAATGTACCTCGCCGGGTGACGAGGCATTTGGCTACCTTAAGAGAGTCAGAGTTACTGCAGCCAGCAGCTCCCCCTTCTTTGAATCTTTCCTCCCTTTCAATCGTACTGTGGTCAGTCCTGCAGAGCGATACGCCACCACCTGTGCATGTTACCGTTGTCTGATTTACTTCAACGACGATTTCCTCGAGTTTTCAAATAAATATCGCCGAGTGACGAGGCATTTGGCTACCTTAAGAGGCTCATAGTTACTGCTGCCAGCTGCTCGACCTACTTTCTTTCTTTCCACTCTTTAATTATTACTGTGGCCAGTCCTGCAGGAGCAATATGCCACTACATGTAAACCTTAACGTTGTCTGAGCTACCTTATCGAAGATATCCTCGAGTTTTAAAAAAAAATTTCACATGGTGACGAGGCATTTGGCTACCTTAAGAGAGTCATAGTACTCCAGCCTGCTGCTCCCACTTTTCTAAGCCCATTCTCTCTATCATTCTTGCTATTGCCTGTCCTACGGAAACGATGTGCCACTATATGTCCACGTTAACGTCATCACTGTTACTCCCACTACGAGTCTCTCGAGTTAGCAAATGTTCCTCGCCGGATGGCGAGGCATTTCGCTACCTTGAGAGAGTCATAGCTACTGGAGCCAGCTGCTCCCCCTTCTTTGAATCTTTCCTCTCTTTAATTCGTACTGTGCTGTCCTGCAGATGCGATACGCCACCCCCTGTCCATGTTACCGTTGTCTGAGTTACTTCAACGACGATTTCCTCGAGTTTTCAAATAAATTTCGCCGAGTGACAAGGCATTTGGCTTCCTTAAGAGAGTCATAGTTACTGCTGCCAGCTGTTCGACCTACTTTCTTTCTTTCCAATCACTAATTATTACTGTGGTCAGTCCTGCAGGAGAAATATGCCACTACATGTAAACCTTAACGTTGTCTGAGCTACCTTAACGAAAATATCCACGAGTTTTCAAAAAAAATTTTACGTGGTGGCGAGGCATTTGGCTACCTTAAGGGAGTCATAGTACCCCTGCCTGCTGCTCCCACTTTTCTAAGCCCTTTCTCTCTATCATTCTTGCTATGGCTGTCCTACAGAACCGATGTGCCACTATATGTCCACGTTAACGTCGTCACTGTTACTCCCACTACGAGTCTTTCGAGTTAGCAAATGTACCTCACCGGGTGACGAGGCATTTGGCTACCTTAAGAGAGTCATAGTTACTGCAGCCAGCTGCTCCCCCTTCTTTGAATCTTTCCTCCCTTTAAATCGTACTGTGGTCAGTCCTGCAGAGCGATACGCCACCACCTGTGCATGTTACCGTTGTCTGATTTACTTCAACGACGATTTCCTCGAGTTTTCAAATAAATCTCGCCGAGTGACGAGGCATTTGGCTACCTTAAGAGACTCATAGTTACTGCTGCCAGCGGCTCGACCTACTTTCTTTCTTTCCACTCTTTAATAATTACTGTGGCCAGTCCTGCAGGAGCAATATGCCACTACTTGTAAACCTTAACGTTGTCTGAGCTACCTTATCGAAGATATCTTTGAGTTTTCAAAAAAAATTTCACTTGGTGACGAGGCATTTAGCTACCTTAAGAGAGTCATAGAACCCCTGCCTGCCGCTCCCACTTTTCTAAGCCCATTCTCTCTATCATTCTTGCTATTGCCTGTCCTACGGAACCGATGTGCCACTATATGTCCACGTTAACGTCGTCACTGTTACTCCCACTACGAGTCTCTCGAGTTAGCAAATGTTCCTCGCCGGATGACGAGGCATTTCGCTACCTTGAGAGAGTCATACCTACTGGAGCCAGCTGCTCCCCCTTCTTTGAATCTTTCCTCCCTTTAAATCGTACTGTGGTCAGTCCTGCAGAGCGATACGCCACCACCTGTGCATGTTACCGTTGTCTGATTTACTTCAACGACGATTTCCTCGAGTTTTCAAATAAATATCGCCGAGTGACGAGGCATTTGGCTACCTTAAGAGGCTCATAGTTACTGCTGCCAGCTGCTCGACCTACTTTCTTTCTTTCCACTCTTTAATTATTACTGTGGCCAGTCCTGCAGGAACAATATGCCACTACATGTAAACCTTAACGTTGTCTGAGCTACCTTATCGAAGATATCCTCGAGTTTTAAAAAAAAATTTCACATGGTGACGAGGCATTTGACTACCTTAAGAGAGTCATAGTACTCCAGCCTGCTGCTCCCACTTTTCTAAGCCCATTCTCTCTATCATTCTTGCTATTGCCTGTCCTACGGAAACGATGTGCCACTATATGTCCACGTTAACGTCATCACTGTTACTCCCACTACGAGTCTCTCGAGTTAGCAAATGTACTACGCCGGATGACGAGGCATTTGGCTACCTTAAGAGCGTCATAGTTACTGCAGCCAGCTGCTCCCCCTTCTGTGAATGTTTGCTGTCTTTAATTCGTACTGTGGTCAGTCCTGCAGAAGCGATACGCCACCACCTGTCCATGTTACCGTTGTCTGAGTTGCTTCAACAACGATTTCCTCGAGTTTTCAAATAAATTTCGCCGAGTGACGAGGTATTTGGCTACCTTAAGAGACTCATAGTTACTGCTGCCAGCTGCTCGACCTACTTTCTTTCATTCCACTCTTTAATTATTACTGTGGTCAGTCTTGCAGGAGCAATATGCCACTACATGTAAACCTTAACGTTGTCTGAGCTACCTTATCGAAGATATCCTCGAGTTTTCAAAAAAAATTTCACATGGTGACGAGGCATTTGGCTACCTTAAGAGAGTCATAGTACTCCTGCCTGCTGCTCCCACTTTTCTAAGCCCATTCTCTCTATCATTCTTGCTATTGCCTGTCCTACGGAAACGATGTGCCACTATATGTCCACGTTAACGTCGTCACTGTTACTCCCACTACGAGTCTCTCGAGTTAGCAAATGTTCCTCGCCGGATGACGAGGCATTTCGCTACCTTGAGAGAGTCATATCTACTGGAGCCAGCTGCTCCCCCTTCTTTAAACCTTTCCTCTCTTTAATTCGTACTGTGGTGTCCTGCAGATGCAATACGCGACCACCTGTCCATGTTACCGTTGTCTGAGTTACTTCAACGACGATTTCCTCGAGTTTTCAAATAAATTTCGCCGAGTGACAAGGCATTTGGCTTCCTTAAGAGAGTCATAGTTACTGCTGCCAGCTGTTCGACCTACTTTCTTTCTTTCCAATCACTAATTATTACTGTGGTCAGTCCTGCAGGAGCAATATGCCACTACATGTATACCTTAACGTTGTCTGAGCTACCTTAACGAAGATATTCTCGAGTTTTCAAGAAATATTTCACATGGGGACGAGGCATTTGGCTACCTTAAGTAGTCATAGTACCCCTGCCTGCTGCTCCCACTTTTCTAAGCCCTTTCTCTCTACCATTCTTGCTATGGCTGTCCTACAGAACCGATGTGCCACTATATGTCCACGTTAACGTCGTCTCTGTTACTCCCACTACGAGTCTCTCGAGTTAGCAAATGTACCTCGCCGGATGACGAGGCATTTGGCTACCTTATAAGCGTCATAGTTACTGCAGCCAGCTGCTCCCCCTTCTTTGAATCTTTCCTGTCTTTAATTCGTACTGTGGTCAGTCCTGCAGAAGCGATACGCCACCACGTGTCCATGTTACCGTTGTCTGAGTTACCTCAACAATGATTTCCTCGAGTTTTCAAATAAATTTCGCCGAGTGACGAGGCATTTGGCTACCTTAAGGGAGTCATAGTGACTGCAGCCAGCTGCCCCCCCTTCTTTGAATCTTTCCTCTCTTTAATTCGTACCTTGGTGTCCTGCAGAAGCGATACGCCACCACCTGTATATGTTACCGTTGTCTGAGTTACTTCGACGACGATTTCCTCGAGTTTTCAAATAAATTTCGCCGAGTGACGAGGCATTTGGCTACCTTAAGAGAGTCATAGTTACTGCTGCCAGCTGCTCGACCTACTTTCTTTCTTTCCACTCATTAATTATTACTGTGGTCAGTCCTGCAGGAGCAATATGCCACTACATGTAAACCTTAACGTTGTCTGATCTACCTTAACGAAAATATCCTCGAGTTTTCAAAAAAAATTTCACATGGTGACGAGGCATTTGGCTACCTTAAGGGAGTCATAGTACCCCTGCCTGCTGCTCCCACTTTTCTAAGCCCTTTCACTCTATCATTCTTGCTATGGCTGTCCTACAGAGCTGATGTGCCACTATATGTCCACGTTAACGTCGTCTCTGTTACTGCCACTACGAGTCTCTCGAGTTAGCAAATGTACCTCGCCGGATGACGAGGCATTTGACTACCTTAAGAGAGTCATAGTTACTTCAGCCAGCTGCTCCCCCTTCTTTGAATCTTTCCTCCCTTTAAATCGTACTGTGGTCAGTCCTGCAGAGCGATACGCTACCACCTGTGCATGTTACCGTTGTCTGATTTACTTCAACGACGATTTCCTCGAGTTTTCAAATAAATCTCGCCGAGTGAAGAGGCATTTGGCTACCATAAGAGAGTCATAGTTACTGCTGCCAGCTGTTCGACCTACTTTCTTTCTTTCCAATCACTAATTATTACTGTGGTCAGTCCTGCAGGAGCAATATGCCACTACATGTATACCTTAACGTTGTCTGAGCTACCTTAACGAAGATATTCTTGAGTTTTCAAGAAAAATTTCACATGGTGACGAGGCATTTGGCTACCTTAAGTGAGTCATAGTACCCCTGCCTGCTGCTCCCACTTTTCTAAGCCCATTCTCTCTATCATTCTTGCTATGGCTGTCCTACAGAACCGATGTGCCACTATATGTCCACGTTAACGTCGTATCAGTTACTCCCACTACGAGTCTCTCGAGTTAGCAAATGTACCTCGCCAGATGACGAGGCATTTGGCTACCTTAAGAGCGTCATAGTAACTGCAGCCAGCTGCTCCCCCTTCTTTGAATCTTTCCTGTCTTTAATTCGTACTGTGGTCAGTCCTGCAGGAGCGATACGCCACCTTCTGTCCATGTTACCGTTGTCTGAGTTACTTCAACAACGATTTCCTCGAGTTTTCAAATAAATTTCGCCGAGTGACGAGGCATTTGGCTACCTTAAGAGAGTCATAGTTACTGCCGCTAGCTGCTCGACCTACTTTCTTTCTTTCCACTCATTAATTATTACTGTGGTCAGTCCTGCAGGAGATATATGCCACTACATGTAAACCTTAACGTTGTCTGAGCTACCTTAACGAAAATATCCTCGAGTATTCAAAAAAAATTTCACATGGTGACGAGGCATTTGGCTACCTTAAGGGAGTCATAGTACCCCTGCCTGCTGCTCCCACTTTTCTAAGCCCTTTCTCTCTATCATTCTTGCTATGGCTGTCCTACAGAACCGATGTGCCACTATATGTCCACGTTAACGTCGTCACTGTTACTCCCACTTCGAGTCTCTCGAGTTAGCAAATGTACCTCGCCGGGTGACGAGGCATTTGGCTACCTTAAGAGAGTCATAGTTACTGCAGTCAGCTGCTCCCCCTTCTTTGAATCTTTCCTCCCTTTAAATCGTACTGTGGTCAGTCCTGCAGAGCGATACGCCACCACCTGTGCATGTTACCGTTGTCTGATTTACTTCAACGACGATTTCCTCGAGTTTTCAAATAAATCTCGCCGAGTGACGAGGCATTTGGCTACCTTAAGAGACTCAAAGTTACTGCTGCCAGCTGTTCGACCTACTTTCTTTCTTTCCAATCACTAATTATTACTGTGGTCAGTCCTGCAGGAGCAATATGCCACTACATGTATACCTTAACGTTGTCTGAGCTACCTTAACGAAGATATTCTCGAGTTTTCAAGAAAAATTTCACATGGTGACGAGGCATTTGGCTACCTTAAGTGAGTCATAGTACCCCTGCCTGCTGCTCCCACTTTTCTAAGACCATTCTCTCTATCATTCTTGCTATGGCTGTCCTACAGAACCGATGTGCCACTATATGTCCACGTTAACGTCGTATCAGTTACTCCCACTACGAGTCTCTCGAGTTAGCAAATGTACCTCGCCAGATGCCGAGGCATTTGGCTACCTTAAGAGCGTCATAGTAACTGCAGCCAGCTGCTCCCCCTTCTTTGAATCTTTCCTGTCTTTAATTCGTACTGTGGTCAGTCCTGCAGAAGCGATACGCCACCACCTGTCCATGTTACCGTTGTCTGAGTCACTTCAACAACGATTTCCTCGAGTTTTCAAATAAATTTCGCCGAGTGACGAGGCATTTGGCTACCTTAAGAGAGTCATAGTTACTGCTGCCAGCTGCTCGACCTACTTTCATTCTTTCCACTCATTAATTATTACTGTGGTCAGTCCTGCAGGAGCAATATGCCACTACATGTAAACCTTAACGTTGTCTGATCTACCTTAACGAAGATATTCTCGAGTTTTCAAAAAAAATTTCACAAGGTGACGAGGCATTTGCCTGCCTTAAGAGAGTCATAGTACCCCTGCCTGCTGCTCCCACTTTTCTAAGCCCATTCTCTCTATCATTCTTGCCATGGCTGTCCTACAGAACCGATGTGCCACTATATGTCCACGTTAACGTCGTCACTGTTACTCCCACTACGAGTCTCTCGAGTTAGCAAATGTACCTCGCCGGGTGACGAGGCATTTGGCTACCTTAAGAGAGTCAGAGTTACTGCAGCCAGCAGCTCCCCCTTCTTTGAATCTTTCCTCCCTTTAAATCGTACTGTGGTCAGTCCTGCAGAGCGATACGCCACCACCTGTGCATGTTACCGTTGTCTGATTTACTTCAACGACGATTTCCTCGAGTTTTCAAATAAATATCGCCGAGTGACGAGGCATTTGGCTACCTTAAGAGGCTCATAGTTACTGCTGCCAGCTGCTCGACCTACTTTCTTTCTTTCCACTCTTTAATTATTACTGTGGCCAGTCCTGCAGGAGCAATATGCCACTACATGTAAACCTTAACGTTGTCTGAGCTACCTTATCGAAGATATCCTCGAGTTTTAAAAAAAAATTTCACATGGTGACGAGGCATTTGGCTACCTTAAGAGAGTCATAGTACTCCAGCCTGCTGCTCCCACTTTTCTACGCCCATTCTCTCTATCATTCTTGCTATTGCCTGTCCTACGGAAACGATGTGCCACTATATGTCCACGTTAACGTCATCACTGTCACTCCCACTACGAGTCTCTCGAGTTAGCAAATGTTCCTCGCCGGATGGCGAGGCATTTCGCTACCTTGAGAGAGTCATAGCTACTGGAGCCAGCTGCTCCCCCTTCTTTGAATCTTTCCTCCCTTTAAATCGTACTGTGGTCAGTCCTGCAGAGCGATACGCTACCACCTGTGCATGTTACCGTTGTCTGATTTACTTCAACGACGATTTCCTCGAGTTTTCAAATAAATCTCGCCGAGTGACGAGGCATTTGGCTACCATAAGAGAGTCATAGTTACTGCTGCCAGCTGTTCGACCTACTTTCTTTCTTTCCAATCACTAATTATTACTGTGGTCAGTCCTGCAGGAGCAATATGCCACTACATGTATACCTTAACGTTGTCTGAGCTACCTTAACGAAGATATTCTTGAGTTTTCAAGAAAAATTTCACATGGTGACGAGGCATTTGGCTACCTTAAGTGAGTCATAGTACCCCTGCCTGCTGCTCCCACTTTTCTAAGCCCATTCTCTCTATCATTCTTGCTATGGCTGTCCTACAGAACCGATGTGCCACTATATGTCCACGTTAACGTCGTATCAGTTACTCCCACTACGAGTCTCTCGAGTTAGCAAATGTACCTCGCCAGATGACGAGGCATTTGGCTACCTTAAGAGCGTCATAGTAACTGCAGCCAGCTGCTCCCCCTTCTTTGAATCTTTCCTGTCTTTAATTCGTACTGTGGTCAGTCCTGCAGGAGCGATACGCCACCTTCTGTCCATGTTACCGTTGTCTGAGTTACTTCAACAACGATTTCCTCGAGTTTTCAAATAAATTTCGCCGAGTGACGAGGCATTTGGCTACCTTAAGAGAGTCATAGTTACTGCCGCCAGCTGCTCGACCTACTTTCTTTCTTTCCACTCATTAATTATTACTGTGGTCAGTCCTGCAGGAGATATATGCCACTACATGTAAACCTTAACGTTGTCTGAGCTACCTTAACGAAAATATCCTCGAGTATTCAAAAAAAATTTCACATGGTGACGAGGCATTTGGCTACCTTAAGGGAGTCATAGTACCCCTGCCTGCTGCTCCCACTTTTCTAAGCCCTTTCTCTCTATCATTCTCGCTATGGCTGTCCTACAGAACCGATGTGCCACTATATGTCCACGTTAACGTCGTCACTGTTACTCCCACTTCGAGTCTCTCGAGTTAGCAAATGTACCTCGCCGGGTGACGAGGCATTTGGCTACCTTAAGAGAGTCATAGTTACTGCAGTCAGCTGCTCCCCCTTCTTTGAATCTTTCCTCCCTTTAAATCGTACTGTGGTCAGTCCTGCAGAGCGATACGCCACCACCTGTGCATGTTACCGTTGTCTGATTTACTTCAACGACGATTTCCTCGAGTTTTCAAATAAATCTCGCCGAGTGACGAGGCATTTGGCTACCTTAAGAGACTCAAAGTTACTGCTGCCAGCTGTTCGACCTACTTTCTTTCTTTCCAATCACTAATTATTACTGTGGTCAGTCCTGCAGGAGCAATATGCCACTACATGTATACCTTAACGTTGTCTGAGCTACCTTAACGAAGATATTCTCGAGTTTTCAAGAAAAATTTCACATGGTGACGAGGCATTTGGCTACCTTAAGTGAGTCATAGTACCCCTGCCTGCTGCTCCCACTTTTCTAAGACCATTCTCTCTATCATTCTTGCTATGGCTGTCCTACAGAACCGATGTGCCACTATATGTCCACGTTAACGTCGTATCAGTTACTCCCACTACGAGTCTCTCGAGTTAGCAAATGTACCTCGCCAGATGCCGAGGCATTTGGCTACCTTAAGAGCGTCATAGTAACTGCAGCCAGCTGCTCCCCCTTCTTTGAATCTTTCCTGTCTTTAATTCGTACTGTGGTCAGTCCTGCAGAAGCGATACGCCACCACCTGTCCATGTTACCGTTGTCTGAGTCACTTCAACAACGATTTCCTCGAGTTTTCAAATAAATTTCGCCGAGTGACGAGGCATTTGGCTACCTTAAGAGAGTCATAGTTACTGCAGCCAGCTGCTCCCCCTTCTTTGAATCTTTCCTCTCTTTAATTCGTACCTTGGTGTCCTGCAGAAGCGATACGCCACCACCTGTGTATGTTACCGTTGTCTGAGTTACTTCGACGACGATTTCCTCGAGTTTTCAGATAAATTTCGCCGAGTGACGAGGCATTTGGCTACCTTAAGAGAGTCATAGTTACTGCTGCCAGCTGCTCGACCTACTTTCATTCTTTCCACTCATTAATTATTACTGTGGTCAGTCCTGCAGGAGCAATATGCCACTACATGTAAACCTTAACGTTGTCTGAGCTACCTTAACGAAGATATTCTCGAGTTTTCAAAAAAAATTTCACAAGGTGACGAGGCATTTGCCTGCCTTAAGAGAGTCATAGTACCCCTGCCTGCTGCTCCCACTTTTCTAAGCCCATTCTCTCTATCATTCTTGCCATGGCTGTCCTACAGAACCGATGTGCCACTATATGTCCACGTTAACGTCGTCACTGTTACTCCCACTACGAGTCTCTCGAGTTAGCAATTGTACCTCGCCGGGTGACGAGGCATTTGGCTACCTTAAGAGAGTCAGAGTTACTGCAGCCAGCAGCTCCCCCTTCTTTGAATCTTTCCTCCCTTTAAATCGTACTGTGGTCAGTCCTGCAGAGCGATACGCCACCACCTGTGCATGTTACCGTTGTCTGATTTACTTCAACGACGATTTCCTCGAGTTTTCAAATAAATATCGCCGAGTGACGAGGCATTTGGCTACCTTAAGAGGCTCATAGTTACTGCTGCCAGCTGCTCGACCTACTTTCTTTCTTTCCACTCTTTAATTATTACTGTGGCCAGTCCTGCAGGAGCAATATGCCACTACATGTAAACCTTAACGTTGTCTGAGCTACCTTATCGAAGATATCCTCGAGTTTTAAAAAAAAATTTCACATGGTGACGAGGCATTTGGCTACCTTAAGAGAGTCATAGTACTCCAGCCTGCTGCTCCCACTTTTCTAAGCCCATTCTCTCTATCATTCTTGCTATTGCCTGTCCTACGGAAACGATGTGCCACTATATGTCCACGTTAACGTCATCACTGTTACTCCCACTACGAGTCTCTCGAGTTAGCAAATGTTCCTCGCCGGATGGCGAGGCATTTCGCTACCTTGAGAGAGTCATAGCTACTGGAGCCAGCTGCTCCCCCTTCTTTGAATCTTTCCTCTCTTTAATTCGTACTGTGGTGTCCTGCAGATGCGATACGCCACCGCCTGTCCATGTTACCGTTGTCTGAGTTACTTCAACGACGATTTCCTCGAGTTTTCAAATAAATTTCGCCGAGTGACAAGGCATTTGGCTACCTTAAGAGAGTCATAGTTACTGCTGCCAGCTGTTCGACCTACTTTCTTTCTTTCCAATCACTAATTATTACTGTGGTCAGTCCTGCATTAGAAATATGCCACTACATGTAAACCTTAACGTTGTCTGAGCTACCTTAACGAAAATATCCACGAGTTTTCAAAAAAAATTTTATATGGTGACGAGGCATTTGGCTACCTTAAGGGAGTCATAGTACCCCTGCCTGCTGCTCCCACTTTTCTAAGCCCTTTCTCTCTATCATTCTTGCTATGGCTGTCCTGCAGAACCGATGTGCCACTATATGTCCACGTTAACGTCGTCACTGTTACTCCCACTACGAGTCTTTCGAGGTAGCAAATGTACCTCACCGGGTGACGAGGCATTTGGCTACCTTAAGAGAGTCATAGTTACTGCAGCCAGCTGCTCCCCCATCTTTGAATCTTTCCTCCCTTTAAATCGTACTGTGGTCAGTCCTGCAGAGCGATACGCCACCACCTGTGCATGTTACCGTTGTCTGATTTACTTCAACGATGATTTCCTCGAGTTTTCAAATAAATCTCGCCGAGTGACGAGGCATTTGGCTACCTTAAGAGACTCATAGTTACTGCTGCCAGCTGCTCGACCTACTTTCTTTCTTCCCACTCTTTAATTATTACTGTGGCCAGTCCTGCAGGAGCAATATGCCACTACTTGTAAACCTTAACGTTGTCTGAGCTACCTTATCGAAGATATCCTCGAGTTTTCAAAAAAAAATTCACATGGTGACGAGGCATTTAGCTACCTTAAGAGAGTCATAGAACTCCTGCCTGCTGCTCCCACTTTTCTAAGCCCATTCTCTCTATCATTCTTGCTATTGCCTGTCCTACGGAACCGATGTGCCACTATATGTCCACGTTAACGTCGTCACTGTTACTCCCACTACGAGTCTCTCGAGTTAGCAAATGTTCCTCGCCGGATGACGAGGCATTTCGCTACCTTGAGAGAGTCATAGCTACTGGAGCCAGCTGCTCCCCCTTCTTTGAATCTTTCCTCCCTTTAATTCGTACTGTGGTGTCCTGCAGATGCGATACGCCACCACCTGTCCATGTTACCGTTGTCTGAGTTACTTCAACGACGATTTCCTCGAGTTTTCAAATAAATTTCGCCGAGTGACAAGGCATTTGGCTTCCTTAAGAGAGTCATAGTTACTGCTGCCAGCTGTTCGACCTACTTTCTTTCTTTCCACTCTTTAATTATTACTGTGGTCAGTCCTGCAGGAGCAATATGCCACTACATGTAAACCTTAACGTTGTCTGAGCTACCTTAACGAAAATATCCTCGAGTTTTCAAAAAAAATTTTACATGCTGACGAGGCATTTGGCTACCTTAAGGGAGTCATAGTACCCCTGCCTGCTGCTCCCACTTTTCTAAGCCCTTTCTCTCTATCATTCTTGCTATGGCTGTCTTACAGAACCGATGTGTCACTATATGTCCACGTTAACGTCGTCTCTGTTACTCCCACTACGAGTCTCCCGAGTTAGCAAATGTACCTCGCCGGATGACGAGGCATTTGGCTACCTTATAAGCGTCATAGTTACTGCAGCCAGCTGGTCCCCCTTCTTTGATCTTTACTGTCTTTAATTCGTACTGTGGTCAGTCCTGCAGAGGCGATACGCCACCACCTGTCCATGTTACCGTTGTCTGAGTTACTTCAACAACGATTTCCCCGAGTTTTCAAATAAATTTCGCCGAGTGACGAGGCATTTGGCTACCTTAAGAGAGTCATAGTTACTGCAGCCAGTTGCTCCCCCTTCTTTGAATCTTTCCTCTCTTTAATTCGTACCTTGGTGTCCTGCAGAAGCGATACGCCACCACCTTTATATGTTACCGTTGTCTGAGTTACTTCGACGACGATTTCCTCGAGTTTTCAGATAAATTTTGCCGAGTGACGAGGCATTTGGCTACCTTAAGAGAGTCATAGTTACTACTGCCAGCTGCTCGACCTACTTTCATTCTTTCCACTCATTAATTATTACTGTGGTCAGTCCTGCAGGAGCAATATACCACTACATGTAAACCTTAACGTTGTCTGAGCTACCTTAACGAAGATATTCTCGAGTTTTCAAAAAAATTTCACATGGTGACGAGGCATTTGGCTGCCTTAAGAGAGTCATAGTACCCCTGCCTGCTGCTCCCACTTTTCTAAGCCCATTCTCTCTATCATTCTTGCTATGGCTGTCCTACAGAACCGATGTGCCACTATATGTCCACGTTAACGTCGTCACTGTTACTCCCACTAAGAGTCTTTCGAGTTAGCAAATGTACCTCGCCGGGTGACGAGGCATTTGGCTATCACAGGCGTCTTTATTCACGTACAGTGAATAACACAAATAAGTGAATACCCACAATGCGGGTTTACAGATGGTACATAAATACGGAACACACTTAATACTAAACTCAGTACATGAACAAAGAAAGGTATTATGCCTGAGAGGCAAGGTAGCAGCCGAAGAGTTGAGACCACGCTAACCAACGCCAGTGCGGGGCATCGTGCGGCAGTGAGGGGCAGTCTTAGATTCGAAACGCTGCGCCGCCATGATGCTGCCCAGAAGTACTCTGGTGCTCAATGTTGAAAGGTGGCCCTTCGTCACACCAACCTCCTGCAATGCTTTGGCAGAGGCTGGAGACCAAACCCCACGCCAGTTGATGGTCGCCGACGTGGTGGTGAATTCCGTAACCACAGGAAGCAGCTCGCGTATCTTGTCGTAAACAGCCTGCTTGTCGTAGACGGCAACTTTCTCACGGTGACACCTACCAAGATCACGGTTGTCGCCAACCACCTGCGCATCGATGACAAACGCTGCAGTGTCACGGACCGCCACGATGTCTGGCTTTTTCAGGCCTTCAGATGTACGAAGGTGAGGCTCTAGCAGAACATTGTAGCCTCTGCGGCGGAGGCCTCGCGCCAGATAGGACGCCATGGCATCGTGTCGAGCAATGCGAGCCCCGTCGCTTCTCCAGCACTGTTGAATGACATGGTTGGCAGTCTCCGTGGCATTGCAGCCAGCGCGGCAACTGGTGTCACCTTCCCTCCCACGTAGCAGCCGTGCCCGAGTAGGTAAGGCATTAATCCGGACACGCAGGCATTAGATGTAGTCGCGGCCGGTTACGAATTGCCGCGTATTGGAGACCCATCAGTGCTGCCCTGGTGTTCGGGCAGACTCGTGTAGCGCAGCGCCGTCGACCGACGAGTGCAGGCGGTCGGCCCAACACCGGCCCAACTGGTAACTGGACTTTATAACTTCCCCCTGCCATTGCAGGGCTTGGTCCAGTTGGTGAATTTCTCGCTGGATTAAGTCCTGGGAAGAGTCGTCCACTGCCGCACCCAGTCCCTGCATCTTCGCCAATCTTCTCCTACGAAGAAGAGGGCCCAGCCAGCGGGCTGCAGGCACCCCCAAGCCCCCATGAGAGATGGGGGCGTGGAAGTAACCGATCGGCGTATCTGCTGGCAGGTGCAGCCAAGAACGAACAGCTGCACGAACACAGACGTCAAGGGAAGAGAGGGCCCCAAGACGAGTCTTCCCCAGGGCGAGGCCATGGAAAATACCCGGGAGGATGACAGAACGAAGGGCAAAAAGCCGCTGCTGAGGTTTGAGTGGTGCACGCTTGATGATGTTCATCTGCTTCTCGACCTCCCGCCGAGGATGAAAAAGACTGCGTCCGCACGTGGAAAATTGCAGGCCTAGATACTTGAAAGTATCTCCCATCGCCAGTGCTGGGATGTTGTTCCCCCCAGCACGAAAGATGACAGTCTCGTCGACCTTGGTTTTCTTCTCCCGGCCTGATGAGACAAGGGCGAGAGAAAAACACTTCCGTGGGTTGACCTCGAGCCCGAGATCCCCCAGGGCCGACGTGGCGATGGTGAGAAGTTCCTGCAATCCATCAAGAGTCTCGGCGAACAGCAGGAGGTCATCGGCGAATGCAGCCGCATTTATCCGCCGTCCAAGAATGCGTGCACCAATATGAGCAGGCAGACGAGACAAGAGAATGTCAATGGACATGTTGAAGAGGATAGGAGACAGCGGGTCACCCTGCCGAACACCCTTAAGAGAGTCATAGTTACTGCAGCCAGCTGCTCCCCCTTCTTTGAATCTTTCCTCCCTTTAAATCGTACTGTGGTCAGTCCTGCAGAGCGATACGCCACCACCTGTGCATGTTACCGTTGTCTGATTTACTTCAACGACGATTTCCTCGAGTTTTCAAATAAATCTCGCCGAGTGACGAGGCATTTGGCTACCTTAAGAGACTCATAGTTACTGCTGCCAGCTGCTCGACCTACTTTCTTTCTTTCCACTCTTTAATTATTACTGTGGCCAGTCCTGCAGGAGCAATATGCCACTACATGTAAACCTTAACGTTGTCTGAGCTACCTTATCGAAGATATCCTCGAGTTTTCAAAAAAAATTTCACATGGTGACGAGGCATTTAGCTACCTTAAGAGAGTCATAGTACTCCTGCCTGCTGCTCCCACTTTTCTAAGCCCATTCTCTCTATCATTCTTGCTATTGCCTGTCCTACGGAACCGATGTGCTACTATATGTCCACGTTAACGTCGTCACTGTTACTCCCACTTCGGGTCTCTCGAGTTAGCAAATGTACCTCGCCGGGTGACGAGGCATTTGGCTACCTTAAGAGAGTCATAGTTACTGCAGTCAGCTGCTCCCCTTCTTTGAATCTTTCCTCCCTTTAAATCGTACTGTGGTCAGTCCTGCAGAGCGATACGCCACCACCTGTGCATGTTACCGTTGTCTGATTTACTTCAACGACGATTTCCTCGAGTTTTCAAATTAATCTCGCCGAGTGACGAGGCATTTGGCTACCTTAAGAGACTCATAGTTACTGCTGCCAGCTGCTCGACCTACTTTCATTCTTTCCACTCATTAATTATTACTGTGGTCAGTCCTGCAGGAGCAATATGCCACTACATGTAAACCTTAACGTTGTCTGAGCTACCTTAACGAAGATATTCTTGAGTTTTCAAAAAAAATTTCACATGGTGACGAGGCATTTGGCTGCCTTAAGAGAGTCATAGTACCCCTGCCTGCTGCTCCCACTTTTCTAAGCCCATTCTCTCTATCATTCTTGCTATGGCTGTCCTACAGAACCGATGTGCCACTATATGTCCACGTTAACGTCGTCACTGTTACTCCCACTAAGAGTCTCTCGAGTTAGCAAATGTACCTCGCCGGGTGACGAGGCATTTGACTACCTTAAGAGAGTCATAGTTACTGCAGCCAGCTGCTCCCCCTTCTTTGAATCTTTCCTCCCTTTAAATCGTACTGTGGTCAGTCCTGCAGAAGCGATACGCCACCACCTGTGCATGTTACCGTTGTCTGATTTACTTCAACGACGATTTCCTCGAGTTTTCAAATAAATCTCGCCGAGTGACGAGGCGTTTGGCTACCTTAAGAGACTCATAGTTACTGCTGCCAGCTGCTCGACCTACTTTCTTTCTTTCCAATCACTAATTATTACTGTGGGCAGTCCTGCAGGAGCAATATGCCACTACATGTAAACCTTAACGTTGTCTGAGCTACCTTAACGAAAATATCCTCGAGTATTCATAAAAAATTTCACATGGTGACGATGCATTTGGCTACCTTAAGGGAGTCATAGTACCCCTGCCTGCTGCTCCCACTTTTCTAAGCCCTTTCTCTCTATCATTCTTGCTATGGCTGTCCTACAGAACCGATGTGTCACTATATGTCCACGTTAACGTCGTCTCCGTTACTCCCACTACGAGTCTCTCGAGTTAGCAAATGTACCTCGACGGATGACGAGACATTTGGCTACCTTATAAGCGTCATAGTTATTGCAGCCAGCTGCTCCCCCTTCTTTGAATCTTTCCTCTCTTTAATTCGTACCTTGGTGTCCTGCAGAAGCGATACGCCACCACCTGTCCATGTTACCGTTGTCTGAGTTACTTCAACAACGATTTCCTCGAGTTTTCAAATAAATTTCGCCCAGTGACGAGGCATTTGGCTACCTTAAGAGAGTCATAGTTACTGCAGCCAGCTGCTCCCCCTTCTTTGTATCTTTCCACTCTTTAATTCGTACCTTGGTGTCCTGCAGAAGCGATACGCCACCACCTGTATATGTTACCGTTGTCTGAGTTACTTCGACGACGATTTCCTCGAGTTTTCAAATAAATTTCGCCGAGTGACGAGGCATTTGGCTACCTTAAGAGAGTCATAGTTACTGCTGCTAGCTGCTCGACCTACTTTCATTCTTTCCACTCATTAATTATTACTGTGGTCAGTCCTGCAGGAGCAATATGCCACTACATGTAAACCTTAACGTTGTCTGAGCTACCTTAACGAAGATATTCTCGAGTTTTCAAAAAAAATTTCACATGGTGACGAGGCATTTGGCTGCCTTAAGAGAGTCATAGTACCCCTGCCTGCTGCTCCCACTTTTCTAATCCCATTCTCTCTATCATTCTTGCTATGGCTGTCCTACAGAACCGATGTGCCACTATATGTCCACGTTAACGTCGTCACTGTTACTCCCACTAAGAGTCTCTCGAGTTAGCAAATGTACCTCGCCGGGTGACGAGGCATTTGACTACCTTAAGAGAGTCATAGTTACTTCAGCCAGCTGCTCCCCCTTCTTTGAATCTTTCCTCCCTTTAAATCGTACTGTGGTCAGTCCTGCAGAGCGATACGCCACCACCTGTGCATGTTACCGTTGTCTGATTTACTTCAACGACGATTTCCTCGAGTTTTCAAATAAATCTCTCCGAGTGACGAGGCATTTGGCTACCATAAGAGAGTCATAGTTACTGCTGCCAGCTGTTCGACCTACTTTCTTTCTTTCCAATCACTAATTATTACTGTGGTCAGTCCTGCAGGAGCAATATGCCACTACATGTATACCTTAACGTTGTCTGAGCTACCTTAACGAAGATATTCTTGAGTTTTCAAGAAAAATTTCACATGGTGACGAGGCATTTGGCTACCTTAAGTGAGTCATAGTACCCCTGCCTGCTGCTCCCACTTTTCTAAGCCCATTCTCTCTATCATTCTTGCTATGGCTGTCCTACAGAACCGATGTGCCACTATATGTCCACGTTAACGTCGTATCAGTTACTCCCACTACGAGTCTCTCGAGTTAGCAAATGTACCTCGCCAGATGACGAGGCATTTGGCTACCTTAAGAGCGTCATAGTAACTGCAGCCAGCTGCTCCCCCTTCTTTGAATCTTTCCTGTCTTTAATTCGTACTGTGGTCAGTCCTGCAGGAGCGATACGCCACCACCTGTCCATGTTACCGTTGTCTGAGTTACTTCAACAACGATTTCCTCGAGTTTTCAAATAAATTTCGCCGAGTGACGAGGCATTTGGCTACCTTAAGAGAGTCATAGTTACTGCCGCCAGCTGCTCGACCTACTTTCTTTCTTTCCACTCATTAATTATTACTGTGGTCAGTCCTGCAGGAGATATATGCCACTACATGTAAACCTTAACGTTGTCTGAGCTACCTTAACGAAAATATCCTCGAGTATTCAAAAAAAATTTCACATGGTGACGAGGCATTTGGCTACCTTAAGGGAGTCATAGTACCCCTGCCTGCTGCTCCCACTTTTCTAAGCCCTTTCTCTCTATCATTCTTGCTATGGCTGTCCTACAGAACCGATGTGCCACTATATGTCCACGTTAACGTCGTCACTGTTACTCCCACTTCGAGTCTCTCGAGTTAGCAAATGTACCTCGCCGGGTGACGAGGCATTTGGCTACCTTAAGAGAGTCATAGTTACTGCAGTCAGCTGCTCCCCCTTCTTTGAATCTTTCCTCCCTTTAAATCGTACTGTGGTCAGTCCTGCAGAGCGATACGCCACCACCTGTGCATGTTACCGTTGTCTGATTTACTTCAACGACGATTTCCTCGAGTTTTCAAATAAATCTCGCCGAGTGACGAGGCATTTGGCTACCTTAAGAGACTCATAGTTACTGCTGCCAGCTGTTCGACCTACTTTCTTTCTTTCCAATCACTAATTATTACTGTGGTCAGTCCTGCAGGAGCAATATGCCACTACATGTATACCTTAACGTTGTCTGAGCTACCTTAACGAAGATATTCTCGAGTTTTCAAGAAAAATTTCACATGGTGACGAGGCATTTGGCTACCTTAAGTGAGTCATAGTACCCCTGCCTGCTGCTCCCACTTTTTTAAGCAATTTCTCTCTATCATTCTTGCTATGGCTGTCCTACAGAACCGATGTGTCACTATATGTCCACGTTAACGTCGTCTCTGTTACTCCCACTACGAGTCTCTCGAGTTAGCAAATGTACCTCGCCGGATGACGATTCATTTGGCTACCTTATAAGCGTCATAGTTACTGCAGCCAGCTGCTCCCCCTTCTTTGAATCTCTCCTGTCTTTAATTCGTACTGTGGTCAGTCCTGCAGAGCGATACGCCACCACCTGTGCATGTTACCGTTGTCTGATTTACTTCAACGACGATTTCCTCGAGTTTTCAAATAAATCTCGCCGAGTGACGAGGCATTTGGCTACCTTAAGAGACTCATAGTTACTGCTGCCAGCTGCTCGACCTACTTTCATTCTTTCCACTCTTTAATTATTACTGTGATCAGTCCTGCAGGAGCAATATGCCACTACATGTAAACCTTAACGTTGTCTGAGCTACCTTATCGAAGATATCCTCGAGTATTCAAAAAAAATTTCACATGGTGACGAGGCATTTGGCTACCTTAAGGGAGTCATAGTACCCCTGCCTGCTGCTCCCACTTTTCTAAGCCCTTTCTCTCTATCATTCTTGCTACGGCTGTCCTACAGAACCGATGTGCCACTATATGTCCACGTTAACGTCGTCACTGTTACTCCCACTTCGAGTCTCTCGAGTTAGCAAATGTACCTCGCCGGGTGACGAGGCATTTGGCTACCTTAAGAGAGTCATAGTTACTGCAGTCAGCTGCTCCCCCTTCTTTGAATCTTTCCTCCCTTTAAATCGTACTGTGGTCAGTCCTGCAGAGCGATACGCCACCACCTGTATATGTTACCGTTGTCTGATTTACTTCAACGACGATTTCCTCGAGTTTTCAAATAAATCTCGCCGAGTGACGAGGCATTTGGCTACCTTAAGAGACTCATAGTTACTGCTGCCAGCTGTTCGACCTACTTTCTTTCTTTCCAATCACTAATTATTACTGTGGTCAGTCCTGCAGGAGCAATATGCCACTACATGTATACCTTAACGTTGTCTGAGCTACCTTAACGAAGATATTCTCGAGTTTTCAAGAAAAATTTCACATGGTGACGAGGCATTTGGCTACCTTAAGTGAGTCATAGTACCCCTGCCTGCTGCTCCCACTTTTTTAAGCAATTTCCCTCTATCATTCTTGCTATGGCTGTCCTACAGAACCGATGTGTCACTATATGTCCACGTTAACGTCGTCTCTGTTACTCCCACTACGAGTCTCTCGAGTTAGCAAATGTACCTCGCCGGATGACGAGGCATTTGGCTACCTTATAAGCGTCATAGTTACTGCAGCCAGCTGCTCCCCCTTCTTTGAATCTCTCCTGTCTTTAATTCGTACTGTGGTCAGTCCTGCAGAGCGATACGCCACCACCTGTGCATGTTACCGTTGTCTGATTTACTTCAACGACGATTTCCTCGAGTTTTCAAATAAATCTCGCCGAGTGACAAGGCATTTGGCTACCTTAAGAGACTCATAGTTACTGCTGCCAGCTGCTCGACCTACTTTCTTTCTTTCCACTCTTTAATTATTACTGTGGTCAGTCCTGCAGGAGCAATATGCCACTACATGTAAACCTTAACGTTGTCTGAGCTACCTTATCGAAGATATCCTCGAGTTTTCAAAAAAAATTTCACATGGTGACGAGGCATTTGGCTACCTTAAGAGAGTCATAGTACTCCTGCCTGCTGCTCCCACTTTTCTAAGCCCATTCTCTCTATCATTCTTGCTATTGCCTGTCCTACGGAACCGATGTGCCACTATATGTCCACGTTAACGTCGTCCCTGTTACTCCCACTACGAGTCTCTCGAGTTAGCAAATGTTCCTCGCCGGATGACGAGGCATTTTGCTACCTTGAGAGAGTCATAGCTACTGCAGCCAGCTGCTCCCCCTTCTTTGAATCTTTCCTCTCTTTAATTCGTACTGTGGTGTCCTGCAGATGCGATACGCCACCACCTGTCCATGTTACCGTTGTCTGAGTTACTTCAACGACGATTTCCTCGAGTTTTCAAATAAATTTCGCCGAGTGACAAGGCATTTGGCTTCCTTAAGAGAGTCATAGTTACTGCTGCCAGCTGCTCGACCTACTTTCTTTCTTTCCAATCACTAATTATTACTGTGGTCAGTCCTGCAGCAGCAATATGCCACTACATGTATACCTTATCGTTGTCTGAGCTACCTTAACGAAGATATTCTCGAGTTTTCAAGAAAAATTTCACATGGTGACGAGGCATTTGGCTACCTTAAGTGAGTCATAGTACCCCTGCCTGCTGCTCCCACTTCCCTAAGCCCATTCTCTCTATCATTCTTGCTATGGCTGTCCTACAGAACCGATGTGCCACTATATGTCCACGTTAACGTCGTCTCTGTTACTCCCACTACGAGTCTCTCGAGTTAGCAAATGTACCTCGCCGGATGACGAGGCATTTGGCTACCTTATAAGCGTCATAGTTACTGCAGCCAGCTGCTCCCCCTTCTTTGAATCTTTCCTGTCTTTAATTCGTACTGTGGTCAGTCCTGCAGAAGCGATACGCCACCACCTGTCCATGTTACCGTTGTCTGAGTTACTTCAACGACGATTTCCTCGAGTTTTCAAACAAATTTCGCCGAGTGACGAGGCATTTGGCTACCTTAAGAGAGTCATAGTTACTGCAGCCAGCTGCTCCCCCTTCTTTGAATCTTTCCTCTCTTTAATTCGTACCTTGGTGTCCTGCAGAAGCGATACGCCACCACCTGTATATGTTACCGTTGTCTGAGTTACTTCGACGACGATTTCCTCGAGTTTTCAAATAAATTTCGCCCAGTGACGAGGCATTTGGGTACCTTAAGAGAGTCATAGTTACTGCTGCCAGCTGCTCGACCTACTTTCATTCTTTCCACTCATTAATTATTACTGTGGTCAGTCCTGCAGGAGCAATATGCCACTACATGTAAACCTTAACGTTGTCTGAGCTACCTTAACGAAGATATTCTCGAGTTTTCAAAAAAAATTTCACATGGTGACGAGGCATTTGGCTGCCTTAAGAGAGTCATAGTACCCCTGCCTGCTGCTCCCACTTTTCTAAGCCCATTCTCTCTATCATTCTTGCTATGGCTGTCCTACAGAACCGATGTGCCACTATATGTCCACGTTAACGTCGTCACTGTTACTCCCACTAAGAGTCTCTCGAGTTAGCAAATGTACCTCGCCGGGTGACGAGGCATTTGACTACCTTAAGAGAGTCATAGTTACTGCAGCCAGCTGCTCCCCCTTCTTTGAATCTTTCCTCCCTTTAAATCGTACTGTGGTCAGTCCTGCAGAGCGATACGCCACCACCTGTGCATGTTACCGTTGTCTGATTTATTTCAACGACGATTTCCTCGAGTTTTCAAATGAATCTCGCCGAGTGACGAGGCGTTTGGCTACCTTAAGAGAGTCATAGTTACTGCTGCCAGCTGCTCGACCTACTTTCTTTCTTTCCACTCATTAATTATTACTGTGGTCAGTCCTGCAGGAGCAATATGCCACTACAAGTAAACCTTAACGTTGTCTGAGCTACCTTAACGAAAATATCCTCGAGTATTCAAAAAAAATTTCACATGGTGACGATGCATTTGGCTACCTTAAGGGAGTCATAGTACCCCTGCCTGCTGCTCCCACTTTTCTTAGCCCTTTCTCTCTATCATTCTTGCTATGGCTGTCCTACAGAACCGATGTGTCACTATATGTCCACGTTAACGTCGTCTCCGTTACTCCCACTGCGAGTCTCTCGAGTTAGCAAATGTACCTCGACGGATGACGAGGCATTTGGCTACCTTATAAGCGTCATAGTTACTGCAGCCAGCTGCTCCCCCTTCTTTGAATCTTTCCTGTCTTTAATTCGTACTGTGGTCAGTCCTGCAGAAGCGATACCCCACCACCTGTCCGTGTTACCGTTGTCTGAGTTACTTCAACAACGATTTCCACGAGTTTTCAAATAAATTTCGCCGAGTGACGAGGCATTTGGCTACCTTAAGAGAGTCATAGTTACTGCAGCCAGCTGCTCCCCGTTCTTTGAATCTTTCCTCTCTTTAATTCGTACCTTGGTGTCCTGCAGATGCGATACGCCACCACCTGTATATGTTACCGTTGTCTGAGTTACTTCGACGACGATTTCCTCGAGTTTTCAAATAAATTTCGCCGAGTGACGAGGCATTTGGCTATCTTAAGAGAGTCATAGTTACTGCTGCCAGCTGCTCGACCTACTTTCATTCTTTCCACTCATTAATTATTACTGTGGTCAGTCCTGCAGGAGCAATATGCCACTACATGTAAACCTTAACGTTGTCTGAGCTACCTTAACGAAAATATCCTCGAGTTTTCAAAAAAAATTTCACATGGTGACGAGGCATTTGGCTACCTTAAGGGAGTCATAGTACCCCTGCCTGCTGCTCCCACTTTTCTAAGCCCTTTCTCTCTATCATTCTTGCTATGGCTGTCCTACAGAACCGATGTGCCACTATATGTCCACGTTAACGTCGTCTCTGTTACTCCCACTACGAGTCTCTCGAGTTAGCAAATGTACCTCGCCGGATGACGAGGTATTTGGGTACCTTAGGAGCGTCATAGTTACTGCAGCCAGCTGCTCCCCCCTTCTTTGAATGTTTCCTGTCTTTAATTCGTACTGCGGTCAGTCCTGCAGAAGCGATACGCCACCACCTGTCCATGTTACCGTTGTCTGAGTTACTTCAACAACGATTTCCCCGAGTTTTCAAATAAATTTCGCCGAGTGACGAGGCATTTGGCTACCTTAAGAGAGTCATAGTTACCGCAGCCAGTTGCTCCCCCTTCTTTGAATCTTTCCTCTCTTTAATTCGTACCTTGGTGTCCTGCAGAAGCGATACGCCACCACCTTTATATGTTACCGTTGTCTGAGTTACTTCGACGACGATTTCCTCGAGTCTTCAGATTAATTTCGCCGAGTGACGAGGCATTGGGCTACCTTAAGAGAGTCATAGTTACTACTGCCAGCTGCTCGACCTACTTTCATTCTTTCCACTCATTAATTATTACTGTGGTCAGTCCTGCAGGAGCAATATACCACTACATGTAAACCTTAACGTTGTCTGAGCTACCTTAACGAAGATATTCTCGAGTTTTCAAAAAAATTTCACATGGTGACGAGGCATTTGGCTGCCTTAAGAGAGTCATAGTACCCCTGCCTGCTGCTCCCACTTTTCTAAGCCCATTCTCTCTATCATTCTTGCTATGGCTGTCCTACAGAACCGATGTGCCACTATATGTCCACGTTAACGTCGTCACTGTTACTCCCACTTCGAGTCTCTCGAGTTAGCAAATGTACCTCGCCGGGTGACGAGGCATTTGGCTACCTTAAGAGAGTCATAGTTACTGCAGTCAGCTGCTCCCCCTTCTTTGAATCTTTCCTCCCTTTAAATCGTACTGTGGTCAGTCCTGCAGAGCGATACGCCACCACCTGTGCATGTTACCGTTGTCTGATTTACTTCAACGACGATTTCCTCGAGTTTTCAAATAAATCTCGCCGAGTGACGAGGCATTTGGCTACCTTAAGAGACTCATAGTTACTGCTGCCAGCTGCTCGACCTACTTTCTTTCTTTCCAATCACTAATTATTACTGTGGTCAGCCCTGCAGGAGCAATATGCCACTACATGTATACCTTAACGTTGTCTGAGCTACCTTAACGAAGATATTCTCGAGTTTTCAAGAAAAATTTCACATGGTGACGAGGCATTTGGCTACCTTAAGTGAGTCATAGTACCCCTGCCTGCTGCTCCCACTTTTTTAAGCAATTTCTCTCTATCATTCTTGCTATGGCTGTCCTACAGAACCGATGTGTCACTATATGTCCACGTTAACGTCGTCTCTGTTACTCCCACTACGAGTCTCTCGAGTTAGCAAATGTACCTCGCCGGATGACGAGGCATTTGGCTACCTTATAAGCGTCATAGTTACTGCAGAAAGCTGCTCCCCCTTCTTTGAATCTTTCCTGTCTTTAATTCGTACTGTGGTGTCCTGCAGATGCGATACGCCACCATCTGTCCATGTTACCGTTGTCTGAGTTACTTCAACAACGATTTCCTCGAGTTTTCAAATAAATTTCGCCGAGTGACGAGGCATTTGGCTACCTTAAGAGAGTCATAGTTACTGCCGCCAGCTGCTCGACCTACTTTCTTTCTTTCCACTCATTAATTATTACTGTGGTCAGTCCTGCAGGAGCAATATGGCACTACATGCAAACCTTAACGCTGTCTGAGCTACCTTAACGAAAATATCCTCGAGTTTTCAAAAAAAATTTTACATGGTGACGAGGCATTTGGCTACCTTAAGGGAGTCATAGTACCCCTGCCTGCTGCTCCCACTTTTCTAAGCCCTTTCTCTCTATCATTCTTGCTATGGCTGTCCTACAGAACCGATGTGTCACTATATGTCCACGTTAACGTCGTCTCTGTTACTCCCACTACGAGTCTCTCGAGTTAGCAAATGTACCTCGCCGGATGACGAGGCATTTGGCTACCTTAAGAGCGTCATAGTTACAGCAGCCAGCTGCTCCCCCTTCTTTGAATCGTTCCTCCCTTTAAATCGTACTGTGGTCAGTCCTGCAGAGCGATACGCCACCACCTGTGCATGTTACCGTTGTCTGATTTACTTCAACGACGATTTCCACGAGTTTTCAAATAAATCTCGCCGAGTGACGAGGCATTTGGCTACCTTAAGAGAGTCATAGTTACTGCCGCCAGCTGCTCGACCTACTTTCTTTCTTTCCACTCATTAATTATTACTGTGGTCAGTCCTGCAGGAGCAATATGGCACTACATGCAAACCTTAACGTTGTCTGAGCTACCTTAACGAAAATATCCTCGAGTTTTCAAAAAAAATTTTACATGGTGACGAGGCATTTGGCTACCTTAAGGGAGTCATAGTACCCCTGCCTGCTGCTCCCACTTTTCTAAGCCCTTTCTCTCTATCATTCTTGCTATGGCTGTCCTACAGAACCGATGTGTCACTATATGTCCACGTTAACGTCGTCTCTGTTACTCCCACTACGAGTCTCTCGAGTTAGCAAATGTACCTCGCCGGATGACGAGGCATTTGGCTACCTTATAAGCGTCATAGTTACTGCAGCCAGCTGCTCCCCCATCTTTGAAACTGTCCTGTCTTTAATTCGAACTGTGGTCAGTCCTGCAGAAGCGATACGCCACCACCTGTCCATGTTACCGTTGTCTGAGTTACTTCAACAACGATTACCTCGAGTTTTCAAATAAATTTCGCCGAGTGACGAGGCATTTGGCTACCTTAAGAGAGTCATAGTTGCTGCAGCCAGGTGCTCCCCCTTCTTTGAATCTTTCCTCTCTTTAATTCGTACCATGGTGTCCTGCAGAAGCGATACGCCACCACCTGTATATGTTACCGTTGTCTGAGTTACTTCGACGACGATTTCCTCGAGTTCTCAAATAAATTTCGCCGAGTGACGAGACATTTGGCTACCTTAAGAGAGTCATAGTTACTGCTGCCAGCTGCTCGACCTACTTTCATTTTTTCCACTCATTAGTTATTACTGTGGTCAGTCCTGCAGGACCAATATGCCACTACATGTAAACCTTAACGTTGTCTGAGCTACCTTAACGAAGATATTCTCGAGTTTTCAAAAAAAATTTCACATGGTGACGAGGCATTTGGCTACCTTAAGAGAGTCATAGTACTCCTGCCTGCTGCTCCCACTTTTCTAAGCCCATTCTCTCTATCATTCTTGCTATTGCCTGTCCTACGGAACCGATGTGCCACTATATGTCCACGTTAACGTCGTCACTGTTACTCCCACTACGAGTCTCTCGAGTTAGCATATGTTCCTCGCCGGATGACGAGGCATTTTGCTACCTTGAGAGAGTCATAGCTACTGCAGCCAGCTGCTCCCCCTTCTTTGAATCTTTCCTCTCTTTAATTCGTACTGTGGTGTCCTGCAGATGCGATACGCCACCAACTGTCCATGTTACCGTTGTCTGAGTTACTTCAACGACGATTTCCTCGAGTTTTCAAATAAATTTCGCCGAGTGACAAGGCATTTGGCTTCCTTAAGAGAGTCATACTTACTGCTGCCAGCTGCTCGACCTACTTTCTTTCTTTCCAATCACTAATTATTACTGTGGTCAGTCCTGCAGGAGCAATATGCCACTACATGTATACCTTAACGTTGTCTGAGCTATCTTAACGAAGATATTCTCGAGTTTTCAAGAAAAATTTCACATGGTGACGAGGCATTTGGCTGCCGTAAGAGAGTCATAGTACCCCTGCCTGCTGCTCCCACTTTTCTAAGCCCATTCTCTCTATCATTCTTGCTATGGCTGTCCTACAGAACCGATGTGTCACTATATGTCCACGTTAACGTCGTCACTGTTACTCTAACTACGAGTCTCTCGAGTTAGCAAATGTACCTCGCCGGATGACGAGGCATTTGGCTACCTTAAGAGCGTCATAGTTACAGCAGCCAGCTGCTCCCCCTTCTTTGAATCGTTCCTCCCTTTAAATCGTACTGTGGTCAGTCCTGCAGAGCGATACGCCACCACCTGTGCATGTTACCGTTGTCTGATTTACTTCAACGACGATTTCCACGAGTTTTCAAATAAATCTCGCCGAGTGACGAGGCATTTGGCTACCTTAAGAGAGTCATAGTTACTGCCGCCAGCTGCTCGACCTACTTTCTTTCTTTCCACTCATTAATTATTACTGTGGTCAGTCCTGCAGGAGCAATATGGCACTACATGCAAACCTTAACGTTGTCTGAGCTACCTTAACGAAAATATCCTCGAGTTTTCAAAAAAAATTTTACATGGTAACGAGGCATTTGGCTACCTTAAGGGAGTCATAGTACCCCTGCCTGCTGCTCCCACTTTTCTAAGCCCTTTCTCTCTATCATTCTTGCTATGGCTGTCCTACAGAACCGATGTGTCACTATATGTCCACGTTAACGTCGTCTCTGTTACTCCCACTACGAGTCTCTCGAGTTAGCAAATGTACCTCGCCGGATGACGAGGCATTTGGCTACCTTAAGAGCGTCATAGTTACAGCAGCCAGCTGCTCCCCCTTCTTTGAATCGTTCCTCCCTTTAAATCGTACTGTGGTCAGTCCTGCAGAGCGATACGCAACCACCTGTGCATGTTACCGTTGTCTGATTTACTTCAACGACGATTTCCACGAGTTTTCAAATAAATCTCGCCGAGTGACGAGGCATTTGGCTACCTTAAGAGAGTCATAGTTACTGCCGCCAGCTGCTCGACCTACTTTCTTTCTTTCCACTCATTAATTATTACTGTGGTCAGTCCTGCAGGAGCAATATGGCACTACATGCAAACCTTAACGTTGTCTGAGCTACCTTAACGAAAATATCCTCGAGTTTTCAAAAAAAATTTTACATGGTGACGAGGCATTTGGCTACCTTAAGGGAGTCATAGTACCCCTGCCTGCTGCTCCCACTTTTCTAAGCCCTTTCTCTCTATCATTCTTGCTATGGCTGTCCTACAGAACCGATGTGTCACTATATGTCCACGTTAACGTCGTCTCTGTTACTCCCACTACGAGTCTCTCGAGTTAGCAAATGTACCTCGCCGGATGACGAGGCATTTGGCTACCTTATAAGCGTCATAGTTACTGCAGCCAGCTGCTCCCCCTTCTTTGAAACTGTCCTGTCTTTAATTCGAACTGTGGTCAGTCCTGCAGAAGCGATACGCCACCACCTGTCCATGTTACCATTGTCTGAGTTACTTCAACAACGATTTCCTCGAGTTTTCAAATAAATTTCGCCGAGTGACGAGGCATTTGGCTACCTTAAGAGAGTCATAGTTGCTGCAGCCAGCTGCTCCCCCTTCTTTGAATCTTTCCTGTCTTTAATTCGTACTGTGGTCAGTCCTGCAGAAGCGATACGCCACCACCTGTCCATGTTACCGTTGTCTGAGTTACTTCAACAACGATTTCCTCGAGTTTTCAAATAAATTTCGCCGAGTGACGAGGCATTTGGCTACCTTAAGAGAGTCATAGTTGCTGCAGCCAGGTGCTCCCCCTTCTTTGAATCTTTCCTCTCTTTAATTCGTACCTTGGTGTCCCGCAGAAGCGATACGCCACCACCTGTATATGTTACCGTTGTCTGAGTTACTTCGACGACGATTTCCTCGAGTTTTCAAATAAATTTCGCCGAGTGACGAGGCATTTGGCTACCTTAAGAGAGTCATAGTTACTGCTGCCAGCTGCTCGACCTACTTTCATTTTTTCCACTCATTAATTATTACTGTGGTCAGTCCTGCAGGACCAATATGCCACTACATGTAAACCTTAACGTTGTCTGAGCTACCTTAACGAAGATATTCTCGAGTTTTCAAAAAAAATTTCACATGGTGACGAGGCATTTGGCTGCCTTAAGAGAGTCATAGTACCCCTGCCTGCTGCTCCCACTTTTCTAAGCCCATTCTCTCTATCATTCTTGCTATGGCTGTCCTACAGAACCGATGTGTCACTATATGTCCACGTTAACGTCGTCACTGTTACTCTAACTACGAGTCTCTCGAGTTAGCAAATGTACCTCGCCGGATGACGAGGCATTTGGCTACCTTAAGAGCGTCATAGTTACAGCAGCCAGCTGCTCCCCCTTCTTTGAATCGTTCCTCCCTTTAAATCGTACTGTGGTCAGTCCTGCAGAGCGATACGCCACCACCTGTGCATGTTACCGTTGTCTGATTTACTTCAACGACGATTTCGTCGAGTTTTCAAATAAATCTCGCCGAGTGACGAGGCATTTGGCCACCTTAAGAGAGTCATAGTTACTGCCGCCAGCTGCTCGACCTACTTTCTTTCTTTCCACTCATTAATTATTACTGTGGTCAGTCCTGCAGGAGCAATATGGCACTACGTGTAAACCTTAACGTTGTCTGAGCTACCTTAACGAAAATATCCTCGAGTTTTCAAAAAAAATTTTACATGGTGACGAGGCATTTGGCTACCTTAAGGGAGTCATAGTACCCCTGCCTGCTGCTCCCACTTTTCTAAGCCCTTTCTCTCTATCATTCTTGCTATGGCTGTCCTACAGAACCGATGTGTCACTATATGTCCACGTTAACGTCGTCTCTGTTACTCCCACTACGAGTCTCTCGAGTTAGCAAATGTACCTCGCCGGATGACGAGGCATTTGGCTACCTTATAAGCGTCATAGTTACTGCAGCCAGCTGCTCCCCCTTCTTTGAAACTGTCCTGTCTTTAATTCGAACTGTGGTCAGTCCTGCAGAAGCGATACGCCACCACCTGTCCATGTTACCATTGTCTGAGTTACTTCAACAACGATTTCCTCGAGTTTTCAAATAAATTTCGCCGAGTGACGAGGCATTTGGCTACCTTAAGAGAGTCATAGTTGCTGCAGCCAGCTGCTCCCCCTTCTTTGAATCTTTCCTGTCTTTAATTCGTACTGTGGTCAGTCCTGCAGAAGCGATACGCCACCACCTGTCCATGTTACCGTTGTCTGAGTTACCTCAACATCGATTTCCTCGAGTTTTCAAATAAATTTCGCCGAGTGACGAGGCATTTGGCTACCTTAAGAGAGTCATAGTTACTGCAGCCAGCTGCTCCGCCTTCTTTGAATCTTTCCTCTCTTTAATTCGTACCTTGGTGTCCTGCAGAAGCTATACGCCACCACCTGTATATGTTACCGTTATCTGAGTTACTTCGACGACGATTTCCTCGATTTTTCAAATAAATTTCGCCGAGTGACGAGGCATTTGGCTACCTTAAGAGACTCATAGTTACTGCTGCCAGCTGCTCGACCTACTTTCTTTCTTTCCACACTTTAATTATTACTGTGGTCAGTCCTGCAGGAGCAATATGCCACTACATGTAAACCTTAACGTTGTCTGAGCTACCTTAACGAAGATATTCTCGAGATTTCAAGAAAAATTTCACATGGTGACGAGGCATTTGGCTACCTTAAGTGAGTCATAGTACCCCTGCCTGCTGCTCCCACTTTTCTAAGCCCTTTCTCTCTATCATTCTTGCTATGGCTGTCCTACAGAACCGATGTGCCACTATATGTCCACGTTAACGTCGTCTCTGTTACTCCCACTGCGAGTCTCTCGAGTTAGCAAATGTACCTCGCCGGATGACGAGGCATTTGGCTACCTTAAGAGCGTCATAGTTACTGCAGCCAGCTGCTCCCCCTTCTTTGAAACTGTCCTGTCTTTAATTCGAACTGTGGTCAGTCCTACAGAAGCGATACGCCACCACCTGTCCATGTTACCGTTGTCTGAGTTACCTCAACAACGATTTCCTCGAGTTTTCAAATAAATTTCGCCGAGTGACGAGGCATTTGGCTACCTTAAGAGAGTCATAGTTACTGCTGCCAGCTGCTCGACCTACTTTCTTTATTTCCACTCTTTAATTATTACTGTGGTCAGTCCTGCAGGAGCAATACGCCACTACATGTAAACCTTAACGTTGTCTGAGCTACCTTAACGAAAATATCCTCGAGTTTTCAAAAAAAATTTTACATGGTGACGAGGCATTTGGCTACCTTAAGGGAGTCATAGTACCCCTGCCTGCTGCTCCCACTTTTCTAAGCCCTTTCTCTCTATCATTCTTGCTATGGCTGTCCTACACAACCGATGTGTCACTATATGTCCACGTTAACGTCGTCTCTGTTACTCGCACTACGAGTCTCTCGAGTTAGCAAATGTACCTCGCCGGATGACGAGGCATTTGGCTACCTTATAAGCATCATAGTTACTGCAGCCAGCTGCTCCCCCTTCTTTGAATCTTTCCTCTCTTTAATTCGTACCTTGGTGTCCTGCAGAAGCGATACGCCACCACCTGTCCATGTTACCATTGTCTGAGTTACCTCAACATCGATTTCCTCGAGTTTTCAAATAAATTTCGCTGAGTGACGAGGCATTTGGCTACCTTAAGAGAGTCATAGTTACTGCAGCCAGCTGCTCCGCCTTCTTCGAATCTTTCCTCTCTTTAATTCGTACCTTGGTGTCCTGCAGAAGCTATACGCCACCACCTGTATATGTTACCGTTATCTGAGTTACTTCGACGACGATTTCCTCGATTTTTCAAATAAATTTCGACGAGTGACGAGGCATTTGGCTACCTTAAGAGACTCATAGTTACTGCTGCCAGCTGCTCGACCTACTTTCTTTCTTTCCACACTTTAATTATTACTGTGGTCAGTCCTGCAGGAGCAATATGCCACTACATGTAAACCTTAACGTTGTCTGAGCTACCTTAACGAAGATATTCTCGAGATTTCAAGAAAAATTTCACATGGTGACGAGGCATTTGGCTACCTTAAGTGAGTCATAGTACCCCTGCCTGCTGCTCCCACTTTTCTAAGCCCTTTCTCTCTATCATTCTTGCTATGGCTGTCCTACAGAACCGATGTGCCACTATATGTCCACGTTAACGTCGTCTCTGTTACTCCCACTACGAGTCTCTCGAGTTAGCAAATGTACCTCGCCGGATGACGAGGCATTTGGCTACCTTAAGAGCGTCATAGTTACTGCAGCCAGCTGCTCCCCCTTCTTTGAAACTGTCCTGTCTTTAATTCGAACTGTGGTCAGTCCTACAGAAGCGATACGCCACCACCTGTCCATGTTACCGTTGTCTGAGTTACCTCAACAACGATTTCCTCGAGTTTTCAAATAAATTTCGCCGAGTGACGAGGCATTTGGCTACCTTAAGAGAGTCATAGTTACTGCTGCCAGCTGCTCGACCTACTTTCTTTATTTCCACTCTTTAATTATTACTGTGGTCAGTCCTGCAGGAGCAATATGCCACTACATGTAAACCTTAACGTTGTCTGAGCTACCTTAACGAAAATATCCTCGAGTTTTCAAAAAAAATTTTACATGGTGACGAGGCATTTGGCTACCTTAAGGGAGTCATAGTACCCCTGCCTGCTGCTCCCACTTTTCTAAGCCCTTTCTCTCTATCATTCTTGCTATGGCTGTCCTACAGAACCGATGTGTCACTATATGTCCACGTTAACGTCGTCTCTGTTACACGCACTACGAGTCTCTCGAGTTAGCAAATGTACCTCGCCGGATGACGAGGTATTTGGCTACCTTATAAGCGTCATAGTTACTGCAGCCAGCTGCTCCCCCTTCTTTGAAACTGTCCTGTCTTTAATTCGAACTGTGGTCAGTCCTGCAGAAGCGATACGCCACCACCTGTCCATGTTACCGTTGTCTGAGTTACTTCAACAACGATTTCCTCGAGTTTTCAAATAAATTTCGCCGAGTGACGAGGCATTTGGCTACCTTAAGAGAGTCATAGTTGCTGCAGCCAGCTGCTCCCCCTTCTTTGAATCTTTCCTCTCTTTAATTCGTACCTTGGTGTCCTGCAGAAGCGATACGCCACCACCTGTCCATGTTACCGTTGTCTGAGTTACTTCAACAACGATTTCCTCGAGTTTTCAAATAAATTTCGCCGAGTGACGAGGCATTTGGCTACCTTAAGAGAGTCATAGTTGCTGCAGCCAGGTGCTCCCCCTTCTTTGAATCTTTCCTCTCTTTAATTCGTACCTTGGTGTCCTGCAGAAGCGATACGCCACCACCTGTATATGTTACCGTTGTCTGAGTTACTTCGACGACGATTTCCGCGAGTTTTCAAATAAATTTCGCCGAGTGACGAGGCATTTGGCTACCTTAAGAGAGTCATAGTTACTGCCGCCAGCTGCTCGACCTACTTTCTTTCTTTCCACTCATTAATTATTACTGTGGTCAGTCCTGCAGGAGCAATATGGCACTACATGTAAACCTTAACGTTGTCTGAGCTACCTTAACGAAAATATCCTCGAGTTTTCAAAAAAAATTTTACATGGTGACGAGGCATTTGGCTACCTTAAGGGAGTCATAGTACCCCTGCCTGCTGCTCCCACTTTTCTAAGCCCTTTCTCTCTATCATTCTTGCTATGGCTGTCCTACAGAACCGATGTGTCACTATATGTCCACGGTAACGTCGTCTCTGTTACTCCCACTACGAGTCTCTCGAGTTAGCAAATGTACCTCGCCGGATGACGAGGCATTTGGCTACCTTATAAGCATCATAGTTACTGCAGCCAGCTGCTCCCCCTTCTTTGAATCTTTCCTCTCTTTAATTCGTACCTTGGTGTCCTGCAGAAGCGATACGCCACCACCTGTCCATGTTACCGTTGTCTGAGTTACTTCAACAACGATTTCCTCGAGTTTTCAAATAAATTTCGCCGAGTGACGAGGCATTTGGCTACCTTAAGAGAGTCATAGTTGCTGCAGCCAGCTGCTCCCTCTTCTTTGAATCTTTCCTGTCTTTAATTCGTACTGTGGTCAGTCCTGCAGAAGCGATACGCCACCACCTGTCCATGTTACCGTTGTCTGAGTTACCTCAACATCGATTTCCTCGAGTTTTCAAATAAATTTCGCCGAGTGACGAGGCATTTGGCTACCTTAAGAGAGTCATAGTTACTGCAGCCAGCTGCTCCGCCTTCTTTGAATCTTTCCTCTCTTTAATTCGTACCTTGGTGTCCTGCAGAAGCTATACGCCACCACCTGTATATGTTACCGTTATCTGAGTTACTTCGACGACGATTTCCTCGATTTTTCAAATAAATTTCGCCGAGTGACGAGGCATTTGGCTACCTTAAGAGACTCATAGTTACTGCTGCCAGCTGCTCGACCTACTTTCTTTCTTTCCACACTTTAATTATTACTGTGGTCAGTCCTGCAGGAGCAATATGCCACTACATGTAAACCTTAACGTTGTCTGAGCTACCTTAACGAAGATATTCTCGAGATTTCAAGAAAAATTTCACATGGTGACGAGGCATTTGGCTACCTTAAGTGAGTCATAGTACCCCTGCCTGCTGCTCCCACTTTTCTAAGCCCTTTCTCTCTATCATTCTTGCTATGGCTGTCCTACAGAACCGATGTGCCACTATATGTCCACGTTAACGTCGTCTCTGTTACTCCCACTGCGAGTCTCTCGAGTTAGCAAATGTACCTCGCCGGATGACGAGGCATTTGGCTACCTTAAGAGCGTCATAGTTACTGCAGCCAGCTGCTCCCCCTTCTTTGAAACTGTCCTGTCTTTAATTCGAACTGTGGTCAGTCCTACAGAAGCGATACGCCACCACCTGTCCATGTTACCGTTGTCTGAGTTACCTCAACAACGATTTCCTCGAGTTTTCAAATAAATTTCGCCGAGTGACGAGGCATTTGGCTACCTTAAGAGAGTCATAGTTACTGCTGCCAGCTGCTCGACCTACTTTCTTTATTTCCACTCTTTAATTATTACTGTGGTCAGTCCTGCAGGAGCAATACGCCACTACATGTAAACCTTAACGTTGTCTGAGCTACCTTAACGAAAATATCCTCGAGTTTTCAAAAAAAATTTTACATGGTGACGAGGCATTTGGCTACCTTAAGGGAGTCATAGTACCCCTGCCTGCTGCTCCCACTTTTCTAAGCCCTTTCTCTCTATCATTCTTGCTATGGCTGTCCTACACAACCGATGTGTCACTATATGTCCACGTTAACGTCGTCTCTGTTACTCGCACTACGAGTCTCTCGAGTTAGCAAATGTACCTCGCCGGATGACGAGGCATTTGGCTACCTTATAAGCATCATAGTTACTGCAGCCAGCTGCTCCCCCTTCTTTGAATCTTTCCTCTCTTTAATTCGTACCTTGGTGTCCTGCAGAAGCGATACGCCACCACCTGTCCATGTTACCGTTGTCTGAGTTACTTCAACAACGATTTCCTCGAGTTTTCAAATAAATTTCGCCGAGTGACGAGGCATTTGGCTACCTTAAGAGAGTCATAGTTGCTGCAGCCAGCTGCTCCCCCTTCTTTGAATCTTTCCTGTCTTTAATTCGTACTGTGGTCAGTCCTGCAGAAGCGATACGCCACCACCTGTCCATGTTACCGTTGTCTGAGTTACCTCAACATCGATTTCCTCGAGTTTTCAAATAAATTTCGCTGAGTGACGAGGCATTTGGCTACCTTAAGAGAGTCATAGTTACTGCAGCCAGCTGCTCCGCCTTCTTCGAATCTTTCCTCTCTTTAATTCGTACCTTGGTGTCCTGCAGAAGCTATACGCCACCACCTGTATATGTTACCGTTATCTGAGTTACTTCGACGACGATTTCCTCGATTTTTCAAATAAATTTCGACGAGTGACGAGGCATTTGGCTACCTTAAGAGACTCATAGTTACTGCTGCCAGCTGCTCGACCTACTTTCTTTCTTTCCACACTTTAATTATTACTGTGGTCAGTCCTGCAGGAGCAATATGCCACTACATGTAAACCTTAACGTTGTCTGAGCTACCTTAACGAAGATATTCTCGAGATTTCAAGAAAAATTTCACATGGTGACGAGGCATTTGGCAACCTTAAGTGAGTCATAGTACCCCTGCCTGCTGCTCCCACTTTTCTAAGCCCTTTCTCTCTATCATTCTTGCTATGGCTGTCCTACAGAACCGATGTGTCACTATATGTCCACGTTAACGTCGTCTCTGTTACACGCACTACGAGTCTCTCGAGTTAGCAAATGTACCTCGCCGGATGACGAGGTATTTGGCTACCTTATAAGCGTCATAGTTACTGCAGCCAGCTGCTCCCCCTTCTTTGAAACTGTCCTGTCTTTAATTCGAACTGTGGTCAGTCCTGCAGAAGCGATACGCCACCACCTGTCCATGTTACCGTTGTCTGAGTTACTTCAACAACGATTTCCTCGAGTTTTCAAATAAATTTCGCCGAGTGACGAGGCATTTGGCTACCTTAAGAGAGTCATAGTTGCTGCAGCCAGCTGCTCCCCCTTCTTTGAATCTTTCCTCTCTTTAATTCGTACCTTGGTGTCCTGCAGAAGCGATACGCCACCACCTGTCCATGTTACCGTTGTCTGAGTTACTTCAACAACGATTTCCTCGAGTTTTCAAATAAATTTCGCCGAGTGACGAGGCATTTGGCTACCTTAAGAGAGTCATAGTTGCTGCAGCCAGGTGCTCCCCCTTCTTTGAATCTTTCCTCTCTTTAATTCGTACCTTGGTGTCCTGCAGAAGCGATACGCCACCACCTGTATATGTTACCGTTGTCTGAGTTACTTCGACGACGATTTCCGCGAGTTTTCAAATAAATTTCGCCGAGTGACGAGGCATTTGGCTACCTTAAGAGAGTCATAGTTACTGCTGCCAGCTGCTCGACCTACTTTCATTTTTTCCACTCATTAATTATTACTGTGGTCAGTCCTGCAGGACCAATATGCCACTACATGTAAAACTTAACGTTGTCTGAGCTACCTTAACGAAGATATTCTCGAGTTTTCAAAAAAAATTTCACATGGTGACGAGGCATTTGGCTGCCTTAAGAGAGTCATAGTACCCCTGCCTGCTGCTCCCACTTTTCTAAGCCCATTCTCTCTATCATTCTTGCTATGGCTGTCCTACAGAACCGATGTGCCACTGTATGTCCACGTTAACGTCGTCACTGTTACTCTAACTACGAGTCTCTCGAGTTAGCAAATGTACCTCGCCGGATGACGAGGCATTTGGCTACCTTAAGAGCGTCATAGTTACAGCAGCCAGCTGCTCCCCCTTCTTTGAATCGTTCCTCCCTTTAAATCGTACTGTGGTCAGTCCTGCAGAGCGATACGCCACCACCTGTGCATGTTACCGTTGTCTGATTTACTTCAACGACGATTTCCTCGAGTTTTCAAATAAATCTCGCCGAGTGACGAGGCATTTGGCTACCTTAAGAGAGTCATAGTTACTGCCGCCAGCTGCTCGACCTACTTTCTTTCTTTCCACTCATTAATTATTACTGTGGTCAGTCCTGCAGGAGCAATATGGCACTACATGTAAACCTTAACGTTGTCTGAGCTACCTTAACGAAAATATCCTCGAGTTTTCAAAAAAAATTTTACATGGTGACGAGGCATTTGGCTACCTTAAGGGAGTCATAGTACCCCTGCCTGCTGCTCCCACTTTTCTAAGCCCTTTCTCTCTATCATTCTTGCTATGGCTGTCCTACAGAACCGATGTGTCACTATATGTCCACGTTAACGTCGTCTCTGTTACTCCCACTACGAGTCTCTCGAGTTAGCAAATGTACCTCGCCGGATGACGAGGCATTTGGCTACCTTATAAGCATCATAGTTACTGCAGCCAGCTGCTCCCCCTTCTTTGAATCTTTCCTCTCTTTAATTCGTACCTTGGTGTCCTGCAGAAGCGATACGCCACCACCTGTCCATGTTACCGTTGTCTGAGTTACTTCAACAACGATTTCCTCGAGTTTTCAAATAAATTTCGCCGAGTGACGAGGCATTTGGCTACCTTAAGAGAGTCATAGTTGCTGCAGCCAGCTGCTCCCCCTTCTTTGAATCTTTCCTGTCTTTAATTCGTACTGTGGTCAGTCCTGCAGAAGCGATACGCCACCACCTGTCCATGTTACCGTTGTCTGAGTTACCTCAACATCGATTTCCTCGAGTTTTCAAATAAATATCGCTGAGTGACGAGGCATTTGGCTACCTTAAGAGAGTCATAGTTACTGCAGCCAGCTGCTCCGCCTTCTTCGAATCTTTCCTCTCTTTAATTCGTACCTTGGTGTCCAGCAGAAGCTATACGCCACCACCTGTATATGTTACCGTTATCTGAGTTACTTCGACGACGATTTCCTCGATTTTTCAAATAAATTTCGACGAGTGACGAGGCATTTGGCTACCTTAAGAGACTCATAGTTACTGCTGCCAGCTGCTCGACCTACTTTCTTTCTTTCCACACTTTAATTATTACTGTGGTCAGTCCTGCAGGAGCAATATGCCACTACATGTAAACCTTAACGTTGTCTGAGCTACCTTAACGAAGATATTCTCGAGATTTCAAGAAAAATTTCACATGGTGACGAGGCATTTGGCTACCTTAAGTGAGTCATAGTACCCCTGCCTGCTGCTCCCACTTTTCTAAGCCCTTTCTCTCTATCATTCTTGCTATGGCTGTCCTACAGAACCGATGTGCCACTATATGTCCACGTTAACGTCGTCTCTGTTACTCCCACTACGAGTCTCTCGAGTTAGCAAATGTACCTCGCCGGATGACGAGGCATTTGGCTACCTTAAGAGCGTCATAGTTACTGCAGCCAGCTGCTCCCCCTTCTTTGAAACTGTCCTGTCTTTAATTCGAACTGTGGTCAGTCCTACAGAAGCGATACGCCACCACCTGTCCATGTTACCGTTGTCTGAGTTACCTCAACTACGATTTCCTCGAGTTTTCAAATAAATTTCGCCGAGTGACGAGGCATTTGGCTACCTTAAGAGAGTCATAGTTACTGCTGCCAGCTGCTCGACCTACTTTCTTTATTTCCACTCTTTAATTATTACTGTGGTCAGTCCTGCAGGAGCAATATGCCACTACATGTAAACCTTAACGTTGTCTGAGCTACCTTAACGAAAATATCCTCGAGTTTTCAAAAAAAATTTTACATGGTGACGAGGCATTTGGCTACCTTAAGGGAGGCATAGTACCCCTGCCTGCTGCTCCCACTTTTCTAAGCCCTTTCTCTCTATCATTCTTGCTATGGCTGTCCTACAGAACCGATGTGTCACTATATGTCCACGTTAACGTCGTCTCTGTTACACGCACTACGAGTCTCTCGAGTTAGCAAATGTACCTCGCCGGATGACGAGGTATTTGGCTACCTTATAAGCGTCATAGTTACTGCAGCCAGCTGCTCCCCCTTCTTTGAAACTGTCCTGTCTTTAATTCGAACTGTGGTCAGTCCTGCAGAGGCGATACGCCACCACCTGTCCATGTTACCGTTGTCTGAGTTACTTCAACAACGATTTCCTCGAGTTTTCAAATAAATTTCGCCGAGTGACGAGGCATTTGGCTACCTTAAGAGAGTCATAGTTGCTGCAGCCAGGTGCTCCCCCTTCTTTGAATCTTTCCTCTCTTTAATTCGTACCTTGGTGTCCTGCAGAAGCGATACGCCACCACCTGTATATGTTACCGTTGTCTGAGTTACTTCGACGACGATTTCCTCGAGTTTTCAAATAAATTTCGCCGAGTGACGAGGCATTTGGCTACCTTAAGAGAGTCATAGTTACTGCTGCCAGCTGCTCGACCTACTTTCATTTTTTCCACTCATTAATTATTACTGTGGTCAGTCCTGCAGGACCAATATGCCACTACATGTAAACCTTAACGTTGTCTGAGCTACCTTAACGAAGATATTCTCGAGATTTCAAGAAAAATTTCACATGGTGACGAGGCATTTGGCAACCTTAAGTGAGTCATAGTACCCCTGCCTGCTGCTCCCACTTTTCTAAGCCCTTTCTCTCTATCATTCTTGCTATGGCTGTCCTACAGAACCGATGTGTCACTATATGTCCACGTTAACGTCGTCTCTGTTACACGCACTACGAGTCTCTCGAGTTAGCAAATGTACCTCGCCGGATGACGAGGTATTTGGCTACCTTATAAGCGTCATAGTTACTGCAGCCAGCTGCTCCCCCTTCTTTGAAACTGTCCTGTCTTTAATTCGAACTGTGGTCAGTCCTGCAGAAGCGATACGCCACCACCTGTCCATGTTACCGTTGTCTGAGTTACTTCAACAACGATTTCCTCGAGTTTTCAAATAAATTTCGCCGAGTGACGAGGCATTTGGCTACCTTAAGAGAGTCATAGTTGCTGCAGCCAGCTGCTCCCCCTTCTTTGAATCTTTCCTCTCTTTAATTCGTACCTTGGTGTCCTGCAGAAGCGATACGCCACCACCTGTCCATGTTACCGTTGTCTGAGTTACTTCAACAACGATTTCCTCGAGTTTTCAAATAAATTTCGCCGAGTGACGAGGCATTTGGCTACCTTAAGAGAGTCATAGTTGCTGCAGCCAGGTGCTCCCCCTTCTTTGAATCTTTCCTCTCTTTAATTCGTACCTTGGTGTCCTGCAGAAGCGATACGCCACCACCTGTATATGTTACCGTTGTCTGAGTTACTTCGACGACGATTTCCGCGAGTTTTCAAATAAATTTCGCCGAGTGACGAGGCATTTGGCTACCTTAAGAGAGTCATAGTTACTGCCGCCAGCTGCTCGACCTACTTTCTTTCTTTCCACTCATTAATTATTACTGTGGTCAGTCCTGCAGGAGCAATATGGCACTACATGTAAACCTTAACGTTGTCTGAGCTACCTTAACGAAAATATCCTCGAGTTTTCAAAAAAAATTTTACATGGTGACGAGGCATTTGGCTACCTTAAGGGAGTCATAGTACCCCTGCCTGCTGCTCCCACTTTTCTAAGCCCTTTCTCTCTATCATTCTTGCTATGGCTGTCCTACAGAACCGATGTGTCACTATATGTCCACGGTAACGTCGTCTCTGTTACTCCCACTACGAGTCTCTCGAGTTAGCAAATGTACCTCGCCGGATGACGAGGCATTTGGCTACCTTATAAGCATCATAGTTACTGCAGCCAGCTGCTCCCCCTTCTTTGAATCTTTCCTCTCTTTAATTCGTACCTTGGTGTCCTGCAGAAGCGATACGCCACCACCTGTCCATGTTACCGTTGTCTGAGTTACTTCAACAACGATTTCCTCGAGTTTTCAAATAAATTTCGCCGAGTGACGAGGCATTTGGCTACCTTAAGAGAGTCATAGTTGCTGCAGCCAGCTGCTCCCTCTTCTTTGAATCTTTCCTGTCTTTAATTCGTACTGTGGTCAGTCCTGCAGAAGCGATACGCCACCACCTGTCCATGTTACCGTTGTCTGAGTTACCTCAACATCGATTTCCTCGAGTTTTCAAATAAATTTCGCCGAGTGACGAGGCATTTGGCTACCTTAAGAGAGTCATAGTTACTGCAGCCAGCTGCTCCGCCTTCTTTGAATCTTTCCTCTCTTTAATTCGTACCTTGGTGTCCTGCAGAAGCTATACGCCACCACCTGTATATGTTACCGTTATCTGAGTTACTTCGACGACGATTTCCTCGATTTTTCAAATAAATTTCGCCGAGTGACGAGGCATTTGGCTACCTTAAGAGACTCATAGTTACTGCTGCCAGCTGCTCGACCTACTTTCTTTCTTTCCACACTTTAATTATTACTGTGGTCAGTCCTGCAGGAGCAATATGCCACTACATGTAAACCTTAACGTTGTCTGAGCTACCTTAACGAAGATATTCTCGAGATTTCAAGAAAAATTTCACATGGTGACGAGGCATTTGGCTACCTTAAGTGAGTCATAGTACCCCTGCCTGCTGCTCCCACTTTTCTAAGCCCTTTCTCTCTATCATTCTTGCTATGGCTGTCCTACAGAACCGATGTGCCACTATATGTCCACGTTAACGTCGTCTCTGTTACTCCCACTGCGAGTCTCTCGAGTTAGCAAATGTACCTCGCCGGATGACGAGGCATTTGGCTACCTTAAGAGCGTCATAGTTACTGCAGCCAGCTGCTCCCCCTTCTTTGAAACTGTCCTGTCTTTAATTCGAACTGTGGTCAGTCCTACAGAAGCGATACGCCACCACCTGTCCATGTTACCGTTGTCTGAGTTACCTCAACAACGATTTCCTCGAGTTTTCAAATAAATTTCGCCGAGTGACGAGGCATTTGGCTACCTTAAGAGACTCATAGTTACTGCTGCCAGCTGCTCGACCTACTTTCTTTCTTTCCACACTTTAATTATTACTGTGGTCAGTCCTGCAGGAGCAATATGCCACTACATGTAAACCTTAACGTTGTCTGAGCTACCTTAACGAAGATATTCTCGAGATTTCAAGAAAAATTTCACATGGTGACGAGGCATTTGGCAACCTTAAGTGAGTCATAGTACCCCTGCCTGCTGCTCCCACTTTTCTAAGCCCTTTCTCTCTATCATTCTTGCTATGGCTGTCCTACAGAACCGATGTGTCACTATATGTCCACGTTAACGTCGTCTCTGTTACACGCACTACGAGTCTCTCGAGTTAGCAAATGTACCTCGCCGGATGACGAGGTATTTGGCTACCTTATAAGCGTCATAGTTACTGCAGCCAGCTGCTCCCCCTTCTTTGAAACTGTCCTGTCTTTAATTCGAACTGTGGTCAGTCCTGCAGAAGCGATACGCCACCACCTGTCCATGTTACCGTTGTCTGAGTTACTTCAACAACGATTTCCTCGAGTTTTCAAATAAATTTCGCCGAGTGACGAGGCATTTGGCTACCTTAAGAGAGTCATAGTTGCTGCAGCCAGCTGCTCCCCCTTCTTTGAATCTTTCCTCTCTTTAATTCGTACCTTGGTGTCCTGCAGAAGCGATACGCCACCACCTGTCCATGTTACCGTTGTCTGAGTTACTTCAACAACGATTTCCTCGAGTTTTCAAATAAATTTCGCCGAGTGACGAGGCATTTGGCTACCTTAAGAGAGTCATAGTTGCTGCAGCCAGGTGCTCCCCCTTCTTTGAATCTTTCCTCTCTTTAATTCGTACCTTGGTGTCCTGCAGAAGCGATACGCCACCACCTGTATATGTTACCGTTGTCTGAGTTACTTCGACGACGATTTCCGCGAGTTTTCAAATAAATTTCGCCGAGTGACGAGGCATTTGGCTACCTTAAGAGAGTCATAGTTACTGCTGCCAGCTGCTCGACCTACTTTCATTTTTTCCACTCATTAATTATTACTGTGGTCAGTCCTGCAGGACCAATATGCCACTACATGTAAAACTTAACGTTGTCTGAGCTACCTTAACGAAGATATTCTCGAGTTTTCAAAAAAAATTTCACATGGTGACGAGGCATTTGGCTGCCTTAAGAGAGTCATAGTACCCCTGCCTGCTGCTCCCACTTTTCTAAGCCCATTCTCTCTATCATTCTTGCTATGGCTGTCCTACAGAACCGATGTGCCACTGTATGTCCACGTTAACGTCGTCACTGTTACTCTAACTACGAGTCTCTCGAGTTAGCAAATGTACCTCGCCGGATGACGAGGCATTTGGCTACCTTAAGAGCGTCATAGTTACAGCAGCCAGCTGCTCCCCCTTCTTTGAATCGTTCCTCCCTTTAAATCGTACTGTGGTCAGTCCTGCAGAGCGATACGCCACCACCTGTGCATGTTACCGTTGTCTGATTTACTTCAACGACGATTTCCTCGAGTTTTCAAATAAATCTCGCCGAGTGACGAGGCATTTGGCTACCTTAAGAGAGTCATAGTTACTGCCGCCAGCTGCTCGACCTACTTTCTTTCTTTCCACTCATTAATTATTACTGTGGTCAGTCCTGCAGGAGCAATATGGCACTACATGTAAACCTTAACGTTGTCTGAGCTACCTTAACGAAAATATCCTCGAGTTTTCAAAAAAAATTTTACATGGTGACGAGGCATTTGGCTACCTTAAGGGAGTCATAGTACCCCTGCCTGCTGCTCCCACTTTTCTAAGCCCTTTCTCTCTATCATTCTTGCTATGGCTGTCCTACAGAACCGATGTGTCACTATATGTCCACGTTAACGTCGTCTCTGTTACTCCCACTACGAGTCTCTCGAGTTAGCAAATGTACCTCGCCGGATGACGAGGCATTTGGCTACCTTATAAGCATCATAGTTACTGCAGCCAGCTGCTCCCCCTTCTTTGAATCTTTCCTCTCTTTAATTCGTACCTTGGTGTCCTGCAGAAGCGATACGCCACCACCTGTCCATGTTACCGTTGTCTGAGTTACTTCAACAACGATTTCCTCGAGTTTTCAAATAAATTTCGCCGAGTGACGAGGCATTTGGCTACCTTAAGAGAGTCATAGTTGCTGCAGCCAGCTGCTCCCCCTTCTTTGAATCTTTCCTGTCTTTAATTCGTACTGTGGTCAGTCCTGCAGAAGCGATACGCCACCACCTGTCCATGTTACCGTTGTCTGAGTTACCTCAACATCGATTTCCTCGAGTTTTCAAATAAATATCGCTGAGTGACGAGGCATTTGGCTACCTTAAGAGAGTCATAGTTACTGCAGCCAGCTGCTCCGCCTTCTTCGAATCTTTCCTCTCTTTAATTCGTACCTTGGTGTCCAGCAGAAGCTATACGCCACCACCTGTATATGTTACCGTTATCTGAGTTACTTCGACGACGATTTCCTCGATTTTTCAAATAAATTTCGACGAGTGACGAGGCATTTGGCTACCTTAAGAGACTCATAGTTACTGCTGCCAGCTGCTCGACCTACTTTCTTTCTTTCCACACTTTAATTATTACTGTGGTCAGTCCTGCAGGAGCAATATGCCACTACATGTAAACCTTAACGTTGTCTGAGCTACCTTAACGAAGATATTCTCGAGATTTCAAGAAAAATTTCACATGGTGACGAGGCATTTGGCTACCTTAAGTGAGTCATAGTACCCCTGCCTGCTGCTCCCACTTTTCTAAGCCCTTTCTCTCTATCATTCTTGCTATGGCTGTCCTACAGAACCGATGTGCCACTATATGTCCACGTTAACGTCGTCTCTGTTACTCCCACTACGAGTCTCTCGAGTTAGCAAATGTACCTCGCCGGATGACGAGGCATTTGGCTACCTTAAGAGCGTCATAGTTACTGCAGCCAGCTGCTCCCCCTTCTTTGAAACTGTCCTGTCTTTAATTCGAACTGTGGTCAGTCCTACAGAAGCGATACGCCACCACCTGTCCATGTTACCGTTGTCTGAGTTACCTCAACTACGATTTCCTCGAGTTTTCAAATAAATTTCGCCGAGTGACGAGGCATTTGGCTACCTTAAGAGAGTCATAGTTACTGCTGCCAGCTGCTCGACCTACTTTCTTTATTTCCACTCTTTAATTATTACTGTGGTCAGTCCTGCAGGAGCAATATGCCACTACATGTAAACCTTAACGTTGTCTGAGCTACCTTAACGAAAATATCCTCGAGTTTTCAAAAAAAATTTTACATGGTGACGAGGCATTTGGCTACCTTAAGGGAGGCATAGTACCCCTGCCTGCTGCTCCCACTTTTCTAAGCCCTTTCTCTCTATCATTCTTGCTATGGCTGTCCTACAGAACCGATGTGTCACTATATGTCCACGTTAACGTCGTCTCTGTTACACGCACTACGAGTCTCTCGAGTTAGCAAATGTACCTCGCCGGATGACGAGGTATTTGGCTACCTTATAAGCGTCATAGTTACTGCAGCCAGCTGCTCCCCCTTCTTTGAAACTGTCCTGTCTTTAATTCGAACTGTGGTCAGTCCTGCAGAGGCGATACGCCACCACCTGTCCATGTTACCGTTGTCTGAGTTACTTCAACAACGATTTCCTCGAGTTTTCAAATAAATTTCGCCGAGTGACGAGGCATTTGGCTACCTTAAGAGAGTCATAGTTGCTGCAGCCAGGTGCTCCCCCTTCTTTGAATCTTTCCTCTCTTTAATTCGTACCTTGGTGTCCTGCAGAAGCGATACGCCACCACCTGTATATGTTACCGTTGTCTGAGTTACTTCGACGACGATTTCCTCGAGTTTTCAAATAAATTTCGCCGAGTGACGAGGCATTTGGCTACCTTAAGAGAGTCATAGTTACTGCTGCCAGCTGCTCGACCTACTTTCATTTTTTCCACTCATTAATTATTACTGTGGTCAGTCCTGCAGGACCAATATGCCACTACATGTAAAACTTAACGTTGTCTGAGCTACCTTAACGAAGATATTCTCGAGTTTTCAAAAAAAATTTCACATGGTGACGAGGCATTTGGCTGCCTTAAGAGAGTCATAGTACCCCTGCCTGCTGCTCCCACTTTTCTAAGCCCATTCTCTCTATCATTCTTGCTATGGCTGTCCTACAGAACCGATGTGCCACTGTATGTCCACGTTAACGTCGTCACTGTTACTCTAACTACGAGTCTCTCGAGTTAGCAAATGTACCTCGCCGGATGACGAGGCATTTGGCTACCTTAAGAGCGTCATAGTTACAGCAGCCAGCTGCTCCCCCTTCTTTGAATCGTTCCTCCCTTTAAATCGTACTGTGGTCAGTCCTGCAGAAGCGATACGCCACCACCTGTCCATGTTACCGTTGTCTGAGTTACCTCAACATCGATTTCCTCGAGTTTTCAAATAAATTTCGCCGAGTGACGAGCCATTTGGCTACCTTAAGAGTGTCATAGTTACTGCAGCCAGCTGCTCCGCCTTCTTCGAATCTTTCCTCTCTTTAATTCGTACCTTGGTGTCCTGCAGAAGCTATACGCCACCACCTGTATATGTTACCGTTATCTGAGTTACTTCGACGACGATTTCCTCGATTTTTCAAATAAATTTCGCCGAGTGACGAGGCATTTGGCTACCTTAAGAGACTCATAGTTACTGCTGCCAGCTGCTCGACCTACTTTCTTTCTTTCCACACTTTAATTATTACTGTGGTCAGTCCTGCAGGAGCAATATGCCACTACATGTAAACCTTAACGTTGTCTGAGCTACCTTAACGAAGATATTCTCGAGATTTCAAGAAAAATTTCACATGGTGACGAGGCATTTGGCTACCTTAAGTGAGTCATAGTACCCCTGCCTGCTGCTCCCACTTTCCTAAGCCCTTTCTCTCTATCATTCTTGCTATGGCTGTCCTACAGAACCGATGTGCCACTATATGTCCACGTTAACGTCGTCTCTGTTACTCCCACTACGAGTCTCTCGAGTTAGCAAATGTACCTCGCCGGATGACGAGGCATTTGGCTACCTTATAAGCGTCATAGTTACTGCAGCCAGCTGCTCCCCCTTCTTTGAAACTGTCCTGTCTTTAATTCGAACTGTGGTCAGTCCTGCAGAAGCGATACGCCACCACCTGTCCATGTTACCGTTGTCTGAGTTACTTCAACAACGATTTCCTCGAGTTTTCAAATAAATTTCGCCGAGTGACGAGGCATTTGGCTACCTTAAGAGAGTCATAGTTGCTGCAGCCAGCTGCTCCCCCTTCTTTGAATCTTTCCTCTCTTTAATTCGTACCTTGGTGTCCTGCAGAAGCGATACGCCACCACCTGTCCATGTTACCGTTGTCTGAGTTACTTCAACAACGATTTCCTCGAGTTTTCAAATAAATTTCGCCGAGTGACGAGGCATTTGGCTACCTTAAGAGAGTCATAGTTGCTGCAGCCAGGTGCTCCCCCTTCTTTGAATCTTTCCTCTCTTTAATTCGTACCTTGGTGTCCTGCAGAAGCGATACGCCACCACCTGTATATGTTACCGTTGTCTGAGTTACTTCGACGACGATTTCCTCGAGTTTTCAAATAAATTTCGCCGAGTGACGAGGCATTTGGCTACCTTAAGAGAGTCATAGTTACTGCTGCCAGCTGCTCGACCTACTTTCATTTTTTCCACTCATTAATTATTACTGTGGTCAGTCCTGCAGGACCAATATGCCACTACATGTAAAACTTAACGTTGTCTGAGCTACCTTAACGAAGATATTCTCGAGTTTTCAAAAAAAATTTCACATGGTGACGAGGCATTTGGCTGCCTTAAGAGAGTCATAGTACCCCTGCCTGCTGCTCCCACTTTTCTAAGCCCATTCTCTCTATCATTCTTGCTATGGCTGTCCTACAGAACCGATGTGCCACTGTATGTCCACGTTAACGTCGTCACTGTTACTCTAACTACGAGTCTCTCGAGTTAGCAAATGTACCTCGCCGGATGACGAGGCATTTGGCTACCTTAAGAGCGTCATAGTTACAGCAGCCAGCTGCTCCCCCTTCTTTGAATCGTTCCTCCCTTTAAATCGTACTGTGGTCAGTCCTGCAGAGCGATACGCCACCACCTGTGCATGTTACCGTTGTCTGATTTACTTCAACGACGATTTCCTCGAGTTTTCAAATAAATCTCGCCGAGTGACGAGGCATTTGGCTACCTTAAGAGAGTCATAGTTACTGCCGCCAGCTGCTCGACCTACTTTCTTTCTTTCCACTCATTAATTATTACTGTGGTCAGTCCTGCAGGAGCAATATGGCACTACATGTAAACCTTAATGTTGTCTGAGCTACCTTAACGAAAATATCCTCGAGTTTTCAAAAAAAATTTTACATGGTGACGAGGCATTTGGCTACCTTAAGGGAGTCATAGTACCCCTGCCTGCTGCTCCCACTTTTCTAAGCCCTTTCTCTCTATCATTCTTGCTATGGCTGTCCTACAGAACCGATGTGTCACTATATGTCCACGTTAACGTCGTCTCTGTTACTCCCACTACGAGTCTCTCGAGTTAGCAAATGTACCTCGCCGGATGACGAGGCATTTGGCTACCTTATAAGCGTCATAGTTACTGCAGCCAGCTGCTCCCCCTTCTTTGAAACTGTCCTGTCTTTAATTCGAACTGTGGTCAGTCCTGCAGAAGCGATACGCCACCACCTGTCCATGTTACCGTTGTCTGAGTTACCTCAACATCGATTTCCTCGAGTTTTCAAATAAATTTCGCCGAGTGACGAGCCATTTGGCTACCTTAAGAGTGTCATAGTTACTGCAGCCAGCTGCTCCGCCTTCTTCGAATCTTTCCTCTCTTTAATTCGTACCTTGGTGTCCTGCAGAAGCTATACGCCACCACCTGTATATGTTACCGTTATCTGAGTTACTTCGACGACGATTTCCTCGATTTTTCAAATAAATTTCGCCGAGTGACGAGGCATTTGGCTACCTTAAGAGACTCATAGTTACTGCTGCCAGCTGCTCGACCTACTTTCTTTCTTTCCACACTTTAATTATTACTGTGGTCAGTCCTGCAGGAGCAATATGCCACTACATGTAAACCTTAACGTTGTCTGAGCTACCTTAACGAAGATATTCTCGAGATTTCAAGAAAAATTTCACATGGTGACGAGGCATTTGGCTACCTTAAGTGAGTCATAGTACCCCTGCCTGCTGCTCCCACTTTCCTAAGCCCTTTCTCTCTATCATTCTTGCTATGGCTGTCCTACAGAACCGATGTGCCACTATATGTCCACGTTAACGTCGTCTCTGTTACTCCCACTACGAGTCTCTCGAGTTAGCAAATGTACCTCGCCGGATGACGAGGCATTTGGCTACCTTATAAGCGTCATAGTTACTGCAGCCAGCTGCTCCCCCTTCTTTGAAACTGTCCTGTCTTTAATTCGAACTGTGGTCAGTCCTGCAGAAGCGATACGCCACCACCTGTCCATGTTACCGTTGTCTGAGTTACTTCAACAACGATTTCCTCGAGTTTTCAAATAAATTTCGCCGAGTGACGAGGCATTTGGCTACCTTAGGGGAGTCATAGTTGCTGCAGCCAGCTGCTCCCCCTTCTTTGAATCTTTCCTCTCTTTAATTCGTACCTTGGTGTCCTGCAGAAGCGATACGCCACCACCTGTCCATGTTACCGTTGTCTGAGTTACTTCAACAACGATTTCCTCGAGTTTTCAAATAAATTTCGCCGAGTGACGAGGCATTTGGCTACCTTAAGAGAGTCATAGTTGCTGCAGCCAGGTGCTCCCCCTTCTTTGAATCTTTCCTCTCTTTAATTCGTACCTTGGTGTCCTGCAGAAGCGATACGCCACCACCTGTATATGTTACCGTTGTCTGAGTTACTTCGACGACGATTTCCTCGAGTTTTCAAATAAATTTCGCCGAGTGACGAGGCATTTGGCTACCTTAAGAGAGTCATAGTTACTGCTGCCAGCTGCTCGACCTACTTTCATTTTTTCCACTCATTAATTATTACTGTGGTCAGTCCTGCAGGACCAATATGCCACTACATGTAAAACTTAACGTTGTCTGAGCTACCTTAACGAAGATATTCTCGAGTTTTCAAAAAAAATTTCACATGGTGACGAGGCATTTGGCTGCCTTAAGAGAGTCATAGTACCCCTGCCTGCTGCTCCCACTTTTCTAAGCCCATTCTCTCTATCATTCTTGCTATGGCTGTCCTACAGAACCGATGTGCCACTGTATGTCCACGTTAACGTCGTCACTGTTACTCTAACTACGAGTCTCTCGAGTTAGCAAATGTACCTCGCCGGATGACGAGGCATTTGGCTACCTTAAGAGCGTCATAGTTACAGCAGCCAGCTGCTCCCCCTTCTTTGAATCGTTCCTCCCTTTAAATCGTACTGTGGTCAGTCCTGCAAAGCGATACGCCACCACCTGTGCATGTTACCGTTGTCTGATTTACTTCAACGACGATTTCCTCGAGTTTTCAAATAAATCTCGCCGAGTGACGAGGCATTTGGCTACCTTAAGAGAGTCATAGTTACTGCCGCCAGCTGCTCGACCTACTTTCTTTCTTTCCACTCATTAATTATTACTGTTGTCAGTCCTGCAGGAGCAATATGGCACTACATGTAAACCTTAACGTTGTCTGAGCTACCTTAACGAAAATATCCTCGAGTTTTCAAAAAAAATTTTACATGGTGACGAGGCATTTGGCTACCTTAAGGGAGTCATAGTACCCCTGCCTGCTGCTCCCACTTTTCTAAGCCCTTTCTCTCTATCATTCTTGCTATGGCTGTCCTACAGAACCGATGTGTCACTATATGTCCACGTTAACGTCGTCTCTGTTACTCCCACTACGAGTCTCTCGAGTTAGCAAATGTACCTCGCCGGATGACGAGGCATTTGGCTACCTTATAAGCGTCATAGTTACTGCAGCCAGCTGCTCCCCCTTCTTTGAAACTGTCCTGTCTTTAATTCGAACTGTGGTCAGTCCTGCAGAAGCGATACGCCACCACCTGTCCATGTTACCGTTGTCTGAGTTACCTCAACATCGATTTCCTCGAGTTTTCAAATAAATTTCGCCGAGTGACGAGGCATTTGGCTACCTTAAGAGTGTCATAGTTACTGCAGCCAGCTGCTCCGCCTTCTTCGAATCTTTCCTCTCTTTAATTCGTACCTTGGTGTCCTGCAGAAGCTATACGCCACCACCTGTATATGTTACCGTTATCTGAGTTACTTCGACGACGATTTCCTCGATTTTTCAAATAAATTTCGCCGAGTGACGAGGCATTTGGCTACCTTAAGAGACTCATAGTTACTGCTGCCAGCTGCTCGACCTACTTTCTTTCTTTCCACACTTTAATTATTACTGTGGTCAGTCCTGCAGGAGCAATATGCCACTACATGTAAACCTTAACGTTGTCTGAGCTACCTTAACGAAGATATTCTCGAGATTTCAAGAAAAATTTCACATGGTGACGAGGCATTTGGCTACCTTAAGTGAGTCATAGTACCCCTGCCTGCTGCTCCCACTTTCCTAAGCCCTTTCTCTCTATCATTCTTGCTATGGCTGTCCTACAGAACCGATGTGCCACTATATGTCCACGTTAACGTCGTCTCTGTTACTCCCACTACGAGTCTCTCGAGTTAGCAAATGTACCTCGCCGGATGACGAGGCATTTGGCTACCTTATAAGCGTCATAGTTACTGCAGCCAGCTGCTCCCCCTTCTTTGAAACTGTCCTGTCTTTAATTCGAACTGTGGTCAGTCCTGCAGAAGCGATACGCCACCACCTGTCCATGTTACCGTTGTCTGAGTTACCTCAACAACGATTTCCTCGAGTTTTCAAATAAATTTCGCCGAGTGACGAGGCATTTGGCTACCTTAAGAGAGTCATAGTTACTGCTGCCAGCTGCTCGACCTACTTTCTTTATTTCCACTCTTTAATTATTACTGTGGTCAGTCCTGCAGGAGCAATATGCCACTACATGTAAACCTTAACGTTGTCTGAGCTACCTTAACGAAGATATTCTCGAGTTTTCAAAAAAAATTTCACATGGTGACGAGGCATTTGGCTGCCTTAAGAGAGTCATAGTACCCCTGCCTGCTGCTCCCACTTTTCTAAGCCCATTCTCTCTATCATTCTTGCTTTGGCTGTCCTACAGAACCGATGTGCCACTATATGTCCACGTTAACGTCGTCACTGTTACTCTAACTACGAGTCTCTCGAGTTAGCAAATGTACCTCGCCGGATGACTAGGCATTTGGCTACCTTAAGAGCGTCATAGTTACAGCAGCCAGCTGCTCCCCCTTCTTTGAATCGTTCCTCCCTTTAAATCGTACTGTGGTCAGTCCTGCAGAGCGATACGCCACCACCTGTGCATGTTACCGTTGTCTGATTTACTTCAACGACGATTTCCTCGAGTTTTCAAATAAATCTCGCCGAGTGACGAGGCATTTGGCTACCTTAAGAGAGTCATAGTTACTGCCGCCAGCTGCTCGACCTACTTTCTTTCTTTCCACTCATTAATTATTACTGTGGTCGGTCCTGCAGGAGCAATATGGCACTACATGTAAACCTTAACGTTGTCTGAGCTACCTTAACGAAAATATCCTCGAGTTTTCAAAAAAAATTTTACATGGTGACGAGGCATTTGGCTACCTTATGGGAGTCATAGTACCCCTGCCTGCTGCTCCCACTTTTCTAAGCCCTTTCTCTCTATCATTCTTGCTATGGCTGTCCTACAGAACCGATGTGTCACTATATGTCCACGTTAACGTCGTCTCTGTTACTCCCACTACGAGTCTCTCGAGTTAGCAAATGTACCTCGCCGGATGACGAGGCATTTGGCTACCTTATAAGCGTCATAGTTACTGCAGCCAGCTGCTCCCGCTTCTTTGAAACTGTCCTGCCTTTAATTCGAACTGTGGTCAGTCCTGCAGAAGCGATACGCCACCACCTGTCCATGTTACCGTTGTCTGAGTTACTTCAACAACGATTTCCTCGAGTTTTCAAATAAATTTCGCCGAGTGACGAGGCATTTGGCTACCTTAAGAGAGTCATAGTTACTGCTGCCAGCTGCTCGACCTACTTTCATTTTTTCCACTCATTAATTATTACTGTGGTCAGTCCTGCAGGACCAATATGGCACTACATGTAAACCTTAACGTTGTCTGAGCTACCTTAACGCAGATATTCTCGAGTTTTCAAAAAAAATTTCACATGGTGACGAGGCATTTGGCTGCCTTAAGAGAGTCATAGTACCCCTGCCTGCTGCTCCCACTTTTCTAAGCCCATTCTCTCTATCATTCTTGCTATGGCTGTCCTACAGAACCGATGTGCCACTGTATGTCCACGTTAACGTCGTCACTGTTACTCTAACTACGAGTCTCTCGAGTTAGCAAATGTACCTCGCCGGATGACGAGGCATTTGGCTACCTTAAGAGCGTCATAGTTACAGCAGCCAGCTGCTCCCCCTTCTTTGAATCGTTCCTCCCTTTAAATCGTACTGTGGTCAGTCCTGCAGAGCGATACGCCACCACCTGTGCATGTTACCGTTGTCTGATTTACTTCAACGACGATTTCCTCGAGTTTTCAAATAAATCTCGCCGAGTGACGAGGCATTTGGCTACCTTAAGAGAGTCATAGTTACTGCCGCCAGCTGCTCGACCTACTTTCTTTCTTTCCACTCATTAATTATTACTGTGGTCAGTCCTGCAGGAGCAATATGGCACTACATGTAAACCTTAACGTTGTCTGAGCTACCTTAACGAAAATATCCTCGAGTTTTCAAAAAAAATTTTACATGGTGACGAGGCATTTGGCTACCTTAAGGGAGTCATAGTACCCCTGCCTGCTGCTCCCACTTTTCTAAGCCCTTTCTCTCTATCATTCTTGCTATGGCTGTCCTACAGAACCGATGTGTCACTATATGTCCACGTTAACGTCGTCTCTGTTACTCCCACTACGAGTCTCTCGAGTTAGCAAATGTACCTCGCCGGATGACGAGGCATTTGGCTACCTTATAAGCGTCATAGTTACTGCAGCCAGCTGCTCCCCCTTCTTTGAAACTGTCCTGTCTTTAATTCGAACTGTGGTCAGTCCTGCAGAAGCGATACGCCACCACCTGTCCATGTTACCGTTGTCTGAGTTACCTCAACATCGATTTCCTCGAGTTTTCAAATAAATTTCGCCGAGTGACGAGGCATTTGGCTACCTTAAGAGTGTCATAGTTACTGCAGCCAGCTGCTCCGCCTTCTTCGAATCTTTCCTCTCTTTAATTCGTACCTTGGTGTCCTGCAGAAGCTATACGCCACCACCTGTATATGTTACCGTTATCTGAGTTACTTCGACGACGATTTCCTCGATTTTTCAAATAAATTTCGCCGAGTGACGAGGCATTTGGCTACCTTAAGAGACTCATAGTTACTGCTGCCAGCTGCTCGACCTACTTTCTTTCTTTCCACACTTTAATTATTACTGTGGTCAGTCCTGCAGAAGCAATATGCCACTACATGTAAACCTTAACGTTGTCTGAGCTACCTTAACGAAGATATTCTCGAGATTTCAAGAAAAATTTCACATGGTGACGAGGCATTTGGCTACCTTAAGTGAGTCATAGTACCCCTGCCTGCTGCTCCCACTTTCCTAAGCCCTTTCTCTCTATCATTCTTGCTATGGCTGTCCTACAGAACCGATGTGCCACTATATGTCCACGTTAACGTCGTCACTGTTACTCCCACTGCGAGTCTCTCGAGTTAGCAAATGTACCTCGCCGGATGACGAGGCATTTGGCTACCTTATAAGCGTCATAGTTACTGCAGCCAGCTGCTCCCCCTTCTTTGAATCTTTCCTGTTTTTCATTCGTACTGTGGTCAGTCCTGCAGAAGCGATACGCCACCACCTGTCCATGTTACCGTTGTCTCTGTTACTCCCACTACTAGTCTCTCGAGTTAGCAAATGTACCTCGCCGGATGACGAGGCATTTGGCTACCTTATAAGCGTCATAGTTACTGCAGCCAGCTGCTCCCCCTTCTTTGAAACTGTCCTGTCTTTAATTCGAACTGTGGTCAGTCCTGCAGAAGCGATACGCCACCACCTGTCCATGTTACCGTTGTCTGAGTTACCTCAACAACGATTTCCTCGAGTTTTCAAATAAATTTCGCCGAGTGACGAGGCATTTGGCTACCTTAAGAGAGTCATAGTTACTGCTGCCAGCTGCTCGACCTACTTTCTTTATTTCCACTCTTTAATTATTACTGTGGTCAGTCCTGCAGGAGCAATATGCCACTACATGTAAACCTTAACGTTGTCTGAGCTACCTTAACGAAGATATTCTCGAGTTTTCAAAAAAAATTTCACATGGTGACGAGGCATTTGGCTGCCTTCAGAGAGTCATAGTACCCCTGCCTGTTGCTCCCACTTTTCTAAGCCCATTCTCTCTATCATTCTTGCTATGGCTGTCCTACACAACCGATGTGCCACTATATGTCCACGTTAACGTCGTCACTGTTACTCTAACTACGAGTCTCTCGAGTTAGCAAATGTACCTCGCCGGATGACGAGGCATTTGGCTACCTTAAGAGCGTCATAGTTACAGCAGCCAGCTGCTCCCCCTTCTTTGAATCGTTCCTCCCTTTAAATCGTACTGTGGTCAGTCCTGCAGAGCGATACGCCACCACCTGTGCATGTTACCGTTGTCTGATTTACTTCAACGACGATTTCCTCGAGTTTTCAAATAAATCTCGCCGAGTGACGAGGCATTTGGCTACCTTAAGAGAGTCTTAGTTACTGCCGCCAGCTGCTCGACCTACTTTCTTTCTTTCCACTCATTAATTATTACTGTGGTCAGTCCTGCAGGAGCAATATGGCACTACATGTAAACCTTAACGTTGTCTGAGCTACCTTAACGAAAATATCCTCGAGTTTTGAAAAAAAATTTTACATGGTGACGAGGCATTTGGCTACCTTAAGGGAGTCATAGTACCCCTGCCTGCTGCTCCCACTTTTCTAAGCCCTTTCTCTCTATCATTCTTGCTATGGCTGTCCTACAGAACCGATGTGTCACTATATGTCCACGTTAACGTCGTCTCTGTTACTCCCACTACGAGTCTCTCGAGTTAGCAAATGTACCTCGCCGGATGACGAGGCATTTGGCTACCTTATAAGCGTCATAGTTACTGCAGCCAGCTGCTCCCCCTTCTTTGAAACTGTCCTGCCTTTAATTCGAACTGTGGTCAGTCCTGCAGAAGCGATACGCCACCACCTGTCCATGTTACCGTTGTCTGAGTTACTTCAACAACGATTTCCTCGAGTTTTCAAATAAATGTCGCCGAGTGACGAGGCAATTGGCTACTTTAAGAGAGTCATAGTTGCTGCAGCCAGCTGCTCCCCCTTCTTTGAATCTTTCCTGTCTTTAATTCGTACTGTGGTCAGTCCTGCAGAAGCGATACGCCACCACCTGTCCATGTTACCGTTGTCTGAGTTACCTCAACATCGATTTCCTCGAGTTTTCAAATACATTTCGCCGAGTGACGAGGCATTTGGCTACCTTAAGAGAGTCATAGTTACTGCAGCCAGCTGCTCCGCCTTCTTCGAATCTTTCCTCTCTTTAATTCGTACCTTGGTGTCCTGCAGAAGCTATACGCCACCACCTGTATATGTTACCGTTATCTGAGTTACTTCGACGACGATTTCCTCGATTTTTCAAATAAATTGCGCCGAGTGACGAGGCATTTGGCTACCTTAAGAGACTCATAGTTACTGCTGCCAGCTGCTCGACCTACTTTCTTTCTTTCCACACTTTAATTATTACTGTGGTCAGTCCTGCAGGAGCAATATGCCACTACATGTAAACCTTAACGTTGTCTGAGCTACCTTAACGAAGATATTCTCGAGATTTCAAGAAAAATTTCACATGGTGACGAGGCATTTGGCTACCTTAAGTCAGTCATAGTACCCCTGCCTGCTGCTCCCACTTTTCTAAGCCCTTTCTCTCTATCATTCTTGCTATGGCTGTCCTACAGAACCGATGTGCCACTATATGTCCACGTTAACGTCGTCTCTGTTACTCCCACTACGAGTCTCTCGAGTTAGCAAATGTACCTCGCCGGATGACGAGGCATTTGGCTACCTTATAAGCATCATAGTTACTGCAGCCAGCTGCTCCCCCTTCTTTGAAACTGTCCTGTCTTTAATTCGAACTGTGGTCAGTCCTGCAGAAGCGATACGCCACCACCTGTCCATGTTACCGTTGTCTGAGTTACCTCAACATCGATTTCCTCGAGTTTTCAAATAAATTTCGCCGAGTGACGAGGCATTTGGCTACCTTAAGAGAGTCATAGTTACTGCAGCCAGCTGCTCCGCCTTCTTTGAATCTTTCCTCTCTTTAATTCGTACCTTGGTGTCCTGCAGAAGCTATACGCCACCACCTGTATATGTTACCGTTATCTGAGTTACTTCGACGACGATTTCCTCGATTTTTCAAATAAATTTCGCCGAGTGACGAGGCATTAGGCTACCTTAAGAGACTCATAGTTACTGCTGCCAGCTGCTCGACCTACTTTCTTTCTTTCCACACTTTAATTATTACTGTGGTCAGTCCTGCAGGAGCAATATGCCACTACATGTAAACCTTAACGTTGTCTGAGCTACCTTAACGAAGATATTCTCGAGATTTCAAGAAAAATTTCACATGGTGACGAGGCATTTGGCTACCTTAAGTGAGTCATAGTACCCCTGCCTGCTGCTCCCACTTTTCTAAGCCCTTTCTCTCTATCATTCTTGCTATGGCTGTCCTACAGAACCGATGTGCCACTATATGTCCACGTTAACGTCGTCTCTGTTACTCCCACTACGAGTCTTTCGAGTTAGCAAATGTACCTCGCCGGATGACGAGGCATTTGGCTACCTTATAAGCATCATAGTTACTGCAGCCAGCTGCTCCCCCTTCTTTGAAACTGTCCTGTCTTTAATTCGAACTGTGGTCAGTCCTGCAGAAGCGATACGCCACCACCTGTCCATGTTACCGTTGTCTGAGTTACCTCAACATCGATTTCCTCGAGTTTTCAAATAAATTTCGCCGAGTGACGAGGCATTTGGCTACCTTAAGAGAGTCATAGTTACTGCAGCCAGCTGCTCCGCCTTCTTTGAATCTTTCCTCTCTTTAATTCGTACCTTGGTGTCCTGCAGAAGCTATACGCCACCACCTGTATATGTTACCGTTATCTGAGTTACTTCGACGACGATTTCCTCGAGTTTTCAAATAAATTTCGCCGAGTGACGAGGCATTTGGCTACCTTAAGAGCGTCATAGTTACTGCAGCCAGCTGCTCCCCCTTCTTTGAAACTGTCCTGTCTTTAATTCGAACTGTGGTCAGTCCTGCAGAAGCGATACGCCACCACCTGTCCATGTTACCGTTGTCTGAGTTACCTCAACATCGATTTCCTCGAGTTTTCAAATAAATTTCGCCGAGTGACGAGGCATTTGGCTACCTTAAGAGAGTCATAGTTACTGCAGCCAGCTGCTCCGCCTTCTTTGAATCTTTCCTCTCTTTAATTCGTACCTTGGTGTCCTGCAGAAGCTATACGCCACCACCTGTATATGTTACCGTTATCTGAGTTACTTCGACGACGATTTCCTCGATTTTTCAAATAAATTTCGCCGAGTGACGAGGCATTAGGCTACCTTAAGAGACTCATAGTTACTGCTGCCAGCTGCTCGACCTACTTTCTTTCTTTCCACACTTTAATTATTACTGTGGTCAGTCCTGCAGGAGCAATATGCCACTACATGTAAACCTTAACGTTGTCTGAGCTACCTTAACGAAGATATTCTCGAGATTTCAAGAAAAATTTCACATGGTGACGAGGCATTTGGCTACCTTAAGTGAGTCATAGTACCCCTGCCTGCTGCTCCCACTTTTCTAAGCCCTTTCTCTCTATCATTCTTGCTATGGCTGTCCTACAGAACCGATGTGCCACTATATGTCCACGTTAACGTCGTCTCTGTTACTCCCACTACGAGTCTTTCGAGTTAGCAAATGTACCTCGCCGGATGACGAGGCATTTGGCTACCTTATAAGCATCATAGTTACTGCAGCCAGCTGCTCCCCCTTCTTTGAAACTGTCCTGTCTTTAATTCGAACTGTGGTCAGTCCTGCAGAAGCGATACGCCACCACCTGTCCATGTTACCGTTGTCTGAGTTACCTCAACATCGATTTCCTCGAGTTTTCAAATAAATTTCGCCGAGTGACGAGGCATTTGGCTACCTTAAGAGAGTCATAGTTACTGCAGCCAGCTGCTCCGCCTTCTTTGAATCTTTCCTCTCTTTAATTCGTACCTTGGTGTCCTGCAGAAGCTATACGCCACCACCTGTATATGTTACCGTTATCTGAGTTACTTCGACGACGATTTCCTCGAGTTTTCAAATAAATTTCGCCGAGTGACGAGGCATTTGGCTACCTTAAGAGCGTCATAGTTACTGCAGCCAGCTGCTCCCCCTTCTTTGAAACTGTCCTGTCTTTAATTCGAACTGTGGTCAGTCCTACAGAAGCGATACGCCACCACCTGTCCATGTTACCGTTGTCTGAGTTACCTCAACAACGATTTCCTCGTGTTTTCAAATAAATTTCGCCGAGTGACGAGGCATTTGGCTACCTTAAGAGAGTCATAGTTACTGCTGCCAACTGCTCGACCTACTTTCTTTATTTCCACTCTTTAATTATTACTGTGGTCAGTCCTGCAGGAGCAATATGCCACTACATGTAAATCTTAACGTTGTCTGAGCTACCTTAACGAAAATATCCTCGAGTTTTCAAAAAAAATTTTACATGGTGACCAGGCATTTGGCTACCTTAAGGGAGTCATAGTACACCTGCCTGCTGCTCCCACTTTTCTAAGCCCTTTCTCTCTATCATTCTTGCTATGGCTGTCCTACAGAACCGATGTGCCACTATATGTCCACGTTAACGTCGTCTCTGTTACTCCCACTACGAGTCTCTCGAGTTAGCAAATGTACCTCGCCGGATGACGAGGCATTTGGCTACCTTAAGAGCGTCATAGTTACTGCAGCCAGCTGCTCCCCCTTCTTTGAAACTGTCCTGTCTTTAATTCGAACTGTGGTCAGTCCTGCAGAAGCGATACGCCACCACCTGTCCATGTTACCGTTGTCTGAGTTACCTCAACATCGATTTCCTCGAGTTTTCAAATAAATTTCGCCGAGTGACGAGGCATTTGGCTACCTTAAGAGAGTCATAGTTACTGCAGCCAGCTGCTCCGCCTTCTTTGAATCTTTCCTCTCTTTAATTCGTACCTTGGTGTCCTGCAGAAGCTATACGCCACCACCTGTATATGTTACCGTTATCTGAGTTACTTCGACGACGATTTCCTCGAGTTTTCAAATAAATTTCGCCGAGTGACGAGGCATTTGGCTACCTTAAGAGACTCATAGTTACTGCTGCCAGCTGCTCGACCTACTTTCTTTCTTTCCACTCTTTAATTATTACTGTGGTCAGTCCTGCAGGAGCAATATGATACTACATGTAAACCTTAACGTTGTCTGAGCTACCTTAACGAAGATATTCTCGAGTTTTCAAGAAAAATTTCACATGGTGACGAGGCATTTGGCTACCTTAAGTGAGTCATAGTACCCCTGCCTGCTGCTCCCACTTTTCTAAGCCCTTTCTCTCTATCATTCTTGCTATGGCTGTCCTACGGAACCGATGTGCCACTATATGTCCACGTTAACGTCGTCTCTGTTACTCCCACTACGAGTCTCTCGAGTTAGCAAATGTACCTCGCCGGATGACGAGGCATTTGGCTACCTTAAGAGCGTCATAGTTACTGCAGCCAGCTGCTCCCCCTTCTTTGAAACTGTCCTGTCTTTAATTCGAACTGTGGTCAGTCCTACAGAAGCGATACGCCACCACCTGTCCATGTTACCGTTGTCTGAGTTACCTCAACAACGATTTCCTCGAGTTTTCAAATAAATTTCGCCGAGTGACGAGGCATTTGGCTACCTTAAGAGAGTCATAGTTACTGCTGCCAACTGCTCGACCTACTTTCTTTATTTCCACTCTTTAATTATTACTGTGGTCAGTCCTGCAGGAGCAATATGCCACCACATGTAAACCTTAACGTTGTCTGAGCTACCTTAACGAAAATATCCTCGAGTTTTCAAAAAAAAATTTACATGGTGACCAGGCATTTGGCTACCTTAAGGGAGTCATAGTACCCCTGCCTGCTGCTCCCACTTTTCTAAGCCCTTTCTCTCTATCATTCTTGCTATGGCTGTCCTACAGAACCGATGTGTCACTATATGTCCACGTTAACGTCGTCTCTGTTACTCGCACTACGAGTCTCTTGAGTTAGCAAATGTACCTCGCCGGATGACGAGGCATTTGGCTACCTTATAAGCGTCATAGTTACTGCAGCCAGCTGCTCCCCCTTCTTTGAAACTGTCCTGTCTGTAATTCGAACTGTTGTCAGTCCTGCAGAAGCGATACGCCACCACCTGTCCATGTTACCGTTGTCTGAGTTACTTCAACAACGATTTCCTCGAGTTTTCAAATAAATTTCGCCGAGTGACGAGGCATTTGGCTACCTTAAGAGAGTCATAGTTGCTGCAGCCAGCTGCTCCCCCTTCTTTGAATCTTTCCTGTCTTTAATTCGTACTGTGGTCAGTCCTGCAGAAGCGATACGCCACCACCTGTCCATGTTACCGTTGTCTGAGTTACCTCAACATCGATTTCCTCGAGTTTTCAAATAAATTTCGCCGAGTGACGAAGCATTTGGCTACCTTAAGAGAGTCATAGTTACTGCAGCCAGCTGCTCCGCCTTCTTCGAAACTTTCCTCTCTTTAATTCGTACCTTGGTGTCCTGCAGAAGCTATACGCCACCACCTGTATATGTTACCGTTATCTGAGTTACTTCGACGACGATTTCCTCGATTTTTCAAATAAATTTCGACGAGTGACGAGGCATTTGGCTACCTTAAGAGACTCATAGTTACTGCTGCCAGCTGCTCGACCTACTTTCTTTCTTTCCACACTTTAATTATTACTGTGGTCAGTCCTGCAGGAGCAATATGCCACTACATGTAAACCTTAACGTTGTCTGAGCTACCTTAACGAAGATATTCTCGAGATTTCAAGAAAAATTTCACATGGTGACGAGGCATTTGGCTACCTTAAGTGAGTCATAGTACCCCTGCCTGCTGCTCCCACTTTTCTAAGCGCTTTCTCTCTATCATTCTTGCTATGGCTGTCCTACAGAACCGATGTGCCACTATATGTCCACGTTAACGTCGTCTCTGTTACTCCCACTACGAGTCTCTCGAGTTAGCAAATGTACTTCGCCGGATGACGAGGCATTTGGCTACCTTATAAGCGTCATAGTTACTGCAGCCAGCTGCTCCCCCTTCTTTGAAACTGTCCTGTCTTTAATTCGAACTGTGGTCAGTCCTGCAGAAGCGATACGCCACCACCTGTCCATGTTACCGTTGTCTGAGTTACCTCAACATCGATTTCCTCGAGTTTTCAAATAAATTTCGCCGAGTGACGAGGCATTTGGCTACCTTAAGAGAGTCATAGTTACTGCAGCCAGCTGCTCCGCCTTCTTTGAATCTTTCCTCTCTTTAATTCGTACCTTGGTGTCCTGCAGAGGCTATACGCCACCACCTGTATATGTTACCGTTATCTGAGTTACTTCGACGACGATTTCCTCGAGTTTTCAAATAAATTTTGCCGAGTGACGAGGCATTTGGCTACCTTAAGAGACTCATAGTTACTGCTGCCAGCTGCTCGACCTACTTTCTTTCTTTCCACTCTTTAATTATTACTGTGGTCAGTCCTGCAGGAGCAATATGCCACTACATGTAAACCTTAACGTTGTCTGAGCTTTCTTAACGAAGATATTCTCGAGTTTTCAAGAAAAATTTCACATGGTGACGAGGCATTTGGCTACCTTAAGTCAGTCATAGTACCCCTGCCTGCTGCTCCCACTTTTCTAAGCCCTTTCTCTCTATCATTCTTGCTATGGCTGTCCTACAGAACCGATGTGCCACTATATGTCCACGTTAACGTCGTCTCTGTTACTCCCACTACGAGTCTCTCGAGTTAGCAAATGTACCTCGCCGGATGACGAGGCATTTGGCTACCTTAAGAGCGTCATAGTTACTGCAGCCAGCTGCTCCCCCTTCTTTGAAACTGTCCTGTCTTTGATTCGAACTGTGGTCAGTCCTACAGAAGCGATACGCCACCACCTGTCCATGTTACCGTTGTCTGAGTTACCTCAACAACGATTTCCTCGAGTTTTCAAATAAATTTCGCCGAGTGACGAGGCATTTGGCTACCTTAAGAGAGTCATAGTTACTGCTGCCAACTGCTCGACCTACTTTCTTTATTTCCACTCTTTAATTATTACTGTGGTCAGTCCTGCAGGAGCAATATGCCACTACATGTAAACCTTAACGTTGTCTGAGCTACCTTAACGAGAATATCCTCGAGTTTTGAAAAAAAATTTTACATGGTGACCAGGCATTTGGCTACCTTAAGGGAGTCATAGTACCCCTGCCTGCTGCTCCCACTTTTCTAAGCCCTTTCTCTCTATCATTCTTGCTATGGCTGTCCTACAGAACCGATGTGTCACTATATGTCCACGTTAACGTCGTCTCTGTTACTCGCACTACGAGTCTCTTGAGTTAGCAAATGTACCTCGCCGGATGACGAGGCATTTGGCCACCTTATAAGCGTCATAGTTACTGCAGCCAGCTGCTCCCCCTTCTTTGAAACTGTCCTGTCTTTAATTCGAACTGTGGTCAGTCCTGCAGAAGCGATACGCCACCACCTGTCCATGTTACCGTTGTCTGAGTTACTTCAACAACGATTTCCTCGAGTTTTCAAATAAATTTCGCCGAGTGACGAGGCATTTGGCTACCTTAAGAGAGTCATAGTTGCTTCAGCCAGCTGCTCCCCCTTCTTTGAATCTTTCCTCTCTTTAATTCGTACCTTCGTGTCCTGCAGAAGTGATACGCCACCACCTGTATATGTTACCGTTGTCTGAGTTACTTCGACGACGATTTCCTCGAGTTTTCAAATAAATTTCGCCGAGTGACGAGGCATTTGGCTACCTTAAGAGAGTCATAGTTACTGCTGCCAGCTGCTCGACCTACTTTCATTCTTTCCACTCATTAATTATTACTGTGGTCAGTCCTGCAGGACCAATATGCCACTACATGTAACCCTTAACGTTGTCTGAGCTACCTTAACGAAGATATTCTCGAGTTTTCAAAAAAAATTTCACTTGGTGACGAGGCATTTGGCAGCCTTAAGAGAGTCATAGTACCCCTGCCTGCTGCTCCCACTTTTCTAAGCCCATTCTCTCTATCATTCTTGCTATGGCTGTCCTACAGAACCGATGTGCCACTATATGTCCACGTTAACGTTGTCACTGTTACCGTAACTACGAGTCTCTCGAGTTAGCAAATGTACCACGATGGATGACGAGGCATTTGGCTACCTTAAGAGCGTCATAGTTACAGCAGCCAGCTGCTCCCCCTTCTTTGAATCGTTCCTCCCTTTAAATCGTACTGTGGTCAGTCCTGCAGAGCGATACGCCACCACCTGTGCATGTTACCGTTGTCTGATTTACTTCAACGACGATTTCCTCGAGTTTGTCAAATAAATCTCGCCGAGTGACGAGGCATTTGGCTACCTTAAGAGAGTCATAGTTACTGCCGCCAGCTGCTCGACCTACTTTCTTTCTTTCCACTCATTAATTATTACTGTGGTCAGTCCTGCAGGAGCAATATGGCACTACATGTAAACCTTAACGTTGTCTGAGCTACCTTAACGAAAATATCCTCGAGTTTTCAAAAAATATTCTACATGGTGACGAGGCATTTGGCTACCTTAAGGGAGTCATAGTACCCCTGCCTGCTGCTCCCACTTTTCTAAGCCCTTACTCTCTATCATTCTTGCTATGGCTGTCCTACAGAACCGATGTGTCACTATATGTCCACGTTAACGTCGTCTCTGTTACTCGCACTACGAGTCTCTCGAGTTAGCAAATGTAATTCGCCGGATGACGAGGCATTTGGCTACCTTATAAGCGTCATAGTTACTGCAGCCAGCTGCTCCCCCTTCTTTGAAACTGTCCTGTCTTTAATTCGAACTATGGTCAGTCCTGCAGAAGCGATACGCCACCACCTGTCCATGTTACCGTTGTCTGAGTTACTTCAACAACGATTTCCTCGAGTTTTCAAATAAATTTCGCCGAGTGACGAGGCATTTGGCTACCTTAAGAGAGTCATAGTTGCTGCAGCCAGCTGCTCCCCCTTCTTTGAATCTTTCCTGTCTTTAATTCGTACTGTGGTCAGGCCTGCAGAAGCGATACGCCACCACCTGTCCATGTTACCGTTGTCTGAGTTACCTCAACATCGATTTCCTCGAGTTTTCAAATAAATTTCGCCGAGTGACGAGGCATTTGGCTACCTTAAGAGAGTCATAGTTACTGCAGCCAGCTGCTCCGCCTTCTTTGAATCTTTCCTCTCTTTAATTCGTACCTTGGTGTCCTGCAGAAGCTATACGCCACCACCTGTATATGTTACCGTTATCTCAGTTACTTCGACGACGATTTCCTCGAGTTTTCAAATAAATTTCGCCGAGTGACGAGGCATTTGGCTACCTTAAGAGACTCATAGTTACTGCTGCCAGCTGCTCGACCTACTTTCTTTTTTTCCACTCTTTAATTATTACTGTGGTCAGTCCTGCAGGAGCAATATGCCACTACATGTAAACCTTAACGTTGTCTGAGCTACCTTATCGAAGATATCCTCGAGTTTTCAAGAAAAATTTCACATGGTGACGAGGCATTTGGCTACCTTAAGTGAGTCATAGTACCCCTGCCTGCTGCTCCCACTTTTCTAAGCCCTTTCTCTCTATCATTCTTGCTATGGCTGTCCTACAGAACCGATGTGCCACTATATGTCCACGTTAACGTCGTCTCTGTTACTCCCACTACGAGTCTCTCGAGTTAGCAAATGTACCTCGCCGGATGACGAGGCATTTGGCTACCTTAAGAGCGTCATAGTTACTGCAGCCAGCTGCTCCCCCTTCTTTGAAACTGTCCTGTCTTTGATTCGAACTGTGGTCAGTCCTACAGAAGCGATACGCCACCACCTGTCCATGTTACCGTTGTCTGAGTTACCTCAACAACGATTTCCTCGAGTTTTCAAATAAATTTCGCCGAGTGACGAGGCATTTGGCTACCTTAAGAGAGTCATGGTTACTGCTGCCAACTGCTCGACCTACTTTCTTTATTTCCACTCTTTAATTATTACTGTGGTCAGTCCTGCAGGAGCAATATGCCACTACATGTAAACCTTAACGTTGTCTGAGCTACCTTAACGAGAATATCCTCGAGTTTTGAAAAAAAATTTTACATGGTGACCAGGCATTTGGCTACCTTAAGGGAGTCATAGTACCCCTGCCTGCTGCTCCCACTTTTCTAAGCCCTTTCTCTCTATCATTCTTGCTATGGCTGTCCTACAGAACCGATGTGTCACTATATGTCCACGTTAACGTCGTCTCTGTTACTCGCACTACGAGTCTCTTGAGTTAGCAAATGTACCTCGCCGGATGACGAGGCATTTGGCTACCTTATAAGCGTCATAGTTACTGCAGCCAGCTGCTCCCCCTTCTTTGAAACTGTCCTGTCTTTAATTCGAACTGTGGTCAGTCCTGCAGAAGCGATACGCCACCACCTGTCCATGTTACCGTTGTCTGAGTTACTTCAACAACGATTTCCTCGAGTTTTCAAATAAATTTCGCCGAGTGACGAGGCATTTGGCTACCTTAAGAGAGTCATAGTTGCTTCAGCCAGCTGCTCCCCCTTCTTTGAATCTTTCCTCTCTTTAATTCGTACCTTCGTGTCCTGCAGAAGTGATACGCCACCACCTGTATATGTTACCGTTGTCTGAGTTACTTCGACGACGATTTCCTCGAGTTTTCAAATAAATTTCGCCGAGTGACGAGGCATTTGGCTACCTTAAGAGAGTCATAGTTACTGCTGCCAGCTGCTCGACCTACTTTCATTCTTTCCACTCATTAATTATTACTGTGGTCAGTCCTGCAGGACCAATATGCCACTACATGTAAACCTTAACGTTGTCTGAGCTACCTTAACGAAGATATTCTCGAGTTTTCAAAAAAAATTTCACTTGGTGACGAGGCATTTGGCAGCCTTAAGAGAGTCATAGTACCCCTGCCTGCTGCTCCCACTTTTCTAAGCCCATTCTCTCTATCATTCTTGCTATGGCTGTCCTACAGAACCGATGTGCCACTATATGTCCACGTTAACGTCGTCACTGTTACCGTAACTACGAGTCTCTCGAGTTAGCAAATGTACCACGATGGATGACGAGGCATTTGGCTACCTTAAGAGCGTCATAGTTACAGCAGCCAGCTGCTCCCCCTTCTTTGAATCGTTCCTCCCTTTAAATCGTACTGTGGTCAGTCCTGCAGAGCGATACGCCACCACCTGTGCATGTTACCGTTGTCTGATTTACTTCAACGACGATTTCCTCGAGTTTGTCAAATAAATCTCGCCGAGTGACGAGGCATTTGGCTACCTTAAGAGAGTCATAGTTACTGCCGCCAGCTGCTCGACCTACTTTCTTTCTTTCCACTCATTAATTATTACTGTGGTCAGTCCTGCAGGAGCAATATGGCACTACATGTAAACCTTAACGTTGTCTGAGCTACCTTAACGAAAATATCCTCGAGTTTTCAAAAAAAATTCTACATGGTGACGAGGCATTTGGCTACCTTAAGGGAGTCATAGTACCCCTGCCTGCTGCTCCCACTTTTCTAAGCCCTTACTCTCTATCATTCTTGCTATGGCTGTCCTACAGAACCGATGTGTCACTATATGTCCACGTTAACGTCGTCTCTGTTACTCGCACTACGAGTCTCTCGAGTTAGCAAATGTAATTCGCCGGATGACGAGGCATTTGGCTACCTTATAAGCGTCATAGTTACTGCAGCCAGCTGCTCCCCCTTCTTTGAAACTGTCCTGTCTTTAATTCGAACTATGGTCAGTCCTGCAGAAGCGATACGCCACCACCTGTCCATGTTACCGTTGTCTGAGTTACTTCAACAACGATTTCCTCGAGTTTTCAAATAAATTTCGCCGAGTGACGAGGCATTTGGCTACCTTAAGAGAGTCATAGTTGCTGCAGCCAGCTGCTCCCCCTTCTTTGAATCTTTCCTGTCTTTAATTCGTACTGTGGTCAGGCCTGCAGAAGCGATACGCCACCACCTGTCCATGTTACCGTTGTCTGAGTTACCTCAACATCGATTTCCTCGCGTTTTCAAATAAATTTCGCCGAGTGACGAGGCATTTGGCTACCTTAAGAGAGTCATAGTTACTGCAGCCAGCTGCTCCGCCTTCTTTGAATCTTTCCTCTCTTTAATTCGTACCTTGGTGTCCTGCAGAAGCTATACGCCACCACCTGTATATGTTACCGTTATCTGAGTTACTTCGACGACGATTTCCTCGAGTTTTCAAATAAATTTCGCCGAGTGACGAGGCATTTGGCTACCTTAAGAGACTCATAGTTACTGCTGCCAGCTGCTCGACCTACTTTCTTTTTTTCCACTCTTTAATTATTACTGTGGTCAGTCCTGCAGGAGCAATATGCCACTACATGTAAACCTTAACGTTGTCTGAGCTACCTTATCGAAGATATCCTCGAGTTTTCAAAAAAAATTTCACATGGTGACGAGACATTTGGCTACCTTAAGAGAGTCATAGTACTCCTGCCTGCTGCTCCCACTTTTCTAAGCCCATTCTCTCTATCATTCTTGCTATTGCCTGTCCTACGGAACCGATGTGCCACTATATGTCACGTTAACGTCGTCACTGTTACTCCCACTACGAGTCTCTCGAGTTAGCAAATGTTCCTCGCCGGATGACGAGGCATTTTGCTACCTTGAGAGGGTCATAGCTACTGCAGCCAGCTGCTCCCCCTTCTTTGAATCTTTCCTCTCTTTAATTCGTACTGTGGTGTCCTCTTTAATTATTACTGTGGTCAGTCCTGCAGGAGCAATATGCCACTACATGTAAACCTTAACGTTGTCTGAGCTACCTTAACGAAAATATCCTCGAGTTTTCAAAAAAAATTTCACATGGTGACGAGGCATTTGGCTGCCTTAAGAGAGTCATAGTACATCTGCCTGCTGCTCCCACTTTTCTAAGCCCATTCTCTCTATCATTCTTGCTATGGCTGTCCTACAGAACCGATGTGCCACTATATGTCCACGTTAACGTCGTCACTGTTACTCTAACTACGAGTCTCTCGAGTTAGCAAATGTACCTCGCCGGATGACGAGGCATTTGGCTACCTTAAGAGCGTCATAGTTACAGCAGCCAGCTGCTCCCCCTTCTTTGAATCGTTCCTCCCTTTAGATCGTACTGTGGTCAGTTTTGCAGAGCGATACGCCACCTTAAGAGAGTCATAGTACTCCTGCCTGCTGCTCCCACTTTTCTAAGCCCATTCTCTCTATCATTCTTGCTATTGCCTGTCCTACGGAACCGATGTGCCACTATATGTCACGTTAACGTCGTCACTGTTACTCCCACTACGAGTCTCTCGAGTTAGCAAATGTTCCTCGCCGGATGACGAGGCATTTTGCTACCTTGAGAGGGTCATAGCTACTGCAGCCAGCTGCTCCCCCTTCTTTGAATGTTTCCTCTCTTTAATTCGTACTGTGGTGTCCTGCAGATGCGATACGCCACCACCTGTCCATGTTACCGTTGTCTGAGTTACTTCAACAACGATTTCCTCGAGTTTTCAAATAAATTTCGCCGAGTGACGAGGCATTTGGCTACCTTAAGAGACTCATAGTTACTGCTGCCAGCTGCTCGACCTACTTTCTTTATTTCCACTCTTTAATTAATACTGTGGTCAGTCCTGCAGGAGCAATATGCCACCACATGTAAACCTTAACGTTGTCTGAGCTACCTTAACGAAAATATCCTCGAGTTTTCAAAAAAAATTTTACATGGTGACGAGGCATTTGGCTACCTTAAGGGAGTCATAGTACCCCTGCCTGCTGCTCCCACTTTTCTAAGTCCTTTCTCTCTATCATTCTTGCTATGGCTGTCCTACAGAACCGATGTGTCACTATATGTCCACGTTAACGTCGTCTCTGTTACTCGCACTACGAGTCTCTCGAGTTAGCAAATGTACCTCGCCGGATGACGAGGCATTTGGCTACCTTATAAGCGTCATAGTTACTGCAGCCAGCTGCTCCCCCTTCTTTGAAACTGTCCTGTCTTTAATTCGAACTGTGGTCAGTCCTGCAGAAGCGATACGCCACCACCTGTCCATGTTACCGTTGTCTGAGTTACTTCAACAACGATTTCCTCGAGTTTTCAAATAAATTTCGCCGAGTGACGAGGCATTTGGCTACCTTAAGAGAGTCATAGTTGCTGCAGCCAGCTGCTCCCCCTTCTTTGAATCATTCCTCTCTTTAATTCGTACCTTCGTGTCCTGCAGAAGCGATACGCCACCACCTGTATATGTTACCGTTGTCTGAGTTACTTCGACGACGATTTCCTCGAGTTTTCAAATAAATTTCGCCGAGTGACGAGGCATTTGGCTACCTTAAGAGAGTCATAGTTACTGCTGCCAGCTGCTCGACCTACTTTCTTTTATTCCACTCTTTAATTACTACTGTGGTCAGTCCTGCAGGAGCAATATGGCACTACATGTAAACCTTAACGTTGTCTGAGCTACCTTAACGAAAATATCCTCGAGTTTTCAAAAAAAATTTTACATGGTGACGAGGCATTTGGCTACCTTAAGGGAGTCATAGTACCCCTGCCTGCTGCTCCCACTTTTCTAAGCCCTTTCTCTCTATCATTCTTGCTATGGCTGTCCTACAGAACCGATGTGTCACTATATGTCCACGTTAACGTCGTCTCTGTTACTCCCACTACGAGTCTCTCGAGTTAGCAAATGTACCTCGCCGGATGACGAGGCATTTGGCTACCATATAAGCGTCATAGTTACTGCAGCCAGCTGCTCCGCCTTCTTTGAATCTTTCCTCTCCTTAATTCGTACCTTGGTGTCCTGCAGAAGCTATACGCCACCACCTGTATATGTTACCGTTATCTGAGTTACTTCTACGACGATTTCCTCGAGTTTTCAAATAAATTTCGCCGAGTGACGAGGCATTTGGCTACCTTAAGAGACTCATAGTTACTGCTGCCAGCTGCTCGACCTACTTTCTTTTATTCCACTCTTTAATTACTACTGTGGTCAGTCCTGCAGGAGCAATATGCCACTACATGTAAACCTTAACGTTGTCTGAGCTACCTTATCGAAGATATCCTCGAGTTTTCAAAAAAAATTTCACATGGTGACGAGGCATTTGGCTACCTTAAGAGAGTCATAGTACTCCTGCCTGCTGCTCCCACTTTTCTTAGCCCATTCTCTCTATCATTCTTGCTATTGCCTGTCCTACGGAACCGATGTGCCACTATATGTCCACGTTAACGTCGTCACTGTTACTCCCACTACGAGTCTCTCGAGTTAGCAAATGTTCCTCGCCGGATGACGAGGCATTTTGCTACCTTGAGAGAGTCATAGCTACTGCAGCCAGCTGCTCCCCCTTCTTTGAATGTTTCCTCTCTTTAATTCGTACTGTGGTGTCCTGCAGATGCGTTACGCCACCACCTGTCCATGTTACCGTTGTCTGAGTTACTTCAACAACGATTTCCTCGAGTTTCCAAATAAATTTCGCGGAGTGACAAGGCATTTGGCTTCCTTAAGAGAGTCATAGTTACTGCTGCCAGCTGCTCGACCTACTTTCTTTCTTTCCAATCACTAATTATTACTGTGGTCAGTCCTGCAGGAGCAATATGCCACTACATGTATACCTTAACGTTGTCTGAGCTACCTTAACGAAGATATTCTCGAGATTTCAAGAAAAATTTCACATGGTGACGAGGCATTTGGCTACCTTAAGTGAGTCATAGTACCCCTGCCTGCTGCTCCCACTTTTCTAAGCCCTTTCTCTCTATCATTCTTGCTATGGCTGTCCTACAGAACCGATGTGCCACTATATGTCCACATTAACGTCGTCTCTGTTACTCCCACTACGAGTCTCTCGAGTTAGCAAATGTACCTCGCCGGATGACGAGGCATTTGGCTACCTTAAGAGCGTCATAGTTACTGCAGCCAGCTGCTCCCCCTTCTTTGAAACTGTCCTGTCTTTAATTCGAACTGTGGTCAGTCCTACAGAAGCGATACGCCACCACCTGTCCATGTTACCGTTGTCTGAGTTACTTCAACAACGATTTCCTCGAGTTTTCAAATAAATTTCGCCGAGTGACGAGTCATTTGGCTACCTTAAGAGAGTCATAGTTACTGCTGCCAGCTGCTCGACCTACTTTCTTTATTTCCACTCTTTAATTATTACTGTGGTCAGTCCTGCAGGAGCAATATGCCACTACATGTATACCTTAACGTTGTCTGAGCTACCTTAACGAAGATATTCTCGAGTTTTCAAGAAAAATTTCACATGGTGACGAGGCATTTGGTTACCTTAAGTGAGTCATAGTACCCCTGCCTGCTGCTCCCACTTTTCTAAGCCCTTTCTCTCTATCATTCTTGCTATGGCTGTCCTACAGAACCGATGTGCCACTATATGTCCACGTTAACGTCGTCTCTGTTACTCCCACTACGAGTCTCTCGAGTTAGCAAATGTACCTCGCCGGATGACGAGGCATTTGGCTACCTTAAGAGCGTCATAGTTACTGCAGCCAGCTGCTCCCCCTTCTTTGAATCTGTCCTGTCTGTAATAAGTGCTGTGGTCAGTCCTGCAGAAGCGATACGCCACCACCTGTCCATGTTACCGTTGTCTGAGTTACCTCAACAACGATTTCCTCGAGTTTTCAAATAAATTTCGCCGAGTGACGAGGCATTTGGCTAGCTTAAGAGAGTCATAGTTACTGCAGCCAGCTGCTCCCCCTTCTTTGAATCTTTCCTCTCTTTAATTCGTACCTTGGTGTCCTGCAGAAGCGATACGCCACCACCTGTATATGTTACCGTTGTCTGAGTTACTTCGACGACAATTTCCTCGAGTTTTCAAATAAATTTCGCCGAGTGACGAGGCATTTGGCTACCTTAAGAGAGTCATAGTTACTGCTGCCAGCTGCTCGACCTACTTTCATTTTTTCCACTCATTAATTATTACTGTGGTCAGTCCTGCAGGACCAATATGCCACTACATGTAAACCTTAACGTTGTCTGAGCTACCTTAACGAAGATATTCTCGAGTTTTCAAAAAAAATTTCACATGGTGACGAGGCATTTGGCTGCCTTAAGAGAGTCATAGTACCCCTGCCTGCTGCTCCCACTTTTCTAAGCCCATTCTCTCTATCATTCTTGCTATGGCTGTCCTACAGAACCGATGTGCCACTATATGTCCACGTTAACGTCGTCACTGTTACTCTAACTACGAGTCTCTCGAGTTAGCAAATGTACCTCGCCGGATGACGAGGCATTTGGCTACCTTAAGAGCGTCATAGTTACAGCAGCCAGCTGCTCCCCCTTCTTTGAATCGTTCCTCCCTTTAGATCGTACTGTGGTCTGTCCTGCAGAGCGATACGCCACCACCTGTGCATGTTACCGTTGTCTGTGTTACTTCAACGACGATTTCCTCGAGTTTTCAAATAAATCTCGCCGAGTGACGAGGCATTTGGCTATTTAAGCCGTCTTTATTCACGTCTATGTGAACATACAAACAGATAAAAGTACCCACGAAGTGGGTTTACAAATGACAAAAACAAAACAAACACTAGATGGACAGGAAGAGACGTGAACAGAGAAGGGGTTGTGCCTGTAGACAGACGCCAGGCAGCAGCGTAGACGACATATAATTGGGCCCTCACCCAACACCAGTCCGGGGCATCGTGCGCCTAATGGCAGTCATAGTGTCGAACCGCCGCGCCGCCATCACAGTCCCGATGAGTACTCTTGTCGACATCGCCGCGAAGTGGTGGTCCTTGAATCCAAGCTGCCGCAGATCCTGTGCAGGTGTGGGTGACCACACCCCCCTCCATGAGATGGTAGCTGAAGAGGTGGTGATGGTCTTGGCTGCTGGGGTCTGACTCCTAATCGCCTGGTGGACGGCTTCCCTATTATAAACCGCGACTTTCTGCTGGTGACACTCTTCGATGTCAAGATTGACACCAACCACCTGGGCGTCGATGATATAGGCTGCATCGCCACGAACTGCCACGATGTCCGGCTTCCTCAGTCCCTCGGATGTTCTGAGGTGGGGCTCCAGGTCGACGTCGAAGCCCCTGCGACGAAGTCCCTGCGCGACGTAAGACGCCAGGGCGTTGTGTCGCTTCACTCGTGCGTCGTGACTTCGGAAGCAGTGCTGGACAACGTGGTTCGCAGTTTCTTTAGCGATGCAGCCAGCCCGGCATTTAGTATCACCAGCACGACCTCGCTGCAACCGTGCCCGGGTTGGAAGGGCATTGATCCTCGTACGGATGCAGGAGATAAAGTCGCGGCCTGTGATCGCTAGTCGAGGATCGTCGACCCAGCGATGCTGCCCTGGTGTTCGGGCAGACTTCTTAAGGGCAGCGCCGTCCACCGAGAGATGCAACCGTTCAGCCCACATCCGGCCCATTTGGTTTGAAGTTCTAATGACCGTATTATTACCCCGTAGTTGCTGCTCTAGCCTCCCAATCTCACGCCCCAGAACGTCGTCTGCTGTCCTGTCAGATAGGACACCCAATGCCCGCATCTTCGCGAGCCGGTTCCGCCGCAGAAGAGGCCCTAGCCAGCGCGCTGATGGCACTCCCAGCCCCCCAGATGACACAGGGGCATGGAAGTAACCAACAGGAACGTCCGCTGGCAGGCACAACCAAGATCTAACCGCTGCGCGGATGGTGGTGTCCATTGCTGACAGTTCTCCTAGGCGGGTCCTCGAAAGGGCCAAGCCATGGTGTATCCCTGGCAAGACGACGGTTCTGAGGGCGTGCAAACGCTGTTGTGGCTTTAGTGGTGCCTTGGATAGGACGGTCAGCTGTCGCTCGACCTCCCGCCTCGGATGAAAGAGGCTGCGTCCGCTCGTGGAGAACTCCAGGCCAAGATACCGGAAAGTGCTCTCGATCCCCAGGGCTGGGAGGATGGTATACCCAGCCCTGAAGGTCGTGGTGTCGTCGACCTTAATCTTCTTCTCACGGCCAGAAGCCGTCAGGGCGAGAGTGAAGCACTTTCCGGGATTGACTTGGAGACCAAGGTCCCCAAGGGCAGATGTTGCTGCATCAATAAGGTCCTGGAGCCCTCCTGGGGTCTCGGCGAACAGCAGGAGGTCGTCAGCAAAGGCAGCAGCGTTGAGACGTCGTCCCATCACATTGGCACCAATGTAATCTGGGAGGCGAGCAAGCATGAGGTCTAAGGAGAGGTTGAAAAGGATAGGAGAGAGAGGATCACCCTGCCTAACACCCCTTGAAGGCCGCACTGGACCCAGCGACATCCCAGGACCAGAGATCATCGTCACCCCATCCTCATAGCATCCCAGGACGTATCCAATGAACTCGTCAGGCAGGCAATGTGCCCTCAGGGCCGGCCTCAGGGCATCATGGTCTAGCGAGTCGAAAGCCTTGGACACATCCAGGGACGCAACATAGAGGGAGCGACAGTTTGCCCTGGCCTGTGTCATCGCCAAGTCCAACAAGAACGTATTGTGCAGCATCCCATCCTGAGGAAGGAAAGCCCGCTGACGCCCGTCCAGCACACAGGTCCGCATCAGACGGCCCGCCAGGATCTTATGGAAGACCCTAGCGAGGACTGAGCAAACCGTGATCGGACGGAAGTCAGCGGGGGATGCTGGGGCGGCCTTCTTGGGCAACAGGGATGTACGGGCTAGGAGAAGACGGGATGGGAGGCGACGGGTCAAGAGGAAGAGGTTAAGGATTTTAAGGAGGACCTCACGGGGTATACGGCGAATCTGGGCCGGTGTCAGTCGGTCTGGGCCTGCAGCAGAGCGACGAGGGGGGAGCGCTGAAGCAACTTCCTCCATCGTAATAGGCGCCCACAGCTGTTTGAAGGGAACCTCGATGGAGGAGGGCAACAGCCGACCCTCTAGACGGTCCCCCCGGCCAGATGGTCGCCGGGTGAAAAGGTCCTTCCAAAACTCCACCAACCCAGGAATAGGGGGTGGTGGGTGAAGGAGCGTTCCATCCAGAAGGCCGCTGATGCAGCGAGCAGCGCTCTTTGAGAAGGCCCGCTGACAGAGGGCATACTCCCTCCTCCGCAGAGCCCGCTTCGTCCCTCGTGGCTCTGACATCCTGCGGGGGGCAACAGGATTTAATGATGGTTCCCTGCTGCCGATAGCGTCAAGGGCAGCCGACAGCATGCCCATTATGACTGGGGCCGATGTCGTTGGCCCAAGCGCCAGGATGTCATCGACTGCTTTATACCTAGACCCAGACGACGGGAGGGCTGCCAGGGCCGACCAGACAGCTTGGTCGACAGTATCCACAGCTGCAGACGGGGAGGGGGGTGCTGCACAGGAACCGGTAGGTTCCACAGCTGCAGCAGATGGAAGCGACCCCACCCCAACAGCAGAGAGGGCAGCAACAAACTCGGCAACCTGGTTCCTATAGGCTGTTCCACGACGCTGCCCCTTAATGGACTCAAGGGAACGATTCGGGAACGCCTTTGCAAGCTCTTGATTTAGGAACCGGGTGCCCTTGAGCGTAAGTGCTGCTTCAGAGTGGGCCAGGCGTAGGAGCTCTTCACTAGACCACCTGGCCTTTACCCTCTCGGTGGTCACCTCTGCGTTGGCTGCGGCAGGATGGGCACGGCGGCGATGTACACCAAGACCTGTCTTGGTGGTGAAGGTCCGGTGGCACTCAGGACATATGATGGCAGGTACTACGGCTCGACCCGAACTGGCGGCGTCGGATGCTGACCCAACGACTGGCGCGGCGTCTCCTGTGGGAGTACCGCTACCTGATTTCTTCTTCGTGTTGGGGCCAGCTGAAACAGGGGCAGGGGGGGCGGCAACCCCCAGGCCCCGAAAGGTTCACCCCGCTCTGTCTGTCGAGGAACTTTGGAAGAGTTATACACAGGCATAATCTTCCTAAGAACCTCTCACGACCCCTGCCACGAGAAGGCCAGAGCTAGGATTTCCCACCGAGAGGCTAAGCGAACCATCATCCACTCGACATCGCTCGGATGCTAAGGAGTGGATAGAGAGGATCCGTATATGACGCATCATGTGAGCTTAAGAGAGTCATAGTTACTGCCGCCAGCTGCTCGACTAACTTTCTTTCTTTCCACTCATTAATTATTACTGTGGTCAGTCCTGCAGGAGCAATATGGCACTACATGTAAACCTTAACGTTGTCTGAGCTACCATAACGAAAATATCCTCGAGTTTTCAAAAAAAATTTTACATGGTGACGAGGCATTTGGCTACCTTAAGGGAGTCATAGTACCCCTGCCTGCTGCTCCCACTTTTCTAAGCCCTTTCTCTCTATCATTCTTGCTATGGCTGTCCTACAGAACCGATGTGTCACTATATGTCCACGTTAACGTCGTCTCTGTTACTCCCACTACGAGTCTCTCGAGTTAGCAAATGTACCTCGCCGGATGACGAGGCATTTGGCTACCATATAAGCGTCATAGTTACTGCAGCCAGCTGCTCCGCCTTCTTTGAATCTTTCCTCTCCTTAATTCGTACCTTGGTGTCCTGCAGAAGCTATACGCCACCACCTGTATATGTTACCGTTATCTGAGTTACTTCTACGACGATTTCCTCGAGTTTTCAAATAAATTTCGCCGAGTGACGAGGCATTTGGCTACCTTAAGAGACTCATAGTTACTGCTGCCAGCTACTCGACCTACTTTCTTTTATTCCACTCTTTAATTACTACTGTGGTCAGTCCTGCAGGAGCAATATGCCACTACATGTAAACCTTAACGTTGTCTGAGCTACCTTATCGAAGATATCCTCGAGTTTTCAAAAAAAATTTCACATGGTGACGAGGCATTTGGCTACCTTAAGAGAGTCATAGTACTCCTGCCTGCTGCTCCCACTTTTCTTAGCCCATTCTCTCTATCATTCTTGCTATTGCCTGTCCTACGGAACCGATGTGCCACTACATGTCCACGTTAACGTCGTCACTGTTACTCCCACTACGAGTCTCTTGAGATAGCAAATGTTCCTCGCCGGATGACGAGGCATTTTGCTACCTTGAGAGAGTCATAGCTACTGCAGCCAGCTGCTCCCCCTTCTTTGAATGTTTCCTCTCTTTAATTCGTACTGTGGTGTCCTGCAGATGCGATACGCCACCACCTGTCCATGTTACCGTTGTCTGAGTTACTTCAACAACGATTTCCTCGAGTTTTCAAATAAATTTCGCGGAGTGACAAGGCATTTGGCTTCCTTAAGAGAGTCATAGTTACTGCTGCCAGCTGCTCGACCTACTTTCTTTCTTTCCAATCACTAATTATTACTGTGGTCAGTCCTGCAGGAGCAATATGCCACTACATGTATACCTTAACGTTGTCTGAGCTACCTTAACGAAGATATTCTCGAGATTTCAAGAAAAATTTCACATGGTGACGAGGCATTTGGCTACCTTAAGTGAGTCATAGTACCCCTGCCTGCTGCTCCCACTTTTCTAAGCCCTTTCTCTCTATCATTCTTGCTATGGCTGTCCTACAGAACCGATGTGCCACTATATGTCCACATTAACGTCGTCTCTGTTACTCCCACTACGAGTCTCTCGAGTTAGCAAATGTACCTCGCCGGATGACGAGGCATTTGGCTACCTTAAGAGCGTCATAGTTACTGCAGCCAGCTGCTCCCCCTTCTTTGAAACTGTCCTGTCTTTAATTCGAACTGTGGTCAGTCCTACAGAAGCGATACGCCACCACCTGTCCATGTTACCGTTGTCTGAGTTACTTCAACAACGATTTCCTCGAGTTTTCAAATAAATTTCGCCGAGTGACGAGTCATTTGGCTACCTTAAGAGAGTCATAGTTACTGCTGCCAGCTGCTCGACCTACTTTCTTTATTTCCACTCTTTAATTATTACTGTGGTCAGTCCTGCAGGAGCAATATGCCACTACATGTATACCTTAACGTTGTCTGAGCTACCTTAACGAAGATATTCTCGAGTTTTCAAGAAAAATTTCACATGGTGACGAGGCATTTGGTTACCTTAAGTGAGTCATAGTACCCCTGCCTGCTGCTCCCACTTTTCTAAGCCCTTTCTCTCTATCATTCTTGCTATGGCTGTCCTACAGAACCGATGTGCCACTATATGTCCACGTTAACGTCGTCTCTGTTACTCCCACTACGAGTCTCTCGAGTTAGCAAATGTACCTCGCCGGATGACGAGGCATTTGGCTACCTTAAGAGCGTCATAGTTACTGCAGCCAGCTGCTCCCCCTTCTTTGAATCTGTCCTGTCTGTAATAAGTGCTGTGGTCAGTCCTGCAGAAGCGATACGCCACCACCTGTCCATGTTACCGTTGTCTGAGTTACCTCAACAACGATTTCCTCGAGTTTTCAAATAAATTTCGCCGAGTGACGAGGCATTTGGCTAGCTTAAGAGAGTCATAGTTACTGCAGCCAGCTGCTCCCCCTTCTTTGAATCTTTCCTCTCTTTAATTCGTACCTTTGTGTCCTGCAGAAGCGATACGCCACCACCTGTATATGTTACCGTTGTCTGAGTTACTTCGACGACAATTTCCTCGAGTTTTCAAATAAATTTCGCCGAGTGACGAGGCATTTGGCTACCTTAAGAGAGTCATAGTTACTGCTGCCAGCTGCTCGACCTACTTTCATTTTTTCCACTCATTAATTATTACTGTGGTCAGTCCTGCAGGACCAATATGCCACTACATGTAAACCTTAACGTTGTCTGAGCTACCTTAACGAAGATATTCTCGAGTTTTCAAAAAAAATTTCACATGGTGACGAGGCATTTGGCTGCCTTAAGAGAGTCATAGTACCCCTGCCTGCTGCTCCCACTTTTCTAAGCCCATTCTCTCTATCATTCTTGCTATGGCTGTCCTACAGAACCGATGTGTCACTATATGTCCACGTTAACGTCGTCACTATTACTCTAACTACGAGTCTCTCGAGTTAGCAAATGTACCTCGCCGGATGACGAGGCATTTGGCTACCTTAAGAGCGTCATAGTTACAGCAGCCAGCTGCTCCCCCTTCTTTGAATCGTTCCTCCCTTTAGATCGTACTGTGGTCAGTCCTGCAGAGCGATACGCCACCACCTGTGCATGTTACCGTTGTCTGTGTTACTTCAACGACGATTTCCTCGAGTTTTCAAATAAATCTCGCCGAGTGACGAGGCATTTGGCTATTTAAGCCGTCTTTATTCACGTCTATGTGAACATACAAACAGATAAAAGTACCCACGAAGTGGGTTTACAAATGACAAAAACAAAACAAACACTAGATGGACAGGAAGAGACGTGAACAGAGAAGGGGTTGTGCCTGTAGACAGACGCCAGGCAGCAGCGTAGACGACATATAATTGGGCCCTCACCCAACACCAGTCCGGGGCATCGTGCGCCTAATGGCAGTCATAGTGTCGAACCGCCGCGCCGCCATCACAGTCCCGATGAGTACTCTTGTCGACATCGCCGCGAAGTGGTGGTCCTTGAATCCAAGCTGCCGCAGATCCTGTGCAGATGTGGGTGACCACACCCCCCTCCATGAGATGGTAGCTGAAGAGGTGGTGATGGTCTTGGCTGCTGGGGTCTGACTCCTAATCGCCTGGTGGACGGCTTCCCTATTATAAACCGCGACTTTCTGCTGGTGACACTCTTCGATGTCAAGATTGACACCAACCACCTGGGCGTCGATGATATAGGCTGCATCGCCACGAACTGCCACGATGTCCGGCTTCCTCAGTCCCTCGGATGTTCTGAGGTGGGGCTCCAGGTCGACGTCGAAGCCCCTGCGACGAAGTCCCTGCGCGACGTAAGACGCCAGGGCGTTGTGTCGCTTCACTCGTGCGTCGTGACTTCGGAAGCAGTGCTGGACAACGTGGTTCGCAGTTTCTTTAGCGATGCAGCCAGCCCGGCATTTAGTATCACCAGCACGACCTCGCTGCAACCGTGCCCGGGTTGGAAGGGCATTGATCCTCGTACGGATGCAGGAGATAAAGTCGCGGCCTGTGATCGCTAGTCGAGGATCGTCGACCCAGCGATGCTGCCCTGGTGTTCGGGCAGACTTCTTAAGGGCAGCGCCGTCCACCGAGAGATGCAACCGTTCAGCCCACATCCGGCCCATTTGGTTTGAAGTTCTAATGACCGTATTATTACCCCGTAGTTGCTGCTCTAGCCTCCCAATCTCACGCCCCAGAACGTCGTCTGCTGTCCTGTCAGATAGGACACCCAATGCCCGCATCTTCGCGAGCCGGTTCCGCCGCAGAAGAGGCCCTAGCCAGCGCGCTGATGGCACTCCCAGCCCCCCAGATGACACAGGGGCATGGAAGTAACCAACAGGAACGTCCGCTGGCAGGCACAACCAAGATCTAACCGCTGCGCGGATGGTGGTGTCCATTGCTGACAGGGCTCCTAGGCGGGTCCTCGAAAGGGCCAAGCCATGGTGTATCCCTGGCAAGACGACGGTTCTGAGGGCGTGCAAACGCTGTTGTGGCTTTAGTGGTGCCTTGGATAGGACGGTCAGCTGTCGCTCGACCTCCCGCCTCGGATGAAAGAGGCTGCGTCCGCTCGTGGAGAACTCCAGGCCAAGATACCGGAAAGTGCTCTCGATCCCCAGGGCTGGGAGGATGGTATACCCAGCCCTGAAGGTCGTGGTGTCGTCGACCTTAATCTTCTTCTCACGGCCAGAAGCCGTCAGGGCGAGAGTGAAGCACTTTCCGGGATTGACTTGGAGACCAAGGTCCCCAAGGGCAGATGTTGCTGCATCAATAAGGTCCTGGAGCCCTCCTGGGGTCTCGGCGAACAGCAGGAGGTCGTCAGCAAAGGCAGCAGCGTTGAGACGTCGTCCCATCACATTGGCACCAATGTAATCTGGGAGGCGAGCAAGCATGAGGTCTAAGGAGAGGTTGAAAAGGATAGGAGAGAGAGGATCACCCTGCCTAACACCCCTTGAAGGCCGCACTGGACCCAGCGACATCCCAGGACCAGAGATCATCGTCACCCCATCCTCATAGCATCCCAGGACGTATCCAATGAACTCGTCAGGCAGGCAATGTGCCCTCAGGGCCGGCCTCAGGGCATCATGGTCTAGCGAGTCGAAAGCCTTGGACACATCCAGGGACGCAACATAGAGGGAGCGACAGTTTGCCCTGGCCTGTGTCATCGCCAAGTCCAACAAGAACGTATTGTGCAGCATCCCATCCTGAGGAAGGAAAGCCCGCTGACGCCCGTCCAGCACACAGGTCCGCATCAGACGGCCCGCCAGGATCTTATGGAAGACCCTAGCGAGGACTGAGCAAACCGTGATCGGACGGAAGTCAGCGGGGGATGCTGGGGCGGCCTTCTTGGGCAACAGGGATGTACGGGCTAGGAGAAGACGGGATGGGAGGCGACGGGTCAAGAGGAAGAGGTTAAGGATTTTAAGGAGGACCTCACGGGGTATACGGCGAATCTGGGCCGGTGTCAGTCGGTCTGGGCCTGCAGCAGAGCGACGAGGGGGGAGCGCTGAAGCAACTTCCTCCATCGTAATAGGCGCCCACAGCTGTTTGAAGGGAACCTCGATGGAGGAGGGCAACAGCCGACCCTCTAGACGGTCCCCCCGGCCAGATGGTCGCCGGGTGAAAAGGTCCTTCCAAAACTCCACCAACCCAGGAATAGGGGGTGGTGGGTGAAGGAGCGTTCCATCCAGAAGGCCGCTGATGCAGCGAGCAGCGCTCTTTGAGAAGGCCCGCTGACAGAGGGCATACTCCCTCCTCCGCAGAGCCCGCTTCGTCCCTCGTGGCTCTGACATCCTGCGGGGGGCAACAGGATTTAATGATGGTTCCCTGCTGCCGATAGCGTCAAGGGCAGCCGACAGCATGCCCATTATGACTGGGGCCGATGTCGTTGGCCCAAGCGCCAGGATGTCATCGACTGCTTTATACCTAGACCCAGACGACGGGAGGGCTGCCAGGGCCGACCAGACAGCTTGGTCGACAGTATCCACAGCTGCAGACGGGGAGGGGGGTGCTGCACAGGAACCGGCAGGTTCCACAGCTGCAGCAGATGGAAGCGACCCCACCCCAACAGCAGAGAGGGCAGCAACAAACTCGGCAACCTGGTTCCTATAGGCTGTTCCACGACGCTGCCCCTTAATGGACTCAAGGGAACGATTCGGGAACGCCTTTGCAAGCTCTTGATTTAGGAACCGGGTGCCCTTGAGCGTAAGTGCTGCTTCAGAGTGGGCCAGGCGTAGGAGCTCTTCACTAGACCACCTGGCCTTTACCCTCTCGGTGGTCACCTCTGCGTTGGCTGCGGCAGGATGGGCACGGCGGCGATGTACACCAAGACCTGTCTTGGTGGTGAAGGTCCGGTGGCACTCAGGACATATGATGGCAGGTACTACGGCTCGACCCGAACTGGCGGCGTCGGATGCTGACCCAACGACTGGCGCGGCGTCTCCTGTGGGAGTACCGCTACCTGATTTCTTCTTCGTGTTGGGGCCAGCTGAAACAGGGGCAGGGGGGGCGGCAACCCCCAGGCCCCGAAAGGTTCACCCCGCTCTGTCTGTCGAGGAACTTTGGAAGAGTTATACACAGGCATAATCTTCCTAAGAACCTCTCACGACCCCTGCCACGAGAAGGCCAGAGCTAGGATTTCCCACCGAGAGGCTAAGCGAACCATCATCCACTCGACATCGCTCGGATGCTAAGGAGTGGATAGAGAGGATCCGTATATGACGCATCATGTGAGCTTAAGAGAGTCATAGTTACTGCCGCCAGCTGCTCGACTAACTTTCTTTCTTTCCACTCATTAATTATTACTGTGGTCAGTCCTGCAGGAGCAATATGGCACTACATGTAAACCTTAACGTTGTCTGAGCTACCATAACGAAAATATCCTCGAGTTTTCAAAAAAAATTTTACATGGTGACGAGGCATTTGGCTACCTTAAGGGAGTCATAGTACCCCTGCCTGCTGCTCCCACTTTTCTAAGCCCTTTCTCTCTATCATTCTTGCTATGGCTGTCCTACAGAACCGATGTGTCACTATATGTCCACGTTAACGTCGTCTCTGTTACTCCCACTACGAGTCTCTCGAGTTAGCAAATGTACCTCGCCGGATGACGAGGCATTTGGCTACCATATAAGCGTCATAGTTACTGCAGCCAGCTGCTCCGCCTTCTTTGAATCTTTCCTCTCCTTAATTCGTACCTTGGTGTCCTGCAGAAGCTATACGCCACCACCTGTATATGTTACCGTTATCTGAGTTACTTCTACGACGATTTCCTCGAGTTTTCAAATAAATTTCGCCGAGTGACGAGGCATTTGGCTACCTTAAGAGACTCATAGTTACTGCTGCCAGCTACTCGACCTACTTTCTTTTATTCCACTCTTTAATTACTACTGTGGTCAGTCCTGCAGGAGCAATATGCCACTACATGTAAACCTTAACGTTGTCTGAGCTACCTTATCGAAGATATAGTCGAGTTTTCAAAAAAAATTTCACATGGTGACGAGGCATTTGGCTACCTTAAGAGAGTCATAGTACTCCTGCCTGCTGCTCCCACTTTTCTTAGCCCATTCTCTCTATCATTCTTGCTATTGCCTGTCCTACGGAACCGATGTGCCACTATATGTCCACGTTAACGTCGTCACTGTTACTCCCACTACGAGTCTCTTGAGATAGCAAATGTTCCTCGCCGGATGACGAGGCATTTTGCTACCTTGAGAGAGTCATAGCTACTGCAGCCAGCTGCTCCCCCTTCTTTGAATGTTTCCTCTCTTTAATTCGTACTGTGGTGTCCTGCAGATGCGATACGCCACCACCTGTCCATGTTACCGTTGTCTGAGTTACTTCAACAACGATTTCCTCGAGTTTTCAAATAAATTTCGCGGAGTGACAAGGCATTTGGCTTCCTTAAGAGAGTCATAGTTACTGCTGCCAGCTGCTCGACCTACTTTCTTTCTTTCCAATCACTAATTATTACTGTGGTCAGTCCTGCAGGAGCAATATGCCACTACATGTATACCTTAACGTTGTCTGAGCTACCTTAACGAAGATATTCTCGAGATTTCAAGAAAAATTTCACATGGTGACGAGGCATTTGGCTACCTTAAGTGAGTCATAGTACCCCTGCCTGCTGCTCCCACTTTTCTAAGCCCTTTCTCTCTATCATTCTTGCTATGGCTGTCCTACAGAACCGATGTGCCACTATATGTCCACATTAACGTCGTCTCTGTTACTCCCACTACGAGTCTCTCGAGTTAGCAAATGTACCTCGCCGGATGACGAGGCATTTGGCTACCTTAAGAGCGTCATAGTTACTGCAGCCAGCTGCTCCCCCTTCTTTGAAACTGTCCTGTCTTTAATTCGAACTGTGGTCAGTCCTACAGAAGCGATACGCCACCACCTGTCCATGTTACCGTTGTCTGAGTTACTTCAACAACGATTTCCTCGAGTTTTCAAATAAATTTCGCCGAGTGACGAGTCATTTGGCTACCTTAAGAGAGTCATAGTTACTGCTGCCAGCTGCTCGACCTACTTTCTTTATTTCCACTCTTTAATTATTACTGTGGTCAGTCCTGCAGGAGCAATATGCCACTACATGTATACCTTAACGTTGTCTGAGCTACCTTAACGAAGATATTCTCGAGTTTTCAAGAAAAATTTCACATGGTGACGAGGCATTTGGTTACCTTAAGTGAGTCATAGTACCCCTGCCTGCTGCTCCCACTTTTCTAAGCCCTTTCTCTCTATCATTCTTGCTATGGCTGTCCTACAGAACCGATGTGCCACTATATGTCCACGTTAACGTCGTTTCTGTTACTCCCACTACGAGTCTCTCGAGTTAGCAAATGTACCTCGCCGGATGACGAGGCATTTGGCTACCTTATAAGCGTCATAGTTACTGCAGAAAGCTGCTCCCCCTTCTTTGAATTTTTCCTGTCTTTAATTCGTACTGTTGTGTCCTGCAGATGCGATACGCCACCATCTGTCCATGTTACCGTTGTCTGAGTTACTTCAACAACGATTTCCTCGAGTTTTCAATTAAATTTCGCCGAGTGACGAGGCATTTGGCTACCTTAAGAGAGTCATAGTTACTGCAGCCAGCTGCTCCCCCTTCTTTGAATCTTTCCTCTCTTTAATTCGTACCTTATGTCCTGCAGAAGCGATACGCCACCTCCTGTATATGTTACCGTTGTCTGAGTTACTTCGACGACGATTTCCTCGAGTTTTCAAATAAATTTCGCCGAGTGACGAGGCATTTGGCTACCTTAAGAGAGTCATAGTTACTGCTGCCAGCTGCTCGACCTACTTTCTTTATTTCCACCCTTTAATTATTACTGTGGTCAGTCCTGCAGGAGCAATATGCCACTACATGTAAACCTTAACGTTGTCTGAGCTACCTTAACGAAAATATCCTCGAGTTTTCAAAAAAAATTTCACATGGTGACGAGGCGTTTGGCTACCTTAAGGGAGTCATAGTACCCCTGCCTGCTGCTCCCACTTTTCTAAGCCCTTTCTCTCTATCATTCTGCTATGGCTGTCCTGCAGAACCGATGTGTCACTATATGTCCACGTTAACATCGTCGCTGTTACTCCCACTACGAGTTTCTCGAGTTAGCAAATGTACCTCGCCGGATGACGAGGCATTTGGCTACCTAAAGAGCGTCATAGTTACTGCAGCCAGCTGCTCCCCCTGCTTTGAATGTTTCCTGTCTTTAATTCGTACTGTGGTCAGTCCTGCAGAAGCGATACGCCACCACCTGTCCATGTTACCGTTGTCTGAGTTACTTGAACAACGATTTCCTCGAGTTTTCAAATAAATTTCGCCGAGTGACGAGGTATTTGGCTACCTTAAGAGACTCATAGTTACTGCTGCCAGCTGCTCGACCTACTTTCTTTCTTTCCACTCTTTAATTATTACTGTGGTCAGTCCTGCAGGAGCAATATGCCACTACGTGTAAACCTTAACGTTGTCTGAGCTACCTTATCGAAGATATCCTCGAGTTTTCAAAAAAATTTTCACATGGGGACGAGGCATTTGGCTACCTTAAGAGAGTCATGGTACTCCTGCCTGCTGCTCCCACTTTTCTAAGCCCATTCTCTCCATCATTCTTGCTATTGCCTGTCCTACGGACCCGATGTGCCACTATATGTCCACGTTAACGTCGTCACTGTTACTCCCACTACGAGTCTGTCGAGTTAGCAAATGTACCTCGCCGGATGACGAGGCATTTGGCTACCTTATAAGCGTCATAGTTACTGCAGAAAGCTGCTTCCCCTTCTTTGAATCTTTCCTGTCTTTAATTCGTACTGTGGTGTCCTGCAGATGCGATACGCCACCATCTGTCCATGTTACCGTTGTCTGAGTTACTTCAACGACGATTTCCTCGAGGTTTCAAATAAATTTCGCCGAGTGACAAGGCATTTGGCTTCCTTAAGAGAGTCATAGTTACTGCTGACAGCTGCTCGACCTACTTTCTTTCTTTCCAATCACTAATTATTACTGTGGTCAGTCCTGCAGGAGCAATATGCCACTACATGTATACCTTAACGTTGTCTGAGCTACCTTAACGAAGATATTCTTGAGTTTTCAAGAAAAATTTCACATGGTGACGAGGCATTTGGTTACCTTAAGTGAGTCATAGTACCCCTGCCTGCTGCTCCCACTTTTCTAAGCCCTTTCTCTCTATCATTCTTGCTATGGCTGTCCTACAGAACCGATGTGCCACTATATGTCCACGTTAACGTCGTCTCTGTTACTCCCACTACGAGTCTCTCGAGTTAGCAAATGTACCTCGCCGGATGACGAGGCATTTGGCTACCTTAAGAGCGTCATAGTTACTGCAGCCAGCTGCTCCCCCTTCTTTGAATCTGTCCTGTCTTTAATAAGTACTGTGGTCAGTCCTGCAGAAGCGATACGCCACCATCTGTCCATGTTACCGTTGTCTGAGTTACCTCAACAACGATTTCCTCGAGTTTTCAAATAAATTTCGCCGAGTGACGAGGCATTTGGCTACCTTAAGAGAGTCATAGTAACTGCTGACAGCTGCTCGACCTACTTTCTTTCTTTCCACTCTTTAATTATTACTGTGGTCAGTCCTGCAGGAGCAATATGCCACTACATGTAAACCTTAACGTTGTCTGAGCTACCTTAACGAAAATATCCTCGAGTTTTCAAAAAATATGTTACATGGTGACGAGGCATTTGGCTACCTTAAGGGAGTCATAGTACCCCTGCCTGCTGCTCCCACTTTTCTAAGCCCTTTCTCTCTATCATTCTTGCTATGGCTGTCCTACAGAACCGATGTGTCACTATATGTCCACGTTAACGTCGTCTCTGTTACTCCCACTACGAGTCTCTCGAGTTAGCAAATGTACCTCGCCGGATGACGAGGCATTTGGCTACCTTATAAGCGTCATAGTTACTGCAGCCAGCTGCTCCCCCTTCTTTCAATCTTTCCTGTCTTTAATTCGTACTGAGGTCAGTCCTGCAGAAGCGATACGCCACCACCTGTCCATGTTACCGTTGTCTGAGTTACTTCAACAACGATTTCCTCGAGTTTTCAAATAAATTTCGCCGAGTGACGAGGCATTTGGCTACCTTAAGAGAGTCATAGTTACTGCAGCCAGCTGCTCCCCCTTCTTTGAATCTTTCCTCTCTTTAATTCGTACCTTGGTGTCCTGCAGAAGCGATACGCCACCACCTGTATATGTTACCGTTGTCTGAGTTACTTCGACGACGATTTCCTCGAGTTTTCAAATAAATTTCGCCGAGTGACGAGGCATTTGGCTACCTTAAGAGAGTCATAGTTACTGCTGCCAGCTGCTCGACCTACTTTCTTTATTTCCACTCTTTAATTATTACTGTGGTCAGTCCTGCAGGAGCAATATGCCACTACATGTAAACCTTAACGTTGTCTGAGCTACCTTAACGAAAATATCCTCAAGTTTTCAAAAAATATGTTACATGGTGACGAGGCATTTGGCTACCTTAAGGGAGTCATAGTACCCCTGCCTGCTGCTCCCACTTTTCTAAGCCCTTTCTCTCTATCATTCTTGCTATGGCTGTCATACAGAACCGATGTGTCACTATATGTCCACGTTAACGTCGTCTCTGTTACTCCCACTACGAGTCTCTCGAGTTAACAAATGTACCTCGCCGGATGACGAGGCATTTGGCTACCTTATAAGCGTCATAGTTACTGCAGCCAGCTGCTCCCCCTTCTTTCAATCTTTCCTGTCTTTAATTCGTACTGAGGTCAGTCCTGCAGAAGCGATACGCCACCACCTGTCCATGTTACCGTTGTCTGAGTTACTTCAACAACGATTTCCTCGAGTTTTCAAATAAATTTCGCCGAGTGACGAGGCATTTGGCTACCTTAAGAGAGTCATAGTTACTGCAGCCAGCTGCTCCCCCTTCTTTGAATCTTTCCTCTCTTTAATTCGTACCTTGGTGTCCTGCAGAAGCGATACGCCACCACCTGTATATGTTACCGTTGTCTGAGTTACTTCGACGACGATTTCCTCGAGTTTTCAAATAAATTTCGCCGAGTGACGAGGCATTTGGCTACCTTAAGAGAGTCATAGTACTGCTGCCAGCTGCTCGATCTACTTTCTTTATTTCCACTCTTTAATTATTACTGTGGTCAGTCCTGCAGGAGCAATATGCCACTACGTGGAAACCTTAACGTTGTCTGAGCTACCTTAACGAAAATATCCTCGAGTTTTCAAAAAAAATTTCACATGGTGACGAGGCATTTGGCTACCTTAAGGGAGTCATAGTACCCCTGCCTGCTGCTCCCACTTTTCTAAGCCCTTTCTCTCTATCATTCTTGCTATGGCTGTCCTGCAGAACCGATGTGTCACTATATGTCCACGTTAACATCGTCTCTGTTACTCCCACTACGAGTTTCTCGAGTTAGCAAATGTACCTCGCCGGATGACGAGGCAATTGGCTACCTTATAAGCGTCATAGTTACTGCAGCCAGCTGCTCCCCCTTCTTTGAATCTGTCCTGTCTTTAATAAGTACTGTGGTCAGTCCTGCAGAAGCGATACGCCACCACCTGTCCATGTTACCGTTGTCTGAGTTACTTCGACGACAATTTCCTCGAGTTTTCAAATAAATTTCGCCGAGTGACGAGGCATTTGGCTACCTTAAGAGAGTCATAGTTACTGCTGCCAGCTGCTCGACCTACTTTCATTTTTTCCACTCATTAATTATTACTGTGGTCAGTCCTGCAGGACCAATATGCCACTACATGTAAACCTTAACGTTGTCTGAGCTACCTTAACGTAAATATTCTCGAGTTTTCAAAAAAAATTTCACATGGTGACGAGGCATTTGGCTGCATTAAGAGAGTCATAGTACCCCTGTCTGCTGCTCCCACTTCCCTAAGCCCATTCTCTCTATCATTCTTGCTATGGCTGTCCTACAGAACCGATGTGTCACTATATGTCCACGTTAACGTCGTCTCTGTTACTCCCACTACGAGTCTGTCGAGTTAGCAAATGTACCTCGCCGGATGACGAGGCATTTAGCTATCTTATAAGCGTCATAGTTACTGCAGCCAGCTGCTCCCCCTTCTTTGAATCTGTCCTGTCTTTAATAAGTACTGTGGTCAGTCCTGCAGAAGCGATACGCCACCACCTGTCCATGTTACCGTTGTCTGAGTTACCTCAACAACGATTTCCTCGAGTTTTCAAATAAATTTCGCCGAGTGACGAGGCTTTTGGCTACCTTAAGAGAGTCATAGTTACTGCTGACAGCTGCTCGACCTACTTTCTTTCTTTCCACTCTTTAATTATTACTGTGGTCAGTCCTGCAGGAGCAATATGCCACTACATGTAAACCTTAACGTTGTCTGAGCTACCTTAACGAAAATATCCTCGAGTTTTCAAAAAATATGTTACATGGTGACGAGGCATTTGGCCACCTTAAGGGAGTCATAGTACCCCTGCCTGCGGCTCCCACTTTTCTAAGCCCTTTCTCTCTATCATTCTTGCTATGGCTGTCCTACAGAACCGATGTGTCACTATATGTCCACGTTAACGTCGTCTCTGTTACTCCCACTACGAGTCTCTCGAGTTAGCAAATGTACCTCGCCGGATGACGAGGCATTTGGCTACCTTATAAGCGTCATAGTTACTGCAGCCAGCTGCTCCCCCTTCTTTGAATCTTTCCTGTCTTTAATTCGTACTGAGGTCAGTCCTGCAGAAGCGATACGCCACCACCTGTCCATGTTACCGTTGTCTGAGTTACTTCAACAACGATTTCCTCGAGTTTTCAAATAAATTTCGCCGAGTGACGAGGCATTTGGCTACCTTAAGAGAGTCATAGTTACTGCAGCCAGCTGCTCCCCCTTCTTTGAATCTTTCCTCTCTTTAATTCGTACCTTGGTGTCCTGCAGAAGCGATACGCCACCACCTGTCCATGTTACCGTTGTCTGAGTTACTTCAACAACGATTTCCTCGAGTTTTCAAATAAATTTCGCCGAGTGACGAGGTATTTGGCTACCTTAAGAGACTCATAGTTACTGCTGCCAGCTGCTCGACCTACGTTCTTTCTTTCCACTCTTTAATTATTACTGTAATCAGTCCTGCAGGAGCAATATGCCACTACATGTAAACCTTAACGTTGTCTGAGCTACCTTATCGAAGATATCCTCGAGTTTTCAAAAAGATTTTCACATGGGGACGAGGCATTTGGCTACCTCAAGAGAGTCATAGTACTCCTGCCTGCTGCTCCCACTTTTCTAAGCCCATTCTCTCTATCATTCTTGCTATTGCCTGTCCTACGGAACCGATGTGCCACTATATGTCCACGTTAACGTCGTCACTGTTACTCCCACTACGAGTCTGTCGAGTTAGCAAATGTACCTCGCCGGATGACGAGGCATTTGGCTACCTTATAAGCGTCATAGTTACTGCAGAAAGCTGCTCCCCCTTCTTTGAATCTTTCCTGTCTTTAATTCGTACTGTGGTGTCCTGCAGATGCGATACGCCACCATCTGTCCATGTTACCGTTGTCTGAGTTACTTCAACGATGATTTCCTCGAGTTTTCAAATAAATTTTGCCGAGTGACAAGGCATTTGGCTTCCTTAAGAGAGTCATAGTTACTGCTGACAGCTGCTCGACCTACTTTCTTTCTTTCCAATCACTAATTATTACTGTGGTCAGTCGTGCAGGAGCAATATGCCACTACATGTATACCTTAACGTTGTCTGAGCTACCTTAACGAAGATATTCTCGAGTTTTCATGAAAAATTTCACATGGTGACGAGGCATTTGGTTACCTTAAGTGAGTCATAGTAGCCCTCCCTGCTGCTCCCACTTTTCTAAGCCCTTTCTCTCTATCATTCTTGCTATGGCTGTCCTACAGAACCGATGTGCCACTATATGTCCACGTTAACGTCGTCTCTGTTACTCCCACTACGAGTCTCTCGAGTTAGCAAATGTACCTCGCCGGATGACGAGGCATTTGGCTACCTTAAGAGCGTCATAGTTACTGCAGCCAGCTGCTCCCCCTTCTTTGAATCTGTCCTGTCTTTAATAAGTACTGTGGTCAGTCCTGCAGAAGCGATACGCCACCACCTGTCCATGTTACCGTTGTCTGAGTTACCTCAACAACGATTTCCTCGAGTTTTCAAATAAATTTCGCCGAGTGACGAGGCATTTGGCTACCTTAAGAGAGTCATAGTTACTGCTGACAGCTGCTCGACCTACTTTCTTTCTTTCCACTCTTTAATTATTACTGTGGTCAGTCCTGCAGGAGCAATATGCCACTACATGTAAACCTTAACGTTGTCTGAGCTACCTTAACGAAAATATCCTCGAGTTTTCAAAAAATATGTTACATGGTGACGAGGCATTTGGCTACCTTAAGGGAGTCATAGTACCCCTGCCTGCTGCTCCCACTTTTCTAAGCCCTTTCTCTCTATCATTCTTGCTATGGCTGTCCTACAGAACCGATGTGTCACTATATGTCCACGTTAACGTCGTCTCTGTTACTCCCACTACGAGTCTCTCGAGTTAGCAAATGTACCTCGCCGGATGACGAGGCATTTGGCTACCTTATAAGCGTCATAGTTACTGCAGCCAGCTGCTCCCCCTTCTTTGAATCTTTCCTGTCTTTAATTCGTACTGAGGTGAGTCCTGCAGAAGCGATACGCCACCACCTGTCCATGTTACCGTTGTCTGAGTTACTTCAACAACGATTTCCTCGAGTTTTCAAATAAATTTCGCCGAGTGACGAGGCATTTGGCTACCTTAAGAGAGTCATAGTTACTGCTGCCAGCTGCTCGACCTACTTTCTTTATTTCCACTCTTTAATTATTACTGTGGTCAGTCCTGCAGGAGCAATATGCCACTACATGTAAACCTTAACGTTGTCTGAGCTACCTTAACGAAAATATCCTCGAGTTTTCAAAAAAAATTTCACATGGTGACGAGGCATTTGGCTACCTTAAGGGAGTCATAACACCCCTGCCTGCTGCTCAAACTTTTCTAAGCCCTTTCTCTCTATCATTCTTGCTATGGCTGTCCTGCAGAACCGATGTGTCACTATATGTCCACGTTAACATCGTCTCTGTTACTCCCACTACGAGTTTCTCGAGTTAGCAAATGTACCTCGCCGGATGACGAGGCATTTGGCTACCTAAAGAGCGTCATAGTTACTGCAGCCAGCTGCTCCCCCTGCTTTGAATGTTTCCTGTCTTTAATTCGTACTGTGGCCAGTCCTGCAGAAGCGATACGCCACCACCTGTCCATGTTACCGTTGTCTGAGTTACTTCAACAACCATTTCCTCGAGTTTTCAAATAAATTTCGCCGAGTGACGAGGTATTTGGCTACCTTAAGAGACTCATAGTTACTGCTGCCAGCTGCTCGACCTACGTTCTTTCTTTCCACTCTTTAATTATTACTGTAATCAGTCCTGCAGGAGCAATATGCCACTACATGTAAAACTTAACGTTGTCTGAGCTACCTTATCGAAGATATCCTCGAGTTTTCAAAAAAATTTTCACATGGGGACGAGGCATTTGGCTACCTTAAGAGAGTCATAGTACTCCTGCCTGCTGCTCCCACTTTTCTAAGCCCATTCTCTCTATCATTCTTGCTATTGCCTGTCCTACGGAACCGATGTGCCACTATATGTCCACGTTAACGTCGTCACTGTTACTCCCACTACGAGTCTGTCGAGTTAGCAAATGTACCTCGCCGGATGACGAGGCATTTGGCTACCTTATAAGCGTCATAGTTACTGCAGAAAGCTGCTCCCCCTTCTTTGAATCTTTCCTGTCTTTAATTCGTACTGTGGTGTCCTGCAGATGCGATACGCCACCATCTGTCCATGTTACCGTTGTCTGAGTTACTTCAACGATGATTTCCTCGAGTTTTCAAATAAATTTCGCCGAGTGACAAGGCATTTGGCTTCCTTAAGAGAGTCATAGTTACTGCTGACAGCTGCTCGACCTACTTTCTTTCTTTCCAATCACTAATTATTACTGTGGTCAGTCGTGCAGGAGCAATATGCCACTACATGTATACCTTAACGTTGTCTGAGCTACCTTAACGAAGATATTCTCGAGTTTTCAAGAAAAATTTCACATGGTGACGAGGCATTTGGTTACCTTAAGTGAGTCATAGTACCCCTGCCTGCTGCTTCCACTTTTCTAAGCCCTTTCTCTCCATCATTCTTGCTATGGCTGTCCTACAGAACCGATGTGCCACTATATGTCCACGTTAATGTCGTCTCTGTTACTCCCACTACGAGTCTCTCGAGTTAGCAAATGTACCTCGCCGGATGACGAGGCATTTGGCTACCTTAAGAGCGTCATAGTTACTGCAGCCAGCTGCTCCCCCTTCTTTGAATCTGTCCTGTCTTTAATAAGTACTGTGGTCAGTCCTGCAGAAGCGATACGCCACCACCTGTCCATGTTACCGTTGTCTGAGTTACTTCGACGACAATTTCCTCGAGTTTTCAAATAAATTTCGCCGAGTGACGAGGCATTTGGCTACCTTAAGAGAGTCATAGTTACTGCTGCCAGCTGCTCGACCTACTTTCATTTTTTCCACTCATTAATTATTACTGTGGTCAGTCCTGCAGGACCAATATGCCACTACATGTAAACCTTAACGTTGTCTGAGCTACCTTAACGTAAATATTCTCGAGTTTTCAAAAAAAATTTCACATGGTGACGAGGCATTTGGCTGCATTAAGAGAGTCATAGTACCCCTGCCTGCTGCTCCCACTTCCCTAAGCCCATTCTCTCTATCATTCTTGCTATGGCTGTCCTACAGAACCGATGTGTCACTATATGTCCACGTTAACGTCGTCTCTGTTACTCCCACTACGAGTCTGTCGAGTTAGCAAATGTACCTCGCCGGATGACGAGGCATTTGGCTACCTAAAGAGCGTCATAGTTACTGCAGCCAGCTGCTCCCCCTGCTTTGAATGTTTCCTGTCTTTAATAAGTACTGTGGTCAGTCCTGCAGAAGCGATACGCCACCACCTGTCCATGTTACCGTTGTCTGAGTTACTTCAACAACGATTTCCTCGAGTTTTCAAATAAATTTCACCGAGTGACGAGGTATTTGGCTACCTTAAGAGACTCATAGTTACTGCTGCCAGCTGCTCGACCTATTTTCTTTCTTTCCACTCTTTAATTATTACTGTGGTCAGTCCTGCAGGAGCAATATGCCACTACATGTAAACCTTAACGTTGTCTGAGCTACCTTATCGAAGATATCCTCGAGTTTTAAAAAAAATTTTCACATGGGGACGAGGCATTTGGCTACCTTAAGAGAGTCATGGTACTCCTGCCTGCTGCTCCCACTTTTCTAAGCCCATTCTCTCTATCATTCTTGCTATTGCCTGTCCTACGGACCCGATGTGCCACTATATGTCCACGTTAACGTCGTCACTGTTACTCCCACTACGAGTCTGTCGAGTTAGCAAATGTACCTCGCCGGATGACGAGGCATTTGGCTACCTTATAAGCGTCATAGTTACTGCAGAAAGCTGCTTCCCCTTCTTTGAATCTTTCCTGTCTTTAATTCGTACTGTGGTGTCCTGCAGATGCGATACGCCACCATCTGTCCATGTTACCGTTGTCTGAGTTACTTCAACGACGATTTCCTCGAGTTTTCAAATAAATTTCGCCGAGTGACAAGGCATTTGGCTTCCTTAAGAGAGTCATAGTTACTGCTGACAGCTGCTCGACCTACTTTCTTTCTTTCCAATCACTAATTATTACTGTGGTCAGTCCTGCAGGACCAATATGCCACTACATGTATACCTTAACGTTGTCTGAGCTACCTTAACGAAGATATTCTTGAGTTTTCAAGAAAAATTTCACATGGTGACGAGGCATTTGGTTACCTTAAGTGAGTCATAGTACCCCTGCCTGCTGCTCCCACTTTTCTAAGCCCTTTCTCTCTATCATTCTTGCTATGGCTGTCCTACAGAACCGATGTGCCACTATATGTCCACGTTAACGTCGTCTCTGTTACTCCCACTACGAGTCTCTCGAGTTAGCAAATGTACCTCGCCGGATGACGAGGAATTTGGCTACCTTAAGAGCGTCATAGTTACTGCAGCCAGCTGCTCCCCCTTCTTTGAATCTGTCCTGTCTTTAATAAGTACTGTGGTCAGTCCTGCAGAAGCGATACGCCACCACCTGTCCATGTTACCGTTGTCTGAGTTACCTCAACAACGATTTCCTCGAGTTTTCAAATAAATTTCGCCGAGTGACGAGGCATTTGGCTACCTTAAGAGAGTCATAGTTACTGCTGACAGCTGCTCGACCTACTTTCTTTCTTTCCACTCTTTAATTATTACTGTGGTCAGTCCTGCAGGAGCAATATGCCACTACATGTAAACCTTAACGTTGTCTGAGCTACCTTAACGAAAATATCCTCGAGTTTTCAAAAAATATGTTACATGGTGACGAGGCATTTGGCTACCTTAAGGGAGTCATAGTACCCCTGCCTGCTGCTCCCACTTTTCTAAGCCCTTTCTCTCTATCATTCTTGCTATGGCTGTCCTACAGAACCGATGTGTCACTATATGTCCACGTTAACGTCGTCTCTGTTACTCCCACTACGAGTCTCTCGAGTTAGCAAATGTACCTCGCCGGATGACGAGGCATTTGGCTACCTTATAAGCGTCATAGTTACTGCAGCCAGCTGCTCCCCCTTCTTTGAATCTTTCCTGTCTTTAATTCGTACTGAGGTCAGTCCTGCAGAAGCGATACGCCACCACCTGTCCATGTTACCGTTGTCTGAGTTACTTCAACAACGATTTCCTCGAGTTTTCAAATAAATTTCGCCGAGTGACGAGGCATTTGGCTACCTTATGAGAGTCATAGTTACTGCAGCCAGCTGCTCCCCCTTCTTTGAATCTTTCCTCTCTTTAATTCGTACCTTGGTGTCCTGCAGAAGCGATACGCCACCACCTGTATATGTTACCGTTGTCTGAGTTACTTCCACGACGATTTCCTCGAGTTTTCAAATAAATTTCGCCGAGTGACGAGGCATTTGGCTACCTTAAGAGAGTCATAGTTACTGCTGCCAGCTGCTCGACCTACTTTCTTTATTTCCACTCTTTAATTATTACTGTGGTCAGTCCTGCAGGAGCAATATGCCACTACATGTAAACCTTAACGTTGTCTGAGCTACCTTAACGAAAATATCCTCGAGTTTTCAAAAAAAATTTCACATGGTGACGAGGCATTTGGCTACCTTAAGGGAGTCATAGTACCCCTGCCTGCTGCTCAAACTTTTCTAAGCCCTTTCTCTCTATCATTCTTGCTATGGCTGTCCTGCAGAACCGATGTGTCACTATATGTCCACGTTAACATCGTCTCTGTTACTCCCACTACGAGTTTCTCGAGTTAGCAAATGTACCTCGCCGGATGACGAGGCATTTGGCTACCTAAAGAGCGTCATAGTTACTGCAGCCAGCTGCTCCCCCTGCTTTGAATGTTTCCTGTCTTTAATTCGTACTGTGGTCAGTCCTGCAGAAGCGATACGCCACCACCTGTCCATGTTACCGTTGTCTGAGTTACTTCAACAACGATTTCCTCGAGTTTTCAAATAAATTTCGCCGAGTGACGAGGTATTTGGCTACCTTAAGAGACTCATAGTTACTGCTGCCAGCTGCTCGACCTACGTTCTTTCTTTCCACTCTTTAATTATTACTGTAATCAGTCCTGCAGGAGCAATATGCCACTACATGTAAACCTTAACGTTGTCTGAGCTACCTTATCGAAGATATCCTCGAGTTTTCAAAAAAATTTTCACATGGGGACGAGGCATTTGGCTACCTTAAGAGAGTCATAGTACTCCTGCCTGCTGCTCCCACTTTTCTAAGCCCATTCTCTCTATCATTCTTGCTATTGCCTGTCCTACGGAACCGATGTGCCACTATATGTCCACGTTAACGTCGTCACTGTTACTCCCACTACGAGTCTGTCGAGTTAGCAAATGTACCTCGCCGGATGACGAGGCATTTGGCTACCTTATAAGCGTCATAGTTACTGCAGAAAGCTGCTCCCCCTTCTTTGAATCTTTCCTGTCTTTAATTCGTACTGTGGTGTCCTGCAGATGCGATACGCCACCATCTGTCCATGTTACCGTTGTCTGAGTTACTTCAACGATGATTTCCTCGAGTTTTCAAATAAATTTCGCCGAGTGACAAGGCATTTGGCTTCCTTAAGAGAGTCATAGTTACTGCTGACAGCTGCTCGACCTACTTTCTTTCTTTCCAATCACTAATTATTACTGTGGTCAGTCGTGCAGGAGCAATATGCCACTACATGTATACCTTAACGTTGTCTGAGCTACCTTAACGAAGATATTCTCGAGTTTTCAAGAAAAATTTCACATGGTGACGAGGCATTTGGTTACCTTAAGTGAGTCATAGTACCCCTGCCTACTGCTCCCACTTTTCTAAGCCCTTTCTCTCTATCATTCTTGCTATGGCTGTCCTACAGAACCGATGTGCCACTATATGTCCACGTTAACGTCGTCACTGTTACTCCCACTACGAGTCTGTCGAGTTAGCAAATGTACCTCGCCGGATGACGAGGCATTTGGCTACCTTAAGAGCGTCATAGTTACTGCAGCCAGCTGCTCCCCCTTCTTTGAATCTGTCCTGTCCTGTACTGTGGTCAGTCCTGCAGAAGCGATACGCCACCACCTGTCCATGTTACCGTTGTCTGAGTTACTTCGACGACAATTTCCTCGAGTTTTCAAATAAATTTCGCCGAGTGACGAGGCATTTGGCTACCTTAAGAGAGTCATAGTTACTGCTGCCAGCTGCTCGACCTACTTTCATTTTTTCCACTCATTAATTATTACTGTGGTCAGTCCTGCAGGACCAATATGCCACTACATGTAAACATTAACGTTGTCTGAGCTACCTTAACGTAAATATTCTCGAGTTTTCAAAAAAAATTTCACATGGTGACGAGGTATTTGGCTGCATTAAGAGAGTCATAGTACCCCTGCCTGCTGCTCCCACTTCCCTAAGCCCATTCTCTCTATCATTCTTGCTATGGCTGTCCTACAGAACCGATGTGTCACTATATGTCCACGTTAACGTCGTCTCTGTTACTCCCACTACGAGTCTGTCGAGTTGGCAAATGTACCTCGCCGGATGACGAGGCATTTGGCTACCTAAAGAGCGTCATAGTTACTGCAGCCAGCTGCTCCCCCTGCTTTGAATGTTTCCTGTCTTTAATAAGTACTGTGGTCAGTCCTGCAGAAGCGATACGCCACCACCTGTCCATGTTACCGTTGTCTGAGTTACTTCAACAACGATTTCCTCGAGTTTTCAAATAAATTTCGCCGAGTGACGAGGTATTTGGCTACCTTAAGAGACTCATAGTTACTGCTGCCAGCTGCTCGACCTACTTTCTTTCTTTCCACTCTTTAATTATTAATGTGGTCAGTCCTGCAGGAGCAATATGCCACTACATGTAAACCTTAACGTTGTCTGAGCTACCTTATCGAAGATATCCTCGAGTTTTAAAAAAAATTTTCACATGGGGACGAGGCATTTGGCTACCTTAAGAGAGTCATGGTACTCCTGCCTGCTGCTCCCACTTTTCTAAGCCCATTCTCTCTATCAATCTTGCTATTGCCTGTCCTACGGACCCGATGTGCCACTATATGTCCACGTTAACGTCGTCACTGTTACTCCCACTACGAGTCTGTCGAGTTAGCAAATGTACCTCGCCGGATGACGAGGCATTTGGCTACCTTATAAGCGTCATAGTTACTGCAGAAAGCTGCTTCCCCTTCTTTGAATCTTTCCTGTCTTTAATTCGTACTGTGGTGTCCTGCAGATGCGATACGCCACCATCTGTCCATGTTACCGTTGTCTGAGTTACTTCAACGACGATTTCCTCGAGTTTTCAAATAAATTTCGCCGAGTGACAAGGCATTTGGCTTCCTTAAGAGAGTCATAGTTACTGCTGACAGCTGCTCGACCTACTTTCTTTCTTTCCAATCACTAATTATTACTGTGGTCAGTCCTGCAGGAGCAATATGCCACTACATGTATACCTTAACGTTGTCTGAGCTACCTTAACGAAGATATTCTTGAGTTTTCAAGAAAAATTTCACATGGTGACGAGGCATTTGGTTACCTTAAGTGAGTCATAGTACCCCTGCTTGCTGCTCCCACTTTTCTAAGCCCTTTCTCTCTATCATTCTTGCTATGGCTGTCCTACAGAACCGATGTGCCACTATATGTCCACGTTAACGTCGTCTCTGTTACTCCCACTACGAGTCTCTCGAGTTAGCAAATGTACCTCGCCGGATGACGAGGCATTTGGCTACCTTAAGAGCGTCATAGTTACTGCAGCCAGCTGCTCCCCCTTCTTTGAATCTGTCCTGTCTTTAATAAGTACTGTGGTCAGTCCTGCAGAAGCGATACGCCACCACCTGTCCATGTTACCGTTGTCTGAGTTACCTCAACAACGATTTCCTCGAGTTTTCAAATAAATTTCGCCGAGTGACGAGGCATTTGGCTACCTTAAGAGAGTCATAGTTACTGCTGACAGCTGCTCGACCTACTTTCTTTCTTTCCACTCTTTAATTATTACTGTGGTCAGTCCTGCAGGAGCAATATGCCACTACATGTAAACCTTAACGTTGTCTGAGCTACCTTAACGAAAATATCCTCGAGTTTTCAAAAAATATGTTACATGGTGACGAGGCATTTGGCTACCTTAAGGGAGTCATAGTACCCCTGCCTGCTGCTCCCACTTTTCTAAGCCCTTTCTCTCTATCATTCTTGCTATGGCTGTCCTACAGAACCGATGTGTCACTTTATGTCCACGTTAACGTCGTCTCTGTTACTCCCACTACGAGTCTCTCGAGTTAGCAAATGTACCTCGCCGGATGACGAGGCATTTGGCTATCTTATAAGCGTCATAGTTACTGCAGCCAGCTGCTCCCCCTTCTTTGAATCTGTCCTGTCTTAAATTCGAACTGTGGTCAGTCCTGCAGAAGCGATACGCCACCACCTGTCCATGTTACCGTTGTCTGAGTTACTTCAACAACGATTTCCTCGAGTTTTCAAATAAATTTCGCCGAGTGACGAGGTATTTGGCTACCTTAAGAGACTCATAGTTACTGCTGCCAGCTGCTCGACCTACTTTCTTTCTTTCCACTCTTTAATTATTACTGTGGTCAGTCCTGCAGGAGCAATATGCCACTACATGTAAACCTTAACGTTGTCTGAGCTACCTTATCGAAGATATCCTCGAGTTTTCAAAGAAATTTTCACATGGGGACGAGGCATTTGGCTACCTTAAGAGAGTCATGGTACTCCTGCCTGCTGCTCCCACTTTTCTAAGCCCATTCTCTCTATCATTCTTGCTATTGCCTGTCCTACGGACCCGATGTGCCACTATATGTCCACGTTAACGTCGTCACTGTTACTCCCACTACGAGTCTGTCGAGTTAGCAAATGTACCTCGCCGGATGACGAGGCATTTGGCTACCTTATAAGCGTCATAGTTACTGCAGAAAGCTGCTTCCCCTTCTTTGAATCTTTCCTGTCTTTAATTCGTACTGTGGTGTCCTGCAGATGCGATACGCCACCATCTGTCCATGTTGCCGTTGTCTGAGTTACTTCAACGACGATTTCCTCGAGTTTTCAAATAAATTTCGCCGAGTGACAAGGCATTTGGCTTCCTTAAGAGAGTCATAGTTACTGCTGACAGCTGCTCGACCTACTTTCTTTCTTTCCAATCACTAATTATTACTGTGGTCAGTCCTGCAGGACCAATATGCCACTACATGTATACCTTAACGTTGTCTGAGCTACCTTAACGAAGATATTCTTGAGTTTTCAAGAAAAATTTCACATGGTGACGAGGCATTTGGTTACCTTAAGTGAGTCATAGTACCCCTGCCTGCTGCTCCCACTTTTCTAAGCCCTTTCTCTCTATCATTCTTGCTATGGCTGTCCTACAGAACCGATGTGCCACTATATGTCCACGTTAACGTCGTCTCTGTTACTCCCACTACGAGTCTCTCGAGTTAGCAAATGTACCTCGCCGGATGACGAGGCATTTGGCTACCTTAAGAGCGTCATAGTTACTGCAGCCAGCTGCTCCCCCTTCTTTGAATCTGTCCTGTCTTTAATAAGTACTGTGGTCAGTCCTGCAGAAGCGATACGCCACCACCTGTCCATGTTACCGTTGTCTGAGTTACCTCAACAACGATTTCCTCGAGTTTTCAAATAAATTTCGCCGAGTGACGAGGCATTTGGCTACCTTAAGAGAGTCATAGTTACTGCTGACAGCTGCTCGACCTACTTTCTTTCCTTCCACTCTTTAATTATTACTGTGGTCAGTCCTGCAGGAGCAATATGCCACTACATGTAAACCTTAACGTTGCCTGAGCTACCTTATCGAAGATATCCTCGAGTTTTAAAAAAAATTTTCACATGGGGACGAGGCATTTTGCTACCTTAAGAGAGTCATGGTACTCCTGCCTGCTGCTCCCACTTTTCTAAGCCCATTCTCTCTATCATTCTTGCTATTGCCTGTCCTACGGACCCGATGTGCCACTATATGTCCACGTTAACGTCGTCACTGTTACTCCCACTACGAGTCTGTCGAGTTAGCAAATGTACCTCGCCGGATGACGAGGCATTTGGCTACCTTATAAGCGTCATAGTTACTGCAGAAAGCTGCTCCCCCTTCTTTGAATCTTTCCTGTCTTTAATTCGTACTGTGGTGTCCTGCAGATGCGATACGCCACCATCTGTCCATGTTACCGTTGTCTGAGTTACTTCAACGATGATTTCCTCGAGTTTTCAAATAAATTTCGCCGAGTGACAAGGCATTTGGCTTCCTTAAGAGAGTCATAGTTACTGCTGACAGCTGCTCGACCTACTTTCTTTCTTTCCAATCACTAATTATTACTGTGGTCAGTCGTGCAGGAGCAATATGCCACTACATGTATACCTTAACGTTGTCTGAGCTACCTTAACGAAGATATTCTTGAGTTTTCAAGAAAAATTTCACATGGTGACGAGGCATTTGGTTACCTTAAGTGAGTCATAGTACCCCTGCCTGCTGCTCCCACTTTTCTAAGCCCTTTCTCTCTATCATTCTTGCTATGGCTGTCCTACAGAACCGATGTACCACTATATGTCCACGTTAACGTCGTCTCTGTTACTCCCACTACGAGTCTCTCGAGTTAGCAAATGTACCTCGCCGGATGACGAGGCATTTGGCTACCTTAAGAGCGTCATAGTTACTGCAGCCAGCTGCTCCCCCTTCTTTGAATCTGTCCTGTCTTTAATAAGTACTGTGGTCAGTCCTGCAGAAGCGATACGCCACCACCTGTCCATGTTACCGTTGTCTGAGTTACCTCAACAACGATTTCCTCGAGTTTTCAAATAAATTTCGCCGAGTGACGAGGCATTTGGCTACCTTAAGAGAGTCATAGTTACTGCTGCCAGCTGCTCGACCTACTTTCATTTTTTCCACTCATTAATTATTACTGTGGTCAGTCCTGCAGGACCAATATGCCACTACATGTAAACATTAACGTTGTCTGAGCTACCTTAACGTAAATATTCTCGAGTTTTCAAAAAAAATTTCACATGGTGACGAGGCATTTGGCTGCATTAAGAGAGTCATAGTACCCCTGCCTGCTGCTCCCACTTCCCTAAGCCCATTCTCTCTATCATTCTTGCTATGGCTGTCCTACAGAACCGATGTGTCACTATATGTCCACGTTAACGTCGTCTCTGTTACTCCCACTACGAGTCTGTCGAGTTAGCAAATGTACCTCGCCGGATGACGAGGCATTTGGCTACCTAAAGAGCGTCATAGTTACTGCAGCCAGCTGCTCCCCCTGCTTTGAATGTTTCCTGTCTTTAATAAGTACTGTGGTCAGTCCTGCAGAAGCGATACGCCACCACCTGTCCATGTTACCGTTGTCTGAGTTACTTCAACAACGATTTCCTCGAGTTTTCAAATAAATTTCGCCGAGTGACGAGGTATTTGGCTACCTTAAGAGACTCATAGTTACTGCTGCCAGCTGCTCGACCTACTTTCTTTCTTTCCACTCTTTAATTATTACTGTGGTCAGTCCTGCAGGAGCAATATGCCACTACATGTAAACCTTAACGTTGTCTGAGCTACCTTATCGAAGATATCCTCGAGTTTTAAAAAAAATTTTCACATGGGGACGAGGCATTTGGCTACCTTAAGAGAGTCATGGTACTCCTGCCTGCTGCTCCCACTTTTCTAAGCCCATTCTCTCTATCATTCTTGCTATTGCCTGTCCTACGGACCCGATGTGCCACTATATGTCCACGTTAACGTCGTCACTGTTACTCCCACTACGAGTCTGTCGAGTTAGCAAATGTACCTCGCCGGATGACGAGGCATTTGGCTACCTTATAAGCGTCATAGTTACTGCAGAAAGCTGCTTCCCCTTCTTTGAATCTTTCCTGCCTTTAATTCGTACTGTGGTGTCCTGCAGATGCGATACGCCACCATCTGTCCATGTTACCGTTGTCTGAGTTACTTCAACGACGATTTCCTCGAGTTTTCAAATAAATTTCGCCGAGTGACAAGGCATTTGGCTTCCTTAAGAGAGTCATAGTTACTGCTGACAGCTGCTCGACCTACTTTCTTTCTTTCCAATCACTAATTATTACTGTGGTCAGTCCTGCAGGAGCAATATGCCACTACATGTATACCTTAACGTTGTCTGAGCTACCTTAACGAAGATATTCTTGAGTTTTCAAGAAAAATTTCACATGGTGACGAGGCATTTGGTTACCTTAAGTGAGTCATAGTACCCCTGCCTGCTGCTCCCACTTTTCTAAGCCCTTTCTCTCTATCATTCTTGCTATGGCTGTCCTACAGAACCGATGTGCCACTATATGTCCACGTTAACGTCGTCTCTGTTACTCCCACTACGAGTCTCTCGAGTTAGCAAATGTACCTCGCCGGATGACGAGGCATTTGGCTACCTTAAGAGCGTCATAGTTACTGCAGCCAGCTGCTCCCCCTTCTTTGAATCTGTCCTGTCTTTAATAAGTACTGTGGTCAGTCCTGCAGAAGCGATACGCCACCACCTGTCCATGTTACCGTTGTCTGAGTTACCTCAACAACGATTTCCTCGAGTTTTCAAATAAATTTCGCCGAGTGACGAGGCATTTGGCTACCTTAAGAGAGTCATAGTTACTGCTGACAGCTGCTCGACCTACTTTCTTTCTTTCCACTCTTTAATTATTACTGTGGTCAGTCCTGCAGGAGCAATATGCCACTACATGTAAACCTTAACGTTGTCTGAGCTACCTTAACGAAAATATCCTCGAGTTTCCAAAAAATATGTTACATGGTGACGAGGCATTTGGCTACCTTAAGGGAGTCATAGTACCCCTGCCTGCTGCTCCCACTTTTCTAAGCCCTTTCTCTCTATCATTCTTGCTATGGCTGTCCTACAGATCCGATGTGTCACTTTATGTCCACGTTAACGTCGTCTCTGTTACTCCCACTACGAGTCTCTCGAGTTAGCAAATGTACCTCGCCGGATGACGAGGCATTTGGCTATCTTATAAGCGTCATAGTTACTGCAGCCAGCTGCTCCCCCTTCTTTGAATCTGTCCTGTCTTAAATTCGAACTGTGGTCAGTCCTGCAGAGGCGATACGCCACCACCTGTCCATGTTACCGTTGTCTGAGTTACTTCAACAACGATTTCCTCGAGTTTTCAAATAAATTTCGCCGAGTGACGAGGTATTTGGCTACCTTAAGAGACTCATAGTTACTGCTGCCAGCTGCTCGACCTACTTTCTTTCTTTCCACTCTTTAATTATTACTGTGGTCAGTCCTGCAGGAGCAATATGCCACTACATGTAAACCTTAACGTTGTCTGAGCTACCTTATCGAAGATATCCTCGAGTTTTCAAAGAAATTTTCACATGGGGACGAGGCATTTGGCTACCTTAAGAGAGTCATGGTACTCCTGCCTGCTGCTCCCACTTATCTAAGCCCATTCTCTCTATCATTCTTGCTATTGCCTGTCCTACGGACCCGATGTGCCACTATATGTCCACGTTAACGTCGTCACTGTTACCCCCACTACGAGTCTGTCGAGTTAGCAAATGTACCTCAACGGATGACGAGGCATTTGGCTACCTTATAAGCGTCATAGTTACTGCAGAAAGCTGCTTCCCCTTCTTTGAATCTTTCCTGTCTTTAATTCGTACTGTGGTGTCCTGCAGATGCGATACGCCACCATCTGTCCATGTTACCGTTGTCTGAGTTACTTCAACGACGATTTCCTCGAGTTTTCAAATAAATTTCGCCGAGTGACAAGGCATTTGGCTTCCTTAAGAGAGTCATAGTTACTGCTGACAGCTGCTCGACCTACTTTCTTTCTTTCCAATCACTAATTATTACTGTGGTCAGTCCTGCAGGAGCAATATGCCACTACATGTATACCTTAACGTTGTCTGAGCTACCTTAACGAAGATATTCTTGAGTTTTCAAGAAAAATTTCACATGGTGACGAGGCATTTGGTTACCTTAAGTGAGTCATAGTACCCCTGCCTGCTGCTCCCACTTTTCTAAGCCCTTTCTCTCTATCATTCTTGCTATGGCTGTCCTACAGAACCGATGTGCCACTATATGTCCACGTTAACGTCGTCTCTGTTACTCCCACTACGAGTCTCTCGAGTTAGCAAATGTACCTCGCCGGATGACGAGGCATTTGGCTACCTTAAGAGCGTCATAGTTACAGCAGCCAGCTGCTCCCCCTTCTTTGAATCTGTCCTGTCTTTAATAAGTACTGTGGTCAGTCCTGCAGAAGCGATACGCCACCACCTGTCCATGTTACCGTTGTCTGAGTTACCTCAACAACGATTTCCTCGAGTTTTCAAATAAATTTCGCCGAGTGACGAGGCATTTGGCTACCTTAAGAGAGTCATAGTTACTGCTGACAGCTGCTCGACCTACTTTCTTTCTTTCCACTCTTTAATTATTACTGTGGTCAGTCCTGCAGGAGCAATATGCCACTACATGTAAACCTTAACGCTGTCTGAGCTACCTTATCGAAGATATCCTCGAGTTTTCAAAGAAATTTTCACATGGGGACGAGGCATTTGGCTACCTTAAGAGAGTCATGGTACTCCTGCCTGCTGCTCCCACTTTTCTAAGCCCATTCTCTCTATCATTCTTGCTATTGCCTGTCCTACGGACCCGATGTGCCACTATATGTCCACGTTAACGTCGTCACTGTTACTCCCACTACGAGTCTGTCGAGTTAGCAAATGTACCTCGCCGGATGACGAGGCATTTGGCTACCTTATAAGCGTCATAGTTACTGCAGAAAGCTGCTTCCCCTTCTTTGAATCTTTCCTGTCTTTAATTCGTACTGTGGTGTCCTGCAGATGCGATACGCCACCATCTGTCCATGTTACCGTTGTCTGAGTTACTTCAACGACGATTTCCTCGAGTTTTCAAATAAATTTCGCCGAGTGACAAGGCATTTGGCTTCCTTAAGAGAGTCATAGTTACTGCTGACAGCTGCTCGACCTACTTTCTTTCTTTCCAATCACTAATTATTACTGTGGTCAGTCCTGCAGGAGCAATATGCCACTACATGTATACCTTAACGTTGTCTGAGCTACCTTAACGAAGATATTCTTGAGTTTTCAAGAAAAATTTCACATGGTGACGAGGCATTTGGTTACCTTAAGTGAGTCATAGTACCCCTGCCTGCTGCTCCCACTTTTCTAAGCCCTTTCTCTCTATCATTCTTGCTATGGCTGTCCTACAGAACCGATGTGCCACTATATGTCCACGTTAACGTCGTCTCTGTTACTCCCACTACGAGTCTCTCGAGTTAGCAAATGTACCTCGCCGGATGACGAGGCATTTGGCTACCTTAAGAGCGTCATAGTTACTGCAGCCAGCTGCTCCCCCTTCTTTGAATCTGTCCTGTCTTTAATAAGTACTGTGGTCAGTCCTGCAGAAGCGATACGCCACCACCTGTCCATGTTACCGTTGTCTGAGTTACCTCAACAACGATTTCCTCGAGTTTTCAAATAAATTTCGCCGAGTGACGAGGCATTTAGCTACCTTAAGAGAGTCATAGTTACTGCTGACAGCTGCTCGACCTACTTTCTTTCTTTCCACTCTTTAATTATTACTGTGGTCAGTCCTGCAGGAGCAATATGCCACTACATGTAAACCTTAACGTTGTCTGAGCTACCTTAACGAAAATATCCTCGAGTTTTCAAAAAATATGTTACATGGTGACGAGGCATTTGGCTACCTTAAGGGAGTCATAGTACCCCTGCCTGCTGCTCCCACTTTTCTAAGCCCTTTCTCTCTATCATTCTTGCTATGGCTGTCCTACAGAACCGATGTGTCACTATATGTCCACGTTAACGTCGTCTCTGTTACTCCCACTACGAGTCTCTCGAGTTAGCAAATGTACCTCGCCGGATGACGAGGCATTTGGCTACCTTATAAGCGTCATAGTTACTGCAGCCAGCTGCTCCCCCTTCTTTGAATCTTTCCTGTCTTTAATTCGTACTGAGGTCAGTCCTGCAGAAGCGATACGCCACCACCTGTCCATGTTACCGTTGTCTGAGTTACTTCAACAACGATTTCCTCGAGTTTTCAAATAAATTTCGCCGAGTGACGAGGTATTTGGCTACCTTAAGAGACTCATAGTTACTGCTGCCAGCTGCTCGACCTACGTTCTTTCTTTCCACTCTTTAATTATTACTGTAATCAGTCCTGCAGGAGCAATATGCCACTACATGTAAACCTTAACGTTGTCTGAGCTACCTTATCGAAGATATCCTCGAGTTTTCAAAAAAATTTTCACATGGGGACGAGGCATTTGGCTACCTTAAGAGAGTCATAGTACTCCTGCCTGCTGCTCCCACTTTTCTAAGCCCATTCTCTCTATCATTCTTGCTATTGCCTGTCCTACGGAACCGATGTGCCACTATATGTCCACGTTAACGTCGTCACTGTTACTCCCACTACGAGTCTGTCGAGTTAGCAAATGTACCTCGCCGGATGACGAGGCATTTGGCTACCTTATAAGCGTCATAGTTACTACAGAAAGCTGCTCCCCTTCTTTGAATCTTTCCTGTCTTTAATTCGTACTGTGGTGTCCTGCAGATGCGATACGCCACCATCTGTCCATGTTACCGTTGTCTGAGTTACTTCAACGATGATTTCCTCGAGTTTTCAAATAAATTTCGCCGAGTGACAAGGCATTTGGCTTCCTTAAGAGAGTCATAGTTACTGCTGACAGCAGCTCGACCTACTTTCTTTCTTTCCAATCACTAATTATTACTGTGGTCAGTCGTGCAGGAGCAATATGCCACTACATGTATACCTTAACGTTGTCTGAGCTACCTTAACGAAGATATTCTCGAGTTTTCAAGAAAAATTTCACATGGTGACGAGGCATTTGGTTACCTTAAGTGAGTCATAGTACCCCTGCCTGCTGCTCCCACTTTTCTAAGCCCTTTCTCTCTATCATTCTTGCTATGGCTGTCCTACAGAACCGATGTGCCACTATATGTCCACGTTAACGTCGTCTCTGTTACTCCCACTACGAGTCTCTCGAGTTAGCAAATGTACCTCGCCGGATGACAAGGCATTTGGCTACCTTAAGAGCGTCATAGTTACTGCAGCCAGCTGCTCCCCCTTCTTTGAATCTGTCCTGTCTTTAATAAGTACTGTGGTCAGTCCTGCAGAAGCGATACGCCACCACCTGTCCATGTTACCGTTGTCTGAGTTACTTCGACGACAATTTCCTCGAGTTTTCAAATAAATTTTGCCGAGTGACGAGGCATTTGGCTACCTTAAGAGAGTCATAGTTACTGCTGCCAGCTGCTCGACCTACTTTCATTTTTTCCACTCATTAATTATTACTGTGGTCAGTCCTGCAGGACCAATATGCCACTACATGTAAACCTTAACGTTGTCTGAGCTACCTTAACGTAAATATTCTCGAGTTTTCAAAAAAAATTTCACATGGTGACGAGGCATTTGGCTGCATTAAGAGGGTCATAGTACCCCTGCCTGCTGCTCCCACTTCCCTAAGCCCATTCTCTCTATCATACTTGCTATGGCTGTCCTACAGAACCGATGTGTCACTATATGTCCACGTTAACGTCGTCTCTGTTACTCCCACTACGAGTCTGTCGAGTTAGCAAATGTACCTCGCCGGATGACGAGGCATTTGGCTACCTAAAGAGCGTCATAGTTACTGCAGCCAGCTGCTCCCCCTGCTTTGAATGTTTCCTGTCTTTAATAAGTACTGTGGTCAGTCCTGCAGAAGCGATACGCCACCACCTGTCCATGTTACCGTTGTCTGAGTTACTTCAACAACGATTTCCTCGAGTTTTCAAATAAATTTCGCCGAGTGACGAGGTATTTGGCTACCTTAAGAGACTCATAGTTACTGCTGCCAGCTGCTCGACCTACGATCTTTCTTTCCACTCTTTAATTATTACTGTAATCAGTCCTGCAGGAGCAATATGCCACTACATGTAAACCTTAACGTTGTCTGAGCTACCTTATCGAAGATATCCTCGAGTTTTCAAAAAAATTTTCACATGGGGACGAGGCATTTGGCTACCTTAAGAGAGTCATAGTACTCCTGCCTGCTGCTCCCACTTTTCTAAGCCCATTCTCTCTATCATTCTTGCTATTGCCTGTCCTACGGAACCGATGTGCCACTATATGTCCACGTTAACGTCGTCACTGTTACTCCCACTACGAGTCTGTCGAGTTAGCAAATGTACCTCGCCGGATGACGAGGCATTTGGCTACCTTATAAGCGTCATAGTTACTGCAGCCAGCTGCTCCCCCTTCTTTGAATCTTTCCTGTCTTTAATTCGTACTGAGGTCAGTCCTGCAGAAGCGATACGCCACCACCTGTCCATGTTACCGTTGTCTGAGTTACTTCAACAACGATTTCCTCGAGTTTTCAAATAAATTTCGCCGAGTGACGAGGTATTTGGCTACCTTAAGAGACTCATAGTTACTGCTGCCAGCTGCTCGACCTACGTTCTTTCTTTCCACTCTTTAATTATTACTGTAATCAGTCCTGCAGGAGCAATATGCCACTACATGTAAACCTTAACGTTGTCTGAGCTACCTTATCGAAGATATCCTCGAGTTTTCAAAAAAATTTTCACATGGGGACGAGGCATTTGTCTACCTTAAGAGAGTCATAGTACTCCTGCCTGCTGCTCCCACTTTTCTAAGCCCATTCTCTCTATCATTCTTGCTATTGCCTGTCCTACGGAACCGATGTGCCACTATATGTCCACGTTAACGTCGTCACTGTTACTCCCACTACGAGTCTGTCGAGTTAGCAAATGTACCTCGCCGGATGACGAGGCATTTGGCTACCTTATAAGCGTCATAGTTACTGCAGAAAGCTGCTCCCCTTCTTTGAATCTTTCCTGTCTTTAATTCGTACTGTGGTGTCCTGCAGATGCGATACGCCACCATCTGTCCATGTTACCGTTGTCTGAGTTACTTCAACGATGATTTCCTCGAGTTTTCAAATAAATTTCGCCGAGTGACAAGGCATTTGGCTTCCTTAAGAGAGTCATAGTTACTGCTGACAGCTGCTCGACCTACTTTCTTTCTTTCCAATCACTAATTATTACTGTGGTCAGTCGTGCAGGAGCAATATGCCACTACATGTATACCTTAACGTTGTCTGAGCTACCTTAACGAAGATATTCTCGAGTTTTCAAGAAAAATTTCACATGGTGACGAGGCATTTGGTTACCTTAAGTGAGTCATAGTACCCCTGCCTGCTGCTCCCACTTTTCTAAGCCCTTTCTCTCTATCATTCTTGCTATGGCTGTCCTACAGAACCGATGTGCCACTATATGTCCACGTTAACGTCGTCTCTGTTACTCCCACTACGAGTCTGTCGAGTTAGCAAATGTACCTCGCCGGATGACGAGGCATTTGGCTACCTAAAGAGCGTCATAGTTACTGCAGCCAGCTGCTCCCCCTGCTTTGAATGTTTCCTGTCTTTAATAAGTACTGTGGTCAGTCCTGCAGAAGCGATACGCCACCACCTGTCCATGTTACCGTTGTCTGAGTTACTTCAACAACGATTTCCTCGAGTTTTCAAATAAATTTCGCCGAGTGACGAGGTATTTGGCTACCTTAAGAGACTCATAGTTACTGCTGCCAGCTGCTCGACCTACGATCTTTCTTTCCACTCTTTAATTATTACTGTAATCAGTCCTGCAGGAGCAATATGCCACTACATGTAAACCTTAACGTTGTCTGAGCTACCTTATCGAAGGTATCCTCGAGTTTTCAAAAAAATTTTCACATGGGGACGAGGCATTTGGCTACCTTAAGAGAGTCATAGTACTCCTGCCTGCTGCTCCCACTTTTCTAAGCCCATTCTCTCTATCATTCTTGCTATTGCCTGTCCTACGGAACCGATGTGCCACTATATGTCCACGTTAACGTCGTCACTGTTACTCACACTACGAGTCTGTCGAGTTAGCAAATGTACCTCGCCGGATGACGAGGCATTTGGCTACCTTATAAGCGTCATAGTTACTGCAGAAAGCTGCTCCCCCTTCTTTGAATCTTTCCTGTCTTTAATTCGTACTGTGGTGTCCTGCAGATGCGATACGCCACCATCTGTCCATGTTACCGTTGTCTGAGTTACTTCAACGATGATTTCCTCGAGTTTTCAAATAAATTTCGCCGAGTGACAAGGCATTTGGCTTCCTTAAGAGAGTCATAGTTACTGCTGACAGCTGCTCGACCTACTTTCTTTCTTTCCACTCATTAATTATTACTGTGGTCAGTCCTGCAGGACCAATATGCCACTACATGTAAACCTTAACGTTGTCTGAGCTACCTTAACGTAAATATTCTCGAGTTTTCAAAAAAAATTTCACATGGTGACGAGGCATTTGGCTGCATTAAGAGAGTCATAGTACCCCTGCCTGCTGCTCCCACTTCCCTAAGCTCATTCTCTCTATCATTCTTGCTATGGCTGTCCTACAGAACCGATGTGTCACTATATGTCCACGTTAACGTCGTCTCTGTTACTCCCACTACGAGTCTGTCGAGTTAGCAAATGTACCTCGCCGGATGACGAGGCATTTGGCTACCTAAAGAGCGTCATAGTTACTGCAGCCAGCTGCTCCCCCTGCTTTGAATGTTTCCTGTCTTTAATAAGTACTGTGGTCAGTCCTGCAGAAGCGATACGCCACCACCTGTCCATGTTACCGTTGTCTGAGTTACTTCAACAACGATTTCCTCGAGTTTTCAAATAAATTTCGCCGAGTGACGAGGTATTTGGCTACCTTAAGAGACTCATAGTTACTGCTGCCAGCTGCTCGACCTACTTTCTTTCTTTCCACTCTTTAATTATTACTGTGGTCAGTCCTGCAGGAGCAATATGCCACTACATGTAAACCTTAACGTTGTCTGAGCTACCTTATCGAAGATATCCTCGAGTTTTAAAAAAAATTTTCACATGGGGACGAGGCATTTGGCTACCTTAAGAGAGTCATGGTACTCCTGCCTGCTGCTCCCACTTTTCTAAGCCCATTCTCTCTATCATTCTTGCTATTGCCTGTCCTACGGACCCGATGTGCCACTATATGTCCACGTTAACGTCGTCACTGTTACTCCCACTACGAGTCTGTCGAGTTAGCAAATGTACCTCGCCGGATGACGAGGCATTTGGCTACCTTATAAGCGTCATAGTTACTGCAGAAAGCTGCTTCCCCTTCTTTGAATCTTTCCTGTCTTTAATTCGTACTGTGGTGTCCTGCAGATGCGATACGCCACCATCTGTCCATGTTACCGTTGTCTGAGTTACTTCAACGACGATTTCCTCGAGTTTTCAAATAAATTTCGCCGAGTGACAAGGCATTTGGCTTCCTTAAGAGAGTCATAGTTACTGCTGACAGCTGCTCGACCTACTTTCTTTCTTTCCAATCACTAATTATTACTGTGGTCAGTCCTGCAGGAGCAATATGCCACTACATGTACACCTTAACGTTGTCTGAGCTACCTTAACGAAGATATTCTTGAGTTTTCAAGAAAAATTTCACATGGTGACGAGGCATTTGGTTACCTTAAGTGAGTCATAGTACCCCTGCCTGCTGCTCCCACTTTTCTAAGCCCTTTCTCTCTATCATTCTTGCTATGGCTGTCCTACAGAACCGATGTGCCACTATATGTCCACGTTAACGTCGTCTCTGTTACTCCCACTACGAGTCTCTCGAGTTAGCAAATGTACCTCGCCGGATGACGAGGCATTTAGCTACCTTAAGAGCGTCATAGTAACTGCAGCCAGCTGCTCCCCCTTCTTTGAATCTGTCCTGTCTTTAATAAGTACTGTGGTCAGTCCTGCAGAAGCGATACGCCACCACCTGTCCATGTTACCGTTGTCTGAGTTACCTCAACAACGATTTCCTCGAGTTTTCAAATAAATTTCGCCGAGTGACGAGGCATTTGGCTACCTTAAGAGAGTCATAGTTACTGCTGACAGCTGCTCGACCTACTTTCTTTCTTTCCACTCTTTAATTATTACTGTGGTCAGTCCTGCAGGAGCAATATGCCACTACATGTAAACCTTAACGTTGTCTGAGCTACCTTAACGAAAATATCCTCGAGTTTTCAAAAAATATGTTACATGGTGACGAGGTATTTGGCTACCTTAAGGGAGTCATAGTACCCCTGCCTGCTGCTCCCACTTTTCTAAGCCCTTTCTCTCTATCATTCTTGCTAAGGCTGTCCTACAGAACCGATGTGTCACTTTATGTCCACGTTAACGTCGTCTCTGTTACTCCCACTACGAGTCTCTCGAGTTAGCAAATGTACCTCGCCGGATGACGAGGCATTTGGCTATCTTATAAGCGTCATAGTTACTGCAGCCAGCTGCTCCCCCTTCTTTGAATCTGTCCTGTCTTAAATTCGAACTGTGGTCAGTCCTGCAGAAGCGATACGCCACCACCTGTCCATGTTACCGTTGTCTGAGTTACATCAACAACGATTTCCTCGAGTTTTCAAATAAATTTCGCCGAGTGACGAGGTATTTGGCTACCTTAAGAGACTCATAGTTACTGCTGCCAGCTGCTCGACCTACTTTCTTTCTTTCCACTCTTTAATTATTACTGTGGTCAGTCCTGCAGGAGCAATATGCCACTACATGTAAACCTTAACGTTGTCTGAGCTACCTTATCGAAGATATCCTCGAGTTTTCAAAGAAATTTTCACATGGGGACGAGGCATTTGGCTACCTTAAGAGAGTCATGGTACTCCTGCCTGCTGCTCCCACTTTTCTAAGCCAATTCTCTCTATCATTCTTGCTATTGCCTGTCCTACGGACCCGATGTGCCACTATATGTCCACGTTAACGTCGTCACTGTTACTCCCACTACGAGTCTGTCGAGTTAGCAAATGTACCTCGCCGGATGACGAGGCATTTGGCTACCTTATAAGCGTCATAGTTACTGCAGAAAGCTGCTTCCCCTTCTTTGAATCTTTCCTGTCTTTAATTCGTACTGTGGTGTCCTGCAGATGCGATACGCCACCATCTGTCCATGTTACCGTTGTCTGAGTTACTTCAACGACGATTTCCTCGAGTTTTCAAATAAATTTCGCCGAGTGACAAGGCATTTGGCTTCCTTAAGAGAGTCATAGTTACTGCTGACAGCTGCTCGACCTACTTTCTTTCTTTCCAATCACTAATTATTACTGTGGTCAGTCCTGCAGGACCAATATGCCACTACATGTATACCTTAACGTTGTCTGAGCTACCTTAACGAAGATATTCTTGAGTTTTCAAGAAAAATTTCACATGGTGACGAGGCATTTGGTTACCTTAAGTGAGTCATAGTACCCCTGCCTGCTGCTCCCACTTTTCTAAGCCCTTTCTCTCTATCATTCTTGCTATGGCTGTCCTACAGAACCGATGTGCCACTATATGTCCACGTTAACGTCGTCTCTGTTACTCCCACTACGAGTCTCTCGAGTTAGCAAATGTACCTCGCCGGATGACGAGGCATTTGGCTGCCTTAAGAGCGTCATAGTTACTGCAGCCAGCTGCTCCCCCTTCTTTGAATCTGTCCTGTCTTTAATAAGTACTGTGGTCAGTCCTGCAGAAGAGATACGCCACCACCTGTCCATGTTACCGTTGTCTGAGTTACCTCAACAACGATTTCCTCGAGTTTTCAAGTAAATTTCGCCGAGTGACGAGGCATTTGGCTACCTTAAGAGAGTCATAGTTACTGCTGACAGCTGCTCGACCTACTTTCTTTCTTTCCACTCTTTAATTATTACTGTGGTCAGTCCTGCAGGAGCAATATGCCACTACATGTAAACCTTAACGTTGTCTGAGCTACCTTAACGAAAATATCCTCGAGTTTTCAAAAAATATGTTACATGGTGACGAGGCATTTGGCTACCTTAAGGGAGTCATAGTACCCCTGCCTGCTGCTCCCACTTTTCTAAGCCCTTTCTCTCTATCATTCTTGCTATGGCTGTCCTACAGAACCGATGTGTCACTATATGTCCACGTTAACGTCGTCTCTGTTACTCCCACTACGAGTCTCTCGAGTTAGCAAATGTACCTCGCCGGATGACGAGGCATTTGGCTACCTTATAAGCGTCATAGTTACTGCAGCCAGCTGCTCCCCCTTCTTTGAATCTTTCCTGTCTTTAATTCGTACTGAGGTCAGTCCTGCAGAAGCGATACGCCACCACCTGTCCATGTTACCGTTGTCTGAGTTACTTCAACAACGATTTCCTCGAGTTTTCAAATAAATTTCGCCGAGTGACGAGGTATTTGGCTACCTTAAGAGACTCATAGTTACTGCTGCCAGCTGCTCGACCTACTTTCTTTCTTTCCACTCTTTAATTATTACTGTGGTCAGTCCTGCAGGAGCAATATGCCACTACATGTAAACCTTAACGTTGTCTGAGCTACCTTATCGAAGATATCCTCGAGTTTTAAAAAAAATTTTCACATGGGGACGAGGCATTTGGCTACCTTAAGAGAGTCATGGTACTCCTGCCTGCTGCTCCCACTTTTCTAAGCCCATTCTCTCTATCATTCTTGCTATTGCCTGTCCTACGGACCCGATGTGCCACTATATGTCCACGTTAACGTCGTCACTGTTACTCCCACTACGAGTCTGTCGAGTTAGTAAATGTACCTCGCCGGATGACGAGGCATTTGGCTACCTTATAAGCGTCATAGTTACTGCAGAAAGCTGCTTCCCCTTCTTTGAATCTTTCCTGTCTTTAATTCGTACTGTGGTGTCCTGCAGATGCGATACGCCACCATCTGTCCATGTTACCGTTGTCTGAGTTACTTCAACGACGATTTCCTCGAGTTTTCAAATAAATTTCGCCGAGTGACAAGGCATTTGGCTTCCTTAAGAGAGTCATAGTTACTGCTGACAGCTGCTCGACCTACTTTCTTTCTTTCCAATCACTAATTATTACTGTGGTCAGTCCTGCAGGAGCAATATGCCACTACATGTATACCTTAACGTTGTCTGAGCTACCTTAACGAAGATATTCTTGAGTTTTCAAGAAAAATTTCACATGGTGACGAGGCATTTGGTTACCTTAAGTGAGTCATAGTACCCCTGCCTGCTGCTCCCACTTTTCTAAGCCCTTTCTCTCTATCATTCTTGCTATGGCTGTCCTACAGAACCGATGTGCCACTATATGTCCACGTTAACGTCGTCTCTGTTACTCCCACTACGAGTCTCTCGAGTTAGCAAATGTACCTCGCCGGATGACGAGGCATTTGGCTACCTTAAGAGCGTCATAGTTACTGCAGCCAGCTGCTCCCCCTTCTTTGAATCTGTCCTGTCTTTAATAAGTACTGTGGTCAGTCCTGCAGAAGCGATACGCCACCACCTGTCCATGTTACCGTTGTCTGAGTTACCTCAACAACGATTTCCTCGAGTTTTCAAGTAAATTTCGCCGAGTGACGAGGCATTTGGCTACCTTAAGAGAGTCATAGTTACTGCTGACAGCTGCTCGACCTACTTTCTTTCTTTCCACTCTTTAATTATTACTGTGGTCAGTCCTGCAGGAGCAATATGCCACTATATGTAAACCTTAACGTTGTCTGAGCTACCTTAACGAAAATATCCTCGAGTTTTCAAAAAATATGTTACATGGTGACGAGGCATTTGGCTACCTTAAGGGAGTCATAGTACCCCTGCCTGCTGCTCCCACTATTCTAAGCCCTTTCTCTCTATCATTCTTGCTATGGCTGTCCTACAGAACCGATGTGTCACTATATGTCCACGTTAACGTCGTCTCTGTTACTCCCACTACGAGTCTCTCGAGTTAGCAAATGTACCTCGCCGGATGACGAGGCATTTGGCTATCTTATAAGCGTCATAGTTACTGCAGCCAGCTGCTCCCCCTTCTTTGAATCTGTCCTGTCTTAAATTCGAACTGTGGTCAGTCCTGCAGAAGCGATACGCCACCACCTGTCCATGTTACCGTTGTCTGAGTTACTTCAACAACGATTTCCTCGAGTTTTCAAATAAATTTCGCCGAGAGACGAGGTATTTGGCTACCTTAAGAGACTCATAGTTACTGCTGCCAGCTGCTCGACCTACTTTCTTTCTTTCCACTCTTTAATTATTACTGTGGTCAGTCCTGCAGGAGCAATATGCCACTACATGTAAACCTTAACGTTGTCTGAGCTACCTTATCGAAGATATCCTCGAGTTTTCAAAGAAATTTTCACATGGGGACGAGGCATTTGGCTACCTTAAGAGAGTCATGGTACTCCTGCCTGCTGCTCCCACTTTTCTAAGCCCATTCTCTCTATCATTCTTGCTATTGCCTGTCCTACGGACCCGATGTGCCACTATATGTCCACGTTAAGGTCGTCACTGTTACTCCCACTACGAGTCTGTCGAGTTAGCAAATGTACCTCGCCGGATGACGAGGCATTTGGCTACCTTATAAGCGTCATAGTTACTGCAGAAAGCTGCTTCCCCTTCTTTGAATCTTTCCTGTCTTTAATTCGTACTGTGGTGTCCTGCAGATGCGATACGCCACCATCTGTCCATGTTACCGTTGTCTGAGTTACTTCAACGACGATTTCCTCGAGTTTTCAAATAAATTTCGCCGAGTGACAAGGCATTTGGCTTCCTTAAGAGAGTCATAGTTACTGCTGACAGCTGCTCGACCTACTTTCTTTCTTTCCAATCACTAATTATTACTGTGGTCAGTCCTGCAGGAGCAATATGCCACTACATGTATACCTTAACGTTGTCTGAGCTACCTTAACGAAGATATTCTTGAGTTTTCAAGAAAAATTTCACATGGTGGCGAGGCATTTGGTTACCTTAAGTGAGTCATAGTACCCCTGTCTGCTGCTCCCACTTTCCTAAGCCCTTTCTCTCTATCATTCTTGCTATGGCTGTCCTACAGAACCGATGTGCCACTATATGTCCACGTTAACGTCGTCTCTGTTACTCCCACTACGAGTCTCTCGAGTTAGCAAATGTACCTCGCCGGATGACGAGGCATTTGGCTACCTTAAGAGCGTCATAGTTACTGCAGCCAGCTGCTCCCCCTTCTTTGAATCTGTCCTGTCTTTAATAAGTACTGTGGTCAGTCCTGCAGAAGCGATACGCCACCACCTGTCCATGTTACCGTTGTCTGAGTTACCTCAACAACGATTTCCTCGAGTTTTCAAATAAATTTCGCCGAGTGACGAGGCATTTGGCTACCTTAAGAGAGTCATAGTTACTGCTGACAGCTGCTCGACCTACTTTCTTTCTTTCCACTCTTTAATTATTACTGTGGTCAGTCCTGCAGGAGCAATATGCCACTACATGTAAACCTTAACGTTGTCTGAGCTACCTTAACGAAAATATCCTCGAGTTTTCAAAAAATATGTTACATGGTGACGAGGCATTTGGCTACCTTAAGGGAGTCATAGTACCCCTGCCTGCTGCTCCCACTTTTCTAAGCCCTTTCTCTCTATCATTCTTGCTATGGCTGTCCTACAGAACCGATGTGTCACTATATGTCCACGTTAACGTCGTCTCTGTTACTCCCACTACGAGTCTCTCGAGTTAGCAAATGTACCTCGCCGGATGACGAGGCATTTGGCTACCTTATAAGCGTCATAGTTACTGCAGCCAGCTGCTCCCCCTTCTTTGAATCTTTCCTGTCTTTAATTCGTACTGAGGTGAGTCCTGCAGAAGCGATACGCCACCACCTGTCCATGTTACCGTTGTCTGAGTTACTTCAACAACGATTTCCTCGAGTTTTCAAATAAATTTCGCCGAGTGACGAGGCATTTGGCTACCTTAAGAGAGTCATAGTTACTGCAGCCAGCTGCTCCCCCTTCTTTGAATCTTTCCTCTCTTTAATTCGTACCTTGGTGTCCTGCAGAAGCGATACGCCACCACCTGTATATGTTACCGTTGTCTGAGTTACTTCGACGACGATTTCCTCGAGTTTTCAAATAAATTTCGCCGAGTGACGAGGCATTTGGCTACCTTAAGAGAGTCATAGTTACTGCTGCCAGCTGCTCGACCTACTTTCTTTATTTCCACTCTTTAATTATTACTGTTGTCAGTCCTGCAGGAGCAATATGCCACTACATGTAAACCTTAACGTTGTCTGAGCTACCTTAACGAAAATATCCTCGAGTTTTCAAAAAAAATTTCACATGGTGACGAGGCATTTGGCTACCTTAAGGGAGTCATAGTACCCCTGCCTGCTGCTCAAACTTTTCTAAGCCCTTTCTCTCTATCATTCTTGCTATGGCTGTCCTGCAGAACCGATGTGTCACTATATGTCCACGTTAACATCGTCTCTGTTACTCCCACTACGAGTTTCTCGAGTTAGCAAATGTACCTCGCCGGATGACGAGGCATTTGGCTACCTAAAGAGTGTCATAGTTACTGCAGCCAGCTGCTCCCCCTGCTTTGAATGTTTCCTGTCTTTAATTCGTACTGTGGTCAGTCCTGCAGAAGCGATACGCCACCACCTGTCCATGTTACCGTTGTCTGAGTTACTTCAACAACGATTTCCTCGAGTTTTCAAATAAATTTCGCCGAGTGACGAGGTATTTGGCTACCTTAAGAGACTCATAGTTACTGCTGCCAGCTGCTCGACCTACGTTCTTTCTTTCCACTCTTTAATTATTACTGTAATCAGTCCTGCAGGAGCAATATGCCACTACATGTAAACCTTAACCTTGTCTGAGCTACCTTATCGAAGATATCCTCGAGTTTTCAAAAAAATTTTTACATGGGGACGAGGCATTTGGCTACCTTAAGAGAGTCATAGTACTCCTGCCTGCTGCTCCCACTTTTCTAAGCCCATTCTCTCTATCATTCTTGCTATTGCCTGTCCTACGGAACCGATGTGCCACTATATGTCCACGTTAACGTCGTCACTGTTACTCCCACTACGAGTCTGTCAAGTTAGCAAATGTACCTCGCCGGATGACGAGGCATTTGGCTACCTTATAAGCGTCATAGTTACTGCAGAAAGCTGCTCCCCCTTCTTTGAATCTTTCCTGTCTTTAATTCGTACTGTGGTGTCCTGCAGATGCGATACGCCACCATCTGTCCATGTTACCGTTGTCTGAGTTACTTCAACGATGATTTCCTCGAGTTTTCAAATAAATTTCGCCGAGTGACAAGGCATTTGGCTTCCTTAAGAGAGTCATAGTTACTGCTGACAGCTGCTCGACCTACTTTCTTTCTTTCCAATCACTAATTATTACTGTGGTCAGTCGTGCAGGAGCAATATGCCACTACATGTATACCTTAACGTTGTCTGAGCTACCTTAACGAAGATATTCTCGAGTTTTCAAGAAAAATTTCACATGGTGACGAGACATTTGGTTACCTTAAGTGAGTCATAGTACCCCTGCCTGCTGCTCCCACTTTTCTAAGCCCTTTCTCTCTATCATTCTTGCTATGGCTGTCCTACAGAACCGATGTGCCACTATATGTCCACGTTAACGTCGTCTCTGTTACTCCCACTACGAGTCTCTCGAGTTAGCAAATGTACCTCGCCGGATGACGAGGCATTTGGCTACCTTAAGAGCGTCATAGTTACTGCAGCCAGCTGCTCCCCCTTCTTTGAATCTGTCCTGTCTTTAATAAGTACTGTGGTCAGTCCTGCAGAAGCGATACGCCACCACCTGTCCATGTTACCGTTGTCTGAGTTACTTCGACGACAATTTCCTCGAGTTTTCAAATAAATTTCGCCGAGTGACGAGGCATTTGGCTACCTTAAGAGAGTCATAGTTACTGCTGCCAGCTGCTCGACCTACTTTCATTTTTTCCACTCATTAATTATTACTGTGGTCAGTCCTGCAGGACCAATATGCCACTACATGTAAACCTTAACGTTGTCTGAGCTACCTTAACGTAAATATTCTCGAGTTTTCAAAAAAAATTTCACATGGTGACGAGGCATTTGGCTGCATTAAGAGAGTCATAGTACCCCTGCCTGCTGCTCCCACTTCCCTAAGCCCATTCTCTCTATCATTCTTGCTATGGCTGTCCTACAGAACCGATGTGTCACTATATGTCCACGTTAACGTCGTCTCTGTTACTCCCACTACGAGTCTGTCGAGTTAGCAAATGTACCTCGCCGGATGACGAGGCATTTGGCTACCTAAAGAGCGTCATAGTTACTGCAGCCAGCTGCTCCCCCTGCTTTGAATGTTTCCTGTCTTTAATAAGTACTGTGGTCAGTCCTGCAGAAGCGATACGCCACCACCTGTCCATGTTACCGTTGTCTGAGTTACTTCAACAACGATTTCCTCTAGTTTTCAAATAAATTTCGCCGAGTGACGAGGTATTTGGCTACCTTAAGAGACTCATAGTTACTGCTGCCAGCTGCTCGACCTACTTTCTTTCTTTCCACTCTTTAATTATTACTGTGGTCAGTCCTGCAGGAGCAATATGCCACTACATGTAAACCTTAACGTTGTCTGAGCTACCTTATCGAAGATATCCTCGAGTTTTAAAAAAAATTTTCACATGGGGACGAGGCATTTGGCTACCTTAAGAGAGTCATGGTACTCCTGCCTGCTGCTCCCACTTTTCTAAGCCCATTCTCTCTATCATTCTTGCTATTGCCTGTCCTACGGACCCGATGTGCCACTATATGTCCACGTTAACGTCGTCACTGTTACTCCCACTACGAGTCTGTCGAGTTAGCAAATGTACCTCGCCGGATGACGAGGCATTTGGCTACCTTATAAGCGTCATAGTTACTGCAGAAAGCTGCTTCCCCTTCTTTGAATCTTTCCTGTCTTTAATTCGTACTGTGGTGTCCTGCAGATGCGATACGCCACCATCTGTCCATGTTACCGTTGTCTGAGTTACTTCAACGACGATTTCCTCGAGTTTTCAAATAAATTTCGCCGAGTGACAAGGCATTTGGCTTCCTTAAGAGAGTCATAGTTACTGCTGACAGCTGCTCGACCTACTTTCTTTCTTTCCAATCACTAATTATTACTGTGGTCAGTCCTGCAGGAGCAATATGCCACTACATGTATACCTTAACGTTGTCTGAGCTACCTTAACGAAAATATCCTCGAGTTTTCAAAAAATATGTTACATGGTGACGAGGCATTTGGCTACCTTAAGGGAGTCATAGTACCCCTGCCCGCTGCTCCCACTTTTCTAAGCCCTTTCTCTCTATCATTCTTGCTATGGCTGTCCTACAGAACCGATGTGTCACTATATGTCCACGTTAACGTCGTCTCTGTTACTCCCACTACGAGTCTCTCGAGTTAGCAAATGTACCTCGCCGGATGACGAGGCATTTGGCTACCTTATAAGCGTCATAGTTACTGCAGCCAGCTGCTCCCCCTTCTTTGAATCTGTCCTGTCTTAAATTCGAACTGTGGTCAGTCCTGCAGAAGCGATACGCCACCACCTGTCCATGTTACCGTTGTCTGAGTTACTTCAACAACGATTTCCTCGAGTTTTCAAATAAATTTCGCCGAGTGACGAGGCATTTGGCTACCTTAAGAGAGTCATAGTTACTGCAGCCAGCTGCTCCCCCTTCTTTGAATCTTTCCTCTCTTTAATTCGTACCTTGGTGTCCTGCAGAAGCGATACGCCACCACCTGTATATGTTACCGTTGTCTGAGTTACTTCGACGACGATTTCCTCGAGTTTTCAAATAAATTTCGCCGAGTGACGAGGTATTTGGCTACCTTAAGAGAGTCATAGTTACTGCTGCCAGCTGCTCGACCTACTTTCTTTATTTCCACTCTTTAATTATTACTGTGGTCAGTCCTGCAGGAGCAATATGCCACTACATGTAAACCTTAACGTTGTCTGAGCTACCTTAACGAAAATATCCTCGAGTTTTCAAAAAAAATTTCACATGGTGACGAGGCATTTGGCTACCTTAAGGGAGTCATAGTACCCCTGCCTGCTGCTCCCACTTTTCTAAGCCCTTTCTCTCTATCATTCTTGCTATGGCTGTCCTGCAGAACCGATGTGTCACTATATGTCCACGTTAACATCGTCTCTGTTACTCCCACTACGAGTTTCTCGAGTTAGCAAATGTACCTCGCCGGATGACGAGGCATTTGGCTACCTTAAGAGCGTCATAGTTACTGCAGCCAGCTGCTCCCCCTGCTTTGAATGTTTCCTGTCTTTAATTCGTACTGTGGTCAGTCCTGCAGAAGCGATACGCCACCACCTGTCCATGTTACCGTTGTCTGAGTTACTTCAACAACGATTTCCTCGAGTTTTCAAATAAATTTCGCCGAGTGACGAGGTATTTGGCTACCTTAAGAGACTCATAGTTACTGCTGCCAGCTGCTCGACCTACGTTCTTTCTTTCCACTCTTTAATTATTACTGTAATCAGTCCTGCAGGAGCAATATGCCCTTACATGTAAACCTTAACGTTGTCTGAGCTACCTTATCGAAGATATCCTCGAGTTTTCAAAAAAATTTTCACATGGGGACGAGGCATTTGGCTACCTTAAGAGAGTCATAGTACTCCTGCCTGCTGCTCCCACTTTTCTAAGCCCATTCTCTCTATCATTCTTGCTATTGCCTGTCCTACGGAACCGATGTGCCACTATATGTCCACGTTAACGTCGTCACTGTTACTCCCACTACGAGTCTGTCGAGTTAGCAAATGTACCTCGCCGGATGACGAGGCATTTGGCTACCTTATAAGCGTCATAGTTACTGCAGAAAGCTGCTCCCCCTTCTTTGAATCTTTCCTGTCTTTAATTCGTACTGTGGTGTCCTGCAGATGCGATACGCCACCATCTGTCCATGTTACCGTTGTCTGAGTTACTTCAACGATGATTTCCTCGAGTTTTCAAATAAATTTCGCCGAGTGACAAGGCATTTGGCTTCCTTAAGAGAGTCATAGTTACTGCTGACAGCTGCTCGACCTACTTTCTTTCTTTCCAATCACTAATTATTACTGTGGTCAGTCCTGCAGGAGCAATATGCCACTACATGTATACCTTAACGTTGTCTGAGCTACCTTAACGAAGATATTCTCGAGTTTTCAAGAAAAATTTCACATGGTGACGAGGCATTTGGTTACCTTAAGTGAGTCATAGTACCCCTGCCTGCTGCTCCCACTTTTCTAAGCCCTTTCTCTCTATCATTCTTGCTATGGCTGTCCTACAGAACCGATGTGCCACTATATGTCCACGTTAACGTCGTCTCTGTTACTCCCACTACGAGTCTCTCGAGTTAGCAAACGTACCTCGCCGGATGACGAGGCATTTGGCTACCTTAAGAGCGTCATAGTTACTGCAGCCAGCTGCTCCCCCTTCTTTGAATCTGTCCTGTCCTGTCTTTAATAAGTACTGTGGTCAGTCCTGCAGAAGCGATACGCCACCACCTGTCCATGTTACCGTTGTCTGAGTTACCTCAACAACGATTTCCTCGAGTTTTCAAATAAATTTCGCCGAGTGACGAGGCATTTGGCTAGCTTAAGAGAGTCATAGTTACTGCAGCCAGCTGCTCCCCCTTCTTTGAATCTTTCCTCTCTTTAATTCGTACCTTGGTGTCCTGCAGAAGCGATACGCCACCACCTGTATATGTTACCGTTGTCTGAGTTACTTCGACGACAATTTCCTCGAGTTTTCAAATAAATTTCGCCGAGTGACGAGGCATTTGGCTACCTTAAGAGAGTCATAGTTACTGCTGCCAGCTGCTCGACCTACTTTCATTTTTTCCACTCATTAATTATTACTGTGGTCAGTCCTGCAGGACCAATATGCCACTACATGTAAACCTTAACGTTGTCTGAGCTACCTTAACGTAAATATTCTCGAGTTTTCAAAAAAAATTTCACATGGTGACGAGGCATTTGGCTGCATTAAGAGAGTCATAGTACCCCTGCCTGCTGCTCCCACTTCCCTAAGCCCATTCTCTCTATCATTCTTGCTATGGCTGTCCTACAGAACCGATGTGTCACTATATGTCCACGTTAACGTCGTCTCTGTTACTCCCACTACGAGTCTGTCGAGTTAGCAAATGTACCTCGCCGGATGACGAGGCATTTGGCTACCTTATAAGCGTCATAGTTACTGCAGCCAGCTGCTCCCCCTTCTTTGAATCTTTCCTGTCTTTAATTCGTACTGTGGTCAGTCCTGCAGAAGCGATACGCCACCACCTGTCCATGTTACCGTTGTCTGAGTTACTTCAACAACGATTTCCTCGAGTTTTCAAATAAATTTCGCCCAGTGACGATTCATTTGGCTACCTTATAAACGTCATAGTTACTGCAGCCAGCTGCTCCCCCTTCTTTGAATCTTTCCTGTCTTTAATTCGTACTGTGGTCAGTCCTGCAGAAGCGATACGCCACCACCTGTCCATGTTACCGTTGTCTGAGTTATCTCAACAACGATTTCCTCGAGTTTTCAAATAAATTTCGCCGAGTGACGAGGCAATTTGGCTACCTTAAGAGAGTCATAGTTACTGCTGCCAGCTGCTCGACCTACTTTCATTCTTTCCACTCATTAATTATTACTGTGGTCAGTCCTGCAGGACCAATATGCCACTACATGTAAACCTTAACGTTGTCTGAGCTACCTTAACGTAAACATTCTCGAGTTTTCAAAAACAATTTCACATGGTGACGAGGCATTTGGCTGCCTTAAGAGAGTCATAGTACCCCTGCCTGCTGCTCCCACTTCCCTAAGCCCATTCTCTCTATCATTCTTGCTATGGCTGTCCTACAGAACCGATGTGTCACTATATGTCCACGTTAACGTCGTCTCTGTTACTCCCACTACGAGTCTGTCGAGTTAGCAAATGTACCTCGCCGGATGACGAGGCATTTGGCTACCTTATAAGCGTCATAGTTACTGCAGCCAGCTGCTCCCCCTTCTTTGAATCTTTCCTGTCTTTAATTCGTACTGTGGTCAGTCCTGCAGAAGCGATACGCCACCACCTGTCCATGTTACCGTTGTCTGAGTTACTTCAACAACGATTTCCTCGAGTTTTCAAATAAATTTCGCCGAGTGACGAGGCATTTGGCTACCTTAAGAGAGTCATAGTTACTGCAGCCAGCTGCTCCCCCTTCTTTGAATCTTTCCTCTCTTTAATTCGTACCTTGGTGTCCTGCAGAAGCGATACGCCACCACCTGTATATGTTACCGTTGTCTGAGTTACTTCGACGACGATTTCCTCGAGTTTTCAAATAAATTTCGCCGAGTGACGAGGCATTTGGCTACCTTAAGAGAGTCATAGTTACTGCTGCCAGCTGCTCGACCTACTTTCATTCTTTCCACTCATTAATTATTACTGTGGTCAGTGTTGCAGGACCAATATGCCACTACATGTAAACCTTAACGTTGTCTGAGCTACCTTAACGAAGATATTCTCGAGGTTTCAAAAAAAATTTCACATGGTGTCGAGGCATTTGGCTGCCTTAAGAGAGTCATAGTACCCCTGCCTGCTGCTCCCACTTCCCTAAGCCCATTCTCTCTATCATTCTTGCTATGGCTGTCCTACAGAACCGATGTGTCACTATATGTCCACGTTAACGTCGTCTCTGTTACTCCCACTACGAGTCTCTCGAGTTAGCAAATGTACCTCGCCGGATGACGAGGCATTTGGCTACCTTATAAGCGTCATAGTTACTGCAGCCAGCTGCTCCCCCTTCTTTGAATTTTTCCTGTCTTTAATTCGTACTGTGGTCAATCCTGCAGAAGCGATACGCCACCACCTGTCCATGTTACCGTTGTCTGAGTTACTTCAACAACGATTTCCTCGAGTTTTCAAATAAATTTCGCCGAGTGACGAGGCATTTGGCTACCTTAAGAGAGTCATAGTTACAGCAGCCAGCTGCTCCCCCTTCTTTGAATCTTTCCTCTCTTTAATTCGTACCTTGGTGTCCTGCAGAAGCGATACGCCACCACCTGTATATGTTACCGTTGTCTGAGTTACTTCGACGACGATTTCCTCGAGTTTTCAAATAAATTTCGCCGAGTGACGAGGCATTTGGCTACCTTAAGAGAGTCATAGTTACTGCTGCCAGCTGCTCGACCTACTTTCATTCTTTCCACTCATTAATTATTACTGTGGTCAGTCCTGCAGGACCAATATGCCACTACATGTAAACCTTAACGTTGTCTGAGCTACCTTAACGAAGATATTCTCGAGTTTTCAAAAAATATTTCACAAGGTGACGAGGCATTTGGCTGCCATAAGAGAGTCATAGTACCCCTGCCTGCTGCTCCCATTTCCCTAAGCCCATTCTCTCTATCATTCTTGCTATGGCTGTCCTACAGAACCGATGTGTCACTATATGTCCACGTTAACGTCGTCTCTGTTACTCCCACTACGAGTCTCTCGAGTTAGCAAATGTACCTCGCCGGATGACGAGGCATTTGGCTACCTTATAAGCGTCATAGTTACTGCAGCCAGCTGCTCCCCCTTCTTTGAATCTTTCCTGTCTTTAATTCGTACTGTGGTCAGTCCTGCAGAAGCGATACGCCACCACCTGTCCATGTTACCGTTGTCTGAGTTACTTCAACAACGATTTCCTCGAGTTTTCAAATAAATTTCGCCGAGTGACGAGGCATTTGGCTACCTTAAGAGAGTCATAGTTACTGCAGCCAGCTGCTCCCCCTTCTTTGAATCTTTCCTCTCTTTAATTCGTACCTTGGTGTCCTGCAGAAGCGATACGCCACCACCTGTATATGTTACCGTTGTCTGAGTTACTTCGACGACGATTTTCTCGAGTTTTCAAATAAATTTCGCCGAGTGACGAGGCATTTGGCTACCTTAAGAGAGTCATAGTTACTGCTGCCAGCTGCTCGACCTACTTTCATTCTTTCCACTCATTAATTATTACTGTGGTCAGTCCTGCAGGACCAATATGCCACTACATGTAAACCTTAACGTTGCCTGAGCTACCTTAACGAAGATATTCTCGAGTTTTCAAAAACAATTTCACATGGTGACGAATCATTTGGCTGCCTTAAGAGAGTCATAGTACCCCTGCCTGCTGCTCCCACTTCCCTAAGCCCATTCTCTCTATCATTCTTGCTATGGCTGTCCTACAGAACCGATGTGTCACTATATGTCCACGTTAACGTCGTCTCTGTTACTCCCACTACGAGTCTGTCGAGTTAGCAAATGTACCTCGCCGGATGACGAGGCATTTGGCTACCTTATAAGCGTCATAGTTACTGCAGCCAGCTGCTCCCCCTTCTTTGAATCTTTCCTGTCTTTAATTCGTACTGTGGTCAGTCCTGCAGAAGCGATACGCCACCACCTGTCCATGTTACCGTTGTCTGAGTTACTTCAACAACGATTTCCTCGAGTTTTCAAATAAATTTCGCCGAGTGACGAGGCATTTGGCTACCCTAAGAGAGTCATAGTTACTGCAGCCAGCTGCTCCCCCTTCTTTGAATCTTTCCTCTCTTTAATTCGTACCTTGGTGTCCTGCAGAAGCGATACGCCACCACCTGTATATGTTACCGTTGTCTGAGTTACTTCGACGACGATTTCCTCAAGTTTTCAAATAAATTTCGCCGAGTGACGAGGCATTTGGCTACCTTAAGAGAGTCATAGTTACTGCTGCCAGCTGCTCGACTTACTTTCATTCTTTCCACTCATTAGTTATTACTGTGGTCTGTCCTGCAGGACCAATATGCCACTACATGTAAACCTTAACGTTGTCTGAGCTACCTTAACGAAGATATTTTCGAGTTTTCAAAAAAAATTTCACATGGTGACGAGGCATTTGGCTGCCTTAAGAGAGTCATAGTACCCCTGCCTGCTGCTCCCACTTCCCTAAGCCCATTCTCTCTATCATTCTTGCTATGGCTGTCCTACAGAACCGATGTGTCACTATATGTCCACGTTAACGTCGTCTCTGTTACTCCCACTACGAGTCTGTCGAGTTAGCAAATGTACCTCGCCGGATGACGAGGCATTTGGCTACCTTATAAGCGTCATAGTTACTGCAGCCAGCTGCTCCCCCTTCTTTGAATCTTTCCTGTCTTTAATTCGTACTGTGGTCAGTCCTGCAGAAGCGATACGCCACCACCTGTCCATGTTACCGTTGTCTGAGTTACTTCAACAACGATTTCCTCGAGTTTTCAAATAAGTTTCGCCGAGTGACGAAGCATTTGGCTACCTTAAGAGAGTCATAGTTACTGCAGCCAGCTGCTCCCCCTTCTTTGAATCTTTCCTCTCTTTAATTCGTACCTTGGTGTCCTGCAGAAGCGATACGCCACCACCTGTATATGTTACCGTTGTCTGAGTTACTTCGACGACGATTTCCTCGAGTTTTCAAATAAATTTCGCCGAGTGACGAGGCATTTGGCTACCTTAAGAGAGTCATAGTTACTGCTGCCAGCTGCTCGACTTACTTTCATTCGTTCCACTCATTAATTATTACTGTGGTCAGTCCTGCAGGACCAATATGCCACTACATGTAAACCTTAACGTTGTCTGAGCTACCTTAACGAAGATATTCTCGAGTTTTCAAGAAAAATTTCACATGGTGACGAGGCATTTGGGTGCCTTAAGAGAGTCATAGTACCCCTGCCTGCTGCTCCCACTTCCCTAAACCCATTCTCTCTATCATTCTTGCTATGGCTGTCCTACAGAAGCGATGTGTCACTATATGTCCACGTTAACGTCGTCTCTGTTACTCCCACTACGAGTCTCTTGAGTTAGCAAATGTACCTCGCCGGATGACGAGGCATTTGGCTATCTTATAAACGTCATAGTTACTGCAGCCAGCTGCTCCCCCTTCTTTGAATCTTTCCTGTCTTTAATTCGTACTGTGGTCAGTCCTGCAGAAGCGATACGCCACCACCTGTATATGTTACCGTTGTCTGAGTTACTTCGACGACGATTTCCTCGAGTTTTCAAATAAATTTCGCCGAGTGACGAGGCATTTGGCTACCTTAAGAGAGTCATAGTTACTGCTGCCAGCTGCTCGACTTACTTTCATTCTTTCCACTCATTAGTTATTACTGTGGTCAGTCCTGCAGGACCAATATGCCACTACATGTAAACCTTAACGTTGTCTGAGCTACCTTAACGAAGATATTTTCGAGTTTTCAAAAAAAATTTCACATGGTGACGAGGCATTTGGCTGCCTTAAGAGAGTCATAGTACCCCTGCCTGCTGCTCCCACTTCCCTAAGCCCATTCTCTCTATCATTCTTGCTATGGCTGTCCTACAGAACCGATGTGTCACTATATGTCCACGTTAACGTCGTCTCTGTTACTCCCACTACGAGTCTGTCGAGTTAGCAAATGTACCTCGCCGGATGACGAGGCATTTGGCTACCTTATAAGCGTCATAGTTACTGCAGCCAGCTGCTCCCCCTTCTTTGATTCTTTCCTGTCTTTAATTCGTACTGTGGTCAGTCCTGCAGAAGCGATACGCCACCACCTGTCCATGTTACCGTTGTCTGAGTTACTTCAACAACGATTTCCTCGAGTTTTCAAATAAATTTCGCCGAGTGACGAGGCATTTGGCTACCTTAAGAGAGTCATAGTTACTGCAGCCAGCTGCTCCCCCTTCTTTGAATCTTTCCTCTCTTTAATTCGTACCTTGGTGTCCTGCAGAAGCGATACGCCACCACCTGTATATGTTACCGTTGTCTGAGTTACTTCGACGACGATTTCCTCGAGTTTTCAAATAAATTTCGCCGAGTGACGAGGCATTTGGCTACCTTAAGAGATTCATAGTTACTGCTGCCAGCTGCTCGACTTACTTTCATTCGTTCCACTCATTAATTATTACTGTGGTCAGTCCTGCAGGACCAATATGCCACTACATGTAAACCTTAACGTTGTCTGAGCTACCTTTAACGAAGATATTCTCAAGTTTTCAAGAAAAATTTCACATGGTGACGAGGCATTTGGCTGCCTTAAGAGAGTCATAGTACCCCTGCCTGCTGCTCCCACTTCCCTAAACCCATTCTCTCTATCATTCTTGCTATGGCTGTCCTACAGAAGCGATGTGTCACTATATGTCCACGTTAACGTCGTCTCTGTTACTCCCACTACGAGTCTCTTGAGTTAGCAAATGTACCTCGCCGGATGACAAGGCATTTGGCTACCTTATAAACGTCATAGTTACTGCAGCCAGCTGCTCCCCCTTCTTTGAATCTTTCCTGTCTTTAATTCGTACTGTGGTCAGTCCTGCAGAAGCGATACGCCACCACCTGTCCATGTTACCGTTGTCTGAGTTACTTCAACAACGATTTCCTCGAGTTTTCAGATAAATTTCGCCGAGTGACGAGGCATTTGGCTACCTTAAGAGAGTCATAGTTACAGCAGCCAGCTGCTCCCCCTTCTTTGAATCTTTCCTCTCTTTAATTCGTAACTTGGTGTCCTGCAGAAGCGATACGCCACCACCTGTCCATGTTACCGTTGTCTGAGTTACTTCAACAACGATTTCCTCGAGTTTTCAAATAAATTTCGCAGAGTGACGAGGCAATTTGGCTACCTTAAGAGAGTCATATTTACTGCTGCCAGCTGCTCGACCTACTTTCATTCTTTCCACTCATTAATTATTACTGTGGTCAGTCCTGCAGGACCAATATGCCACTACATGTAAACCTTAACGTTGTCTGAGCTACCTTAACGTAAATATTCTCGAGTTTTCAAAAAAAATTTCACATGGTGACGAGGCATTTGGCTGCCTAAGAGAGTCATAGTACCCCTGCCTGCTGCTCCCACTTCCCTAAGCCCATTCTCTCTATCATTCTTGCTATGGCTGTCCTACAGAACCGATGTGTCACTATATGTCCACGTTAACGTCGTCTCTGTTACTCCCACTACGAGTCTGTCGAGTTAGCAAATGTACCTCGCCGGATGACGAGGCATTTGGCTACCTTATAAGCGTCATAGTTACTGCAGCCAGCTGCTCCCCCTTCTTTGAATCTTTCCTGTCTTTAATTCGTACTGTGGTCAGTCCTGCAGAAGCGATACGCCACCACCTGTCCATGTTACCGTTGCCTGAGTTACTTCAACAACGATTTCCTCGAGTTTTCAAATAAATTTCGCCGAGTGACGAGGCATTTGGCTACCTTAAGAGAGTCATAGTTACTGCAGCCAGCTGCTCCCCCTTCTTTGAATCTTTCCTCTCTTTAATTCGTACCTTGGTGTCCTGCAGAAGCGATACGCCACCACCTGTATATGTTACCGTTGTCTGAGTTACTTCGACGACGATTTCCTCGAGTTTTCAAATAAATTTCGCCGAGTGACGAGGCATTTGGCTACCTTAAGAGAGTCATAGTTACTGCTGCCAGCTGCTCGACCTACTTCCATTCTTTCCACTCATTAATTATTACTGTGGTCAGTGTTGCAGGACCAATATGCCACTACATGTAAACCTTAACGTTGTCTGAGCTACCTTAACGAAAATATCCTCGAGTTTTCAAAAAAAATTTTACATGGTGACGAGGCATTTGGCTACCTTAAGGGAGTCATAGTACCCCTGCCTGCTGCTCCCACTTTTCTAAGCCCATTCTCTCTATCATTCTTGCTATGGCTGTCCTACAGAACCGATGTGTCACTATATGTCCACGTTAGCGTCGTCTCTGTTACTCCCACTACGAGTCTGTCGAGTTAGCAAATGTACCTCGCCGGATGACGAGGCATTTGGCTACCTTATAAGCGTCATAGTTACTGCAGCCAGCTGCTCCCCCTTCTTTGAATCTTTCCTGTCTTTAATTCGTACTGTGGTCAGTCCTGCAGAAGCGATACGCCACCACCTGTCCATGTTACCGTTGCCTGAGTTACTTCAACAGTGATTTCCTCGAGTTTTCAAATAAATTTCGCCGAGTGACGAGGCATTTGGCTACCTTAAGAGAGTCATAGTTACTGCAGCCAGCTGCTCCCCCTTCTTTGAATCTTTCCTCTCTTTAATTCGTACCTTGGTGTCCTGCAGAAGCGATACGCCACCACCTGTATATGTTACCGTTGTCTGAGTTACTTCGACGACGATTTCCTCGAGTTTTCAAATAAATTTCGCCGAGTGACGAGGCATTTGGCTACCTTAAGAGAGTCATAGTTACTGCTGCCAGCTGCTCGACCTACTTTCATTCTTTCCACTCATTAATTATTCCTGTGGTCAGTGTTGCAGGACCAATATGCCACTACATGTAAACCTTAACGTTGTCTGAGCTACCTTAACGAAGATATTCTCGAGTTTTCAAAAAAAATTTCACATGGTGACGAGGCATTTGGCTGCCTTAAGAGAGTCATAGTACCCCTGCCTGCTGCTCCCACTTCCCTAAGCCCATTCTCTCTATCATTCTTGCTATGGCTGTCCTACAGAACCGATGTGTCACTATATGTCCACGTTAACGTCGTCTCTGTTACTCCCACTACGAGTCTCTCGAGTTAGCAAATGTACCTCGCCGGATGACGAGGCATTTGGCTACCTTATAAGCGTCATAGTTACTGCAGCCAGCTGCTCCCCCTTCTTTGAATCTTTCCTGTCTTTAATTCGTACTGTGGTCAATCCTGCAGAAGCGATACGCCACCACCTGTCCATGTTACCGTTGTCTGAGTTACTTCAACAACGATTTCCTCGAGTTTTCAAATAAATTTCGCCGAGTGACGAGGCATTTGGCTACCTTAAGAGAGTGATAGTTACAGCAGCCAGCTGCTCCCCCTTCTTTGAATCTTTCCTCTCTTTAATTCGTACCTTGGTGTCCTGCAGAAGCGAGACGCCACCACCTGTATATGTTACCGTTGTCTGAGTTACTTCGACGACGATTTCCTCGAGTTTTCAAATAAATTTCGCCGAGTGACGAGGCATTTGGCTACCTTAAGAGAGTCATAGTTACTGCTGCCAGCTGCTCGACCTACTTTCATTCTTTCCACTCATTAATTATTACTGTGGTCAGTCCTGCAGGACCAATATGCCACTACATGTAAACCTTAACGTTGTCTGAGCTACCTTAACGAAAATATCCTCGAGTTTTCAAAAAAAATTTTACATGGTGACGAGGCATTTGGCTACCTTAAGGGAGTCATAGTACCCCTGCCTGCTGCTCCCACTTTTCTAAGCCCATTCTCTCTATCATTCTTGCTATGGCTGTCCTACAGAACCGATGTGTCACTATATGTCCACGTTAACGTCGTCTCTGTTACTCCCACTACGAGTCTCTCGAGTTAGCAAATGTACCTCGCCGGATGACGAGGCATTTGGCTACCTTATAAGCGTCATAGTTACTGCAGCCAGCTGCTCCCCCTTCTTTGAATCTTTCCTGTCTTTAATTCGTACTGTGGTCAGTCCTGCAGAAGCGATACGCCACCACCTGTCCATGTTACCGTTGTCTGAGTTACTTCAACAACGATTTCCTCGAGTTTTCAAATATATTTCGCCGAGTGACGAGGCATTTGGCTACCTTAAGAGAGTCATAGTTACTGCAGCCAGCTGCTCCCCCTTCTTTCAATCTTTCCTCTCTTTAATTCGTACCTTGGTGTCCTGCAGAAGCGATACGCCACCACCTGTATATGTTACCGCTGTCTGAGTTACTTCGACGACGATTTCCTCGAGTTTTCAAGTAAATTTCGCCGAGTGACGAGGCATTTGGCTACCTTAAGAGAGTCATAGTTACTGCTGCCAGCTGCTCGACCTACTTTCATTCTTTCCACTCATTAATTATTACTGTGGTCAGTCCTGCAGGACCAATATGCCACTACATGTAAACCTTAACGTTGTCTGAGCTACCTTAACGAAGATATTCTCGAGTTTTCAAAAAAAATTTCACATGGTGACGAGGCATTTGGCTGCCTTAAAAGAGTCATAGTACCCCTGCCTGCTGCTCCCACTTCCCTAAGCCCATTCTCTCTATCATTCTTGCTATGGCTGTCCTACAGAAGCGATGTGTCACTATATGTCCACGTTAACGTCGTCTCTGTTACTCCCACTACGAGTCTCTCGAGTTAGCAAATGTACCTCGCCGGATGACGAGGCATTTGGCTACCTTATAAGCGTCATAGTTACTGCAGCCAGCTGCTCCCCCTTCTTTGAATCTTTCCTGTTTTTCATTCGTACTGTGGTCAGTCCTGCAGAAGCGATACGCCACCACCTGTCCATGTTACCGTTGTCTGAGTTACTTCAACAACGATTTCCTCGAGTTTTCAAATAAATTTCGCCGAGTGACGAGGCATTTGGCTACCTTAAGAGAGTCATAGTTACTGCAGCCAGCTGCTCCCCCTTCTTTGAATCTTTCCTCTCTTTAATTCGTACCTAGGTGTCCTGCAGAAGCGATACGCCACCACCTGTATATGTTACCGTTGTCTGAGTTACTTCGACGACGATTTCCTCGAGTTTTCAAATAAATTTCGCCGAGTGACGAGGCATTTGGCTACCTTAAGAGAGTCATAGTTACTGCTGCCAGCTGCTCGACCTACTCTCATTCTTTCCACTCATTAATTATTACTGTGGTCAGTCCTGCAGGACCAATATGCCACTACATGTAAACCTTAACGTTGTCTGAGCTACCTTAACGAAGATATTCTCGAGTTTTCAAAAAAAATTTCACATGGTGACGAGGCATTTGGCTGCCTTAAAAGAGTCATAGTACCCCTGCCTGCTGCTCCCACTTCCCTAAGCCCATTCTCTCTATCATTCTTGCTATGGCTGTCCTACAGAACCGATGTGTCACTATATGTCCACGTTAACGTCGTCTCTGTTACTCCCACTACGAGTCTCTCGAGTTAGCAAATGTACCTCGCCGGATGACGAGGCATTTGGCTACCTTATAAGCGTCATAGTTACTGCAGCCAGCTGCTCCCCCTTCTTTGAATCTGTCCTGTCTTTAATAAGTACTGTGGTCAGTCCTGCAGAAGCGATACGCCACCACCTGTCCATGTTACCGTTGTCTGAGTTACCTCAACAACGATTTCCTTGAGTTTTCAAATAAATTTCGCCGAGTGACGAGGCATTTGGCTACCTGAAGAGAGTCATAGTTACTACTGACAACTGCTCGACCTACTTTCTTTCTTTCCACTCTTTAATTATTACTGTGGTCAGTCCTGCAGGAGCAATATGCCACTACATGTAAACCTTAACGTTGTCTGATCTACCTTAACGAAAATATCCTCGAGTTTTCAAAAAATATTTTACATGGTGACGAGGCATTTGGCTACATTAAGGGAGTCATAGTACCCCTGCCTGCTGCTCCCACTTTTCTAAGCCCATTCTCTCTATCATTCTTGCTATGGCTGTCCTACAGAACCGATGTGTCACTATATGTCCACGTTAACGTCGTCTCTGTTACTCCCACTACGAGTCTCTCGAGTTAGCAAATGTACCTCGCCGGATGACGAGGCATTTGGCTACCTTATAAGCGTCATAGTTACTGCAGCCAGCTGCTCCCCCTTCTTTGAATCTTTCCTGTCTTTAATTCGTACTGTGGTCAGTCCTGCAGAAGCGATACGCCACCACCTGTCCATGTTACCGTTGTCTGAGTTACTTCGACGACGATTTCCTCGAGTTTTCAAATAAATTTCGCCGAGTGACGAGGCATTTGGCTACCTTAAGAGAGTGATAGTTACAGCAGCCAGCTGCTCCCCCTTCTTTGAATCTTTCCTCTCTTTAATTCGTACCTTGGTGTCCTGCAGAAGCGATACGCCACCACCTGTATATGTTACCGTTGTCTGAGTTACTTCGACGACGATTTCCTCGAGTTTTCAAATAAATTTCGCCGAGTGACGAGGCATTTGGCTACCTTAAGAGAGTCATAGTTACTGCTGCCAGCTGCTCGACCTACTTTCATTCTTTCCACTCATTAATTATTACTGTGGTCAGTCCTGCAGGAACAATATGCCACTACATGTAAACCTTAACGTTGTCTGAGCTACCTTAACGAAAATATCCTCGAGTTTTCAAAAAAAATTTTACATGGTGACGAGGCATTTGGCTACCTTAAGGGAGTCATAGTACCCCTGCCTGCTGCTCCCACTTTTCTAAGCCCATTCTCTCTATCATTCTTGCTATGGCTGTCCTACAGAACCGATGTGTCACTATATGTCCACGTTAACGTCGTCTCTGTTACTCCCACTACGAGTCTCTCGAGTTAGCAAATGTACCTCGCCGGATGACGAGGCATTTGGCTACCTTATAAGCGTCATAGTTACTGCAGCCAGCTGCTCCCCCTTCTTCGAATCTTTCCTGTCTTTAATTCGTACTGTGGTCAGTCCTGCAGAAGCGATACGCCACCACCTGTCCATGTTACCGTTGTCTGAGTTACTTCAACAACGATTTCCTCGAGTTTTCAAATAAATTTCGCCGAGTGACGAGGCATTTGGCTACCTTAAGAGAGTCATAGTTACTGCAGCCAGCTGCTCCCCCTTCTTTGAATCTTTCCTCTCTTTAATTCGTACCTTGGTGTCCTGCAGAAGCGATACGCCACCACCTGTATATGTTACCGCTGTCTGAGTTACTTCGACGACGATTTCCTCGAGTTTTCTAGTAAATTTCGCCGAGTGACGAGGCATTTGGCTACCTTAAGAGAGTCATAGTTACTGCTGCCAGCTGCTCGACCTACTTTCATTCTTTCCACTCATTAATTATTACTGTGGTCAGTCCTGCAGGACCAATATGCCACTACATGTAAACCTTAACGTTGTCTGAGCTACCTTAACGAAGATATTCTCGAGTTTTCAAAAAAAATTTCACATGGTGACGAGGCATTTGGCTGCCTTAAAAGAGTCATAGTACCCCTGCCTGCTGCTCCCACTTCCCTAAGCCCATTCTCTCTATCATTCTTGCTATGGCTGTCCTACAGAACCGATGTGTCACTATATGTCCACGTTAACGTCGTCTCTGTTACTCCCACTACGAGTCTCTCGAGTTAGCAAATGTACCTCGCCGGATGACGAGGCATTTGGCTACCTTATAAGCGTCATAGTTACTGCAGCCAGCTGCTCCCCCTTCTTTGAATCTTTCCTGTTTTTCATTCGTACTGTGGTCAGTCCTGCAGAAGCGATACGCCACCACCTGTCCATGTTACCGTTGTCTGAGTTACTTCAACAACAATTTCCTCGAGTTTTCAAATAAATTTCGCCGAGTGACGAGGCATTTGGCTACCTTAAGAGAGTCATAGTTACTGCAGCCAGCTGCTCCCCCTTCTTTGAATCTTTCCTCTCTTTAATTCGTACCTTGGTGTCCTGCAGAAGCGATACGCCACCACCTGTATATGTTACCGTTGTCTGAGTTACTTCGACGACGATTTCCTCGAGTTTTCAAATAAATTTCGCCGAGTGACGAGGCATTTGGCTACCTTAAGAGAGTGATAGTTACAGCAGCCAGCTGCTCCCCCTTCTTTGAATCTTTCCTCTCTTTAATTCGTACCTTGGTGTCCTGCAGAAGCGATACGCCACCACCTGTATATGTTACCGTTGTCTGAGTTACTTCGACGACGATTTCCTCGAGTTTTCAAATAAATTTCGCCGAGTGACGAGGCATTTGGCTACCTTAAGAGAGTCATAGTTACTGCTGCCAGCTGCTCGACCTACTTTCATTCTTTCCACTCATTAATTATTACTGTGGTCAGTCCTGCAGGAACAATATGCCACTACATGTAAACCTTAACGTTGTCTGAGCTACCTTAACGAAGATATTCTCGAGTTTTCAAAAAAAATTTCACATGGTGACGAGGCATTTGGCTGCCTTAAAAGAGTCATAGTACCCCTGCCTGCTGCTCCCACTTCCCTAAGCCCATTCTCTCTATCATTCTTGCTATGGCTGTCCTACAGAACCGATGTGTCACTATATGTCCACGTTAACGTCGTCTCTGTTACTCCCACTACGAGTCTCTCGAGTTAGCAAATGTACCTCGCCGGATGACGAGGCATTTGGCTACCTTCTAAGCGTCATAGTTACTGCAGCCAGCTGCTCCCCCTTCTTTGAATCCTTCCTGTTTTTCATTCGTACTGTGGTCAGTCCTGCAGAAGCGATACGCCACCACCTGTCCATGTTACCGTTGTCTGAGTTACTTCAACAACGATTTCCTCGAGTTTTCAAATAAATTTCGCCGAGTGACGAGGCATTTGGCTACCTTAAGAGAGTCATAGTTACTGCAGCCAGCTGCTCCCCCTTCTTTGAATCTTTCCTCTCTTTAATTCGTACCTTGGTGTCCTGCAGAAGCGATACGCCACCACCTGTATATGTTACCGTTGTCTGAGTTACTTCGACGACGATTTCCTCGAGTTTTCAAATAAATTTCGCCGAGTGACGAGGCATTTGGCTACCTTAAGAGAGTCATAGTTACTGCTGCCAGCTGCTCGACCTACTCTCATTCTTTCCACTCATTAATTATTACTGTGGTCAGTCCTGCAGGACCAATATGCCACTACATGTAAACCTTAACGTTGTCTGAGCTACCTTAACGAAGATATTCTCGAGTTTTCAAAAAAAATTTCACATGGTGACGAGGCATTTGGCTGCCTTAAAAGAGTCATAGTACCCCTGCCTGCTGCTCCCACTTCCCTAAGCCCATTCTCTCTATCATTCTTGCTATGGCTGTCCTACAGAACCGATGTGTCACTATATGTCCACGTTAACGTCGTCTTTGTTACTCCCCCTACGAGTCTCTCGAGTTAGCAAATGTACCTCGCCGGATGACGAGGCATTTGGCTACCTTATAAGCGTCATAGTTACTGCAGCCAGCTGCTCCCCCTTCTTTGAATCTGTCCTGTCTTTAATAAGTACTGTGGTCAGTCCTGCAGAAGCGATACGCCACCACCTGTCCATGTTACCGTTGTCTGAGTTACCTCAACAACGATTTCCTTGAGTTTTCAAATACATTTCGCCGAGTGACGAGGCATTTGGCTACCTTAAGAGAGTCATAGTTACTACTGACAGCTGCTCGACCTACTTTCTTTCTTTCCACTCTTTAATTATTACTGTGGTCAGTCCTGCAGGAGCAATATGCCACTACATGTAAACCTTAACGTTGTCTGATCTACCTTAACGAAAGTATCCTCGAGTTTTCAAAAAATATTTTACATGGTGACGAGGCATTTGGCTACCTTAAGGGACTAATAGTACCCCTGCCTGCTGCTCCCACTTTTCTAAGCCCTTTCTCTCTATCATTCTTGCTATGGCTGTCCTACAGAACCGATGTGTCACTATATGTCCACGTTAACGTCGTCTCTGTTACTCCCACTACGAGTCTCTCGAGTTAGCAAATGTACCTCGCCGGATGACGAGGCATTTGGCTACCTTATAAGCGTCATAGTTACTGCAGCCAGCTGCTCCCCCTTCTTTGAATCTTTCCTGTTTTTAATTCGTACTGTGGTCAGTCCTGCAGAAGCGATACGCCACCACCTGTCCATGTTACCGTTGTCTGAGTTACTTCAACAACGATTTCCTCGAGTTTTCAAATAAATTTCGCCGAGTGACGAGGCATTTGGCTACCTTAAGAGAGTCATAGTTACTGCAGCCAGCTGCTCCCCCTTCTTTGAATCTTTCCTCTCTTTAATTCGTACCTTGGTGACCTGCAGAAGCGATACGCCACCACCTGTATATGTTACCGTTGTCTGAGTTACTTCGACGACGATTTCCTCGAGTTTTCAAATAAATTTCGCCGAGTGACGAGGCATTTGGCTACCTTAAGAGAGTCATAGTTGCTGCTGCCAGCTGCTCGACCTACTTTCATTCTTTCCACCCATTAATTATTACTGTGGTCAGTCCTGCAGGAGCAATATGCCACTACATGTAAACCTTAACGTTGTCTGAGCTACCTTAACGAAAATATCCTCGAGTTTTCAAAAAAAATTTTTACATGGTGACGAGGCATTTGGCTACCTTAAGGGAGTCACAGTACCCCTGCCTGCTGCTCCCACTTTTCTATGCCCTTTCTCTCTACCATTCTTGCTATGGATGTCCTACAGAACCGATGTGCCACTATATGTCCACGTTAACGTCGTCTCTGTTACTCCCTCTACGAGTCTCTCGAGTTAGCAAATGTACCTCGCCTGATGACGAGGCATTTGGCTACCTTAAGAGCGTCATAGTTACTGCAGCCAGCTGCTCCCCCAGCTTTGAATGTTTCCTGTCTTTAATTCGTACTGTGGTGTCCTGCAGATGCGATACGCCACCACCTGTCCATGTTTCCGTTGTCTGAGTTACTTCAACGACGATTTCCTCGAGTTTTCAAATAAATTTCGCCGAGTGACAAGGCATTTACTCCCACTACGAGTCTCTCGAGTTAGCAAATGTACCTCGCCGGATGACGAGGCATTTGGCTACCTTAAGAGCGTCATAGTTACTGCAGCCAGCTGCTCCCCCTTCTTTGAATCTGTCCTGTCTTTAATTCGAACTGTGGTCAGTCCTGCAGAAGCGATACGCCACCACCTGTCCATGTTACCGTTGTCTGAGTTACCTCAACAACGATTTCCTCGAGTTTTCAAATAAATTTCGCCGAGTGACGAGGCATTTGGCTACCTTAAGAGAGTCATAGTTACTGCTGCCAGCTGCTGGACCTACTTTCTTTCTTTCCACTCTTTAATTATTACTGTGGTCAGTCCTGCAGGAGCAATATGCCACTACCTGTAAACCTTAACGTTGTCTGAGCTACCTTAACGAAAATATCCTCGAGTTTTCAAAAAAAATTTTACATGGTGACGAGGCATTTGGCTACCTTAAGGGAGTCATAGTACCCCTGCCTGCTGCTCCCACTTTTCTAAGCACTTTCTCTCTATCATTCTTGCTATGGCTGTCCTACAGAACCGATGTGTCACTATATGTCCACGTTAACGTCGTCTCTGTTACTCCCACTACGAGTCTCTCGAGTTAGCAAATGTACCTCGCCGGATGACGAGGCATTTGGCTACCTTATAAGCGTCATAGTTACTGCAGCCAGCTGCTCCCCCTTCTTTGAATCTTTCCTGTCTTTAATTCGTACTGTGGTCAGTCCTGCAGAAGCGATACGCCACCACCTGTCCATGTTACCGTTGTCTGAGTTACTTCAACAACGATTTCCTCGAGTTTTCAAATAAATTTCGCCGAGTGACGAGGCATTTGGCTACCTTAAGAGAGTCATAGTTACTGCAGCCAGCTGCTCCCCCTTCTTTGAATCTTTCCTCTCTTTAATTCGTACCTTGGTGTCCTGCAGAAGCGATACGCCACCACCTGTATATGTTACCGTTGTCTGAGTTACTTCGACGACGATTTCCTCGAGTTTTCAAATAAATTTCGCCGAGTGACGAGGCATTTGGCTACCTTAAGAGAGTCATAGTTGCTGCTGCCAGCTGCTCGACCTACTTTCATTCTTTCCACTCATTAATTATTACTGTGGTCAGTCCTGCAGGAGCAATATGCCACTACATGTAAACCTTAACGTTGTCTGAGCTACCTTAACGAAAATATCCTCGAGTTTTCAAAAAAAATTTTTACATGGTGACGAGGCATTTGGCTACCTTAAGGGAGTCACAGTACCCCTGCCTGCTGCTCCCACTTTTCTATGCCCTTTCTCTCTACCATTCTTGCTATGGATGTCCTACAGAACCGATGTGCCACTATATGTCCACGTTAACGTCGTCTCTGTTACTCCCTCTACGAGTCTCTCGAGTTAGCAAATGTACCTCGCCTGATGACGAGGCATTTGGCTACCTTAAGAGCGTCATAGTTACTGCAGCCAGCTGCTCCCCCAGCTGTGAATGTTTCCTGTCTTTAATTCGTACTGTGGTGTTCTGCAGATGCGATACGCCACCACCTGTCCATGTTTCCGTTGTCTGAGTTACTTCAACGACGATTTCCTCGAGTTTTCAAATAAATTTCGCCGAGTGACAAGGCATTTGGCTTCCTTAAGAGAGTCATAGTTACTGCTGCCAGCTGCTCGACCTACTTTCTTTCTTTCCAATCACTAATTATTACTGTGGTCAGTCCTGCAGGAGCAATATGCCACTACATGTATACCTTAACGTTGTCTGAGCTACCTTAACGATGATAATCTCGAGTTTTCAAGAAAAATTTCACATTGTGACGAGGCATTTGGCTACCTTAAGTGAGTCATAGTACCCCTGCCTGCTGCTCCCACTTTTCTAAGCCGTTTCTCTCTATCATTCTTGCTATGGCTGTCCTACAGAACCGATGTGCCACTATATGTCCACGTTAACGTCGTCTCTGTTACTCCCACTACGAGTCTCTCGAGTTAGCAAATGTACCTCGCCGGATGACGAGGCATTTGGCTACCTTAAGAGCGTCATAGTTACTGCAGCCAGCTGCTCCCCCTTCTTTGAATCTTTCCTGTCTTAAATTCGTACTGTGGTCAGTCCTGCAGAAGCGATACGCCACCACCTGTCCATGTTACCGTTGTCTGAGTTACTTCAACAACGATTTCCTCGAGTTTTCAAATAAATTTCGCCGAGTGACGAGGCATTTGGCTACCTTAAGAGAGTCATAGTTACTGCAGCCAGCTGCTCCCCCTTCTTTGAATCTTTCCTCTCTTTAATTCGTACCTTGGTGACCTGCAGAAGCGATACGCCACCACCTGTATATGTTACCGTTGTCTGAGTTACTTCGACGACGATTTCCTCGAGTTTTCAAATAAATTTCGCCGAGTGACGAGGCATTTGGCTACCTTAAGAGAGTCATAGTTGCTGCTGCCAGCTGCTCGACCTACTTTCATTCTTTCCACCCATTAATTATTACTGTGGTCAGTCCTGCAGGAGCAATATGCCACTACATGTAAACCTTAACGTTGTCTGAGCTACCTTAACGAAAATATCCTCGAGTTTTCAAAAAAAATTTTTACATGGTGACGAGGCATTTGGCTACCTTAAGGGAGTCACAGTACCCCTGCCTGCTGCTCCCACTTTTCTATGCCCTTTCTCTCTACCATTCTTGCTATGGATGTCCTACAGAACCGATGTGCCACTATATGTCCACGTTAACGTCGTCTCTGTTACTCCCTCTACGAGTCTCTCGAGTTAGCAAATGTACCTCGCCTGATGACGAGGCATTTGGCTACCTTAGGAGCGTCATAGTTACTGCAGCCAGCTGCTCCCCCAGCTTTGAATGTTTCCTGTCTTTAATTCGTACTGTGGTGTCCTGCAGATGCGATACGCCACCACCTGTCCATGTTTCCGTTGTCTGAGTTACTTCAACGACGATTTCCTCGAGTTTTCAAATAAATTTCGCCGAGTGACAAGGCATTTACTCCCACTACGAGTCTCTCGAGTTAGCAAATGTACCTCGCCGGATGACGAGGCATTTGGCTACCTTAAGAGCGTCATAGTTACTGCAGCCAGCTGCTCCCCCTTCTTTGAATCTGTCCTGTCTTTAATTCGAACTGTGGTCAGTCCTGCAGAAGCGATACGCCACCACCTGTCCATGTTACCGTTGTCTGAGTTACCTCAACAACGATTTCCTCGAGTTTTCAAATAAATTTCGCCGAGTGACGAGGCATTTGGCTACCTTAAGAGAGTCATAGTTACTGCTGCCAGCTGCTGGACCTACTTTCTTTCTTTCCACTCTTTAATTATTACTGTGGTCAGTCCTGCAGGAGCAATATGCCACTACCTGTAAACCTTAACGTTGTCTGAGCTACCTTAACGAAAATATCCTCGAGTTTTCAAAAAAAATTTTACATGGTGACGAGGCATTTGGCTACCTTAAGGGAGTCATAGTACCCCTGCCTGCTGCTCCCACTTTTCTAAGCACTTTCTCTCTATCATTCTTGCTATGGCTGTCCTACAGAACCGATGTGTCACTATATGTCCACGTTAACGTCGTCTCTGTTACTCCCACTACGAGTCTCTCGAGTTAGCAAATGTACCTCGCCGGATGACGAGGCATTTGGCTACCTTATAAGCGTCATAGTTACTGCAGCCAGCTGCTCCCCCTTCTTTGAATCTTTCCTGTCTTTAATTCGTACTGTGGTCAGTCCTGCAGAAGCGATACGCCACCACCTGTCCATGTTACCGTTGTCTGAGTTACTTCAACAACGATTTCCTCGAGTTTTCAAATAAATTTCGCCGAGTGACGAGGCATTTGGCTACCTTAAGAGAGTCATAGTTACTGCAGCCAGCTGCTCCCCCTTCTTTGAATCTTTCCTCTCTTTAATTCGTACCTTGGTGTCCTGCAGAAGCGATACGCCACCACCTGTATATGTTACCGTTGTCTGAGTTACTTCGACGACGATTTCCTCGAGTTTTCAAATAAATTTCGCCGAGTGACGAGGCATTTGGCTACCTTAAGAGAGTCATAGTTGCTGCTGCCAGCTGCTCGACCTACTTTCATTCTTTCCACTCATTAATTATTACTGTGGTCAGTCCTGCAGGAGCAATATGCCACTACATGTAAACCTTAACGTTGTCTGAGCTACCTTAACGAAAATATCCTCGAGTTTTCAAAAAAAATTTTTACATGGTGACGAGGCATTTGGCTACCTTAAGGGAGTCACAGTACCCCTGCCTGCTGCTCCCACTTTTCTATGCCCTTTCTCTCTACCATTCTTGCTATGGATGTCCTACAGAACCGATGTGCCACTATATGTCCACGTTAACGTCGTCTCTGTTACTCCCTCTACGAGTCTCTCGAGTTAGCAAATGTACCTCGCCTGATGACGAGGCATTTGGCTACCTTAAGAGCGTCATAGTTACTGCAGCCAGCTGCTCCCCCAGCTGTGAATGTTTCCTGTCTTTAATTCGTACTGTGGTGTTCTGCAGATGCGATACGCCACCACCTGTCCATGTTTCCGTTGTCTGAGTTACTTCAACGACGATTTCCTCGAGTTTTCAAATAAATTTCGCCGAGTGACAAGGCATTTGGCTTCCTTAAGAGAGTCATAGTTACTGCTGCCAGCTGCTCGACCTACTTTCTTTCTTTCCAATCACTAATTATTACTGTGGTCAGTCCTGCAGGAGCAATATGCCACTACATGTATACCTTAACGTTGTCTGAGCTACCTTAACGATGATAATCTCGAGTTTTCAAGAAAAATTTCACATTGTGACGAGGCATTTGGCTACCTTAAGTGAGTCATAGTACCCCTGCCTGCTGCTCCCACTTTTCTAAGCCCTTTCTCTCTATCATTCTTGCTATGGCTGTCCTACAGAACCGATGTGCCACTATATGTCCACGTTAACGTCGTCTCTGTTACTCCCACTACGAGTCTCTCGAGTTAGCAAATGTACCTCGCCGGATGACGAGGCATTTGGCTACCTTAAGAGCGTCATAGTTACTGCAGCCAGCTGCTCCCCCTTCTTTGAATCTTTCCTGTCTTAAATTCGTACTGTGGTCAGTCCTGCAGAAGCGATACGCCACCACCTGTCCATGTTACCGTTGTCTGAGTTACTTCAACAACGATTTCCTCGAGTTTTCAAATAAATTTCGCCGAGTGACGAGGCATTTGGCTACCTTAAGAGAGTCATAGTTACTGCAGCCAGCTGCTCCCCCTTCTTTGAATCTTTCCTCTCTTTAATTCGTACCTTGGTGTCCTGCAGAAGCGATACGCCACCACCTGTATATGTTACCGTTGTCTGAGTTACTTCGACGACGATTTCCTCGAGTTTTCAAATAAATTTCGCCGAGTGACGAGGCATTTGGCTACCTTAAGAGAGTCATAGTTACTGCTGCCAGCTGCTCGACCTACTCTCATTCTTTCCACTCATTAATTATTACTGTGGTCAGTCCTGCAGGACCAATATGCCACTACATGTAAACCTTAACGTTGTCTGAGCTACCTTAACGAAGATATTCTCGAGTTTTCAAAAAAAATTTCACATGGTGACGAGGCATTTGGCTGCCTTAAAAGAGTCATAGTACCCCTGCCTGCTGCTCCCACTTCCCTAAGCCCATTCTCTCTATCATTCTTGCTATGGCTGTCCTACAGAACCGATGTGTCACTATATGTCCACGTTAACGTCGTCTTTGTTACTCCCACTACGAGTCTCTCGAGTTAGCAAATGTACCTCGCCGGATGACGAGGCATTTGGCTACCTTATAAGCGTCATAGTTACTGCAGCCAGCTGCTCCCCCTTCTTTGAATCTGTCCTGTCTTTAATAAGTACTGTGGTCAGTCCTGCAGAAGCGATACGCCACCACCTGTCCATGTTACCGTTGTCTGAGTTACCTCAACAACGATTTCCTTGAGTTTTCAAATACATTTCGCCGAGTGACGAGGCATTTGGCTACCCTAAGAGAGTCATAGTTACTACTGACAGCTGCTCGACCTACTTTCTTTCTTTCCACTCTTTAATTATTACTGTGGTCAGTCCTGCAGGAGCAATATGCCACTACATGTAAACCTTAACGTTGTCTGATCTACCTTAACGAAAAAATCCTCGAGTTTTCAAAAAATATTTTACATGGTGACGAGGCATTTGGCTACCTTAAGGGACTAATAGTACCCCTGCCTGCTGCTCCCACTTTTCTAAGCCCTTTCTCTCTATCATTCTTGCTATGGCTGTCCTACAGAACCGATGTGTCACTATATGTCCACGTTAACGTCGTCTCTGTTACTCCCACTACGAGTCTCTCGAGTTAGCAAATGTACCTCGCCGGATGACGAGGCATTTGGCTACCTTATAAGCGTCATACTTACTGCAGCCAGCTGCTCCCCCTTCTTTGAATCTTTCCTGTTTTTAATTCGTACTGTGGTCAGTCCTGCAGAAGCGATACGCCACCACCTGTCCATGTTACCGTTGTCTGAGTTACTTCAACAACGATTTCCTCGAGTTTTCAAATAAATTTCGCCGAGTGACGAGGCATTTGGCTACCTTAAGAGAGTCATAGTTACTGCAGCCAGCTGCTCCCCCTTCTTTGAAACTTTCCTCTCTTTAATTCGTACCTTGGTGACCTGCAGAAGCGATACGCCACCACCTGTATATGTTACCGTTGTCTGAGTTACTTCGACGACGATTTCCTCGAGTTTTCAAATAAATTTCGCCGAGTGACGAGGCATTTGGCTACCTTAAGAGAGTCATAGTTGCTGCTGCCAGCTGCTCGACCTACTTTCATTCTTTCCACCCATTAATTATTACTGTGGTCAGTCCTGCAGGAGCAATATGCCACTACATGTAAACCTTAACGTTGTCTGAGCTACCTTAACGAAAATATCCTCGAGTTTTCAAAAAAAATTTTTACATGGTTACGAGGCATTTGGCTACCTTAAGGGAGTCACAGTACCCCTGCCTGCTGCTCCCACTTTTCTATGCCCTTTCTCTCTACCATTCTTGCTATGGATGTCCTACAGAACCGATGTGCCACTATATGTCCACGTTAACGTCGTCTCTGTTACTCCCTCTACGAGTCTCTCGAGTTAGCAAATGTACCTCGCCTGATGACGAGGCATTTGGCTACCTTAAGAGAGTCATAGTTACTGCAGCCAGCTGCTCCCCCTTCTTTGAATCTTTCCTCTCTTTAATTCGTACCTTGGTGACCTGCAGAAGCGATACGCCACCACCTGTATATGTTACCGTTGTCTGTGTTACTTCGACGACGATTTCCTCGAGTTTTCAAATAAATTTCGCCGAGTGACGAGGCATTTGGCTACCTTAAGAGAGTCATAGTTGCTGCTGCCAGCTGCTCGACCTACTTTCATTCTTTCCACCCATTAATTATTACTGTGGTCAGTCCTGCAGGAGCAATATGCCACTACATGTAAACCTTAACGTTGTCTGAGCTACCTTAACGAAAATATCCTCGAGTTTTCAAAAAAAATTTTTACATGGTGACGAGGCATTTGGCTACCTTAAGGGAGTCACAGTACCCCTGCCTGCTGCTCCCACTTTTCTATGCCCTTTCTCTCTACCATTCTTGCTATGGATGTCCTACAGAACCGATGTGCCACTATATGTCCACGTTAACGTCGTCTCTGTTACTCCCTCTACGAGTCTCTCGAGTTAGCAAATGTACCTCGCCTGATGACGAGGCATTTGGCTACCTTAAGAGCGTCATAGTTACTGCAGCCAGCTGCTCCCCCAGCTTTGAATGTTTCCTGTCTTTAATTCGTACTGTGGTGTCCTGCAGATGCGATACGCCACCACCTGTCCATGTTTCCGTTGTCTGAGTTACTTCAACGACGATTTCCTCGAGTTTTCAAATAAATTTCGCCGAGTGACAAGGCATTTACTCCCACTACGAGTCTCTCGAGTTAGCAAATGTACCTCGCCGGATGACGAGGCATTTGGCTACCTTAAGAGCGTCATAGTTACTGCAGCCAGCTGCTCCCCCTTCTTTGAATCTGTCCTGTCTTTAATTCGAACTGTGGTCAGTCCTGCAGAAGCGATACGCCACCACCTGTCCATGTTACCGTTGTCTGAGTTACCTCAACAACGATTTCCTCGAGTTTTCAAATAAATTTCGCCGAGTGACGAGGCATTTGGCTACCTTAAGAGAGTCATAGTTACTGCTGCCAGCTGCTGGACCTACTTTCTTTCTTTCCACTCTTTAATTATTACTGTGGTCAGTCCTGCAGGAGCAATATGCCACTACCTGTAAACCTTAACGTTGTCTGAGCTACCTTAACGAAAATATCCTCGAGTTTTCAAAAAAAATTTTACATGGTGACGAGGCATTTGGCTACCTTAAGGGAGTCATAGTACCCCTGCCTGCTGCTCCCACTTTTCTAAGCACTTTCTCTCTATCATTCTTGCTATGGCTGTCCTACAGAACCGATGTGTCACTATATGTCCACGTTAACGTCGTCTCTGTTACTCCCACTACGAGTCTCTCGAGTTAGCAAATGTACCTCGCCGGATGACGAGGCATTTGGCTACCTTATAAGCGTCATAGTTACTGCAGCCAGCTGCTCCCCCTTCTTTGAATCTTTCCTGTCTTTAATTCGTACTGTGGTCAGTCCTGCAGAAGCGATACGCCACCACCTGTCCATGTTACCGTTGTCTGAGTTACTTCAACAACGATTTCCTCGAGTTTTCAAATAAATTTCGCCGAGTGACGAGGCATTTGGCTACCTTAAGAGAGTCATAGTTACTGCAGCCAGCTGCTCCCCCTTCTTTGAATCTTTCCTCCCTTTAATTCGTACCTTGGTGTCCTGCAGAAGCGATACGCCACCACCTGTATATGTTACCGTTGTCTGAGTTACTTCGACGACGATTTCCTCGAGTTTTCAAATAAATTTCGCCGAGTGACGAGGCATTTGGCTACCTTAAGAGAGTCATAGTTGCTGCTGCCAGCTGCTCGACCTACTTTCATTCTTTCCACTCATTAATTATTACTGTGGTCAGTCCTGCAGGAGCAATATGCCACTACATGTAAACCTTAACGTTGTCTGAGCTACCTTAACGAAAATATCCTCGAGTTTTCAAAAAAAATTTTTACATGGTGACGAGGCATTTGGCTACCTTAAGGGAGTCACAGTACCCCTGCCTGCTGCTCCCACTTTTCTATGCCCTTTCTCTCTACCATTCTTGCTATGGATGTCCTACAGAACCGATGTGCCACTATATGTCCACGTTAACGTCGTCTCTGTTACTCCCTCTACGAGTCTCTCGAGTTAGCAAATGTACCTCGCCTGATGACGAGGCATTTGGCTACCTTAAGAGCGTCATAGTTACTGCAGCCAGCTGCTCCCCCAGCTGTGAATGTTTCCTGTCTTTAATTCGTACTGTGGTGTTCTGCAGATGCGATACGCCACCACCTGTCCATGTTTCCGTTGTCTGAGTTACTTCAACGACGATTTCCTCGAGTTTTCAAATAAATTTCGCCGAGTGACAAGGCATTTGGCTTCCTTAAGAGAGTCATAGTTACTGCTGCCAGCTGCTCGACCTACTTTCTTTCTTTCCAATCACTAATTATTACTGTGGTCAGTCCTGCAGGAGCAATATGCCACTACATGTATACCTTAACGTTGTCTGAGCTACCTTAACGATGATAATCTCGAGTTTTCAAGAAAAATTTCACATTGTGACGAGGCATTTGGCTACCTTAAGTGAGTCATAGTACCCCTGCCTGCTGCTCCCACTTTTCTAAGCCCTTTCTCTCTATCATTCTTGCTATGGCTGTCCTACAGAACCGATGTGCCACTATATGTCCACGTTAACGTCGTCTCTGTTACTCCCACTACGAGTCTCTCGAGTTAGCAAATGTACCTCGCCGGATGACGAGGCATTTGGCTACCTTAAGAGCGTCATAGTTACTGCAGCCAGCTGCTCCCCCTTCTTTGAATCTTTCCTGTCTTAAATTCGTACTGTGGTCAGTCCTGCAGAAGCGATACGCCACCACCTGTCCATGTTACCGTTGTCTGAGTTACTTCAACAACGATTTCCTCGAGTTTTCAAATAAATTTCGCCGAGTGACGAGGCATTTGACTACCTTAAGAGAGTCATAGTTACTGCAGCCAGCTGCTCCCCCTTCTTTGAATCTTTCCTGTTTTTCATTCGTACTGTGGTCAGTCCTGCAGAAGCGATACGCCACCACCTGTCCATGTTACCGTTGTCTGAGTTACTTCAACAACGATTTCCTCGAGTTTTCAAATAAATTTCGCCGAGTGACGAGGCATTTGGCTACCTTAAGAGAGTCATAGTTACTGCAGCCAGCTGCTCCCCCTTCTTTGAATCTTTCCTCTCTTTAATTCGTACCTTGGTGTCCTGCAGAAGCGATACGCCACCACCTGTATATGTTAAAGTTGTCTGAGTTACTTCGACGACGATTTCCTCGAGTTTTCAAATAAATTTCGCCGAGTGACGAGGCATTTGGCTACCTTAAGAGAGTCATAGTTACTGCTGCCAGCTGCTCGACCTACTCTCATTCTTTCCACTCATTAATTATTACTGTGGTCAGTCCTGCAGGACCAATATGCCACTACATGTAAACCTTAACGTTGTCTGAGCTACCTTAACGAAGATATTCTCGAGTTTTCAAAAAAAATTTCACATGGTGACGAGGCATTTGGCTGCCTTAAAAGAGTCATAGTACCCCTGCCTGCTGCTCCCACTTCCCTAAGCCCATTCTCTCTATCATTCTTGCTATGGCTGTCCTACAGAACCGATGTGTCACTATATGTCCACGTTAACGTCGTCTTTGTTACTCCCACTACGAGTCTCTCGAGTTAGCAAATGTACCTCGCCGGATGACGAGGCATTTGGCTACCTTATAAGCGTCATAGTTACTGCAGCCAGCTGCTCCCCCTTCTTTGAATCTGTCCTGTCTTTAATAAGTACTGTGGTCAGTCCTGCAGAAGCGATACGCCACCACCTGTATATGTTACCGTTGTCTGAGTTACTTCGACGACGATTTCCTCGAGTTTTCAAATAAATTTCGCCGAGTGACGAGGCATTTGGCTACCTTAAGAGAGTCATAGTTGCTGCTGCCAGCTGCTCGACCTACTTTCATTCTTTCCACCCATTAATTATTACTGTGGTCAGTCCTGCAGGAGCAATATGCCACTACATGTAAACCTTAACGTTGTCTGAGCTACCTTAACGAAAATATCCTCGAGTTTTCAAAAAAAATTTTTACATGGTGACGAGGCATTTGGCTACCTTAAGGGAGTCACAGTACCCCTGCCTGCTGCTCCCACTTTTCTATGCCCTTTCTCTCTACCATTCTTGCTATGGATGTCCTACAGAACCGATGTGCCACTATATGTCCACGTTAACGTCGTCTCTGTTACTCCCTCTACGAGTCTCTCGAGTTAGCAAATGTACCTCGCCTGATGACGAGGCATTTGGCTACCTTAAGAGCGTCATAGTTACTGCAGCCAGCTGCTCCCCCAGCTTTGAATGTTTCCTGTCTTTAATTCGTACTGTGGTGTCCTGCAGATGCGATACGCCACCACCTGTCCATGTTTCCGTTGTCTGAGTTACTTCAACGACGATTTCCTCGAGTTTTCAAATAAATTTCGCCGAGTGACAAGGCATTTACTCCCACTACGAGTCTCTCGAGTTAGCAAATGTACCTCGCCGGATGACGAGGCATTTGGCTACCTTAAGAGCGTCATAGTTACTGCAGCCAGCTGCTCCCCCTTCTTTGAATCTGTCCTGTCTTTAATTCGAACTGTGGTCAGTCCTGCAGAAGCGATACGCCACCACCTGTCCATGTTACCGTTGTCTGAGTTACCTCAACAACGATTTCCTCGAGTTTTCAAATAAATTTCGCCGAGTGACGAGGCATTTGGCTACCTTAAGAGAGTCATAGTTACTGCTGCCAGCTGCTGGACCTACTTTCTTTCTTTCCACTCTTTAATTATTACTGTGGTCAGTCCTGCAGGAGCAATATGCCACTACCTGTAAACCTTAACGTTGTCTGAACTACCTTAACGAAAATATCCTCGAGTTTTCAAAAAAAATTTTACATGGTGACGAGGCATTTGGCTACCTTAAGGGAGTCATAGTACCCCTGCCTGCTGCTCCCACTTTTCTAAGCACTTTCTCTCTATCATTCTTGCTATGGCTGTCCTACAGAACCGATGTGTCACTATATGTCCACGTTAACGTCGTCTCTGTTACTCCCACTACGAGTCTCTCGAGTTAGCAAATGTACCTCGCCGGATGACGAGGCATTTGGCTACCTTATAAGCGTCATAGTTACTGCAGCCAGCTGCTCCCCCTTCTTTGAATCTTTCCTGTCTTTAATTCGTACTGTGGTCAGTCCTGCAGAAGCGATACGCCACCACCTGTCCATGTTACCGTTGTCTGAGTTACTTCAACAACGATTTCCTCGAGTTTTCAAATAAATTTCGCCGAGTGACGAGGCATTTGGCTACCTTAAGAGAGTCATAGTTACTGCAGCCAGCTGCTCCCCCTTCTTTGAATCTTTCCTCTCTTTAATTCGTACCTTGGTGTCCTGCAGAAGCGATACGCCACCACCTGTATATGTTACCGTTGTCTGAGTTACTTCGACGACGATTTCCTCGAGTTTTCAAATAAATTTCGCCGAGTGACGAGGCATTTGGCTACCTTAAGAGAGTCATAGTTGCTGCTGCCAGCTGCTCGACCTACTTTCATTCTTTCCACTCATTAATTATTACTGTGGTCAGTCCTGCAGGAGCAATATGCCACTACATGTAAACCTTAACGTTGTCTGAGCTACCTTAACGAAAATATCCTCGAGTTTTCAAAAAAAATTTTTACATGGTGACGAGGCATTTGGCTACCTTAAGGGAGTCACAGTACCCCTGCCTGCTGCTCCCACTTTTCTATGCCCTTTCTCTCTACCATTCTTGCTATGGATGTCCTACAGAACCGATGTGCCACTATATGTCCACGTTAACGTCGTCTCTGTTACTCCCTCTACGAGTCTCTCGAGTTAGCAAATGTACCTCGCCTGATGACGAGGCATTTGGCTACCTTAAGAGCGTCATAGTTACTGCAGCCAGCTGCTCCCCCAGCTGTGAATGTTTCCTGTCTTTAATTCGTACTGTGGTGTTCTGCAGATGCGATACGCCACCACCTGTCCATGTTTCCGTTGTCTGAGTTACTTCAACGACGATTTCCTCGAGTTTTCAAATAAATTTCGCCGAGTGACAAGGCATTTGGCTTCCTTAAGAGAGTCATAGTTACTGCTGCCAGCTGCTCGACCTACTTTCTTTCTTTCCAATCACTAATTATTACTGTGGTCAGTCCTGCAGGAGCAATATGCTACTACATGTATACCTTAACGTTGTCTGAGCTACCTTAACGAAGATAATCTCGAGTTTTCAAGAAAAATTTCACATGGTGACGAGGCATTTGGCTACCTTAAGTGAGTCATAGTACCCCTGCCTGCTGCTCCCACTTTTCTAAGCCCTTTCTCTCTATCATTCTTGCTATGGCTGTCCTACAGAACCGATGTGCCACTATATGTCCACGTTAACGTCGTCTCTGTTACTCCCACTACGAGTCTCTCGAGTTAGCAAATGTACCTCGCCGGATGACGAGGCATTTGGCTACCTTAAGAGCGTCATAGTTACTGCAGCCAGCTGCTCCCCCTTCTTTGAATCTGTCCTGTCTTTAATTCGAACTGTGGTCAGTCCTGCAGAAGCGATACGCCACCACCTGTCCATGTTACCGTTGTCTGAGTTACCTCAACAACGATTTCCTCGAGTTTTCAAATAAATTTCGCCGAGTGACGAGGCATTTGGCTACCTTAAGAGAGTCATAGTTACTGCTGCCAGCTGCTGGACCTACTTTCTTTCTTTCCACTCTTTAATTATTACTGTGGTCAGTCCTGCAGGAGCAATATGCCACTACCTGTAAACCTTAACGTTGTCTGAGCTACCTTAACGAAAATATCCTCGAGTTTTCAAAAAAAATTTTACATGGTGACGAGGCATTTGGCTACCTTAAGGGAGTCATAGTACCCCTGCCTGCTGCTCCCACTTTTCTAAGCACTTTCTCTCTATCATTCTTGCTATGGCTGTCCTACAGAACCGATGTGTCACTATATGTCCACGTTAACGTCGTCTCTGTTACTCCCACTACGAGTCTCTCGAGTTAGCAAATGTACCTCGCCGGATGACGAGGCATTTGGCTACCTTATAAGCGTCATAGTTACTGCAGCCAGCTGCTCCCCCTTCTTTGAATCTTTCCTGTCTTTAATTCGTACTGTGGTCAGTCCTGCAGAAGCGATACGCCACCACCTGTCCATGTTACCGTTGTCTGAGTTACTTCAACAACGATTTCCTCGAGTTTTCAAATAAATTTCGCCGAGTGACGAGGCATTTGGCTACCTTAAGAGAGTCATAGTTACTGCAGCCAGCTGCTCCCCCTTCTTTGAATCTTTCCTCTCTTCAATTCGTACCTTGGTGTCCTGCAGAAGCGATACGCCACCACCTGTATATGTTACCGTTGTCTGAGTTACTTCGACGACGATTTCCTCGAGTTTTCAAATAAATTTCGCCGAGTTACGAGGCATTTGGCTACCTTAAGAGAGTCATAGTTACTGCTGCCAGCTGCTCGACCTACTTTCATTCTTTCCACTCATTAATTATTACTGTGGTCAGTCCTGCAGGACCAATATGCCACTACATGTAAACCTTAACGTTGTCTGTGCTACCTTAACGTAAATATTCTCGAGTTTTCAAAAAAAATTTCACACGGTGACGAGGCATTTGGCTGCCTTAAGAGAGTCATAGTACCCCTGCCTGCTGCTCCCACTTCCCTAAGCCCATTCTCTCTATCATTCTTGCTATGGCTGTCCTACAGAACCGATGTGTCACTATATGTCCACGTTAACGTCGTCTCTGTTACTCCCACTACGAGTCTCTCGAGTTAGCAAATGTACCTCGCCGGATGACGAGGCATTTGGCTACCTTATAAGCGTCATAGTTACTGCAGCCAGCTGCTCCCCCTTCTTTGAATCTTTCCTGTCTTTAATTCGTACTGTGGTCAGTCCTGCAGAAGCGATACGCCACCACCTGTCCATGTTACCGTTGTCTGAGTTACTTCAACAACGATTTCCTCGAGTTTTCAAATAAATTTCGCCGAGTGACGAGGCATTTGGCTACCTTAAGAGAGTCATAGTTACTGCAGCCAGCTGCTCCCCCTTCTTTGAATCTTTCCTCTCTTTAATTCGTACCTTGGTGTCCTGCAGAAGCGATACGCCACCACCTGTATATGTTACCGTTGTCTGAGTTACTTCGACGACGATTTCCTCGAGTTTTCAAATAAATTTCGCCGAGTGACGAGGCATTTGGCTACCTTAAGAGAGTCATAGTTACTGCTGCCAGCTGCTCGACCTACTTTCATTCTTTCTACTCATTAATTATTACTGTGGTCAGTCCTGCAGGACCAATATGCCACTACATGTAAACCTTAACGTTGTCTGAGCTACCTTAACGAAAATATCCTCGAGTTTTCAGAAAAAATTTTTACATGGTGACGAGGCATTTGGCTACCTTAAGGGAGTCACAGTACCCCTGCCTGCTGCTCCCACTTTTCTATGCCCTTTCTCTCTACCATTCTTGCTATGGATGTCCTACAGAGCCGATGTGCCACTATATGTCCACGTTAACGTCGTCTCTGTTACTCCCTCTACGAGTCTCTCGAGTTAGCAAATGTACCTCGCCTGATGACGAGGCATTTGGCTACCTTAAGAGCGTCATAGTTACTGCAGCCAGCTGCTCCCCCAGCTGTGAATGTTTCCTGTCTTTAATTCGTACTGTGGTGTTCTGCAGATGCGATACGCCACCACCTGTCCATGTTTCCGTTGTCTGAGTTACTTCAACGACGATTTCCTCGAGTTTTCAAATAAATTTCGCCGAGTGACAAGGCATTTGGTTTCCTTAAGAGAGTCATAGTTACTGCTGCCAGCTGCTCGACCTACTTTCTTTCTTTCCAATCACTAATTATTACTGTGGTCAGTCCTGCAGGAGCAATATGCCACTACCTGTAAACCTTAACGTTGTCTGAGCTACCTTAACGAAAATATCCTCGAGTTTTCAAAAAAAATTTTACATGGTGACGGGGCATTTGGCTACCTTAAGGGAGTCATAGTACCCCTGCCTGCTGCTCCCACTTTTCTAAGCACTTTCTCTCTATCATTCTTGCTATGGCTGTCCTACAGAACCGATGTGTCACTATATGTCCACGTTAACGTCGTCTCTGTTACTCCCACTACGAGTCTCTCGAGTTAGCAAATGTACCTCGCCGGATGACGAGGCATTTGGCTACCTTATAAGCGTCATAGTTACTGCAGCCAGCTGCTCCCCCTTCTTTGAATCTTTCCTGTCTTTAATTCGTACTGTGGTCAGTCCTGCAGAAGCGATACGCCACCACCTGTCCATGTTACCGTTGTCTGAGTTACTTCAACAACGATTTCCTCGAGTTTTCAAATAAATTTCGCCGAGTGACGAGGCATTTGGCTACCTTAAGAGAGTCATAGTTACTGCAGCCAGCTGCTCCCCCTTCTTTGAATCTTTCCTCTCTTCAATTCGTACCTTGGTGTCCTGCAGAAGCGATACGCCACCACCTGTATATGTTACCGTTGTCTGAGTTACTTCGACGACGATTTCCTCGAGTTTTCAAATAAATTTCGCCGAGTTACGAGGCATTTGGCTACCTTAAGAGAGTCATAGTTACTGCTGCCAGCTGCTCGACCTACTTTCATTCTTTCCACTCATTAATTATTACTGTGGTCAGTCCTGCAGGACCAATATGCCACTACATGTAAACCTTAACGTTGTCTGTGCTACCTTAACGTAAATATTCTCGAGTTTTCAAAAAAAATTTCACACGGTGACGAGGCATTTGGCTGCCTTAAGAGAGTCATAGTACCCCTGCCTGCTGCTCCCACTTCCCTAAGCCCATTCTCTCTATCATTCTTGCTATGGCTGTCCTACAGAACCGATGTGTCACTATATGTCCACGTTAACGTCGTCTCTGTTACTCCCACTACGAGTCTCTCGAGTTAGCAAATGTACCTCGCCGGATGACGAGGCATTTGGCTACCTTATAAGCGTCATAGTTACTGCAGCCAGCTGCTCCCCCTTCTTTGAATCTTTCCTGTCTTTAATTCGTACTGTGGTCAGTCCTGCAGAAGCGATACGCCACCACCTGTCCATGTTACCGTTGTCTGAGTTACTTCAACAACGATTTCCTCGAGTTTTCAAATAAATTTCGCCGAGTGACGAGGCATTTGGCTACCTTAAGAGAGTCATAGTTACTGCAGCCAGCTGCTCCCCCTTCTTTGAATCTTTCCTCTCTTTAATTCGTACCTTGGTGTCCTGCAGAAGCGATACGCCACCACCTGTATATGTTACCGCTGTCTGAGTTACTTCGACGACGATTTCCTCGAGTTTTCAAATAAATTTCGCCGAGTGACGAGGCATTTGGCTACCTTAAGAGAGTCATAGTTACTGCTGCCAGCTGCTCGACCTACTTTCATTCTTTCTACTCATTAATTATTACTGTGGTCAGTCCTGCAGGACCAATATGCCACTACATGTAAACCTTAACGTTGTCTGAGCTACCTTAACGAAGATATTCTCGAGTTTTCAAAAAAAATTTCACATGGTGACGAGGCATTTGGCTGCCTTAAGAGAGTCATAGTACCCCTGCCTGCTGCTCCCACTTCCCTAAGCCCATTCTCTCTATCATTCTTGCTATGACTGTCCTACAGAACCGATGTGTCACTATATGTCCACGTTAACGTCGTCTCTGTTACTCCCACTACGAGTCTCTCGAGTTAGCAAATGTACCTCGCCGGATGACGAGGCATTTGGCTACCTTATAAGCGTCATAGTTACTGCAGCCAGCTGCTCCCCCTTCTTTGAATCTTTCCTGTTTTTAATTCGTACTGTGGTCAGTCCTGCAGAAGCGATACGCCACCACCTGTCCATGTTACCGTTGTCTGAGTTACTTCAACAACGATTTCCTCAAGTTTTCAAATAAATTTCGCCGAGTGACGAGGCATTTGGCTACCTTAAGAGAGTCATAGTTACTGCAGCCAGCTGCTCCCCCTTCTTTGAATCTTTCCTCTCTTTAATTCGTACCTTGGTGTCCTGCAGAAGTGATACGCCACCACCTGTATATGTTACCGTTGTCTGAGTTACTTCGACGACGATTTCCTCGAGTTTTCAAATAAATTTCGCCGAGTGACGAGGCATTAGGCTACCTTAAGAGAGTCATAGTTACTGCTGCCAGCTGCTGGACCTACTTTCTTTCTTTCCACACTTTAATTATTACTGTGGTCAGTCCTGCAGGACCAATATGCCACTACCTGTAAACCTTAACGTTGTCTGAGCAACCTTAACGAAAATATCCTCGAGTTTTCAAAAAAATTTTTACATGGTGACGAGGCATTTGGCTACCTTAAGGGAGTCATAGTACCCCTGCCTGCTGCTCCCACTTTTCTAAGCACTTTCTCTCTATCATTCTTGCTATGGCTGTCCTACAGAACCGATGTGTCACTATATGTCCACGTTAACGTCGTCTCTGTTACTCCCACTACGAGTCTCTCGAGTTAGCAAATGTACCTCGCCGGATGACGAGGCATTTGGCTACCTTATAAGCGTCATAGTTACTGCAGCCAGCTGCTCCCCCTTCTTTGAATCTTTCCTGTCTTTAATTCGTACTGTGGTTAGTCCTGCAGAAGCGATACGCCACCACCTGTCCATGTTACCGTTGTCTGAGTTACTTCAACAACGATTTCCTCGAGTTTTCAAATAAATTTCGCCGAGTGACGAGGCATTTGGCTACCTTAAGAGAGTCATAGTTACTGCAGCCAGCTGCTCCCCCTTCTTTGAATCTTTCCTCTCTTTAATTCGTACCTTGGTGTCCTGCAGAAGCGATACGCCACCGCCTGTATATGTTACCGTTGTCTGAGTTACTTCGACAACGATTTCCTCGAGTTTTCAAATAAATTTCGCCGAGTGACGAGGCATTTGGCTACCTTAAGAGAGTCATAGTTGCTGCTGCCAGCTGCTCGACCTACTTTCATTCTTTCCACTCATTAATTATTACTGTGGTCAGTCCTGCAGGAGCAATATGCCACTACATGTAAACCTTAACGTTGTCTGAGCTACCTTAACGAAAATATCCTCGAGTTTTCAAAAAAAATTTTTACATGGTGACGAGGCATTTGGCTACCTTAAGGGAGTCACAGTACCCCTGCCTGCTGCTCCCAATTTTCTATGCCCTTTCTCTCTACCATTCTTGCTATGGATGTCCTACAGAACCGATGTGCCACTATATGTCCACGTTAACGTCGTCTCTGTTACTCCCTCTACGAGTCTCCCGAGTTAGCAAATGTACCTCGCCTGATGACGAGGCATTTGGCTACCTTAAGAGCGTCATAGTTACAGCAGCCAGCTGCTCCCCCAGCTTTGAATGTTTCCTGTCTTTAATTCGTACTGTGGTGTCCTGCAGATGCGATACGCCACCACCTGTCCATGTTTCCGTTGTCTGAGTTACTTCAACGACGATTTCCTCGAGTTTTCAAATAAATTTCGCCGAGTGACAAGGCATTTGGCTTCCTTAAGAGAGTCATAGTTACTGCTGCCAGCTGCTCGACCTACTTTCTTTCTTTCCAATCACTAATTATTACTGTGGTCAGTCCTGCAGGAGCAATATGCCACTACATGTATACCTTAACGTTGTCTGAGCTACCTTAACGAAGATAATCTCGAGTTTTCAAGAAAAATTTCACATGGTGACGAGGCATTTGGCTACCTTAAGTGAGTCATAGTACCCCTGCCTGCTGCTCCCACTTTTCTAAGCCCTTTCTCTCTATCATTCTTGCTATGGCTGTCCTACAGAACCGATGTGCCACTATATGTCCACGTTAACGTCGTCTCTGTTACTCCCACTACGAGTCTCTCGAGTTAGCAAATGTACCTCGCCGGATGACGAGGCATTTGGCTACCTTAAGAGCGTCATAGTTACTGCAGCCAGCTGCTCCCCCTTCTTTGAATCTTTCCTGTCTTTAATTCGTACTGTGGTCAGTCCTGCAGAAGCGATACGCCACCACCTGTCCATGTTACCGTTGTCTGAGTTACTTCAACAACGATTTCCTCGAGTTTTCAAATAAATTTCGCCGAGTGACGAGGCATTTGGCTACCTTAAGAGAGTCATAGTTACTGCAGCCAGCTGCTCCTCCTTCTTTGAATCTTTCCTCTCTTCAATTCGTACCTTGGTGTCCTGCAGAAGCGATACGCCACCACCTGTATATGTTACCGTTGTCTGAGTTACTTCGACGACGATTTCCTCGAGTTTTCAAATAAATTTCGCCGAGTGACGAGGCATTTGGCTACCTTAAGAGAGTCATAGTTGCTGCTGCCAGCTGCTCGACCTACTTTCATTCTTTCCACTCATTAATTATTACTGTGGTCAGTCCTGCAGGACCAATATGCCACTACATGTAAACCTTAACGTTGTCTGTGCTACCTTAACGTAAATATTCTCGAGTTTTCAAAAAAAATTTCACATGGTGACGAGGCATTTGGCTGCCTTAAGAGACTCATAGTACCCCTGCCTGCTGCTCCCACTTCCCTAAGCCCATTCTCTCTATCATTCTTGCTATGGCTGTCCTACAGAACCGATGTGTCACTATATGTCCACGTTAACGTCGTCTCTGTTACTCCCACTACGAGTCTCTCGAGTTAGCAAATGTACCTCGCCGGATGACGAGGCATTTGGCTACCTTATAAGCGTCATAGTTACTGCAGCCAGCTGCTCCCCCTTCTTTGAATCTTTCCTGTCTTTAATTCGTACTGTGGTCAGTCCTGCAGAAGCGATACGCCACCACCTGTCCATGTTACCGTTGTCTGAGTTACTTCAACAACGATTTCCTCGAGTTTTCAAATAAATTTCGCCGAGTGACGAGGCATTTGGCTACCTTAAGAGAGTCATAGTTACTGCAGCCAGCTGCTCCCCCTTCTTTGAATCTTTCCTCTCTTTAATTCGTACCTTGGTGTCCTGCAGAAGCGATACGCCACCACCTGTATATGTTACCGTTGTCTGAGTTACTTCGACGACGATTTCCTCGAGTTTTCAAATAAATTTCGCCGAGTGACGAGGCATTTGGCTACCTTAAGAGAGTCATAGTTGCTGCTGCCAGCTGCTCGACCTACTTTCATTCTTTCCACTCATTAATTATTACTGTGGTCAGTCCTGCAGGACCAATATGCCACTACATGTAAACCTTAACGTTGTCTGAGCTACCTTAACGAAAATATCCTCGAGTTTTCAGAAAAAATTTTTACATGGTGACGAGGCATTTGGCTACCTTAAGGGAGTCACAGTACCCCTGCCTGCTGCTCCCACTTTTCTATGCCCTTTCTCTCTACCATTCTTGCTATGGATGTCCTACAGAGCCGATGTGCCACTATATGTCCACGTTAACGTCGTCTCTGTTACTCCCTCTACGAGTCTCTCGAGTTAGCAAATGTACCTCGCCTGATGACGAGGCATTTGGCTACCTTAAGAGCGTCATAGTTACTGCAGCCAGCTGCTCCCCCAGCTGTGAATGTTTCCTGTCTTTAATTCGTACTGTGGTGTTCTGCAGATGCGATACGCCACCACCTGTCCATGTTTCCGTTGTCTGAGTTACTTCAACGACGATTTCCTCGAGTTTTCAAATAAATTTCGCCGAGTGACAAGGCATTTGGCTTCCTTAAGAGAGTCATAGTTACTGCTGCCAGCTGCTCGACCTACTTTCTTTCTTTCCAATCACTAATTATTACTGTGGTCAGTCCTGCAGGAGCAATATGCCACTACATGTATACCGTAACGTTGTCTGAGCTACCTTAACGAAGATAATCTCGAGTTTTCAAGAAAAATTTCACATGGTGACGAGGCATTTGGCTACCTTAAGTGAGTCATAGTACCCCTGCCTGCTGCTCCCACTTTTCTAAGCCCTTTCTCTCTATCATTCTTGCTATGGCTGTCCTACAGAACCGATGTGCCACTATATGTCCACGTTAACGTGTTCTCTGTTACTCCCACTACGAGTCTCTCGAGTTAGCAAATGTACCTCGCCGGATGACGAGGCATTTGGCTACCTTAAGAGCGTCATAGTTACTGCAGCCAGCTGCTCCCCCTTCTTTGAATCTGTCCTGTCTTTAATTCGAACTGTGGTCAGTCCTGCAGAAGCGATACGCCACCACCTGTCCATGTTACCGTTGTCTGAGTTACTTCAACAACGATTTCCTCGAGTTTTCAAATAAATTTCGCCGAGTGACGAGGCATTTGGCTACCTTAAGAGAGTCATAGTTACTGCAGCCAGCTGCTCCCCCTTCTTTGAATCTTTCCTCTCTTCAATTCGTACCTTGGTGTCCTGCAGAAGCGATACGCCACCACCTGTATATGTTACCGTTGTCTGAGTTACTTCGACGACGATTTCCTCGAGTTTTCAAATAAATTTCGCCGAGTGACGAGGCATTTGGCTACCTTAAGAGAGTCATAGTTACTGCTGCCAGCTGCTCGACCTACTTTCATTCTTTCCACTCATTAATTATTACTGTGGTCAGTCCTGCAGGACCAATATGCCACTACATGTAAACCTTAACGTTGTCTGTGCTACCTTAACGTAAATATTCTCGAGTTTTCAAAAAAAATTTCACATGGTGACGAGGCATTTGGCTGCCTTAAGAGACTCATAGTACCCCTGCCTGCTGCTCCCACTTCCCTAAGCCCATTCTCTCTATCATTCTTGCTATGTCTGTCCTACAGAACCGATGTGTCACTATATGTCCACGTTAACGTCGTCTCTGTTACTCCCACTACGAGTCTCTCGAGTTAGCAAATGTACCTCGCCGGATGACGAGGCATTTGGCTACCTTATAAGCGTCATAGTTACTGCAGCCAGCTGCTCCCCCTTCTTTGAATCTTTCCTGTCTTTAATTCGTACTGTGGTCAGTCCTGCAGAAGCGATACGCCACCACCTGTCCATGTTACCGTTGTCTGAGTTACTTCAACAACGATTTCCTCGAGTTTTCAAATAAATTTCGCCGAGTGACGAGGCATTTGGCTACCTTAAGAGAGTCATAGTTACTGCAGCCAGCTGCTCCCCCTTCTTTGAATCTTTCCTCTCTTTAATTCGTACCTTGGTGTCCTGCAGAAGCGATACGCCACCACCTGTATATGTTACCGTTGTCTGAGTTACTTCGACGACGATTTCCTCGAGTTTTCAAATAAATTTCGCCGAGTGACGAGGCATTTGGGTACCTTAAGAGAGTCATAGTTGCTGCTGCCAGCTGCTCGACCTACTTTCATTCTTTCCACTCATTAATTATTACTGTGGTCAGTCCTGCAGGACCAATATGCCACTACATGTAAACCTTAACGTTGTCTGAGCTACCTTAACGAAAATATCCTCGAGTTTTCAGAAAAAATTTTTACATGGTGACGAGGCATTTGGCTACCTTAAGGGAGTCACAGTACCCCTGCCTGCTGCTCCCACTTTTCTATGCCCTTTCTCTCTACCATTCTTGCTATGGATGTCCTACAGAGCCGATGTGCCACTATATGTCCACGTTAACGTCGTCTCTGTTACTCCCTCTACGAGTCTCTCGAGTTAGCAAATGTACCTCGCCTGATGACGAGGCATTTGGCTACCTTAAGAGCGTCATAGTTACTGCAGCCAGCTGCTCCCCCAGCTGTGAATGTTTCCTGTCTTTAATTCGTACTGTGGTGTTCTGCAGATGCGATACGCCACCACCTGTCCATGTTTCCGTTGTCTGAGTTACTTCAACGACGATTTCCTCGAGTTTTCAAATAAATTTCGCCGAGTGACAAGGCATTTGGCTTCCTTAAGAGAGTCATAGTTACTGCTGCCAGCTGCTCGACCTACTTTCTTTCTTTCCAATCACTAATTATTACTGTGGTCAGTCCTGCAGGGGCAATATGCCACTACATGTATACCTTAACGTTGTCTGAGCTACCTTAACGAAGATAATCTCGAGTTTTCAAGAAAAATTTCACATGGTGACGAGGCATTTGGCTACCTTAAGTGAGTCATAGTACCCCTGCCTGCTGCTCCCACTTTTCTAAGCCCTTTCTCTCTATCATTCTTGCTATGGCTGTCCTACAGAACCGATGTGCCGCTATATGTCCACGTTAACGTCGTCTCTGTTACTCCCACTACGAGTCTCTCGAGTTAGCAAATGTACCTCGCCGGATGACGAGGCATTTGGCTACCTTAAGAGCGTCATAGTTACTGCAGCCAGCTGCTCCCCCTTCTTTGAATCTGTCCTGTCTTTAATTCGAACTGTGGTCAGTCCTGCAGAAGCGATACGCCACCACCTGTCCATGTTACCGTTGTCTGAGTTACCTCAACAACGATTTCCTCGAGTTTTCAAATAAATTTCGCCGAGTGACGAGGCATTTGGCTACCTTAAGAGAGTCATAGTTACTGCTGCCAGCTGCTCGACCTACTTTCATTCTTTCCACTCATTAATTATTACTGTGGTCAGTCCTGCAGGACCAATATGCCACTACATGTAAACCTTAACGTTGTCTGTGCTACCTTAACGTAAATATTCTCGAGTTTTCAAAAAAAATTTCACACGGTGACGAGGCATTTGGCTGCCTTAAGAGAGTCATAGTACCCCTGCCTGCTGCTCCCACTTCCCTAAGCCCATTCTCTCTATCATTCTTGCTATGGCTGTCCTACAGAACCGATGTGTCACTATATGTCCACGTTAACGTCGTCTCTGTTACTCCCACTACGAGTCTCTCGAGTTAGCAAATGTACCTCGCCGGATGACGAGGCATTTGGCTACCTTATAAGCGTCATAGTTACTGCAGCCAGCTGCTCCCCCTTCTTTGAATCTTTCCTGTCTTTAATTCGTACTGTGGTCAGTCCTGCAGAAGCGATACGCCACCACCTGTCCATGTTACCGTTGTCTGAGTTACTTCAACAACGATTTCCTCGAGTTTTCAAATAAATTTCGCCGAGTGACGAGGCATTTGGCTACCTTAAGAGAGTCATAGTTACTGCAGCCAGCTGCTCCCCCTTCTTTGAATCTTTCCTCTCTTTAATTCGTACCTTGGTGTCCTGCAGAAGCGATACGCCACCACCTGTATATGTTACCGCTGTCTGAGTTACTTCGACGACGATTTCCTCGAGTTTTCAAATAAATTTCGCCGAGTGACGAGGCATTTGGCTACCTTAAGAGAGTCATAGTTACTGCTGCCAGCTGCTCGACCTACTTTCATTCTTTCTACTCATTAATTATTACTGTGGTCAGTCCTGCAGGACCAATATGCCACTACATGTAAACCTTAACGTTGTCTGAGCTACCTTAACGAAGATATTCTCGAGTTTTCAAAAAAAATTTCACATGGTGACGAGGCATTTGGCTGCCTTAAGAGAGTCATAGTACCCCTGCCTGCTGCTCCCACTTCCCTAAGCCCATTCTCTCTATCATTCTTGCTATGGCTGTCCTACAGAACCGATGTGTCACTATATGTCCACGTTAACGTCGTCTCTGTTACTCCCACTACGAGTCTCTCGAGTTAGCAAATGTACCTCGCCGGATGACGAGGCATTTGGCTACCTTATAAGCGTCATAGTTACTGCAGCCAGCTGCTCCCCCTTCTTTGAATCTTTCCTGTTTTTAATTCGTACTGTGGTCAGTCCTGCAGAAGCGATACGCCACCACCTGTCCATGTTACCGTTGTCTGAGTTACTTCAACAACGATTTCCTCGAGTTTTCAAATAAATTTCGCCGAGTGACGAGGCATTTGGCTACCTTAAGAGAGTCATAGTTACTGCAGCCAGCTGCTCCCCCTTCTTTGAATCTTTCCTCTCTTTAATTCGTACCTTGGTGTCCTGCAGAAGTGATACGCCACCACCTGTATATGTTACCGTTGTCTGAGTTACTTCGACGACGATTTCCTCGAGTTTTCAAATAAATTTCGCCGAGTGACGAGGCATTTGGCTACCTTAAGAGAGTCATAGTTACTGCTGCCAGCTTCTGGACCTACTTTCTTTCTTTCCACACTTTAATTATTACTGTGGTCAGTCCTGCAGGACCAATATGCCACTACCTGTAAACCTTAACGTTGTCTGAGCTACCTTAACGAAAATATCCTCGAGTTTTCAAAAAAATTTTTACATGGTGACGAGGCATTTGGCTACCTTAAGGGAGTCATAGTACCCCTGCCTGCTGCTCCCACTTTTCTAAGCACTTTCTCTCTATCATTCTTGCTATGGCTGTCCTACAGAACCGATGTGTCACTATATGTCCACGTTAACGTCGTCTCTGTTACTCCCACTACGAGTCTCTCGAGTTAGCAAATGTACCTCGCCGGATGACGAGGCATTTGGCTACCTTATAAGCGTCATAGTTACTGCAGCCAGCTGCTCCCCCTTCTTTGAATCTTTCCTGTCTTTAATTCGTACTGTGGTTAGTCCTGCAGAAGCGATACGCCACCACCTGTCCATGTTACCGTTGTCTGAGTTACTTCAACAACGATTTCCTCGAGTTTTCAAATAAATTTCGCCGAGTGACGAGGCATTTGGCTACCTTAAGAGAGTCATAGTTACTGCAGCCAGCTGCTCCCCCTTCTTTGAATCTTTCCTCTCTTTAATTCGTACCTTGGTGTCCTGCAGAAGCGATACGCCACCACCTGTATATGTTACCGTTGTCTGAGTTACTTCGACGACGATTTCCTCGAGTTTTCAAATAAATTTCGCCGAGTGACGAGGCATTTGGCTACCTTAAGAGAGTCATAGTTGCTGCTGCCAGCTGCTCGACCTACTTTCATTCTTTCCACTCATTAATTATTACTGTGGTCAGTCCTGCAGGAGCAATATGCCACTACATGTAAACCTTAACGTTGTCTGAGCTACCTTAACGAAAATATCCTCGAGTTTTCAAAAAAAATTTTTACATGGTGACGAGGCATTTGGCTACCTTAAGGGAGTCACAGTACCCCTGCCTGCTGCTCCCAATTTTCTATGCCCTTTCTCTCTACCATTCTTGCTATGGATGTCCTACAGAACCGATGTGCCACTATATGTCCACGTTAACGTCGTCTCTGTTACTCCCTCTACGAGTCTCCCGAGTTAGCAAATGTACCTCGCCTGATGACGAGGCATTTGGCTACCTTAAGAGCGTCATAGTTACAGCAGCCAGCTGCTCCCCCAGCTTTGAATGTTTCCTGTCTTTAATTCGTACTGTGGTGTCCTGCAGATGCGATACGCCACCACCTGTCCATGTTTCCGTTGTCTGAGTTACTTCAACGACGATTTCCTCGAGTTTTCAAATAAATTTCGCCGAGTGACAAGGCATTTGGCTTCCTTAAGAGAGTCATAGTTACTGCTGCCAGCTGCTCGACCTACTTTCTTTCTTTCCAATCACTAATTATTACTGTGGTCAGACCTGCAGGAGCAATATGCCACTACATGTATACCTTAACGTTGTCTGAGCTACCTTAACGAAGATAATCTCGAGTTTTCAAGAAAAATTTCACATGGTGACGAGGCATTTGGCTACCTTAAGTGAGTCATAGTACCCCTGCCTGCTGCTCCCACTTTTCTAAGCCCTTTCTCTCTATCATTCTTGCTATGGCTGTCCTACAGGACCGATGTGCCACTATATGTCCACGTTAACGTCGTCTCTGTTACTCCCACTACGAGTCTCTCGAGTTAGCAAATGTACCTCGCCGGATGACGAGGCATTTGGCTACCTTATAAGCGTCATAGTTACTGCAGCCAGCTGCTCCCCCTTCTTTGAATCTTTCCTGTTTTTAATTCGTACTGTGGTCAGTCCTGCAGAAGCGATACGCCACCACCTGTCCATGTTACCGTTGTCTGAGTTACTTCAACAACGATTTCCTCGAGTTTTCAAATAAATTTCGCCGAGTGACGAGGCATTTGGCTACCTTAAGAGAGTCATAGTTACTGCAGCCAGCTGCTCCCCCTTCTTTGAATCTTTCCTCTCTTTAATTCGTACCTTGGTGTCCTGCAGAAGTGATACGCCACCACCTGTATATGTTACCGTTGTCTGAGTTACTTCGACGACGATTTCCTCGAGTTTTCAAATAAATTTCGCCGAGTGACGAGGCATTTGGCTACCTTAAGAGAGTCATAGTTACTGCTGCCAGCTTCTGGACCTACTTTCTTTCTTTCCACACTTTAATTATTACTGTGGTCAGTCCTGCAGGACCAATATGCCACTACCTGTAAACCTTAACGTTGTCTGAGCTACCTTAACGAAAATATCCTCGAGTTTTCAAAAAAATTTTTACATGGTGACGAGGCATTTGGCTACCTTAAGGGAGTCATAGTACCCCTGCCTGCTGCTCCCACTTTTCTAAGCACTTTCTCTCTATCATTCTTGCTATGGCTGTCCTACAGAACCGATGTGTCACTATATGTCCACGTTAACGTCGTCTCTGTTACTCCCACTACGAGTCTCTCGAGTTAGCAAATGTACCTCGCCGGATGACGAGGCATTTGGCTACCTTATAAGCGTCATAGTTACTGCAGCCAGCTGCTCCCCCTTCTTTGAATCTTTCCTGTCTTTAATTCGTACTGTGGTTAGTCCTGCAGAAGCGATACGCCACCACCTGTCCATGTTACCGTTGTCTGAGTTACTTCAACAACGATTTCCTCGAGTTTTCAAATAAATTTCGCCGAGTGACGAGGCATTTGGCTACCTTAAGAGAGTCATAGTTACTGCAGCCAGCTGCTCCCCCTTCTTTGAATCTTTCCTCTCTTTAATTCGTACCTTGGTGTCCTGCAGAAGCGATACGCCACCACCTGTATATGTTACCGTTGTCTGAGTTACTTCGACGACGATTTCCTCGAGTTTTCAAATAAATTTCGCCGAGTGACGAGGCATTTGGCTACCTTAAGAGAGTCATAGTTGCTGCTGCCAGCTGCTCGACCTACTTTCATTCTTTCCACTCATTAATTATTACTGTGGTCAGTCCTGCAGGAGCAATATGCCACTACATGTAAACCTTAACGTTGTCTGAGCTACCTTAACGAAAATATCCTCGAGTTTTCAAAAAAAATTTTTACATGGTGACGAGGCATTTGGCTACCTTAAGGGAGTCACAGTACCCCTGCCTGCTGCTCCCAATTTTCTATGCCCTTTCTCTCTACCATTCTTGCTATGGATGTCCTACAGAACCGATGTGCCACTATATGTCCACGTTAACGTCGTCTCTGTTACTCCCTCTACGAGTCTCCCGAGTTAGCAAATGTACCTCGCCTGATGACGAGGCATTTGGCTACCTTAAGAGCGTCATAGTTACAGCAGCCAGCTGCTCCCCCAGCTTTGAATGTTTCCTGTCTTTAATTCGTACTGTGGTGTCCTGCAGATGCGATACGCCACCACCTGTCCATGTTACCGTTGTCTGAGTTACTTCAACAACGATTTCCTCGAGTTTTCAAATAAATTTCGCCGAGTGACGAGGCATTTGGCTACCTTAAGAGAGTCATAGTTACTGCAGCCAGCTGCTCCCCCTTCTTTGAATCTTTCCTCTCTTTAATTCGTACCTTGGTGTCCTGCAGAAGCGATACGCCACCACCTGTATATGTTACCGCTGTCTGAGTTACTTCGACGACGATTTCCTCGAGTTTTCAAATAAATTTCGCCGAGTGACGAGGCATTTGGCTACCTTAAGAGAGTCATAGTTACTGCTGCCAGCTGCTCGACCTACTTTCATTCTTTCTACTCATTAATTATTACTGTGGTCAGTCCTGCAGGACCAATATGCCACTACATGTAAACCTTAACGTTGTCTGAGCTACCTTAACGAAGATATTCTCGAGTTTTCAAAAAAAATTTCACATGGTGACGAGGCATTTGGCTGCCTTAAGAGAGTCATAGTACCCCTGCCTGCTGCTCCCACTTCCCTAAGCCCATTCTCTCTATCATTCTTGCTATGGCTGTCCTACAGAACCGATGTGTCACTATATGTCCACGTTAACGTCGTCTCTGTTACTCCCACTACGAGTCTCTCGAGTTAGCAAATGTACCTCGCCGGATGACGAGGCATTTGGCTACCTTATAAGCGTCATAGTTACTGCAGCCAGCTGCTCCCCCTTCTTTGAATCTTTCCTGTTTTTAATTCGTACTGTGGTCAGTCCTGCAGAAGCGATACGCCACCACCTGTCCATGTTACCGTTGTCTGAGTTACTTCAACAACGATTTCCTCGAGTTTTCAAATAAATTTCGCCGAGTGACGAGGCATTTGGCTACCTTAAGAGAGTCATAGTTACTGCAGCCAGCCGCTCCCCCTTCTTTGAATCTTTCCTCTCTTTAATTCGTACCTTGGTGTCCTGCAGAAGTGATACGCCACCACCTGTATATGTTACCGTTGTCTGAGTTACTTCGACGACGATTTCCTCGAGTTTTCAAATAAATTTCGCCGAGTGACGAGGCATTTGGCTACCTTAAGAGAGTCATAGTTACTGCTGCCAGCTTCTGGACCTACTTTCTTTCTTTCCACACTTTAATTATTACTGTGGTCAGTCCTGCAGGACCAATATGCCACTACCTGTAAACCTTAACGTTGTCTGAGCTACCTTAACGAAAATATCCTCGAGTTTTCAAAAAAATTTTTACATGGTGACGAGGCATTTGGCTACCTTAAGGGAGTCATAGTACCCCTGCCTGCTGCTCCCACTTTTCTAAGCACTTTCTCTCTATCATTCTTGCTATGGCTGTCCTACAGAACCGATGTGTCACTATATGTCCACGTTAACGTCGTCTCTGTTACTCCCACTACGAGTCTCTCGAGTTAGCAAATGTACCTCGCCGGATGACGAGGCATTTGGCTACCTTATAAGCGTCATAGTTACTGCAGCCAGCTGCTCCCCCTTCTTTGAATCTTTCCTGTCTTTAATTCGTACTGTGGTTAGTCCTGCAGAAGCGATACGCCACCACCTGTCCATGTTACCGTTGTCTGAGTTACTTCAACAACGATTTCCTCGAGTTTTCAAATAAATTTCGCCGAGTGACGAGGCATTTGGCTACCTTAAGAGAGTCATAGTTACTGCAGCCAGCTGCTCCCCCTTCTTTGAATCTTTCCTCTCTTTAATTCGTACCTTGGTGTCCTGCAGAAGCGATACGCCACCACCTGTATATGTTACCGTTGTCTGAGTTACTTCGACGACGATTTCCTCGAGTTTTCAAATAAATTTCGCCGAGTGACGAGGCATTTGGCTACCTTAAGAGAGTCATAGTTGCTGCTGCCAGCTGCTCGACCTACTTTCATTCTTTCCACTCATTAATTATTACTGTGGTCAGTCCTGCAGGAGCAATATGCCACTACATGTAAACCTTAACGTTGTCTGAGCTACCTTAACGAAAATATCCTCGAGTTTTCAAAAAAAATTTTTACATGGTGACGAGGCATTTGGCTACCTTAAGGGAGTCACAGTACCCCTGCCTGCTGCTCCCAATTTTCTATGCCCTTTCTCTCTACCATTCTTGCTATGGATGTCCTACAGAACCGATGTGCCACTATATGTCCACGTTAACGTCGTCTCTGTTACTCCCTCTACGAGTCTCCCGAGTTAGCAAATGTACCTCGCCTGATGACGAGGCATTTGGCTACCTTAAGAGCGTCATAGTTACAGCAGCCAGCTGCTCCCCCAGCTTTGAATGTTTCCTGTCTTTAATTCGTACTGTGGTGTCCTGCAGATGCGATACGCCACCACCTGTCCATGTTTCCGTTGTCTGAGTTACTTCAACGACGATTTCCTCGAGTTTTCAAATAAATTTCGCCGAGTGACAAGGCATTTGGCTTCCTTAAGAGAGTCATAGTTACTGCTGCCAGCTGCTCGACCTACTTTCTTTCTTTCCAATCACTAATTATTACTGTGGTCAGACCTGCAGGCACAATATGCCACTACATGTATACCTTAACGTTGTCTGAGCTACCTTAACGAAGATAATCTCGAGTTTTCAAGAAAAATTTCACATGGTGACGAGGCATTTGGCTACCTTAAGTGAGTCATAGTACCCCTGCCTGCTGCTCCCACTTTTCTAAGCCCTTTCTCTCTATCATTCTTGCTATGGCTGTCCTACAGGACCGATGTGCCACTATATGTCCACGTTAACGTCGTCTCTGTTACTCCCACTACGAGTCTCTCGAGTTAGCAAATGTACCTCGCCGGATGACGAGGCATTTGGCTACCTTAAGAGCGTCATAGTTACTGCAGCCAGCTGCTCCCCCTTCTTTGAATCTGTCCTGTCTTTAATTCGAACTGTGGTCAGTCCTGCAGAAGCGATACGCCACCACCTGTCCATGTTACCGTTGTCTGAGTTACCTCAACAACGATTTCCTCAAGTTTTCAAATAAATTTCGCCGAGTGACGAGGCATTTGGCTACCTTAAGAGAGTCATAGTTACTGCAGCCAGCTGCTCCCCCTTCTTTGAATGTTTCCTCTCTTCAATTCGTACCTTGGTGTCCTGCAGAAGCGATACGCCACCACCTGTATATGTTACCGTTGTCTGAGTTACTTCGACGACGATTTCCTCGAGTTTTCAAATAAATTTCGCCGAGTGACGAGGCATTTGGCTACCTTAAGAGAGTCATAGTTACTGCTGCCAGCTGCTCGACCTACTTTCATTCTTTCCACTCATTAATTATTACTGTGGTCAGTCCTGCAGGACCAATATGCCACTACATGTAAACCTTAACGTTGTCTGTGCTACCTTAACGTAAATATTCTCGAGTTTTCAAAAAAAATTTCACATGGTGACGAGGCATTTGGCTGCCTTAAGAGACTCATAGTACCCCTGCCTGCTGCTCCCACTTCCCTAAGCCCATTCTCTCTATCATTCTTGCTATGGCTGTCCTACAGAACCGATGTGTCACTATATGTCCACGTTAACGTCGTCTCTGTTACTCCCACTACGAGTCTCTCGAGTTAGCAAATGTACCTCGCCGGATGACGAGGCATTTGGCTACCTTATAAGCGTCATAGTTACTGCACCCAGCTGCTCCCCCTTCTTTGAATCTTTCCTGTCTTTAATTCGTACTGTGGTCAGTCCTGCAGAAGCGATACGCCACCACCTGTCCATGTTACCGTTGTCTGAGTTACTTCAACAACGATTTCCTCGAGTTTTCAAATAAATTTCGCCGAGTGACGAGGCATTTGGCTACCTTAAGAGAGTCATAGTTACTGCAGCCAGCTGCTCCCCCTTCTTTGAATCTTTCCTCTCTTTAATTCGTACCTTGGTGTCCTGCAGAAGCGATACGCCACCACCTGTATATGTTACCGCTGTCTGAGTTACTTCGACGACGATTTCCTCGAGTTTTCAAATAAATTTCGCCGAGTGACGAGGCATTTGGCTACCTTAAGAGAGTCATAGTTACTGCTGCCAGCTGCTCGACCTACTTTCATTCTTTCTACTCATTAATTATTACTGTGGTCAGTCCTGCAGGACCAATATGCCACTACATGTAAACCTTAACGTTGTCTGAGCTACCTTAACGAAGATATTCTCGAGTTTTCAAAAAAAATTTCACATGGTGACGAGGCATTTGGCTGCCTTAAGAGAGTCATAGTACCCCTGCCTGCTGCTCCCACTTCCCTAAGCCCATTCTCTCTATCATTCTTGCTATGGCTGTCCTACAGAACCGATGTGTCACTATATGTCCACGTTAACGTCGTCTCTGTTACTCCCACTACGAGTCTCTCGAGTTAGCAAATGTACCTCGCCGGATGACGAGGCATTTGGCTACCTTATAAGCGTCATAGTTACTGCAGCCAGCTGCTCCCCCTTCTTTGAATCTTTCCTGTTTTTAATTCGTACTGTGGTCAGTCCTGCAGAAGCGATACGCCACCACCTGTCCATGTTACCGTTGTCTGAGTTACTTCAACAACGATTTCCTCGAGTTTTCAAATAAATTTCGCCGAGTGACGAGGCATTTGGCTACCTTAAGAGAGTCATAGTTACTGCAGCCAGCTGCTCCCCCTTCTTTGAATCTTTCCTCTCTTTAATTCGTACCTTGGTGTCCTGCAGAAGTGATACGCCACCACCTGTATATGTTACCGTTGTCTGAGTTACTTCGACGACGATTTCCTCGAGTTTTCAAATAAATTTCGCCGAGTGACGAGGCATTTGGCTACCTTAAGAGAGTCATAGTTACTGCTGCCAGCTTCTGGACCTACTTTCTTTCTTTCCACACTTTAATTATTACTGTGGTCAGTCCTGCAGGACCAATATGCCACTACCTGTAAACCTTAACGTTGTCTGAGCTACCTTAACGAAAATATCCTCGAGTTTTCAAAAAAATTTTTACATGGTGACGAGGCATTTGGCTACCTTAAGGGAGTCATAGTACCCCTGCCTGCTGCTCCCACTTTTCTAAGCACTTTCTCTCTATCATTCTTGCTATGGCTGTCCTACAGAACCGATGTGTCACTATATGTCCACGTTAACGTCGTCTCTGTTACTCCCACTACGAGTCTCTCGAGTTAGCAAATGTACCTCGCCGGATGACGAGGCATTTGGCTACCTTATAAGCGTCATAGTTACTGCAGCCAGCTGCTCCCCCTTCTTTGAATCTTTCCTGTCTTTAATTCGTACTGTGGTTAGTCCTGCAGAAGCGATACGCCACCACCTGTCCATGTTACCGTTGTCTGAGTTACTTCAACAACGATTTCCTCGAGTTTTCAAATAAATTTCGCCGAGTGACGAGGCATTTGGCTACCTTAAGAGAGTCATAGTTACTGCAGCCAGCTGCTCCCCCTTCTTTGAATCTTTCCTCTCTTTAATTCGTACCTTGGTGTCCTGCAGAAGCGATACGCCACCACCTGTATATGTTACCGTTGTCTGAGTTACTTCGACGACGATTTCCTCGAGTTTTCAAATAAATTTCGCCGAGTGACGAGGCATTTGGCTACCTTAAGAGAGTCATAGTTGCTGCTGCCAGCTGCTCGACCTACTTTCATTCTTTCCACTCATTAATTATTACTGTGGTCAGTCCTGCAGGAGCAATATGCCACTACATGTAAACCTTAACGTTGTCTGAGCTACCTTAACGAAAATATCCTCGAGTTTTCAAAAAAAATTTTTACATGGTGACGAGGCATTTGGCTACCTTAAGGGAGTCACAGTACCCCTGCCTGCTGCTCCCAATTTTCTATGCCCTTTCTCTCTACCATTCTTGCTATGGATGTCCTACAGAACCGATGTGCCACTATATGTCCACGTTAACGTCGTCTCTGTTACTCCCTCTACGAGTCTCCCGAGTTAGCAAATGTACCTCGCCTGATGACGAGGCATTTGGCTACCTTAAGAGCGTCATAGTTACAGCAGCCAGCTGCTCCCCCAGCTTTGAATGTTTCCTGTCTTTAATTCGTACTGTGGTGTCCTGCAGATGCGATACGCCACCACCTGTCCATGTTTCCGTTGTCTGAGTTACTTCAACGACGATTTCCTCGAGTTTTCAAATAAATTTCGCCGAGTGACAAGGCATTTGGCTTCCTTAAGAGAGTCATAGTTACTGCTGCCAGCTGCTCGACCTACTTTCTTTCTTTCCAATCACTAATTATTACTGTGGTCAGACCTGCAGGAGCAATATGCCACTACATGTATACCTTAACGTTGTCTGAGCTACCTTAACGAAGATAATCTCGAGTTTTCAAGAAAAATTTCACATGGTGACGAGGCATTTGGCTACCTTAAGTGAGTCATAGTACCCCTGCCTGCTGCTCCCACTTTTCTAAGCCCTTTCTCTCTATCATTCTTGCTATGGCTGTCCTACAGGACCGATGTGCCACTATATGTCCACGTTAACGTCGTCTCTGTTACTCCCACTACGAGTCTCTCGAGTTAGCAAATGTACCTCGCCGGATGACGAGGCATTTGGCTACCTTAAGAGCGTCATAGTTACTGCAGCCAGCTGCTCCCCCTTCTTTGAATCTGTCCTGTCTTTAATTCGAACTGTGGTCAGTCCTGCAGAAGCGATACGCCACCACCTGTCCATGTTACCGTTGTCTGAGTTACCTCAACAACGATTTCCTCAAGTTTTCAAATAAATTTCGCCGAGTGACGAGGCATTTGGCTACCTTAAGAGAGTCATAGTTACTGCAGCCAGCTGCTCCCCCTTCTTTGAATGTTTCCTCTCTTCAATTCGTACCTTGGTGTCCTGCAGAAGCGATACGCCACCACCTGTATATGTTACCGTTGTCTGAGTTACTTCGACGACGATTTCCTCGAGTTTTCAAATAAATTTCGCCGAGTGACGAGGCATTTGGCTACCTTAAGAGAGTCATAGTTACTGCTGCCAGCTGCTCGACCTACTTTCATTCTTTCCACTCATTAATTATTACTGTGGTCAGTCCTGCAGGACCAATATGCCACTACATGTAAACCTTAACGTTGTCTGTGCTACCTTAACGTAAATATTCTCGAGTTTTCAAAAAAAATTTCACATGGTGACGAGGCATTTGGCTGCCTTAAGAGACTCATAGTACCCCTGCCTGCTGCTCCCACTTCCCTAAGCCCATTCTCTCTATCATTCTTGCTATGGCTGTCCTACAGAACCGATGTGTCACTATATGTCCACGTTAACGTCGTCTCTGTTACTCCCACTACGAGTCTGTCGAGTTAGCAAATGTACCTCGCCGGATGACGAGGCATTTGGCTACCTTATAAGCGTCATAGTTACTGCACCCAGCTGCTCCCCCTTCTTTGAATCTTTCCTGTCTTTAATTCGTACTGTGGTCAGTCCTGCAGAAGCGATACGCCACCACCTGTCCATGTTACCGTTGTCTGAGTTACTTCAACAACGATTTCCTCGAGTTTTCAAATAAATTTCGCCGAGTGACGAGGCATTTGGCTACCTTAAGAGAGTCATAGTTACTGCAGCCAGCTGCTCCCCCTTCTTTGAATCTTTCCTCTCTTTAATTCGTACCTTGGTGACCTGCAGAAGCGATACGCCACCACCTGTATATGTTACCGCTGTCTGAGTTACTTCGACGACGATTTCCTCGAGTTTTCAAATAAATTTCGCCGAGTGACGAGGCATTTGGCTACCTTAAGAGAGTCATAGTTACTGCTGCCAGCTGCTCGACCTACTTTCATTCTTTCCACTCATTAATTATTACTGTGGTCAGTCCTGCAGGACCAATATGCCACTACATGTAAACCTTAACGTTGTCTGAGCTACCTTAACGAAGATATTCTCGAGTTTTCAAAAAAAATTTCACATGGTGACGAGGCATTTGGCTGCCTTAAGAGAGTCATAGTACCCCTGCCTGCTGCTCCCACTTCCCTAAGCCCATTCTCTCTATCATTCTTGCTATGGCTGTCCTACAGAACCGATGTGTCACTATATGTCCACGTTAACGTCGTCTCTGTTACTCCCACTACGAGTCTCTCGAGTTAGCAAATGTACCTCGCCGGATGACGAGGCATTTGGCTACCTTATAAGCGTCATAGTTACTGCAGCCAGCTGCTCCCCCTTCTTTGAATCTTTCCTCTCTTTAATTCGTACCTTGGTGTCCTGCAGAAGCGATACGCCACCACCTGTATATGTTACCGTTGTCTGAGTTACTTCGACGACGATTTCCTCGAGTTTTCAAATAAATTTCGTCGAGTGACGAGGCATTTGGCTACCTTAAGAGAGTCATAGTTGCTGCTGCCAGCTGCTCGACCTACTTTCATTCTTTCCACTCATTAATTATTACTGTGATCAGTCCTGCAGGAGCAATATGCCACTACATGTAAACCTTAACGTTGTCTGAGCTACCTTAACGAAAATATCCTCGAGTTTTCAATAAAAATTTCACATGGTGACGAGGCATTTGGCTACCTTAAGGGAGTCACAGTACCCCTGCCTGCTGCTCCCACTTTTCTATGCCCTTTCTCTCTACCATTCTTGCTATGGATGTCCTACAGAACCGATGTGCCACTATATGTCCACGTTAACGTCGTCTCTGTTACTCCCTCTACGAGTCTCTCGAGTTAGCAAATGTACCTCGCCTGATGACGAGGCATTTGGCTACCTTAAGAGCGTCATAGTTACTGCAGCCAGCTGCTCCCCCAGCTTGGAATGTTTCCTGTCTTTAATTCGTACTGTGGTGTCCTGCAGATGCGATACGCCACCACCTGTCCATGTTTCCGTTGTCTGAGTTACTTCAACGACGATTTCCTCGAGTTTTCAAATAAATTTCGCCGAGTGACAAGGCATTTGGCTTCCTTAAGAGAGTCATAGTTACTGCTGCCAGCTGCTCGACCTACTTTCTTTCTTTCCAATCACTAATTATTACTGTGGTCAGTCCTGCAGGAGCAATATGCCACTACATGTATACCTTAACGTTGTCTGAGCTACCTTAACGAAGATAATCTCGAGTTTTCAAGACAAATTTCACATGGTGACGAGGCATTTGGCTACCTTAAGTGAGTCATAGTACCCCTGCCTGCTGCCCCCACTTTTCTAAGCCCTTTCTCTCTATCATTCTTGCTATGGCTGTCCTACAGAACCGATGTGCCACTATATGTCCACGTTAACGTCGTCTCTGTTACTCCCACTACGAGTCTCTCGAGTTAGCAAATGTACCTCGCCGGATGACGAGGCATTTGGCTACCTTAAGAGCGTCATAGTTACTGCAGCCAGCTGCTCCCCCTTCTTTGAATCTGTCCTGTCTTTAATTCGAACTGTGGTCAGTCCTGCAGAAGCGATACGCCACCACCTGTCCATGTTACCGTTGTCTGAGTTACTTCAACAACGATTTCCTCGAGTTTTCAAATAAATTTCGCCGAGTGACGAGGCATTTGGCTACCTTAAGAGAGTCATAGTAACTGCAGCCAGCTGCTCCCCCTTCTTTGAATCTTTCCTCTCTTTACTTCGTACCTTGGTGTCCTGCAGAAGCGATACGCCACCACCTGTATATGTTACCGTTGTCTGATTTACTTCAACAACGATTTCCTCGAGTTTTCAAATAAATTTCGCCGAGTGACGAGGCATTTGGCTACCTTAAGAGAATCATAGTTACTGCTGCCAGCTGCTCGACCTACTTTCATTCTTTCCACTCATTAATTATTACTGTGGTCAGTCCTGCAGGACCAATATGCCACTACATGTAAACCTTAACGTTGTTTGAGCTACCTTAACGAAAATATCCTCGAGTTTTCAATAAAAATTTCACATGGTGACGAGGCATTTGGCTACCTTAAGGGAGTCACAGTACCCCTGCCTGCTGCTCCCACTTTTCTATGCCCTTTCTCTCTACCATTCTTGCTATGGATGTCCTACAGAACCGATGTGCCACTATATGTCCACGTTAACGTCGTCTCTGTTACTCCCTCTACGAGTCTCTCGAGTTAGCAAATGTACCTCGCCTGATGACGAGGCATTTGGCTACCTTAAGAGCGTCATAGTTACTGCAGCCAGCTGCTCCCCCAGCTTTGAATGTTTCCTGTCTTTAATTCGTACTGTGGTGTCCTGCAGATGCGATACGCCACCACCTGTCCATGTTTCCGTTGTCTGAGTTACTTCAACGACGATTTCCTCGAGTTTTCAAATAAATTTCGCCGAGTGACAAGGCATTTGGCTTCCTTAAGAGAGTCATAGTTACTGCTGCCAGCTGCTCGACCTACTTTCTTTCTTTCCAATCACTAATTATTACTGTGGTCAGTCCTGCAGGAGCAATATGCCACTACATGTATACCTTAACGTTGTCTGAGCTACCTTAACGAAGATAATCTCGAGTTTTCAAGACAAATTTCACATGGTGACGAGGCATTTGGCTACCTTAAGTGAGTCATAGTACCCCTGCCTGCTGCTCCCACTTTTCTAAGCCCTTTCTCTCTATCATTCTTGCTATGGCTGTCCTACAGAACCGATGTGCCACTATATGTCCACGTTAACGTCGTCTCTGTTACTCCCACTACGAGTCTCTAGAGTTAGCAAATGTACCTCGCCGGATGACGAGGCATTTGGCTACCTTATAAGCGTCATAGTTACTGCAGCCAGCTGCTCCCCCTTCTTTGAATCTTTCCTGTTTTTAATTCGTACTGTGGTCAGTCCTGCAGAAGCGATACGCCACCACCTGTCCATGTTACCGTTGTCTGAGTTACTTCAACAACGATTTCCTCGAGTTTTCAAATAAATTTCGCCGAGTGACGAGGCATTTGGCTACCTTAAGAGAGTCATAGTTACTGCAGCCAGCTGCTCCCCCTTCTTTGAATCTTTCCTCTCTTTAATTCGTACCTTGGTGTCCTGCAGAAGCGATACGCCACCACCTGTATATGTTACCGTTGTCTGAGTTACTTCGACGACGATTTCCTCGAGTTTTCAAATAAATTTCTCCGAGTGACGAGGCATTTGGCTACCTTAAGAGAGTCATAGTTGCTGCTGCCAGCTGCTCGACCTACTTTCATTCTTTCCACTCATTAATTATTACTGTGGTCAGTCCTGCAGGAGCAATATGCCACTACATGTAAACCTTAACGTTGTCTGAGCTACCTTAACGAAAATATCCTCGAGTTTTCAAAAAAAATTTCACATGGTGACGAGGCATTTGGCTACCTTAAGGGAGTCACAGTACCCCTGCCTGCTGCTCCCACTTTTCTATGCCCTTTCTCTCTACCATTCTTGCTATGGATGTCCTACAGAACCGATGTGCCACTATATGTCCACGTTAACGTCGTCTCTGTTACTCCCTCTACGAGTCTCTCGAGTTAGCAAATGTACCTCGCCTGATGACGAGGCATTTGGCTACCTTAAGAGCGTCATAGTTACTGCAGCCAGCTGCTCCCCCAGCTTGGAATGTTTCCTGTCTTTAATTCGTACTGTGGTGTCCTGCAGATGCGATACGCCACCACCTGTCCATGTTTCCGTTGTCTGAGTTACTTCAACGACGATTTCCTCGAGTTTTCAAATAAATTTCGCCGAGTGACAAGGCATTTGGCTTCCTTAAGAGACTCATAGTTACTGCTGCCAGCTGCTCGACCTACTTTCTTTCTTTCCAATCACTAATTATTACTGTGGTCAGTCCTGCAGGAGCAATATGCCACTACATGTATACCTTAACGTTGTCTGAGCTACCTTAACGAAGATAATCTCGAGTTTTCAAGACAAATTTCACATGGTGACGAGGCATTTGGCTACCTTAAGTGAGTCATAGTACCCCTGCCTGCTGCCCCCACTTTTCTAAGCCCTTTCTCTCTATCATTCTTGCTATGGCTGTCCTACAGAACCGATGTGCCACTATATGTCCACGTTAACGTCGTCTCTGTTACTCCCACTACGAGTCTCTCGAGTTAGCAAATGTACCTCGCCGGATGACGAGGCATTTGGCTACCTTAAGAGCGTCATAGTTACTGCAGCCAGCTGCTCCCCCTTCTTTGAATCTGTCCTGTCTTTAATTCGAACTGTGGTCAGTCCTGCAGAAGCGATACGCCACCACCTGTCCATGTTACCGTTGTCTGAGTTACTTCAACAACGATTTCCTCGAGTTTTCAAATAAATTTCGCCGAGTGACGAGGCATTTGGCTACCTTAAGAGAGTCATAGTAACTGCAGCCAGCTGCTCCCCCTTCTTTGAATCTTTCCTCTCTTTACTTCGTACCTTGGTGTCCTGCAGAAGCGATACGCCACCACCTGTATATGTTACCGTTGTCTGATTTACTTCAACAACGATTTCCTCGAGTTTTCAAATAAATTTCGCCGAGTGACGAGGCATTTGGCTACCTTAAGAGAATCATAGTTACTGCTGCCAGCTGCTCGACCTACTTTCATTCTTTCCACTCATTAATTATTACTGTGGTCAGTCCTGCAGGACCAATATGCCACTACATGTAAACCTTAACGTTGTTTGAGCTACCTTAACGAAAATATCCTCGAGTTTTCAATAAAAATTTCACATGGTGACGAGGCATTTGGCTACCTTAAGGGAGTCACAGTACCCCTGCCTGCTGCTCCCACTTTTCTATGCCCTTTCTCTCTACCATTCTTGCTATGGATGTCCTACAGAACCGATGTGCCACTATATGTCCACGTTAACGTCGTCTCTGTTACTCCCTCTACGAGTCTCTCGAGTTAGCAAATGTACCTCGCCTGATGACGAGGCATTTGGCTACCTTAAGAGCGTCATAGTTACTGCAGCCAGCTGCTCCCCCAGCTTTGAATGTTTCCTGTCTTTAATTCGTACTGTGGTGTCCTGCAGATGCGATACGCCACCACCTGTCCATGTTTCCGTTGTCTGAGTTACTTCAACGACGATTTCCTCGAGTTTTCAAATAAATTTCGCCGAGTGACAAGGCATTTGGCTTCCTTAAGAGAGTCATAGTTACTGCTGCCAGCTGCTCGACCTACTTTCTTTCTTTCCAATCACTAATTATTACTGTGGTCAGTCCTGCAGGAGCAATATGCCACTACATGTATACCTTAACGTTGTCTGAGCTACCTTAACGAAGATAATCTCGAGTTTTCAAGACAAATTTCACATGGTGACGAGGCATTTGGCTACCTTAAGTGAGTCATAGTACCCCTGCCTGCTGCTCCCACTTTTCTAAGCCCTTTCTCTCTATCATTCTTGCTATGGCTGTCCTACAGAACCGATGTGCCACTATATGTCCACGTTAACGTCGTCTCTGTTACTCCCACTACGAGTCTCTAGAGTTAGCAAATGTACCTCGCCGGATGACGAGGCATTTGGCTACCTTATAAGCGTCATAGTTACTGCAGCCAGCTGCTCCCCCTTCTTTGAATCTTTCCTGTTTTTAATTCGTACTGTGGTCAGTCCTGCAGAAGCGATACGCCACCACCTGTCCATGTTACCGTTGTCTGAGTTACTTCAACAACGATTTCCTCGAGTTTTCAAATAAATTTCGCCGAGTGACGAGGCATTTGGCTACCTTAAGAGAGTCATAGTTACTGCAGCCAGCTGCTCCCCCTTCTTTGAATCTTTCCTCTCTTTAATTCGTACCTTGGTGTCCTGCAGAAGCGATACGCCACCACCTGTATATGTTACCGTTGTCTGAGTTACTTCGACGACGATTTCCTCGAGTTTTCAAATAAATTTCTCCGAGTGACGAGGCATTTGGCTACCTTAAGAGAGTCATAGTTGCTGCTGCCAGCTGCTCGACCTACTTTCATTCTTTCCACTCATTAATTATTACTGTGGTCAGTCCTGCAGGAGCAATATGCCACTACATGTAAACCTTAACGTTGTCTGAGCTACCTTAACGAAAATATCCTCGAGTTTTCAAAAAAAATTTCACATGGTGACGAGGCATTTGGCTACCTTAAGGGAGTCACAGTACCCCTGCCTGCTGCTCCCACTTTTCTATGCCCTTTCTCTCTACCATTCTTGCTATGGATGTCCTACAGAACCGATGTGCCACTATATGTCCACGTTAACGTCGTCTCTGTTACTCCCTCTACGAGTCTCTCGAGTTAGCAAATGTACCTCGCCTGATGACGAGGCATTTGGCTACCTTAAGAGCGTCATAGTTACTGCAGCCAGCTGCTCCCCCAGCTTGGAATGTTTCCTGTCTTTAATTCGTACTGTGGTGTCCTGCAGATGCGATACGCCACCACCTGTCCATGTTTCCGTTGTCTGAGTTACTTCAACGACGATTTCCTCGAGTTTTCAAATAAATTTCGCCGAGTGACAAGGCATTTGGCTTCCTTAAGAGACTCATAGTTACTGCTGCCAGCTGCTCGACCTACTTTCTTTCTTTCCAATCACTAATTATTACTGTGGTCAGTCCTGCAGGAGCAATATGCCACTACATGTATACCTTAACGTTGTCTGAGCTACCTTAACGAAGATAATCTCGAGTTTTCAAGACAAATTTCACATGGTGACGAGGCATTTGGCTACCTTAAGTGAGTCATAGTACCCCTGCCTGCTGCCCCCACTTTTCTAAGCCCTTTCTCTCTATCATTCTTGCTATGGCTGTCCTACAGAACCGATGTGCCACTATATGTCCACGTTAACGTCGTCTCTGTTACTCCCACTACGAGTCTCTCGAGTTAGCAAATGTACCTCGCCGGATGACGAGGCATTTGGCTACCTTAAGAGCGTCATAGTTACTGCAGCCAGCTGCTCCCCCTTCTTTGAATCTGTCCTGTCTTTAATTCGAACTGTGGTCAGTCCTGCAGAAGCGATACGCCACCACCTGTCCATGTTACCGTTGTCTGAGTTACTTCAACAACGATTTCCTCGAGTTTTCAAATAAATTTCGCCGAGTGACGAGGCATTTGGCTACCTTAAGAGAGTCATAGTAACTGCAGCCAGCTGCTCCCCCTTCTTTGAATCTTTCCTCTCTTTACTTCGTACCTTGGTGTCCTGCAGAAGCGATACGCCACCACCTGTATATGTTACCGTTGTCTGATTTACTTCAACAACGATTTCCTCGAGTTTTCAAATAAATTTCGCCGAGTGACGAGGCATTTGGCTACCTTAAGAGAATCATAGTTACTGCTGCCAGCTGCTCGACCTACTTTCATTCTTTCCACTCATTAATTATTACTGTGGTCAGTCCTGCAGGACCAATATGCCACTACATGTAAACCTTAACGTTGTTTGAGCTACCTTAACGAAAATATCCTCGAGTTTTCAATAAAAATTTCACATGGTGACGAGGCATTTGGCTACCTTAAGGGAGTCACAGTACCCCTGCCTGCTGCTCCCACTTTTCTATGCCCTTTCTCTCTACCATTCTTGCTATGGATGTCCTACAGAACCGATGTGCCACTATATGTCCACGTTAACGTCGTCTCTGTTACTCCCTCTACGAGTCTCTCGAGTTAGCAAATGTACCTCGCCTGATGACGAGGCATTTGGCTACCTTAAGAGCGTCATAGTTACTGCAGCCAGCTGCTCCCCCAGCTTTGAATGTTTCCTGTCTTTAATTCGTACTGTGGTGTCCTGCAGATGCGATACGCCACCACCTGTCCATGTTTCCGTTGTCTGAGTTACTTCAACGACGATTTCCTCGAGTTTTCAAATAAATTTCGCCGAGTGACAAGGCATTTGGCTTCCTTAAGAGAGTCATAGTTACTGCTGCCAGCTGCTCGACCTACTTTCTTTCTTTCCAATCACTAATTATTACTGTGGTCAGTCCTGCAGGAGCAATATGCCACTACATGTATACCTTAACGTTGTCTGAGCTACCTTAACGAAGATAATCTCGAGTTTTCAAGACAAATTTCACATGGTGACGAGGCATTTGGCTACCTTAAGTGAGTCATAGTACCCCTGCCTGCTGCTCCCACTTTTCTAAGCCCTTTCTCTCTATCATTCTTGCTATGGCTGTCCTACAGAACCGATGTGCCACTATATGTCCACGTTAACGTCGTCTCTGTTACTCCCACTACGAGTCTCTAGAGTTAGCAAATGTACCTCGCCGGATGACGAGGCATTTGGCTACCTTATAAGCGTCATAGTTACTGCAGCCAGCTGCTCCCCCTTCTTTGAATCTTTCCTGTTTTTAATTCGTACTGTGGTCAGTCCTGCAGAAGCGATACGCCACCACCTGTCCATGTTACCGTTGTCTGAGTTACTTCAACAACGATTTCCTCGAGTTTTCAAATAAATTTCGCCGAGTGACGAGGCATTTGGCTACCTTAAGAGAGTCATAGTTACTGCAGCCAGCTGCTCCCCCTTCTTTGAATCTTTCCTCTCTTTAATTCGTACCTTGGTGTCCTGCAGAAGCGATACGCCACCACCTGTATATGTTACCGTTGTCTGAGTTACTTCGACGACGATTTCCTCGAGTTTTCAAATAAATTTCTCCGAGTGACGAGGCATTTGGCTACCTTAAGAGAGTCATAGTTGCTGCTGCCAGCTGCTCGACCTACTTTCATTCTTTCCACTCATTAATTATTACTGTGGTCAGTCCTGCAGGAGCAATATGCCACTACATGTAAACCTTAACGTTGTCTGAGCTACCTTAACGAAAATATCCTCGAGTTTTCAAAAAAAATTTCACATGGTGACGAGGCATTTGGCTACCTTAAGGGAGTCACAGTACCCCTGCCTGCTGCTCCCACTTTTCTATGCCCTTTCTCTCTACCATTCTTGCTATGGATGTCCTACAGAACCGATGTGCCACTATATGTCCACGTTAACGTCGTCTCTGTTACTCCCTCTACGAGTCTCTCGAGTTAGCAAATGTACCTCGCCTGATGACGAGGCATTTGGATACCTTAAGAGCGTCATAGTTACTGCAGCCAGCTGCTCCCCCAGCTTTGAATGTTTCCTGTCTTTAATTCGTACTGTGGTGTCCTGCAGATGCGATACGCCACCACCTGTCCATGTTTCCGTTGTCTGAGTTACTTCAACGACGATTTCCTCGAGTTTTCAAATAAATTTCGCCGAGTGACAAGGCATTTGGCTTCCTTAAGAGAGTCATAGTTACTGCTGCCAGCTGCTCGACCTACTTTCTTTCTTTCCAATCACTAATTATTACTGTGGTCAGTCCTGCAGGAGCAATATGCCACTACATGTATACCTTAACGTTGTCTGAGCTACCTTAACGAAGATAATCTCGAGTTTTCAAGACAAATTTCACATGGTGATGAGGCATTTGGCTACCTTAAGTGAGTCATAGTACCCCTGCCTGCTGCTCCCACTTTTCTAAGCCCTTTCTCTCTATCATTCTTGCTATGGCTGTCCTACAGAACCGATGTGCCACTATATGTCCACGTTAACGTCGTCTCTGTTACTCCCACTACGAGTCTCTCGAGTTAGCAAATGTACCTCGCCGGATGACGAGGCATTTGGCTACCTTAAGAGCGTCACAGTTACTGCAGCCAGCTGCTCCCCCTTCTTTGAATCTTTCCTCTCTTTAATTCGTACCTTGTGTCCTGCAGAAGCGATACGCCACCACCTGTATATGTTACCGTTGTCTGAGTTACTTCGACGACGATTTCCTCGAGTTTTCAAATAAATTTCGACGAGTGACGAGGCATTTGGCTACCTTAAGAGAATCATAGTTACTGCTGCCAGCTGCTCGACCTACTTTCATTCTTTCCACTCATTAATTATTACTGTGGTCAGTCCTGCAGGACCAATATGCCACTACATGTAAACCTTAACGTTGTCTGAGCTACCTTAACGTAAATACTCTCGAGTTTTCAAAAAAAATTTCACATGGTGACGAGGCATTTGGCTGCCTTAAGAGAGTCATAGTACCCCTGCCTGCTGCTCCCACTTCCCTAAGCCCATTCTCTCTATCATTCTTGCTATGGCTGTCCTACAGAACCGATGTGTCACTATATGTCCACGTTAACGTCGTCTCTGTTACTCCCACTACGAGTCTGTCGAGTTAGCAAATGTACCTCGCCGGATGACGAGGCATTTGGCTACCTTATAAGCGTCATAGTTACTGCAGCCAGCTGCTCCCCCTTCTTTGAATCTTTCCTGTCTTTAATTCGTACTGTGGTCAGTCCTGCAGAAGCGATACGCCACCACTTGTCCATGTTACCGTTGTCTGAGTTACTTCAACAACGATTTCCTCGAGTTTTCAAATAAATTTCGCCGAGTGACGAGGCATTTGGCTACCTTAAGAGAGTCATAGTTACTGCAGCCAGCTGCTCCCCCTTCTTTGAATCTTTCCTCTCTTTAATTCGTACCTTGGTGTCCTGCAGAAGCGATACGCCACCACCTGTATATGTTACCGCTGTCTGAGTTACTTCGACGACGATTTCCTCGAGTTTTCAAATAAATTTCGCGCGAGTGACGAGGCATTTGGCTACCTTAAGAGAGTCGTAGTTACTGCTGCCAGCTGCTCGACCTACTTTCATTCTTTCCACTCATTAATTATTACTGTGGTCAGTCCTGCAGGACCAATATGCCACTACATGTAAACCTTAACGTTGTCTGAGCTACCTTAACGTAAATATTCTCGAGTTTTCAAAAAAAATTTCACATGGTGACGAGGCATTTGGCTGCCTTAAGAGAGTCATAGTACCCCTGCCTGCTGCTCCCACTTCCCTAAGCCCATTCTCTCTATCATTCTTGCTATGGCTCTCCTACAGAACCGATGTGTCACTATATGTCCACGTTAACGTCGTCTCTGTTACTCCCACTACGAGTCTGTCGAGTTAGCAAATGTACCTCGCCGGATGACGAGGCATTTGGCTAATTTATAAGCGTCATAGTTACTGCAGCCAGCTGCTCCCCCTTCTTTGAATCTTTCCTGTCTTTAATTCGTACTGTGGTCAGTCCTGCAGAAGCGATACGCCACCACCTGTCCATGTTACCGTTGTCTGAGTTACTTCAACAACGATTTCATCGAGTTTTCAAATAAATTTCGCCGAGTGACGAGGCATTTGGCTACCTTAAGAGAGTCATAGTAACTGCAGCCAGCTGCTCCCCCTTCTTTGAATCTTTCCTCTCTTTAATTCGTACCTTGGTGTCCTGCAGAAGCGATACGCCACCACCTGTATATGTTACCGCTGTCTGAGTTACTTCGACGACGATTTCCTCGAGTTTTCAAATAAATTTCGCCGAGTGACGAGGCATTTGGCTACCTTAAGAGAGTCATAGTTACTGCTGCCAGCTGCTCGAACCACTTTCATTCTTTCCACTCATTAATTATTACTGTGGTCAGTCCTGCAGGACCAATATGCCACTACATGTAAACCTTAACGTTGTCTGAGCTACCTTAACGAAAATATCCTCGAGTTTTCAAAAAAAATTTCACATGGTGACGAGGCATTTGGCTACCTTAAGGGAGTCACAGTACCCCTGCCTGCTGCTCCCACTTTTCTATGCCCTTTCTCTCTACCATTCTTGCTATGGATGTCCTACAGAACCGATGTGCCACTATATGTCCACGTTAACGTCGTCTCTGTTACTCCCTCTACGAGTCTCTCGAGTTAGCAAATGTACCTCGCCTGATGACGAGGCATTTGGATACCTTAAGAGCGTCATAGTTAGTGCAGCCAGCTGCTCCCCCAGCTTTGAATGTTTCCTGTCTTTAATTCGTACTGTGGTGTCCTGCAGATGCGATACGCCACCACCTGTCCATGTTTCCGTTGTCTGAGTTACTTCAACGACGATTTCCTCGAGTTTTCAAATAAATTTCGCCGAGTGACAAGGCATTTGGCTTCCTTAAGAGAGTCATAGTTACTGCTGCCAGCTGCTCGACCTACTTTCTTTCTTTCCAATCACTAATTATTACTGTGGTCAGTCCTGCAGGAGCAATATGCCACTACATGTATACCTTAACGTTGTCTGAGCTACCTTAACGAAGATAATCTCGAGTTTTCAAGACAAATTTCACATGGTGACGAGGCATTTGGCTACCTTAAGTGAGTCATAGTACCCCTGCCTGCTGCTCCCACTTTTCTAAGCCCTTTCTCTCTATCATTCTTGCTATGGCTGTCCTACAGAACCGATGTGCCACTATATGTCCACGTTAACGTCGTCTCTGTTACTCCCACTACGAGTCTCTCGAGTTAGCAAATGTACCTCGCCGGATGACGAGGCATTTGGCTACCTTAAGAGCGTCACAGTTACTGCAGCCAGCTGCTCCCCCTTCTTTGAATCTGTCCTGTCTTTAATTCGAACTGTGGTCAGTCCTGCAGAAGCGATACGCCACCACCTGTCCATGTTACCGTTGTCTGAGTTACTTCAACAACGATTTCCTCGAGTTTTCAAATAAATTTCGCCGAGTGACGAGGCATTTGGCTACCTTAAGAGAGTCACAGTTACTGCAGCCAGCTGCTCCCCCTTCTTTGAATCTTTCCTCTCTTTAATTCGTACCTTGTGTCCTGCAGAAGCGATACGCCACCACCTGTATATGTTACCGTTGTCTGAGTTACTTCGACGACGATTTCCTCGAGTTTTCAAATAAATTTCGACGAGTGACGAGGCATTTGGCTACCTTAAGAGAATCATAGTTACTGCTGCCAGCTGCTCGACCTACTTTCATTCTTTCCACTCATTAATTATTACTGTGGTCAGTCCTGCAGGACCAATATGCCACTACATGTAAACCTTAACGTTGTCTGAGCTACCTTAACGTAAATATTCTCGAGTTTTCAAAAAAAATTTCACATGGTGACGAGGCATTTGGCTGCCTTAAGAGAGTCATAGTACCCCTGCCTGCTGCTCCCACTTCCCTAAGCCCATTCTCTCTATCATTCTTGCTATGGCTGTCCTACAGAACCGATGTGTCACTATATGTCCACGTTAACGTCGTCTCTGTTACTCCCACTACGAGTCTGTCGAGTTAGCAAATGTACCTCGCCGGATGACGAGGCATTTGGCTACCTTATAAGCGTCATAGTTACTGCAGCCAGCTGCTCCCCCTTCTTTGAATCTTTCCTGTCTTTAATTCGTACTGTGGTCAGTCCTGCAGAAGCGATACGCCACCACTTGTCCATGTTACCGTTGTCTGAGTTACTTCAACAACGATTTCCTCGAGTTTTCAAATAAATTTCGCCGAGTGACGAGGCATTTGGCTACCTTAAGAGAGTCATAGTTACTGCAGCCAGCTGCTCCCCCTTCTTTGAATCTTTCCTCTCTTTAATTCGTACCTTGGTGTCCTGCAGAAGCGATACGCCACCACCTGTATATGTTACCGCTGTCTGAGTTACTTCGACGACGATTTCCTCGAGTTTTCAAATAAATTTCGCGCGAGTGACGAGGCATTTGGCTACCTTAAGAGAGTCGTAGTTACTGCTGCCAGCTGCTCGACCTACTTTCATTCTTTCCACTCATTAATTATTACTGTGGTCAGTCCTGCAGGACCAATATGCCACTACACGTAAACCTTAACGTTGTCTGAGCTACCTTAACGTAAATATTCTCGAGTTTTCAAAAAAAATTTCACATGGTGACGAGGCATTTGGCTGCCTTAAGAGAGTCATAGTACCCCTGCCTGCTGCTCCC